>NC_047088.1:207827041-209322666 GCF_902459505.1 Geotrypetes seraphini
GAATAAATGTCCAAATAAGTGTTTTCGACTTTTTTTTATTTATTATCCGTGTCACATTTTTTATAAAGGTTAGTACCAATAACAACATGTTTCATTTAACATATTGATATATATCACAGTAATGATGTATTTTATTATCTCTCATGTAATTTATAAACTTAAAAATGGGAGGTGAAAGGGCCTCATAAGTGGAATAGCCTAGGGCCTCTTTTCATCTAAATCTGGCCCTGGTCCCAGCCCTAGTCTCGCCAAACCGTCTGGCAATAATGAAGCCAGATGTTGAGGGGGCCTTCCCTTTTGAAAATCGCTATAGGCTCTGCCGGTCTCGATCCCGCCCCTCAAAATCAGGAAGTAACTTCAGAGGGGGGAAGGGCCTTAGGCGCCTGAGCTAATCAGAGCCTTAGGCCCCTTCCCAGTGCATCCCAGGATGCACCAGAAATGGGAAGGCCCGCCATTGTGAAGAGTAGGCATCCCTCCGGCGACCATACTAGAAAAGGTACGATGGGTTGGGGTCTACAGGTGGGGGGTATCGATGATTGGGGGGTGCTGGCAGAAGGGAGTGGGCATCTCTCCTGCCTATCACAGTTGGGGTGGGGGGTTGCTTTGGCGGTAGAGGTAGGCATCCTTCCTGCTTTGGACAGTTGGGGGGTTGTTTTGGGGGTGCTGGCAGCAAGGATTGGGCATTGTCCTGCTGTGGACAGTCTTGGGGAGGGGGTGCCACTCAGCTGATCACAGCAGGAAGATTCCCTTGCCGCAATCCGCTATCACGGCCCTAGGGAGACACCTATGGCAGCTTAAGCTCGCCCAAGGCCACTTCTGGGTGAAACCACACCCACACCCAACCTTGGGCAAGCTTAAGTGTCTCAACATATTTTCCTGCAACTGCGACAGATGCCTACAGTGTAGGCAGCCTGCCTCGGATTTTTTTTTTTATGTGCATCCCGATTGGCTGGTTAGATAGTGGTAGACCGCCTGCTGCTACCTAAAATTGGGGTGCCGTTTATAGAATCTGCCCCTGAATGCATATCTCTTTGATAATGTGAATGAGCAGCAGGCTTGGATTTCTCATAAAGTCAGGCAGATAAGGGGTAGGAGTAACCAAGAGATCTTCTTGCATCAGGTCAATAGCATCAATATTCTTTGTAAATAACAGAAAACAGTCCCTCTAGGGCTGGCTCCAGCCACATCCCAAGCCACACCCCAAACACAGTTCAATTCTTTCTTCCCTAGTCAAACACAGTCCCACAAAGACTTGCCTTCAGTCTGTGCCCTGATAACTGCATCTTGAAAATGATAATGTTTATGTTTATTAAACTTTGATAACGCACCAGTGCAGCAAGCAGATCAAGGCGGTTTACAATTAAAACAAAGACACTTTCTATCTTAATAGTCTCTCTGCATACACAGATACCTGAGCCACCCTGCTTCCCTGGTCCAGTCTCTTCAGGTACTATGGCTCATCATTCCACAGGAGTCCTCTTGACTTAGAACCTCCCTCCTGAAATCCTCTGCATTCAAAGCCTCCCTGTTCTGCCTTGCCAGAGGGTTTTTACTTCCTGCTCTCTGTTGAGCCCTGACTGTGAGGAAGTGTTTCTAGGGATACCTGCTACTATTCCACTCCCTCCCTCACAATCTCTCATGCATATACATTGGGAGTTATCCTAAAAACATTATTAGCCAGATTCTCCTCAAGAGTCTGGTTGAGGTCCACTGTTATTAGAATACTTTTGTTAAAGGACAGGGATATTTTTTAATAGAACACCCTCTATGGCCTAAGCGACTACATCTATACATACCTCAGCTAGAAAGACCAGAGAAGTCCACATTGGAAATGTCCATTAACAAATGAGAAGGATGCTCAGAAACTTCTTGTCCTGTTGGAAAAGCAAGAAAATCCATTAGGAAGAATTTTCAGTAGTGCTATATTTGAAGGTCAGTATGTGACTATCACTTAGGAGCTGGAAGTATGAGAAACCTAAAACAATGGAAAGTGAACAATATTAGCTATGGAGTCTTTGTAGGTTGTACTACCTTCCGAAGAAACAGCAAAATACGCTGCAATAGATAAGTTTTTGAAACATAACAACCCTCTTCTTCAGACATCAGTTTCTTTGTCATGTCTGAAACAGAAATTCTCGAATTTCATATTCTACGTGTTTATAACCAGTTAACATTTTGGTTTTCTCCTGGAATATAACTACTACTTTGCTAAAATTAGGGAAAATGCAAAACATGATAGAGGAATGATAGAATTAACATAACCTCAAAATACAGGACAATAGCATTATGATGAAATAAAAAAATCACCCTTGCTTTTTTAACACATGATGTTACCCGAAAATAGGCACTAGCGCCTAAACTTAGGCGTTGGTAGGCAACCTGCTGATGCCTAAGTTACTTGACAAACACTGTTATTAATGGCAAAAAACAGAAGTGTTGAAGTGCCTACTGACGCCTAAATAAAAGGCAGCTGGAATCGCAGCTAGGTAGCAACTTTAGGCCACGGAACACCAAAGTAGACGTGGCTGCTGCAGTCTAGCGGCAAAGATAGGTAGCTGAAATATAGGCCAGGGTTTTCCAGACTACATTTCAGCCGCCAACCTTGGCTGATTAGGTGCAATTCTGTATCTGTTGAGTGATTGACATGCGATCGGTGGCCACTTTTAAGGAAGCCGCCAATATGGGCGTCAGTTACAGAATCCGTCTGCAAATGACTACAGATAAAAATAATTCATGTAGTCTGCCCAGGTGCAATTGTTCCATTTAGAGTAAAAGAGTACACATAGTCCCATGATCAACCCAGTGCTGGCTCTTCTTCCCCATCCTTTCCTTGAGCTTTCAACCATTTTCTCAACTTTGCCTGCCATACCAGCTCCAAGCATTCCCAGAATCTGTAAAAATACTGATCTCTACCCAGGGCCAGTGTTAGGGGCTGGGCAAACAGGGTAATTGCCCTGTGTCTTCATGTCACTGGCAACCTCAAACCTGCCTGAAATTGAAAGAAGGACAATCTCCAAGCAGGTTTTGGGGGCTTCGTCCCTAGCATCTGCCCTGGGCCCCATCATATCTAGCACCGACCCTGTCTCTACTATCTCATCGGTGGGCCATTTTTGGGTTTGTCATCTTTATCTATGATACTTAAACTAATAAAATTAATCCAATACTCATGTACCCTACCCTATCATATAAGATACAGGATGATTATTGTTTGCAGGGGTTACTTCAGAAAATTAAGTTGTTGTTGTTGGGGGAGAGTCTTTTTCAATAGCTATTTTCACTGTTTCATTACTGAATGTTTTTAAATACCATTTTAAATAATTTAACTGTGTCATCCCATTTTCTCCCTGACCTTTGAGGCATTTTTTCTTAGGCTTTGTGTCAGAGAGCCATATCTGCTTGTTTGAAAGCCTCACCTTCCTTGTTTGTAGGGACAGAGGACTATAGGATAAATCTCCTCTAATAAAAGGGAAAATCTCCCTGAATAAGCTGCCTTTATTTTTCTCATCACCTTGATCCATTTGGGAAGAACATTTTTCCATCAGTGAATGAAAGTGTGGAGGGGCATAATCAAAAGGAACGTCTAAGTCCGTTTTCGTCTAACTCGCAAGTCATCCAAAGTAGTGCTACCCGATTCAGGAAACAAAAATTTGATTTGATTCGATTCAGCCTATTGAATTGGTTTTTTGATTCGATTCGATTTTCCTGCCCAATTGGGTGTTTTTTTTGGGTTTTTTTTCAAACATCCTGGTGGGTTTATTTTATAGCTTCTTCACCCCCTTTGCCTTCTCCTAACCACGCTGGCGCTATGGTATAAACAAAACAAACAAAAAAAGACTTTTCCTCTCTCTGTTAAATCCTAGCTCATGTTTGCGGTCTAACACCAGCTCTGGCAGGATACACTTTTCAAATCTGATATATTGTAATCACAAAACAGAAAATAAAATTATTTTTTCTATCTTTTGTTGTCTAGTGTCTGGTACCTGGTGTTGCCTGGTGGTCCCAGGCTCTGGTTGTCTTGCTTGCCAGGGTCTCCTTCTTTCTTCTTTCTCCGTGCTAACCATCCAACTGCCATCTCTGTCCTCCCCTTCCATTTCCGTTCCCTCCCCAGGAGGTCTGGCATCTTTCCTTTTTTTCGTCTCCCTCCACAGATCCACCTTTTCTTAACTACCCTTTCATCCAGCATCTCTCCCTCCTTCCCCACCACCCCAGGGTCCACCATCTCTCCCTTTCTTTTCCCAACTACCCTCTTATCCAGTATCTCTTCCCCCCCTCCACACCATCCCTTGTGTCCAACTTCTCTTCCTTTCTGTTCCTTCCCTCCCTAAATCCCATTGTCCATTATCTCTCTCCCTCTCCTCTATTTTCAGACCCATTATTTCTTCTCCCCCAAGTCCAGCATATGCACATCACTTTGAACCCCCCTTCCCTCCCTCCCTCCGTGTACTTCTACTCCAGGGCCCCCTTCCCCTGAAGGTCTGTCCCCCTTTGAAGGCCTGCACCTCCCCCTGAAGGATGGCACCCCACCCCTAAAGGCCTGCCTGTCCCACAATCCCTGAAGGCCTGCTTCCTCCTTGAAGGCTTATCCCCCCCTTAAAGGTCTGCATCCCACCCCTGAAAGCCTGCCTGTCCCCCCCATTAAAGGCCTGTCCCCCCCTTAAAGGTATACATCCCACCCCTGATGGCCTGCCTGTCCCCCCTTCAAGGCCTGTATCCCCCCGAAGGTCTGCCTTTCTGCCTGTCCCCCCTGAAGGCCTGTCCCCCCTCACCCCGAAGAACTGGTCAGCCCCCCCCCCCCCGGGAAGGCCTGCATGTTCCCCCTGGCCTCCACTGGTGTCCAGCTTCCCCCGACCTCCCCGCACCGCTTACCTTCAAGGAACAGCCTGCAGATAAGATTGTGATGCTAGCGATCTTTTCACTGCTTCTGAGCTGTTTCCTCTGCCGTGATCCCGCCCCTCCTCTGACGTCAGAGGCAGGATCGCGGAGGAAACAGCTCAGAAGCAGTGAAAAGATCGTTAGCATCGCGATCTTATCTGCAGGCTGTTCCTCGAAGGTAAGCGGTGCGGGGAGGTCAGGGGGAAGCCGAACGCCAGAGGAGGGAAACGGACGCCAGGGGGAAGACGGATAGCAGCACTTCCCAACTGACCCTCCCCCCTCACCCTCTAAAGCAGTTGCGGCAGCAGCCGACCAGCAAGAGCAGTGCTGCCGCTCCTGCTTTAGGGGGCGAGGGGGGAGGGTCAGCCAAATCGGGAACCAATTTTTTTTTTATTTGAATCGTGAATCGGGCAGCACTAGTCCAAAGTAAAAAACAGCCTAGGACACATTTTTGAAAAATAGGTCCCAAATTTTTTTCTTTCGAAAATCGTCTAAATATATGTCCTGCCGATCTGATCATCCAAGTCGCTAAAACGTCCATCTTTATACCACATTTTCGTCCAACTTTTCGTCTAAGTCAAAAACGTCCAAGGATAAGCCCTGTTGGACGTGGGAGGGGTCTGCAAAGTGATGGACTGAACACCCAGACATGGCACCTAAATAGTGGGGTACCTTGCAGGGCACTGCTGTGAACTCACAACAAGGGTGCCATGTCTTCTCCTCACTACAGGTCCCTTATAGATCATGGTGAGCCCCCCAAACCACCTCTAAAATCCCCTAGACCCACTTATCTACACCCTAATAGCCCTTATGGCTACAGAAGCCACTTATATGCCAGTAAAAAAGGGTTTTGGGGGTGTATAGGGGAGTGCACATGTTTAAGTATCAATGCAGTGATTACAGGGGCTTATGAGCATGGGTCCTCCTCTCCATGAGTCCCTAACTCACCCCCAAGACG
Source organism: Geotrypetes seraphini (assembly GCF_902459505.1). Lineage (NCBI taxonomy): Eukaryota > Metazoa > Chordata > Amphibia > Gymnophiona > Dermophiidae > Geotrypetes > Geotrypetes seraphini. The sequence goes on from NC_047088.1 coordinate 207,832,872, forward strand.
GCTTAAGCCGCCTCTTTGCTGGACGACTAGGCTTTCCTATGCCAGGCTGCCAGGTGATGATGGTCTGTAGGCTGAATTTTAAAGATGTGATTACAATTTTTATGGGGTGGAGGTGGGTCGGTGATCACTGGGGTAGTGTGTGGGGGATTGTTTTATGTGTTTGCAGTGCTTATCTGGTGACTTTAGGTGGGTTTTTGTGACTTAGACCTTTTTACACCCGTGGACCAGCAGAAATAAAATAATTCTTTTGTGGACCAGCAAACTATTAAGACTGAAATTTTAAAAAACACATTTCCGCCCCGTTTCCGCGAGCTCAGTCCCCACAAACCATCTGATCCCATCCGCACAAGCCTCAGTTATGATTTTATATTGAATGTATTTTATTAAAGTATAAAAAGAAACAATATTCTGTACAATTGTCATTTTATAAATACAAATATACAGAGCAAGGACCAACAAAACCCCTTTCTCCCCTCCCCTTCACATATATCTCCTCTACTATCAAGAAAACTGAACAAGCCAAATTGTTACAGAATGCTACACAGAATAATGCAGTCACACATGACAGGAATAGTGTTAGGGGAGTGCCCCCTGGTCAGAGAGAGTCCTAAGCCAGCTGGAAGCTAAAGAAGCACTGCCTGGGCTTTGCAGTTCCCAATTATGTCTCTAGCAGGATATATTTCAAATCTGATATATTCTAATGACAAAATAGAAATAAAATGATTTTTTTTTTTCTACCTTTTGTTGTCTCTGGTTTCTGTTTTTATCTTCTTTTCACTCTTTTCCTTCCAGCGTCTGCCTTGTCTTTTCAATCCAGCATCTGCCCGTACCATCCACTGTCTGCCCCTTCCAGAAACTGTCTGTCTCCCCCTGCCATCTCTCCTGTAGCCCCCCCTTTGGTCTGGCATCCATCATCGTCCCTCTGTTCCCTCATGGTCTAGCATCTTTCTCCTTTCATCTCTCTTTCCCTCCCCCATAAGTTTTTAACATCTCTCTCTTCTCATTTCCTCTGCTCAGATCTGATATCTCTGTCTCCTTCCCCGTTCTCTGGCATCTCTCTCTCTCTTCCCTTTCCTTCTCTGATCTTCCTTCTTTATTTTCTTCCTCCGTCTAAATTAAATTCTTTCTTACTATGCAGTTCTCAGTTTCCCTCTTTTCACTGTGTCTACCCACAGCATGCCACCCCTTTCCTTCACCCCTCCACTATCTCACTAACTCTATCTTCTTCCCCCATCCAGCATATGTCCTTTTTCTTTATCCCTCCTTCCATCCAGTATGTGTTCTCTTTCTCCACTTCCATTCAGCATTTGCTCTCCCTTCTCCCCACTTCCATCATCTGCCCTTTCTCTTTCTTTCCCCCCACTTCCATCATCTGCCCCTTCTCTCTCTTTCCCCCCACTTCCATCATCTGCCCCTTCTCTCTCTTTCCCCCCACTTCCATCATCTGCCCCTTCTCTCTCTTTCCCCCCACTTCCATCATCTGCCCCTTCTCTCTCTTTCCCCCTACTTCCATCATCTGACCCTTCTCCCCACTTCCATCATCTGCCCTCTTCTCTCTCCCCCTTCTCCCCACTTCCATCATCTGACCCCTTCTCTTAATCTCTCCATCCACCACAGGCCCATCTCTCTCCCTTCCTCTCACCTTTCTTTCAGATTTTGGCAACAAGATCGTTAACGCCCCCCCCACCACAATGGCACTCAAGATCGGCAACGGGCCTCCTTCTCCCCCCCCCAGCATCAACAGCACTTTAGATCGGCAACGCTTTGCTCAGTCCAAAGCTTCCCTCTGACTCGAACTACCTGGGCAGAAACAGGAAGCTTTGGGCTGAGCACCGCGTTGCTGATTTGAAGTGCTGTTGATGCCGGGGGAAGAAGGTGGCCCATTGCCGATCTTGAGTGCCGGGGGGGGGCCGTTGCCGAACTTGAATTGCGTCACGGGGGGCCGCCGATGCCGCTCATCGCCGTTGCAGTCCAGATGCTGCCGATGACCCCAATCAGATCTTGCTGGCCCTGTGCAGGAATTTTCTGTGGACTAGCACCGGTCCGCAGACCGGCAGCTGAAGAACAGTGACTTAGACCATGTTTTAAATGGTCTAAGTCAGTGTTTTTCAACCTTTTTACACCTATGGACCAGCAGATATAAAATAATTATTCTGTGGACTGGCATCGGTCCGTGGACCAGCGGTTGAAGAACACTGCAACGTCAGAGAGAAGGCTTCCGGTTCAGGCACAGAATGCCTGAAGGAGCCACTGCCCCTGGCTTTGTGCACTGAATCAGTTAGGAAGAGGGAGCTGGCTCAAAGATAACGCTGCATTGATCGCATCGTGGACCGGCAGTTGAAGAACACTGTTTTGGGCCTGATGCATGTGCTGGCCCTGTGGACCGGCAGGAAATTTCTGTGGACTGGCACTGGTCCATGGACCGGTGGTTGAAGAACACTGGTTTAAGTTCCAAGTTCCGTCGGTTATACATGCTGTACGACTAAGTCTAAGCCGGCCCACGTCCCACCCAACTCCCGCCCTCGACACTCCTCCTGAAACGCCCCATTTAGCTTTGGTCATTCAGCGGCACTATGAAGGTCTGGGTTGTTTAGAAATACGTCCAAAATCCGTTTTTATTATCGGCACTTGGACGTATTTGGACAATGTTCATCCAAGTGCCGACTTATGAGAGGAGGAGGGAGATGGAAAGAAGAAAAAGCATGGGAGTTCTGAAGGATCCCTGTAAGTCCTGACATTATTAAACCAGGTGAAGTGGGATAAGGAAAAACCATAAGCTCACAGAAACTGTTCTCTCTAACAAAAACCTTTCTCTCCCCCTGCAACTAGTATCTTATCTCTGTAGCTGATGGAAACAGTAGATTAGCTGTGAAAAGATATTTTCACATCATTGACTAAGGAGCATGCAAAGATGGGGAAATGCACTGTTTTTAAGTTCAATTAGCTACTGTATCAGTAAAACTAGAGAAAAAGCAACAGGTCCTGATGCTGTGGGTTTGTTGTGGTGCACCAAGGCCCACCCAGCCAGATACCATGAAGAGATAAACGCAGACCATGGTCTGAAAATTAGAATTCTCAGAAGATAGAAATATCATCTAATACCAGATACCAAGAAATGTGCTAGGACATTACAGTTGGGAGGGGGGTTTGATGCTCGGAAATACATATTGTCACAAACCCTCCGTAGCGCAGGGCTGTCGTGTGACAAACCCCGGGATTCTGGCGTGTCCCCTCTAACCAGGGGTACCTTCAGGACTTTTCAGTTAGCACTAGGCCACTGCCTAGGCTTGGGAGAGACAAGGCAAGCAAAGGGTTTCAAAATATCACCAGTCAAACCAAGTTCTTAAGAAAGAATAGGATGTTTATTCTGACCCCGTGGTCAAAAAGATGCAACATAAAACAAAACTCACTTTTGCATTTCATTCAAAAATAAAGTCAATTGTAAAAATAAAGCTTTAACAAAACAGCAATCTCCTGTAGTTGATTATTCCTGAGATCATGTGCTCTGATTCAGGATTGCTTTACACTGGTGTTCACACCTAATTCAAACGTTCTCTCAGCACTAATATTAAAGACATGCAACAGCAGATTTCAGCAGCCAAATAAAGTTTGGAATAAACCCTTGCCATAAACCATATTGAGATACCTCCTTAGGCAATAAGCTACCACACAGTCTTGCAAACAGTTCAGCTTTTTCCTCAGCTACCTCGTGAAGGCAAAACAAACAGCTGGGAGAGATAAGCTAATTAGCTCCTCAGGAACGGGAGCCACAGCAGGATTTCCAAAGTTCAAAAACACAAACTTAAATATTCTACCTTTGGTTTCTTGTTCTCCAACTTAACTTTAAATAAATCCAATAGTTTAGGATTCAGGTAAGTATTATTCTTAAACCCAAAAATACTCATAAAGCCCAAACATATATCACATTCTTCAGGCTTGGTTTGCACAGAAGGAAAGCACAGGCAAAAGGAAAAAAAAAACACAAACCACTAATTGTTTCCCAGTTACTCACTTCCTTCATTCAAGGTCCATACATTCTGTCTGGCTCTCTAACATAGGGCCAGCTACTTGTACCTCCATGCTTTCCACACAATCTGGAAGTTTGAAGTGGGGAGGATTTCTTCCAAATCCTGCATGGGCCAATCTGGCACGGTTGACTCTGCTGCTCGGCTCCACAGCTCCTCACCTGCTGTGGGAGTGACCCACCCTGGCCACTCGCTCCTCCTCCTGCTGCTTGTCTCAGTCTGCTTTTAAACAGCTCAGAGCCAATCCCCTTCAGCCTGTAGCGGGGGATGGGCTTTGGCTCTAAAGCAGCTTTTCTCTGCCTGGGTTTATCCAATGCAGCTATATTCCTTGTGGCTTCTCTAGCTGCCCTAAAGCCCGGAGGCTGCTGTTGACAGTCTGCCTGCCTCTGCTCCAGATCACTACTGCTCTGATCATAGGGACAAGGGAGGTCAGCCTCAAGTTGAGCGCCAGAATCAATCTGGTCAGCTCTTCTGCACCGGATCCTATTAGGGGCAGAACTAGTGCTGGTGCTGGGTTTGTCACAATATATGGTAAAGAAACAGACATTTCGGGGAATAGGTTAGGTCTTACAGAAAACAGGGCGAACACATAACATGACGCAGGTGAAAACAGCCAATAAATGAATGTAGTTAGGCAGTAGTGCATAGGAAAGTAGCCAATAAGGAGGTATCATGTGATCTAGGCCAACGTGGTGTTGGCCACTAAGAAATGTATAAAAACCAGGCCTTTAGAAGGGAGAGGGCAGAACAGACATCAGAGGATCTACAGGCCTGGAGATCACCTTCTGTTACGCTATATGCTGAATGATTTATTCCTGTAAGCTGTTACTGATTGACAAAATAAATATATACTTATTGAAACCAGTATATAGCGTGCAAGGTCTCATTACCGAGGTAGGCCTGGACAGCTGCCTACATCAGTGGTGAACCCCGACGTTGAAAGAGGGGACTGTCACCTGCCGGGGTCCCTGGAAGCTTGTGGAGGACCACCGACAGGCGGCAGCACGACCCTGGGCGTGGCTCCCAAAGTGGAAGACCTCACTGGTGTCCTAATACTTTGAGCTTCGCTACAATAAAGCACAGCGAGCCAAGCCAAATCAAAAACAATGTCCAAACTTTAATTTGTCACCAAGGCACAATGATTAGAAAACCAAAAATCATATAAGGAAGCACTAGCGTACACTCTTCCTTTGGTTCCAAAAAGAAACAGATTTCTATCTTTCAAACAGTTCAATGAAAGAACAGCAGTTCTTAGGTTAGGTAAGTTCACAGTCCAGGTTCTAGGGGCTCCACCCCGCACTGAACCACAGTCTCAGCAAGAGAACACAAAATTAGTCCCAAAAAGTAAAAGTCCTTAAGAATACTCTTGAGTCCTGGACTTTTAATCATATAATCTGGTTTCTTCACCAGGCACTTAAATTTCACATTGTAAAACAAACTTCAATCATGAAAAGAAAAAATAAAACATTACTGCAGGCTCTAGTCATTCCAGCAACAATCCGTTTCCAGTCTTTCCCACTGTTGGGCAACAGAATTGCTGGTTCCCCTTTTTATTACATAGCTTTAACAAGCTCCCTCTGAATCCCACCCTTAGGTCTTCGGGGCTCCAACCCCAATTCTGTAAGTCCTTTGAACTTAAATAGGTAACTGGGAAACTGCTTCACAAGCCAGCAAACTTCCTTCAGTTTCTCTGGGCTTTTGGCACAGCTGGAGTGCAGCAACGTAATCAGTGCTGGTGCAGCACTGCTCTGAGCTTGGCTTTGCACACCAAACAAAAATAGTTTTTATCAATTTTCACAACTATATTCTTATACACCCCCGTACCTCTAGTACTTAGTGAGAGGCTGCCCAGCTCACATCCATGGCTTCCTCGCTGTCAGCTTCAGGCATGGACCATTCAGCCGTGTCCATGTTTTCTGGCATACCCAGTTGCTCTGCTGGCTCCTGAGGAATGGAATCCCCACACTCCATGGGTTCCTGAGTGAGGTCTGGCCTTTGCCTGGCCCGGAGAACCTTCTCTGCCAGGTCCTCGTGTGCAACCTGTCTTACTGCCTTGGAGAGCTGCTTAAGAGTCTTTGGGCCACGCCCTGTACTAGGTGTTTGTGTGCCTAGCTTTCGTGCTCTTGGGCTCCCCTCCAGGATGCTGGGCAGAATACCACTGGGAGCATGATTAAACCTCTTAATGTAGCTGGGGTTTTTACTGGGCCGTGGAGCTAACTTGTATTCTGGCTCCTGATCAGGTTCAGATGGCTCAGGATAGGCAGCTCTGCTTTCAGTATCCCCTGCCTGATCATTCTCGGTCAGTCTCTGGTCTCGGGCACAGGATTTAGGCTGGGGTTTCATTCTGACATGACCGTCTCGGGGAGTGGAAATGTCACAGGACATGCCCCTTTAGAGACCTCACTGGATTGAAGGCCTGTACTCTGCTTGTCAGATTGCCTCTCCATTACTATATGGCCAAAAGTGTGTTTCTGGGTTGCATGCTTGTACTTATGCAGTGTCTCTACCTAAACTTATTTTCTTACAGATTTGCTGTATTATTTTACGGTTTACGGTATTATTTTTATGCGGTTTCTTTCTTTTTCTAGTTTAAAACCAGCAATGGACAGTAGTCAGCCCTAAGACACTAGTTTCTCTGATGTTTCTCTTTCATTACTAATCCTGTTTGTTTGTTGTTACACAGGCCCAGTGGTGTCAACTTTGGACGATCCCGGACCCTGGAGCAGGATTTTTTGTCAATTCGCCCAGGTCCGGGCTCCCATCCTTAGCTGTCCTACGGGTCCTGTATGGACTGGCGGGTTGAGTAGTCAGTCCATAGTTTAGGGTATATTTATGACTGGCGGGTCGGGTAGTCAGTCCATAGTTCATGAGTTAAGAGATATTTACGGCTGGCGGGTTGTGTAGTCACTCAATGGCTAAAGTAGGCAAAGTCTTCTTTACCAAAAGCAAGCACAACAATCAAAACTGAAGACTAGCATAAAGCAGAGTTCTTGCTAATATCACAATACTGCTCTCAGAGACCTGTGATGGTTAAACACAGCTGTGTTCTAAAACCACTTTGACAGGTGATTGGTATCATTCATTGAGCCGGTATATATATTGTATATTCTTTTTGTGCATATTATTGCAACCAACTATACAGCTCTTGTAAAGTGCAACGTGTAATAAATATTTAAAACGTATATGAAAAATATGTATCAAAAATTTTTACTTAGAAATTGCACTTATCTTATAAAAAGCTGGTTCGTACTTTACAAGAGCTGTATAGTTGGTTGCAATAATATGCACAAAAAGAATATACAATATATATACCGGCTCAATGAATGATACCAATCACCTGTCAAAGTGGTTTTAGAACACAGCTGTGTTTAACCATCACAGGTCTCTGAGAGCGGTATTGTGATATTAGCAAGAACTCTGCTTTATGCTAGTCTTCAGTTTTGATTGTTGGGTTGTGTAGTCAGCCTATAGGTCAGGGCGTAGTTGATATATATACGTAGGTAATTAGTAGTTAATCAATCACCGGTGGGTAGCGTAGCCGGAATTTAGGTATAGTCTAGCGCAGCTGTATTGTCACCCACTAACACTTCCTGTTATATACCTTCTTTTCCCTCTCCTTTCTTAACCTTCCCTAACTATCACTGTTATGGTGTGACTGTTGAACCAGCTTTGACTGGTGGTTATGCTGTTTCTGTGGTCTCTGGCCACACCTGAGTTATTGCTACACAGGTACCTGCTCTTCTGTGATCACATTGCATCATTTTGTAAGTATTCTTATTAGTTTTATTTTTAGACTCATTAGTTTGTTACTCGTACACTTTGTAGTTGGATATATTGTTTATTTCTCCCATGTTGCCTGCTCCTGCAGTCTCCCACCCCCTTCTTCTCCTGCTTCTCCACTTTTGCTGCTAGCGTCTCAGTCCTCCTGTTTGTATCACTCTCTGCCACTGTTCACTGCCCCTTTGCTCTCCCCAGCAAATGCTCCTAACCCTAGTCCTATCTTTCCACCTTCCGTTGCACACCAAGTGTAATGGCAGGCAGATCGCACTCTTACAACACATACTGGTCGTTACTCCCCTGTCCCGTGGGCCACTATCTCTCAGGCATTAGATGATATCTGTGAAACTATTCAACTGCATTGTACTCCGTCCTCCACCTTCCCCCACTTTCCAGGAAACTGTGCTTAAGTAGTGTTTTTGTCTCGGAGCCCGCTATGTCTGATTTCTCCCCCTGCTCTTGCTGCCATTGGGAATCCCCTTGTCTTATACTTCTCTGGCTGCCAGTGCTAGCCAGAGTTATTTGTCTTGTGCCCCTAGCCCTAGCTTCTCTTTCTCTTGCCTGTTCCCTCTTGATCTTCTGTTAAGCTGTTGCTTAAACGATCCTGTTCCTCCTTTTGCCCCCATATTTCCTACCATTGTTGAGCCGAAAGTATACACCTCTTCTCTGCATTGTGCTTTGTGTTACCTAGCCCTTCTGATGTCACCATACTGCTTGCTTATGACGTTGATTTCACGGACATACCATCCTACCTTACCCAGCTTTCTTTATTTACGCTTGATATGTTGTCTTTATGGATTTTGTTAGTGTAAGTAGTATTATCATGTGTGGCCACTGTTTTGTATTGGTTTTGGCTTCTTCGTTCTGTTTTTATGGGTTTATTTCTTTACTACTGCCAAGAGGGGTCTTCTAGCCTTGGCATAGCTCTGAGTCTGTGTTTTACTGTAATATTTTCAGCTTGACATGCTGTCTGATGGCTTCCTTTGTTCTTCCGTTTATGCTAGCTGTCGCTTGTGTACTGACCTGTGTAACATATGGCGCTTTGAGAGACAGGGAAAGCATTGCTCTCGTGGTTTTTTGTTTCCTGGTCTTTTGTGGTCACGAACCAGAGAAAAAAAAAAGGGGGGGTGAAGTATATATTTTAACTGCGTTTCAATGTTACCATAAGCTTTCATTAAACAATTATTTATTTTATATAAGTTTGCTGGATTATAAAGGATTGTTTTTGAAATGTAAGTGCAATTCTTCTTAACTACCAAGTGGCTTTCTCCACAGCCCCTCTACCTCTGTATTTCCTGCCTCTGGGCTGCTGTCCCCTTTATTGGTTTCACAGTAGAAGATAGGGGTAAGGTAAAGCACAGTTACTTACCATAACAGGTGTTATCTGGGGACAGCAGGCAGATATTCTCACATATGGGTGACGTCATCCACAGAGCACAGTATGGACAGTTTGACAAGTGAACTGTCACTTTAAGTTTCAAAGACTTCATGACTGCCCGCACCAAGTAAGCATGAGTGTTTTCCTGCTCGTAGAGACACAAGGTATGTCAGTTCTGTAAGCAAGATAAGAAGCCAACCAGGGGAGGTGGGTGGGATGTGAGAATATCTGCCTGCTGTCACCAGATAATACCTGTTACTGTAAAAGGTTAACTTGAATATAAACCAAGGTTAGAAATTTGGGTTCACCCCCAGCTATCCTGTAAGTCACTAAACATAATACAAATATCTGTGATGCATATTTCACAACAAGGTCCCTAGAAAGGAAAACGCAAGTATAAGCAACCACAAACTTAAACCTCAAGATTGGTAAGATATGCAGTTCAACACCAGAGAAAGAGAAACAGCACTCTGCACTTTGGAAAGCAGTGCAATTTTACAGTAAAACTGCATTTTCTGTTCATGAAATTAAAAATAAAATTCTTTGTTGTCTGTTCATTTTATTCATGTTTATCCCAGTTCCAGTTTCTGCTTTCTTCTGTCTTTTCTTTCCAGGGTCTGCAATCTATCTGCCTCTTCTCTCCTAACTGTCTTTACTTCCTCTCCTACATCCGTCTCTGACTTTAACCTTTTCCTTTCAGGTTTCCTCCATTTATTTTTCTGCATCTCTATCTGCTTCTTTTTACAGCTTTCCATCTCCCTCATCCTATTATTCACCAGTTGTTTGTTTGTTTTTTGCTAACTCTTCCCTCTCTCCTTTTCCAGCATCTTCTTTCTCTTTCCACCTTTATTTTCACTCTTCTAACTAGTATCTACTGTCTTGCCCCCTCCATCCTCTCCCCTCTTTCCTCCAACACCTCATCTCTCTCTCTCTCTCTTTCTCTCCACCTCCATCCAAAATCTCTCCCCATCATCTTTTATCATTTGCTTCTTCCAACACTACCTATCTGGGGTGCTGGGGAATGGAGTCGCAGGTCAGGGGCAGGCCCGACATGTAGGCAGGCAGCTGATTTCTCCCGGCGGTGGTAGCAGCAGTCCTCCATGCTGTTTGCTGATCACTGGGAGGAGGGGAAATTGAGTCAGCGGCGCATCTGGATTGCAAACAGCTCTGCTTTCGATCAATAATGAAACCAGACAACGCAGGGGCCTTCCCTTTTGCCAAATCACTATAGGATCTGCCTGTTTTGATCCCACCTACCTCTGAATTTGCTTCCTGATTTTAAGGGCGAGTTCAAGACTGGCAGAGCCTATAGCAACTTGGCAAAAGGGAAAGCCCCCGTAACATCTGGCTTCATTATTGCCAGATGGTTTAGTAGGACCGGGACCGAAGGCAGGTCTGCTCGCAATCTAGATATGCTGCTGACTCTTCAAATTTCAAGTTTATTATAATTTTGATTGATCGCTTATTCAAAATTCTAAGCGATGAACATCTTAGTAAAATTACAAAATTAAAAGAGGAAAACTAACTTTACAAACATAATAAAACATGAGGAAAGGATGGGAAAAGAAATACAAATTGATTGATAGAAGTGAAGACAATTATGGTAAAAAACAATAGGAAGGGAAAGAACAATAAATCTCAGAGAATTTATGGGATTGAAATGATTCTCCTTTCTGATTATTAAATGCATCTTTAAAAAGAAAGCTTTTTAGTTTGCTCTTAAATTTATCCAAATTGTTTTCTTCCCTTAAGTAAACAGGGAGGGAATTCCATGTTTGAGGAGCTGTAACAGAAAAGATGAAATGCTGCCGTGTGTTAATAATTTTAAGTGAATAACTAGTATATGTTGATCATTAGATCTCAGTAGTCTGGTTGAGGTATAGGGAATCAATGATTTGTAAATGAAAGCTGGAGTTTTGTATAGCAAAGATTTGAAGGTAAGAAGACTTAATTTATACATTATACGGTATGCGACTGGGAGCCAGTGCGCTGTCTTAAGAAGGGGAGTCATGTGATCAAATTTCTTAGCTTTCATTATAAGTTTGATTGATGCATTTTGGATGATCTGTAAGCGTCTGATTTCATTTTGGGCTATTCCCTTGAATAGGGCATTGCAATAATCGATTTTTGAGATAACCAAGGAGTGAATTAATATGTTAAGAGACTATGGACATAGAAATTTTGAAACTGACTCTTCACTCGCCCCTCCTCCTGGCAGCCAGCAAACAGCATGGAGGACCACCAACCACCGCCTGCCTGCTTGTCGGGCCTGCCCCTGACCCGCAACTCTATTCCCCACAGCCAGACCCCCGGTAGGTTTAAATTTTGATATTTCTTTAAACTACAGTACAGAGAAGTACTCAAATGTAGATTCGAATATAAACCAAAACCACCATTTTTGGGCCTTTTTTTGGCCCCAAAATCTCAGTTTATGTTTGAGTATAAACGGTATTTATAAATCAGGGCTTGCTGCTTTTTCTTCAACAACTTTATCACTTGGCTACCTTCAGGGAAATAAAAGGTTTTTCAATAGCTGACCAACCCTCTTCCACAAACTGAGGCATTGCTGACATTCAGCTATTGAGATATCCTCCTATATTCAAAGAGTACAAATCCATGTTAAAAAAAGTAAAAAATATCTGCCATTTTGGCAGTTAGCTCAGCATTGCTCTCAGACTTAATCTTATAGACTTTTTTTTTTTAAATTCACATCCTATTTAGTTGCTATAGCACCAATCTGGAAGACCTATTTGATATATATAAAATGATGTTTAGTCAGCTTCATATGATATGCCATATTAAGCATTAAGCTCTCCTCTTACTAATATCTAGTTCTGCCTTTTCAATACTGCCAGTAATGCTATTAATATCAGCATTAAGTTCTCCTGTTACCAATATTAGGTTATGGACTGTTACGTCCCTCTTAGCCCATTTGTTTGGCCTCCCAAAATAGTTTCTACTTCTTGAAAGCAAAAGCAAGAGAGGTGATCCGTCTTCCAAGACCAACTTTGGCAGGATCCCAAACGACAGAAAGATTAATCTTGAATCCATAACTGAAGTTCACATATTCATCTCATAATGCACTCAGTTTCTGCACAAACTCTTCATTACTCTGTGTTTGTTCGTGGATCATCTCCATGGAGCAGTATGAGTATCTTCTCATAGTCCCTCCAGAATTAGAGCAACAAGAGCAAGGTCTGATATCAGAATAGAACTATCATCATAAGCCTTCAGTGTACAGAGAATATCAGATGTAATTAACCAGTAATGAATATGTGAACATGATTTATGTACTACTGAAAAGAAGGTATTGTCTCTCTCTCCTGCATGCCTCTCAGAAAAGGCATAGCAAAGCTTCAGTTCCTGAAGATTCTTAAAGAAGACTGGACTCCCTCAGAGGTTCCCGATTGGTATCGGTTCTATCTAAAGCAGTGGTCTCAAACTCAAACCCTTTGCAGGGCCACACTTTGGATTTGTAGGTACTTGGAGGGCCTCAGAAAAAATAGTTAATGGCTTATTAAAGAAATTATTTACCAGAAATGGCCAAAAAGAAACCAAAAATGTAAATACCAATAACAACGAAAATCCGAACTACAGAAAATTGGTATTAATGGTGATGATCTATCCTAGAATAACCCTGGAGATGATATGGAAAAATGTGCTTCCCAGAATGAGAAAAATTAATTAACGAAAACAAGATGAATAAAAGGATCAATCAGTACGGGCCCAATGCCCTCGTAATAACCGTTGGCCCCGGGCAGGTGTTTATGAAGTGACAAGCACTTAGAAATGAATCTAAATAAACCCTGCCCCGTACATCATCTTATCCTTATATTGTGTATGATTTATATAGAAAAAATATATGTCTATGCATAATAAATAATCGGGAGCACAGTCATCTCCAGATTAAAACAAGAAAATCACCCCAAAAAAACCTCCCTGAAACCTACTACAAAAAACACAAAATGTGAAAATGAAAAAACCAAAATACAAAATATGACAAAAATCGTCAAAAAACAAAGAAAAATATATAAATGTAATATCCTCAGTCTCGACCATCAATCCACAACGCAGTGAGCCCTGTGCACTTGTCACAAATTGTTCGTGAAAGTAATGAAAAACAGTGAAAAATATTTAGCTTTATTAAAGAAATGGCAGTTTTGCATGAGGTAAAACGCTTTACAGTTTATAAATCTTTCCTTTTGGCTAAGTCTTAATAATAATATTGTAATTTATAGCTACAGAGACATATAATCAAGAAACTGTTTTATTTTACTTTTGTGATTATGATAAACATACCGAGGGCCTCAAAATAGTGCCTGGCGGGCCACGAGTTTGAGACCACTGATCTAAAGGAAAGCGTGTAAAACTCCCCACTGCTTTGTTTATAGGCGGTATATAAATTTTTTTAAAAATAAGTAAACAGTCTCTTCTTATTTAACTGGGATTCTGAAAAAAAAATGGAGTAGAAGAAATTCTTAATGGGTTACATATAGGATCATAAGGTTCTCCAGTCAGGATCAGAGTTCTCCTATTATTGTTGACTCAAAATTGGTCATTTTTTAGCAATTACAATTATAACTCCTAATTTATTAGTAGTTTAATAAGTCAGTCAAAGACACTTGTGTGATCTAAGATATCAGCAGTTTCCTATGCTCCAAAAAGGCAACAACAAAACTCTAACCCCACTCAAATCGATAGGGAGAAAACCTCATCCAGAAAGGGTGCCCAAACAAGGGCATTGATGCACATGTCAGCATGTTGACTGACAAACTGCACAGGGCTCCCTTCACTTTTAGCTTTCTGCAGTGTCGGGCAGGGATCACATATATGTTAAAACCTTATAGGTATGACTTCCCATTCATGATCTCAACATCTGAAATGTTTATGCATTTGGATGCTGTGGAAAAGTAAAGGGTTATCTTCCACTAATGATACCATCCCACCGCCATACATTAGGGGCTGCTAGCCTAAGACTGAGTGGACTACATGTCCCAGACCGCACTGGACTTTACAGCTCAGTGTTGAGTCACCTTAACAAGGTAACCCTGCGGAGTAAGGGGGCGGGACTCAGGGAGGTGTTTATCTGCCACAGAGGAGACTCATTCAGGGAGGTCCCAGAGTGCAAGGATCCCAAGGGAGAGAAACCTGCATTCCAACCCTGGGGAGGACTGGAGTGAGGAAGCTAGCCAGGAAGACACTAGAGATGTGAGCCTCAGTCTAAACCAAGACCTTTGGAAACTGAGCCTGCCTGTTTAGAGGTGACTGTCTGTGTTTGGGGTGTGACAGCTAAGCTGAAGCAAGTTGAGACTGTCATTGGAGAAAAGGGGTTTCTTTCTCCAAAATGTTCTTCTGTTTGGACTATTGAACAAGTGAAGTAGGAACCAGACTTATGGTGTTTTAAAACTGAGAGAACTGGGGAAATTGACCCAAAAGCTGAGGTTGCTAGACTGAATGTGATATGGCTAACTGCCTAAAGTGTACAGGCCGCTGCACTGGCCATGAGAGATAAAGGGTAAGAGTATATCTTTGCCTTTCCTGAGCCTAAGAGGTAATAGAATCAAGTAGAAATCTCAATAAAACATTTTGTTGCACCTTCTCAAGTGGTTGTTGTTTGTGTTGTTTTGAATACATGTGTGCAGACTCCAGGAAGGTCTGGACTGGACTCTGCCACAAATTTCCTCATCTGTTCTCCAGGTTCAGCTGCATAGAAGACCTCCTTTGTCAAAAGCCACAAACGGAATTTCCACTGATAGACAGCTAATAAGAATGGACATTGCAGCATGATCTCATAGTACAGACATGGAGAAAAAGAAACTGATCTCCAAAAATATTGTAAAATTATGTCAGCTTACTTATATGTCTGGTGAAATTCACATACACTCAGAAATGTGTAATCTGGCCAAGAACTGAAGCTCTTATAGCCAAACCCACCACCCAATCACTGTATATGGAATGATATAATGACTTTACATAAAAAAGTTCACTTGTTCATTTGTGCATTTATAGCGTAGAAAAAACTTTCACTTAGCTTCTGGAAAGTAACAGGTCCCAAGTCCCAACATGTTTTGAAAAACTGTCAAGAAACATATAGAAACATAGAAACAGACGGCAGATAAGGGCCACGGCCCATCTAGTCTGCCCACCTCAATGACCCACCCTCTACCTTTCTCTGTGAATAGATCCCACTTGTCTATCCCATTTGGCCTTAAAATCAGGCACGCTGCTGGCCTCAATAACCTCTAGTGGAAGACTATTCCAGCGATCAACCACCCTTTCAGTGAAAAAGAACTTCCTGGTGTCCCCGTGCAGTTTCCCGCCCCTGATTTTCCACGATGCCCCCTTGTTGCCGCGGGACCCTTGAAAAAGATGATATCTTCTTCCACCTCGATGCGGCCCGTGAGATACTTGAATGTCTCAATCATGTCACCCCTCTCTCTGCGTTCCTCGAGTGAGTACAGCTGCAATCTATCCAGCCGTTCCTCGTACGGGAGTTCCTTGAGTCCCGAGACCATCCATGTGGCCATTCTCTGGACCGACTCAAAGAACCCAAAAGAGAGCTTCTAACTTCAAAACGCCAAGGATGTCAGGCAGTGTGATATCAAAACGTGTTATTCTAAAAAATAAATGAAACAAAAAGTTTGCTCTTAAATTTATCCAAATTGTTTTCTTCCCTTAAGTAAATAGGGAGGGAATTCCATGTTTGAGGAACCCGTCCTGTGAATATCAGACTCAATGAACACAAATCGCGGGTCCACACAGGTAATGAATCAGCTCCCCTGGTCCGTCATTGGTCCCTTTGTAAACACACGTTATCTGATCTTAGGTGGAGAATCATTGACACTGTGTATGTAGGGTGGGAGGGTGGAAACATTGAGCGCACTTTAAATCTCAAAGAATTAAGGTGGATGTATGAATTAAACATCATGTTTCCCTATGGGTTGAATGAAACTAATGACTGGATGACATCAGCAGTTTAACCTTTTTTGTGGGTGGGTATAATGTGTACCGGTAATTATAATCCAGGCTGTCTTTGATTGGCGCTCGAGCCTTCACGTGACCAGTACGCTGCGGCCATGTTAGAAACCTTGACTTGATATTTGTAAGCTACATGCTGAGTGCCTGAATTGTTCTGGTAAGATAAGTTTCAATTGATATGGGTTTTAGAAACTACAATATAGTGAAGAATTAATGCTAGCTTTTTATTTCCCTTACAGTCGTCGTATCTTCCCCGACCTGATGAAGAATGAAACATGTCGGTGGGGAATGGGCAGCAACGTTTCAAAAATTAACTACATTAATTAAAAAGCTCACGTGCATTTATTTATTTATTTATTATAAGAAAATATAGAGGATATAAGCACGGGCACTTTAAAAAGATTTAACAATGAAAATTAAACACACCGATTAAACAGTTCCGGTGAGGATAACCACCACACAAGTTTTGTCAGTGTGGTAATCTGAGGGATTTCGGTGATTATATGTAGAAACATATTAGTGAAATGAGCTCTTGAAGAATCAGTATTGTGATCTATAAATTAAACAGAAGTGCCAGGATTGTTCTTGATGGGCTATACAAATGACATAGACTTTGAATATAAACTAGTGTTTCAACAATCTCCACCATGAGAATGGGAATTAATTTGTTGGAATTTATGGAGGCGGCAAACAATGATTTCAGAATTAGGAGAAGATGAAAATGTTGCTAAACGTTATTTCCCTTAATGTTAAGGGACTGAATAATCTTATCAAAAAAAAAGAAAATAGAAAATACTCATAAACGTAGCTTCAAAAAAAAAAAACCAAACACTGATAGAATTTTTCTTCAAGAAACACACCTTAGCCTACAGTAATCAATTGTGAGTCATACACTTAATATTATAGTATTTTCTGCAGTGAGTGAAAAGAAGAATGGATTGGCCATCTGGACCTGTAAGTCTATGGATTATCTATGTACAAATGAAAGGCCAACTGCAAGGAGCCCTTCACAGAATAAATAGTGACCACACAACAACCTGTTAGTTCTCGAATTCAAGCAGTTTATTTTATCAAAGAGATGCAGTCCAGAACAAAAGACAATGAAAAAAGGTTAGTAATTCAATAGGCCATAACAGGGGAGGAAGTTCTTATGCTTGTAGCTAGCATACAAGGCACAGAATATTACTCTCTAACCCTACACTCTTACACAGGGTGCTTTTATCTACTCTGTTCTACTGTAACTCAGGATGGCACACAGATTCTTAGGGTGTGCCAGGTCACCCGCAGGGAGTAATGGATGTAATTCTTTGTCAGGTTCAGCATGTTGCAGCTTTAGCCAGTTTGTGTCTGACCTTGCTGTTCGAGTCTCTTTGTCAGTGTCTTTTTTTTTTTTAAATTCTTTTTGCATATCACACCCTCTCCAGCACTTAGGCTGCACACAGTATCTCATATTCTTGAGTCACTATTCTGGTCAGTGTATCCTTGACCACTTGGGCCACCTTGCTCACAAGTCATGTTTTTGATCAAGAATGGAGATATGCAGGCTTTCGCTCTTTAGCAAAGCTGAAAGTGATGTTGATAAATGTTTTTTGCACCTAATGTTGGCAGTCCATCATTTTTTAAGAAACTAACAAAGATGAACTAACACATCCTCTTATTATAGTGGATGATTTTACCCCATCTAATAGACAGGATTCAGGGCTTCAAAATTGTGGTGCTGAACGTAATGGTTGGCGGATGTGTGCTGATTTCAACATCCAGAAGATAAAGTTTACCTTTTTCTTGCCATTGGATTACACACATTCTAAATTGATTTTTTTGTATCAAAATATTTATGTTATTCTAGGAGCTCCAAAGTACTTACTATAGCAGGGGTGAGCAACTCCGGTCCTCAAGGGCCGGAATCCAATCGGGTTTTCAGGATTTCCCCAATGAATATGCATGAGATCTATTTTCATGCAGTACTTTCAATGCATATTCATTGGGGAAATCCTGAAAACTCGATTGGATTCCGGCCCTTGAGGACCAGAGTTGCCCATGTCTGTATTATAGTCTAAAAAGGAGGATAAGTAGGGAAGCTTTAGACCAGGGATCTCAAAGTCCCTCCTTGAGGGCTGCAATCCAGTCGGGTTTTCAGGAATTCCCCAATTGAAAGTAGTGCATGCACATAGATCTCATGCATATTTATTAGGGAAATCCTGAAAACCCGACTGGATGTGGCCCTCAAGGAGGGACTTTGAGACCCCTGCTTTAGGCTAAATCACTAAATAGGAGATCGGTAAAATAAATTTGATATAGAGAAAAAGAAACTAATCTCCAAAAATATTGTAAAATTATGTCAGCTTACTTATATGTCTGGTGAAATTCACATACACTCAGAAATGTGTAATCTGGCCAAGAACCGAAGCTCTTATAGCCAAACCCACCACCCAATCACTGTGTATGGAATGATATAATGACTTTACATAAAAAAGTTCACTTGTTCATTTGTGCATTTATAGTGTAGAAAAAACTTTCACTTAGCTTCTGGATTTGTATAGCCCAACATGGGAGGGTGGTGATCGTGACTGGTTTTTGAATTATTGTGAGCAAAGATGGATTTTTGAACTAGGAGCTGTTAATCCTTCGGACATGAATGCAGAATTAGAGTGGAAGACTTTAGTTTGAATCTGTCGGGCTTTGTGTATGAGAGTTCTGTGATTGGTTGAGAGTGTATGACATCATTATTTAAGGACAAAAAATAGTCATGACTGCCATATTAGCTCAGCACAGAGAATGTGGTGATCTGATCTTTATGGTGAAACTACTATAGATAGATAAATTATAAATAGTTAATATGTATTATAATGGGTTTGGGTTCTTCAAATAGCATTCTATGTGTGTTATAGGGGACTATCCTTGATACAGCTAATAGCGAAACGCAAATTCACATCGGAGTCCCTCCCTGCTGCATAAGATAAGTTTGCTATACTGAACTGAACTATTTATAACAATGAAATGAGTATGACCAATGAGGAGGCTGGCTACATTTACTCAAACCTTACATGAAAGAGACGGTTTGAGTGTAGCCACTGAGGTCATTATATATGAAGTTGCTGAAATGATTTTTGATTATGAAATTATTTAAAGACAAACGAAGCTGCATTGGAATGATATTAGAAGATTGATTATTTATTTATTTATTTATTCATATTTAAACAAAAGAAATGACTATAAGAGTATAGTCTAAGGATTTGGACTGATTTGTATAGCCCAAACATAATGCATAAAATAGATGAAACCGAGAAACATATTTATGCCACGAAGAGCATGCCCAAGTGAACAAGTTGAGACAATAGCTGCATTTATCCATCCACTTAAAAGAAAGTTATTACAGTATTCAGTTGTATATTTGTTCCCCCTCCTAAAAGAATGTTCACATTGTAAAAATCTTGCCCACACATCAACTATTAGTAACTGCAGCTAAGCAACCTTCTTCCCCCTCAACCCACTCTCATCATCCACTTCTCACAGGACTCTCGCTGTTGCATCATATCTGTCTTAAGCTGCATAATATAAAAACTAATAGCCCACAGTTCCACAGCTCCTGAATATTCAAACACAGTTCCTTTTCCTTCTCCTTTTGTGATATGTAAAAGATCTAGAAACCCAGCACAGGTTGGGAGTTGTGGAGGGCAGAGAAGTAAAAAAAGAACAAAAAAAAAAAAATCACTAGCTGCTACAGACTTTCAGCTCAGTTAGACCCAACTATAAATGCTGGAAATTGCTGTTGGGGTATCAGTCGCAGATACCATGGGCATCTATTTGGCTTCAACTTGCTAATGCCTACCGAAAATTTGATCTAACCAATCTATCCCTAGTGCAGATAGAATAACACTCTTACTTTATCCTTAATATCCTGTATGACAGCAGAATCTTCAAAACCACAAACCATGTTCTCTAGCGTAACTCTGGGGGCTGGAAAGAACAAACCATATCTTTCATTGAGATGGTTTAGCTGTAGTTTCAAAGCTAACAGGATTTTTTCCAGCACTGGATAGTGTTTCTGTAAAGATATGGCATTCTGACAATAGGGTAATCGGTGCCTTTGCCTGGACTGTTTGTAATATTAAGGTATCTCAGCAGTTTGACCATTATTGGCTGGGAGTACTTAGAAGGATTCTATCTTGAACCATTTTGGCAACTGCTCCTCTATAAACTATATCAGATCACTCCCTTCCAAACTCTCAGGAACACCTAGGATATGAAGATTTTTTTTTCTGCAAAATTGGTTATTCAGATCCTCTATACTTCATTCCAGAAGATCCAGTGATTTAAGCTTCCATTAAACAATCGCCAATTGATCCACCTGTGCCTCTGTTTTATTTTTAAGCAATGCATTAAATTCTAGTACAGAGCTCAATTATATTTTAAGACCTACAATGGCTTTCTTCATTTCTAATCAAAATGTCTTATAGTAATAATCTCAAGTATCTTGCACACCAAATAAATCACAGAGTCATAGAGTCACAGCAATCTAGTTCATCTACTCATGAAGCATATTATTATTGAGGACCGTATGGGGTATCAGACAACCCGACAAACAGCTTAGTTTGAAGGGAGAGATTCTTCATTTGCCCCAAGGAACCTCCTCCTCTATATTTCTTATTACTGTTTTTTCTATTCTTTTTTCTTTTTTAATTCTGTCCAAGAGTCAGCATCGATAGAGTCACTTTCGGGTTCATTTTGGGTGCAGTACATGGCGTGCTCGATGTGTTCGGCAAGCCCTCCTGCGTCGTTTGTTCTCTCGATGTTTCCCCAGGCTTTGGGGGCGTGTGCGGTCCTCGCAGGCTCAGCGAAAGCTCGCCGTCCAAGCTGTGCTCTGCCCCAGTCACAGCAGTGGATACGCCCGGTGAGTAGGATTGGACTGTAAAGGCTGTTATTACAGTCTGTCGGGGTATTGAAGAGCCAGAGGTAGGTGGAGGAAAACTCCTCTGTTTTCCCCTTCTTTTAGGGATAGAAACTAATTTACTAAGATAGTTATTCAAGAAGAATGGGAGCTCACAACTTCTGCTTCTGCTCAGGATGGAACGCTCTTCCAGAGGAAAACACCCTCCATGGATTCAAGACAAAGTTAGACAAGTTCCTGCTGAACCAGAACATACGCAGCTATGGCTAGTCTCAGTTAGGGCACTGGTCTTTGACCTAAGGGCCGCGGCGGGACTGGACTGCTGGGCATGATGGACCACTGATCTGACCCAGCAGCGGCAATTCTTATGTTCTTATGACAGCCAATCCTAAGCAGAGCAGCATGATATGACTATGGGGAGATGAAGTGCTTGATCACTGAAGGTCCTAGTCTATTAGTATTAAAGGACAATAACAGACAAGTTCATATTCAGTGTAGGCAACAAGCCAAAGTAGATTTACAATCCAATAAGTGAAGATCAGTTGTCCCAGGGAGACAATGTGGTCTGGAGAAGTCCAGTACTTATACAGAGTGGTTGAAATGAAAATTGAAGACTATCTGTAGTAGGAAGTTGAGATGAGTAAGAAGAACAACTCTATCTTGATGAAATGTTGAGTAAAGAGGATTGTATATTTAGAGATCGGACTCCACTGGATCTGTGTACTGAAGGGGTTCAACGAGATAAGATTACTGGCTAAGTAATGCGCTGTAGAGATGAAATTATAAGCGCTTCAAACTGAGACTTCAACATGTGAAGAATATCTGTGGATTTGAAACAATTGGAGGAGGTTGGATTAGAGGCTTTGACATCATGAGGCCCTTTGGGACGTGAGAAAGCAGTGGACAATTATCTAGATGGTTGGTGCCCAAAGGTCCTTATGTAGCACTTAAAGACTTGAAATACTGTATAGTGCTGAAAGGCACTTGTAGGACACTGATAGAGATAAGTACATATTGTTGTCTCCTCAAATTCTGATTTTTTTTTTTTTTTTTTAGTATGAAAAGACAAACAAAGGTAATGCAGAACTGACGATATAGGATATATGTTTAGAGTCCAGTCCTTTAGGCGATACCAGCAGATAAACTGTGTGTACTTGATGCGGTAGAAATATGATGTGGAGAGTTGATCAAGAAGTTGTGGTGATCAACACTGGAATAGGGAGATGGAAATTATCAAGCAGGGGGAGCCAGGAATGAGAATGTAAAGTGCCTATACTGTAGATTGGTAGGCAGAAGGGATCTTTCACTCTGAGTCCAGCCAATTGAAAGGTTTGAAGAGGAATGGGCTCCCTGACATGGAACTGAAGAAGGTAATGAGGGTTGCCTCACTGTGGAGCAATCATAATCATGGTGATTTTATTATGCTGAAATGTGAATAAGAAGTTCTATATCACAGGGAATGCAGGTAGGAGCTGGGTTGACCAGGTTGGAAGAAATTCAATGGAAACCAGATGAGGAGAGTTCAGATTGGAACATAATTACATATGGCTGCAATTGCTGGCAGAGAGGAAGAAACTGAAGCATGGAAATCCCAAAGTGAAGTAGATCTGACAGAAAGGAGATAAAGGAAGACATTAATCATAAGGCTGAAAACAATTTGATGAAAATGATTGTTAATATGCCGTTGCTCTATTAGCTTCGAAGAAGAGACTTGTATTACCTCTTGACAAGAGAAGGGTCTGCACACCCTTGACTGATTATGTAGCTGATGACGAGTAGAAGTGGAAGGAGCAGGAATACTCTGGGTGTTGATGGTAGGCCAAAGGGTAGCACCTGGAAATGCTGTGTTCATACCTGGAAGCAGAGGTAAGCCCTGTGAGCTGGAAGAATGGGGATATGCATGTAGTCTTCCTTGAGATCCAGAGAGATAAAACCAGTTGTTCTCTAATTGGAGATAGAAAGCAACTAGGAATAGCATGTGAAATTTTTGTTGTATGAAAACTTGATTAGGGCTTGGAGGTCGAGGAACAAGCGCAGTCTTGTGATCTTTTTTGGTGTGAGGAAATACTCAAAGTAGAACTCCTGGCCACTCTGCTGCGGAGATACTGGTTGATGATAATCAGTTGCAAAAGGTCCAAGAGTTCTTGTTGAAGAAAGGAGGTCTGCTGAGAATTGTAAAAGAATCTACTTGTAGGCCTGTGCGGAGGTATTTTGTGAGGATGAAGCACAGCTTTCATTGAAGACCTGGAAGGCCCAGTTGTTGGTGGTGATTAGTGTCCAACAATGTTAATAATGAGGCAGACAACCCCTGATGGGAAGAGGAGTAGGGTGGAATGGCAAAACTGTGGCCAGACTCTGGATAAGGAAAACATTGGCATTTCAGTGGCAATTTGATTGCTGGAGGTAATGAAGTTTTTGTCCAGAGAAAAGCAACTAAAATGATTAAGGGGCTGGAGGAGTTGTCGTACAGCGAGAGATTAGAGAAACTGAGCCTCTTCTCCCTTAAAAAGAGGAGACTGCGAGGGGACATGATTGAAACGTTCAAGATAATGAAGGGAATAGACTTAGTAGATAAAGACAGGTTGTTCACCTTCTCCAAGGTAGGGAGAAAGAGAGGGCACTCTTTAAAGTTAAAAGGGAATAGATTCCATACGAACGTAAGGAAGTTCTTTTTCACCCAGAGAGTGGTGGAAAACTGGAACGCTCTTCCGGAGGCTGTCATAGGGGAAAACACCCTCCAGGGATTCAAGACAAAGTCAGACAAGTTCCTGGTAGACCAGAACGTACGCAGGTAGGGCTAGATTCAGTTAGGGCTGTGGTCCTTTACCTAAGGGCCGCCGCAGGAGCGGACTGCTGGGCATGATGGACCACTGGTCTTACCGAGCAGCGGCAATTCTTATGTTCTTATGTTCAACCAGAATTTCAAGTAGAGGAACAAATTAACTGTGTAAGAGTTGAGCAGTGCAGGCAGGACAACTAAATACTATGCAACAGTTTGTACACTGATTCCAGGCCAAAGAGTAGTGCTCAATGTAGAGGGTGAGTTGGCCTATGCAAAAAATCACAAGTATTATGTGTGTCCTTCAGGAGACTTAGAGAGCACTGCTACTGGTCGTGCTCCTGGAGACGTATAGTTATTTATGTAATTATTTATCTATTTTATTTATGTATTTATTCTTATCTTTTTTTTTAAATGGGAAGAGTACGGAGGTTGAGGATTATCTTATGTCCTCCTACCTGGTTCAACATGAAAATGGAACCCCTCGATAGTGTTGATGTCAGAAATTGATAGAGAACTCTCCTTGTTTGAATGGAGTTCTAGCAAGGGTAGAGTATATCTTTAGTTCAACTCAGTCAAGTTGATGAGCGTTAGTGGTATGGGGCGAGTGAACCTCCAGTGGATGTGGATGGAGGTTGTAAGGTATTGGTTAGACATTATAGGATGTCAAGAAATTGAATGAACTTTTATTAAGTAGGAGTTTGAGATGTTTGAGAACATTGGCTTCTATGGCACCTTGGAGCCAGAGTTGTGGAAGACATTGATAGCATAGTGCAATGACTTTTAAACGATGTAGTCAGCTGTTTATGATCATGTGACTTGGAGGCTGAGGGAAAGGTCATATTGTCCTTGCCTGGTGATCTTCTGTATAGTTTTTACAATGTGATCACCAAAAAAGTTTGTCTTCCATGCAAGGAGAATTCGCAATGCAGTCCTGAAGAGCGAGTTCCAAGTCTAATTTATGAAGGCTGATGCTCTGGAAGTGACATCAAAAGTATCAAAGATTGACCTTAACATGAATGTCCTGTTTTCAAGGAGATCAGGGAAAGTTTGCTAAAAGACAGGAAGCTGGTCTACAGGAATTAATTGTTCAATATGAGACAGGTGTTGAACTAAGTGGTTAAAATAGTAAGCATAGTTGAGGATGTGGCTAGTAAGCATTGTATTTTGAAATAGCTTACAACCAAACCTGTCCAAAGTATGAGTTCCCATACTTGGAGGTGCAATGGCATATGATTTGGATGACCTCTTCAAAACAGATTCAATTAGAAGAGGCTGATGTTGCACTTGTGGCCTATTAAAGCCAGGACAAAACTGCACCCTATAAAGGAAATCCAATTTGGATGGAGCCACTGGTATATGCAGGGAAGTCTCCCAGTTTTTCAACATGAAGTCCCTTATAAGGTCATGGATTGGGAGTTTTAAACATTGAATACGCAAAAATCATACTCCAAAACAACTTATTACAATGAACCCCCCCTGCACTAAAGCTGAGCACCCAATAGTAGAAAGAATTCAAAAATGCCATCAGCAACACAAGCACACATCAAAATAAACAACAACAAAAAAAAAGACATGAAAAAGAAAACAAATGGAGAAAAAAACCTGTTAGGCTTCATGGGTTCAAAAAACTCCACTTTCTCAAATCACATCTTGATAGTCAATCAGCAATATCTTCTCCTACTCAAGTCGTGCAAAAGCAAACTTTCAAATTGCAAGGCGAGTTCATGATAGAATACTACAAAGGGCACAGTTCTACCAAAGCTCAATCAAAGGCAAAGAAAAAAACCAAATACTTAGCTGTTAATCAAGCAATGCCACTTATGCCATAATCTCCATTTCTCCTGAGTGGGATGATCAGGATTGTAAATGGTGGAGAGGGAGGGGGCAGGGGAGGTGGATGGATGGGATTGGCAACCTTGAAGTTACACAGGTACCAGCTAATATTCAGTGCTGGCATCCACACTAGTGCTGCCCGATTCAGGAAAAAAAATTGTGATTCAATTCGATTCAGCCTATTGAATCGATTTTTCGATTCGATTCAATTTTCCTGCCCAATTGGGTGTTTTTTTTCCAAACATCCTAGTGGGTTTATTTTATTTTATAGCCTCTTCACCCCCTTTGCCCTCTCCTACCCACACTGGTCCTGTGGTGTAAACAAAATAAACAAACAAAAAAATACTTTTCCTCTCTCTGTTAAATCCTAGCTCGCGTTCAAATCTGACATATTGTATCACAAAACAGAAAATAAAATTATTTTTCCTACCTTTTGTTGTCTGGTCATTTTTCAAATCATGTTGGTCCCATGTTGGTCTGGTTGTCTTCTGATCAGGTTCTCCTTTCTTCTTTCTCCGTGCTAACCATCCATCTTCCATCTCTGCCCTCTCCTTCTGTTTCCCTTTCCTCCCCTGGAGGTCTGGCATCTTTCCTTTTGTTCATCTCCATCCCCCCGCAGCTGCAGCAATGGACCCCCACCATCCACAGATCCACCATCTCTCCTTTTCTCAACTACCCTTTCATTCAGCATCTCTCTTCTGTGTCCCTGACCCTATTCTCCTCTCCAGTACTATCCCCCTTGTGTCCCTGTTCTTATGCTCCCTCCATGCCCAGCATCTTATCTCTCCCTATATCCAGCTTCTTCTTTCTCTCTTCCTTACCTCCTGTATCCCCTTCCCCAGGTACAGGCTTTCTCCTACTATCTCTCCTACCATGCTGCACCCCGCCCACCTACTTTGGAGCAGTATCTGTCCCTCTTGTACCCTTCCCCTTGTGGTCTTGCATTTCTCTCTTCATTAGTCCAGCACCTCTCCTCTGCTTTCCTCCCCCTCTTTTTGGTTTGGTCTCTCTCTTCCCTTCACTTCACCCCAGGTCTGGCATTTCCCCTCCCCTCTCTTACTCCTTCCTCCACCTCCCTCTGCACAGGCCTGCTTCCCTACCGCAAAGGCACTCTTCCTCCTCCTCCC
Source organism: Geotrypetes seraphini (assembly GCF_902459505.1). Classification (NCBI taxonomy): domain Eukaryota; kingdom Metazoa; phylum Chordata; class Amphibia; order Gymnophiona; family Dermophiidae; genus Geotrypetes; species Geotrypetes seraphini. The sequence goes on from NC_047088.1 coordinate 207,859,660, forward strand.
TCTGCACAGGCCTGCCTCCCTGCCGTGAAGGCCTGCTTCCCGCTGTGAAGACCTGCTCCCCTCGCAAAGGTCTGCCCCCCTGCTGTGAAGGCACTCTTCCTCCTCCTCCCCGCAGCAAAGGCCTGCTCCCCCCCCCCCCCCACTGCGAAGGCACTCTTCCTCCTCCTCCCCGCTGTGAATGCCTGCTCCCCATGCAAGCCTGCATCTTCCCCGCTCTTACCTTAAGGCTAATATGGCAGCCTGCAGGATCACTGGTGTTATAGCGATCCCTGCATCTGCCTGTTGTCCTCAGCGGCACGTTCTCTCTGCTGCGATCTGCCCCTGAGATCAGAGCAGGGGCAGGATGTAGCAGAGAGAAAGTGCCGCTGAGGACAACGGGCAGATGTAGGGATTGCTATAACACCAGCGATCCTGCAGGCTGCCGTATTAGCCTCACGGTAAAAGCGGGGAAGCTGGGGGAGGCCTTTCTGACTAACCCTCCCCCCTCAAGCAGGAGCGGCAGCGGACGGCTAGCAAGAGGCAGCGCTCGGCCAGCAAGAGGCAGCGCTGCAGCTCCTGCTTAAGAAGGCACGAGGAAAGGGTCAGTCATTGAATCTGGAGGCCAATTTTTTTTAAAATTGAATCGATTCGAATCGATTCACCTGATTCAAATCGGTGAATCGAATCGTGAATCGAGCAGCACTAATCCACACAGCTATCCTGCTAAAGATAAGCCGAACTTTTGTGCAGTTTTATCTGGCCATTTAGCTATGTAATTACTGGCATTGAATATAGCCCATGCCCACAAATGTGCTATCTCCTTCCTGACTTTGTCCCTTGATTACTCCTCAACTGCCTGGTTCTGACACAGGCAGTTAAAACCAATATTCAGACCTACTGCCTGGTTAAGTACCTTTGAATATTGGTGGCCAGTTTGCTAAGTAGGGTTTAAGCAGGCACATGCTTCTTCGGCCCACTTAAGCCCTTTTGAATATGCGCCCCTGTCCCAAAACTGGTTTATATTTTGACTCAGAAACTGGATAAAAGGCTGAAATATTTTTTCTCTTTTCTGTAACATACTCTGAGAGTCACCAGTAAAAATACCATATTTATCTCTATCTCTCTAACGGTTTGCTTATCTTTAAAAATAAAGGATGCACACTGCAATCATACAGCTTTTGACAGCTTTGTGTTGGGATTTCCTTTGCCAGTGACTAGTTAGCCCTATTTAGTTTTATCTCTCCATGTGCAGATTCTGAAACAAATTGTACAAAAAGCTCTTTCACAATTTCAAATGCATTCTCAATCTTCTCCTCTGGAGCCCCTTAGACATATGCATTATTTCTACACTGATTATTCTCTAGATTCTTCTCCTTGCTTTTATCTCTTTGTTTTCCCATTTCAACTCTCTGAACACCAACCTAGCCAGCAGATTAACCATTCCCCTTAACTGTATCAATGACATCCTGTTTTGTCTGTCTTGTCTATTTAGATTGTGAGGTCCTTCGAGCAGGGACCGTCTTCTTCATGACTCTGTACAGCGCTGCGTAGAGCTATAGAAATAATAAAAGTAGTAGTGAACTTCTTCCAGAAATGGGTTATTGAGTCTATTTTCTCCCCAGTATTGATTTCATTTTGAGTGACGTGTGCATCCAGGGCAACAGGTTTTTTGGATTTTTTAAAAATAATTTTTATTGATAAAGCAGCCAACAGCAATACAAGAAATAGAAGCTACCGCACTGTAGCAATCAATAAGCAAGAGGTCCAGGTCAATACAGCAGGCCCAGGAAGGCGTCAGACATAAACCACCCTACTCTTTTGTTTTCTCACTGCTGGGAGGCCACTGTTCCTTGCATCCGGGCTCTGTTGTTGTACTTTCTTCTGGGCAACAGTTTTATCTGTGATACTATCTCTACAAAATCTGGTTTAGTCACAGGGAAAGCCAGGAAGGATTTAACCTCATCTGTGTTTCCATCTCTGATATACCTGCCATACTGACCAATAGGCTGTCGAGGAACAGGTCAGGTCATCCCAAATTTTGCAGGGGCTGTAGAGTTTATTCTCCATTCAGAAAAACCACACAAACATCTTTGCCCAGGCATGGGAATACTAAAAAGGGCACCAATCAGATGACACAGCAAATAAGGCTGTAGTAGCAGAATTAGAAGAGAAGCAAAATGAGTGTGGAATATAAAATGAACACTAAAGGCTGAAGAAATATTGTCCTGTAAATATAAGGCAGGGGAGGTAAAATAATACATCCCTTTTAGCCAACATTACAAAATGCGTATTTACTGGCACCAGGAAAAAAGTAGCACTATTTTCAGAGATAAATAGGACCCATGCTATATGTATGCAGCTAGAGAGTGACAGAATATAGGAGGTTTGCGCCACAAGATGTCTGAGGAGAGACTGGAAGTCCTAAATATGTATACTCTAGAAGAAAGGAGGGACAGGGGAGATATGATTCAGACGTTCAAATACTTGAAGGGTATTAACGTAGAATAAAATATTTTCCAGAGAAAGGAAAATGGTAAAAACCAGAGGGCATAATTTGAGGTTGAGGGGTGGTAGACTTAAGAGTAATGTTAGGAAATTCTTTATGGAGAGGATTGTTGATGCATGGAATGTGCTCCCGAGAGAGGTGGTGGAGAGGAAAACGGTGACGGAGTTCAAAGAAGCGTGGGATGAACACAGAGGATCTAGAATCAGAATATAATAGTAAATATTGAAGAACTAAGGCCTGTAAGGGGCAGACTTGCACGGTCTGTGTCTGTAGATGGCCTTTTGGTTGAGGATGGGTTGGGGAGGGCTTCAATGGCTGGGAGGGTGTGGATGGGCTGGAGTGAGCTTTGACGGAGACTTCAGCAGTTGAAACCCAAGCACCGTACCGGGTAGAGCTTTGGATTCTTGCCCAGAAATATCTAAGAAGAAAAAAAATTTAAATTGAATAAGTTGAGCAGACTGGATGGACCATTCGGGTCTTTATCTGCCATCATCTACTATGTTAGGATACACCACTCATTCAGAAAAGTAAATCTCGCAACTTTTAGCCAGTTTTACCGGCGTTCTTCTGAAGGCCTCAGAGTTGGAGCCTACACACAGTTGTACTAACACAAACTGAAGTGATCAGCGTAGTGTTGTTTCTCCTGCTCCAATCATTGGCCGAAGGACCTAATGTTGTTACTCATTTTTTTCTTTTTTTCTTTGGAGCAAGAGAAACAACACTACACTGATCACTTCAGTTTGTGTTAGTACAACTGTGCATAGGCTCCAACTCTGAGGCCTTCAGAAGAACGTTGGTAAATCTGGCTAAAAGTTGCGAGATGTACTTTTCTGAATGAGTGGTGTGTTGTATGTTTTGTAATTCTGGTTATTCATGGGCCGCCTTTATCCCTAACCCAACGAATATGGAGGGGGATTTATATGCATAAATGTGCACCCTGCTCAGAGTCCACCCATATGCTTGTTCACCTGCAAATTATGCACAATGTAAGACTGGAGTTACAGAACAGTGTATAGATGCGAAACGGTGGGAGAAAAAGTCATCATCGTCGCGAGTATGGAGACAAGGCCATTCACCGCCCCATGCAATTGTCTCCACAGTTATGAGAGGGAACTTGTGCGGTCACCGATCGAGATCGGGCATCTTGCTTCCTCCCTCCCTTCCTTCCATCCCCTCACCTTACTGTGGTGATTTTCTGGATTTCTTTCCCATCTCCCAGCTGCCCAAGCTGATTTTCATCAATTTGCATATGGCGGCCAAAATGCCTCCTCTGACACAACCGGAAACAGGGGAGGGGAAGGGAGAGAGGGCGGGGAGGGAGTGTTGATGAGTTTTACCACATTTTTTATTAATCCTTCTCCAGTATTTGTTATTCAGTATGTTAGTACTGGCTGTTGAATTATTCACAAGGTTTGGGGCTTTTTTAAATGTGAAAACGAGTACCCTGGTTTCTATACTAATGTCACTGTAGCAGCAATTATTGAGGACCCCCCCAACTTCATGGACTCCCAGTGCTAGTTGACTTCAAGACTCATATGGGATTGCATCAGCAACACTTCTTGGTAGCAACACTCCCAACATTATCAGCAGTGAGCTGCTACATCCTGGCTATGGGAGAGGAAAGAGCTTTCAGAGTGTCAGGTATTAACGCCATTTTGGATCGTACCCAAGATGTTTATATTTTAAAGGATGTTGTTAAGAATCAGGGCAATCAGGAGGGAAGCTACTGGACCGTGCGCTGAAGGTCAGTGGAGGGGAGATGGAGTGAGAGGAACAGATGCTGAAGAAAAATGGGCAAGACAGTGGGGAGAAGATGCTGAAGGGAAATAGGGAAGAGAGAGATTCCAAACTATGGGGGGAGTGGAGGGAAATAGATGGGTGCCAGACCAATTGGGGGGGAGGGAAAGATGGAAGGGAGAGGCACACTATCAGAACACATGGAAGAGGCAGAGAAAAGGCAGACAATGGATGGAAGGAATTGAATGAAGAGAAGATGAGGAAAGCAGAAACCAGACAACAAAGGTAGAGCAAAAAAAATTCTATTTATTTTCTTTTTACTTTAGGATAAAGTAGTATATTAGTTGTGTTGATAAACATTTATAAACAAAGCTCTGCCAGCTGAACATCTCTTTTTCTAGTTCAGCAGCCAGAATTTTGATTTATAAAATGACAATTGTACAGAATATTGTTTCTTTTTATACTTTAATAAAATAAGTTCAGTATAAAACTATTCAAGGCTTGTGTGGATGGGATCAGATGGTTTGAGGGGATGGGGCTATGACGGGGACCAAGCTTGCAGGAACAGGACGGTGATGGGGACCGAGCTCGCAGGGACGGGACAGTGACTGGGACCGAGCTCGCGGGGACAGGACAGAGACAGGGACAAATTTTTTCCCCATGTCATTCTCTAATGTGTAGTCAGCATATAGACACATATAATAATAATAATAATAATAATTTATTTCTTATATACCGCTATACCGTGAAGTTTGAAGCGGGATGTAAATATTACTACCATGAGCTCAATATTCAAGGGTACACTTATTTTTTTTGAAAGTTGAACTCCCCTCCCTCCCTTTGTACAAAGCCGCATTAGGCTTTTTTATCGCCGGCCGCAGCAGTATTAGCTCCAACGCTCACAAGCATTCTATGAGTGTCAGAACTAATACTGCCACAGCCGGCGATAAAAAATCCTAACTCAACTTCATTAAAGGGGGTCTAAGGCCCTGTTTTACTTTTTTTTTGTAATATCATATTTATTAGGCAGTCAAAACCATGTACAGTATGCAAAGTATGCAAAACATCAATGAACAAAAAACATTGTTAGTGGGCTGAAATAGTTTACATATACAACAATTGCATTGAGGGTACAAAGATATGGTTCACACGTGCCCATTTTCTACTTAATAAGGAAATATCGAGAAAAATGGGAATCCCCAAACGATTCACCAACACAATCGTACAAACCAACAGACAAACCCACAGACAGTCCGCCACTCACACACATCCATTCAGGTTCAAAGCAAACATTGCTCACAATGATCGAGGCTCACCACAGCTGTCAACAAAGAGGCATATTATGATAACAAAAAACAGAACACAAGAGATCTAATGTTCAATCTACAATCTGCAATCAAGGACCCAAACCCTCCATATCAGGAAAACAAAATCATGGAGGTGCGGGGGCAGGAGGGGAAACAGCCAATAAACATTCCCACAGAGCACAGTAAGCAATCCACACAGGTTGAGATCTGGAGGAATAAGAGTCAAGTTCAAATCTGGCTTGCATCTTCATTCTAGCAAGCCATAAACTGAAGGCGGGGGCTTCTGCAGTGGACCATTGCTGCAGTACAAGTGTTTTGCCCAGAAGAACAGCATGCAGAATAAATTTCTGAGCCGGGAAGTCCATACCTTGTTGAGTTAAGTCCTGGACGTCCCCTAGCAGAAGCGCTACACAATTCCAAAGAAAAGTGCATTGAAGTACCTGTTCAAGGCAGTGATGTACCCGGCCCCATATCGTAAGAGCTTGACATTCAAAAAAGGTATGAAGAAATGTACCAGGATTTGTGTTACAACGGATGCAAAGAGCATCAGCCCACAAGTGCACGCGTACCCCACAGGTTCTGGTTAGGTACGCTCTATGGAGAATCTTAAACTGTGTCTCTTGAAGAGATACTGCTTTTACCAATATGTAAATGTTCTGAAAAAACATATGCAGGTCCTGTACGGTAACAGTTCTACCCAGCTCAGAGGACCAATCCCTGGCAAGTGGCACCAATACCAACTCGGGCTGATGATCTCGGCAGGCAGAGTACCAGCGAGAAATAGTGTTCATGAAAGATGGAGTCTCCAGAAAAATGTTGTCAAGGGATCCACTCTCCCAACGGCCAGCATAACGAGCAATCTGAAGGGTAATATAGTGCTTAAGCTGTAAATATGTATGTATGTGATGGGATGGGAGACCCCAGTGTGTCTGGACCTGAGAAAATGTAGGAAAGATCCCCCCCCCCCAATGTCCAAAACTGCCCCCACAGTGGTATCTCTCTCTCCTCTGTCGGACAGACCCCATAAGCGTGTCATACCAGGAGGAAAATCAGGATTACGAAGAAGAGAAAGAAAAGGGGAGAAACCGGGCAGCTGTGTCTGTTTCTTACGCCACCATACCCAAGCCTTCCGAAACGAAAAGAGAAAATGGAGGAAAGACGAAGAAAGGGAGGAAGAGGGGGTGCCAGAACTCCCTCCAGAACAACCATGGAGAAATGAGGAAAAAGAGATGGGGGTACAACAGGTTTCCAAGAGACTGGTAGGTGGAGAAAGAGAGCGGGAATCAGGTGCCAAATGTGAGTGTATCCATCGAAATAAAGCTGCCACATTGTACGCACGTAGGTCAGGGACGTTTAGGCCGCCATGCTGCTTGGCTCGGAGAAGTTTGGAAAAACTAATTCTGGGCGCCCTATCTCGCCAAATAAAAGATCTAATAGTAGCGAGATATGAACGCTCATCAGAGGAGGACATCCAAACAGGAATGGTCTGAAGAGGGTATAATAACTTAGGGAAGAGCACCATCTTGACCAACGCAACCCTACCCATAAGGGACAATGGCAAGGCACGCCATCGGTGGCACAGATTTTTAATCTTACCAAGCGCAGTAGTGATGTTGGCTGTATATAAGCGTTTGGGATCACAATACAACATGATTCCCAGGTATTTAAGTTTCCCAGGGGCCACTCCTACACCCAAGATCTCCGTCCAACGTGGTGTACCCAATGTCCCAAGCAGAAGAGCCTCCGTCTTTTCAAAATTTATCTTAAGACCCGAAAAACGCCCATATAGTTGTATAATCGTCATAAGACGTGGCATATTGGTGTCCGCATGTTTAATGTAAAGAAGCATGTCGTCCGCAAATAGACTAATGCGGAATTCGTGGGACCCCACACGAAGACCTTCAAGGCTCGAATCTTGACGTATACGTTGTGCCAAGGGCTCCAAGGATAGCAAGAAGAGGAGAGGGGATAATGGGCAGCCTTGACGGGTACCGCGACCCAAGGGAAAGGAAGCAGACAACTCTCCATTCACCAAAAGCTGCGAAGATGGTCGGTTATAAAGAGCCGCTACCCACCGTACAAAGTCACCAGTGATGCCAAACCGCCCCATGACCCAAAAAAGATGCTCCCATGAGACCATATCGAATGCCTTCTCAACGTCAAGGCTGGCGATAAGGGCCCTGTTCCCCGGTACATGGGAGGCCTGCAAAACCGATAAAACTTTCAAAAGATTCAGAGAGGCGTGGCGGCCGGGGACAAAACCGACCTGATCTTCGTGAATCAGCTCCGGCAGAAAAGTATTAAGACGCGCCGCCAGTATACTACCTAGAATCTTAACATCTTGGTTGAGAAGAGATATTGGTCGATATGAGCCCAATTGGTCCTGTGGGCGGCCTGGCTTGGGGAGAAGGATAACATGTGCTCGATTATGTGTATCCCCAGGTGGGAGATCGGTCAGTAGACCGGTGTAGTAGGATTGCAAAGCCGGCAAAACAGTGGGGGGCAACAATTTGTAAAATTCCAGTCCCATGCCATCAGGGCCCGGTGTCTTTGCAAGGGTGAGTTTACCAATAGCTACTTGGAGTTCCCGTCCCGATATAGGGGAGTTCAATGTGCACCTCTGCTCCTCCGATAGTGATGGCAGAGGAAGGTTCTTGAAAAAGTCCTCTCGGGCCTGGGAGTCAGCCGGGGATGCCGTATAGAGTTCTCTATAAAAACGGAAAAAGTGAGCCGAAATATCTTTGGGATTAGTGTGAAGTCGGCCCGTTTTGTCTTTAATACCGGTGATGACATGTTTGGCCTTGAGTGGTCTAACCAAGTTTGCTAATATACGTCCCGTTTTGTTACCCCAGGCATGTAGTCTATATTTGTAAAAATATATGCTGCGCTGGGCTCGTGCATCAAGAAGGTGATTGATCTTATCTTTCAATTGTTTCAAAGAGGCCCTGATTGAAGGAGTAAGTTGGGAAATGTGTACCCGACGAAGCTCCTGCAGTTCCCGCGTGAGAGCGAGGAGTTCGCCTTCTCGGCGCCTCTTCAGAGCGGAAGAGTATGCCAAAATGTGACCTCGCATGACAGACTTTGCAGCCTCCCAGTAAACGACTGGTCCCACATCTAAAACAGAGTTTGTGAGGAGAAAATCTTCCCACTTTTTGGAAAAAAATTTGTGAAAATTTTTATCGGTGTATAATTGTGGAGACATACGCCATATACGTTCACCGGAGGACTGCAAAAACTGAAGAGTGATATTAATTAATGAGTGGTCAGATAAAGTCGGAGCAAGCATGGCGGCCGAAGCAAATTTAGGAAACCAAAGTTCGGAGATAAGAAAATAATCGAGATGAGAGTAGGACAGGTGAGGGTGGGAGTAAAAAGAAAAACCACGCTCTTCGGGGTGGAGAGTTCTCCAAACATCCAGCAAGCCCAATTCCCTCATGAGGTAGTTCACACCCCTATTGAAATGTTCCTCGGGGGCAGCTCTCACTGGTTGACAATCTAGAGCTGGATTAGCAGTCACATTGAAATCACCCCCCAACACAAGTAAGCTAGAAGTATGAGGGGCCAGGATGGTGACCAAGTGAGAAAAAAAAGCATGCGAATAAGTGTTAGGGGCATAGACATTACAGAAAACAATGGACTGACCCCATAACTCTCCCACTAGCAAAATGTATCTCCCCTCGGGGTCTGAGACCTGTTGCAGGATAGTGAACGGTATTCGTTTATGTATGAGGATAGCCACCCCACGCTGTCGAGAGCTGTAAGAGGCAAAGCCAATCTGTCCCACCCAATCCCACTTCAGTTTACGATGTTCCTCGTCTGTGAAATGTGTTTCCTGAAGAAACGCTACGTCCGTGCGCTCCCTTCGGAGATATGCAAGAAGTTTGGCACGTTTAATGGGAGAGTGGATCCCGTCCACATTGAGGGATGTTACAGTCAAAGATGACATAGCATTACATTTGTATTAGCAATTGCAGAGCGTGCAAGTACATACAGAGACACGGAGCGGGGGACGTCCCGGCCATATCTCCCCTCCACATATGTGTGACAGCAGTACATAAATACACAATAGAATCGAATACGTGAGCCCAGCATCCAAAATCACAAATCGCAAGCAGCCCCCAAACATACATACTCATGCAAACCCCCCATACATTCCCCTCCCCACATATAAGCCAACCCCCCCTCCCCCCATAACCATACAATCTTCCCAGAACCCCAACAGGAAGTAGGAAAGAGATAAAGAAAACCAAAATCAAAGATCAGATAACAGATAACAGGTAATAAATAACAACAACAGCCCCAGGCCATGCCCCGCACATAATGTAAAAGCAAAGCCAGCAAACCCAAGAGTAAAAAGAACCAAAATTAGCTTCATGTCAGCAGTTAAATAAGGAGAAACATAGGAGGAGATATTGGCATCATATCCTCAGCCAGAAAAAAAAAAGTTGCAGGGATAAAAGAACACAGAAAGAGCAAACTCCTAAAGCCCTGCCAGCAAACGGGGCAGCCACCACATAGGGCAGCCATCTGGACAAACTCTGTCTCAGGCTGAAGAGCTGAAATCAAGACCAACTGTAGCCAGCCATCAAGCACTCAACTAAGGCGGCTTGCCGCCAAGTAGAAATCCAAGCCCCCATCACCGGAGTTCAGGTAGGTACAGATTCAAGGTGTACAGGTGCTGGCAATTGTAGAACGAACTGCTCCAGCTCTCTTGGTGTCTCCAAATAGTGAACTTTATTGTTATAGAATACCCGAGCCCGGGCTGGATAGAGGAGGGATACTCGGATGTTACGGCGATTCAAGGTGTTGCAGTGTGGTGCCATCGCTTTGCGCCGGGAGGAAACTAGGGGGGAAAAATCTTGGAAGATCAAATTTTTGCGGCCATCGTAGATAAAATCCACCCCTTTGCGGTAATGAGCTAGGATCCGTTCCTTAACTGCAAAGTTGAGGAACCGGGCGAGCACAGGATGCGGTCGAGTTTCATCATCCTTCCTTTGGCCCACGCGGTGCGCCCGCTCGATTTGGATAGGCAGGCCCGGGTCCGGATGATCCAAAGTCTGTAGCAACCAGCTCTCTAGGCACTTGCGAAGATCTACATCTCGAATAGATGCGGGAAACCCTATAAATCGCAGGTTCTTTCTCCTCCCTCGATTTTCGTGGTCATCCACGCGTTCCTGCAGGGTTTTGTTAGAGGACTCCAGGGCACGCAGCCGTTCTTCAAAATTAGCAGCCTGATCTTCCTGGCGTGCTACACGATCCTCTACACGCTGCAAACGACCCGCATGAGAGTCCAAACTTGCTTTAATATCCTCTATAAATGTGTGTATTTTAGCGAGCTTGTCCTCCATCACCAAAGTCAAGGAGCGGGTGAGTTCTTGCACTGCAGCCTCCTGTAATGTAAACATGGGAACCTCGTGGCTTTCCGCCATTTTTGGTTCCTGCTGCTTCACTTTGTCCCGAGTGCCGCGCTGCGGTTTAGCAGTCATCGCACGTACCAGGCACTCCGGGGAAGCGTTCCACTCAGTCAGCAAAGCAAAAGGCTTACGAAAATATCGTTGAGAGTGGTGAAGCAGTAAAATTACTGAGGGTATTGTGCAGATTTACATCGGCATGGCCCGGAGCTGTGGAGAGACACGTCCGTTCAAGTGCCCGGCATCACGTGACCCCGGCCCTGTTTTACTAAGGTGCGCTAATCAATTTAGCATGCATGTTAGTCTACGGAAGTGTTAGCATCTAGTGCGTGCTAATTCGATTAGCACGCGCTAATCGGTTAGCGCACCTTAATAAAACAGGGGGTTTGTCTTGAAACATACAATAAAGGAGACATTTAGAAAATTTTCCATATTTTGTCATGCCAACGATTCACTTGCAAAACAATTCACAAGATTCTCCCCATCTTAGTAATCAACTGTGACAACTGCAGTTTACTGCAACTTACTGCAGCTTACTGTGACAACTGTGCTTACTGCAGCTTAAAATGCCTTACCGTGGGGTGCATTCAGGTGCCTCACAGTAAGCATGGCATCGCTGCTTGCTTCCCATTGTTGATGGGTAGGGGTCAAAGAGTAAGCGTGTTCTGCACTAATCAGCATATGGTAATGTAGCTTTCTGATTAGCAAGTCATTAGTGCATGAGTCCTTACTGCCTACAAAATAGGCACATGGCTATGAACTAAAAATGAGAGAAAAAGGAACCATTTTACCCATGCAATAAAAATGGCTTTAGTGTGCGGGAATGACCCACATAAGAATGCACTAAGGCTCCTTTTTGCCACAGTTTTAAAGAGCCTCATAGTTTGTTAGGTGTAGATCATAGCTGCTAAGAAGTAAAAACATGCTGAGTTCTCCATTATTTATGAATATTTTGAAAATCAGCATGTAACCATGCCAATTCCAGAAAATTAATCCTAGCTATATAGGCCCCTAAATCTGGAATTCACACATTGTTTCTTAGCTCATTTGCATGGGTTGAAACGCTTGATTTAGAATGGCATGAGACCTGTGATCTCTGACTGTAAGAACTCCCAAAATGTTCAATGGTTGGAAAGTCTTTAACTCCTCAGCTTAAGAATCTGATATGGTTGAAACCAAACCCAAGCTTTGATGTGTCAAACAAGGCTAATAGTAAAGGGGAAAAAAGTCTTCCGTAGCTATAGAGCAGCAGGAATCAAAAATTGAGTAGATCTGATTTTAAGGAAGAGTTCTCTGTTAGTTGCTGGAACAGAATGTTCTTGCAGTGTAGTCTGTCTCATATTATAAACAACTGTTTTTGTAGATTGCAAATAATGTGTTTCTTCAAACATGTTCCTCAATGATAATTATTTCAGTTTTATAAACACATGCTTCTTAAAAGGTCAAAATAGAATGACCTAACTTAGGCCCCCTTTTACAAAGCTGCACATCCTATTCAATTCCATGTTGGCCCGTGCCATCCTCCCACTCTGACCCCCCTCCGGCATCCACCGGGTAGCAAGCTGCCCCCCCTGACAGCCTCCCACAGTCCCCCACCACACTGTGCCCAGTGGTCTAGTGAATGGGAGGGAGGGGGGCGGAAGGAGGGACGGCCCACTAGACCACCAGGCTTGTGTGGTGGGGGTCTGTTGGGGGGAAGATTACTGCCGGTGGGAGATGGCCCACTGGACCACCAGGCTTGTGTGGTGGGGGCTGTTGGGGAGGGACTTTTTTTTTTTTTAGATGCAGCTCTTGTGTGTGTGCTGTGCACATACAACAGCTGCACCCATTTAACAAAAAAGCCTGCGGCAGGAGAGAGTTGGCATCCTTCCTGCTGATTTTCTACATGGGGTGGGGTGCATTGGCAGGGGACAGCAACAGCAAGGAGGGGGCACTGGACTACCAGGTTTTTTTGGGGGCTACATTTATGAGAAATCGGGACTGGTGGTGGGTCTGAGAGCTGTTTTAGTTTCCTGTGAGTGCCTGAGCCAATCAGCGCTCAGGAACTGACAGGAAGTTAAGGTTACGACAGCTCAGACCCTGCTGGTAAATATCAGCCCCGATTCCTCATAAATGAAGGGGCGTTCCTTTTTGAGAATCACCCAGAGAGGTCATTTTAATATTAATGACCTCGTTACACTACAGTTTTAATATAAATGACCTCATTGTACTACATTTGCAAAGTATAATTGAAGGCTGCTAGAAAACAAGGAAAACACCACGATGAGCTGTTTTAATAATTGGGCAGTAGAATACATGTATTTAATGATGGTTTAGAGCAGTGGTCTCAAACTCGCGGCCCGGGGGCCACATACGGCCTGCCAGGTACTATTTTGAGGCCCTCGGTATGTTTATCTTAATCACAAAAGTAAAATAAAACAGTTTCTTGATCATATGTCTCTTTAGCTATAAATGACAATATTATTATTAAGACTTAGCCAAAAGGAAAGATTTATAAACTATAAAGAGTTTTACCTCATGCAAAATTGAAATTTCTTTAATAAGACACTAACTATTTTTCTGAGGCCCTCCAAGTACCTACAAATCCAAAATGTGGCCCTGTAAAGGGTTGGAGTTTGAGACCACTGGATTAGAGCCATCGTTAAATGCACGGTGACTTTACAGAATCAAGCTCTTAAGTCTTAAAAGCTTATGATGTCAGACTGTTTGGCGGAGGGCAGTGGTATAGTAAGGGTGAGCGGTGCCTAGGACATTGGTGCCCCTCCCTCGCCCTCTTCCCTGCTCCCCACCCCTGCCATGCGCATGCTCCCTTCCTTTCCCCTTACCTTTTTAACTTCTCTGGCGTGAGCAGCATGCCCATGTCAGTGTCGGCTCATCCTCTGACATCACTTCCTAGGTGCGGGTCCAGGAAGTGACATCAGAGAGAGTGCTGATGATGACGTGAGCAGCAACCTTGTGCAGGGGAAGTAAAAAAGGTATGGTACCTTGGAATCTGAACTTAATCTGTTCCAGAACCCCGTTCAAGTTCCAAAACGTTCGAGTTCCAAGAAAATTTTTCCCATTGAAAATAATAGAAACTGGATTAATCCGTTCCTTGGTCCCACAAACTCAGAGACAGCAAGATCGGGTCCCCCTGGCAGAGACAGCAAGATCGGGCCCACGTGGAAGAGGCAGCAAGATCGGCAACGGCAACTGCAAGCGGTGCTCAGCCCAAAGCTTCCCTGCCAGGCGGAAACAGGAAGCTGCGTCAGAGGGGAAGCTTTGGGCTGAGCAACACTTGCAGTTCCCATACGTTTGGATTCCGAAGCAGCGTTCGGATTCCGGGGCAAAATTTAATTTAAAAAAAGTTTGGATTCCAAGTTGTTCGAGTTCTGGGGCGTTCGGATTCCGAGGTACCACTGTATTCTTAATGCTCCTATTGTTCCCAATAACCATACTCCACACACTACCGTATTTTCACGCATATAACGCGCGCGTTATACGCGTTTTTACCTACCGCGCATACCCCTCGCGCGTTATATGCGTGAGCGCGGTATACCAAAGTTTTAAAACATAGTTCCCACCCCGCCCGACGCCCGATTCACCCCCCCAGCAGGACCGCTCGCACCCCCACCCCGAACGACCGCTCGCACGCGCTCCCATCCGCACCCACGATCGGAGCAAGAGGGAGCCCAAGCCCTCTTGCCCGGCCGACTCCCCGACGTCCGATACATCCCCCCCCCCCCGGCAGGACCACTCGCACCCCCACCCCGAACGACCGCCGACTTCCCGACAATATCGGGCCAGAAGGGAGCCCAGACCCTCCTGGCCACGGCGACCCCCTAACCCCACCCCGCACTACATTACGGGCAGGAGGGATCCCAGGCCCTCCTGCCCTCGACGCAAACCCCCCTCCCCCCCAAGAACCTCCGACCGCCTCCCAGCCGACCCGCGATCCCCCTGGCGACCCCCACGACCCCCCCACCCCCCTTCCCCGTACCTTTGGTAGTTGGGCCAGAAGGGAGCCCAAACCCTCCTGGCCACGGCGACCCCCTAACCCCACCCCGCACTACATTACGGGCAGGAGGGATCCCAGGCCCTCCTGCCCTCGACGCAAACCCCCCTCCCCCCCAAGAACCTCCGACCGCCCCCCAGCCGACCCGCGATCCCCCTGGCGACCCCCACGACCCCCCCACCCCCCTTCCCCGTACCTTTAGTAGTTGGCCGGACAGACGGGAGCCAAACCCGCCTGTCCGGCAGGCAGCCAACGAAGGAATGAGGCCGGATTGGCCCATCCATCCTAAAGCTCCGCCTACTGGTGGGGCCTAAGGCGCGTGGGCCAATCAGAATAGGCCCTGGAGCCTTAGGTCCCACCTGGGGGCGCGGCCTGAGGCACATGGGCCCAACCCGACCATGTGCCTCAGGCCGCGCCCCCAGGTGGGACCTAAGGCTCCAGGGCCTATTCTGATTGGCCCACGCGCCTTAGGCCCCACCAGTAGGCGGAGCTTTAGGATGGATGGGCCAATCCGGCCTCATTCCTTCGTTGGCTGCCTGCCGGACAGGCGGGTTTGGCTCCCGTCTGTCCGGCCAACTACTAAAGGTACGGGGAAGGGGGGTGGGGGGGTCGTGGGGGTCGCCAGGGGGATCGCGGGTCGGCTGGGGGGCGGTCGGAGGTTCTTGGGGGGGAGGGGGGTTTGCGTCGAGGGCAGGAGGGCCTGGGATCCCTCCTGCCCGTAATGTAGTGCGGGGTGGGGTTAGGGGGTCGCCGTGGCCAGGAGGGTTTGGGCTCCCTTCTGGCCCAACTACCAAAGGTACGGGGAAGGGGGGTGGGGGGGTCGTGGGGGTCGCCAGGGGGATCGCGGGTCGGCTGGGGGGCGGTCGGAGGTTCTTGGGGGGGAGGGGGGTTTGCGTCGAGGGCAGGAGGGCCTGGGATCCCTCCTGCCCGTAATGTAGTGCGGGGTGGGGTTAGGGGGTCGCCGTGGCCAGGAGGATTTGGGCTCCCTCCTGGCCCGATATTGTTGGGGAGTCGGCGGTCCTTCGGGGGGGGGGGGGAGGGATGTATCGGACGTCGGGGGGGGGGGGCATCAGGCTTTCAGGATGGGGACAGACCTTCAAGGGGGGACAGTGCACGGAAGTCAGGGGGGGTGAACGGAGAGTCGGGACAGCGCACGGAAAGTCAGGGCGGGCGAAAGGAGCGTCGGGCAGCATGCGCGGTATACCCGTGAGCGCGGTATATCAAAGTTTTTGTGCAAATCATCGTGATTTCTGCGCGCTATATTCGTGTGCGCGTTTTATACGGGTGCGTGTTATTTGCGTGAAAATACGGTATTCTGAATTAAAATCAAATTTACTGATGTAAAATATCTTAAATTGTAGCAGTTTAGCAAAGAATACTCTTTCTTGAAACAACATCCAAGATTTATAATCTTCCAGAAAAAGCTGAAAGCTCGATTGTTTATGTGAGCTTTTATCTCTAGCTAGCTTTTCTAAGCTATTAGAAGTTAGCACAAAACTGCATTGGCTTGCCAAAAGTTAGGCACACCTACATTCAACAGGTCGATGGCTGTGTATGTGAGCATGCTTAAAGGGAGAGTGTGACACAGTGGTTAAAGCTACAGCCTCAGTACCCTGCAGTAGTTGGTTCAAACCCCCACTGCTCCTTGTGACCCTGGGCAAGTCACTTAATCCCCCATTGCCCAAGTTACATTAGATAGATTGTGAGCCTGCCAGGACAGACAAGTATTTTTTCTTGAGTACCTGAATAAATTCATGTGAACCATTCCGAGCTCCCCTGGGAGAATGATATAGAAAATTGAATGAATAAATAAATAAGGGCACCATGCAATGCAGGCAACTAATATTATCTTATAAGTTGCATGTATTGCTTGATGATGAATTCTCTGAAGGGAGTCTTTCAGATTCAACTTCACTGTCTGATCAGACTCTACCCCCTGCCAGTCTAACCTTTACAAAGTTCATTAGACAAATGGGCAGGATTTTCCAAGTAGGATGGAGTCTGAATCAGAAACCACTGTACAATTCAGTGAGGTACTCGACTACAAGGAGTGCCCAAACACTGCCTGAACCAAATAAAAGAGGCCTTGCCACAAACTTATGAACGAAGCCTTGCTCAAAAAATGAGAAGCCCCTTCGTATACCAGTTGCTCCAAAGAGGTTAGATTCCCTTTACAAACTGCCCCTGGTTTCGACAAACCACAGCTACCACACCATTAGTAGTGGAATCCTTCTTAAAAAAAGCCACGGCTCTAGAACCTACACTAGCGCTTCTCCTGGCAGAGAGGGCAGTACACTGGATAAGTTTGGCTGCAAGATGTTCCAGGGCTCCATGCTTATGAGCAAAATCCTGAACTACACCTTCTACTGTATATGTCCTTCTACATGAAGTCTCTTGTTCAGAAGATGTCCAGTTATGACAAATACATACCATCCTCACATTTCTCGACTTATCAACATCTCAAGCATAACTTCCTGGAAACTAGGAAATATATGGCTAGCTCTACATATGATGCCTTTAATGTAGCCTCTCACACCTCAGTGGTGTCCATTGCTATGCGCAGACAGGCTTGGTTCAGTATCTCAGATTTTAATGTCAATGCTCAAGACTTTCTTTCCAATATACTCTGCACAGGTGATAACTTGTTTGGTGACCATATAGAGGAGGCTACTCAAAGACAAAAAGACATGCGCATACGCAACATCTCTCCTGCCGTGATCGTTATCGGTGCTGGGGGGGGGGAGAGGACAGGTTGTCTGGGCTACTGAGCTGATCGCAGCCCTTATTCGGAACTTATACCTGTTTTGACTTGGTCTAAGTCAAAATGTATAAGTTCCGTCTGGCAACCTGTCAAACCTTTTTGGTTATGGCTACCAGATGACTAAGTCTAGGTCAGCCCACCTCCCGACCTTTCCACTCCTCCAAAAATGCCCCTTTTTGCTCTAGGCGTTCAGAGGCAGGGTAAAGGCATAAACTGGTTTTACATACGTCTAAAATTAGCTTTGATTATCAGTACTTGGATGATCTGTTCTTTTGATCATCCAAGTACCGACTTAGGCCACTTTTTGAACATTTATTATTATTATTATTATGAAACTCCTTAGTGTATGGAATCTTCCAGGGACTAACAGAAAGAAGATTATCAAAGGTATAAACCTAATCTTTCATTTATAAAAGCATCCAGTGTCTACAAACTAATGTCAAAAAATTATTTCATGTGCGTGTAGAGGTATCAACAAAGATACTGGATTTTCATTGTACTATTTTTTATCAAAATCAAATATTTGTCATCATAAACCTTATTATGAAGTCCAAATTGCTTATGTTGTACAGTACTCTGTCTCAAATAAACTTTAAAAAATTCTAGAATATATAAACATAATTTATCTCTAAGCATAATTTCAATATGTGGTCTGGCCATTCAAAATCCAGTACAGTTATGCACTGTCCAAAATAATGCCTAAGAAATGCTCTTACTGCTTCAATTTTAGCATTAATAGGTACTAAAAATTTGCTAGCAGGCCAGTGGATACAAAGTCAGTGAAGAATTGGTCAAAAAGGAATTGAATTGATCACAGGAAATGATGAATTGGCCAATAGGAATTATGAGTAGGGCCTGCAAGCAACATGGAGAGTTTGAACTTTACCTCTAACCCTTAAAGACCACTTTATGCATAGGATCTCCTAGAACATTTTACCAACACCTGTATACTAGAAAAAAATACTTATCTGAGCAGTACAATCTCTAATTTATCAAGTTTCAAGTTTTATTTTAATTTGATGAGTCACTTATTTAGATTACTAAGCGAGTTACAACAGTAATAAAAATATAAACATATATTTAGACATACCATTTAAAATTTAAAAATGATAGGTTAGACCGACAGACTTACAGACTTCAATACACAAGGTAAGGAGGGATAGAACTACAATTCAATGCTTTAAAGTACAGAAAAGAATCACAGATGTCTTTATCTTGCCTGCCCCAGGAAATAATTACCACTCTCTTTTGCACCTTCCCCTTTCAATCTTCCTGTTCTCTAACTTGTGTCCTTCTTGACCTTGTCTAGCCTACCATTCCTTTTGTTCTGCATCTATTCATCTGACTATGAAACCAAGACTGCAGTTCAACTATCACTTGCCTTGTAACAATGTCTTATTTTTATGAAATAATGCAATAATAATTCCTATTAAACCAATTTTAAAATTCTCACTAATCAAATAGTTTGGGGGCTATAAAGTTAGTTAGCAGGAAATTCAACATATCAGATTCAACATTTTAGTTCTAGAGATTTTCTTCTAGGACGTAGAATCCTGCTTTTGAAGCACAGATTTAAAGGGCTGTTCAAGTAATACATCCTATGAATCTCTCCTACAATCTGCACCAAGGTGACCTCATATACATTTATTAGGGCCCAACAGACAAAGAAATTAGTAAGAGTAGGCCACATTACGCCCACCTAGCATTAAAATACTGTACTTAACACAATCCTCCTGAAAATATGTTCAGCAAAATTGATAACCATTAATTCTACTGATAAACCTGCTGATGATTTGTAACCCCCAGAGCAGCACAATCAGTTGCCGAGCTGTAAAATTACAGAGACTCTGAGAATGGCCTACATGGAACATGCAAAATTATCCCTCTCTTAAGGCCTGATGAATCTGAGATTTAAAATAAGCTTTATTTTGCTTAGATGGTATATCACTACAAAAGATCTTCATGGTTCATTAATATAAAAACAACAGCACTATGGCAACTTTGGTTACCGCATAATGCTTATTAAAATGTGTTAGAAGGGCTATAATTAGCATCAGTGCAGCTTTCCTTTATTACCTGAGTAAAGAAAAAAATGAATGACATTAATATAGCAAAACACTATGTAAAACTGGAGCTGTCACAAACAGAATTGCTTGGCCTAAAAGATATTTGACTGTATCAGAATACCACATGGTTGCACAGAAGCCTGATATATATATATATATAACTATTAAGTAACATCAGGATAGCTACTGATTAATAATTAATTTATCCCAATACTAGGCAAATATAAATGTACATTCAGTTTTAAAATAAGAAAATATCATAAATAAATGTATATGTATGATGAAACAGTCTGTAACCTTACCTGATGAAAAGAGAAATGCATATTCTAGTAATAGAAAAACACGATTCCAAATGATATGCTGTTACATTTCCTCCAAATGAATCTGCTTAAATGTGTAGCCACAGAAGTTTAAAGGATTAACAGTTAATCTGTCTTAACTTAAATAAAAGAAAAAAAAGGAAGAAAGGAAGAAAGAAAGAAAAGAAAGAAAAAAAGGAAGGAAGGAAGAAAAAAATCCCAGAGACCTGCTCAGAATCCTGTTTCTTATTCTAAGACTCACTCTATGGCAGCTAAAACAGGAAACAGCTTGAAGGAAAACACAACAGGCAGCAGCTAATATGGTAGTGCCATCTACTGGCAAACAACTTAGCAGCAGTAGGCATTTAATACTTTTTAACAGGAAGAAATAGTGTACACACACAACCACATCCAACCAAAGTACAGTGATACCTTGGAATCCGAATGCCCCACTACTTGAACAGCTTGGAATCTGAACAAAAAATTCAAGCACATTTTGCCCCAGAATCTGAACACTGCTTTGGAATCCGAATACCCTGCACGTTGTTTGTATGTGTTTGTGCCCCGGAATCTGAACGCTGCTTTGGAATCCAAATGCCCTGCACGTTGTTTGTGTATGTTTGTGCGTATATTTCCCCAACGCTCGGGTCATCCATACATCGTTAGTTCATTGTTGGAAGCTGTAGTGAATGCATCTCGTTTGATTTTTGCTTTTGTGTAGTGTAGTAAGGAAAATACTGTACTGTATTATTATTATTTGTTTAAATTTTACCTTAAAATCCAGTTTATTTACTGTTAAAATTTGAGTTTGTGTGACCCAGGAATGGATTAATCCAGTTTCTATTATTTTAAACGGGAAAAATTGTCTTAGAAGTTGGAACTCAAACTATTTGGAACTCGAACAGGGTTCTGGAACAGATTAAGTTCGGATTCCAAGGTATCACTGTACTGAAAGGGGGAAGGGAGATAAGAAGGTAGTTTACCTGCAGAATAAGCATGGAATATTCTTGGACATACAGTATTCTCTGTAAAGGAAATCATGCATTATGATACCTGTCAATGAGTCTTTTCTGGAGTAGCCCCCATGCTCTGAAATACACTTTTGCAAAGCCTTTGTAAAAGTGTATTTCAGAACATGGAGGCTACTCCAGAAAAGGCTCATTGACAGCTATCATAATGCATGATTTCCTTAACAGAGAGTACTATATGTCCAAGAATATTCCTTGCTTATTCTGCAGGTAAACTACCTTCTTATCTCCCTTTCCCTTCCATTACTTTGGTTGAATGTGTACATTTCTTCCAGTTAAAAAGTATTAAATGCCTACTGCTGCTAAGTTGTTAGGATTTGCTTCTCCACTCCAACTCTAGCTGAGATCATTTTCACATATCTTATTTGACTTCATATGCAAATTTTTCTTTTTTTTCTCTAACTCCTGTTATTCTATTTTCTGTCTATATGTTCCTCATTTAGACCCCCTTTTACAAAACCGTAGTACAGTTTTTAGTGCCAGCCATGGCGATAACGGCTCCAGTGCTCATCGAATTCCTATGAGTGTTGGAGCTGTTACTGCCACATCCGACGCTAAAAATCATATTACGGTTTTGTAAAGGGAGGGGTGGGGGTTTCAAGTAAAAGAAGATAAGGGAATTGTGATGGGCCATTTTAAATGTGGTAGATATAGTACATCTGATATGTTACATGGAGATAATATTGTAAATTAATTGATAAGAAAATCTACACAATAATACAAAAAAAAAAAAAAAATCTTATCTTTTAACTTATGTTACCTTGCAATTTGCTGTCCTTGTGATAAGGTTTATAAAGATAAAAATCCCCAACATTTAAAAGTTAGGCTGACTGAGC
The DNA here is from genome assembly GCF_902459505.1 of Geotrypetes seraphini. Lineage (NCBI taxonomy): Eukaryota > Metazoa > Chordata > Amphibia > Gymnophiona > Dermophiidae > Geotrypetes > Geotrypetes seraphini. The sequence continues at coordinate 207,881,584 of NC_047088.1, forward strand.
TTAATAAAGAAAACCAAGATGCTTCAATGGTCTCACTTTGTATAATTAATAAACCCACTGTTTAAATTTCTGATGCACTGCTTTAGATCAGATTAAATTAAACCTTCAAGGGGGTGACTTGAGTAAGTAATTGCTTGAAGCTGAGCAGAGATGGATATTTCATTTCAATTCTGTTAAACCTTTCCATTTAAATCAATGTATGTAGATTGGAAGATGTTCTTCTGGAGTGACAGTGGATTAGAATTGTGAAAGTTAGTGCTAAATGGTTGAGCCAGATGCTGTAAATGAAAAAAACTTACTGCTGTTTCGTTCGTTTGTGGCTTGGTTAATTGACTAAATCATGGATTGACTGACCTCAATTATAGGAAGTGATATAATAAATGGTATTGGTACTATTGTGAAACTGCATTATTATGAACTACCCCCTGAAGCAGTGATAGTGAAACAGGGGCCTTCATCAAATATGATTATGCACAGTTTGATACTTACAGTAACTCCTCTTTTGAAAGGTTTAATAGAAGTTTCTCTCTATGAAAAAAGCGTTTTCTATTAGACCTATGATTTTAACTCATAGATCAAAGAATTGCTAGTTGTTAGTAGCATAGAGCTGTGATAATCTGGAGGTCTTTTTTCTCCTCATGTATTATGACCAAACTGGTCTGGTAAATGTGCTATATCAGGTGTTATCTTTCTGATTGTTTCAAACTTGTTAATAGGAAACATTTACGTATCGTACGCCTCTTTGATTTTCCATCAGTAAAGGGCAAGTGTCTACAAACGTTTCCTTGGTAAAATGTTGGCATTTCAGGTAGCTCTATGGGAAAAAGAAATTGGTATTCATATATCATTTCTCACATCTTATTCAGCCTTTAGAAGAACGTTGAAAACATATCTTCTTTGGCAAACATCATGACTAATTCGCTATGGTAAACTTTATGACCGATTGTGATATACCACATTGCATTACGTTAGTGACTTTTATTCCACCATTACCTTGCAGTTCAAGGCGAATTACATAAGGGGTTATCTGGACATTTCCAGAAGAGTTACATAGTTGAGCAGGTTACTTCTGGGGATTGAAATGTTCCTGTGGATTTAGTTTGTCTTGATGGATTTCTTGAATAGCAAGGTTTTTATTTCTTTTCTGAAAGTTTTGTAGTCTGGTGTCGTAATCAGTAGATTGGATAGTTGGTGGTCAAGTTTCGCTGCCTGCGTAGCCAGTAGGCCATCGTACATTATTTTGTGTTTGATGCCTCTGATTGGGGGGTGCGTGAATAGTGTCTGGGTTCTCTTTTGTCTGGTTGTGGTAGTTTGGATAAGGCGGTTGTTCTAGTAGGCTGGGCTGTCTCCATTCATGATTTTAAATAGTAGACAGTAAAATTTGAAAAGTATTCTTGCTTGTATTGGTAGCCAGTGTGAGTCGAGGTATGTGGTGGTGATGTGGTCGTATTTCTTCAGCAAATAGATCAGTCTCAGGGCTGTGTTTTGTACTGTTTGTAGTTGTTTTCTCATGACTACGGGGCAGGGGAGATAGAGGATGTTGCAGTAGTCTAGAAGTCCTAGGACTAGGGATTGGACCATGAGCTGGAATTGTTTTCTGTTGAAGAATTTTCAGATTTGCCTTAAGTTTCACATGACCGCGAATGATTTCTGTACTGTTTTGTTGATTTGTTAGTAATTAGAGAATGACACGGTGGCGGTTTACCCGCGGCCACCGCATTTTAGCCGCGGGTCACCCGCCGAAAACGGGGAAGAAAACTAGCAGTCGCTGCGGCGACGGGGACAAGGCCATTCACCGCCCGCGGGGCGGTGAATGGTCTTGTCCCCCGCAGTGAGGCATGAAGGATTGCGCGGTCCCCGCAGCTCACACCCGCCCGCCCAATCGATTCCAGTGTCCAGCCAGCTCTCTCCCCTCTCCTCACCCCAGTCCGCAGATCCTCCTCCTCGGCGACCCGCACGCTACCAGAGAGCCGCACACACCCGCCGCTGCTCAGCCTCGATCTTCTGCTCTGACGCAACCGGAAACAGGAAGTTGCAGCAGAGCAGAAGATCGAACACTGAGCAGCCGCGCGTGTGCGGCTCCCTGGGAAAGCGCGCAGGTTGCCGAAAAAGAAAACCCACAAACCAAGGTGAGGAGAAGGGAGAGAGCCGGCCAAACACCAGGATCGACCGGGCAGGCAGGTAGTGGCCGCGGGGACCGTGCGATCGCTAGTGTTCCTGGCTCAAATTGGAAGGAGGGAGTGAAAGGAAAAAGGCTTATATGGATGCAGCGGGGACGGTGACGGGGCGGTGAATGGGATGGCAGTGGCGGTGACGGGGCGGTGAAAGGGATGGCGGTGACGGTGACGGGGCGGTGAAGGGATCGGCGTTGACGGGGCGGTGCAGAGGATGGTGGGCCGGTGACGGGGCGGTGACGGGGACAGATTTTTTCCCCGTGTCATTCTCTATTAGTAATTCTTGACCTATAAACCACACAAAACCATGAGGTCGCTGCGGTATATAAGAATCTATGTAATGTAATGTAATTGATAATTATGCTTTTTTGGTGTTTTTCTTGTTGTACAATATGGGATAGATTCATTAAAGTATGCCAAAAGCTAGGCAGCAAAATACTGAGCACTTAGCAAGTATTCTAGAATGGCAAAATTGGGCACTGAAGCCATCATCAAATACTAGCTTAAGCTGGTATTTGAATACCTAACTTTGGGCATGAGCATTTACAATATGCCATGTCAAAAGCTGGTATAAAAACTTGTAAAGGATTAATTTAAAATGTGCACATAAGTTAAAATGTGTATTAAAATTCAATTACTAATTTAAAAATATTGAAAACACTAAATTACTCCACAATGGAAACAAGTCAACTGAATCGTCCGATAATCCAAACAAACAGACTTGTCTAATAAATTATCTCTAATCAAGACTCACTTCTTAGGTTAACTGTGCTCTCAGATGCCTGCACTGTATAATCATAAACAATTTTCTCTACAGTCTTTGCAGGAGAGAGATATCTGTCATCGAGCTCAGTACCTGTGAACTGGAAAAGTGCTAATGCTCTGTGCTTATAACTTATATAAAGTGCTTTTTATGCGAAATAAATAGCTAAAACTGGCACTTATCTCTTTGTGACTTTGGTGCCAATATCTTGGTTGTAGCAATTTAAAACTTATGCCCAACAGGGACCCATTTCACCTATTGGCGGCTTCTTCAGGGGTCTACTATATAACTACAACAAAACAAACAGATGATATAATCATTATACTCAACTGGTTAAAGATAATGTATAAAAACTCTATACGAGGTTACTCACTGTGCAGCTACGCTCTGGCTGAAAAGCAAAATGGCGCTGTGAACTAACAGAAGCCGACGCATGCACTTATAAGCTCTACATGTCATCGCTATTAAAGTTGAACTCTTAGCGCATGCGTGTAAACATATATTGATTGAACACAGAAATGCTACTGAAAATTAAATGCTCAAATTAACTGAACCAATAAACTAAATAAACTAACTGAAAAATAAAAAATAAAAAAACTGAAACAATAAACTAAAAATACCAAAACCAAAATGAACTAAAAAAAATGAACCCCAGTCTATAGTGGTATTCAATCCTCTAGGTTTCAGAGTGCCAAGTCTGAATATCCAACATGTCTCCCGTTGGAGCAGTTTTCTCTGTCTATCACCACCCCGGATATTTGGTGTCTCCTTATCAATACAAAAACATCTCAGTTCTGAAAACTTGTGTTTTAATTGTCGGCAATGTTCTGCTAATGGAGCATTTGATTTTTCACGTTTGATGTTTGATTTATGTTCTAAATCACACGTGCACAGAGTCGCAAAAATCAAGAGTTCAAGGAAGACCTTTAACGGGTATCAGACACATACCAACAAACACCATAGGTTTGTCGGGAAATTCCTCATTTACCCAACGGTGCCTCCACCTCCTATTTTGTTTATCATTAATCTTTTTCCTTATTTTACTATGTTTTTTTTTATTGAGATTCTTATGAATTATGCATAGCTAGTATGAAAAACTTTTACTTAGCTTTTTCATCTAAAGATCCGCTTGAGCTAACCAGTCAGAAGTTTGATTTAACCCATTAGGGGCCATAGAGTCTAATCGGAACATCCACCAAAGTTCGCACCGGTTCAGCCTCCAGGCAGTGTTCCCTCCCTCCCACCCTACAAAAATTTGGTCTAGGACCCGCCACTGCAGATCTTCTAACGTATGCCCACACTGAATCCAATGATGGACCAGCGGGGACGATTCCGAGTGAGTGCGGACTCTGGACTTATGTTCTGTTAACCGGACCCGTATAGAACGGGTGGTTCTGCCTACATACAATTTGGGGCAAGGGCATTGCAACACATATACCACATTCTCAGACCTACAAGTGGTATTATATCTCGCCCTGTACATAACCCCAGTAGTAGGATGAGTCCAATATTCACCCGGAATCGTGTACTCGCACCATTGGCATGAACCGCACGGGGAATGATTCCCACTGGTAAGGGGGATTCTCTCCTGTAATTTATAATGATTTAACATCTCCCCCAAGTTTTTTCTCCTGCGGTACGAGCACAAAGGCGCTGCATCCAGGTCAGGGATTAACATCCTAGGAATATGCCAATGTTTTTTGACAATTTTAGATACACTATGGGCTAGGGAGGAAAATTCCTGCACAAAGGCCACTGTGTCCTGGGACTGTGCACCCCACTCCCCCTCATACAAAAGCCAATCTCTATGGGCATTCTTAGCTCTTTTATACGCCCTTTTGACTACATCATAAGGATAGCCCCGATGATAGAATCTTATTTTCATCTGTTTTGCCTGGCAACGAAAGTCATCTAAAGTGTGGCAAATCCTGCGTAGCCTCAAGAACTGACTTATGGGCAAACTTATTTTCAAGCTCTCCGGGTGAAAGCTGTGAAACCGTAACAAACTGTTACGGTCTGTCTTTTTCCTATACAGGGACGTTTGTAAATGAGTAATCCCTTTTGTAATCAAAATATCTAAAAACGGGATTTCCCTATGATTTATAGTAGCAGTAAATTTGATATTGTTATCGAGCCTATTTAGTTCTGCTATGAATAATTCCAATTCATCCTCTGTTGAAGACCATATACACAGGACATCATCAAGGAACCTCTTCCAGATCTTGACTTTAGAGAAAGATGGCATAGGATAGATCAGACGTTCTTCTAAATCTGCCATAAATAAGGCCGCTAAGGAAGGAGCTAATGATGCCCCCATAGCTATGCCATGCTTCTGTAAATAAAATTCATTATGGAACCAAAAATAGCTTCTGGTTAATACCAGGGTGGCCATTTCCATCAAAATATCTGTAGATAACTGAGGTCGGATCTTTTGTTCCACACAAATTTGATGTATTAAGGTCAAGGCTCTGTCCATGGGAATCATCGTGTATAAGGCAGTCACATCCAATGTGACTAAAATCCAATGAGGTTCATAGACATCCAACTCAGATATGATTCTGAGCATATGGTTAGTATCTTTGATATATGACTTAATAGAGGAAACCTGTTGTTTCAGAAAAATGTCCAAGAATTTGGATAAAGGCTCAAGGGGGGAATCACGCATAGATACAATGGGACGTCCAGGTGGGTTGTGTAGATGTTTATGAATTTTCGGAAGAAAATAGATGACTGGAGTCACATGGAATTTCTGTTGTTGACATGATTTATGTTCTGTCATTCTCGTTTTGAAAGATCTAGTCGACATCCCCACGTAAAATTTGTTGCACAGACAGGAAATGACGTATATTATATGATTAGAAGAACATGTAAGAAAATGTTTGAAGTACATTTTCCCATCAGTTGGATTTTTAAATTCCTTTAAAGATACAGTAATATCACAAATGCTGCATTTCCCACATTTGAAAAATCCAACTGGTAACACATTTCTATCAACTTGATTGTCCATGTTTTGTATAGTGGGAGATAAAATATCCTTTAAATTTCTATCTCCTGAAAATGCTATGCGTAAATCCAAGTCTTCAAAAATGGGATGAGTTTTAATAATTTTCCAATTATCTTTCCAAGATACTTGCTATCTCATTGCCTTGAGTTGAATATTTTAATACGCAAGTCAATGTATCTTCTGATTGTTTATCCATGTTGTGAACTTTTTCTTATAATAACTTTTAAAGGATTAAGTTAAAATGTGTATTAAAATTCAATTACTAATTTAAAGGTATGCCAGAACTCTTTAAAAAGTAAATTCAGTTGAATTTTTGACATGAAGGTTCTGTTTTTTTTGTTCAATTTAACAGGCAGAAACACTTTTAAATCACAACCTTCTTTAGAGTTGCTCTACCAAGACTATTGAACAACACGCTTCAATATCAGATATGCCAGATTTAAATGTGTATCCTGCCAGAGGTGGTGTTAGACAGCAAGCGTGATCTAGGACCCAACAGAGGGGAAAAAAGTCTTTTTTCTTTTGTTTATACCATAGCACCAGCGTGGGGTTAGAGAGGACAAAAGAGAGAAGGGGGGGGGGGTATGGTGAAGAGTCTACAAAAATAAACCCACCAGGTCATTTGAAAAAAACACCTTATTACGCAGGAAAAGTGAATTGAATCAAATCAAAAAATCAATTCAATAGGCCAAATCAAATAGAATTGAAAATTGTTTTTCCCTGAATTGGGCAGCACTAACACAGTAACATAGTAACATAGTAGATGACGGCAGTTAAAGACCCGAATGGTCCATCCAGTCTGCCCAACCTGATTCAATTTAAATTTTTTTTTTTTTTTTTAATTTTATTCTTCTTAGCTATTTCTGGGCAAGAATCCAAAGCTTTACCTGGTACTGTGCTTGGGTTCCAACTGCTGAAATCTCTGTTAAGACATACTCCAGCCCATCTACACCCTCCCAGCCATTGAAGCCCTCCCCTGCCCATCCTCCACCAAACGGCCATACACAGACACAGACCGTGCAAGTCTGCCCAGTAACTGGCCTAGTTCAATATTTAATATTATTTTCTGATTCTAAATCTTCTGTGTTTATCCCACGCTTCTTTGAACTCAGTCACAGTTTTACTCTCCACCACCTCTCTCGGGAGCGCATTCCAGGCATCCACTACCCTCTCCGTAAAGTAGAATTTCCTAACATTGCCCCTGAATCTACCACCCCTCAACCTCAAATTATGTCCTTTGGTTTTACCATTTTTCTTTCTCTGGAAAAGATTTTGTTCTACGTTAATACCCTTCAAGTATTTGAACGTCTGAATCATATCTCCCCTGTCTCTCCTTTCCTCTAGGGTATACATATTCAGGGCTTCCAGTCTCTCCTCATACGTCTTCTGGCGCAAGCCTCCTATAATTTTTGTCGTGCTCCTCTGGACCACCTCAAGTCTTCTTACATCTTTCGCCAGATACGGTCTCCAAAACTGAACACAATACTCCAAGTGGGGCCTCACCAATGACCTGTACAGGGGCATCAACACCTTCTTCCTTCTACTGACTACGCCTCTCTTTATACAGCCCAGCATCCTTCTGGCAGCAGCCACTGCCTTGTCCCACTGTTTTTTCGCCTTTAGATCTTCGGACACTATCACCCCAAGGTCCCTCTCCCCGTCCGTGCATATCAGGTTCTCTCCTCCCAGCATATACGGTTCCTTCCTATTATTAATCCCCAAATGCATTACTCTGCATTTCTTTGCATTGAATTTTAGTTGCCAGGCATTAGACCATTCCTCTAACTTTTGCAGATCCTTTTTCATATTTTCCACTCCCTCTTCGGTGTCTACTCTGTTACAAATCTTGGTATCATCTGCAAAAAGGCACACTTTTCCTTCTAACCCTTCAGCAATATCACTCACAAACATATTGAACAGGATTGGCCCCAGCACCGAACCCTAGGGACTCCACTAGTCATCTTTCCTTCAGATGCAGCCTTGAGGGAGTTAATCTTTGTTTGGGGCCCTGAGGGGGTTAATCTTTGTTTGGGGCATGTTTATCCCTTTAGCTGGGGTTGCCATATATTTGTGAAGACAAAAAAAGAGGACACATGGCCATGCCCTAGCCATGCCCAAACCTCGTCCCCGGTCCTGCTCCAGCCCAACCCTAGCTTTTCCCCTCCCCTAGGCGGTTGCCTGTTGTGTTCAATCAGGGCCCTAGTAAGCTATAATTGCACCCTGTGCAACTTGTCCTCCATGGTGCCCCATCCTTTCTTGCACTGCCCCCACCCTCTTCCCTATGATGCTATATCAGGTGATATATCAGACTTTCAGTTGTGAGTTTTGAACTTTATTAGAAAAATTAAATGGTCAGAGAACAAAAGTAGAAAAAAGGATTGTATTTTTCATTTTAAATAATGTTGGTCTCAGTCTCTGCTTTCTGCTTTCCTCTGTTTTCTCTTAATTCTCGTACCAAGGATTTGTGTTCATTTGTCATTTTTCTCTCTCCTCCTATCTTCTTCATCTCCTCCACTACATCCATCTCTAACATTGTTTTTGTCCTCTCAATGTTCTTCAGTTTATTTTTCTCCCTCTCCATTCATTCTTACTCTGTAGTCTTCAATTTACCTCTTTTTACTGTCTACCTACTGCTTAAAAATATAAGAATTGCCATACTGGGACAGACTGAAGGTTCTTCAAGCCCAGTATTCTGTTTCCAACAGTGGCCAACCCAGGTCCCATGCACCTAGCTAGATCCCAAGTAGCTAAACAGATTCTATGCAGCTTATCCTAGGAATAAGCAGTGGATTTCCCCAAATTATCTCAATAATAGCTTATGGACCTCTCTTTTCAGAAATTATCCAAACCTTTTCTAAACCCCGCTAAGCTAACTGATTTCACCACATTCTCTGGCAACAAATTCCAGAGTTTAATTACACATTGTGTGAAGAAATATTTTCTCCGGTTTGTTTTAAATCTACTACTTAGTAGCTTCATCTCATGTCCCCTAGTCCTAGTATTTTTGGAAAGAGTGAACAAGCAATTCACCCTTACCCTTTCCACTGCACTCATTAATTTTATAAACCTCTATCATATCACCCCTCGGCTGTCTCTTCTCTAAGATGAAGAGTCCAAGCCGCTTTAGCCTTTCTTCATAGGGAAATCATCCCATCCCTTTTATCACTTTTGTTGCCCTTCTCTGTACGTTTACTAATTCTGCTAAATCTTTTTTGAGATAGGGTGACCAGAATTGCAAACAGTTTTCAAGGTACGACCATACCATAGAGCAATACAAGGCACTTCTACTACTGGAGAGTATGGCAGAGATTGAAGATGACTTGAATCGGAGCAGACAAATGTCCCATGGCTTGAGACCATTGGGTTAATAGGGTCCATTGTAGAATTCTGAGATGCAGACATACAAATGGGATGATGTATACTGTGGATACCATGTGACCAAGGAGCCGTAGCATCTGATGTGCAGTATGGGTAAAAGGTTGGAGATTGACACAAATGAATCAGATTTGTTGACTCTTTCCAGTAGGCAGCTGTAGCAGAAGAATAGCTTCCGGGGCTGCCAAAGACAGCGTGTTTACTTCATTCATGCTGCCTGTAGCCCAAAAAATGCGGGACTGCAGCGCTGGAAACAAAAAATGCTGGATCCTGATGGAGGTGGGGAGGAAAGGGAAAGAAGATGCCAGACCTCTGTGGGAAGAAGGATGGGGAGGAAAAGGGAAGGGCAATGATGAGGAGAAGGTGTACATGAATGGAGAGGAGGGAAAAGGCAGAGACAGGGAGGAGATGGTGCACATGGATGGAGAGGAGGGGAAGGACAGAGACAGGGAGAAGATGGTGCATATGGATGGAGAGGAGGGGAAGATATGGAAAAGCAGACAGATTGAGAAGGAAGCAGAAAAATGGAAGAAAGTTGAATGTTAACACCAAAGATGGATGTAGAACAGAAAGTGAAGGAGATAAAAACAGCAAATGGATAAGACGGTCCTAGAAACAGTTAAGAGCACAGACAGAAGGAAGTACTGCCAGAGCTTGGGGAAAGAGGATTGGAAAAATAAAATCACCAGACAACAAAGGTAGGAAAATGATTTATTTTCAATTCAGTGATTGAAATATGTCAGTTTTGAGAATTTACATCTGCTGTCTATATTTTGCACTATTCAGGAAGATATGCATTTCTGGTGATATACTGCATGAGACACATAGACGAAACTGCATGAGATAATTGCGCGTGGACAATTGAGGGCAGACAATCACATGCAGGATGTCAGCGCGCTGGATTCAAACACTATTTTAAAGCAATCCTTTACTTAGAACTGTTGGCACTCCCGTTGTGGGGGGTGTTGGGGGATACCCCCCATTATAGAGGAAACAGCCTTTTCCCCTCTTTTTTTAGGGAAAATTACAGTTTCCTCTGTAATGGGGAGGGGTTCCCCACCCCCCCAACGGGAGTGCCAACAGTTCTAAGTAAAGTTGGCGGTTCCCCCCCCCCCCACACACACACACAGCTCCTCGGACTGCTGTAAAATTGTGTTTGAATACAGCACACTGGTGTCCTGCGCGCGGTTGTCTGGCAGCAATTGTCTCATGCGGTTTTGACTCGTCACCACTGCATGCAGAGCCTGGCATCATCAGTTTCAGTTGTGTATTTTAGTTTATGGTCCTGTATTTGCGCTCATCTAATCAAAACTTATTAACTGTCCCATCATTAAAAGTCATCGGAACACGAAGAGCTGAAATGTTTACTGTCGCAGGGCCACAATGGTGGAACTCCCTTCCCCATTACATCAGAATTGAAAGTGATATTATAACATTTAAAAAGCTTTTAAAATCTTACTTATTTAAGGACGCCTTTGATTTATAATACAACTAAAGGACGCCCTTAAACAATTTTAATGCATAAATTTTTTACGCATAAATTTTTATTCATAAATTTTACCCTACCTTTCGTTCTTCCCTGGTTTTTTGTTTTTTTCTTCTCCCACATTGTAACTTTACCCTCCTTCCCTATCTTTCATGTGAGTCTTAATTGATTTTGTAATTTGGTTAAAGTTTCTATATTATATTATTATGTACATCGCCTAGAATTTCGAAATAGGCGATCCATCAAATGTGAAATAAAACTTGAAACTTGAAACTATGTTCTGCATGTGTGATCAAGGCCAGGTGTTCTGGTAAGAATGATTGTCAAAAAGCACTATTGGCATCATGGCCCCAAGTAATTCTCCTTCAGCCCTTTTGGACCCAAAATGGTTCTTACTTAAAAATTAGTGAAGACCACTGCCTTAGACCATTTCTTCATATCTTATTTAACTGTGCATATAATTTGTCTTCTATTTATCCCAATTAATTTTGTACTGCCTAGCATGTCCATCATCTATTTATTTATACTTTTCCCTCAGCTACATAGCAAGATTTTTCACTGTATTGTAGGAACAGCATTAGTATCATATCAATGTAATGGGAGGACATGCAAAAGTGGCATTGTGAGACTCAAAGGTGAAGGGGAGAAATACGTAAATGCTGATAAAGAAAAGATGGAATTGCTTAACGAATATTACCTTTCTATGTTCACAGCTTAAAGGCCAGGAGCAGGACTGCAAAAGATGAACACAAATTGGAAAGTAGGGGTGGTAGACCAGGAACGATTACGAGGACCTAGCTAAACTAAAGATGGACAAAGCGATATGGCTGGATAGATTATATATCAGCGGGTACTGAGGAAGTTCTGGTGGCTTTGTTGGCTGACCTTTTCAATGCTTCTCTACAGTTGGGAATGGTCCTGGAGGATTGGAGAAGGGCAGATATGGTCCCTCTCAACAAAAGCAGAAGTAAGGATTGGGAATTATGGCCAACATAGCTGGATTTAAAAAGGTTTGGACAACTTCCTGGAGAAAAAGTCCATAGTCTGCTATTGAGACAGACATGGGGGAAGCCATTGCTTACCCTGGCAGGTTGTCACAGGGATCCATACTGTCTTCCATTTTATTTAATATCTACCTTAAGCCTCTGGCTGAGCTGCTTTGGTCGAAACACATCATTGGCATAGATATAGAATTTTGTGTCCAACTACTTATAACAATTGAACCAGATCTACCCACAGCTTTGAGTAACTGACTGCCTGGCTAACTGCAACTCAAGAATGGGCAAGCAACAACAAACTTTGCTTGAACCCAAGCAAAACAGAGATTTTGTCTTAAGATCAGTAGCATGGAATGTCAGTTACCAACCGGTCTACAACAGTCGGGTTTTAGGATCGTAAAACCCAATGCAAAATAGCCAAGCAAATGTTAGTGAATCAATCGCTTGGCTATTTTGCGTGGGGTTTTACTCATTTGCATGGGTTGGGTCGGATCAGATTGGAAAATATGCAGTTGGCCATTTAGTGAATCGAGTGGGTAGCAGCGATCGTCACTAAACCTGTGAAAACAGGTTTAGCGACGATCGCTGACTAGTGAATCGGGGCCTTAGTAATTAGAGCTTGGGATAAGACAAAAGCCACTGGATATTTCCAGACTGACACTATTAATAACCAATCATGGCTGTCCATCTAGGGAGCCAAACCAGATCTCATCACCCACCCATCCACCCAGAACAGAAACTCATTTTGAATTATTCCTGACTTGACAGCTGACTTCAAGCCCCCAGGGTCCATAAAAAGGGGGAGAGTTACCTAAGTTCTTCCTCTTTGGATCACCACTGGACATTCTGTAACACACCTTGCTGGCTCCATGTATTCCTAGCTATTCAACAACCGAGGAACTCTTCTTCCAGCAAGGGCCCTCATCATAGTGAGTTACTTTTAATCCAACATAAAATTAATCATTCTGTTTCTCTAACAATATTTTATTTTGTGGCTCATTTTCCTTGTTTAAAGATCCCTAAATTGTAACTAAAATTGCTGCATTCCCTGCCTAATCTTATAAATACATTTTTCTCTGTAAAAATAAAATTCTAGTTCTTCCTTAAATGCTTTAAGTATCTGTTCTTAAATATTACACAGAGCCAAGTTATAAGTAGGTAGGGTATGCCCCAAATTAACATCTATTTATAATACACTATATATATTATTCTCTTCTTCAAGTGTTTTGTTTTGTTTTTTTTATTGGTGGAGAAATGTGGCCAAGGTTAATAGTTCACAAGATAATATTGTTTTCCTAAGAACTAAATTAATACTGAAATGTTATGGTACTGTTTTATAGGAAAATATAAATTAGTGCTGAAATTGTATTGTGCTGTTTTATAGAAAATTCAACATCTTGTTTCAGTAATAAAATCCCAATAGGTACTAAGTGAAAACAGTCACTGCATATCTCTCCCTGGAAAACAAACCTAATTTACTATCTCTGTAACTTTTTATATCTATTTTCTTGTCAGCATGTACCCTAGTGCACATACACTATAAAGTATGTACAAACTGGCGCCTGACTACCTTAATCTTCTAACAAAACTGCATTTCTTCCTAAACCTCCACCCTGCTAAAGGTTAGAATCTACTTTACTGTTCAGGCATAGTTTTGAGGGTGGCCTTCAAGCAAGTGCCTCTGCATTGAGCACCCATAACATTTATGCCCGCTAAGCCATCCTTCTAAGCCTCCCTTCTTAATAAAAGGAGAGCATTTTTAATTCATTTCTAATACATTTAATTTTTCAGCTCCTCCCCTTTACCAATGTGTGGATTAGTGAAATTTTAGTGCATAACATTTTTCTGGCATAAGAAGAGAACTGATTCTGCAGCATATGCTAAGGGTGCTACACATAAACCCACTGTTCTAGGTGTAGACCACCCCACTTTATTTAAGCAGTGTGTAGTTTCCTCTGGGTCTAACCCTTGGACCTCCTGTGTAACTGATTACCTCACCACTACCTCTAATATTGAAACAAATTTTGAAAAGTACTGTTCATTATATTCTGTCAGATCAGTGTGTAACAGAAATATGGCTTGCCTTTGGTTAACATGGTCAATATGTAAGAAAAGGTTAATGGAAAATGTATAATTAAAAGATAAGTTACCACCAAAAGAGAATGTGCTATGATAGAGCAGGAAAAAGTTTTCTTATTTACATTACCAATCAGACTCTTTGAAAGAGCGGGTATATCAGCAAACAGCTCAGGAAGACCAAATGGAAACTAAATTGCAGCTTTGCAAACACAAGCGAGCTAGGTTCCAGGCTTAAAATATTTAATTAGAGAATTAATGTTCCAGACTCCCACCCTAGGTGAAGATACTGATCATGCCCATTGTCATAGGGAGATACAAGGCCTTGCAGCAAAAGCTTCAGGACTCTGGCTTTCAAATTTCAGCAATTACTGGGCTTCCATATAAGCAGTCAGACCCAAATAGAGCTGCAGCTAAGCCTGTGTCAGCAGTGATAAATTGGTGATGTCCGGATTTCTCCGGACATGTCTTCCTTTTCGAGGACATGTCCGGGGCTCTGGATGGCTTTTCAAAACCCGGCACTTTGTCCGGGATTTGAAAAGCTTCTTTGAAATCACATTAGACAGGAGGGCATCCGTGCATGCGCAGATGCCCTCCTGCCTGACGAGAGCAGGCTCCGTCAAATACACACAAATAGGGGCAAATAAACTCAAGATTGTTTTTTCAACCTGAGTGATTAGAAAAAAATATCCTGAAAGGCAATGGAATAATCACTCATAATAGATCTCAACATCTACAATTTCAATCCTGTATACAACTCTTGGTAGCTTTTGTGCTCAGAATCATGGAGACAATAACAGGTGCGAACCCCAACACTAATGTTTCACCACCCAATCATCGCATCTTAAAGCACCATTTGTAGACAGTATAACTCACAGATAGAACACTCTTTGTTTACTGATAGAACAAAAATTTTAAGTCTTCCTCCCTGGCTGTATCTGTCCGGATGAAGCTTAATACAACTAAAACTAAGCTTTTATGGTTAGGTCCAAGATTGGATTGTCTTCCTCCTACTGTAGCTCTGGTATTTGGGTCCTCCTTACCAATTGAGTTCTCTGCTAAGATATTGGGAGTCCTTTTTGATTCCTCTATTTCCTTTAAGGACCAAATACATTCATTTTTCAAGAAATGTTTCTTTAGTTTGCGAATGCTGAGGAAGGTTAGAAATCTTTTTCATCACTGTCATTTTTCTATCTTAGTTCAATCAATTATATTATCTCGTTTTGATTACTGTAACGCTATCTACTGTGGCATTACAAAAAATGTCTTCATAGATTACAATTAATTCAGAATACTGCTGCGAAGCTGATATTTGGAAAACGTAAATTTGACCATGTGACCCCTTTGCTTCAGAGTCTTCATTGGCTCCCGGTTTATTTTAGAATTCAATTTAAATGCGCTTGTATTTGTTTTAAAATTCTACATGGTATCTTTAATCCTCTTATTCCTTTATTTTGAAATGTTTACAATTCTCCTTTGCAAGAGATATCCAACAATTTAAACTCTCCCTTCCTTCTAAAAGAGGGATTAAAGGAGTCAAGATCTTCAGTCAGTCTTTGGTCTTTAAATTCTCTCAACTCTGGAATGATCTCCCCTTTTTTTTAAGGAGTTCCAATTCATTTCAATTTTTCCATAAATCTTTAAAAACTACTCTATTTGCCAAACACTTTGAAAATTAATTCTTTTGAAATTTTGCTATTATCATCTATTTATCATTTGTAAATCATTCCCTGTTTATTTAATTGCTGTAAACTGAGTCTAGTCTTCTCAGAATGATGACTCGGTATACAAAGTTAAGCTTTAGTTTAGTTTAGAAATTACACTCAAATTAAATACCAGGACAATCAGAACGAGGCTCGACTGCCCTTGAACAATTCCTCTATGAAAAGATTTAAAAGAAGCAGAACAAGTAATTACTTATTATCCTGGGATGAAATAAATTTAGATAACTGATGCGGCTCATAGAAAACATATATGTTCTCTTTATACACCAAGATGCCCTTACAGGGGGTATCTCAGGACAAAGGTCACCCTTAACTGTATCGCCTGAAGTCTCAAAATAAGAAACTGTTTTCTTTTCTTCTGGGTCGGTTGCGAAACTTCTGGAGCGGCAACCATTCAGGGAGTGGCGCAGGGCTAGGTGGGAGCTCGAAAAGCTTACTCCTATGTGCTGGCCTGGGTGTACCACTGGCTGCTGGCCATGAGATCAGAAGGAGGAGTTCAGCGCAGGGCAGGAGCACGGAAAGCTTGCTTGTGCCCATACACCGTTCGACCACCAGGGAAAAGATACGCGTGGGAGGAGGGTAAAAAATTTAGTATCCCTCCTGTCCCAGCCTACCACTGGACAACTACAGGGGGAATAGAGTACAGGGAAGGAAGGTGGGACAGGGTGCAGAGCCTGGCAGGGAGGGAGGGGGCCTGGGTTCAGGGCAGGGAGGGAAGAGGGCTGAGTGCAGAGCCTGGCAGGGGAGGGCATGAGGGAGGGAACACTGGGTGCAGATCCTGGCAGGACATGGCACTTGAATATTAAGCTCCATTCTTATATTCGAGTCAAACATTTTTCCTCCTTTTCGACTTATATTCGGATCGGCTTATATTCTAGTATATACAGTAACTGCCATGCTATTAATGTGTGGTAGTGAACTTTGCACTGTAGTAGCTGTACAGATGCCCTCCCCAAAACACTGGAAATGTCCCTAACAGGTACAATAGAGATTTTGCTCCTAATGTACCTTACCTTTTCCAGTTAGTACATGTTAGGTACAAAACTTTAGTGCACTTTTATAAACAGGGACATAAGAGTTAAAATTAAGAGATATATAAAGATTGGAAAACTAGTAGAAAATGAGACATTAAAAAACATAGGTGACAATTCTATAAAGGGAGAACCTGGATGTAGGTGCTCTGATGCAGCACAGGGCGCACCCAGTGGCATAGTAAGGGTGGGGGTGGGGGCCATCTTGATGGGGGCGCTGGCACCTCTCTTCTCTGACCCCCGCTCCTTCCCACTCCTCCCCCACCGTACTTCCAGCTCTATGCCTGCGCGAGCAGCAGCACCACCAACCTGCTGCTCGTACCGGCCACAGCACTTCCCTCTGACATTACTTCCAGCTCCCACGACTAGGAAGTCATGTCAGAGTGAGAGCCAATGCTGGCGCGGCAGCAAGTTGGAGATGCGGCTCGCACCAGGGAAGCTAAACAGGTACGGGGTAAGGGTTGTGCACGTGGCAGGGGGAGCAGAGAAGACGGTGTGCCACTGCCCTGGGTGCCTCCCACCCTTGCTATGCTAGCGAGTGCACCTATTCTATAACTGCATCTGGGAGCCAGGATTTTGTTATTGAATACTAGGGTAAAGTAAAAACTGTAGGTACCTAAGTGTAGTAAGCAAGACACACAATTTACCATAGGCACAAGCTATATTTTTGGGACCTCAGGTGTCACTTTACCCTCGGTCCCATGACTTTAGGTGCTCCCCCGAAGACCGGCATGCTTCCCCCTTCTCTCCACTGTCGTCCGGCGTCCCCCTGGCCTTCCAGACTCACTTTAAAAACTAATTACAACTTTAGCGATTCTGATGCACCAGGGGTGCCCACACTGTTTGGGCTTGCGAGCTACTTTTAAAATGACCAATCAAAATGATTTACCAACAATAAAATTTTTTTTAAAACACAAAGCTCACTGAAAGGCAGGGAAAATGTTAATTATCATTCATATTTTGGGTTTTTTCCAAAGAGATCAAGGCAGATGACTCTATGCAATGTCACTTCAGTAACAACCATACAAAATAGACAAATATACCTCCCCCCTTTTTACTAAATCGCGATAGCAGTTTTTAGCACAGGGAGCTGCACTGAATACCCCGCACTGCTCTCGATGCTCATAGGCTCCCTGCGCTAAAAACAGCTATTGCGGTTTAGTAAAAGGGAGCCATAGTGTAAAATATAAACAGCAGATATAAATTCTCAAAATGGACATATTTTGATCACTAAATTGAAAATAAAATCATTTTTCCTACCTTTGTTGTCTGGTGATTTCATGAGTCTCTGATTGTACTTTATTCTTCTGACTGTGCATCCAATATTTCTTCCCTTCTTTCAGCCTCCTGTATGCTTCCTCTCCTCCAGACCTCATTCTCTCCCCCAACTTCTTCTTTCTTTCTCCCTGCCCCCTTCTTTCTTTCTGTCTCCCTGCCTCCCTTTTTTTTTCTCTCTCTCTCTCTCCATGCCCCCTTTCTTTCTGTCTCCCTGTTTCCCCTTTCTTTCTGTTGCTCTTCTTTCTTTGTTTCCCTGCCCCCCTCTTTCTGTCTCCCTGCCTGCCCCCTTTCTTTCTTTCTCCCTGCCCTCCCCCAAGCCACTAGGTTTGCCACCGCCACCATCGGGGAACAGGCCCCCAAGCCACAGCCGCCCCAAGATCTCCCTGCAGAAGCGTTGCTCTGACCAGCATTCTGCTCCCCGACGTCAAATCTGACGTCGGAGAGGAAGTTCCGGCAAGCCAGGCAGCGAATGCCCGCCCACTCAAACTGAAGCCTTACGCCCATCTGGCACTGGCACATAGCACCAACCCACAGGCGGTGCCGGTACCCGAAGATCGTGCTGCTTGCCGGACTGTGCCTTGAGCATCTGCACATGCTCAAGGCCTTCTGGCTCTCGTTCTCTCCGAGAATCTCATTCACTCCGAGAATTTCAAAGAGAGGCGGGATCCAGAAGGCCTTGAGCATGTGCAGATGCTCAAGGCCCAGTCCGGCAAGCAGCACGATCTTCGGGCACCGGCACCTCCTGTGGGTTGGTGCTGCGTGCCAGTGCCAGATGGGGGTAAGGCTTCAGTTTGGGTGGGCAGGCGGGCATTCGTGAGGGGGGGCGATGCTGATTCATGGGGGGTTGGCGTTTGAGAGCGGGGGGGAGGGGATGTGGATGCGCACAAGTAGCCTCGGGGGGGGGGCTTTTGGGGATGTAGTGGAGTGGGTGGAACAGTGTCGGCGGCTGCGGAGAGGGGGGGGTGAAGGAGGTGGAACCAATCAAGCGAGTTTCCCTTACTTCCTATGGGGAAACTCGTTTTAATATATATACTTGAAGGGTATTAAAGTAGAACAAAATCTTTTCCAGAGAAAGGAAAATGGTAAAACCAGAGGACACAATTTGAGGTTGAGGGGTGGTAGATTCAGGGGCAATGTTAGGAAATTCTACTTTACGTAGAGGGTAGTGGATGCCTGGAATGCGCTCCCGAGAGAGGTGGTGGAGAGTAAAACTGTGACTGAGTTCAAAGAAGCGTGGGATGAACACAGAGGATTTAGAATCAGAACATAATATTAAATATTGAACTAAGGCCAGTACTGGGCAGACTTGCACGGTCTGTGTCTGTATATGGCCGTTTGGTGGAGGATGGGCTGGGGAGGGCTTCAATGGCTGGGAGGATGTAGATGGGCTGGAGTAAGTCTTAACAGAGATTTCGGCAGTTGGAACCCAAGCATAATACAGGGTAAAGCTTTGGATTCTTGCCCAGAAATAACTAAGAAGAAAAAATTTTAAAATTTAAATTGAATCAGGTTGGGCAGACTGGATGGACCATTCGGGTCTTTATCTATCCGTCATCTACTATGTTACTATGTTACTATATATGAGTAATTTGGTTTACGAGCATGCTTCTGGAACGAATTATGCTCGTAAACCAAGGTTCCACTGTATATTTATTTACATATTACATTTCTGCCATCATATTTATTTCTAACAATTCTTAAAATATACATAGAAACATGATGGCAGATAAAGGTCAAATGGCCCATCTAGTCTGCCCATCCGAAATAACGATTATCTCTTTCTCTCTCCGAGAGATCCCATGTGCCTATCCCAGAAAGAAACATATATCTGGGTCTTTTACTAAGGTGTAGTAGCCGATTTAGCGCGTGCTATAAATTAGCACGTGCTAAACGTTAACGTGTCCATAGGATATAATGGATGCGCTAGCGTTTAGCACGTGCTAAATCAGCTACCACAACTTAGTAAAAGGACCCCATAGAAACATGATGGCAGATACAATTACAGTACTCCCCCGATATTTGCGGGGGTTCCGTTCCAGGAACCCCCGTGAATCTTGAAAAACCACAAATACGTTTTTTTCATGGGGGAGACTGGAGATGGCAGCGGGAGAGGCAGGGGAGAGCAGCCGGAGCGCTGGCGAGTGAAGGAAATCACTTGCTGTATGCTCCGACCGCCTCTTCCTGTACTAAAGTCGAGCCTTACCAATCAGGAGCTGCGGGTCAAATGGACCGATGATAGCTCGCAAGAAAGCTATGAGCCACGACTTGTTCTATCGGCAAAAATAACTGCGGGCACTTGAGATCCAAAGTCTCTAGGTTAGTTTAATTGCATGTATATGAATTTCTTGGTCTAGCATTAGCCTATTTTTAGGTTAAGTAGAACATACAGTAAATGTTAATTTAAAATTGTTGTAAATTAAACCTTCTCATAAGATAAACTTGTTATCACTAACTGAAACAATATAAACAATACAGGTTTCCATTATTCACTCCCATACTGTCGTCAGTTTTCTACAGCATTTTATCAGAATCTGACTTATTTCTTATAACTTTGGGCATATCTACGTATGAAAATATGTTTATACTGATTGGTAATATGAGAGTGAATCAAAAATTAAAGGCATAATTACACGATAACTGGAACAGAGCTAGCGAAATACAACATATGCACTCGTACGTTGCCTGTTGGATAATTCGTCCACACACAGTGCAGAGCTTGGCCTTTAGTCATGTGGCAGTCATGAGATCAGAAACATGGATGTTCCATTGCAAGTTTGTACCATTATAGAACAACATGCAGTAGTGCGCTTTCTTTGGGTAGAGAGAATGAATCCTGTGGAAATTCACCATCGGATATTGACTCAGTATGGACATAGCACCATGACTCAACAAAAGGTTTATGAGTAGGTAAAAAGGTTTAAAGTGGGAATAACTGGTGTAACTGACGAAGGTGGTTCTGATCGCCCATTAACATCACGTACACATGAGCACATTGTTAGAGCAGATGCCTTGATTAGAGAAGACAGACAGATAATAGTGTCTCAATTGGCTGCAAATCTGGGTATCAGCTATGGATCTGCATTTGCCATAATGCATGATGACTTGGGATACATGAAAGTCTGCGCATGATGGGCTCCCAAACTGCTTACTGATCTGCACAAGCAACAGCATGTTGCGACCCAGTTCCTGAGACAGTATGATGAAGATCCAAGTATTCTGGAGAGAATTGTCACCGGCAATGAGACATGGGTGCATCACTGCAACCCAGAGAGTAAGAGACAAAGCATGATGAAGTAAAGGAAGCAGTGCTCACCTGACTTCAGGAGCAGCCGAAAAACTTCTCTGCATGAATGCAGAAGCTTGTTGAGCGATACAATAAATCATCTTGCATAGGGACTGTGTGGAAAAGTTATATGTTAAATTGCTCCCAGTTACTTCTATTAAAGCCGTTAAATGTATTTTGCCTTTACTTTTTGATTTACCCTTGTAAAAAATCAGCTTAGACCAGGGATGCTTTTACTTTCTGAATATTATTTCTGACCAGTAGATGGAGCTATCATGTAAGGTGCTGCCTGGCCTTTCCAGGCTGCTCCAGAATTTGTATTAGCTGCCATAGAGCGAAGCTCAGTATAGCAACCAGAGGCAGAAATGGAGAGGATTCTGGAGAATTCTCTTTGTTTTCAATCACAGTGGATTAACTATTAATGCTTTGTCAGCTTTTGTGGTCAGAAATCGGAACATCTACAGTAGGAGCTATGTTATAATCTTATAATTTTGTGGATGCCGATCTCTTATGCTATGATTTGTGCAGTGATTCTCCTTCAGGTAAGCCTCCAGGACATTTCATCATAGGCATTAGCATCTTGGTTTATCTGTGCTGATTTGCAGGTATGGGATTCATTGGGAAACGCTCAACTTGCAGCTAGCATCGGGTGCAAAACGGACAGTAGAATCAATCCACTCCCATCATTTTGAATTGGCAGATTTGCTTTTCTTAATGTAACAGTCTTGACACCAGGTTTCTGTCGTCAAGCAGTGCTGCATTTTGATGCAGTGGGTGGGGGGAGAAGGAGGGGAGCATTGGCCTAACATTAAGATTTTTTTGTTTTTTTCCTTCATTGTTGCTTGTTTTTAATTCCAATCAACATATATCTTTATTGACTGTTAGGTAAAAGTCTTCATCTCTCCATCGGAGGTTATTTTACATTGGTTCAGTATGCATATATGACACTAATGTGCACAAAAAATAGAAGGTTTATAAAATGTTAAGACGAGGCTCTTGCCTTTCCCTCCCACAGTTGCATCGCTGTGCTATGTCATCTTGAAATAGAAGCTGTGCTTTAATTCATCAGTTGCAGCTTCTTATTTATTTAGGATATTCCTGTTTTGCTGTGGCTTTCCTTGTGGATTTTTTTTTTTTTTTGGGGGGGAGGGGGTAAATGTGATGGTGCTCTCTTTGCTTATTGAAAATATTAGGCTTCCTAGGCTGATAAGCAAGAACATTATCTGAAAAATAAATTGACATCTTTGTAATGAGATGAAACATTTGCTACGTTTAAGAAAATAAAAATAATTATTTAAAAAAGTAGCTCTGAATACCGGCTTATACCACCTATACATTACTTACAATTTTCCAACTCCACCCCCATTAATTTACTAGAATGGACCATACTGTGCTATTGGAGAGAGTTCAGTAGGGATTGCCTTTTCTTCTCAATCACATTTCTTATGTTCATGACTTGCGGACCCAATTGCAAAGCAGCCCAGCCATTTTTTTTTTTTTTTTTTGCTGACTAATATATTCAAAAGGGATATTATCTAGAAGTATCTTTATGACCTCTAGAATTTTTTGTTCTGTATAAAACAGAACAAATGTATTTGATTGGCTAGCAAGATGATTGAAACACACCTTGCTAGCTGGATGAAAATGGAGTACACAAGTAGGTGCTATCATTTCCATTTGAACAGGAAATCTCTTTTGATGGCAGTATAGAAGCTATATGCAAACATCACCAGAAGGAACAGTAGTACTATAGTTTCTAATAAAGAATTAATGTGGGGGAATTGAGTATTCTCTAATGTTTTTTAAAATACTTTTTAAAAGCAGAAGCTCAAACATACTGCTGCATTCAATTAGACAATCACATAAGAGGCATATACTGCAAATGGTTTGCTTCTCTATAGGCTCCTTTTACTAAGGTGTGCTAGCGTTTTTAGCGCATGCTCAAGATTCGCGCATGCAAAACATGCGCTAAATGAAAAATACTAACGCAAGCTCTATGGAGGTGTTAGCGTTTAGCGCGTGTGCTAAATCCACTAGCGCACCTTGGTAAAAGGAGCCCTATGACTATGAGAGGGTTCTGAAAAGTTCTCAGTCCATCCAAGAAGAGAATGACGTGGATATGGTTCAGTCAATTATCTGAAACAATATCAAAACAGAAAATTCCATTTCTCAAACTGGCACTTAACTAACACTCTTTTCAGCTACAGTGGGAAGTTGGTTGGTTGGGCTGAGAACTTTTCAGCAGCCCCTCGTAATAACTTCTATTTCATTACAGGTTAGCCAGGTACATCTTATATTAAGATGTGAGAAAGAATTTGCAGGATATTGATTAACACTGAACTAATTTTGTAGATGTGTAACTCAAAGGAAACGTAATTAGCACAGGAACAGCGCTAATCATAAAACAGGTTAGAAAATTTTAAAAATATGTTTCAGAAGTTTCTAACTATGACTATGAGCCCTGACTGGAGAACATGAGGGGAAAAAGCGCAAATACTGTATTGCAGAAAGCTAATGACAGGAAAGAATTGCAAATAATTTCAGGGCCTCCATTATCTTACCAACAATGTTCTACTACTGTGGAAGAAATATGACAATAGAGATGCATGAAAAATTGTTCTATCATGGGCAAAAAGTAGTGTATATGCCTTTTGGAAATTATTCAGAAAACCAAAATTAAGTTTTTAGCATATCCACTACAACTTATTAGCATTAACCTGCAGATTTTTGTTTAAGCTAGAATTCATCATTGTTTTCATAAGAATGCAAAAAGATTTTGCATAGACTATGGCAAACTGCAATTTCTTTAACAACTATACAGGAAACAATATATTTCTTTTTCGTTCTTCAGTGACTGGACATACTGTATATGCATACTGAGTATAGATAGACCAGTACAAAAATTCCAGGAAAATTCCACATGATTGTGCTTCTTTCATCTTTGTGATTCCGGCTTGTGAGTCAAAAATCACAGTTACTGCCTGGTGCTTCATGATTTGCTAATGGGTATGGATTTGTATTGTACAATTGTTATATTTAGACCACCAGAGCACAAAGAAGAGGGTTAAAATAACTCACTTTAACTCTGGTTAGTATTTTGACCACATATGAAAACTGAACTAAAATTTGTGATCTAGTGATCAGGATCCACAGATTTCCCAACTAGTGATCTAGGCCTCATTTTGGGGTGTTTTGTTTTTTTTAATGCAATGCCACCTAAATAGCTGATGGTGCTATACTGATTATGGTGCAACTGGGGTTACTGTTGAACTTACACGTATGATAGTAAAGCAGGATCCTCTATATGGTCTGATGACAAACAATATAGCATGAAGTTCTTTTTTCCTATTTTAGCAATAGGGCCTGTAAAAGGGTAAAATTAAACGAGAAATACAGGAAGCAATGAGAATAGAAATTTGAATTTTTAGCACAGCTAGGAAACTGTCATGTTACCTCATTGGCTGAGTTGTTCATTGAAAATGGACATTTACATGTGAACCATTACAATGCTTAACGGGTCCCTAGCATTGCCTAGTGATGCCCTAGTTGAAGCCCGGAAATGGGCATGTTTAGGGGTGACGCTGGGCTTCAGCGTCACTAGGCGATGCTAGCTGAAATTCAGGAAAGACCCTAGGTGCCAGAAATGTAGGCCTGTAAAATCCTGGCCTACATTTCCGGTACCTAGGGTCCTTGGGAGCCACAGTTATGGAAGTGGTGCCTTTTGGTGATTGACGTGCGGCAGGTACTCATTATGTAGCCTCCTGCCGTGGCAGGCGCCACTTACAGAACCTGAGCCTAATAGCTTGTATGGAGTGTGTTTCCCAGCATTTAGGGATCTTTTACTAAGCCGTGTTTGGCTCTAAGGTGCACCTAGCACAGCAAAAAATAAACTACTGCTTGACGTGCTGCAGCATCACACAGCAGTTTTGGAATGTGAATGCACTAACCACGTGTTAAAAAATGTTTGTTTCTTGAGAAGGTGTGTTGGGGAGGAAAGTGGGCATCAACATTGCCATGCACGTAATGGTTAGTATACAGATAACACAGAAGCCCTTGTGGCCTACATAATAGGAATCAGTATGTGCTCCAGCTGTAATTTTTAAAAATAGCTCTGTGCTAATGTAAATGTTAGTGCAGTGTTTTTCAACCTTTTTACACCTATGGACCGGCAGAAATAAAAGAATTATTCTGTGGACCGGCATCGGTCCGTGGACCAGCAGTTGAAGAACACTGGGCTAAGTCATGGGCCAGACCCTGCCCATCTCTACCCAATCTCCATCCCAGACCCCGCCCCCATAATAGTACTAATTGCACCTTGCATGTCCGGTGCCTCATCTGGAAGCCTTCCCTCTGACGTTGCAACGTCAAAGAGAAGGCTTCCGGTTCAGGCACAGGACTCGCGTAGGAGCCACTGCCCGTGGCTTTGTGCACTGAATCAGTGAGGAAGAGGGAGCTGGCTCGAAGATAACGCCACATCGATCGCACCGTGGACCGGCGGTTGAAGAACACTGTTTTGGGCCTGATGCACGTGCTGGCCCTGTGGACCGTCAGGAAATTTCTGTGGACCGGCACCGGTCCATGAACCGGTGGTTGAAGAACACTGTGTTTGTGCATGGTCATTAATGCAAAAGTACAAAAAAGGCATTTTTACAGTTTATTTCATTCGTTTTCTATCCCATTCTCCCCAACGAGCTCAGAACGGATTACAGGTTAACTTACATAATATACAGTTTACAGGTTACAATTTGCCATAGTTACAGTGCAAGATTTTCAATACAAGTTTTTATCCTAATGCGACATATACTGAGGTATGTTTTTATTGCTTTCCTAGAGCTGAGGAGTCCTTTAAGTGATCCGATTTGTGGGGGCAATTGATCCCATTGGTTTGGTATGAAATGGGAGTAGGAACGTCAATTGGTGGTTTGCAGTTGAAGGGCATGGCTAGGGGGCATTTTGAGGTGTATTCTATCCTGGGAACAGAGGGACTTTTTTTGGCACGTAACAGAGGAAGCTTGGTTGTCATGTAGCAGAAAAAATAGCTTTTAGACGCAGGAAAGACTTGTGTAGTGCGCAAAAAGGCCCTCCTACATAATGTGCATTATTCTTATATAGTTTATGCTACGGAAGACCTAATGGGCACCAATGATTAAATGTCCCCCTCCCCTCCCAAAAAAAAGACCTTTCAGGTTTTATTCTATTGTTCCTTTTGTAAATGAACTGAAAAAAAAACACAGGATAAGCCATCAACATTTTTTTTGTTGTTTCATATAACTGTGCATTCCTAATTGGCTTCAATTTTTCTCAGGGTCATTAAGATGCAGTAACCATGCCTATTTTTAAATGCCAGGAATGTGCCTATTTGAAACCATAGTCTGTAGAGAAAACTAGATGTTCACATTTAGATCTTTAAAGGATGTGCATAGTTTATAAGATTTTATAATCTACACTAGTAAGTATGTGCCTTACCCAAGGGTTATCCCTAATTCTGTCCATGTGAAGGTCCACCCACAAATATGCACCATCACATTCTAGGAACACACATATAGGGCTTCTTTTACGAAGCTGCGTTAGCGGTTTAATGCGCGAAATAGCGTGCACCAATTTGCTGGCCGCGCTAGCCACTACCGCCTCCTCTTGAGCAGGTGCTAGTTTTTCAGCTAGCATGGGGGTTATCGCGCGCTAAAAATGTGCGTGCGATAAAGCTGCTAACGTGGCTTTGTAAAAGGAGCCCATAGAATTGTGCATAGCTACAACATAGTCATTTACATACATAAATGACTAGAACACTAGCATTTACATGTGTTTTGCCACCTAAATCTACATAACAGTAAGCACTGTATTTTCTGAACGCCTACTTTCATATGTGCCTACCAGTGGCGTGCGGCGAGGGCTTTCAGGGCCTTTAGTGAATCCCTAGCTCTACGGTCCTGCTGTTTTTTTTTTAAATTTTTTTTTTTTACTTTTTGCTTTGTTGAATAGGCAGCCTGCTCAACCATTCAAAACCGCATCAAACAAAAAGTAACCCCCCCCCCCAAAAAAAAAAAAAAAGCAAGGCTCTTAGGCTGGGGATTCTCTGAACCTCCCTGAAGGCCCTGACAGTACTGATCTAAATTTGATTGGCTGAACAGCATCTGCCTTTTGCCTACTCAACCAATAAAACTCAGAGCAGTGCCTTTAGCAGGTGGGGCGAATCCCTGAAAGGCCTTGACCGCATGCCACTGCCACCTACTAAGAGAGTTAAGGGAAAACCTCATATTGGCTGGAGCAATGATGTGTTGTCAGTTTCTTTACCAACAGACTCTCAAGCCTCTATTGAGTGAAGCATTCCTTATTATCACAAAAGCATTTAACCTACCCAAGCCACTCACCACCATGCAGCAAAAATTTACATTGTGCTTGGTGAATTAAATACTGAAAATTACATACTAATCATGGGACTTTTGCTAGGTTGAAACCTTTTATTGAGCTGTATAAGAATTTTCTAAAAATATTGCACATGAGCTTTTAAAACCAAATACAGGGGGGTGCTGAAAAGTTCTCAGCCCAGCCAAACTTCCTGAATTCTGAGCGTTATTTTGCCACTTTAGCTGAGTGTTATCTTATTTTGTTAGCGCCAATTTGCAGAAACAAAATTCTATGTTTTTGACATTGCTTCAGATCATTGATCGAACCATATCCACGTCATTCTCTTTTTGGTTGGGTTGAAAACTTTTCAGCATCCCCGCGTAGGTCCCTTCTCCAGATATCACATTATTCACTTCTGAAGACAGGGTCTCGTTAACTCATGCACAATATTTTGGGATAAAATTTACATTGATGCAATGAAACTATCACAGCCTGCACAACATCCAGTTTATTCCAGGAGCTACAACATTTCTGATTTCAGGATTTAACTGCTAAATACTCCCTTTGGGAGGAAACCCGCCCCCCCCCCAAAAAAAAAACCCCCAAACAAACACCCCTTAAGGAGTCTTTTTACTAAAGGGTGTTAAGCCCTTAACAGGTGGTTAACACACACATAGGCTACAGCAAAATGTATTAAAGCATTTTGTGGTATTTTATCTGTTAGTACCAAGCTCTTTTTAGTAATACTGTATTATTGCAGGTGGTATGTCATGGCCAGAGAATAGGCATTCCCCATGTTATCTAGCTGGTTCATTAGGATTAGCATATGCTAACTGGATGGTGTAGGGTTAATAGGAGGTGTTAATTGCTTCTATGTTGGTACTGCATACTAATGCAAACATTAGCATGCAATCTGCAAACGAATAAAAAAATAAACGCTTACAACGTATTCCACAGAAAATCTGTCTTAGTACATGGGAGAGTCCTGCTTTTGAGCACACTAAACCCACACTTTAATAATAGGGCCCCTAAAACAATTGTTTAATCGGAAAGACGCTACTTCCCCTAGTAGTCCCTAACCCCTCCCTGTCTTGTCCTGCTTCTTTCACTCAGTTGTAATGCCTTTTCTGCAGACTCCTAACTGACAAAAACCGAAGTATTTGATTTCAGCAGGGAAGGAAAACACAATAAACACAGATTTTTTTGTACCCTCAAAGAGCCTCTAATTAGCTGGATTATAAACACCTAAATTTACAATTTATAAACACCTAAGAATAGAAGCCTTAATTATATAGTCTAGTCAGCAAACCGAAAATAAAATGCTTTTATGTACCTTTCTTTTCTGGGTAGATGTCTGTCTAATCAGGTTAATCCTGTTCTCTTCTTTTACTAGCTCTTCCGGCTTCTCCCCTCCCCAGCAAAGAGCAACACCTTAAGCTGGGGAAGGAGGTGACTTGACAGGATGGAAGAGGTTGTCTGAGGGAGCAGAGTAGGTTTTTCTCTGTGCCCTGTTCATTTCCACTCCTGATCTAGAGGATGAGCTGAAGCAGGAAGCAGAGGGCCATTTTGCAGCTCAGCGTGATTCAGAACACTAGCCAACAGAATCAGGGCATGGGCCTCATCTGCTTAAGCCTAGTGAAACCTCTGGCAATGGCGTTTAACAGTGCCTCAATAAACTCTTGAGGATCCTTATTTGCTAAACGAACAGTGTTCAGAAAACATGATCTGACAGCCCATAGGAGTCAGTTCTGTGGGTGCTTCCTTGATTGTGTTCAGGGAGAGGAAATTTCAGATGGGTTTAGCACCCCCAATAATTCTGAGAAGTTGGCTGTGCTTGTTTTTTAAAGCACTTTATTTGAACAGCATCTAATAAATAAACTGAGTACCCTCAGTATGTGCTCCAAAGTAACAGACTGGGTCAGGAACTGGTTGAGTGGAAGACAACAAAAAGTAGGGGTCAATAGAGATCCCTCTGAGGAAAGGGAAGAGAACTTGTATATTGCCTTTGGCATTTCAAAGTGATGGGCACTGGAGGATTAAGTGACTTCCAGGGTCATAAGGAGCAGCACTGGGATTTGATCTCTGGGTGAGCCACACCTGTAATCGGTAGTGTGCCACAAGGTTCAGTTCTTGGGCCTGTTCTTTTTAACATTTTTGTAAGTGCTATTGTTAAAAGGCTGTCCCTCTTTGTGGACGATACCAAAATCTGCAAAAGGGTAGATATGAGAAAGGACCTAGCGAAGACAAAATCTGCAATAGGGTAGACATGAGAAAAGACCAAAATTTGGCAGCTACGATATAGGCCCTCTTATTAAGCCACAGTAGAGGTTTCTACTGTGGCCCGAAGTGCTAAGGGAGGAGAGGGGGGGGGGGGTGGTTAATGTTAAGAAATGCAAGGTCATGCATTTGGGCTGCAAAAACCTCAGGGAATGGTACAGTTTAGGGGCTGAGGGAGTTTTTGTGGACACTGATTGTTACAGAACTAGAATACAGAACAAATGCACTACAGCTGACATTCCTCTTAGAGAAGCAAGCAGTGGTCTGTAGTGAAGGGGACCCAAGCCTATATCCTACTCTAACTGGTATACTTCCGGTGGAAAGTATGAGCATCCCAAAACCACAAAATACATACTGAACCCACACACATAGGTGACACCTGCAAGCATAAAAGCTATTTTAGTGGTGTACAGTTGGCACATTTTTTTACTATTCCTGAAGGGCTCACCATATAATATAAAGGGGTTATAACGTGATGTATAGTGGGGACCTTTTATGTGTAGTTTGCTGCAGTGCTCCCTAGGCTGCCCCACTGCTCTGCTATAAGAACAGAAACCAACCATATACCCTATTCCGAAAGAAACTGAAAACTTCACTCTTTGACAGTTAATTCTTCTAAGATCATCCTAAGCACCTGACCTTTTAAATTTGTCTACGTTTTATGCTTCCTGTCCCCTTTCGCTCGTTCCCCTTCCCTCAAGTCGCCTAGAACCTGTTTAGGTATGCGTGACTCACAAATACTAGATTAGATTAGATGTCTGTGTGGCCAGTCTAGTATGATTGCTGACCTCTAGTCATCCAAATGGCTTGTTTTTGTGCGTTTTTCCTTTGGATGTTTTTTTTGTTTGAAAATGACCCTTAAAAAAAGAAGCATTGAGCATTAAAAAAAAAAAAAAAAGTTTTAATAGGGTCATTTTCAAACAAAAAAAGCTAGACTTTTTTGGGTTGGAAAAAATTATCATTTTGCCACTGGATTTTTAAATGTGTTTTTTTTTTTTTGCAGAATGTCCAAAATTGGATTTGGATGTTATACCAGATATGCCCTTCTTTAAGATCAAGATACTGAAAGGAAACATTAAAACAATCCAGGAACATTAGACCTTTGAAATTAAAATGATCAGGTACTTTAAAACTAATAAGAAACAACTTAAGAAAGCTCTTGGGTTTTATATCTTCATTGGAATGCTTTTATGGTTTATCTATATACTAGTCTTTAAGCCCGTTACATTAACGGGTGCTAGAATAGCTGTATGTGTCTGTCTGTCTTTCTTTCTTTCTCTCTCTCTCCTTGGCCACTTTCTGTCTGTCTGTCTTTGTTTCTTTTTCTCTCTCTCTTTCCTCGGCTGTCCACCACCACCTCTTGCCTGTTCCCCCTGTACAGCAGTAGGCCTTCTCCCTTTCTTTTACCTCCCCCCTGTCAGCACCCCTTCTCTACTCCCCCTGTCCAGCAGCAGCCCTTCTCCCTTCCTTTTACCCCCCACCCCCATCCAGCAGCACCTCTTCTCTGCTCCCCCTCTCCAGCAGTAGGCCTTCTCCCTTCCTTTTACCCCCACTGTCCAGCATAACCTCTTACCTGATCCCCCTGTCCAGCAGTAGGCATTCTCCTTTCCCTGCTCCCCCTGTCCAGCATCCGCTAGCCTGGGCAGCCTCAGGGCTTTTGCTAGGCTGGCTCACCTCGCATTTTCGAAGTGGGCTGGCTTAGCAAATGTCCCGCGGCTGCTGTGTTTGCTGGTCGGTGGGGGGGGGGAGAGGGGGCATCCCAGCAGCGCAGGAGTCAAACCGCTGCTGAAATCGCTGTCGCAATCCACCCCACGCGCCGGAACTTGAATTTGGCACGGATAGACACAGCACGGTGGCAGGGATCACAAAACCCACGTGCGCATTAGGGTTTTATTATAGAGGATTCTAATATTCTCATCTATGCTCAAACAGTTCTGACCCTGAAGGAGAAGTTTTAAAGCTCTGAAAACTAGTCAAAAATGTAATTTTAGCCTATAAAAAGGCTTCACCTCATACAAGGGGGTGCTGAAAAGTTCTCAGCCCAACCAAGAAGAGAATGACATGGATATGGCTCATTCAGTGATCTGAAACAATGTCAAAGCAAAGAATTTCATTTCTGCAAACTGGCACTTAACGAAATAAGATAACAGCTACAATAGCAAAATAACGCTCAGAATTTAGGGCGAGAATGTTTCAGCACCCCCTTGTATTCATTTAGGGCCTGATTCTGTATAGGAAGTCTCAGCAGCCGCCTTTGTGGCTTTTGAAAATCGCATAAGGGCGTCCTATATAGAATCACATTAGTCCGTTAACCCTGCCTAACCACCCCAATTCTCTAACTGGCGTTCATATCACAGATACAGCTTAGATCGCTACTTAGCTTGGATTAGAACATGACTGTATCATTCATGTTCTAAGCCAAGCTAAGTAGCACTTTATACTTTTCAACTTATTTATGAATTTTTGAGAAAGCACTGGCACTTTATAATGAATTAGTACACTGAAGAAATATTTTTATATTCAAAATAAAAAGTGTATTTATTAATTCTTACGAATAGAGCTAAAATAAATTACACAATGTGAATTGTCATTAATCATAAGTTCGGATGAGGATGGCTTCCACACTAAGTTTACAACGAATCAACAGTTTTGAGTGTGGCATACTGAGGAACTTGGATGCAGATTGTCTCGATAAATAGCGAACTGTACAATTAAAAACAGTGGTGATTAAGGAACTTCAAGCTATTTGACAAATTCGGACCTTCATTTAAGGCATCTGTTCAGCGATGTAGACACTATTCTCTTTAGGACACCGATGCATGATTGACAAGCGATCAGCAACCACCTCTTAGGCAACAGCTAATATCAGCGTCCTAAAGAGAATCAGGCCCTTAGATTTTAATTTAGAGGTGTTTAAAGCTGAAATAATTTACGTGCATTGCAGCCGACGTTGATTTTTGCCAGGATTGAATTCCTGTTCATTGGTGACAGGAAAAAGTTCCCCTGAAATAAAGAAATACAGTAGCTTATACAAAGCTTGTCCTGTCAGGAAGCTAGCTGTTGCATTACTGTGATCTTTGATCCCTGGCTAGGGAATTTTTTTAAAATTAGATTTATTGATTTTGAAATTTATATATGAAAGATAAGATTTTACATTTGCATTAATAATAATAGTTTTAAAAGTGGAGGTTTAAATTTTATAATTTGGAGAATGCTTCAGGCCCTTTATGTAACACTGATGCAGAATTTTTAGGAAAACGTAGCCAAGTCTGATTTTAGGGAATCAACATCGATGCTAATACTGTGTTTTATTACACATCTTTAAGGTTTGAAAGGGAATAGCTGGGTAGACTGTATGAGCCAACTGTTGTTTTTTTTTTCTGCCATCATCTATACCAGTGTTTTTCAACCTTTTTACACCTATGGACCGGCAGAAATAAAAGAATTATTCTGTGGACCGGCATCGGTCCATGGACCGGCGGTTGAAGAACAATGGGCTAAGTCGTGGGCCAGACCCCGCCCATCTCTACCCAATCTCCACCTCAGACCCCGCCCCCATAATAGTACTAATTGTAACACTATTTTTTCCATTCATTTTTCACAAATACACAATATAATCTTATTAACACATAATGGTTAACCACAAAATTAAACTACACAAAGCACACTGACAGCAGATGTAAATTCTCAAAATTGACATAATTCAATCACTAAATTCAAAAATAAAATCATTCCTCCCTACCTTTGTTGTCTCCCTCCCTCCATGCTATGCCTTACCTTCTGGCCTACTCCCGCCTGGCCATTTTATGCTGCCCCCAGTATTATCTTCAGGCTGGCTCCCTCTTCCTCACTGATGCAGTGCACAGTGCCTCATCTGGAAGCCTTCCCTCAGGTTCAGGCGCAGGATGCGCGTAGGAGCCACTGCCCATGGCTTTGTGCACTGAATCAGTGAGGAAGAGGGAGCTGGCTCGAAGATAACGCCGCATCGATCGCACTGTGGACCAGCGGTTGAAGAACACTGTTTTGGGCCTGATGCACTTGTTGGCCATGTGGACCGGCAGGAAATTTCTGTGGACCGGCACCAGTCCACGGACCGGTGGTTGAAGAACACTGATCTATACCACAGAAGAGGCCTAAGGCTACTGGGCCGATTCTGGTTGGCTCAGGCGCCTCAGGCCCCACCTGTGGACGGGGTTTGAAGTGCCTGGGCCAATCAGGCCCTAAGGTCCTGCCATTCGATGGATGGCGGGCCTGCCGGACGGATGGGCTTGGGACCTGCCCATCTGTCCAACGGATTTACAGGTACAGGGAGGGGGATGGGGGATCGGCAGGGGGTCACAGAGTCAGTGGGTGGGGGGCCGATCGGGGGTTCAGGGTAGGTGATCGTGGGAGGGGGGTGTGCTGAGGGCAGGAGGGCCTGGGATCCCTCCTGCCCAGATCTTAGTGGGGGTGGGGGGTACGGGGTTCACCTGGGCAGGAGGGCTTGGGCTCCCTCCTGCCCAGATAGTAGTCGGAGGGTTGGGGGTCACTGGGCCAGGAGGGCTTGGGCTCCCTCTTGGCCCGATCGTAATCGTGGGGTGGGTCACAGCTCGCTGGGGCAAGAGGGCTTGGGCTCCCTCCTGCCCCGATGTTGAAAGGGAGGTCGCGGCTCGGGGGCATGAGGGCTTGGGCTCCCTCTGGCCCCGATGTTGTCAGGGGGGTCGTGGCTCGCTGGGGCAGGAAGGCTTGGGCTCCCTCCTGCCCCAATGTTATCGGGGGGGGGGTCACGGCTCGACTGGGCAGGAGGGCTTGGGCTCCCTCCTGCCTGGATCATTGTCGGGGGGAGGGGGAGTGGATTCTGTAACCGGTGTTGTTTTTGACAGACATCGGTTACAGAATCCAGCTTTTAGGCGAAGGATTGGCTCCTCCTTCGCCTAAAAGCTCTTGTGTTGGGCGTTTGGGACTTAGGATTTTTTTGGTTGATTATGTGTTGTTAGTGTAAACGTAGTGGTGGTCTGGGCGTTTGAACAGCTGAACGTAGAGGCAGGCCATTATAAAAAAACCTCCTTTTGGACGTTTTTTTTGATAATGGACATTTTCCCTGCTTCTATAGTTTTTTCTTTTTTTTTTTTTATTGTCAATAATTTTATTGAATATTATAAGAAATATAAACAGAAAGCAGCTCAAACACATAGAATCATAATAAAAATCATGTATTAAATATTTGTATCTACAATCGTTTGAATAGAACTAGATTAATGAAAAGGATCCAGAGTATCTGGAACTGCTTAGAAAAGGAACAGAAAAAGACAGAGAAACAGGAGGGATAAGAGAAAGAGAGAGAAAGATAAAGGAAGAGAGAGAGAAAGAGAAATAGAGAGATGCTTCTACTTTCAACGTTTAGGGCCTTAGCTTAGGCCAAAAGGGGACTTAGACGTTTTTTTTATTGTGCCCCTCTAAGTGTATTACAGCATTAAAATAGGGATAAGAACAGAGATAAAAACAAAATTAAAAACAACAGTATTAAACAGATGAAATATACTCAGACGAACAAGACACAAAATAAATGTAATAAGAACAAAAGGATAGGGGAGAGAATTACAATAAATACAGAAAAGAAAACACATATGGGATAAAACAAAAGGACTAAGGGGTTCAATAAGAAAAGAATAGTAGTATAATTAGCAAAAAGCATCAATGAATAAAAAGATTTTTAAAGCTCCTTTAAATTTATCTAAGTTCTGCTCTGCCAGAAGATAAGTGGGTAATGTGTTCCAGAGTGTGGGTGCAGTAACAGTATATGTATGTAGATGTCTCTGGGAGAAGAGTTGGGCCAGGTTAGGGATTTTGCACATACCCCCCCCCCCCCTTTTACAAAACTGTAGCGTTGTTTTTAGCGCCCGCCACAGCAGGCACTAAAAAATGTGCTATGGGTTTGTAAAGGGAGGGAGGATATTTTGCAAAATGAAAAGTATATGTGCATAATCTGGCAGACATGGAAAGATTAGGTTCTTACCTCAGTAATCTTTTTTCTAATAATTGACCACTGAGAAAATGAGTGTGTGGACAAGTCTGATCTTTATTTGGAGTGTTATTTCCTTGCCTTTGAATACTTTGTCGAGAGCCTTCATTGAAGAGTGACCAAGTACTATTTTGCCGAGTATTTCTTCCTTGCTAGTTGTTTCTTTGTTTATGAAAGAGCCCAGGAGATAGAATCGAAGCTGTAAAGGATTTTAATCACCAAAATCTTCATAATTTTCTATGTTCATGAGCTTTGTCTTGATTATGTTCCGTTCTAATCCCATGTTTTTCAGGCCCTATACAACTTCTGTGCCTATGGCCTGGCTGCCCTGGGTAGGTCCACTCTTACTATTGAAAGCTAAGCAAGGTCAGACCTGGCTAGTACCCGGATGGGAGACCACTGGGGAATACCAGGTGCTGTAGACAGCAGGGCCCTGTGTTGGGCAGCAGCAACATAGTGGGGCCACACAGTGCACAGGAAAAGGCAATGACAAACCACTCCTGTACTTTGCCTTGAAACATCATAGGGGGGATTCGTCGCTGTGCAGCCATGCGTCAGTGGTCAACTCCAAGGCATACACACATATACAACTTCTATCAAAGCCAAAAGTTATGGCTTTGATAGAAGTTGTAAAGGATTTCAATCTTTTCAAAAATGTCCCTCCACGTCCAAAAATATATTTTTTTGAAAATTGGCTGTTTGGACATCTAGGCTGACAGGACGTCCAACCCTTAGGACCCAAATTATAGCTATGTGATGCTGGGTTCTGTGTTAGGTGTCACTGCCCAGGAAAAGGATCTAGGTGTCATTGTTGAGAATACAGTGGTACCTCGGTTTACGAGTGAACCGGTTTGCGAGGGTTTTGCAAGACGAGCAAAACATTCACAAAATCAGCGCCTCGGAAACCGAGCGTGCCTCGATTTACGAGCGCCCCCCCCCCATGATCTGGCACCTCCCTCGTGATCTGGCACCCCCCGCTCGCGTCGCACCTCCCGCCGCTATCCGGCATGCCCTAGGCACCCACCCACCCACCTGATCACATTCCTTACCCCCATTTGGCACCGGCACTGGTACCGGCACCAAAGCACAGGACATGCCGGTGCCGGTGCCCGAAGATCTGCCTTCTTCTTTGCGCTGGGCCTTGAGCAACTGCGCATGTTCAAGGCCTTCGGGTTCCCGTTCTCTCCAAGAATCTCAGAGAGAACGGGAATCCGAAGGCTTTGCGCATGTGCACATGCTCAAGGCCCAGCGCGAAGAAGAAGGCAGATCTTCGGGCACCGGCACCAGCATGTCCTGTGCATTGGTGCAGGTGCAGGTGCCGGTGCCAAATGGGGGTAAGGAATGTGATCAGGTGGGTGGGTGGGTGCCTGGGGCATGCTGGATCGCGGCGGGGTGGGGGTGGGGGCACCACGAATGAGGGGGTAGATCACGCGGGGGGGGCAAACGAGCGGGAGATAGCGGGTCACAGGGGGGGGCCTTCATGAGTGGCGAGGAGTAATGCCGGTTCTTGGGGGGGGGGGGGGGTAGAGCAGCGCCGCTGGCCTCAGGGGATGGGGTGGGTGGGAACGAATCAAGCGAGTTTCCCTTAGTTCCTATGGGGAAACTCGCTTTGATATACGAGTATTTTGGTTTATGAGCATGCTTCTGGAAAAAATTATGCTCGTAAACCAAGGTTCCACTGTACATTGAAACCATCAGCTCAATGTGTGGCAGCTGCTAAGAAAGCAAATAGAATGTTAGGAATTATCAGGAAAGGAATGGAAACAAAGTTGAAAATGCTATAATGCCCTTGTATCACTATGGTACAGCTGCACCTCAAATACTGTGTGCAATTCTGGTCGTCATGTCTCAAAAAAGATATAGTGGAATTAGAAAAGGTACAGAGAAGGGCAACAAAAATGATAAAAGGGATGGGACAAATTCCCAATGAGAAAAGGCTAAAGCGGCTAGGGCACTTCAGCTTGGAGAAGAGATAGCTCAGGGGTGCTATGATAGAGGTCTATAAAATAATGAGAGGAGTGGAAAGAGTAGATGTGAATCGCTTGTTCACTCTTTCCAAGGACTAGGGGACATGAGATGAAGCTACTAAGAAGTAGATTTAAAACAAACTGGAGAAAATATTTCTTCACACAATGTGTAATTAATCTCTGGAATTCGTTGCCAGAGAATGTGGTGAAATCAGTTAGCTTAGCAGGGTTTAAAAAAGGATTGGCTAATTTCCTAAAAGAGAAGTCCATAGGCCATTATTGAGATGGCTTGAGGAAATCCATTACTTATTCCAAGGATAAGCAGCATAGAATCTGTTTTACTACTTGGGATTTAGCTAGGTACTTGGGACCTGGTTTGGCCACTGTTGGAAACAGGATACTGGGCATGATGGACCTTCGGTCTGTGCCAGTATGGCAGTGTTTATATTATGTTCTTATAATAGGTCACGTAGGTTTTGAGAGGTGCAAGTGGCTATATTTAGCCTATTTTATAAAGAACAATGGCTAGATTTAAGCCACAGATAATCAGGTCTGCTTAGGAGCAGGGATAAATAATGTGTGAAATTTGTAGTTTATAAAATATGTACTTGAGTCATGATTCTACCCAAGGCCTCCCCAGGAGAAGCCTACACCTGGGTCTCATAAAGGCATGTATTGTCTTGTTGTCCTACATACTTTTAGGTTCATCATCCCTAAGATAGATATACAGATAAAAGTTTTTTTCTGCATGTAAAAATGCCTTTATGCAAGAAAAATCCATTATAAAATTATCTTCATACTTTACATTGTACATATTTTTGTTTTGAATATTACCCCAGGGAATGTATGAGTTTCCATTTATATTTGAATACTGAGTTTTTGTGGGCTGTTTTTATACACAATAAAAACCACTAGCCACCCACCACCACCACCACCATCCTTGCCTCTGAGAATGTCTCCACTCATTTAGGGTAAAGATACACATGTATAGGTTGTATATGTAGAATTTTTGTGTACATAATGGAAGAACTGATTTATAAATGCCTGTTTTCCTCCATAAAGAAGTACTTTGTGTGCAGAATTGGCTTTTAAAATCACCCTACTTTCCTTGCCTAACTGATGAAATATGTACCTATAATTTAGGCATATGCACCAGCCGTAGCCATAGAGTTAAGAGTAATTGCTCACATGTAAAATGTCAGACATACATGTGTAATGATATGCACCTAAGTGTGAGTCCCTCCCCCACCCCAGCTCTGCCCTTTGTGCATGCCTACCCACAAAATACTTGCTATGTAAGATATACATGTATTTACAGAAGAGCATTTAGGCACATTTTTTGGCTTTGCCATGTATATGTGTACATTTACACGTGTATCCTAAACATTTAAGCATGTAACTAGTGGGCAAATGTAAGAATTACCTCTAATCTTTAGATTATTTTATTTGGGGAAAGAGAGGAATGAAGATTTCATTAGTACTTTGGACTGAGAACTATGTACTGTAATGTAGATTTTCAAAAAGGTCATTTTTTCCGTCTACAGTCTGCATACTGTTGATCTTTACTGAACAGCTTACAGAGATGATAAAACAGACCATTTAACTAACTGCTTGTACTGTATTTGTGTTCCAAGATTCCTTGCTCCGGCCAGATAGGATGCATGGAAATAGTGCATAAATGTGTTGCACCCCTCTCCCCTTCTCAATCCAGCACACTTGCCTCACGTTTTAGTGCAATGAGGGATAGGGTAACCAATCAGGGATTGGTCATTAATTTTAAGAAAATTAACGCTCTTAATTTCTTCAACAGAGTTTGTAGATGCTTATAACTTTCTAACATTGATTCCTGTTAGGACTAAGGACTTGAATATTTAACACTAAAGCCATATATTAGGACGTTAGAGAGACTGCATTTTATACATTCAAAAACTTATACTGCGGTTGTCCTATTTTGATTTTAATGATTTTTTGATGATCTTGCAAGCTTTTATTTTCTCCTGTTTTGATTATGCCACGATTACAGTTGGATTACCAAAAGCAACTCTGAAAGCATTGCAAGAACTAGGTGCCCAGGATTACCGGTATGTTGCAAGTGAGGTGGCTCATATTAAGCATATTACACACCAGTTTTAATGGGTTTGCCCATTCAATAGTGTAGAATATATTAAGTTTTGTTCATGATATTTAAATTGATGAAGTCAATGGCCTCTATATTAGTGCCAGATTCCTCTAATTGTCCAACTCAACTATGTCAATCTTTTGTACTTCCTTTTGTTTGCTTAATCAAAGAGGCCATGTGCCACTCTAGTGCATTTTGGATTTACCCTTTAATTTTGGAATGGGTTGTCTAATTCACAGTTCTTCAACCGCCGCGGTCCACAGAAAATTTCTGCCGGTCCGTGCAGGGCCGGCGAGATCAAGTCGGCAGTTAAATTTCCTGCCGACTGCGGTTCCTGCTCAATAATGTTCCTCCCAGCCTCAGGCGATTAAGACAGGCTGCCGACGTCGGGGCCGTCCCTCTCTGAGTCTCGCCTGTTCGGAAACAGGAAGTTGAAACAAAATAGGCGGGACTCAGAGAATGAAGGTCCCAACGTCGGCAGCCTGTCTTGATCGCTGCCCCTGCCGAGTTGCTGAAGAGGGCCGCGGGGAAGTTACAAGTAGAATGGAGAGAGCTGCAGATACAGGTGCAGGTGGAGGGAGAAGGTCAGCGTGTGCGAGCAAGATCCTAGGGAGCCTTCACAGTGACTTCTTCCCCTCCCACCACCTCTCCTACTTGCCAGGGCAGTGATTTACCGGCAACTTCCTGCAGGCAAGTACTGAGAGCTGATGGAAGGGGAGGAAGCCACTGTAGGAGGCTGGGAAGCTGCTGGATAAAGGGAGAGCTGTTACTGGACTTGAAGGGAGTTAGAAGGAGAGATGCTGCTGGGAGGGGAGGAGGGAAAGGGATGGGAAGAGAATTAATGTTGGATAGAGGGAGGAGGGAAGGGAGAAGAAGGAGAGATGCTGCTGGGAGGGGAGGAGGGAAAGGGATGGGAAGAGAGTTAATGTTGGATAGAGGGAGGAGGAAAGGGAGAAAGAAAAAAGGAAGGAAACAGCTGGCAGGGAGATTACAGGAGGGGAAGGGGGTCAGGGTGGAATGGAGAGATCAGATGAGGGAAAGGGGAGAGAGAGGAATGAGAAAGTAGAGAGACATTGATGCTGGAAAGGGGGTCAGCAGAGAAATGAAAGAGGGATAAAGATGCTAGATCTGGTGTAGGAGAGATAAAAATGAAGAAGGCAGTGAAGCTGGAATGAATGATGTAAAAAGGAGAGAGGAGGAACAGGCTGGATGGACGGGGAAGAGGGGCATAGAAAGAAGTCAGATACATATGGAAGGGGGAGAGGGCAGACATTGGATGGAACGGGCAGATGCTGGAAGGAAAATAGTGAAAAGAAGATGAAAGCAGAAACCAGAGACAACAAAAGGTAGAAAAAAAGAATTTTATTTCTATTATGTCATTAGAATATATCAGATTTGAAATATATATCCTGCTGGAGACATAACTTGGGACTGCAGTATTCTGTTAGCATGATATTTCTATGTAGCATTCTATAATAACTTGGCTTGTTCAGTTTTCTTGATAGTAGAGGGGATATATGTGAAGGGGAGGGGAGACAGGGGTTTTGTTGGTCCGTGCTCTGTATATTTGTATTTATAAAATCACAATTGTTCAGAATATTTTTTCTTTTTATACTTTAATAAAATACGTTCAATATAAAATCATAATTGCGGCTTGTGCAGATGGGATCAGATGGTTTGCGGGGACCAAGCTCACGGAGATGGGGCGTAAACGGGGTTTTTTAATTTTAGTCCTAGTAGTTTGCCGGTCCACAAAATAATTCTTTTATTTTTGCCGGTCCACGGGTGTAAAAAGGTTGAAGAACACTAGTCTAATTGACTCCTGTTGTAAACATATTAAGGTGTTTTTATTTGAGGTTGCCTACAGGAGTTTTAACCAAACCTGTGATTTGGGGCGGGGAAGGGGGGGTTGTGTTTGAGTTTGATGCTGTTTATGG
The DNA here is from genome assembly GCF_902459505.1 of Geotrypetes seraphini. Taxonomy (NCBI): domain Eukaryota; kingdom Metazoa; phylum Chordata; class Amphibia; order Gymnophiona; family Dermophiidae; genus Geotrypetes; species Geotrypetes seraphini. The sequence continues at coordinate 207,923,422 of NC_047088.1, forward strand.
TTTGGCTTTTTTTTTTTGGGGGGGGGGGTTGGATCTGGTTTCTAATACCCTAAACTATCATTTTTAAACTAATGTGCATTCTAAAACTTTTTCAATTCAATTCTTTCTCGGCCCTCACTGAGACTTGGCTTCAAAAATGGAAGGAAGCTCTTCTTTTGCAATATGCCTCCTATGAGGATATTCAGCTGTATCCACCACAAGGCAATTAAGAAAAGGGGGAGTGGCTATCAAATTTTTTTAAATTCTGTTTCCGAACAGAATCCTATTTTAAAAAGAACTACTACTTCTACAGATAAAGTACCCCTGTGAGTTATTTACTGCTTATTTATCTCCCCCCTCCCATTTTCAATTTAATAATGAAATTCGCTTTCCCAAATCATCACTATTCATTACATTATCAATTGTATATTGCATTACCTTCCAGTTCTGTGCGGATTACAACTTAAAGAAGCTGGAACATTCTCAAGAATTGCAATTCAAAATTGTTCAAAAAAGAACATCTTTTATAAGAATTTATCGAATAGGTACGTTTGCAAGAGCTTTCTGAAATGTTTATAACAGTTTCTCAACTTGGTCCTGAAGTACCCCCTTGCCAGTCAGGGTTTCAGGATATCCACAATGAATATGCACAAATTTGATTTTCCTACACTGCCTTCATTTTATGCAAATTTCTTTCATGAATACTGATTGTGGATATCTTGAAACATGACTGGCAAAGGGGCACTTCAGGACAGAGTTAAGAAATACTGGTTTATAGGACACTGCACAAGCTATTAACTGGCTTAATTCTTTATCTCTAACTGCTGCCTGAAAAGAAAATAATCTGTTCTAGTTCCTTTTGTATTGACAGTCCTTAACAGAAGGAAAGGCAAAGAATGTCAAAATTTGTTGGGGAGTGTTTTGAGGTGTTCAGTTTTGAGGCCAAACACCTTGTAACATATTAACCTAAATTTGAAAATGACCCTGGCCTCAAATGGTAACCAATGTAACCTACGATTGTCTGACTTTTTCAGCTCAAAAATTAACCTTATTGCTGTATACAATCTACCTAATCTTCCTCTCCTCTTCCCCTAGAAATCAAAACACTACTGTTCAATACCATTACAATCTTCCTAATCTCCCTCTCCTCTTCCACTTACACCGACCAGGTTCTGCGCACTCCCTGGCACCATACCCTCAATCGACCAATAAAAAAAAAAAAAAGAAAGAAAAAAAAAAAAAAAAAAAGCCAACAAAGCTACCTGGAACCTAAATCATCCTACCGAAACTGATTACCTACCAACGTATGGAAACAGACAATTTGATATGTAATGTAATGTAACCTGATTATCTTCCAATGTTATTAAGTCTATACCCTCAATCTGTATTCTCCAAAGTCATGTACCCTACTGGAAATGTCCAGTTCTCTTCTTATGTAATCCGCTTTGAACCGCAAGGTACAAGCGGAATAAAAATCACTAATGTAATGTAATGTATTCTGAATCAGTCGCATTCTATGAAGATTACTCTGGAGACCTGCATAATAGACAATATTGCAGTAGTTGAGCAAACTAAGAATCAAAGACTGCACCAGGATCCTAAAACTAGAAGGATCAAAATAGGATCTTATAGTGTATAACTTCCAAAGTGTATAGAAACATTTCCAAACCGGATGATTAGTGTGTTCTTTCATCGAAAGGTCTTGATCTATAATAATCCCTAGGATCTTAATAGTGGGGTTTAGTGGGTAAGAAGTTCCGCCAAGTACTACTCTTTGCTCAGCTACCTTTTGTCTTGTCCTTAATGAGTTTTAGTTTGAATTCCTGCATCTAGCAGGAAAGTACACATGTGGCTTACAAAATGAGATTACCAAACGTATTCTCCCTCTCCCTACCTAATATATCCCTTTCAACTAAGATGTGAAGATGGGGATTTAAAATCCCTTCATTTTCACAGATAAAACAGTCTTTCTTGCCCACAGAATTGACGTTGGAATTTTACCCTCCCCAGCAATGCCATTGTCTGCTTACAAATCTCAGAGACTACTAGCCTTTGTTAAAGAAAGGTATGTCACTAGCAGGCATTATTTAGTCTTGTATTGAGTTGAGAATGCACATCTCCATAATTCTAGTATTGAGTTGCGAATGCACATCTCCATAAGTCTAGTAAAGTAACAGAGACAGACAATGATGACAGATAATGAAACAACCTATCCAGTCTGTCTGTCTATATCTACCATTGATCCTACCAATCCCTTTCTCTTTCTCAGAAATCCTCTGAGTTCTCATGAAATCCTTCTATTTATTCTTTTTTTGGTGAACCACTTTGAATGTTTTTTGATCAGAGGGACCGTATATAAGATATTATAGATGACATCTTCAGATTAAAAGTGTTCTTCAGAATAAAATTGTAAATCATTCAATCCTTTAATCATCACATTTAGATCTCTCTTTAATAAAACAATTAACTCTAAGCCATCTGCATAGGCAATGTTCAAGCCAGGCTGGAAGACTTGAACACCGGGGCCACAAGAATTGCCAGAATGGATTCTCTCTCCCATATGACTGGGCCAGAGACTCCGTTCTGTGAATTCAAGTAACAGACATGAGGAAAAGCCATGTAATAATCAATTATCTCCTATGCCTGGGAATAGCAAGCTATCACAATTTCAGTGCTCTTCAAAGGGAGAAAGCAAGGACAAACAGATTTATACCCTGTGTGACATCATTTGTAATAATTATCATTCTTTAGAATACAATGGCACAGTTGATCACATGACTTCATTTCCAAAAATGCCTTATGTCAATGTTACATTTAAATCCTTAATTTTAATGTTAAGTCCATTCTAATATTAAGTTTTTAACCCAGCAGGTGGCAGTGTTTCACTTTTTCTTTCTAAATCACTTTTGATCTCTGACTTTTTCAGACATAAATCATGTCAGTACAAAGCCTACTTTTGATATCTACATCCTGGCATCTGTATGACCTTCCAATTATCATTGTATGTTCTAATCTATAAGGAACAGATTCTCCCTGTAAAACATCCAAGTTTCCTGTTCCTCTGAGAACCTTATGAACAATGGTATATAAATTTGACTATGTCTTAAGAGTCACAAAATCAACCTTCTGAACTTCCGTAGCATAGCTAGAATGCAGATACAGCAATTTAGACAAGGAATGACAATCTGTGAGCTTAATCTTTAATTACAAGGTCTCAAGGCTACTTAATTTTGATTCATTCAAAATCTCAGTTTTCATTTCATTGGTGGCAACTATCATATCTGTAAATTTCAGGAAATCTTCAACAGCAACCCCCCCCCCCATAATATCAAATGAGTGAACAAGATTCCCCTGTATCCATTAATAGATGCTAAATAACAATGGGGATAAAAGGGGACCCTAAGGAACTTCCCAAACCAGTTTTCACCCACTGTTCCTTATATCTTATGTCAAATTTCTGATCCACCAAAAAATAATTTGATTCAACTAAGCACATTAACCAACATCCCCATCTGAAAATCAGCAGTTTTATCCACTAATCAAAGACTAGTGTTAGAAATAATGATATAAATAAAATAGGTCACATCAATCTGAATCAGGTCTTTATGTGTACTTTGAAGTTATTTTTATGTATTATCATTGTGAATTTATTGATACAAATAAAGATTGTCTATCCCAAGGATGATGTGGTCTATCCCACTCCCCACTTGTTCTTCTGTTGTTTGATTTTACGAGGGGTTTTTGTTCCTTTTTTCTGTTCTGTACTTGTTCTTCTGTTGATAAATAAAAGAGCCACATCATTGATAATAATGTACACCATACCTAATATTACCCAAGAGGGTTTCTGTTTCGCGTCCAAGCCTGAAATTGGTCTGGCTCTCAATAAAGGAACCTACTTGCCCTACAGCTCCTTTTCAATTAACTTCAACAGAAAAGCAACTTTGGAAATAGAAGGGTCCTTTTACTAAGGCACGCTAGCCATTTTAGCGCGTGCTAAATATTAGTGCGTGCTACATGCTAACGCATTATGGACGTGTTAGCATTTAGCATTTGCTAAAACGGCTAGCTCGCCTTAGTAAAAGAGGGGGATAGTTTTAAACCTTATAGTCTACATCTTAGCAACCCCTACTCCCTTTTTCAAAATGGGGGTTACCGTCAGTTCCTTTGATGACCTGGGCAACCCTTTTGAGACAAATATGCATTCACAATGTTCAATAGCCATACCTGTACATCAGGGGTCTCAAAGTCCCTCCTTGAGGGCCGCAATCTAGTCGGGTTTTCAGGATTTCCCCAATGAATATGCATGAGATCTATGTGCATGCACTGCTTTCAATGCATATTCATTAGGGAAATCCTGAAAACCCGACGATTGCGGCCCTCAAGGAGGGACTTTGAGATCCCTTTTGTACATGATTTAACAGGAGGGACCGGCATGGGATCTAGTGAAGAAAATGTTATGTTTAAAGAGCCTAATAGCTGTTTTTACCTGTCTACTGAACTCTACTAAAAGAATCCAATGGAATCAAGTTTCATGTTTAATAGTAGTTGATATACTTTACATTACATTACATTACATTAGTGATTTCTATTCCGCTTGTGCCTTGCGGTTCTAAGCGGATTACAAGTTAGAAGACTGGACATTTCCAGTAGCATTGCAGTACATATAATCAAGAATGCGTTAAGTTACAATTGTTGTTCTGGACTTTTCCAGGATAAATTGGTAGTAGATATTAGATAGTGATAGGTTGTTTAGACGAATAGAGATAATATTGTCCGGATTCTGCTGTTTAGACGAATAGAGATAATACTGTCCGGATTCGGGTGTTGCTGGTGGTGGTGTTGGGGTAGTCATGAGAGCATTTTCTAATACTTTTGTGAGGTTATGATGATGGGAAGTGTTTTTTGAAGAGATGAGTTTTGATTTCTTTTCGGAATGCTTTAATGTCTATTGATTTGGTCAGTAGATTGGTGATGGTAGTATCGATCTTTGCTGCCTGTGTCGCTAAAAGGCTGTCATATAGTTTCTTTCGTCGTGTTCCTTTGAGAGGGGGGTGAGTGAATAGGCTCTGAGTTCTCCTTAATCTCCTTAAGTTACTGCCCATCAATTGCTTTTTTGAATGATTTTTAATAATTAATAAGAAAATGTAAACAAAAATATATCAATAAATAGGAAAGAGAAAGATAATAATGTGTAGGTATAGTGGCATTCTCTGAGGTGGTGTCTAAAGGGACAGAGGCAGGATATTATAGATCATATGCATCTTTAAATAGACACCCTCCCCCCGATATTCAGCAGGAGATAGCTGGCTGGCTCCCGCTGAATATCCATCTTCCTGGATTGGCTGGTGACTTAGCTGGGCATTGCCAATATTCAGCGACTGGCTGGCTAATGCTAGCGGATAGATAGACCTGCCTAAAAGCCGTTTTGCCTTAGTCAGCCAGCCGCTGAGAATCAGCTTAGCTGGCTAAGTTCAAGGTCGTGAACTTTGATCTGGACATTCAATGCTGGTGGCCAGTTAAGGCTCCGGCATTGAATATGTGAGATCGCTGGGGACCACGGAAGGTAACTGAGCTGCCTCCTGCAGTCTGAATATCAGAGCCAAAGAATCCCCTGAAAAGTTCTAATCACAGCATCCCACTATAACCCCCATCCTCACATTCCTTGAATACCTAAACCGTTTTTCGAGGATTCCGTGTTGTTAACAAACACTACCAGTCCTTTGGCCTATAGCCCAATAATTTAATCCTCAGGAACCAAATTACCCACCTCCAGTAAATTACTCACTACCTTATACGTTTCTCTCGGCTTATTATTAGCTTTCTCAATAGCCCACTCAAAAACAGCTTTTTTTAACTAGCTGAATATACAATGATAATTACAGCCTATTTTCTCCAGTTCTTGTCCTCCAGTGATCCTGATAATCTCCAGCATCTTTCTAAATTACGTAGCTTAATTTTCTGAACTTTCAGAAAATTGGCATACTATTTTATATCAGAAGTGGATGGATACTTTAATCTTCAAAGAAACAAACAGTTTCATTAGACCGACACAGCTGCTTGAGACCAGTACAGCTGTAACTAACTATGCTCCAGTGGTTTGTCTAGCTGCGAGTACTTTCTCTGTAACCGGTTTTACTTCACTTGTGTCCTTTTTGTTATGGATCAGCTTTCCATTACAAGAACAAACAATAGGAAGTAATTCGACTCTGGCACTATTCTAATTTTTCCTGTTTTATCCTAAACTCTTGTTTCTGCAGAATGCTTCAGGAGCGTACATCAGATCTAATATACACTGACCTTGGTGCACAGTCATTTATAGCAGCGGTTCCCAATCCTGTCCTGGAGGACCAGCAGCCAGTCGGGTTTTCAGGATAGCCCTACTGAATATGCATGAGAGAGAGTTGCATATAATGGGGGTAACAGGCATGCAAATCTGCCTCTTGCTTATTCATTAGGGCTATCCTGAAAACCCGACTGGCTGCTGGTCCTCCAGGACAGGATTGGGAACCACTGATTAATAGTACTCAACTGCAGTCTACAAAATTACCGTATCACCTCTCTTATTCTTTTGCGACCACTCTGATTTTATAATTATTACAAGGATACCTCGGAGAAAATCTCTTTGGAAACTCTAAGGGATGCTTTCAAGGCAAATATAAGAGGGCAGATCATTTCATATTCGGCACATGTTAGGAAATTACTTAGATTAGAGTTTTCCAATCTAGAACAAATTATTAGTGCTTTAGAATCACAATTGGCTTTAAAATGGGAACAAGATATGTTGAATGCGCTGTTGAAGGCTAAATATAAATATAATGAGATTTGCTCACAATTGGCTAGGAAAGATTTGTTTCATCAGCAAGCAGTGTTTTATGGAAATTCGAATAAAGCGGGAAGAATGTTGGCTAATTGTCTTAAAGCTAAAAAGAGAAGAGAAAAGATTGCATCCATTAAGGATGAAAAGGGCAAGATTTATACCCACATAGCGGATGTTTTAAATCAATTTATGGAATATTATAAAGCTTTATACTCTACTGGGCTGTATTCAAATAAAGAGAATGAAGGAAGAGATTTTTTGAATTCAATTAATGGGCCCAAAATTCCAGAGCATATAAAAGAAAAGCTTGAAGCGCGTATATCGTTTACAGAGCTCCAGTCAGCATTGAAGTCTCTCAGAGCTGGGTCCGCTTTGGGTAGTGATGGATTTACAGTGGAGCTTTTCAAATCTTTTCAAATTATACTGTTACCTCATCTTTTTAAATTATATTAATCACAACTGATGAAGGGTCAGATATCAGGTACTATGACAGAAGCGCTTACTATTGTTTTGCCAAAACCAAACAGAGTTCCTATGTTGGTTTCAAACTATAGGCCAATTTCTTTAATGAATGTGGATGGAAAAATTCTGGCTAAACTATTAGCTCTGAGATTAGCTAAGGCTCTCCTTTATATGATTGGAATGCATCAAATGGTGTTTGTTGCTCAAAGACATTCTGCAAATAACACTAGATTAGCACTTCATTTGCTTAATGTAGCAAAAACTATAGAGGATCCGGCCTTCTTGGTATCATTGGATGCAGAGAAGACCTTTGATCGAGTAGAATGGACTTTTATATACCAAGCAATGGATTGGTTTGGAATAGGATTTGGATTTATTCAAATGATTCAAACCTTGTATAGTTCCCCTTCAGCCAGATTATATATTAATAATACATTCTCAGAGTGTTTTTGTCTGAAGAGGGGAGTTAGACAAGAATGTCCCTTATCTCCTTTGCTTTTTGATATTGTTTTGGAACCCTGGTTGGCCATTCAGCAGGCAAAGGAGATACAGGAAATTCCATATGCAGGTCGAGATTATAAAGTTTCGGCTTATGCAGATGATATTTTGCTTCATTTGAAAAATCTTGAATCAACCATCTGCCATTTACTGGAATTGATTGATCGTTTTAGTAAATTTTCTGGTTATAAGATAAATTGGAGTAAATCAGAGGTTCTTCCATTGAATGAACATTGTGTAAAAGGTTTATTTGATCCATTCCCATTCCTTTGGAAGGAAGAGGGAATAAAATATTTGGGTATAATGATTCAAAAAACATTGGAAGATACAATGACAGTAAATGAAAAATCTTTATGGTTGAAAATCAAACAAATGTGTGAGCATTGGAATCCATTACATCTTTCTTGGTGGGGGAGAGTCCAAACCATCAAAAATATGATCTTGCCTGTAGTTTGTTAACAAATGAGTATGTTACCAGTTTATTTTCAGAGTTCTTTTTATAAAAAAAATAATGGGATTCTTACAAAATTCCTTTGGCTTGGTAAAACTTCTAGAATTGCCTTAGTATCTTTGCAAAAATCTCAATCGATGAGAATTTTCCAAATGTTTGCAGGTATCATCAAGTCTTTATTTTGCATCAGGGCATGTATTGGATCCTTCCTGAACTCATGGAGAATCTGCCAGATTGGTTAATTCTGGAAAATCATCTTACGGCCCCACTTCATCTTACAATGGGTGGAGTAGGGAAGCTTGTTTGATGAATGTTAAAGAAATAGGAAGTCAAATTGGCTTGATATAGCAATACAATACAAGACTCCTAAAAATTGTGTTTTCTAATAGATTGTTTCACAAAACATTTAAGTATATAATTTAATCAACTTCACATACACTCAGAATTGTGTAATTCGACCAAGAGCCGAAGCTCCTATAGTCGAACCCACCACCCAATCACTGTGTATGGAATAGTGAAGAAACGTGAATAAAAGTGCTATTCAAAAATTAAAATCAATATATTCAATGGCAAAAAGGAATATTCTCACTTAGTTTTTAGGGTTTTTATCAGGTCCCTACACGGACCATCCTTTAAATTTCTTTTTCAAGGAACCCAAAGTATGGCTTAAACAACTCACATGCCAAACTGGTGAAAGTGAAATTGGGTCAAATATGCCGTTCTATTCTGTTAATAAAAAGACACAAAAGTAATACATTAAATTGGAAAAAGTCTCAATACAAAAAATTTTTCAATGCTAAATGAATTTTAGGGCAACACAAGAAGAAGGTACCTGTCTCTAAAACATCGGAGGTGACCAGTGGAGTGCCTCAGGGCTCGGTCCTGGGTCCACTCCTTTTCAACATATTCATAGGGGATCTGACTCAAGGGCTTCAAGGTAAAATAACACTATTCGCCGATGACGCCAAACTATGTAATATAGTAAGTGAATGCAGTTTACAGAATTACATGGCGCAGGACCTGCTTACATTGGAAAGTTGGTCCTCAACCTGGCAGCTAGGCTTCAATGCTAAGAAATGTAAGGTCATGCACCTCGGAAGCGGAAATCCATGCAGGACGTACTTCTTGAACGGAGAAACTTTAACTAGGACTTCAGCAGAACGAGATTTAGGAGTAATCATCAGTGCAGACATGAAAACTGCCAATCAAGTGGAGAAGGCTTCATCTAAGGCAAGGCAGATATTGGGTTGTATCAATAGAAGTTTCGTCAGCCGAAAGCCTGAAGTCATAATGCCGTTGTACAGGGCCATGGTGAGACCTCATCTGGAATACTGTGTGCAATTCTGGAGGCCACATTACAGTAAAGATGTGCGCAGAATTGAATCGGTTCAGCGGACGGCCACCAGGATGATCTCGGGGTTCAAGGGTCTCTCGTACGAAGAGAGACTGAACAAATTGCAGCTCTACACTCTCGAAGAACGTAGGGAGAGGGGAGACATGATCGAAACATTTAAGTACCTTACGGGACGTGTCGAAGTGGAAGATGATATTTTCTTTCTCAAGGGACCCTCGGCCACAAGAGGGAACCCGCTCAAACTCAGGGGCGGAAAATTTCATGCCGACACCAGAAAGTATTTCTTCACAGAGAGAGTGGTTGATCATTGGAACAAGCATCCAGTGCAGGTGATCGAGGCAGACAGCGTGCCAGACTTTAAGAATAAATGGGATACCCATGTGGGATCCCTACGAGGGTCAAGATAAGGAAATTGGGTCATTAGGGCATAGACAGGGGGTGGGTAAGCAGAGTGGGCAGACTTGATGGGCTGTAGCCCTTTTCTGCCGTCATCTTCTATGTTTCTATGTCATATATACATAGTTGAGTGAAAAACTTCTCTGCTTCTCCATTCGTGTAACGGCTAAGAACGCCAACTTAGATTTAAAAAGGAATATGATGACGTCAACCTGCCTGTACGGAAGGATGTACATGTCAGCTGAGCCTGCCCGGACTGTAAAAAAAGACGGGTAATGTTAATAAGGCGGGGCTTACAAAAATGCTTGCCACTCTATCTCACTGTTTAAACCTCCAGGATGTAAATTATGTAATTTAAGAATGAAATGTTGTTCCTTAGCCTTTAACACGCAAGACAAATCGCCACCCCTTGGTAGTTTAGGCACTTCGACAACAGAAAAATGAAGATCTTCAGTGGTATGCAGTGTTCCCGCTAAGCTGCGCTGGCCTGCGCTCGCGCACAAAATATTACATCGCAGCGCACAAGTTTCTCTTCACAGCGCACACACGCGTCGCAAAGGTAAGGGGAGGTAAGGTAAGGGGACGCATTGGGGGGATTGCACTTCCCCACAATTGCCATGCTTCGGTTCCTCTTCTTCCTTCCTTCCTCCCCCCCCGCGGGACCCTGCGGCACCATCAACTCTTACTCCCTCTAATGTCAGCCCTGCAGCTCCAGACTTCCTCGCACCTTCTCCCCTCCCCCTTTGGATCGCTATTATTTTAAATGTTATAGCCGCGGAGCTGTATCCATCAGTGGAGATGTCTAACCTCGGCCTGCCCCGGAACTCTTACTGCAACAGTGACTTCCTGTTCCTGCCTAGACGGGCGGCTGCTGCAGTAAGAGTTCCGGGGCAGGCCGAGGTTAGACATCTCCACTGATGGATACAGCTCCGCGGCTATAACAGCTCCTGCAGCTCTGCACTTCCCCACAATTGCCATGCTTCGGTTCCTCTTCTTCCTTCCTTCCTCTCCCCCCCCCCCGCGGGACCCTGCGGCACCATCAACTCTTACTCCCTCTAATGTCGGCCCTGCAGCTCCAGACTTCCTCGCACCTTCTCCCCTCCCCCTTTGGATCGCTATTATTTTAAATGTTATAGCCGCGGAGCTGTATCCATCAGTGGAGATGTCTAACCTCGGCCTGCCCCGGAACTCTTACTGCAGCAGCCGCCCGTCTAGGCAGGAACAGGAAGTCACTGTTGCAGTAAGAGTTCCGGGGCAGGCCGAGGTTAGACATCTCCACTGATGGATACAGCTCCGCGGCTATAACATTTAAAATAATAGCGATCCAAAGGGGGAGGGGAGAAGGTGCGAGGAAGTCTGGAGCTGCAGGGCCGACATTAGAGGGAGTAAGAGTTGATGGTGCCGCAGGGTCCCGCGGGGGGGGGGGGGGGGAGGAAGGAAGGAAGAAGAGGAACCGAAGCATGGCAATTGTGGGGAAGTGCAGAGCTGCAGGGAAGAGTGTTGCGGTACCCAGCTGGAGGGAGAAGGAAGATGAGGGAGGGAATTAAAGGAGATGCCAGGGCTTGGAGCGTAGGAGGAAGGTATGCCAGTCTAAGGGAAAAGGAAGGGGGAGATGTGAGAGCATGGAGGGGGAGCGAAAGATGGAAGAAAAGGAAAGGAGAGAGATGCCAGAGAATCAGGGAAGGGGAGATACCAGACTATGAGGAGAGGTGTGGGAGAGGGAAGGCGAGGAGAGAGATGCCAGACCAATGGGGTGAAAGGAGAGATGGAAGGGGGAGGCATACAGTTTCTGGAAGGGGCATAGAAGGAGAGAAGATGCCATATAGGGGAAGAGAGACGGCAGACAGTGGATGGAAGGAAGAGAGTTACAAGAAGATGAGGAAAGGAGAAACCACAGAAGACAAAGGTAGAAAAAAATTTCTATTTATTTATTGCTTTAGGAGACATGTGTCACTGTTTCTGTGAAGCATTGTATGCAGAGTCCAGCTTCTTGCTGGTTCAATTTAACCTTTGTCTATGTATTTTTATTTTATCCCCCCTTTTACAAAACTGTGAAGCGTTTTTAGCACCAGCCTTGGTGGTAGCAGCTCTGATGCTCAGAATTTTATGAGCATCAGAGCTGTTACCTCCGTAGCTAAAATCCACACTACAGTTTTGTAAAAGAGGGAGGGGTTAGTTTGTGATTACATATTCCTTACTAGGCGAAGGTGTTTTCTGTGTTCTGTGTGTTTTCTGTTAGGATTGACGGTGTAGGATTGATCTGTGCTGGTCTGGCTTGTTTAGTTTTACAATGGGTGTATTGATGTACTGCTCACTGCAATATGTAAGATGCTGCCTTTTCCTAGGTACTCATGTGTGACGTGTGGTTTGTTACTAAAAATCATGTTTTTCTTACAGATGGGGGGGGGTGCCAAAAAATGATGGGCCCCGGATGTTACATATGCTAGGTACGCCACTGTATGTAAAGATACCAGAAAGCTGGCGTAGCAAAAACTTCTAAGTTTTGAGTATTTAACCCTCCCACAATCTCACGGGCACTCGTTTCAAGTTTATTGAGATTTTGATTTAAACGCAATATCAAATATTTTCAATGCGTATAACAAAAATAAATTTGGGGAAATAAATAAAACCATTTGAACCAGTGTTCCCGCTAAGCTGCGCTGGCGCACAAAATATTACATCGCAGCGCACACGTTTCTCGTCACAGCGCACAATCGGAAGAGGCGTACGGCAGATGGCAGGGCGGCGAGAGGAGAATCGGGCGAGTTGGCTCATAACTTGCTGGCGCCCGATATTTTTGGCTCACGGTGAAAAAAGTTTGCTCACAACACCCGCCCGCTTAGAGGGAACACTGGTGGTATGCTGTTTGTCTATCCAGTGCTGCACCAAAGGAGCGTCCGTTTTGTTAGTACAGATTTTGCTCAAATGTTTAATACTGTGAGATGTCTGTCCAATATAATTCAGCAGGCAAGGGCATTGGATGATATATATAACTCCTTGGGTGTCACAATCAGAGGACATATGCTTAGCTTTCTTTTTGATCCAGTTAGGTAATGAGAGTTGAGAAAGTGCTATGCTATACTGGCAATATTTACAATGGTGAGTGCCCGCTGTGTTGAATGGGTTCCCCTAAGGGTATATATTGTGATCGTACAAGTTGCTGTTTCAAAGTAGAACCCTTGGAAAACGCAAATCTAGGCTGTTCTTGAAAAACCAGATGGTACTGCATAATGCTCAAATGTTTTTTAAAGATACGTTTAATGCTGAACACTTGGTTAGAATGAGGTAATACACAGAAGTATCTTGTTCTCGGTGTTGCGACTGCAAAAGGGTCGATCGAGGGGCACTGAGAGCTCTTTTATATGCTTTTTTGATAATGGTGCTGGGGTACCCCTTGTCTAAAAATCTGTTGGTCATATCCTGAGCTTTTTCAATGAAATCTTCTTGCGTAGAGCATAGTCTTTTGAGTCTGAGGAATTGCCCAGTTGGGATGTTGTCCCTAAGGTGTCTGGGGTGAAAAATATCATAATGTAACAAGTTGTTCCGGTCAGACTGCTTTCTGTATATGGTGGTAGAAAATGAGCCGTTTCTAAGTTTGATCATCAGATCTAAAAATGGGATCTGTTTGTGATGTGTTTGTGCTTTGAACTGCAGGTTGGTATCACAGGTGTTGATCCAAAGCAAAAAGTCATCCAATTCTGATAGGGATCCTACCCATACTGAAAAAATATCGTCAATATATCTCTTCCAGCACACAGTGTTTCTAAAATGATTCGATGGATACAGGAACCGAGTCTCAAAACTGGCTACATATAGGCATGCTATAGAGGAGGCCATTTTTGCCCCCATGGCAGTGCTCTTTACTTGCACATAAAACTCGTGACCGAACTGAAAATAGTTTTTACTCAAGACTATTTGTGCTAGCTTAATAAGAAAATCGATTCTGTTTTCAGAATATTTTCCAATTGAGATTTTATAATTGAGACTGCAGCTATCTGAGGAATATTTGTGTATTAGGCTGTTATGTCTAATGTGAGTAAGGTAGCATGAGAAAGGATGTCCCGAATTTGTTCCAAAAGATTGATCATGTCAGTGGTATCCTTAACATATGATGTGATTTTAGGGACTTCTTGTTTGAGATGAAAGTCTATAAATTCAGACAACAGTTCTAAAACTGAGCCGATCCCTGAGACTATTGGTCGCCCAGGGGGATTTGTTAATGATTTATAAATTTTAGGGACCAAATAGATAACATGTGCATTGGGTGTTTCCTGTTGAGATATTTGTATTCATTATCAGTGATGGAACCCGCCTCCAGGGCCTGTAAAAGAATGTTGGAAATCTTATCCACTAAATCATTGGTAGGATCATTACTAAGAGGCTGATAATATGACACATAAGATAGTTGTCGTCGAACTTCTTGAAGATAATTGTCAGTATCTAAAACAACAACTCCTTCTCCTTTATCAGCTGGACGAATAGTTATAGAAGGATCTTTTTCCATTTGATTAAGGGCTTCTTTCTGATCATAAGTAAGATTTGAAAGTATTTTCAATTGCTGAGATTCCTTGTACTGGATATCCCTTTTCACAAGCTGTTGAAAAACTTTAATATGTGGATCAGGGGGTTCCAGGTGGCACCATGAGGATGGCGTCCTCAAGCTGTTGTCAAGAGCTGCTGAAATATCTTGAAAAAAAGTGACATAACTTACATTTTCTGATAAATTTGTACAATGAAATTTGTGTATCACTTGCCTCATAATAAGTAGTTGGAACAAAAGAGAGACCTTTGCTCAGAACAGAACATTCAATGTCAGTTAAAGGTCTTTTAGAAAGATTAAATACGTTAGAAATGTCTGCTAGGGTTTCTGAATTCTGTTCCGCGTTGATTTGGTGTTGGATCTGGGGCCAGTTGACAAAAAAGCCTTGTTCTGAGGTTTGGTATGAGTGCCTGAGATGGATACATTATTTTTGCCAGTAGATTTATTATCCTCTGATGTATCACTAGATGTTTGTGTATATGTAGGTTTGGACTTATCCATCCATGCATAAACTTAGTTTTTAGCATAGTCTGTAGCGTCACATTGTAACTTCTTAACTTTGGTTTTTCGTAATTCACTCCTAAAGTCTTCCATTTTTATGTTGAATTTTTGAAGTTGATTAGTAAAGTATCTACTGGAAGGGTGATTTCTATGCTGTGCAAATATGTCTTATATTCGTCTTTATATCAAGCCAGTTTGACTTCCTATTTTTTTAGCATTCATCAAACAAGGTTGAAAAGGTGACGGCGAAAGCTAGAAGGATGCTCAGGTGTATAGGAAGAGGTATGGCTAGTAGAAAAAAGGAGGTATTGATGCCCCTGTATAAGACTCTGGTGAGACCTCATGTAGAATATATAATATATAAAAAGGATGGAGTCGGTCCAGAGGAAGGCTACTAAAATAGTGCGTGGTCTTCATAATAAGGCATTTGGGGACAGACTTAAAGATCTCAATATGTATACGTTTGAGGAAAGGTGGGAGAGAGGAGATGTGATAGAGATGCTTAAATACCTGCGTGGCATAAATACGCATGAGTCAGGTCTCTTTCAATTGAAAGGAAGCACTGGAATGAGAGGGCATAGGATGAAGTTAAGAGGTGATAGGCTCAGGAGTAATCTAAGGAAATACGGTAATCACGAAAGGAACTATGACTTGAAAACCACCACCCCCCTCCACCCCCCCCCGGGGCACATGGTCTACTGTCTGGTAATAATGATTTAGGATGAGGATCTGGCACACTGGCCATAAGGTCATCCAGTCCTTTGCCAAAGAGCATTTGCCCTTTGAAAAGAAACCTGCTCAGAGTAGAAACCGAATCACCCATCCATTGTCTGATCCAGAGTTTTCTGTGGGCAGAGAGAGAGAGAGAGAGAGAGAGAATAAGCAGACGCTTTGCTCATAACCATGAACACGACAGAGTGTCTGCTACATAATCAATCTCCAAAATACCACCTGGGGGCACATGTTCTCCTCCAAAACCAGAGCCTGGTGCAGCATCTTATGGCAGGTGTGCACCACAAAGGAAGCTGCTGCCGCCACTTTCAGACCCAAAGCTAGAGCTTCAGACTGCCATCCTGTGCATTCTTTAGAATTATTTCACCTTCATTAGGAAGGGACATGCACTTTGTAACTTGTACTACCAGCAAATCCACCTTAGGTGGCACGACTAAATGATGGAATGGAGGAGCCATTGGATATAATTTTGTCATGGCTCTAACAACCCTCAAAGGGCCTTCTGGCACCTCCTGATGCTCCGTGAACATCAGGGTGATCTCTGGATGCGAAGGGAAAAATATGGACTGGGTCTTAGAACTGCTCATAAGAGAAATTTGAGCTGTGGAATTCTATGGCAGTTCCAAATTTAACTCTCTCAGAGATACTGTAATGACTTCCATTAAATCCACTGGTTTAAACAGTCTACACACCACTGGGTCCTCTCCCTGATTCAGGGCTGCCACAGACTTTTGACTGGTAGCACCCACTTGCGACACGGAATCCCCTAAACCTGAGGACTCACTTTGCGGAAACAAAGGAAATGAGCCTGATCCCAAGTCATCCTTGTCCTTATCTGACTGGACTTCTGGTTCCTGTGAAGTACCCATCTTGCAGTGAGAGGCACGTGTTGTAGGCAATCAGCTGGCACCAGCCCCTCTCCTTCTCTCCAGCCCTCTTCCCTGCTGGAACTCCTTGACTGGCGTCTCAGAGCCCATCTGAAGGGCCTTCGCACATGCGCGGATATTGATGTGATTGACATGCATGCGTGTGATATCATCATGGTGACACCCATGCACTTTGGGGTGCCTTCAGCTGCGGTCATTACCTTTAGTGTGCTGCAGCCTGAGTAAGTTTGTGGGACACTGCTGTAGAGGATTCCTTCTGCAAAACATGCGGGTAAAGATGGATAATCCACTGGTCAAGACTTGTGTTCCTTTTACACTGGAAATATATTTAACCATCTACCTTTAATAGCAATTATTTCTCTCTTACTAGCAATATAAAATTCTACTTGATTTGCAGGCCTGCCATATACTCTGCTTTCCTTCCTCCTGCCTTATAAACAGTGCTCATAAAATAATCTTGAAAGGCAATTAAGATAGCTAACAAGAAAGGTGCCGAGAAGTTTTAGAACCATCCTGTTTTGAAACTTATCCCAGTGGCCCCTAATAACAAGCTTCTTTCTGTAGGTGTTCTCTAGTTCAATATTTCTTAGCTTTTAACCAGTTTGTGCACTTCTGGATCTTTTAAAACAGGGATCTCAAAGTCCCTCCTTAAGGACCGCAATCCAGTTGGGTTTTCAGGATTTCCCCAATGAATATGCATTGAAAGCAGTGCATACACATAGATCTCATGCATATTCATTGGGGAAATCCTGAAAACCCGACTGGATTGCGGCCCTCAAGGAGGGACTTTGAGATCCCTGTTTTAAAACAATGGAATAGCTTGGACAAAGGCATCACTTATAGCATCTGACTACTACACTATCACAGGTTTAGAACTTGCTGATAACAGATGATTTAGCATGGGTCTGTGATTTATCATGGGTCGTTACGCACAAGCAACATTTTCAGTTTACTATTTTTCTGCTTGAAAAACAAGTTTGCACTCTCTCGATTTTTCAAAACAAACAATGTTTCACTCTTTCCTATATACAAGACTTCTTATTTTCTCTACTTCCTGGTCATTCATATCTAGTGTTCAGTATTACCTACATTCATGACCATGTGGGTAGAAAAATGATGAATAATACTCTTGAATTAAATAGCTTATTTCTCTGTCCTTTTGCTTGTGTTGTTTGTCACCTTTTCCTCTCCCTGCTGCTTTCTTCATGATCTTTGCTTATAACACATTCGTATTATTGTTTTATTTGTGCTTAGTCTCTGATATTCTGTTCTTACATTTGCCCTTTCTCCTCTCCCTTTGATCACTTTGATTGTCTCCTACATTTTTTCTATCCAAGACACAGACTATCTCAACCTCATTTCTTTGGCAGTGAGCCCAGTGAACTTGAAACATGCTCAAAAGCAAAATCATTCTCCTTTTGCTATTATCCATCTCTGAACACCATTCTCTCCAGGCTCAGTTTTGGCGGTGGCCTCTTGAGAATGATCAATACGGCGAGTGCGCATTGGAGAGCACCTGCGGTTTCCTTTCCTGTTCATTTGGAGCTCCGAAGTTTTTCATTTTTCCTCCTAATGTAGCAAACTACGTGAAACACGATCGGTGTTGAGGAAGCAGGAGTTTGAAAAAAATTTTTGGGGTTTTGGTTTTTCATTATGGTGGATTAAAGGGACTTCCCGATTGTTTGTGAACACTGGGAATTTATCCGGCAGCAACTCATTCACCTAAAAAGAACATTTTCATCATCACAATCGTAAAGATAAGTAAAAAAAATCCTATTTGAACATACTTTGGCTATGTAATAACTTTGTATTAACATCTAATATGTCAATTATAATTTTTCTTGGATACCAAGTGTCAGTTGGTGCCAAGTGTCAGTTGGTGTATATTTAATTTAAGTTTATTATTTTTTAGTCAGAACTTACCTTGGTGTGTTTTTGATTCAAATTTTGAATTTGATATTTGAATTCTGATTTTTGAATATTTGAACATTTGGGGGGGAATTCATTATATATTTTGTTGTCTCCTGAGTGATTTTTTTCTCTTGAAAATGAAGCCATGTTCATTTTCAAAATGGTTTAATAGTTTTATTTTATATAAATGCATTGCTTCATTGACAACTATATTCCCTATTCTATTCTTCTAAATGCTTAGAGGGGCATAATCGAAAGGAACGTCTAAGTCCGTTTTCGTCTAAGTCACAAGTCGTCCAAAGTAAAAAACAGCATAGGACACATTTTCGAAAAATACATCCCAAAAATATTTTTTTTGAAAATCATCTAACTATACGTCCAGCCGCCTGATCGTCCAGATCTCTAAATTGTCCATCTTTATACCACATTTTCATCCAAGTCCAAAATGCCTAGAAGCAGACCTTTGGAAGTGGGAGAGGTCTGCAAAGTGATGGACCGGCCACCCACACAGGGCACCTAAACATTGGGGTACCTTACAGGGCACTGCTGTGAACGTCACAAAAAAGGTGGCACATAATCATCTCACCACAGCTCCCTTATAGGTAATAGTGATCCCCCCAAACCACCTCCAGAATCTCCTAGACCCACCTATCTACCACCCCAATAGCCCTTATGGGGCAGTACAAAAGGATTTTGGGGGAGTGCACATGTTTCACCATGATTGCAGTGATTAGAGTGGCTCATGGGCCTGGGTCCTCCTCTCCATGGATCCCGAATCCACCCCCAAGATGACTTAAGACGCCTCTGTGCAGCTTGACTAGGCTTTCCTATGCCAGGCTGCTAGGTGCTGATGTTCTGGAGGCAGAATTTAAAAGTTGTGATTACAATTTTTATGGGGGTGGGGTTGGTGATCACTGGGGTAGTGTGTGTGGGTCTGTACTTTGTGTTTTCAGTGCTTATCTAGTCACTTTAGGTTGGTTTTTGTGACTTAGACCATGTTTTAAATGGTCTAAGTCACAATGTCCAAGTTCCGTCTAGGCTGTGTTATAAAACATTTGGTTGTACATGCAGTACGACTAAGTCTAAGCCGGCCCACCCCCCACCCAAATCCTGCCCTCGACACTCCTCCTGAAACACCCCGTTTAGCTCTGGTCATTCAGTGGCACTGGGAAGGCCTAAGTCATTTGTAAACACGTCCAAAACCCGTTTCGATTTTCGACACTTGAACGTCTTTCGTTTTGTGATCGTCCAAGTGCCGACTTAGGCTGATTTTTGGATGTTTTTCTCTTTCGATTATGAGCCCTTTATTGTTCAGGTCTCATATTTATGTTTCACCATGCTGAGGTACATCTAACAAACATGTAAGTCTGAACTTCCACTCACATTTTTAGCATTCATGTTTGTTGCATCCAAAGGGGTATGTATACTAAAGTAATCACATTACCGTGAATTTGAACTTGCAGAACCATTAGCATGATATAAAAACTCCTGCATGGCAAAAATCCCAGTCAGGTGGGACCATCAAAAACAACTATGGTGTTCCTTATATGGCAGGTTGACCCATAGCAGTAGTACCACAAGACTACTATTAGAGGCCATAACTGCTGTTTTGAACTCTAATAGAAACATAGAAACATGATGGCAGATAAAGGCCAAATGGCCTATCTAATCTCCCATCTGCAGTAACCATTATCTCTTCCTCTCTCTCTCTCTAAGAGATCCCACATGCCTATCGCATGCCTTCTTGAATTTAGACACAGTATCTGTCTCCATCACCTCTTCCGGGAGACTGTTCCACACATCTACCACTCTTTCTGTAAAAAAGTATTTCTTTAGATTACTCCTTAGCCTATCACCTCTTAACTTCATGCCCTCTCATTTCAGAGCTTCCTTTCAAATGAAAGAGACTTGACTCATGCGCTTTTATGCCACATATGTATTTAAACGTCTCTATCATATCTCCCCTCACGCCTTTCCTCAAAAGTATACATATTGAGATCTTTAAGTGTTCCCATACACCTTATGACGAAGACCACGCACCATTTCAGTAGCCTTCCTCTGGATCAACTCCATCCTTTTTATATCTTTTTGAAGGTGTGGCCTCCAGAATTGTACACCCTGGCAGCTAAAGGGGACTACTTCTGTCCTGGCCCACTAGATTACCATTAGACATTATATATTGAACCTTTTCTCTTTTTGGTTTTATTATTTGATACAACTAGGTCTGAATCTGTTCCAGTCATCTGGGGTCGTCGCCTATTAGAGCACCCCTAAGCTATTACAGAATAGCTATTACAGAATAGCTTCTCTCCCGGGGAGAGAAGAGAAATAAGCTCCCCCAATAAAAAATAATGACCTGGTGCATCTCTATGGTAGAAGTGGTTTTCAGCTTACATACAGTGAAACAAAGCAATTTTCTATTTGGTAGTTATATGTATTGACAATTAATATCGGTTGCCATGGGCAGGGCTAGAATAAGGGACTAGCAAACTATAATGTACACTTTGAGCCCAAATGTTTATAGAATAGGCTCCAGATAGAAGCCCCTTTTATAGAATTGTCTTTTGTGCCCTCATTAAGGGAGCTATAATGCTTGCTGCTTTTAGCACATCCTTTTTGCAAGTAATTTTTCTTAATTGAAGCAACTTGGCAGTAACAGCAAAATTACATTAAAGCATACACATTGCCAAACAGGTAAGAATTCTGATTGATTGTTCTTTGGTAGCTAATGTCTGCTTGTAAACTGAAAAGGCATGTGATCTGGTTTCCAATACCCTAAACTAATCATTTTTAAACTAATCTGCATTCTAAAACTTTTTCAATTCAATTACTTCCTGGCCCTCACTAAGACTTGGCTTCAAGAAAGGGAGGAAGCTCTTCTTTTGCAATGTGCCTCCTATGAGGGTATTCAGCTGTACCCATCACAAGGCAATTAAGAAAAGGGGGAGTGGCTTTCAAATTTTTAAATTCTGTTTCCGAACAGAATCCTATTTTAAAAAGAACTACTACTTCTACAGATAAATAGTACCTTTGAGTCATTTTCTGTTTATTTATCCCCCCATTTTCAATTTAATAATGAAATTCGCTTTCCCAAATCATCACTATTCATTACATTATCAATTGTATACCGCATTACCTTCCAGTTCTATGCGGTTTACAACTTAAAGAAGCTGGAACATTTTCAAGAATTACAATTCAAAATTGTTCAAAACAGATCATCTTTTATAAGAATTTATCGAATAGGTACGTTTGCAGAACCTATCTGAAATGTTTATAGCAGTGTTTCTCAACTTTGTCCTGAAGTACCCCCTTGCCAGTCAGGGTTTCAGGATATCCACAATGAATATGCACAAATTTGACCTGGAAAAACAGTCCGTTATATCCAGAGTTGCATTTTTTAAAAACTTTATTTAGGTCAACTTGAAACAACGTACAGTCAATGAACAACAGCCACTGCATAAGCATATCAGCAACATCAATAACAAAACTCAGCAAAACATTGGTATGGCACGAAATGATTGCAAAACCAGAATACTAAAAGATGATCTAAAGCATTATGTCGTACTGTACTGGAAAGAAAAATAATTTGCCATTTTCTTCTGGGCTGCATTTCTTTCATATGTTTTAGTGATGTACGCATTTTAATACTGTATCACCGGCACGCCACGCACCTTGTAGGTGGAGCCTGCATGTCCGTTATAGCCGAACAAAACTACAGCTAAAAGCGGCTCTAGGATCTGCTCTTCATTCCGTGCTTGCACTATCTTATGACAATAAGACTTCTATACTGCAATCTTCTATTATCCTCCTACCAGTTATGTAGCATGAAATTTTGCTACTTTTTGGGACTCTGCTAGGTAGGGTTACCATATTTTTCTCTGAGAATCCCTGGACACATGAGCCCGCTCCATTCCATCTCCAACTTCATCCCATTCTGCTCCCACAAAGCCTCCTCTCTTCTTCCGGACGAGCTCCAGCCATATCTGGAGGGCCTGGG
Organism: Geotrypetes seraphini; assembly: GCF_902459505.1. NCBI lineage: Eukaryota > Metazoa > Chordata > Amphibia > Gymnophiona > Dermophiidae > Geotrypetes > Geotrypetes seraphini. The sequence goes on from NC_047088.1 coordinate 207,945,947, forward strand.
GCGTGTGCGGATGTGTGTGATGTCATCCGCACATGCTCAGAGGCCATCCAGATGCTGCCAGAGTTCATCGGAGCTTTCCAAAACCTGGACAAATGCTGGGTTTTGGAAAGTCCGTCTGGGATCCAGGACAGTCCTCTAAAAAGAGGACATGTCTGGGTTTCCCCAGACATCAGGTAACCCTACTGCTAGGTCCTTGTGATCTTGACTGGCCACTAGTGCTGCCCGATTCACGATTTGATTCGATTCACCGATTCACTTTGGGTGAATCGATTCCTTTTCAAAAAAAAATTGTTCTTCTGATTCGGTGACTGAGTCACCGGCCAAGGATAACATGACCGATACCCAAGCAAAACGTTCCTACAGCGACCCTCAAGGCCGAAGTGAAGGAGAAGGCCGATGAGGTCGGATGACGTAGATCGTGACATGCAATGATGGTGGCAACGGCTGCGGCGGGGGGGGGGGGCTGAGCTTGGTGTCACTTTCACTCCCTTCCTGTCATCCTGCCCTTGCCGTGGCTCCTTCACGCACTAACAGCTACCGCTATGGAGAGAGTGATGACCTTATGCCTCCCACCACCCCTCTCCTGCCGCTGCATATGGTGGAAACGTCCAATGGTGAAGGCGTGCCGGGAAAGGAAGTGAGACCCAACTGCCAATCGGGTGCAGGAGGAGGCAGGTAGAGCGTTGCCATGGTGATAGAGGGTGACCCAGGCAGATGTTTTGCGGTGCGTGAGTCTGGTTGCCAATGCGGGGGATTGCACGCTGGTGAGTTGATTTTCGACTTGTTGCTCTTGTATGGCAGTTGTCTCTTTCTTGCTCAAATTTAATTGTAACCCAACGACTCTACTATTAAGTCTCTGCTCTTGCAGGTTCGCATGGGAAAATGGACATGCGCACAAAGCGATTTGTGCAGTTTTAGTAGTCAGTGCAACTTTCAGATAGGTACAATACTTTGGGAAAATATGCTGCTTCCCTTTCACCATAAGGAAGTAACATTTCAGAATGGTTAGGCGTCCTAAACCCAGCAGCATGATCATTTTTGGACCAATACAATCTGATCAAGATAGTCCATGATTACAAGAAGACTTAATTATTGCAATTTGCTGTTTCCAGGTATTACTTTAGGTGTGAAAGGATTGCATTTGGTCCAAAATACAGCTGTCCATATCACCCCTCTTCTCATTGGCTTCCTGTTTTTGCATGTGAGTCAGTTGAGGGAGGAAGGAAGGAAGGAGAGAGAGAGGCATAAAAAGACCTGGAAGAAAAGAGAACAAATGCTGGACATGGGGAGGAACATGCAGGCCTTCGGGGGGGGGGGGGGGCATGCCTTCAGGGATATGAGGGCCCTGGTATAGAAGTACACGGAGGAAGGAGGGCTCAAAAAGATGTGCATATACCGGACTGGGGGGAGGGAGGGGGTTTGAAATAATGGGTCTAAAAACAGAGGAGATGGAGATAGATGATGGACAATGGGATTTAAGGAGGGAAGGAACAGAAAGGGACAGAAGTTGGACACAAGGAATGGTGTGAAGGGGGGGTGGGTATGGAGATACTGGATAGAAGGGTACTTGGGAAGAGAAAGGGAGAGTTGGTGGACCTTGGGGTAGTGGGGAAGGAGAGAGAGATGCTGGATGAAAGGGTAGTTGATGGATCTGGGGATGGTAGAGGTCCATCTCTGCAGCTGTGGGGATGTAGATGAAAAAAAAGGAAAGATGCCAGACCTCCGGGGGAGGGAAGGGAAACGGAAGGTGAGGGCAGAGATGGAAGATAGATGGTTATCACAGAGAAATAAGGAAACGACAAATGGGCAGGAGACCCTGTCAAGTGAGTTATCAGAAAACAACCAGAGCCTGGGTCCAACATGATTTGAATAATGATCAGACAACAAAAGGTAGAAAAAATAATTTTATTTTCTGTTTTGTGATTACAATGTGTCAGATTTGAAATGTGTATCCTGCCAGAGCTGGTGTTAGACCGCAAACATGAGCTAGGATTTAACAGAGAGAGGAAAAGTCTTTTTTGTTTGTTTATTCTGTTTACACCACAGCGCCAGTGTGGTTAGAAGAAGGAAAAGGGGGGTGAAGATGCTATAAAATAAACCCACCAGGATGTTTGAAAAAAAACAACAACACCCAATTGGGCAGGAAAATCGAATCAAATCCCTGCGCTAAAAACTGCTATTGTGGTTTAGTAAAAAGGGAGGGGTATATTTGTCTATTTTTGTATGGTTGTTACTGAGGTGACATTGCACAGAGTCATCTGCCTTGACCTCTTTGAAAAAAACCCGGAATATGAATGATAATTAACATGTTCTCTACCCTTCAGCGTGCTTTGTGTTTAAAAAAAAATTCTATTGTTGGTAGATCATTTTGACTTGGTCATTTTAAAAGTAGCTTGCTAGCCCAAAAAGTGTGGGCATCCCTGATCTAGGGCTTAGTGTTAACCTGGGGTTTATTTCCTAAGTGCATGTGCTGTTTCCCTTTAGTAAACAAAGAAAAACTTCAGAGATGATGTACAAGATACCAAGTCTTTCACTTTTGTTTTCTGCACAGCACCGCGAAAGACCTTACCAGACTGGTTTCTCTTTCCACCAAATAGCATCTTTTTATCCAGTTGTATACCATATGATTCCCTAGAATGTGGTTTTAATACTTTTAGGACCCCTGAGGAAGGAGTGTTTTTCGAAACATGGACTGTATCGGGTCCTGGTTTATAACCCATATAGGACCATATATGTTGGTACCAACTGTTTATTAATTAAAGACTTGATATCTTGTACATCATCTCTTCAATTTTTTTCTTTGTTTGCTGTTTGACATATTACTGCAGTTTTGTTGGATTTTTTGCTTGTGTTTGCTGTTTCCCCTTAGTGACAGGGGAAGTTTTCTGATCTTGAGAAGCAGTTTCAGGGTTTCCCTGGAGCTGGATCTTTTCCCTGTCACAGTGTGTGTGTGTTTGTGTGTGTGTGTGTGTGTGTATGTGTATGTGTATGTTTGTATATAAAAGCTTTTTATTTTCCAAAGAGCTTGAATAAAAATGTTACTATCATATTAAAAATACATTTTAAGTACATTTTCAAACTGCAAACAAAATTCTTTGCAGGAGGGTTAGAGAGAATAAAGAGGGTGAATGGAAAATAATTTGTTTAGAAGTCTTTATTTAATTCCTTTAATTATGTTACAATTAAACTTCTAGGGAGCAATATTCAGCCCACAGTGATAAGTGGCTTGTAAGCAGTTCACAGTTGGAGACTGAACCAACCCTGGCTATTCATCGCTGGCTCATGCACGGCTCCTGGCATTGAATATCTGGGCATGTGCACGGACACACAGAAGTTAACTGGGAACCAGCAGATACTCAGACCACTGCTCAGGTAACTTGGCGCATAAGGTTAGGACAACCTTTTGGCTGTATTAACTTTAAGTGCTTACTTAGCTGTTTATTGGACTGAATGTTGCTATTAACTGGATGCTCCGCACAAATCCCATCCTTGGATTGCCCCTATTATAACCAGAAGGGAATGGACAGTAAGTAGCGATATTCGGTAGTTCAACTAGTTAAGTACCACTTAAATATTGGTGGCTGGCCAGCTCAGCAGCATTTAATTGGGTAGGAGTCTCTTCTGCTCTTCTCATCGGCTACATCCCTTTGAATATTTACCTCTAAGAAGGCAAATAGAATGCTGGGTACTATCAAGAAAGGTATTACAACCAGAACGAAAGACGTTATCATGCCGTTGTATCGGGCGATGGTGTGCCCGCATCTGGAGTATTGCATCCAATATTAGTCACCGTACCTTAAGAAGGATATGGCGATACTCGAGAGGGTTCAGAAAAGAGAGACACTATTGATAAAAGATATGGAAAACCTTTCATATGCTGAAAGATTAGAGAAACTGGGGCTCTTTTCCCTGGAGAAGTGGAGACTTAGAGGAGCCATGATAGAGACTTACAAGATCATGAAGTGCATGGACATAGTGGAGAGGGACAGATTCTTCAAACGTTCAAAAACTACAAGAACGAGAGGGCATTCAGAAAAATTAAGAGGGGACAGATTCAGAACCAGTGCTAGGAAGTTTTTCTTTTCCCAAAGGGTGGTGGACATCTGGAATGTGCTTCCAGAGGGTGTGATAGGACAGAGTATGATTTTGGGGGTCATGAAGAGATTAGATAATTTCCTGAAGGAAAAGGGGATAGAAGGGTATAGATAGAGGATTACTATACAGGTCCTGGACCTGATGGGCCACCGCGTGAGCGGACTGCTGGGCGTGATGGATCTCTGGTCTGACCCAGTAGAGGCACTACTTATGTTCTTATATGGATATTGCTGATAAATATTACTTTTGAAAATCCTGGTATAAAACCTTGCTTGGATTTCAAGGCTCTGTTAGCGCATGGTTTTCTTGCTATCTTTCCTATTGCACCTTTAGCGTATGCTGAGGTGGATCCTCCACCACCATCCAGCTGTCAGTCAGTGTACCTCAGAGGTTTGTCCTGGGACCACTTATTTTTTCCATCTACACTTCCTCCCTCTAATCTCCTCCCATGGCTTTCAGTATCCCCTCCATGCTGACAGCTCGCAGATCTATCTCTCTACACTAGAGAGTTGCGCAGGGACAGAAATCCCACCAGTCCCCGCCAAAATCCCACCCGTCCTCACCCATCCCCATGAGGAATCCCACCCCTCCCCACCCATCCCCGCAAGGAATCCCTCCGTCCCCACCCGCTCTGTGAGAAATCTCCATCCCTACCTGTCCCCGTGAGAAATCCCCTCCGTCCCTGCCCGTCCCTATAAACTTCAGAAATAGTTATTTCATTTAATTATGCTACTGAATTAAAGGCTCTGGTAGAGACCCATTTACAAATAAGCAAAGAGACTTTATTAATTTGGAAATATTAATTGGGAAGAATACATACTTTGTAAACGGGTTTCTACCAGAGCCTCTAATGTAAATATAAAATATAATTACTCAGCTCTTGAGAACCCCCAAGCTGTCAGCTGAGGACTTCGTTTGCAGTTGCCTTTTACCAAGCTTGGCAGGCAGCAGTTGCGTCCCTGAGCCACAGATGCTGGCACCTCAGTGGCTCATGGATGTTGCCAGCGACTGCTGTGCTTGGTGGAGGGGAGTTCTGGCCATCTCTAGAGGAGGTCCTCTGCTGGCGGTGCTTGGGGATCCCCACCAGTCATAGCAAGGGTCAGCAAGTACTTCAACACTAGAAATAAAACCAGAAATGCATGTCCTTTTCTTTTGAACACAATACAAAGACATCTGCTATATACATTTCCCAAAGCTAACATATTTTAGTCAATAAATTACGTTTTTTACGTTTTGTTGTCTGAAGACTTATTTTTCCATAAAGTTGGTCCCAGTTTCTTTTTTCCGCTTTCTCATCTTCTGTAAATTCTTCTGTTGCTGTCCATTGGTTCCTCCTAACATGGTCCAGCATTTATCCCTTTCTCATCTTTCGTGCCTACCCACCAGCCCCATGCCCAACATTTCTCCTTCTATCACCCCTCTCCAGCACCATGCCACATCTCTCCCTCCATTCCCTTCACCACTATGTCCAACATTCCTCCCTCTTGCATCCATTTCAATCTGTCCCACTGTTGCCTTTCCACCACAATATTTCTCCCTCTCATCTGTACCTCACTCCCTCCCTAAGACCAAAAATTCTCCTTTCTTCCATTCCCTTGTAAACAACCATCTCTTTCCCTCCCTTCCTCTCTCCCAAGTTCATGCCTTCTGTGTCCAAAAACGCATTCCCTCCCCCACCTCAGCATCTCTTTCCCTCCCTTCATAGAAACATAGAAAAATAGAAAATGAAGGCAGAAAAGGGCTATAGCCCATCAAGTCTTCCCACTCTATTAACCCTTCCTAACTACCCTCCTAGAGATCACACTCAGGTGGCAATACCTTTACACTGCCCTCGTAGAGATCCGACGAGGGCTCCCACTTAGTCTTGAAATCAGGCACGCTGTTGGCCATGATCACCTGCTCTGGGAGCTTGTTCCAATGGTCAACCACTCTCTCTGTGAAGAAATACTTTCTGGTGTCGCCATGAAATTTCCCACCCCTGAGTTTCAGCGGATTCCCTCTTGTGGCCGAGGGTCCTTTAAGAAAGAAAATATCATCTTCCACCTCGACACGACCAGTGATATACTTAAATGTCTCCCCTCTCCCTACGTTCTTCGAGAGAGTATAGCCGCAATCTGTTCCGCCTTTCCTCGTATGTGAGATCCTTGAGCCCCGAGACCATCCTGGTGGCCATTCGCTGAACCGACTCAACTCTCAGCACATCCTTACGGTAATGTGGCCTCCAGAATTTTACACAGTACTCCAGATGAGGTCTCACCATGGCTCTGTACAACGGCATAATGACCTCAGGCTTCCGGCTAACGAAGCTTCTACGGATACAACCCAGCATTTGTCTGGCCTTGGATGAAGCTTTCTCCACCTGATTGGCATTTTTCATGTCTTCACTGATGATCACCCCTAAATCTCGTTCTGCCACAGTCCTAGCCAAGGTCTCCCCATTCAGTGTATATGTTCTGCATGGGTTATTGTTGCCTAGGTGCATGGCCTTGCATTTCTTTGCGTTTAAGTCCAGCTGCCAGGTCGAGGACCAATGTTCCAATAAAAGCAGCTCCTGCTTCATGCTGTCGGAGAAATCGTTTTTACTTACAATGTTACATAATTTGGCATTGTCGGCGAATAGTGTTATTTTACCTTGAAGCCCCCGAGTTAGGTCTCCTACAAATATGTTGAAGAGGATCGGACCCAGGACTGAGCCCTGCGGCACTCCACTGGTCACCTCCGACGTTTTAGAGAGGTTACCATTTACCACCACCCTCTGAAGCCTACCGCTTAGCCAGTCATTGACCCATGCAGTTAGAGTAACCTCTAGTCCCATGGATTTCATCTTGCTTAATAACCTGCGGTGGAGGACGCTATCAAAAGCTTTACTGAAGTCCAAGTCCACGACATCCAGGGACTCTCCAGAGTCCAGCTTCCTTGTTACCCAATCAAAGAAGCTGATAAGATTGGATTGGCAGGACCTGCCCTTGGTGAATCCATGTTGGTGGGGGTCACGTAGATTCTCCTCGTTCAGGATCGTGTCTAATTCACGATTGATTAGTGTTTCCATGAGCTTACTCATTATCGATGTGAGACTCACCGGCCTGTAATTTGCAGCCTCTGCCCCGCAACCCTTTTTGTGCAGAGGAACGACGTTGGCTGTTTTCCAGTCCAAGGAGACTCTTCCCGTACTCAGAGAGAGATTGAAGAGCATGGATAACGGTTCCGCTAGGACATCACACAGCTCTCAGCACTCTGGGGTGTAGATTGTCTGGTCCCATGGCTTTGTTCACCTTGAGTTTTGATAGCTCGCTGTAGATGTCGGCCGGTTTAAACTCGAAGTTCCGAAACGGGTCTTCCGAGCTTTGCTTTGCCTGCAGCTGTGGGCCGGATCCTGGTGCCTCACAGGTGAAGATTGAGCAGAAGTATTCATTTAGTAGTTCGGCTTTATCTGTATCAGATTCTACATAATTCCCTCTCTCCCAAGTTCATGCCTTCTGTGTCCAAAAACGCATTCCCTCCCCCATCTCAGCATCTCCCTTCCTCTCTCCCAAGTTCATGCCTTCTGTGTCCAAAAATGCATTCCCTCCCCCACCTCAGGATCTCTTTCTCTCCCTTCCTTTCTCCCAAGTTCATGCCTTGTGTCCAAAAACGCACTCCCTCCCCCCCTTTGTGTTCCACGTTTGCCTCCCAGCCCTCATCTGCAAGCAAATTACCAGCAACTTTCTCATCCAAATGGAGCTCTAGACGTGAGGCTCGTCCTCTATTTCCTGCCTGCCCTGCCGCAGCACACATAGCCGACCGGAAGTCTTCCCCGATGTCAGCCCACTCCAGACTTCACCCCTTCTACCTTGCTGCACCGTATGCCTGGAACAAACTGTCTGACCTGATATGTCAGGCTTTGTCTCTGGCAGTATTCAAATCAAGACTCAAAGCTCACTTTGACGATGCTTTCAATTCCAAACTCCAACTCACCTTCTAAGCACCAATATCTGTTTTATCATTCCCTCTGTAACTCCCCCACCTTAGCACAATGTATTGAGGCTTTTGTCCTTTTGTCCAGTTTGTCTGTCTTAAGTAGATTTATAAGCTATTTTGAGCAGGGACTGTCTCATCTGTGTTTTGATGTACAGCACTGCATATGTCTATTAATGCTATAGAAATGATTAGTGATAGTAGTAGTATAGTACCTTGTTTCCCCGAAAATAAGACCTATCCCGAAAATAAGCCCTAGCATGATTTTTAATGATGCTCCTAATATAAGCCCTACCCCAAAAATAAACCCTAGTTAAGATCGACTCCCAGAGCCCCTCCCCCGAATGTCCCAGACTCCATCGAAAAAATTGGACTTGTCAATTCAGCGACCCCCACTCCAGTGAGACCTGACATACCTCTGCTCTGAGGCCTCTTAAAGCAGCAGCAGCAGCAGTGCTCTGAACGGGCTGCTTCATGGCCTTCCCGGAAGGGGCCTTCCTTCTTCTGTGTCAAGGTGAGAGAGTCAGTGGGGTTCTGCTGCACAGGAGGATGGGAGAGAGAGAGATAGAAGGATGCTGCAGAGGGAAGGCCCGGCCCTGGCGGGGAAGACCATGAAACAGCCCATTCAGAGTGCCGCTGCTGCTGTTTTTGGAGGCCTCAAAGCGGAGGTATGTCAGTCTCACGGTAGGAGGGTGGTGGGGTTCTGCTGCACAGGGGGATGGGAGGAAGGGATAGAAAGATGCTGCCAAGGGTATGGGTGAGAGGGGGGGAAAGATGCTGCCAAGGGTATGGGTGAGAGGGGGGAAAGATGCTGCACATAGGGTGGGGGGGAGGGGTAGAATGGAAAGGAAGAACTGGGGTAGAGGAGAGGAAGGGACAGATGATTGTTGTACATGAAAAAAAATAAGACATCCCCCAAAAATAAGCTCTAATGTGTTTTTTTGACCCCAAATTAATACAAGACACTGTCTTATTTTCGGGGAAACACGGTTTAACTTTTCACACGTTGGGGGGGGGGGGGTCCTTTATATTGTGGGATACAGAATTGCCCGGAGCCATGAACAATAAGAGCGACCAGAACCTCTAAAGAATCTGGGTCTGTTATCAGGCAGGGACATAGGGCAATGGTCCACCACAGAAATAATGAGGTCATCCAGTCCCCTGCCAAACCAAAACCACTCCAGAAAGGAAAGGTTAGCCAAAGGAGCCATGTAAGTGGAATGAGCAACTCGGTGGCAGATCCAGAGCATCCAGCAAGCAAGAACGGAGTATGCCGGCACCTTAACCAGTACTTGCAAAAGAAGCCAAATGAAGGTGAGGAGGAAGCTTCGTATCTTCAGTCTCCAGAGAGTGTCAGCCGAGACAGATAGGTGCGAGCGACAAGGATGTCGCCAAAGCAGCCTTAATTTCTAAAGCACCTGCAGCAAAAGCCTCCGGAGGACACCATCTACCCAGCGGTCCTGCATATCTGTAAGCACTACACCACCTGACCTGAGAAAAGAGGGGGAAGGGGTAAAACGCGGACCTCACGGACCTGACGGACCTCGCGGATCTAAACCCGTAAGCCCTTAAAAATCTGAGGTCCGTGTCGGTCCGTGTCCCTGCCGCTTGTAGTTTCTGTCGCTGACAGACCTTGTTTGAGATTTGAGCGCTGACGGATCCGTCTCAGCATAGGGAGGGAAAAGTGTTAGGATCCGTCAGCACTAAAAATCTCTTCGAAGTCTGTCAGAGCCAGAGACTAGTGCTGGAGCGGCAGAGCAGAAGCCAAGAGAGCGGGGACATAGGTTTTAGACGTGCATTATGGAAAAGAAGTCTCTGAACTCCAGCACTAGTCTCTGGCTCTGACAGACCTCGATGAGATTTTAGCGCTGACGGATCCTAACACTTTTCTCTCCCTATGCTGAGACGGATCCGTCAGTGCTAAAATCTTATCAAGGTCTGTCAGCGACAGAAACTACAAGCGGCAGGGACACGGACTGACACAGACCTCAGATTTTTAAGGCCCTACAGGTTTAGATCCGCGAGGTCCGTCAGGTCCGTGAGGTCCGCGTTTTACCCCTTCCCGAAAAGAGGTGCTGGAAGACACCTGCACAACTCAAAAATCACCCTAGGCTGACTCAGAAACTGTTGGCATTCCTGTGCTGGCAGATAAAAGCAAGACATGGTCCACGCTATCGTAAGAGCTCCTTCCAGAAAGACACACTGCTCTGAGATTAAAATGCTCATATCAGGGTGATAGGGAAAGGTGAAAGACTTGGAGCACACTCCACATAACCATGAGAAAAGTGGACAGAGCCAGCTGAGTGACCAAATCAATTCCTGCAGATACTAACATAAGATCCGGCAAAGCTGCTCCTTATGACTCAGAAGAGCCAGAATACAGTCTCTGATCTCCCTTGCCTGGAAGCATTGCACTGGAGAATAAAGGACCAGTGAGCAGGTCATCATCCAAAGAATAACCCAGATCAGGATCAGACAGTGCTGGAACAGTGGCAGACTGAGAGGAAGATGTACCCATAGAAGCAACGTCAGTTAGAGACAGATCAGAGGCGGAGTAGGACTGCGCAGGGGAAGAACGCCTGCTGTGAGATGAATTCTGCAAATATGCCATAAAGTCTGCAAAGGCCTCTGATTCCTGGGGCGCAGTCACCCTGTGATGATGGGAAAATGCAGTTCTGAGACTGTGGAGAGTCCACAGCCTTGTGTACGGAATCATCAGCTGTGCCGAGCCACGAAAACAAAATAAGCTGCCCCTTTGGGATAACCAAGAATTTAGTCACCTGCTGAATCAGGGGAGAGGCTAAGCTTCGCACTGCTGCCACTCATGGCTGCGCCACGTGACACTCCAAAAGCACCCAATTTGTGCAATCCTAGCATTAATCCAATTAGGAGAGCCCATGTACTCCTTCCTAACAAGTTTGGAGGCAAAAATTGCTAGAAATTTGTGCCAAAATTGCAATATTTTTAATACATAGCAAACATTAAAAATGACAATTTTAGGATTTTCTCAGGTGGGGGAACACAGGGGGACATGCAGAAACCTTGAAAATAGCAAAATTCAGACCCCCTCCCCAATTCACCTCACAGACTGTGACAGCTTTTACTCACCGTGACCTATGCTGAAATGCTGGAAATGTGCTGCAGCCTGCCACAGCTCTCTCACAATAGCTGGAATCAGAGAACCACTGCCTCATGCTTAAAATAAGAACATAAGAACATAAGAAATGGCTTCACCGGATCAGACCCTAGGTCCATCCAGTCCGGCGACCCGCACCCGCGGAGGCCAAGCCAGGTGTTCCCTGTTGAGAAACCTTGTTTACTCGTATCCCTCAATGCCTCCATCATACTGATCTTCAGGCTGCCAGTCAGACTCCATTCCATGCCTGACTGCACCTTCATCCCTGCGGACTGACAGATATGCTTAGGAATGGGCAGAGGTGTGTAACGCAGCTGGCACCCTGCAAGACATCATTGAGTCTCCTAGATATGCCCAACAGCCTGCGCCAAACTACATCCAGCAGTAGGAGAAATGGAGACAGCCAGAACTCCTCAGAAGCAGATGCAGTCTGGCTGTCAGGTACTCGCTGGGATTGGCCTGCCAGCTGCAGACCGAAGTCTATGAGTTCTCCACACAGCCAAAGCTGAATAATTGCTCCAAACACAAGAAATCCCCCCAAAAGGGACAAAAAAACACTGAATAAAATAATAAAAAGAAGGGAACAGAACAAACACACCCCTGCTGACGTACGTGCACAAAGAAAAACTGTAGAGAGCATACTGAAGTAGAGCAAAGTCACAGAGAGAAAATCCAGGTTGGATTCCTTCTGTAGATGGCACACAGCCATCAGGATACTACCCATTTGTCTAGAATGTCTCCCATATTGCACTGGAAATAAGAATTGCCACACTGGGGCAGACCAAAGGTCTGTCAACCCCAGTATCCTGTTTCCAATAGTGGCCAACCCAGATACCAAGTACCTAGCTAGATCCCAAGTAGTAAAACAGATTTTATGCTGCTTATCCTAGGAATAAGTTGTGGATTTCCCCAAGCCCTCTCAATAATGGCTTATGGACTTCTCTTTTAGGAAATTATCCAAACCATTTTTAAACCCCGCTAAGCGAAATGATTTCACCACATTCTCTGACAACGAATTCCAGAATTTAATTACATGTGTGAAGAAATATTTTCTCAAGTTTGTTTTAAATCTACTACTTAGTAGCTTCATCGCATACCCCCAAGTCGTAGTTTTTTTGGAAAGAGTGAACAAGCGATTCACATCTACCCTTTCCACTCCACTCAATATTTTATATAACTATTTATTTATTTACATTTATATTCTGTCCTCCCCAAAGAGCTCAGAATGGGTTACAGTTTACATTCATAGTATTACAATATTGGGTTTACATACAGGGTGTTGCTATATATCTTCATATAGGATTATTTACTGTGCTAGTGAAGGGTTTAGGGAGTTACTCGGTGCATACACCTATACAAGCGCTACAGTAATTTGAAGTCATATTGCACCCCAAAGCATCTGTAAGACACAAGTTGCCATTTTGAGCCAATCAGGGCATTAGGCCCCTCTCACTGCATCCCAAGATGCATTGGGAAGGGGAAGGCCCATCATTCTCGGCACGCAGCCCTGTAGGCAAGAGGGAGTGGACTTCCCTCCTGCTGATTTGTCTTTGGAAGGTACGGGGGATCAGGAGGGTAGGGCTCCATGGTTAACTGATCCTGGCAGGGAGAATCCCCATCAGCTGAGCCAGCAGGAATTCCTAAAACCGGTTCAGCTGTTGGGCTTTCCTCTGCTGGGGGGGAAACAGCTATCAAATTAACTTCTTTGGAGAGTGAATGATAGAAAACTGTGGACTTCTGAGAGATCAGACTGAGAAAGTAAGGTCAGTGGAAGGCAATTACTTTGTTATAAAATAAGATAGAGAAAATTGAAAAACAACTTTACTGTCTTAATGCTTCCTTATTGTTCAATGATTTCATTTTGCGAAATGTTATAAGAAATCCACCATATATGATTCTGTTTTATCTAGACCCCCACCTCTCTCACACAATTGTTATACTGCTTCTAGCTTAATGATGTTAGGAGGGAAAGGAAAGGGGATCCTCTTGATGAGGATTTGACTACCTTTTTAGAAACTTCTACTCAAGAATCATCATTGAGGGGTAACATGTTGGTTACCTTCTCAAATTTTGCTGAACTGAATTTAGTTTTAGTTAATTTCTTTAGGAATAGATTGGTTTCTTGTCATTGTACTGTCAATTCATATTTCCCTCAGGGCTCCATCAGTCTGAAAGGACTTTCTTAGATTAAAATTGAGAGCCACTGCTTTAGGTATGTCTTTCTTCTTTTCCAAAGGTCCTAGGCATTGCTGTGTGAAACTTTAGAGGAGAGAATATCTTCTGGAACCTTTGCTGTTGGAAACTTTGTTAGTAGCTCATTAAGATTTGACTAAAGCTCTGAAGAATTCTATATATTATTAGATTAACCCCCTCCTTTACAAAGCCGCACTAGCGTTTTTAGCGTCGGCCGTCACGGTAACAGCTCCGACACTCATAGAATTCTTACGAGAGTCCGAGCTGTTACCGCCACAGCAGGCACTAAAAATGCTAGTGCGGCTTTGTAACGGAGGGGGTAAATGTGTAATTGTTATCCTCACTGACATCAGGTAGTTTATTTGGGGTTAACTGATTACTGGAATCAATCTGGCATCTCTTTGATTGCTGGAGTTTTTTCCCCTTTTTAAAAATTTCATATGTCCCTTCTCCTCCCATTTATCTTCTTTATTAAATGTAAGCTGATATACAATAATGTTGATAATAGTTTCATTTTTCTTATTTTTGATACAATTAGGTTTCTGGTTTACACTGTGACTTCTTTTTTCTTTGTCTCTATTATTAAAAATCAATTAAATAAAAAAGAAAGAGGAAGCTAGTGTCTGGAAGGAATAGGAAAAATTGATAGAACAGGGCGCCTACCTGAGATCTATAATGTAGAAGTATTTAATCTGAGTCTACTGTCAATGATTCACTGAGATACTTCAGTCAGGCATTGCTTAAGAAGCGATAAGTCTAGAGAGCTGGGGCTGACATAATAGACTAGATGGATATCATCTGCAAAAAAAGAATCCACTAATATTTTGTTATTGAATAAGTACTGCAAGGGGCCGCTGAAACAGATTGAAAAGCATTGGGGAGGGAATAGCGCCTTGGTTTTGGTGTCTCATTGGTTGTCCTACTTCTATCAGGTGTCTGAGATGCCAATTATATCTGCTTCTTGATTTAGTGTGCTATACATTCTAACTCTCCTTTTTTTTAGACGTCTACCATTTCATAATATGGAACTTATTTGTACTTTTGCTAGACCCGTTGAAACAAGTGGCACATATCAAAGCTAGAAGGTCTTAAGAACATAAGAATAGCCGTACTGGGTCAGACCAATGGTCCATCAAGCCCAGTAGCCCGTTCTCATGGTGGTCAATCCATGTCACTAGTACCTAGTATCTACCAGGAGAAAGGTTTCAAAATGCCTAATTAGGTCTGTGGCAGGGGTGGGGGAAGGAGATCTCCATTGAAAAAAAAAAATCACCAAGTAAGGAGAGCCCATGATTATAGAAGATAAAGGTTCCCATACTCTACAGCAAATATGCCTTGAGTCACCAGGCTACACTTGTCACAAGACCAAGAGCATCTATTCTATGTCCACAATATGAAACAGACACACAAGGGACTCAAACTAGAATATCCCATATGGGACCACATGCATTCCTCAGAAGGAGCTAATTTGCTCACCATCAGAGGGCCATACAGAAGGAGCATAGGCCTTGTCCTGAACTGGGCATGATTGCCTTAGCAGAATGTGGTCAGCAAGGCCAGAAAGGAGAAGATTTGAGAAATACCTGAGGAGGGAGTCAAATGACACTCAATCTATGCTCCCTGAAACATGAGTACATGAGCGCTCATAGTTTTTGTGTGCGTTGCACATATTTCAAATGTTCGTTCACATGCGGGACTGCTCTGCTCTGGCACACTTTCGGCTGTGCTAGTCTAGAGAATGACACGGGGACCATTTATCGTGGTAAACCATGGTCACCGCAGTAAATCCGCAGTAAATTCGCAGTAATGGGGACATTTGCAACTGGTTTACCGCAGGAATGGGGAAAAGACCTTTCACCGCCCTGCCCCGTGGAAGCGGTGAAAAGTCTTGCTCCTGTGGTAAAATAAAATTGTGCCCGTGTCAGACTTGGCATCTCCTCCCCAGCTCCTCTTGCGCCTATTTTACCTTCAGGAGCCATCCATGCCACGATGAAGACAGAAGAAAACCAAAGCCAAAGCCTGAGACCAATGTGATTTGAAGAATAAAATTACCAGACAACAAAAAGTAGAAAAAAAATTTATATTTTGTGATTAGAATATTTCAGATTTGAAATATGTATCCTGCTGGAGCTGGTATTAGACGTAACTGTGGACTGCAAAGTCCAGGCTGTGCTTCTGGCTTGGGGCTCTCTCTCTGATCAGGGGGCAGTTGCCCTAGTTGTCCTCCCCTAACACTATTCCTGCCATGTGTGACTGAAGTATTCTGTTAACTTGATTTTTCTATGTAACATTCTGTAGTAATTTGGTTTGTTCAGTTTTCACAATAATGGAGGGAATATTTGTGAAAGGGAGGGGAGATAGGGGGTTTGTTGATCCTTGCTCTGTATTATTTGTGTTTATAAAATGACAATTGTACAGAATAGTCTCTTTTTATACTTTAATAAAATAAGTTCAGTATAAAATCATAACTATTCGAGGCTTGTGTGGGTGGGATCTGACAGTTTGAAGGGCGGGGACGGGGACTGAGCTCGCGGGGATGGGGCAGGGACAGGGACTGAGCTCGTGGGGACGGGGCAGGGATGGGGACAAGCTCACGGGGACGGGAACAGTGATATTTTTTTTCCCTGTGTCATTTTTGCTTTATCTCAAAAAAAGATGTAGTGGAATTAGAAGAGATTCAAAGAAGAGCGACCAAAATGATAAAGGCACCCCCCATAGGCAGCACTCCCCCCCCCATAGGCAGCACTGGCACCCCCCCCTAGGCAGCACAGGCACTTCTCCCCCCCCCGTAGGCAGCACAGGCACCCTCTGGTACCTTTTTTTTAAGTCCCCTTTCCGCACACCTGCCTGTCTCCTTTGCTGGACGGTGACTCACGAGAACTGACTGCAGCCATTCGGAGCGGCACCGGACCAGGCAAGAACGTGAACAGCATGCGCCTGTCTTCTGCGTCGTTCTGCCCGAACCAAAGAAGACCTGTCTAGCGAGGGAGACAGGCAGGAGCGCGGAAAGGAGACTTAAATAAAAGATACTGGGGAGGAGGCTGCCTACGGGAAAGGGGTATTCACTCCATAAGAT
Source organism: Geotrypetes seraphini (assembly GCF_902459505.1). Classification (NCBI taxonomy): domain Eukaryota; kingdom Metazoa; phylum Chordata; class Amphibia; order Gymnophiona; family Dermophiidae; genus Geotrypetes; species Geotrypetes seraphini. Next base: position 207,962,401 of record NC_047088.1, read on the forward strand.
GCACCCTTATTTCTACCCCCTTTTTGACGGTGGATAAAGTGTGTCTTATGGAGTGAAAAATACGGTATTTTGAAGACATTCCAGGGATGGAGTCAGCACTTGGTCAATTTAGTGATGATATTTACACTTAATCAGCCATCGTGTCCACTTATAATATAATAATAATAACTTTATTTTTCTATACCACCATAGTCAGTCGACTTCTAGGCGGTTCACATCAAGAGAAGGCTGGACATTCAGTGAATTACAAATGCATGAGGGGAAAGTTACAGGAGAAAAGGGTTGTAGGGGAGGGAAAGTAAGGGGGGGGACTAATACAACATTAAATATTTCTCAATGGATTGTACACCATCTACTATAATAAAACACTAAGCGCGCATGCACACTCTTACCGGCGTGTTCCGTGATCCCTGATCTGTAGGTCCGTGGCCAGCAAGAATGTGCATGCGCGCTAGAAGACACCAGGACTCCTCCTCCCGAGCACTAGGCACACTGACCGGCTTCGGCCCTGCGGGCCTCTCATGGAGCCCACCTTCCTGCCCAGCATGGATGGTGGCAGTGGTAGCGATGCCGGGAGCGGGCCAGTACCAGGGCGACTTGAGGCAGCTGGCGGATTGAGGCGCGCGCGGTGGCTGTCGGCATGTGCAGGCCATGGCGTCTTGAGGCGGCTATCGGCGCGTGCAGGCAGTTGAGTTGTGGCAAAGTTGGATGCTGGACAGGGGGAGCAGGTAAGGGGTGCTGCTGGACAGGGGGGGATGTAACAGGAAGGGAGGCCTACTGCTGGACAGGGGGAGCAGGGAAGAGGTGCTGCTCGACAGGGGGGATGTAACAAGAAGGGAGGCCTACTTAAATTAAGCGACTCATCAAATTAAAATAAAACTTGAAACTTGAACCTTGAAGAAGTGCAGCTGGACAGGGGGGAGGAAACAAGAAGGAAGGCCTACTGCTCAACAGGGGGAGCAGGGAAGAGGTGCTGCTGGACAGGGGGGGATGTAACAGGAAGGGAGGCCTACTGCTGGACAGGGGGAGCAGGGAAGAGGTGCTGCTCGACAGGGGGGATGTAACAAGAAGGGAGGCCTACTTAAATTAAGCGACTCGTCAAATTAAAATAAAACTTGAAACTTGAACCTTGAAGAAGTGCAGCTGGACAGGGGGGAGGTAAAACGAAGGGAGAAGGCCTGTTGCTGGACAGGGGGAGAAGTGAAGGGGTGGTGGTGGACACAGGGGAGGTAAAAGGAAGGGAGAAATGCTACTGATGGACAGGGGGAGTAGGCAAGGGGTTTGTCTGCTGGATGTGCAGGCTTAGCACCCGTCCGTCCGGCCAACATTTTTTGAGGTACGGGGAAGGGGGGTGGGGGTGGGGGTGGGGGGGTCATGGGGTTGGCGGGAGTGTCGTGGGTCGGCAGGGGGCCGATCGGCGGTTTGGGGGGCCGGTCATTGGGGGGGTTGCGCCGAGGGCAGGAGGGCCTAAGAACCCTTCTGCCCGTATTTTAGTGGGGGATGGGGGTTAGAGGGAGTCGCGGGCCAGGAGGGCTTGGGCTCCCTCCTGGCCGGATCGTGTGATGGGGGGGGAGATCGGCGGGCCAGGAGGGCTTGGACTCCCTCCTGGCCCCAACGGATTCGGCCCGGGGGGGGGGGGGGGTTTGGGATCGCAGGGCAGGAGGGCTTGGGCTCCCTCCTGCCCCGATAGTGTCTGGGAGGTCGGGGATGCCGTGGGGCAAGAAGGCTCGGGCTCCCTCTTGCCCCAATGTCGTTAGGGAGGGGGTTTGGGGATCGCGGGGCAGGAGGGCTTGGGCTCCCACCTGCCCCAGTGTTGTGTAGGGGGAGGGGGTGGATTCTGTAACCGGTGTTGTTTTTGACAGACATCGGTTACAGAATCCAGCTTTTAGGCGAAGGACTGGCTTCTCCTTCGCCTAAAAGCTCTTGTTTTGGACGTTTGGGGCTTAGGCTTTTTTTAGGTTGATTATATGGTATAAGTTTAGATGTAGTGGTGGTCTGGGCGTTTAAACAACTGAACGTAGAGGCAGGCCATTATCAAAAAACCCTCCTTTTGGACGTTTTTTTTTATAATGGACATTTTCCCTGCTTCTACTTTCAATGTTTAAGGCCTTAGGCCAAAAGGGGACTTAGACTTTTTTTGATTATGCCTCTCTTAACCTATAGATTTTGTAGCATAGCAGTTCATATATATTTTTCTTTATCCAATTTTCCACTTAAAACTCATTTAAGATGTAACTTATTCCATAACTACTGTGTTCACACTCAACTTCATTTTCCATAATTATGACTTCTTGAAGCAATTCACACAACAGCTTATTGCACCGTCAATGCTAATAACTGGTTGTATCAATTTCAGGCTTCATTGACATCAGGCTATATCTTCTATAGACATCCATCCACAAAATGTAGACCAGAAGCTACCTAGAAACATAGAAACATAGAGTATGACGGCAGAAAAGGGCCGACAGCCTAACAAGTCTGCCCACTCAAGAACCCTCCCTCCTCGAGAATCCATCTTTTAAGCATACCTCTGGAGCGACCCAACCAGATGGTTCCATCGTCCCTTGAAGTCAAGTGTGGTACTGGCCTCAACTACATGACGTGGAAAACCATTCCATCGATCAATTACCCTTTTGGTGAAGAAGTATTTCCTGGTGTCCCCATGAAATCTTCCCCCCCTGAGTTTTAGCGGGTGCCCTCTTGTTGCCATGGGACCCATAGGATAAAAGATTTCTTCCTCCACCTCAATGCGACCCGTGACGTATTTGAATGTTTCTATCATGTTCCCCCTTTCTCTGTGCTCTTTGAGAGAATATAAACGCAGCCTGTTCAGACGTTCTTTGTATGGGAGATCCTTGAGTCCTGAAACCATCCTAGTGGCCATTCACTGAATCGACTCCATTCTCTTCACATCCTTTTGATAATGTGGCCTCCAAAACTGAACTCAGAACTCCAGGTGAGGTCTCACCATGGATCTGTATAATGGCAGTATAACTTCAGGCTTTCGGCCGATAACGCTTCTTCTAATGCATCCCAGCATTTGTCTAGCCTTTGCTGACGCTTTCTCCACCTGATTGGCAACTTTCATATCATCCCAGATGATTACTCCCAAGTCCTGTTCTGCTGCAGTTCTTGTTAGGTTTTCACCATTCAGGGTGTATGTTCTTCATGGATTTCCGTTACCAAGGTGCATTACCTTACATTTTTTGGCATTAAAATTCAGTTGCCAAGTACTGGACCATTGTTCTAGTAAAAGTAGGTCCTGTTCCATGGTGCCGGGCATCTATATCTTTCTTCGTTTCTTTTCAGCTAGTGTACTGGGCTACATAATATCATTTATATATGAGAAGCATCTAGTATACTTTATCTTATTCCCCGTATTCAATAACGGCACTTATCTGTAATGATTTTAGCTTCCAAACGTTGGCACGCAGTATTCTCAACTTCTTTTCCTTTGGCCACTTATATCAGCAATATAGTGTTCAGCTGCTTCTGTGAAGTCCCTACGTGGCCTGCGTTATTCAAGTTGAATGGTAATCTTTCTAAAAACACAAACAGCTTATTTAGAGTCTTTATCTATAATAATTAATACAGCCGGCACTATCATTTTTTGGTACCTGTTCATACTTCCTACCAGCATGGGGTCCTTCCCGTATCTATTGCAAAGATGGCAGTGGCATCTTTTTTCTTCTTATTTGAATGGCACAAAGTGACGTCAGGCTAATCAGAAGCAAGCAGAATGCTTTGCAGCATCTAAACAAACAATTCAGTAGAAGTGTTGCCACTCGATATTACTGTTTAGCCCATTTTTGTTCTTTTTGGGCTAAATACATCCAATCAGCAGGAGGGATTCACACTCCCTCCTGCCACCGAGCCCCGTTAATTTGATTTGTTGGGGGAGAGGTTTGGGGGGTTCAGGGGATCGACAGGGCCCGATGGCAGGAGGGAGTGTGCATCACTCCTGTCATGTGGATGTATGTGTGTGGGGAGTGTCAGGCAGGAGGAAGTGGGCATTCTTCCTGCCGCACAGATGTGGGGTGTCCTCTGCTGCTGTTTAGGGGAGTCCTTTCAGCTCAGCTATTCGGGGATTTCCTTGCCAGGATCAACTGATGGCAACGGATCCCTCTGCATAGATAGATGGCTAAGCCGCCTATCTTTGAGGTGAAGCGGGCACGATTTTGTAACTGGCACCAGTGACATGGGCACCGGTTAGAGAATCGGGCGGGGGGAAGGTAATATGGGATCAATTAAAGACACCTCTTGAGGTGGCGTTAAGCACATTATCAGCAGTTGTGACAGCATATTGTACTAACTAGAGAATGACAAGGGGACAAATTTGTCCCCGTCCTGGCAGGAACTCAATTTCCCCACCCCATCCCTGTGAGTTTTGTCGCTATCCCTGTCCTGGCCCCATTCCTTCAAGCTCTGCCTTAACCGCACAAGTTTCGAACACTTATGATTTTAAAGTGTTTGAGGCTTGCGCAGATGTGGATAGAGCTTGCAGGAATGGGGCGGGAACAGGAAAAGGACTCTGGGACGGGAAAATGAGTTTCCATGAGAATGGGGAAAGATTTGTCCCCGTGTCATTCTCTAGTACTAACCTGCATGCCAGCTGTCACAGTAAGCCACTCCTCTCCACCCTGTCATGCCTACCCCCCTCCCCCCTTACCCAAGTTAAGCAGCTGGCACGCAGTTTTTACTGTGCTGGCTGTTTTAATGTATGTTAGCCATTAGCATGGATGTGCATTAATGTCTAATGCATGATAAAACCAGTGCTAGCTGCTTAATTCAGTTTAGTAAAAATGACCTATAGATTATGTACTGGGACTATACTCATAACTTTTCTTTTCATACACTTCTGCCTGAAATCTTTAAATCTTTACAATATGCTGATGCAGCTAACCATAAATCTGGCATGCATAGCAAAGTGCCTCTGGACATGACCCATTCAATATAATGAGTTGTTTTCTGTATTGTTGGTGATCTGAATTAGAGGGCAGTGATTTCTTAACCCTATCTCCTTTCAAACACCAGGCATACTTCCATTCTTTTTAAAAAATAATAATTTAAAAGTAGTTATTGCCCTAATACTTGTGCTCTGCTTTTATTGCTATATATTTTATACTGATTTCCTACTAAACTACTAGGATATAGATTTTAATTTTCACAAGTTGTGCAGCTGGAAAGAGCAGGGGGAACATGTCATGTGATTAAAGAAATAATCACTGAGCTGTCTAGTCATGATGCTGCCACAGTGGTGCAATACCACTGCAGTTTCAGAAAAGGCTATTCCTGAATATGAATTACTCGTATCTTCCTGTGTAGCCATTTTACTGCATCCACAAACCTGGGATTACTGAGCAAAGCTGCACCGTGAGAGAATCCAGCATTCAAGCATAATAAAGAGAAAAATATACACACTTAAAAACGGCAGTGTTACATTTTAGGGATATTTTATCATCATCCTGACTGAGCTGTGACTTCTTATGTTTATAATAAGCAGAATAAAACAGTATCCCGATTTCATTGTTGGTATCTTCCGTTTTATGGCTCTTAGGAAACTGGATCTGGGGTAGATAGAATGCTTGGATAAAAAGGTTATTTCCCTCCCTCTTAGGTTTCTGTTTCTTGAAGATTCTCAGCACAATAACCATTTGACGAGACCAGCAAGGTCGGTTGCTTCAGGTTTGTTTATATCCTCTTACTGCATAAGCCACGCCCACCTATTAACAGAGCTACAGCGATCACCATAGCAAATCAATTAAGGTATCTCGAGTCTGTCCCAACAATTGATGCTCCTTCCCTTCCCCCACACATTTTAAAACTTGTAGTACAAAGAAAGAGGCACAGAGCTGGTCTTCAGTGGTTAATAAAAAAAATATGGTCTTCTATTATTTAAAGCAATTACCTTCAAAGCAGCTTCACATGCTCTGCCTTCAATTCAGTGTCGGTGCTGCAAGAATGCCAAGCATAGACACATCAGCAGTTACTGTAAATAGGCCTCTAGTAATTCACCAATTACCACAGAATGCAAAACAAAAGAGCTATAATTTAACTCAACATCCTCTTCCTAATTTTTGCAAAACCAGTGAGTGCTCAGTTTATAATACAGGCACAGAGAAGCATTTTATACTAAGGTGGATATTTGCAGAATAATCTCTTCCTTCCATTACTACTGCTCTTGGCTTTAGTTTCAGGGTGGTGTGCTGAATGAATGACTTGCCTGCTGTCTGATTAAATAAACTTCTACAGACATGTTTTCCATATGTACCTGATCCCCAATGTGCTGAGGTTCAGGGTGACCCTTGGGGCAAGTACACACTTTATTTTTGGTGCCTGTGAGGCTATACATTCAGTCTCCTTCAGAATCCTCTCCCCAAGCACACAGAACATTGGCTGTATAAAAGTATCTAGACAGACACACAAAATACACACTGGAAAAATAACTGAAGGAGGCTAGCAAGGATTACAATAAAAATACCCATTTATTGAGACCTTTTCAAAAATATTATAAAAAAATAAGGGGCTCATAAAACATCCAGACGTCCAACAAAGTGCCTAAGTCAGCACTTGGATGTTTTTCTTGCCAAAACGTCCAAGTGCTAATAATCAAAACTCATTTCCTGGACATCTAGCAGCAAGTTTTACCTACTGTGCGTCCAGAGAGTAAAGGGGCATGTTGGGAGGCGTGATATGGGTGGGCTTTGGGCGGCCTTAGACTTGCACGTCCTGAAGCTATAATCAAATGTTTTGCAGGATGCCCTGGACAGAACTTAAGACGTTTCAGGCTAGACCTATTTTAGATGCATCTAAGTGCCAAAAAGGTGCCCAACTGATCAGATGAACATTAGACGCATGGACTACTGACTCCCTCCCACCCCACAAACATCTGAATTTAAAAGTCCATACCTGTCTGTAGAACAGCAGTATCTCCTATGGAAAAGCCTACTAGAGCATCACACCAGTGTGAACCATAGAGAGAGGAGGACCGAGACCCATAAGACTCCACCCACATTTATGGTGGAAAGTTTGAGCCCACCAAAATTCTACTCTGCTGCCATATAGATACCCCCTGTAGCCATAAGGGCTATTGGGGTGGTAGCCGGGGGGGGGGGGGGGGCTCACTACAACTTTTAAGGAGGTTATGGTGAGATGTATTTGTGGCACCTTTATATGAAGTGCACAGCAGCACCCTCTAAAGTGTCCCACTGTTCTGTTGGCTTTTCTTTGGGGCCAGCCCATTATAATGCTGACCCCTCCCACATCCAAATGCAGTTCATTTGGACGTTTCCTACTTAGATTATTATTTTTTGGTTGAAAATGGGGTATAACTTTGGACATTCTGGGGTCTGGACATCCCGGTGACCTAGATGTCTAAGTAGACAATTTTCAAAAAAATATTTGGACATCTAGCATATCGGTTTTTGGAAATATCCTTTTTTTTTTGCTTCTGATTTGGGTGATACTCGAGAGGGTTCGGAGGAGAGCGTCACGTCTGATAAAAGGTATGGAAAACCTTTCATACGCTGAGAGATTGGAGACACTGGAGCTTTTTTCCCTGGAGAAGAGGAGACTTAGAGGGGATATGATAGAGACTTACAAGATCATGAAGGGCATAGAGAAAGTGGAGAGGGACAGATTCTTCAAACTTTCAACAAATAAAAGAACAAGAGGGCATTCGGAAAAGTTGAAAGGGGACAGATTCAAAACAAATGCTAGGAAGTTTTTCTTCACCCAACGTGTGGTGGACACCTGGAATGCGCTTCCAGAGGGCGTGATAGGACAGAGTACGGTATTGGGGTTCAAGAAAGGATTGGACAATTTTCTGTTGGAAAAGGGGATAGAGGGGTATAGATAGAGGATTACTGCACAGGTTCTGGACCTGTCAGGCCACCGCGTGAGCGGACTGCTGGGCACGATGGCCCTCAGGTCTGACCCAGTGGAGGCACTGCTTAAGTTATGTTCTTATGAGACTAAAGAGTCAGAGACGGTATGCTGGATACAAGACACTGGAAGGAGAGAGAAAGAAAGGAGATGCTGGACATGGGGAAAGAGGAAGAGAGAGAAGATGGAGCTACTAAGAGACAGGGAAGGTGAGTGGGGGTGGGGGTAAAAGTAAGAGATAGCTTGTAGGTAGCTGAAAGTAAGGAAACTTAGGAAATAAGAAGGAGCAGTGAAATCTGGATAGAGCAGCGGTTTCCAACCCTATCCTGGAGGACCACCAGCCAGTCATATGCATGAGAGAGGGTTGCATATAATGGGGGTAACAGGCATGCAAATCTGCCTCTTGCATATTCATTAGGGCTATCCTGAAAACCCGACTGGCTGCTGGTCTTCCAGGACAGGGTTGGGAACCATTGGGATAGAGAAAGGAAGCGATGTTCAATGTAGGGGAGGAAGTGAAGATAGGAGAAGATAAAAATGGCCACTGAACATGTTTCACTGGCAAGAGAAGACAAAAAAGCAGAAATCTCAGCCTGAGACCACCTCTACAACTAGAAGAATAAATTGCCAAACAGCAAAGGCAGAAAAATGTTTTATTTTCTGTTTAGTGATTGGAATATGTCAGTATTTGGAATGAACCTCTTTCTATTTCTCTGGGGTGGTACTGCATGCAGTGAGTGGTTTCTTAGTGTTTCAGTTTAATTAAAAAAAAAATAATAATAATTCTTTATTTATCTTATTCGTTACAATTAAATAACAAATATTCATGAATATCAACAGAACTTCAGTATATACAGATAACTTAAAATAAGTATAAGAAATAAATCAATGATCTAGTCCACATTATAGTGATCGCCAGTTCCCAATCTAGGAAATTAAATCTATTTATACATTACCATCATTGACAGGCATAAATTGTGGCTTACTTTTACTATGTCACAAAACATCCTCCTAAACTGAAAACTTAAACTTTCAACAAAGGTTTATCCTTAATAAAATCTTCCAACTGGGCTGGATCTAAAAACACATATTAATCACTTGCATACGAGATAAGGCACTTACACGGAAATTTTAAATAGAAGGTCGCTCCAACTGCCAAAACCTTGGGCTTAAGCAGTAGGAACTGCCTCCTTTTAAACTGAGTCTGTCTAGAGATATCAGGAAAAATTATTACCCGTTGGCCACAAAATAGGTCTTTTTTTTTTCATAAAATATAACTTCAAAATAGCCTGTTTCTCTAACTGTGTCTTGAAAGCCGCCAGAAGTGTTGCCCGTTTATTTATTACGTCTTTTGAAGATTCAAGAAACTGTGATACATTCAAACTACAGGTGAAACTAGTTTATCCATTTCAACTTCCTCTGCTAGTTCCTTAGCAGCTTTTGGGATGTAATAGAGTTTCCACATTAGGATACTGCAATATCTCCCTCATATACATTCTTAAGAGTTCTAATGGAGAAAGGTGGTAGTATGTAACAGGAAAATTTAAGAAACGAAGGTTCTTAACTCTTAGGGCTCCTTTTATGAAGCCGCGGTTTAACGCGCGTAATAGTGTGCGCAAATATGCCGGCTGCGCTAGCCGCTACCGCCTCCTCTTGAGCAAGTGGTAGTTTTTCAGATAGCGCGGGGGTTAGCGCACGCTAAAAAGGTGTGTGCGATAAAGCCGCTAACGCAGCTTCATAAAAGGAGCCCTTAGAGCAGTGGTCTCAAACTCGCGGCCCGGGGACCACATACGGCCCGCCAGGTCCTATTTTGAGGCCCTCGGTATGTTTATCATAATCACAAAAGTAAAATAAAACCGTTTCTTGATCATACGTCTCTTTAGGTATAAATGACAATATTATTATTAAGACTTAGCCAAAAGGAAAGATTTATAAACTATAACGAGTTTTACCTCATGCAAAGTTTTAATTTCTTTAATAAGACATTAACTATTTTTTTCTGAGGCCCTCCAAGTACCTACAAATCCAAAATGTGGCCCTGCAAAGGGTTTGAGCTTGAGACCACTGCCTTAGAGTATTCTCCAGTTTCTCTATTTTAGCATGAATCAACATACCATCTTTAATATTAGAAGTAGCATTAATCTGTAAATTACCCATAGTTTGATCTAATTTTTCTAACTTGCTACCTGTATCTGCTAGTTTACCTTCATGCTCATTAATTTTTAGAGTAATATCAGATGATAATTGACATAAATTCAAAACGGTTTTCTGTAATGAAGACTCAATTCTATTAACACTTAGTAACATAGTAACATAGTAACATAGTAACATAGTAACATAGTAGATGACGGCAGATAAAGACCCGAATGGTCCATCCAGTCTGCCCAACCTGATTCAATTTAAATTTTTTTTTTTTTTTTTTTTTTTTTCTTCTTAGCTATTTCTGGGCGAGAATCCAAAGCTTTACCCGGTACTGTGCTTGAGTTCCAACTGCCAAAATCTCTGTTAAGACTTACTCCAGCCCATCTACACCCTCCCAGCCATTGAAGCCCTCCCCAGCCCATCCTCCACCAAACGGCCATATACAGACACAGACCGTGCAAGTCTGCCCAGTAACTGGCCTAGTTCAATATTTAATATTATTTTCTGATTCTAAATCTTCTGTGTTCATCCCACGCTTCTTTGAACTCAGTCACAGTTTTACTCTCCACCACCTCTCTCGGGAGCGCATTCCAGGCATCCACCACCCTCTCCGTAAAGTAGAATTTCCTAACATTGCCCCTGAATCTTCCACCCCTCAACCTCAAATTATGTCCTCTGGTTTTACCATTTTCCTTTCTCTGGAAAAGATTTTGTTCTACGTTAATACCCTTTAAGTATTTGAACGTCTGAATCATATCTCCCCTGTCTCTCCTTTCCTCTAGGGTATACATATTCAGGTCTTCCAGTCTCTCCTCATACGTCTTCTGGCGCAAGCCTCCTATCATTTTCGTCGCCCTCCTCTGGACCGCCTCAAGTCTTCTTATGTCTTTCGCCAGATACGGTCTCCAAAACTGAACACAATACTCCAAGTGGGGCCTCACCAATGACCTGTACAGGGGCATCAACACCTTCTTCCTTCTACTGACTACGCCTCTCTTTATACAGCCCAGAATCCTTCTGGCAGCAGCCACTGCCTTATCATACTGTTTTTTCGCCTTTAGATCTTCGGACACTATCACCCCAAGGTCCCTCTCTCCGTCCGTGCATATCAGCTTCTCTCCTCCCAGCATATACGGTTCCTTCCTATTATTAATCCCCAAATGCATTACTCTGCATTTCTTTGCATTGAATTTTAGTTGCCAGGCATTAGACCATTCCTCTAACTTTTGCAGATCCTTTTTCATATTATCCACTCCCTCTTCGGTGTCTACTCTGTTACAAATCTTGGTATCATCTGCAAAAAGGCACACTTTTCCTTCTAGCCCTTCAGCAATGTCACTTACATACATATTGAACAGGATTGGCCCCAGCACCGAACCCTGAGGGACTCCACTAGTCACCTTTCCTTCCTTCGAGCGACTTCCATTAACCACCACCCTCTGGCGTCTGTCCGATAGCCAGTTTCTGACCCAGTTCACCACTTTGGGTCCTAACTTCAGCCCTTCAAGTTTGTTCAACAGCCTCCTATGAGGAACTGTATCAAAGGCTTTGCTGAAATCCAAGTAAATTACATCTAGCATATGTCCTTGATCCAGCTCTCTGGTCACCCAATCAAAAAATTCAATCAGGTTCGTTTGGCACGATTTACCTTTTGTAAAGCCATGTTGCCTCGGATCCTGTAACCCATTAGATTCAAGGAAATACACTATCCTTTCTTTCAGCAACACTTCCATTATTTTTCCAACAACTGAAGTGAGGCTCACCGGCCTGTAGTTTCCTGCTTCATCCCTGTGACCACTTTTATGAATAGGGACCACATCCGCTCTCCTCCAATCCCCAGGAATCACTCCCGTCTCCAGAGATTTGTTGAACAAGTCTTTAATAGGACTCGCCAGAACCTCTCTGAGTTCCCTTAGTATCCTGGGATGGATCCCGTCTGGTCCCATCGCTTTGTCCACCTTCAGTTTTTCAAGTTGCTCATAAACCCCCTCCTCCGTGAACGGCGCAGAATCTACTCCATTTTCTCGTGTAACTTAGCCATACATCGTTTAAAGTGATAACTTTATCTTTAGGGAGAACATTAGAGTCTGGCTCCATAGCCATCTGCACAGGAGTCAGACCCTTTGCTCCCAGTAAAGATTGTCCTGAAACCTACAGTCCAAAAAACATAGATAATTGTAGGGACGAGGCTGCTCCTTCCTGCAAGGGGAAAGACTCTGCTTTCCCAACTAAATGTGATGGTTGAGGAAGTGGTGACGATTCCCCAGAGGATAGTGAGGCGGCATGAATATCTAAAGTTACCTGCTCTTCCACATGTGGCCAAACGGGAGCCAAAAGGTGACGATCCATCGGGCCTGTCGTTGAAGTAGATGATATAACTTTTGCCTTCCTTTTACCCATAGTGGTAGGGTTCGATAATTACCCACTCACTTCTCCTCTTAGGCTCCGAAGGGGCTTCAGTTTAATTTTTTATTTCTATTTTCACTTTGGTCATTATTTTATTTTAAATTTGGTGAGGGCTTGTGTTCTGAGTGTGCAACCAAAGCTAGATATTCTGTTAACAAAGAGTTTTCATGTAAGAAAGTGTACACATGTTCAGTTTTCCTAATAGGTATGCTGATGTTTTGGGGATCGATACAGTGCTGCCTTTTCCTAGCTATGGTTCTTATGTGAGTTTTGGATGTTAGTGTTCAAATGGTAGATTTGTTTTAGGTCCTAAAGTAGCTCTTTTTTTTTTTTTTGTAGAGGTTTGGGTTTATGTTGCTGTTAACCGAGATGTAACTAGAATCAGACATTTTTTGTATGGTAAGTTTTATGGGGAAATATCCTAGCTCTGTTCTTGGGGGAACAGCCCTACATCTGTTCTTGGGGGAGTTGATGGGGGTTATATGGATGTATAATACTGCTTTGGATTTATATCATATTGAAGAGCATATATGTTTTAGAAGATGGCTCAATGGGGCCTGAAGGGTGTGGAGTAGGGGGCACATGTACTTTGTACAATTATAATTAAAAGACCACCACCTCTTCAATCTGCTGACCACGATGCCCAACTACAAAACATTCAGGAAAGAACTTAAAACTATATTATTCAAGAAATTTGTCAAATGATCTAACTAAACCTGATCGACCCTTCCCAGATCTCGACGTATACTATATCTATTAACCTTGTAATCTCCTTGGGAATGCCCAGATCAATTCTTGTTATAAACCGCCTAGAACTGAAAGGTATTGGTAGGATAGAAGACACTTACCATACAAAAAATATAATGTAATAATTATAAAAAGTTAAGTGAATTTTTTATCGGCCTATATTGGGAATTAAGAGGGGCACTGTCGAAAGAATATCCAAGACAGAATTGAGATATCTGGCTCATAATGTCCAAAAAAACATCATCTATCTGACAGCCATTTTCAAACAGAAAAAATATTTGAAAATACATGAGAAGGGCATTTTTGCACTGAAAACATTCAAATTGAAACATCCAAAATGTGCACATCAAAAAATTAGGCACAAAAACATCTTTCTGGCTTAATTTGTCCAAAAATGGCTACACAGACTTCCCTGCAGATCAGTGGGATAACCTAGTAGTTGATGTAGTAGACATTAAACAACAGGACTGTAGGGGTGATTCCTGCTTTACCTAATGTTAGGCCTCAGACTCATGTCAAGAAAGCCATGAACCATCTTTGCTGCCTGATGTATTCTGTATGTGTTTACAAGAACTGTGTGTTTGCAGTCAAGGACATGTGCCCATCCCAGCATGTCCAGCTCCTGTGTGAACCTGGAGGAGTAATGAACTATCTTTTGTGCTCTTATCATCTATGGCGCCTATCAAGGCCTCTGCACAAGAAGAAGACAATTCATTCTTGCTGTTCTGTTTTGATTGGTCCTGGAGGGTCATCTGACACGATCTAAGGAGAGAGGTGTTTGCGAAGAGTCAGACAGTGTTTTGATTTGGGTGAACTCGGATCTAAACTTGTGTTTCTCTTACTTTGCACCATTTTACAATAAGAGCTGATAAAGGTTCCCTCTTGTGACTAGCTCTCGGAGGAGAGTGAGGAAGCAGAACAGTCTTTTGGACATATCTAAAAGTGCTCTGGTTTTGATTTTATTAGGGATATGGTGCCTTGATAAAACCCCTTCAGGTGAAACATGTTGGCGGTATAAATCCCTGAAAGCATGACCACAAGTTTTAAGCTATTTAAACTATTTATACACTAAGGTGGAAAAAAGTATTTATAAATTTAATAGCAAAGTATGGAAGATTCGTTGAGGAAGTAGGACATAAAGCCTGACACAATGAATTTGTACAAGTGCTAGGTGGTACTTCTGAGGATCTATAAACGTTGTACTATTTACTGTGAAGAGAGTTAGGAGGGGTAAGAGAATATACACCCTTCCAATCTGAAGTTTGGGCTATACTCTCACAGAAAATTTAACTTCAACTATTGTGCTGTTTCTTCAACCTTAGCAGCATGGAGTAGAAAATGTAGTTTTTAGTTTAAATTCTAGGCAGATGATTTCAACCTTTTGTACATCTTGGGCTCGAAAGGTAATCCATCCCAAGAAATGCAAATCATCCTGCTGCAATTGCAAACTGATTTTGAGCTAATGAAGTCAAAGTGAAAGTAGAAAAGTCCAAAATTTTATGGATTAAAGTTCTGAAAGATCTGTCACTACTAATTCTTCCAGCAAATTATGTACTACCCTACCATTCAAGTAAACTATTCACTGTCTTGGGGTTTTCTTGATCAAAGGTTTACTGAGGAAATACACACGAATGTATTTGAAAAAAAACAAAACTACTTAACATTAAAATTTTCAGGCCTTTTATGAAAAAGATAAATTTTTATAACTAATTCATATTCTAATCAGCTCTTCAGCAATTTTATTTATTTATTAAATTTTCTGTACTGTTCTCCCAGGGGAGCTCAGAACGATTTACATGAATTTATTCAGGTACTCAAGCATTTTTCCCTGCTGTTTGAGTCTTGGATGTTAGTGCTGTTTTGGCATGATAGGTTTGCTCTAAGGATTATTAGCGACTCTTTGTAGGTTGTGCAGCTGGCTGCCAAAATGACTGTCCTAGTCAGCTGAAGGAAGAACAATCTGGGCCCCTGCTCCAGGAAGGTACAAATCAGATCTGAATAGGAGGTGGTTTATTCTGTGAGCCTGAATTGAAGCTTAAGTTTTTAAAGTATAAAACTGAGTTAAAAAAGTAACTGTCACATTTCCCTCTACAAAATGGGGTCTAGCAAGAAAAAGATGTAAAGCTGTATTGAGTGGGTATTCCACTCTGGCACCTGCATGAGCCTTGGCTCCCTGTTCTAGGTTCTAAGAATAACGAAAGAAAACCACAGATCGTATCTATATCTGTCCCCTGAGGATATAAGAGGAGGAATTAGTCATCAGGAAGAACTAGTCCAGATCCTGTGATGGAGAGAGTAACAGAGTAAAGCTTCTATCGCTCACCACCTTCACAGCTTGTAAGTTTCAAAAGTTTCTCCCCCTCAATCAACCCTCTCCATCCTATCTGATCACATCTCACCAGCATCACCAGCATCTCACCTCTCCTACTTTGCTCTGCAGTCTCCTACTCCTACTTTTGCTCACTGCAGGGGACATCAACCCCGCTCCTGGATCTCCTAATTAACTCTCACCCTACTCATGCAGACCTTATCGCAGCATCTCTAACCTTATCTCTGTTCCTCTCCTCTCTCCTTTTTCTCTACCTTTCTGTTGTGCCCTGTGGAATGCATGCTCCATCTTCAACAAGATCGCTTACGTTCATGATCTCTTTATCTCTCATTCTTTCCACCTACTTGCGCTAAATGAAACCTGGCTCTGCCCTGAAGACATTGTCTCAGTCACTGCTCTACTGTTTTTCCCATACGCTTCACCCCGGAGGTCATGGAGGAGAGGTTGGGCTGCTACTGTCATCCTCCTGTAGATTTCAACCTCTTCTCTTACCTCAGTCTCACTGCTTCTCCTCCATCGAAGTCCATTCCATCTGTCTAGTCATTCCCCTCTCTTTCCAAATAGCAGTTATTTATTGACCTCCTCAAAAATCCCTATATTCCTGGCTTTCTGTCTTTCTTGAACTGTCATCTCCTTCATTTATCCTTGGTGATTTCAACATTCATGCCGAGGACATCTCTTAACTCCTACACCTCAAAGTTTCTTGCTCCAATATTCTCATTCAGTCTTTAGCTGTGCTCCTCTATCCCTATGCACCAGACTGGTTACTGCCTTGACCTTGTCCTCTTCTCTTACTCCTCAGTTGTCAATTTCTTCACTTCAATTCTCCCGCTCTCTAACCATCACTGAAAACCTTCATGTCTTAACACCTTATCCCCAGACACGACCGATTCTCAGGAATCTTCAGGCTATCGACCCATTCCCTTTCACTGCCACTATCTCCCCTTCTGTCAAAGACAACACTGCAAATCTGTCAGTTAAGCAATCTCTTATAACACTATCCTCTCCTCTGCCCTTGATACACTTGCTTCTCCCATTTCACATCCTATAAGACGTGACAAATACCAGCCGTGGCTGACCTCTAAGATCTGCCTACTCATTGATATGCTGTCTTTACTGGGGTTTCAGGACTCTGTTATCTCATGGTTTTCTTCATACCGTTCCCGTCGCACTTTTAGCATAAGCTCTAGAGGATCCTTCTTTGCAGCTATTCCGCTATCGGTCAGAGTACTTTAGGGCTTGGTCCTGGGAACTCTTCTATTCTCCATCTATACTTCTTCCCTTGGTGCTCTATTCTCCTCCCACAGCATCATGCTCTGTCTCTAGCAGTATTCAAAACCAGGCTGAAAGTCCACTTTTTTGAAGCTGCATTTAGGTCCTAACTAAATTGTAAAGCACCCATTTCTGCTTGTCATTCCCTCCATAGTCCCCACCCTATCTGCCTCATCATTCCCTACTTTAGCAGCATATATAGATTCACCCTTTTGTCCTGTGTGTCTGTCAAAATGAGATTGTAAGCAGAATCGGACAAGGACTGTCTTTTGCGTGTGCTTCTGGTAGTGTTATAGAAGCCTAAATAAAATAGGTTAGAGTATATAGCACTGAATGATGAGGTAGATATAATAGGCATCTCAGAGACCTGGTGGAAGGAGGACAATCAATGAGATACTGTATTACTTGGGGTACAAGGATAGAGTAGCTCAAATTGGAAGGGGGGGGAGGGGTTACGCTATATGTTAAAGATATAAAAAGGATGGAGTCAGTCCTGAGTAAGGCTACTAAAATGGTGCGTGGTCTTTGTCATAAGGCGTATGGGAACAGACTTAAAGATTTCAATTTGTATACTTTGGAGGAAAGGCAGGAGAGGGGAGATATGATAGAGACATCTAAATGTGCATGAGTCAAGCCTCTTTCAGTTGAAAGGAAGCTCTGGAATGAGAGGGCATAAGATGAAGTTAAGAGGTGAGAGGCTCAGGAGTAATCTAAGGAAATACTTTTTTACAGAAAGGATAGTAGATACATGGAACAGTCTCCTGGAAGAGGTGGTGAAGACAGACTGGGTATGAATTCAAGAAAACCTGGGATAGGCACGTGGTATCTCTTAGAGAGAGGAAGAGATAATGATTACTGTGGATGGGCGGACTGGATAGGCTATTTGGCCTTTATCTGTCATCATGTTTCTATGAATTGAATCAAATAAAATAAACATTCAGCATGACATAGATAGTAGTGTGTAATCCATATGGATAGAAATTCCATGTGTAAAGGGAAGGAATATAAAGATAGAGTTATACTGCTGTCCCCTGAGACAAAATGAGCAGACATGAAGAAATGTTTTCAGAGATTAGCGCAACAGTATAATAATGGGTGATTTAAATTACCAAAATACACAGGACAAGATAAATGTAATCATTACTACACAGATACTTTTATCTCCTTCTGCTGGGGAGGGAAACAGTTAAATAATAATACACTGTTGAGGAGAAAAAGATCTCATCAAAACAGCAAAAGCTGTTCATCAGTTCATCATTGGTCAGTAGCAGTATTGAGAGGTGCTGTTTTGTGGTTTCAACCCCTGATGACGCGTAATGGGGTATTCCCGTAGGGATTTGTATTTAAATCTGGCACTTGGAGTTTACAGTGGATTCACTGCACTTGTATTTGGCGCAGTGCAGCTTGAACTGGTGGAATGGACAGTCATTGAACTGTGAAGAAATCCTGCTTTTGCGGTTGCTTCTCCAGCTATGAATGTGATCGTCTTTATGAGCTAAGTAATTTGAACTTTGCAATTGTTTTTTTGGATGGCGTCTGTATTTTTTGCTGTTTGGATAAGTTGGATAAACATTTAGCTGGATTGAACTTTGATAAGACTGCCTTCCTTTTCCTTTATGCTGTGTTTTTCCCTATATGCTGCTCCACATCTCATTCAGGGGCATCTTTCCCTTGGACAGAACTCCTCTACTCCCTCTGATAATATCTTTTGGTTTGGTCCAAGAACAAAGGTCCAATATTTCTCTGTTAGAATCCCCTGATTTGTAGTTATCGTCCTTGATTGTTTTCAGGGAGATGCCTAAGGCCATCTGCTTTCAGGAGGAAGCTTTAGTTGCACAGGGGACTCAGGAGATATCACAAGAAATTTCCCTTAAAGATGTATGGCTAATAAATACAAGAGTTGAGGGGTTATTAAAGTCAGTAGCAAGTCAAAATGTAATTTTTTCTCAAGAGGTTATTCAGAAGCTGGAAAATGACTCAAATTTGAAAGTTTTAGACAAATGATTGTCAGCAACTGAATCACAAATAACTACTTTACAAGCAATTTCATCTTCAGCTGTCCATTCATCCCTTGGTAACTGCTTCATGAAACCATCTATCAAGCCTCCACCTGCTGCTTGGGATCTTAACATAGTACTATCTGCTCTAATGAAATCTCCTTTTGAGCCACTTACATCTTGCTCTCTCAAGCTTCTCATTTGGAAAGTTGTTTTCCTAATTGCCCTCACCTCTGCACACTGTGATAGTGAGCTTCCATGACTTTTGAACTTATCCAAAATTCCTACCTAAAGTCGTCTCAGAATTACACCTCAACTAGTCCATAGTTCTTCCTGTTTTCTTTCTAAAACCACATATGATTTCTAAAGAGGCAGATCTTCACAACTTGGACTGCAGGCATGCTCTGGCATACTACCTGGACCGGACTAAACAATTGACCCTTACAAATTTGGATTTCATGTTACTAAGAGAACCATCTGTACTTGGCTAGCTGACTGTATCTCCTTCATGTATACTCAGGCTGGGCTGACACTTCAGGGCTGTGTGACAACCCATAATGTCTGAGCTATGGCTACTTCAGAGGATTATTTCCACTCTCCATCTATTGAAGAAATATGCAGTGCAGCTACTTGGTCCTCAATCTATACATTTACTTCTCACTACTGTTTGGAACAAAACTCCAAAAGAGAGTCAATTTGGACAAGTTGTTATGCAAAATGTTTTCTCTACCTAAGCACCAGTAGCTCCAGATTGGCCTCACTGACCATGGTACACAGACCTCCTGCCCTGGTTGGAAGGTGACCCTCTTGCCAGAAAAGGCTACCCTCCTGAGGTTGGAGCCTTTTCTGGCAATGGTTGATAGAAATGGAAGATCCAGATTCTTTCTGGCTTATGCTCTGGCCATTGAGAAGAAGTGCTTAGGGAAGTGTATTTTTTGCCCCATGGTGATTTTCCTCATTGCTCCACTCTTGAAAGTCCTGCACCATCTTGCTTTGGGTCCTGCAGTCCACTGCATTCCAGAAACTTCAGTATTCTATATTTTTGGAAACATTTTCATTATTTTAATTAGCACAGAGTTCTGACTAACTGGTCTGTAGTTCCCAACCTCCTCCTCCTTCTTATGTGGAAAGGGACCACATCTGCCCTTCTCCATTCCTCCATGACTAGTTTTGACTCTAGAGAAGCATGGAAAAGTTCTGCCAGATCTTCCCTAAGTTTCTTCAGTACCCTCAAATGCATGCCATCTAATCCCATCATTTTGTCCACCTTTAGGTTAGCTAACTAGCTCCACTTGAACACAATCCTCTGAAAATTGTTCAGGGTCTACCACACTTCTGTTCCTATTTGTGTTTGTCTTCTGCAGTCCTACTCCTGACCCTTCATCTGATGCTATCTCCTCCCTCTCACTCCCCAAAACCCTTGGTTTTCATGCTTCTCAGAGGAATAGCACCATTTTATTGCCTTTTTGACACTGGGTATCTGGGTGTGGCAATTAAAACAAAAATCCCTGACACCTCATTTGAAATCTTAAACCCCGGAAGGGGAAGGGGACACCAAACTAGTCCACAAAGGGCTCCGCAGTTGCTAAGGCGAGCATTGAATATTTAGGTCTAAGTTGCCAAAATGCTGATTGCTACCGAATCCTATTGACTGGCAACATTTTAAATGAGAAGATATGGTCAGATATCCAGCTGCAAATTAGCTGGGTAAATGTGGCTGAATATGCAGTAAAAATGTATATTTAGCTGCCCATCAGGATTTGCCAATTCTCTCCATTCTGATTATTTTGCTGGGGCCTTAAACCAATTCTTAATATTTAAAGTTCAAGAAGGTCACCCTTTTTAATCTTAGGGGATCTCTGAAGAAGGTTACTCAATAGAATTTATACTTGCATATTATTCAGGAGAGTTCTGTATAAGTTTTTCCATGATTGCAAATCAAACCTTCTTCCTTTGTATCCACACGAAAGCCTCTGAATGGGTCAAATATGTGTTTACTCGTACACATTTAAAATGACAAAAACTACTGTGATAATAATCAGGTAACTTTAACTGAGAAAACAAACAGTACAATACGTAATGCTATTCAGTTGGAAAAGGATTTGCACTTAAAATGTAAATTATACTGTCATTTTACTAGTCAGAGCAGTAAACCAATGTTCATCTCAGAACTGAGTCAGAATTGCAGTCTCCAAAGCCAGATTTTGCTGATGAAAGTGACAAAGGCAGTGAACTCTTGATTTTAGCTTCTTTCTCTCTGTGGTTTATTTGTATGTGGTAGGTGCTCCTTCAAAACATTTTAAACCTTCCATTACGCACTTAGAGGACACTCTAGTAAACGGAATGCTTTCATGTATTTAGCAAATTCATCTTGTGTTTCCTTCACATAAAAGAGTACTTATTTATATCATCTCAGCATAATGATGATAACCTCTAAATCAGAGCTGCCCAAGTCCGGTCCTTGAGATCTACTGGCAGGCCAGGTTTTCAGGAAATCCACAATGAACATTTCAGGAAATCCACAATGAACATGCATGAGAGAGATTTGCATACGAAGAAGGCAGTGCAGGCAAATCTTTCTCATGCCTATTCATTGTGGATATCCTGAAAACCTGGCCTGCCAGTAGATCTCGAGGACCGGACTTGGGCAGCCCTGCTCTAAATGTTAGGGCCTATAAGCACCTAAGAAAACCTGCTATCTGTATTCAGTATTTGGCATCACCGAGATAGGAAAAAAAAAGTGGCCTAGTGGTTAGAACTACAGCCTCAGCATCCTGGAGGATGTGGGTTCAAACTCTGCACTGCTCCTTGTGACCTTGGGCAAGTCACTCAATCCTCCTTTGCCTCAGGTGTGTTAGATAGACTATGAGTCCACTGGGACAGATAGGGAAAATGCCTGTGTACATAATTGTAAACTGCTTAGATAACCTTGATAGGCTGTATATAAATGCATACCTAATAAATAAAAAAATATTTAAATTCCTCTATTCTTTTTGTATAAATTCCCTCATCACTGCGTTATCATTTTATGCAGTTGTCTTGCGCAGAGTTGTTTTTGCGGAATTGTTCGTGCGCATTTGTCTTGCGCGCATTTGACTTGCCACCTTTACCCCTTAAGCTGTTTAAAAAAAAAAAGTGCTATAGTATATTCACTAAATATGATATCAGATGACTAGGAAAAGGATTTGTAGCTTTGAAGAACAAAGGGAAAAGGTTTTTTTGGTAATTCAGGCATAATCCTACAGAATTGCTATTAGTGAAATAAGTCCAACAAGGATCCAGGAATTGTTCTGGACACCGAGGATGCATGAACATTAAGCAGTTATTGATCTTCTTCAAAGTTGAAAATTGATAGAGGCCTTTGGGATCAAACATTGACTGTTACCCACCCATTTTTCTTAATTTTCATTGATGTTGAAAGCTACTGATGCAATGCATTAGGCAAAGGCTACAAACAATCGACATCAGCCTTCATTGGAAAGCAATATTGAGAACTCTGTACTCTTTAGGTGCCACTGGATTGAGAACTGCTCATCCTTCTCAGAATCAGTAGGACTGTAATTGTTTGGTTGAAATAACTATGTGGACAGGCTATATACATGCCTCCCAATTCTTCCATATATTCCTCAGTTCTTAATTCTATCTCAGAGGAGATCAAAGAATTCCACACTCAAGTGTAGCTAACATAGTCAAAGCTTTGAGAAGCATTTCTGCATCCTCCAAAATAATGGGACATCAGAAAGGCTTCTCATATACAGGTGACTGGCAATTTTATTGGGAATAATGACAGGAATTAATTAATTATTAAACATATGTAGTTGGACATTGTCCAATTATAATCCATTTACAAATTACATATTCTATTGGTTCTATGCAAGTCACATGGTTTTCTGTTAATTTTACTTCCTTAGCAACAGTGGCTTAACTAATCACATGCTATTGGTCACCTCTTTTAGCAATAGAAGTGTACAACGTGCTTACTGACCCTGCAAACATGTTCTATTCTATTGCAAATATCTCATTTACAGAAACAATCACATGATTTTCTATAACTCCAACTCATCAATATTTGTCCTAACTATATAAATGAAACTGTGGACAGACATGTATGTAGCCTGTCCACATAGTTATTTCAACCAAACAGTTCAACCTTCAAAGACTTGGACCAGGCCATTAATGATTCTCTAAGGACTCAGGATAATATCGGCTTACCTACTATTCCCTCTTCAAAGAGATGCTGGTTAAGATAAGTGAGAGGCTTTCTCAATACCTTCTTTGACATGAGATACTGACTACATCATTATAGATGTTGATACAAGGTCAAGCAGCAGACTCTTGAAATCCCCGCCCACTTTCAAATTGTTTATGCTCAAACATTTCTGACCATAAAGGACAATGTCATGTCTCATAGAAGGTCATTTTATAACAAAACACCTAGATTGGGAGGCCAAGTAGGCACCTATTTTAATGCTATTTTATAAAGATATTTGGGCACCTATGTGTTTTTATAAACAGCCTCTGAAAACCTGAAATTGTGATAAAATGCAACTGTAAACATTTATCCCTACTTGGGAATCAATACAAATGTAGGCAGCTGACGTATGCATAGGTGAGTACTTTATAACCTATGCATGTACTTCATGACTTCACCCATGCTCTTCTCAAACATGCCTACTCTTGCAGTGTTTAAAAGTACATATATTCTCATCAACATGTATAATTTTTTATGAAAAATCCTTTATAAGATTTACCCCTTTATTCAGCAGTCGTGTTGATAGCCTACTTGAAATCAGACTCTGTGGAGGAGAGCTGTAAACAAGAACTTTGGTTCATAATTCATACTAGTGCTGCCTGATTCAGGAAAAAAAAAATTGATTCGATTCAGCTTATTGAATCGATTTTTCGATTTGATTCGATTTCCTGCCCAATTGGGTGGTTTTTTCAAACATCCTGGTGGGTTTATTTTATAGCCTCTTCACCCCTTTGCCTCTCCTACCCACACTGGCGCTGTGGTGTAAACAAAATAAACAAACAAAAAAGACTTTTCCTCTCTCTGTTAAATCCTAGCTCACGTTTGCGGTCTAACACCAGCTTTAGAAGGATACACATTTCAAATCTGACATATTGTAATCACAAAACAGAAAATAAAATTATTTTTCCTACCTTTTGTTGTCTGGTAATTTTTCAAATCATGTTGGTCCCAGGCTCTGGTTGTCTTCTGATCAGGCTCTCCTTCTTTCTTCTTTCTCCGTGCTAACCATCTATCTTCCATCTCTGTCCTCCCTTTCTGTTTCCCTCTTCTCCCCCGGAGGTATGGCATCTTTCATTTTTTTTTCATCTCCATCCCCCTGCAGCTGCAGCGATGGACCCCACCATCCACAGATCTACCATCTCTCCTTTTCTCAACTACCCTTTCATCCAGCATCTCTCTTCTGTGTCCCTGTCCCTATTCTCTTCTCCAGTAGTGTCCCCCTTGTGTCCCTGTTCCTATGCTCCCTCCATGCCCAGCATCTTATCTCTGTTTCATGTTTCTCCCCATATCCAGCTTCTTCTTTCTCATAAGAACATAAGAAATGCCTTCATCGGATCAGACCTTAGGTCCATCTAGTCCGGCGACCTGCACACGCGGAGGCCAAGCTAGGTGCTCCCTGATGGAGACCCTGTTTACCCGTATTCTTCAATGTGATTCGCAAGAAGGTGTGCATCCAATTTGCCCTTGAATCCCAGAATGGTGGTCTCCCCCACAACCTTCTCCGGGAGAGCATGCCAAGCGTTCACCACTCGCTGTGTGAAACAGAACTTCCTGACATTAGTCTCTCTTCCTTATCCCCTTCCCCAAGTACAGGCTTTCTCCTACTATCTCTCCTACCATGCTGCACCCTGCCCACCTACTTTGGAGCAGTATCTGTCCATCTTGTACCCTTTCCCTTGTGGTCTTGCATTTCTCTCTCCCTCTCTCCATTAGTCCAGCACCACTCCTCTGCTTTCCTCCCCCTCTTTTTGTTTTGGTCTCTCTCTTCCCTTCACTTCACCCCAGGTCTGGCATCTTCCCTCCCCTCTCTTCCTTCCTCCTCCTCCTCCCTTTGCACAGGCCTGCCTTCCTGACACGAAGGCACTCTTCTTCCTCCTCTCTCTGCACAGGCCTGCCTCCCCGCCGTAAAGGCCTGCTTTCCGCTGCAAAGGCCTGCTCCCCACCGTGAAGGCACTGTTCCTCCTCCTCCCTCTGCACAGGCCTGCCTCAACGCCACGAAGACCTGCTCCCCCCCGCATAAGCACTCTTCCTCCTCCTCCCCGCCGCAAAGGCCTGCTTCCCCCACAAGCCTGCATGTTCCCCAAGCTTCTCCGCTTTTACCTTAAGCCGCTAATACGGCAGCCTGCGGGATCGCTGGTGCTATAGCAATCCCTGCAGCTGCCCTTCATCCTCAGCGGCACGTTCTCTCTACCGCGATCCTGCCCCTGACTTCAGAGCAGGGGCAAGACTGTATCAGAGATAACATGCCACTGAGGACGACGGGCAGCTGCAGGGATCACTCTAGCACCAGCGATCCTGCAGGCTGCCGCATTAGCTAAAGGTAAGAGCGGGAAAGCTGGGGGGAAGATGCAGGCCTTTCCGACTGACCCTCCCCCCTCAAGCAGGAGCGGCAGCGGATGGCCAGCAAGAGGCAGCGCTGCTGTTCCTGCTTTAGGAAGGCTCGAGAGGAAGGGTCGGTCATCGAATCGAGAGGCTGATATTTTTAGAACTGAATTGATTTGAATCGATTCACCTATTCAAATTGGTGAATCGATTTGAATCGTGAATCGGGCAGCACTAATTCATACCACTATTTGGAAAGAGTTTTCCAACTCAGAAGTGGTGTTGGTCATTCTGTCTTATATCTCTTTGGGATTTACAGTCCAACTCCATATGGGTTAGTACATGTTTTCTTTGATATGGTTTGCCTTTATCAAAAAAGTAAAACTCCCCCTAATTCTATAAACCTGAATACACAGTTGTACACTTAGAAGGGAATTCTATAAATGGTACTGAGTTCAGCATGGAAAAAAAATCTGCACTAAGTACAATGTTGCAAAGGGCGCATACCCTTTATAGAATTGCGGTTAGTGCTGATTCCCATGACTAACTAAGCACCAGATTATGTCTGCTGAAACCTGATGTAAATGGTGGCACCAAAGTGAGATGTGCTGAGTCTGTATTCTATAACTAATGCAGCTTTTCAGAACGCCCCTGACATGCCAATGGCCACACCACTTTTGAGTTATATGCTAAGTTACTGTAGGTGCCATGCCTTATAGATTAGCATGCAGCCAGAGGCATGCACTAAGTTTAATGATGGCCAATTAACTTCAATAATTGTTAGGTCCCAATTATTGATAATTAAGGGTTCATTATGCAATTAAATTGTGCATGTATCTTGGGTGGCACAGTAGTTAAAGCTACAGTCTTAGCATTTGGAGGTTGTGGGTTCAAATCCACGCTGCTCCTTGTGACCCTGGGCAAGTCACTTCATCCCCCCATTGCCCCAGGTATATTAGATAGATTGTGAGCCCACCGGAACAGACAGGGAAAACTGCTTGAGTACCTGAATAAATTCATGTAAACCGTTCTTAGCTCCCTGGGAAGAACAGTATAGAAAATTGAATGAATAAATAAATAAATAAAATCTGGGCACATAAATTTGGGCACCATATATAGAATCTGGGGGTTAGTGTACAAAGTAGAGAGTTGCGCGGAGACAGAAATCCCGCCCGTCCCCGCCAGGATCCTCTCCATCCCCACCCGTCCCCGTCAGGATCTTCTCCATCCCCACCCGTCCCTGTCAGGATCCTCTCCGTCACCACCCGTCCCTGGAAGGAATTACCTCCATCCCCGCCCGTCCCCATAAAAAGCAGCAATTACTTCTGACAGGATCATCAATTCTACCGTTTCTTTTGTGTTTGCGCTGCTGTTTTCTTTGTGGAATCTCTTTGGTGGAACCCTTTTTTTGTTTTCTGTTCAGGTAATTAACTTATAAACCCCCTCTTTTACTAAGACTGACGTGGCCATTATTTTATATGGATGAACCCTGCTGTTTTCTTTGTGGAATCTCTTTGGTGGAACCCTTTTTTTGTTTTCTGTTCAGGTAATTAACTTATAAACCCCCTCTTTTACTAAGACTGACGTGGCCATTATTTTATATGGATGAACAGGGACTCCCACTGTTTCTATGGATGAGATTTGCAGAGCCACTACCTGGTCCTCTTTGCATACGTTCACCAAGTTTTACAGGATCGATGTGGCAGCCAAGCAGGATGCTGCTTTTTTTGGTGCCTCTATTTTGGCAGCGGGCTCATCAGTCCCACCCTTATTCTCCAGAACTGCTCTGTTACATCTCAATGGTCCCGGAATAAAGTGGGATTGTACAAGAACGAAAGATTAGGTTCTTACTTTTGCTAATCTTCTTTCTTATAAATCCACACTTTATTCCAGGAACCCGCCCTATTCTTTGCTGATTCGTCGATTGTCTGTCTTTACAAGTACTGGTAAATTGGATTTCTGTTTTCTGACCAGCCTTTAAAAGAGTGTCACCAGAATGGATTTAGCACTTAGTTTGGGGGGTCCCTGGTTCAGACACCCCCTTCTGACAGTGCAGGCTGTGTTTCCCTATAGCACTATTTTGTTGTTCAGGTTTCTAATGTTTTATAACATAGAAACATAGAAGATGACGGCAGAAAAGGGCTACAGCCCATCAAGTCTGCCCACTCTGCTTACCCACCCCCTGTCTATGCCCTAATGACCCAATTTCCTTATCTTGACCCTCGTAGGGATCCCACATGGGTATCCCATTTATTCTTAAAGTCTGGCACGCTGTCTGCCTCGATCACCTGCACTGGAAGCTTGTTCCAATGATCAACCACTCTCTCTGTGAAGAAATACTTTCTGGTGTTGCCATGAAATTTTCCGCCCCTGAGTTTGAGCGGGTGCCCTCTTGTGGCCGAGGGTCCCTTGTGAAAGAAAATATCATCTTCCACTTCGACACGTCCCGTGAGGTACTTAAATGTTTCGATCATGTCTCCCCTCTCCCTACGTTCCTCAAGAGTGTAGAGCTGCAATTTGTTCAGTCTCCCTTCGTACGAGAGACCCTTGAGCCCCGAGATCATCCTGGTGGCCGTCTGTTGAACCGATTCAATTCTGCGCACATCTTTACTGTAATGTGGCCTCCAGAATTGCACACAGTACTCCAGATGAGGTCTCACCATGGCCCTGTACAACGGCATTATGACTTCAGGCTGACGAAACTTCTATTGATACAACCCAATATCTGCCTTGCCTTAGATGAAGCCTTCTCCACTTGATTGGCAGTTTTCATGTCTGCACTGATGATTACTCCTAAATCTCGTTCTGCTGAAGTCCTAGTTAAAGTTTCTCCGTTCAAAAAGTACGTTTTGCATGGATTTCTGCTTCCGAGGTGCATGACCTTACATTTCTTAGCATTGAAGCCTAGCTGCCAGGTTGAGGACCAACTTTCCAATGTAAGCAAGTCCTGCGCCATATAATTCTGTAAACTGCATTCACTTACTATATTACATAGTTTGGCATCATCGGCGAATAGTGTTATTTTACCTTGAAGCCCTTGAGTCAGATCCCCTATGAATATGTTGAAAAGGAGTGGACCCAGGACCGAGCCCTGCGGCACAACACTGGTCACCTCCGATGTTTTAGAGAGGGTACCATTAACCATCACCCTCTGAAGTCTGCCACTCAGCCAATCATTGACCCATGCAGTTAGTGTCTCTCCTAACCCCATCGATTCCATCTTGCTTAGCAGCCTGCGGTGTGGGACACTGTCAAAAGCTTTACTGAAGTCCAGGTACACGACGTCCAAAGACTCTCCCAAGTCCACCTTTCTTGTTACCCAGTCAAAGAAGCTGATGAGATTGGATTGGCAGGACCTACCCTTGGTGAATCCATGCTGACTGGGATCCATGAAGATTCCCTTCATTCAAGATCGTGTCCAATTTGCTTTTAATTAGTGTTTCCATGAGTTTGCACACTATTGATGTGAGACTCACCGGTCTATAATTCGCAGCCTCTGCCCTGCAACCCTTTTTATGCAGAGGAACGACATTAGCTAATTTCCAGTCAAGGGGAACTTTCCCCTTACTTAGGGAGAGATTGAATAGCTCAGCCAACGGTTTCGCCAGGACATCGCTCAATTCTCTGAGCACTCTTGGGTGCAAATGGTCTGGTCCCATGGCTTTGTTCACCTTGAGTCTTGCCAGTTCACTGTAAACTTCAACTGGTGTGAACTCAAAATTCTGAAACGGGTCTTCTGTGCTTTGTGTTGCCTTCAACTGCGGACCGTGTCCCGGTGCCTCACAGGTGAAGACTGAGCAGAAGTATTCATTCAGTAGTTCGGCTTTATCGGAATCTGCTTCCACGTAACTTCCGTCCGGTCTTCTAAGGCGTACTATCCCGCCTGTGTTCCTTTTTCTATCACTAATATACCTGAAGAAGGATTTGTCCCCCTTTTTAATGTTTTTTGCCAGAATTTCTTCCACTCAAAGTTTTGCCTCCCTAACTGCCATTTTGACCGCTGTAGACCTGGTCCTATATTCTACTTTTGCCTCTCTTTTCTCCGTGCACTTGTAGGAGAGATACGCTTTTTTCTTCTCCTTAATGAAGTGCGAGATCTCCGCGGTGAACCATTGGGGTTTATTGTTTCTTTGTCGTTTATTTACTGATTTTATGAAGCGGCTAGTTGCTTCATGTATGGTTGATTTCAGTGTTAACCACTTAGCTTCTACATCATTGGTCTCCGCTTGGTCCTGCAGCGTCTGATGGACGAAATCTCCCATGCGTGCGAAGTCTGTTCCCCGGAAATTGAGTACCTTTGTTTTCGTGTTTGATCTAGGGAAGCCGTCCTAGATGTGGTGGCAATATTTGAAACTTGGTTCACAGACTCCATGGGTGGGATATGGCTATACCGGGCTACAATCTACTTCGTCAGGACAGAGAGGGCAGGTTAGGAGGGGGGTAGCTCTATACATTAAAGAGGACATCAAAACCACCAGGATCACAGATGTCAAGTACACTAGGGAGTCCCTCTGGGTAAACCTGGCAAGAAGCAGAGAAAAATGCCTGTATCTAGGTGTGGTATACAGACCCCGAAGACAACTGGAAGACATGGACGCAGAATTAATTGAAGACATAGAGAATATCACTCTACGAGGAGAAGCTGTACTGCTAGGGGACTTCAATATGCCTGATGCAGACTGGAACTCATTTTCAGCGACAACCAGCGGTAGCAGGAGGCTCTTAACCTCCATAAAGGGAGCACGTCTCAAACAAATGGTAACGGAGCCCACTAGGGCCCAGGCGATCCTCGACCTGGTACTCACCAACGGGGAAAGCGTCTCAGAGGTCTCAGTAGGAGATACGCTAGCCTCCAGCGACCACAACATAGTATGGTTCAACTTTAGGAAATTTGAATACTTATGCCAGCCTTACAAGCAAGTCTGATTATCAATACATGTTTTACCAGTGTTCAGAGAGTGGTTTTTCATGAAACATATGCAATGATTGGATGGTAAACTCTTACCCCAAGAGGAGGTTCTCACCCCCTCTTCAGAGTTTCATTTCTCTGAGCGTACAGCTAATGAGTCATTCATTTTCTCCACACTGGTAGTTTCTTTATTATTCAGTCTCCCATTATATACATAGCCTTTTACTGACTATTGTTTATAGACAGTCCCTGTAATTTGCTATAACGAACAGTGGATGTGTGGCAGAAAGTGAAGGAGAGAAAAACAGCAAATGGATAAGGTGTCCCTGGATACACAGTTAAGAGCACAGAAAGATGGAAGTGCAGCCAGAGACTGGGAAAAGATAGTTCGAAAACCAAAATCACCAGACAACAAAGGTAGGAGAAATGATTTTATTTTCAATTTAGTGATTGAATTGTGTCAGTTTTGAGAAATTACATCTGCTGTTTATATTTTGCATTGACAATAAATAAATATATATTGACCTCTTATTAAATTTAAATCAGTTATTTATTAAACACTATGGGGCTCATAATCAAAAAAACCCAAACGTCTAAAAAGTGGCCTAAATGGGTACTTGGACGATCAAAAAGCCTGATCGTCCAAATACCCATAATCAAAGCTGGTTTTAGACGTATCTAAAACCAGCTTAGACCTTTCCTCTGCCTCTAAACGCACAGAGAAAAAAGAGGCATTTTTAGAGGTGGGGAAAGGGCAGGGGGTGGGCCTACCTAGACCTAGGCGTACAACAGGTATAACCAAAGATTTTGACAGGTTGCCTAGTCAGCACTTATACGTTTTGACTTAGACCAAGTCAAAACAGGTATAAGTGCCAAAAAAGGGGCCGCTGAGCTGATCTCTGCAGCTCAGCGGTCCCAGCAACCTGCCTATCGCTGCAGGAGAGATGGCTCATCTCTCCTGCCGCGATGATGATTGCCCACCCCCCTCCAAACCGCAGCACTTTGTGGTGAGCATTGGGGCAGGGCATCTCCCCGTCCAGCAATGCTCACCCCGAAGTGCCACGGTTCGGAGGGGGGTGGGCGATCATCATCGCAGCAGGAGAGATGAACCATCTCTCCTGCATCGATGAGCCCTCCCCCTACAACAATCAGGCAAGAGGGAGCCCAAGCCCTCCTGCCCGGCGGCACCCTCACCCCCCCACCAGCCGATTACGGTGGGGCCAGGAGGGAGCCCAAGCCCTCGGGTCAAGAGGGCTTGGGCTCCCTCCTGGCCCCGATCGTGTCGGGCGGGTGGGGAGTCGCGGTGCTGCCAGGCCAGGAGGGCTTCGGCTCCCTCCTGACCCCATTGGAATCGGCTGGTGGGGGTTGTGAGAGTGCTGCCGGGCAGGAGGGCTTGGGCTCCCTCCTGCCCGGATTGTTGTAGTGGGGGGGAATTCTGTAACTGGTGTTGTTTTTGACAGACACCCGGTTACAAAATCCAGCTTTTAGGTGAAGGACTGGCTCCTCCTTTGCCTAAAAGCTCATGTTTTGGGCGTTTGGGAGTTAGGCTTTTTTTTAGGTTGATTATATGGTATTAGTGTAGACGTAGTGGTGGTCTGGGCATTTATACAGCTGAACGTAGAGGCAGGCCATTATAAAAAAAAACCTGCTTTTGGATGTTTTTTTTAATAATGGACATTTTCCCTGCTTCTACTTTCAACATTTAAGGCCTTAAGGGGACTTAAACGTTATTTTTAATTATGCCCCTCTATTTATTTAAAATTTCACAGTATACATAATACACATAACATCATTACATTCATAAAGTGCAAACTAAAGTGCTAATTAAAGTGCTGTGTATACTTATAAAGGCTGCTATCTCAGACCTGCCATCAATTTCATTTAATTTCTCCTCAGTCTGTTGAAGAGTCATGTTTCTGTAAGACTAACAGAAAAAGTTTTTTTAGTCCTTGAATTACTCACAATGGTTCAGTTTTCACAGTCCACTCAGTCTTACCACTCAGAAATTTATTTTTGTCTGGATTACATTTCTTGTTAAATGCAGCCAAGTCCCAGTCCAAAATAAAGTGCGGTAAGGCTTCAGGAGAAAATGGATGTGGTACACAAGCACTGAGCACTTTATTTTGGACTGGGACTTGGCTGCATTTAACAAGAAATGTAATCGGGACAAAAAAGAAATTTCTGAATGGTAAGACTACAGTGGACTGTGAAAACTGAACTGTTGTGAGTAATTCAAGGACTAAAAAAACTTTTCCTGTACGACGGGAGCTCTAGGCAGCCATTTCCTTAGAGCAATCTGCACGGGGTAGGAGCGTGGAAAGATCGCTCCTGCCCCGAAAACCCGCTAGACCACCAGGTAAGGCTTAAGGCTGGGGGGGGGGGGGGGGTGTTTGCTTACAGGGTTAAAATAGCCGGGGGAAAGCGGGGGTTAGGGGCAGAACCGGCCCGAATATTATTCGCGTTTTTTTTAATATTTGTGGGCCGGCTCTTCCCCTAACCCCCGTGGATACGGAGGGAGAAGTGTACTGTCATTTTTCATGACTAAAAAGTGGTACTCCAATTAAGTGCACACTCCATTTAAGCGCATGTGGCAGTCCAGTCTGGAGGTCTTACACTTAAGCGGAGTCAACTGTATATTGTTTGCCAAAGATGAAATCTTTAGCATTGACCCTAGTGTGGCAGATGAGTCTTCCCCATCTGTTTTGCTATCTCTGCTGGAGCAGCTGTGCTCTTTGTTGCAGAAAATATTCAATGAATTTGTCAAGAGCTACTACAAATATCTGCCAGAATAAAACAAATATCAGAACCAGAATAAAACACAAGTCTCTTAATAAACAAGAGTTAACCCTGCACAGGGAAAGATGCATTCCTCCTAGGAATCCTGCGAGGGTGTGTATTCTTTATTTTTAATTGTACTATTAATTGCAATTAAAATTTTTATTTGCTGCATACCCCTAAAAAAAGGTTTTGAATTGGCCTTTAAATTTGTTAAGGACTGTTCCACCCTGAGGTGGGTAGGTAAGATATTCCAAGAAGTAGGACCAATGACTTTGAAAATCCTGCTATGGACAAAATCATAATAAAGTTGTCGAAATGAAGGGAGAACTAGTAAGTTTGTTTGGGAGGACTGGAAGGTTCTGGAGGGACAGTATTGAATGAGCACTCAGAAAAGGTTTAGTGGGGTTCCAGAGTGATGAACATTATTTATTGAGATTTATTAACTGCCTTATTATGAAGTGATTCACCCAAAGTGGTTTATAATACATTAAATAGTAATCAGGTACTCTTTAAGTATTTTTCCTATCTATCCTGGCAGGCTCACAATCTCACTGTGGCATCTGGGGCAATGAAAGGTTAGGTGACTTGCCCAGGATCATGGGGAACAGACTGAATTTGAACTCACAACCTCAGGGTGGTGAGGTAGCAGTTCTAAAAGCCTTCTATAAACTATGGTCAGTATTGTATGAATTACTGGGAGCCAATGCTCTTCATATAAGAGGGATAACATGACTAAATTAACCTGAGCCCATAATTACTTTAACTGCCATATTTTCAATACATTGAAAATGTTGGATATCAGTTGCATGAATTCCATGTAGAAGAATATTATAGTGATCTAGTCTTGCAATAATGGGAGTGATTTTGTTTTTCCGGGCTATGCTTAGCACAAATGTCATGCAAATTATATGCATGCTATTTGTGCTGATCAGCCTAGTAAAAGGGGCAGGAACTGTGCCTGGTGCTTGCGTAGAAGAGCAAATGGGTCTTTTGCGCGGGCCCAGTACAGTTCCGGAATGCCAGAGCTTGCAGGCAGTTTTATATTTTAAAAATTTGTGACTTGCCAAGGATCGAACCCGCAACCCCTGTCTGCCGAGACAGGAGCTCTAACTACTAAGCCACTTCTCTACACTGTGTAGTGTTGTGCTTGAGCTCTGAAAAATAGCAGCAGCAGCAAAAAGAAAAAAAAATGATGTCCAAGGCTGGAAGGTTTTTTTTGTTAGAGCTCAAGCGTAGATGAGTGGTTACAGCTCCTGACTCGGCAGTCTGAGGCTGTGGCTTTGGTCTTGAGCAAAAGGTTTAGAGCAGGGCCACATTTTGCCTTTGTAGGTACTTGGAGGGCTTCAGAAAAAAATAGTTAATATCTTATTAAAGAAATGACAATTTTGCATGAGGTAAAACTCTTTATAGTTTATAAATCTTTCCTTTTGGCTAAGTCTTAATAATAATATTGTAATTTATAGCTAAAGAAACATATGATCAAAGAAACAGTTTTATTTTACTTTTATGATTAAGATAAATTTGATTTGATTTGATTGATTTTGATTTTATTTCTTATATACCGCTATACCATGAGGTTCAAAGCAGTTTACAATGAAGATAGATTAAAGATACATTAAAATAAAATAAATAAAAATGGTACTTTGGATTTCCCTAACTGTCCCGAAGGCTCACAATCTAGCTAAAGTACCTGAGAAAACAATAAATAAAAATAAAATAAATAAAATAAAGTAAATTCCAGTCAGACAATAGGATCTGATGTTAGAAGTTCATAAATACAATATGCCAAGGATCGAAAGCTGGTATGCTTCTTGAGCCCTGATGTATGCAGCCAAGCCAACACACAATATTTCAGCCATGAGGTTTCCCAGGAAGTAGTAATGAGTGCCAAAATACAGGCTAGTCATTTAGATCAGAGTCAATGCAATGCTAAAATGCAGGCATGTCATTTGGATCAGATGACCTCTGCAACAGCCAGACAACCGCCATCTCGGTGCATCAGCTGCATTAAATGGTCAACTGCCACCATTCTCAAATCCGATATCTAGTATGGTATAGAACCCTGCTGGATCGGGGGAGGGGCGGAGCTGTGCTCTTAAGTCTCTGCCACTGCTTCTGTTGCCTGCCGCTGGTTTCGGTGTGGCCCCGGCGTCTCCTTGTACCTCTAGTACCTGGTGGGCCGCGAGTTTGAGACCACAGGTTTATGGTGATTTGAAAGAATGCAGCTGTTGTGCGTCTGCTGTGTGAGTGTTTGTCCCATGTTGCATTCTGCCCATAGATGTGTGACATACATTCACATACCGGATGTACAAACAGCTACTGGCAGCTCCAGATCTACCACAAAATTCTACCCTATAATAAGTTGCATTTTTGTATGGTTGCCAGATTTTACGATTGTAAAACCCGGACACCCTAGACCCGCTCCCAGGCCCACCCATCTCTGCCCCAGTCCCGCCCTAGCTCCGCCCCCCACTGCCTGCGGATTGCCTCCTGCCCGATGTGATTGAGAGGAGGCTTGTCAAAACCCAGACAAAGTGCCGGGTTTTGAAAAGCAGTCCAGACATCTGGTAACCCTATATTTTTGTTTATGTTACTGTTTATTAAGTATTTGATACCCTGCTAATGCAGAAGGTCTTAGGAGATTACAATAATAAATAAAACTAGTTTAAAAGAAAAGAATGCCATTCATTGATAGGAAAGTGAAAACTCACTCAGCAGGAGACATCCATTCATACAACAATCACTCAAATATTTATACTAACCTGTGTCTGTTGGTGTCACCCACACCCTCCATCCCTTTTGTGCATCACAAGGAGAGCCTATTTAAATACTAATAAGCTCCTTGTAATGTATTTGCATAGGGTTCCCAGTGGCACTATGGCAATCGGTAAAAGCCCCCCAGTATAGGATGGGAGGCTGAGCTGCCATGCATGTAAGATTGGCTACAAGCAGTCTTACGTGCATGGCAGACTTTAATGCATCAGGGTTGTAGTAAATAGGTGCTGAGCTGAACAGATTATTCTAAAAGCAACTTCTAATTCAGGGACACACCCAGTCAGTCAGGTTTTCAGGATACCAACAATGAATATGCACAAGATAAATTTCCATAAATTACCTCTACTCTGCCACTGATTGAAAAGAAATAGGGATCCTAGAGATCAGAATGGGTGTTTCCAGTGCAATAGATGACACATTCTAGACAAGTGGTAGTATCTCAAAGGCCGCGTGCCATCTACAGAAGGAATCCAATCTGGATTTTCTCTCTGTGTCTCTGCTCTACTTCAGTGTGCTCTCTGGCTCCACCTACAGTTTTTCCTTTCTGCACGCATGCCAGCAGGGAGTATGTTTGTTCTCCCTTCTTTTTATTATTTTATTCTGTGTTTTTCATCCTTTTTTTTTCAGGAGTTTTTGTGCTCAGAGCGATTATTCAGCTTTGCCTGAATGGAGAACTCACAGACTTTAGTCTGCAGCTGACAGGCTAATCCCAGTGGGTACCTGTCAACCAGCCTGCATTTGCTTCTGAGGAGTTCAGGCTGTCCCCATTTCTTCTACTGCCAAAAGAAGTTTAGTGCAGGTTGTTGGGCATACCTAGGAGACTCGGCAACATCTTGCAGGGTGCCAGATGCATTCCATGCCTCTGCCCATTTCTAAGTGCGAATTTCTTAGCGGCAGCCATCTTGGATTTTTAGCAATTTTTTTTTTCAAAAGTTCCCTGCTTTTCCAAAACTGCAATTTTTGCCTCCAAACTTGTTGGGATAGAGTCCTTTGGATCTCCTAATGTGGAGTTTTGCCAGGATTACACAATTTGGGCACTTTGGAGCATTTTGTGCCACTTGTTACGTGGCATAGCTGGGAGTGGCGGCAATGCAAAACATTGAAGTGCAAACAAAAGGTTGACCCTTGGTACTCCACAGAACCAGAAGTCTGACGAAAACAAAAACACTGTGGAGAAGATGATGTTCAAGATGCAGGCTTTATTGAAGGTACAGTCCAATAATCCACATGAAGAGATACCTAGGACCCAAGTAATTGGGGACTATGGACCCAACACACGGTCTGTGTTTTGACAAAACTGTCTTCCTCAGGGGTCCCTAAAGATCCTAATGCAAAAACTCGTGGATCAAAGACTAAAAACAATCCTTTTTGGGGCTCAGCATGGCTGATGGTTCTATGCGCAGAACCGCATTCTTCCATCATCTCATGGTGACTGTGCCCCAGGAGCCAGAGGCCTTTGCAAAATTTCTGGCAGATTTGCGGCATGTATCTTGTAGCAATCCCACTCTGCCTCTGATCTGTCTCTAAGTGGTGTTGTTTCTATGGACATGTCTTCCTCAGTCCGCCGCTGTTTCAGTGCTGCCTGATCCTAATCTGTGTGATCCTTTGAAAGATGATCAGCTTGCTGGCCCTTTATTCTTCAGCACAACGCTTCCAGGCACAGGAGATCAAGGACTGTATTCTGACTCTTCGAAGTCCTAATGAACGGATTTGCTGGATCTTATGTCTGAGTCTCTGCAGGAGTTGAATTTGGTCACTCAGCCGGCTCTGTCCACTTTTTCCTCCTGGCTTTGTGGTGTGCGCTCCCAGTCTTCCGCTTTTTCCCTGGCACCCTGATATGAGCATTTTAATCTCAGAGCAGTATGTCTCTCTGGAAGGATTTCTTAAGATAGTATGGACCATGTCTCATTTTTTTCTGCTGGCACAGGACTGCCAGGAGCTTCTGAGCAGCTTATATGCTTGCTGGATATTGTACGCTTGCTGGATATTCAAGCTATATAGCCGGGGCTGCCTGATCTCTCGGGCTACTCCATGTTCTTCTTCATGCCTAAAACCCCCCCAGAAACAGGCTCTGACACTTGAGGGCCTGTCATGGATCTCCAGCACATAAATGCGGCTTTCATGGTTCCACCCTTTCACATGGAGACAGTGTGATCTGTCATTGCAGCGGTGGCCCCGGGAGAGTTCTTCACCTCTCTGGATTTCAAGGAAACATACGCACATATGCCGATGTTTCCAGCCACACTGTGCATGCTTGCGGTTTAATGTAAAAAAAATTAAAATAAAAAAATAAAGGGAAACTATCATTGCCAGTTCACAGCTCTCCGTACCTTCTCTGAGGTGATGCTGGTAGTGGTAGCTTATTTATGGAACATGGGTCTGCTAGTTCACCCGTACATGGATGACTGCACGATAAGAGCTTCCTTGTTAGCTGTGGTTTG
The DNA here is from genome assembly GCF_902459505.1 of Geotrypetes seraphini. NCBI lineage: Eukaryota > Metazoa > Chordata > Amphibia > Gymnophiona > Dermophiidae > Geotrypetes > Geotrypetes seraphini. Next base: position 208,000,655 of record NC_047088.1, read on the forward strand.
CCATACAGTGGATCCAGTGATCCATTTTCTGGATGGCCTTGATTGAATTGTGAGCTCCGGATGGAGCAGTCTGATGCCCACACAGGCTCTGGAATATCTGGTTGTTCTATTCGACGTGGAAGCAGGCTGTGTCTATCTTACAGAGGCAAACTGATGGTAGCTGTGCTCTCAGTTTCTTCCTTCTTGTAGGAACCTGCTCCATTGACATGGGGCTGTCTTCAGGTCCTAAGGTCCCTGGCAGCCACATTGGATGTGGATCCTTGGGCGAGAGCGCAAAGGTTCCCCCTCCAGCATGCCTTCCTCTCTCGTTGGGCTCCGCACAAGACTGCATTGCAATCCAGTCTTCCCTGGACTCTGGAGACTCAAGCCCGCATGACTTAGTGGCTTCTCCCACGGTCGCTCTTCAGGACTGAGGATTGACTCCTGGGTCGTAGTGATGACAGATACCAGCTTTTGGGGTTAGAGAGCCCACTGTACTAGTCATTCATTCTACAGGTTTGGAATCTCTCCCACTGGACATTGTCGATTGATAGGCTGGAGCTGGAAACTATGCGACTTTTCTGGGTTTAATTGTAATTTGTGGGCATAAAGTCATGTAGAAATTTGAGACAGTTCATTGTTAAGGGCAGCTCTCTGAATGGTCTATATCAGGGGTCTTAAAGTTCCTCCTTGAGGGCCGCAATCCAGTCGGGTTTTCAGGATTTCCCCAATGAAATGCATGAGATCTATGTGCATGCACTGCTTTCAATGCATATTCATTGGGGAAATCCTGAAAACCCGACTGGATTGAGGCCCTCAAGGAGGGACTTTGAGATCCCTGGTCTATATATTGTTAGCATAGACATAGGTATAAGCCCTAAGGAATTTTGCCTTTAAGCGATTCAATAAGTTAAAAATAAACTTGAAACTTGAAACTAGGGGGAGGAGAGCATACCAGCGGAATCATGAAACTGGGTTCATTACTCTGCCCAGGGATTGTAAATACCATAATCTGTGCAAAGTGTGTGCGTGGGGGGAGAGGAGCCTATGTTTCCCAAGAGTTCCTATAACTTCCTGCCAGGGATAGTTAGGGGAAGGTAGGACTAGTCCATGGGTCTCAAAGTCCCTCCTTGAGGGCCGCAATCCAGTCGGGTTTTCAGGATCTCATGCATATTCATTGTGGAAATCCTGAAAACCCGACTGGATAGCGGCCCTCAAGGAGGGACTTTGAGATCCCTGGACTAGTCCGTCTCACCTGAGCCAGCTCTGCAAGAACTCTGGACTAAAGAATGAAAGACAAAACTAATGGACCTGGACAGCCTCATGAATTTTTTGTATGATTCAAAGCAAGGAGAAAAATGGAAGAAACTGGGACAATGGCATAGCGCTATTTTACGACTCTTATCCAAAGCCGTGAAACCAGGTGAATTTATCTTTTTCTTTTGGTATTTTTTTTCTCAGTGTAAAATAGCCATGGAGGTGGAGGACAGTAAAATTTATTTGCTGATTTGTACTATCCTGTGGGAGGAGCTGTTAACTGCTGAGCTGCAATCAATTGGAAGCCAGCCAGTCTTTTCTCATACACTGAGAGACAGCTAAAACCTGAACAGCTACTTATATGAATTGTTTCTGGGAAAAGGAGTACTGTATTATCCTTAATTGCCTAAAAGCAGGAGTTCTCAATCAGGTCCTTAGGACACCACGCGCTAGTTAGGTTTTCAAGGTACCCTCAATGAATATGCATGAGATAGATTTGCATACAGTGAAGTAGCACATGAAAATTTATTGCAATCGTATTTATTGTGAAAACCTAACTAGCTAGATGTGTCCCAAGGGCAGGGTTGAGAACCCATGACTAAAGGTGAGCTTTTTAAAGACCAGGGCCTGGATGCTCTAAACCAGTGCTGCCCAAGTCTGGTCCTCGAGATCTACTGGCAGGCCAGGTTTTCAGGATATCCACAATGAATATGCATGAGAGAGATTTGCCTGCGCTGCCTTCTTGGTATGCAAATCTCTCTCACACATGTTCATTGTGGATATCCAGAAAACCTAGCCTGCCAGTAGATCTCGAGGACCGGACTTGGGCAGCCCTGCTCTAAACTCACTGTGCCTGTAATGATCGACGCTAAACCAGTTTGAATCGGTTTAGCATCAAAGTAATTTACCCACTGATGCACATAATTGCTCACCACGTGCTTTTCTGTAGGTTCATTGCAACCTCTGACTCTGCTATGCAAGTGAAGTATAATTTTATTTATTTATTTTAAATGATTTATAACCCGCTTATCCACAAATCTAAGCAGGGAACAAAAATAGCATACAAAATTACACTAAATACTACAAACAAATACAAAACAGCAAGCCAAACACAGTATAAAAAAGAACTGAGCAACTGAAGAGGTCACATGGCTCACACCAAAGAAGCACTCAAACATCAAAGTTTTCACCCCTTTTCTGAAATGCAAAAGCATGGTAGATTGGCGCAAAGGTAGGGTATTCCACAGCATCGGGCCCTGGCAGAAAGCCTCGCAACTGCCAATGATGGAACTTCTAAGCAAATTTTGTCTGAATACCGTAACTCACACGAAGGACAGAGCCACTGCAGTAGAGAGTGAACACTTGACGGACAGCTAAGCTGGAGCACCTTGAATATCACACAGAGAACTTTAAACTCAACCTGCATGACAATTGGCAGCCATTGGAGCTCTCGAAGTATCAGCGTAATGTAACCATCTTAATTCTCTGGAAAAAAAATGTTTTTTTAGTCTCCATATGTTGAGGAAAGTGAGATCCTGTTTCCATCATCCACACTTTGCTGTCCATGTTCAATCAATCATCCTTTCGAGGCTGGATTATTGTAATTCGGTGTATTTAAGATTGACCAAAAAATGCTTTCAAAGACTTCAACTGATCCAGAATACTGCTGCTAGGCTGATCTTTGCATAAAGTAAATTTTATCATGTCTCTCCGCTCCTGTAAAAACTTCATTAGCTTCCAATAATTTCCAGGGTTTATTTTAAATGTGCTTGCTTAACATTTAAGTTCTTGCATGGCATCCTTCCTCCTTTAATTCCCCTGTCTTGGAATTCTGTAAGATCTGACATAACCAGATCTACTCAAAAATTTTAATTGTCCTTTCCTAGGTTGAAAGGCATTACCTACATTGGCAAATTAGGGAAGTCTCTACTTTTTAAAATTACTGAGCTGTGGAATAATTTTCCTATTTAACTGCACGATCTAGGCTCTTTCCAACCATTTCGAAAATATCTGAAAACTTGGCTATTTTCAAAGTTGTAAATTCCTCTCCTCTCCATACTATTCCAAATCCATATTGTATCTGTTCTCCTTTCTAATTTCTTGTAAACCATGCCAAGCTCTACTGCTATAGAGAATATGCGGTTTATAAGCCTAAAGTTTAGTTTAGTTTAATGAAATTTTGAGGCATGAACAATAAGGCATGCAGCAGCATTTTGTGCCAGCTGCAGCGCCTGCAAGACACATTTGGGCAAACCCAAATAAATAGCATTACAATAGTCAAGCAAAGGGGTTATCATCAATGTGATGACTGTGCGAAAATTATCACCAGAGAGATAGTCATGCAGCCTCCATAATAAACGCAGCTTGAAAAACACGCTAGATATCACAGCCTTAATCTGAGCCTTAAAGGACAAAGTGGAATCAAACACAACTCCCAGATACCTACACTGCCCTCGCACAGGAACAACTTCACCTGCAAGAGAAATCTCAGATGGACATGATACCAATTTCTTTCCAAGACACCTCAGTCTTAGAGACATTTAACTTTAGTTGATTTTGCAACATCCATGGAAGTAAGCCTTGAAGACGTACGCCGGCAGTTAGAAAAATTAAAAACTGACAAATCGCCGGGCCTGGACGGAATCCACCCAAGGGTTCTGAAAGAACTAAAGGAGGAAATAGTGGAAGTACTGCAGCAAGTTTGCAATCTATCGCTGAAAACAGGAGTGATCCCGGAGGATTGGAAAATAGCCAATGTTACGCCCATCTTTAAAAAGGGATCAAGAGGTGACCCGGGGAACTACAGACCGGTGAGTCTGACCTTGGTTCCGTGGAAAATGGTGGAAGCGCTGATAAAAGACAGCATCGATGAGCATTTTGAAAGAAATAAACTTCTAAAAATAAGCCAACACGGCTTCTGCAAGGGGAGATCGTGCCTAACGAACTTACTGCACTTCGAAGGAATTAACAAACGGATAGACAAAGGGGACCCCATAGACATCATATATTTAGATTTCCAAAAAGCCTTTGACAAGGTATCCCATGAGCGCCTACTTTGGAAACTGAAGAACCATGGGGTGGAAGGAGACGTACATAGATGGATCAGGAATTGGTTGGCGGGTAGGAAGCAGAGGGTAGGAGTAAAGGGCCACTACTCTGACTGGAGAAGGGTCACGAGTGGTGTTCCTCAGGGACCGGTGCTCAGACCGCTGCTATTCAATATATTTATAAATGATATAGAAACAGGGACGAAGTGCGAAATAATAAAATTTGAAGACGACACCAAACTATTTAGTGGTGCTCGGACTAAAGAGAACTGCGAAGAATTACAAAGGGACCTGAACAACTAGGGGAGTGGGCGACGAGATGGCAGATGAAGTTCAATGTAGAGAAAGCAGAAATCCAAGGTACAGATATACAATGGGAGGGATGTTATTGAGTGAGAGTACCCAAGAAAGGGACTTGGGGGTTATTGTGGACAAAACAATGAAGCTGACGGCACAGTGTGCAGCGGCCGCTAAGAGAGCGAATACAATGCTAGGTATAATCAAAAAGGGTATTACAACCAGAACGAAAGAAGTTATCCTGCCGTTGTATCGGGCGATGGTGCGTCCGCATCTGGAGTACTGCGTCCAATACTGGTCGCCGCACCTTAAGAAGGATATGGCGATACTCGAGAGGGTTCAGAGGAGAGCAACATGCTTGATAAAGGGTATGGATAACCTTTCATACACTGAGAGACTGGAGAAACTGGGGCTCTTTTCCCTGGAGAAGAGGAGAATTAGAGGGGATATGTTAAACACTGACAGACTGAAAAAGCTGGGGCTTTTCTCCCTGGAAAAGCGACGACTCAGGGGAGACATGATAGAAACCTTCAAGATCATGAAGGGCATAGAAAAAGTGGACAGTGACAGATTTTTCAAACTAAGGGGAACCACAAGTACAAGGGGGCACTCAGAGAAATTGAAAGGGGAAAGGTTTAGAACAAACGCCAGGAAGTTCTTTTTCACCCAGAGGGTGGTGGATACATGGAATGCGCTGCCGGAGGATGTGATAGGCAGAAGTACGCTACAGAGCTTCAAAGAAGGTCTGGACAGGTACCTAGAGGACAAAGGGATTGAGGGGTACAGATAGGAGTAGAGGTAAGGTTATAGGGACAGGATTAGAGGTAAATTATAAAATTGGTCAGAGACCACTGTTCAGGCAGTGGGCCTGATGGGCCGCCGTGGGAGCGGACCGCTCGGCAAGATGGACCTCTGGTCTGCCTCAGTGGAGGCAACTTCTTATGTTCTTATGTACAAGATCATGAAGGGCATAGAGAAAGTAGAGAGGGACAGATTCTTCAAACTTTTGAAAACTACAAGAACGAGAGGGCATTCGGAAAAATTAAAAGGGGACAAATTAAAAGGGGACAAATTCAGAATCAAAGTTCTTCTTCACCCAACGGGTGGTGGACACCTGGAATGCGTTTCCAGAGGGCGTGATAGGACAGAGTACAGAATTAGGGTTTAAGAAGGGATTGGACAATTTTCTGAAGGAAAAGGTGATAGAGGGGTATAGATAGAAGACTACTACACAGGTCCTGGACCTGTTGGGCCGCTGTGCAAGTGGACTGCTGGGCACGATGGATTTCTGGTCTGACCCAGCAGAGGCACTTCTTATGCTCTTATGAATAACACAAAACAGTCATTCAGAAATGGCAACGCTTCATCATGTGATTTTTCTACAGGAATAAGAAATTGGATATCATCAGCGTAAAGATGAAACCTAATACCCAACGTGCGTAAAACTTTACACCACTCCACCACTTGGGGGGGGGAGGGCACATTTAACTGGGTCACAAAAGAAAGACCCCAGAGAGGGAAATAGCCTTTTTGATGTGGCTACTCTGCTTATTTCAGCCAGGAGTCCTTTTTCTACCGCTTGAAACTTTTCCTTGGGGAGGTACTCGTGAAAATGTCTAGCTGACTTGTTTTTGATAGCAATACAAGAGCATATTTTATACAGATACAGTCCACAATGTATGGGCTATGGCTGCCTCATTAGCTCATTTTCACTCTGCATCTACTGAAGAAATCAGCAAAGCGGCTTCTGTACTCAGTCCATGTGTTTACTTCTCACTACTGTTTAGAACACAACTCCAAAAGAGACAGTTGGTTTGGGCAATCTGTTCTGCATGATCTGTTCTCTACTTAAAGCCAACTTTTCCTTCAACCCTGCAGGTTTTGCTAAGCTCCTGTATATTCATTGTTAAACCTATTCCAGAGACATGCTTGGGAATCTCATTGTTAAACCTCTTCCAGAGACAGCTTGGGAATCCCATGTGTAAGAATATTATAACTTTATTCTTTTATACCGCCATAACCAAAAGTTCTAGGCGGTTTACACCAAAAAGAGCTGGACAATCAGTGAAATACAATAATACAGTAAAAAATACAAATATTTATAAAATAGTGAGTTTTATTATTAAAATTCTAAGTAATGAACTTATCAAACAAAGTGGTCTTAATTAATTTCTGAAAACTGCAGTAGGATAACATTTATTGCTGAATACATTTACCTAACCAAGATTGTTGCCTACCAGCTTGAAATGCTAGGGTCCTATCTAAGAAAGTCTTATATTTAACACCCATTCATTTTTGGATAAGCAAATAAGTAGAAGTTTCTAGTTTCTCTTGATGGTCTATGCAACACAAAATGAGGAAAAAGGTAAGCTGGAGACAATCCCGATATCAGCTTAAAGCAGATACAAGGACAGCAGGCATATATCCTCACAACCCCATCCATCTCCCCTAGTTGACTTCTTAGCTCTGTTACTGATCTGATGGTCCCATGGGCCAACCTCGGGTGGAAAGGCACTGGCACACATGCGGTATATGCCTTCTTTCCTCAGAGAACACCTGCTACAGGTAATTATCTTTGCTTTCTCTTCAGACCACAGCTTTATCAATTTGTGGAGATAATTTCCTGCCAGATTTTGGAATTCCATAGATTAGTTATTTTAGGACATCTTAGTGTCCTTGTGGACCTCTGGAAATCCAAGAAAATTGAGGCATTTTTTAAATGTTGGCCTTGTATTTACAACACTCTAGAAATGCACAAATTCAAATACCAATCAACATTGATTCTTTATTCACCACTCTACTTATCTGAACTATTCACTCCTTATTAGTTAAACCTCCGTTATACTCATTAAAGGAGTTAAATCACTTTGCCACCGAAGTTCCTCAGTATGAATCTACTGATTTGTTGATTTCTTGGTGTGGTAGCCATCCTCATAGGAACTTATAACCGGTGATAATTAATTTTAAATAGATTTTTAAATAATTTTTTATATATAAAAAGTTCTTTCCTTAAATATATCAATTCATTGAAAAGTGCCAGTGCTTATTCATAAACTTGTAGAGCTTAAATTCATTAGTAGTTTAGTAATTCAAAAAGTTAAAGTGCTACTTAGCTTAGAACATATCTGCCTCATTCCCCTCTGACGCGTTGACGCGTTTCATTCTTCCTCATGGTCAGGGCTGAAATCTGCAGAAATGTTCAGATCATTAGTGCATAACTAAATCCATACTGTTCACGCCAAGACTGCCAAAAATCTATTTAAAATGAATTATCACCTGTTATGAGTTCCTATGAGGATGGCTACCACACCAATAAATCAACAAATTTGTGTGGCATACTGAGGAACTTTGGTGGCAAAGTGATTTAACTCCTTTAATGAGTATAATGGAGGTTTAACTAATAAGGAGTGAATAGTTTGAATAAAAATATAGTAGAGTGGTGACTAAAGAATCAATAAGTGGCCTTGTATTTAGGCAAACTACTCTCTCTTCATACAATACAATGCAGACCATATTATAGACTCAATTTTTTTTTCTTTAGAATTAATTCAGATCTGGCTATCCTCCATCCAAATAAAGTTAGTTTTTTAAAAGTCTAGAACCATTACTTTTGAATGAGCCCTCTCTATACCCATCTTAATATTAAACTGTACCATACAGTGATCACTGGATGCCAGATGATCAGCCACTGAAACATCAGAAACACCTTTCCCATTTGTAAGCACTAAGTCCAGTATGACCACATCCATTACCAATTGCTGGAACAGTTCTCCTTGTAGAGAATCCTACTTCTAGAAGACCCCACAATAGGGATACCCCAAAAGACATCCAGCATGTTAAAATCACCTATTAGTAAAACTTCCCCTTTCATAGATATATTCTGAGGCCCTGATTCTGCAAAATGCATCTAAATTTAGGCGGCTTTTGTAGAATTGTGCTCAGCAGAGTTCAGCACTGTTTAGGCGTCCTTTAGAGAATCAGGTTTTAGGTGAGATTTAGACGTCCAAACAATGTCCTTAATGTTATAATATTTTATTATTATGTTATTAGAATGGCAATTTTATGCTGTTTTTCATTATAATTCACATGACAAAAATATATAGATTGTATACATAACTTCATTTGCAAAAGCTTAAAAACCAGATACAGACCTTAGCATGGCTTCTACTTCATTGCAAATGGAGGTTTGCAGCTATGCAATGGTGATCTCATTGTGAGATCATCAAGGTGCACCTGCAAGGTAGAATGCCACAATTAAAATATGTGCTGGGGAGCTGGGTGAGATTTGAATTTATGACTTCTGGAAGAGGAGCACAGGGCTTTTACTTATTGAGCTACAGCTAATGTGATCATACCTCCCGTTTTGAACGGGACCATACCTTTTTCAGATCCCCTGTCCCGTTGTCCCCACGCACAGCTTTGGGATGCCGAAATGTCCCGTTTTCAGAGATGGCGTCCCGAAGCTCTGTGTGGGGACAACTGGACAGCTGATCGCTGAGAATGGGCTCTCTCCCTGCTTCCCTGCCCGCCGACGCAACAACAGCTGGAAAGGCATGTCCAGGTGCTGGCCCAGAAGCCTTCTCCCCAACGTCAATTCTGACTTCGGAGAGGAAGTTTCAGGCTAGCCAATCACTGCCTGGCTGGCTCGGAACTTCCCCTTCGATGTCAAAATTGATGTCGGGGAGAAGGCTTCTGGGCCGGTACCTAGACATGCCTTTCCTGGTTGTTGCGGCGGGCAGGAAGCAGCAGCGGGTGGCGGCGGACCAGGTGGAGGGAGCAGAAGAATCAGTGGTAGGCTTCGAAGGGAGGGAGGCAGGCTTCGGAGGGAGGCAGACAGACTGGCTGGCTGGCTTCGGCGCGGCAGGGAGGGAGGGAGGTAGGCTGGCTGGCTTTGGGGGAGGGGGTGGGACAAAGGCTGGAAGGCAGTGAGGTGGACATAGGAAGGAAGGAAGGAGAGAAAGAGGCAGAGAAGGGGGCGGGTGGGTTTGAAAGCAGAAGAAAGACTAGAAAAGAAAGGCCTGGACCAAAGAGGAAAGACAGGAGAAAGATGCAGGACTATGGGAGGTTCAGACAGAGGGGGAGAGTCCCTGAGGAAGAACAGAGAGATCAAGATCATAACAGAGGAGGGAGAGAGAGGGAGACCTGGAACAAAGGTACAAGGGAGAACTGACACTGGATCTGGGGAGGGTAACAGAGGGAAAAGAGAGAGAGACCTGGCCCCAAAGGGGAAGGGTCTGGATTGTGAAAGAAATGTTGGATGATAATAAAAGAAATAAATAAATATTGGATGCACAGTCAGAAGGAAGTGCAACCAGAGACTCATGAAATCACCAGACAACAAAGGTAGGAAAAATGATTTTATTTTCAATTTATATATGCTGTCTATATTTTGCACTATATTTGTCTATTTTTCTAAAATTACTGAGGTGACATTGCATATTTTAAAGTTATCTGCCTTGACATCTTTAAAAAAAATGCTGAAACTCGTAAATGATAATTAATGTTTTTGTGGGGTTTTAAAAAAAAATTTTTATGGTTACCAGTATGAATTAATAAGATATTGTGTGTACATGAAAAATGAATGGAAGAAATTGAGGGCGGGACTAGGGCAGGATTGGGGGTGAGGTTGGGGGCGGGACTCAGAATTAATAGATGTCCCGTTTTGATGAAAAAAAATAAATGGTCACGTTAGCTATAGCAGTTTCCAGGCAGGTGTCTCTGACTGCCCTGTGATATGTCTTGGTCACAAATGTTTTGGCATAAAGCTAAACCATAGTTTTAACATCACTAGTTAAGACCCAGATTATTGATCCAATTCTTTAATTCAATCAGTCAGACACCCCCCCCCCCATTTACTTGAGATGTACTGGATAGAAATTTGCAGCCCTGTGAACAGGCAGGTAGGTGGTACTAGAGCTTTAACTATGCAGGCTAGCTGGAAATGTATTGAATACTGTATTTTTGGTGAAAACACAGTAAAATAACAGGAAGCTTGAAGGCACAAGCAGTAGGTTTACTATGAGGGCATGGAGTACTTCTGGTCCTCAACATGCTTCTTTCCTGACAGAATTTTATTTTTTATTTTTTACGGATTCTTTTACAGACACTTCCTCTATGGGAGTGAGGACTCTTGTTCCTTACCCAGAATGTTTGGGGGTCTAGGCAGCCAATAAGGAATGCCACAAAACATTGGAAACAGGCAACATGTGCTCAAACAGAGCCAATCACAGAAACCTACAGGGATTTGTAGTCCATAATATACAGTGTTTAACATATTTATACAGACGATTAAACTTTTTTTTAAGGCAAATAGGGGTAGAACACCTTGCTTGTTCCTTTTGCTGATTGGAATTAAACTGTAGGATGATTTATGCTGAGTCCTGAGTTCCAGGGCCCTGAAGAAAACAGGCTTCTGTGTATATTTGTGTGGAAAACACCATTAAATGATTTTTACTTTTTTTTTTACACTGCAGCTTGGCTGTGCCTGCACTGCAGAGATTCTGTACCTTACCCCACTCATACTATCACAAGTAGTTTTACTACAGTGAGGAAGGGTGAGTCTAGAGGCAGTGAAGGGTGGACCCAGCTCACTGCATAAGGCAATTTCATTTTGAAATCTCTGCAGATGACAAATTTAAGCCATGAAATTTGAATCTGATTTTCAGCTGAAACAAAGGAATATGGATGGTGACCTACTTGTGGCATGACCAGCTCCCTCATTTTCAAAAGGAAATTGAGTATTTCTTTTTGAAAATGAACCTGCGGCTACAGTGTGCCCTTAGGACTGTAAGCTCCCAGTATTGTATAGAAAGAGACATTTTAGTGGTAGGGGAAGGAACGATGAAGACTACAGATCAATATATGATATTGTTGGAGTAGAACACTAATGGGTAGACTGAGTAGACCACGTGGTACCTCTTTACTACATTACTAATTATTCCTCCTGGGAGTTAAAATGATTTTCTACTTTTTTGATGGGGTAAGTATAAAATATTAATTAAATATGTCCTGCACCCATAAATGTAGCAAAATGTTTTCTTCATTTTACAATGGCAATTTTATGCCAATCACTGATTTAGAACCTTTTAATTTTCTTTTTTTTCCCACTGTGGCTTGAGCTGCTTATTTGAACAAATAGGAAACACAGTGCACCTCAGACTGGTCAGATTGGCTTGCAATTAGGCAAGGATTCCCACAAGGATTGATCTTAAATGCTACCCTTTCTAATCCTTGACTGTGCCCCATCTGCGATGCTGCAGTTAAATTAAGGCTGGCGCTATGGATGCATGCAAATGACATAATGCTTTATCTTCCTTGTGCTGGTGATATGGGTAATATTGTTTAAGAGCAATAGCTGAGACTCTAAAAGTCCTTTCCAGTTGGTTATTGGCAAAAGAGCTGAGATTTGAATTGAAAGGAGGCACACAGGTTAGTATTCAAAAGCTCTTATCCAAATAGCAGCATCTGCTATCCAAATAAGTGCAGTTGACCAGAATATTTAGAGGCACCTCTAGATAATGCCTCAGAATATTCTTGCAGATCACCTTAGCACTATCCAGCTAGTGCAAGGGCAGAGCATGGGTGAAGCCAGGGCGGATAACAGCAGTAATCAGTCTGCTATCTAGATAACATAGGACTGTCCCAACTTATCCATATACTGTAGAGCAGGGCTGCCCAAGTCCGGTCCTCAAGATCTACTGGCAAACCAGGTTTTCAGGATATCCACAATGAATATGCATGAGAGAGATTTGCCTGCACTGCCTTCTTGCTATGCAAATCTCTCTCACGCATGTTCATTGTGGATATCCTGAAAACCTAGCCTGCCAGTAAATCTCGAGGATCGGACTTGGGCAGCCCTGCTGTAGAGGATTAAATTTTGCCACGATCTGAATAAGTTTGGAGCTCAATATCCGCATATTTTTTACCTCTGCAGTTGGAGGTAAAATGAAACTTTGATTGTGGCAGCTGAATGTTGATCTGACAGACTATAATGTTGCAACGAACACAGCAGTATCAGTTCAAGACTCAATTGTAGATGACAATTAGGAGCATTTTCAAAACTCGAAGATGTCCAAAAAAACCAGCATAAATTGGCAATTGGACCTTCTAATCGCCAGGACGTCCTAGTGCCGATTTTCAAAACTACCTTTCTGGATGTCTTGCAAGTCATTCTACCCACTGTGCATCCAAGAGTAAATGGGAGCATGTTGGAGGCATGCTCTGGGAGGACTTAGACTTGGATATCTTGTGGCAATAATCAGGCTTCCTGGATGGAACTTAGACATTATGAGCTAGACCTGTTTTAAGAGTGTCTAAGTGCCAAAAATGTACCCAAACTGACCAGATGACCACTGAAGGGATTAAGTAATAACCTCCTCACACTCCTTCAGTGGTCACTAACCCCCTCCCAGTCCCCCCACCCCCCAATTCTGAATGAAACAGTATACCTATCTCTAGAACAGCAACACCTGTTATGGGAAAGCCTAGTAGAGCTTTCACACAGGTGTCTTAAATAGCTTGGTTGGTGGGTTAGTGAGCCTAGAGAGAAGGACCCAGGCCCATAAGTCACTCTAACCATTACAATTATGGTAAAAAGTGTGAGGCCATCAAAACCGTACTATATTGCTATATAGGTGCTACCTGCAGCCATAAGGACTATTGGGGTGGTAGAAAGATGGGTGGTTTGGGGGGGCTCACCATAAATAAGGGGTTATGGTGAGATGGTTGGGATCAGAAATCAGAAATATATTGATCTGATTTCAAGCTTACAAGCTAAGTCCTTATTTTAATTACTATTTTGTATACTTATACCTTTTTGCATATTTTTTTTTTTTTTAGAAATATATTTTATTAAATTTTTCAATAAATAAAGAACAAAACACTCAAATGTACATGGTGTACAACAAGAATCGTGAATACCAAAGTACAGCTCAAATTCACCATAACAGTCCAGAGCCCTCCCCCCTTCCCACCCCCCCCCCCACCTCCCCTCCCATGTCCCAAACCAAATGAATTATAACAAAAATCCACTCCAATACAGTCTCAAGTATATATTCAAACATTTAACAAATGACTTCGAGCTCTTGATGTTAAAGTATCCCAGAATGGAGCCCAACATTGACAGAACAACCTGCCCATTGCGGAGTCTAGCATAGAAAAGCAAAGTCGCTCCATAGAGGCTTGCTGTATCATCAGAGTCCGCCAACGAGAAAGCGTCGGAGAGTCAGACGAAATCCAGTGAAGTAAGATAGTTTTCTTCCCCAATAACATAGAACAAGCGAGAAAGCTCCTAAACCCCTTAGGAGCTGACAGGGGTACATGATCCAGGGTAAACAGCATCATTGGATCCAAAGAAAAGTTGAAATTCCACATGGTTTGAATATGCGTACACAGCTGTTGCCAAAAAGCATGAATCCGAGGACATAACCAGAACTGATGTCCCAAAGTGGACGGAGAATGAGAACATTTAAGACAGTGATCTGACAAACACATCTTTGCCCGAAATTGGTATGAAGTAGATCTGTACAACCGGTGTAAAAATTTATAGTTCATTTCAAACAGAGTCGCAGTGTGCGAAACACGAGCAGTTCGAAAGACCCCCCCTGCGGATCATAGCAGCTGTTACCTCACAAGAAAGGTCCTGTGACCATTTTAAAGCATAAGATTCATATGAAGGCTCGCCCAGGCATTCCTGAAGATGGCGATGATGAAATCTCAATGGAATCGGTACCTGGGCAGACAGACTCAGCGCTTCAGAAAAATGTTCCATACAACGGTCCGCAATGGAGTCCCGTGGCAAGGAGCCAATGTAAGAGGAAAGTTGAAGGTAAGATAGCCAGTCATTAGGCCTCCAGCCATGGTCCCGCTGAAGTTCTTCAAACGATTTCAAAGCGCCAGTGGAATGTACCAGTTGAAAGATATATTGGTTAGCTTGCAATGTCCACACTGGAGAAGACATTTTCCTTCACTGCCAATCCGCTACAGCCCGCTGATTTTGGGGCTTCTGCTTTGAGCCAGCCGTTCCTGAAGAAGGGGGTCTACTCCCGAAACGGAGTCCCGTAGGACACTTGGTTACCCGCTGGCTGTTTTTCTTTGAGAAGCTAAGTATCTTCCATTGGCTTTATTACTGAATTTGGACACTTGAATTTTCTTTCTTTGCCTCCCTGGATCAGGGGCAGAGATCACTAGTAGAAAGGGTGTTTTTGATTTTGTACACACTTTCTGCACTTTTGTGTTATTTATCACCAAAACTCACAAGAGAGCCCAGGGATGTTTCACAGTTGACACCTTTCTGGGTGCAAATCAGTGACAGCCGTTATCTCTGGGAGACTGGAGGAAGGCTCTGTGACTGAGGGCTCTCTTATATATTTCAGTAATATTTAATTGAATTTATCTTCTTTTGAGCGAATCCCCTCTACTAGCGGTCTCTTCCTCTCATCTCAGTTTCTTTCTAGGGGTTTGGGAGAATTTGTTGTTTCAGTTATATTTTCCTCTCCCATTTTTCGGGTTCATTCAGGACACACTGGAGAAGAAACAGGGTCCATGCCCGCTGAAAAGTCACCATTACCCAGCAATGGTAAGTAAGGAGTAACCTGAGATGTAATCTGGAGCTGTTTACATAATAATTTCCAAAGGCGTCGCAAGGGTAGTAGAAATAAGTCTCGTGCCGATGAAGTTTTCCGTGGCAGGTGAGAAACATGTAGCAGATAACTAAAATGGTATGGAGCACAAAGTGACAATTCCTATCTGGAAGCCGAAAAATGATTAGTCCCCCGGTACCAGTCATTCAGATGTCTCATCTGGCACGCCTGGGACAATAAACGAAGACTTCGGAGGCCAAATCCTCCGCGATCCCTAGGGCGCGCCAGATGAGCCAAAGACAAACGTGCCCTCTTCCCATTCCACAAGAACTTTTGCAAACATTTCCCAAGTAGTTTATCATGACGTGAGGATAATAATACAGGTATCATTTGAAACACATAGAGCCACTGGGGCACAAATATCATATTATACAATGCTATTCTGCCTATTAAAGAAAGCGGATAAACCCTCCAATTCTCCAGTTTTTGGATTGTGGTAAGAACTAGCGGGTCTATGTTGAGAGCGTATAGTTTGGAAGGATCAGGGGAAATAGCAACACCCAAATAAGTAAGATATCCTGATGCCCATGTGAGAGGAAAGGGCCCCCTCCACTGTGTCTGTACCTCCGGGGTCAAGGGCAAAACTGTAGACTTTGATTTGTTTAGTACCAAGCCTGAGTACATACTAAACTCATCCAGCAACTCTAAAGCTCTAGTAAGAGAGAGTTCGGGAGATCCCAGAGTTAATAAAAGATCATCCGCATAAGCTAAGACTCTCAGTTGGGAGTCTCCCTCTGGTAAGCTCTGGACAATATCATCCCACATGATAGTACGTAGAAGAGGGTCCAAATATAGTAAGAAAAGTAGAGGGGAAAGAGGGCTACCCTGCCACGTCCCACGCGCTATCGGGAAAACAGGTGTACAGGTACCATTGACCAAAATGCGGGCCGTTGGATCAGTATAAAGCAAGTGTAGCATATCCAGGAACCACCCATCGAAACCCATGTATGTGAGCACTTGGAATAGATATCCCCAATTAACCTGATCAAAAACCTTTGCTACATCTAATCCCACCAATATGCCCGGAAGTTCAGAATTCCTTGAACGTTGTAGGGCAGTGAGTAATCTACGAACATTTAGTACCGAGTGGCGGTGTTGAACAAAACCCACTTGTTCCTGTACTATCAAAGTGGGCAACAGGGTAGCCAGTCTATTGGCCAATATTTTGTCTAATATTTTGATATCCACATTGATTAGAGATATGGGTCTATAGGATTCAGTATCCGTATCGAGTTTGCCCGGTTTAGGTATTAATGTGATAAATGCCTGATTAGCCCCCAACGGAAAGGACCCGCCCTCAAGGGCCGCTGTATAATATGCTTCTAAAGGACCACAGAGGGAGGGAAAAAGAAGTTTATAGAACTCAGGAGAAAATCCATCAGGGCCTGGCGATGTGCCTCCCTTAAACTGTTTAACCGCCCCCTGAAGTTCCTTACCCTGTATAGGACGATTCAAGTAAATGCGATCAGGTGAAGTCAGTCGGGGAACCCCAGCGTCCGTTAAATAGTCCTCCGCATTTGGTCCCCCCTGCCCATCCCTGGAAGCATAAAATTCCATATAATGTTTAAGAAAACCATCTGATATGTCAGGAGTAGTTGTAAGCTCCTCACCTGAACGCAGCAAAATATGGGAAATGTGGCGATTAGGGCGGTGAGGTTTAGTCAAATTAGCCAAAAGCCTTTAAGCTGTTGGAGGGGGTGATGGACCGATGATTGAAAAGTATGACAAACCCAAGTCCGTTTCGGGTTTTGTTCCAGAAATGAAAAGAAAACACATTGAGCCTAGATGTAAGAAAGCTGATCAGGTGGCATGCCAATGACAGAACTAGCTGAGTACTGCTCAGATAGTGAGATAGAGTCAGAGGAGGCATGGCAGGAAAGGGATAGGCAAGAAAGCTGTACCCAGTTCAAACCTGTTCCAGACACTGCTAGAGGTTTGCTACCTTTTGAGCAGCCTGTGCCTGTTAGGACTAGGGCTGGAAAGAATCCTGCCTGTAATCATAAGGGGCAGGCTAGTATGTGGCTCTCCACAGGACAAAATGAGTCTCTTCAGAACAGGAAGAGGAAGGAGGCAAATGGAAGGGAAGCAGCCAGGAGAGAGACAACCAGCAGAGGAGGATAAGTTCCTCTCTTCCCTGCCAGCGGCGGCTGGGGATACAGATTGGCTGATGACTGAAGCAGAGGAGTTGGGTTCTCCTGAGCTTTGGGAGCAGGATCTCGAGGAAGCCATGGACATTCTGGAAAGCTGGGTAGGAATTGAGTCTTACCCCCATAGCCATGGAAGTACAATGAAACACTGGAGTTTTGCTTACCTAAAGTTTTGAGCTCTCAAATTATCTGTATTTGTGTGCAAGAGTTTAGGTTCTCTCTCTCTAGCAATGAACTTTGCCTTCTACCTTAAAACCTTGAGGTTTGCTGCCTTTAAAAGTGTGTATGTTTTTCCAGCTACTTGCCAAGCTAGGAAATTACATTTCTCCTTTTCAGCTATGTGGTTGCTACAGCAACTTTCTTGTCTGTTCTTATTCAGTAACAGACCAAGTTTAAGCAATGGTTTTTGTTTGGTATGAACTGTGAATAAAACCTGCAAGGTTAAAATATAACTGCTCTGGTGAAGAAGACTGAGTTTATTACCTTGATAAAGCCCAGAAGTAGGGGTCAGCACTTAGTCTAGTGCTGACAGACTGAAACACCCTGATTGTGATGTTTGGATCTTTTCATATGATTTCATGAAATATGTTTTTTTTACAACTGTCAGGCTGAAGCCTGTATTTTGATTTATTGGGCCAGTGGATTTATTGTTTTTTTTGCCATATCTGAATGGACCTTGTTACCTGCATGCCCCTTTAGACAGATACCTTGTCAGAATCAAGTCCTGAAGGATCCCTTAGTAGTAAGGGACACGCTGGGTCCGAGGTTTTGTCACGTTCCCGTGGGCTCGCTGCGCCTTTGACAAAAGACAAACCCATTGAACAGAACAGCATTTGCTGTCCTATTGTGAATAGACAAAAGGTGTCTGAGGTCCCTCCACTTTTGTCCAAGATTTTCATAATTGATTGGAGTGATTTGTGAGACATTTTCATGCCAACTTAGGTTTTTATACCTAAATAATTTTTCCAGATGTATGTGAAAGGAATTTACAGTTAGACAACATCACATCCAGTGTCATGCCTAGATATCACACTGCAAGGCATAAATAAATCACATTTAGGGCCATTTTCAATAGAAAATTTAAGGGCTCCTTTTACGAAGCTGCGTTAGTGGCTTTAGTGCGCGCGACTTTTAATCACGCGCTAACCCTCGCGCTGGCTGAAAAACTACCGCCTGCTCGAGAGGAGGCGGTAGCGGCTAGCGCAGCTGGCGGTTTAGCGCACGCTATTACGCGCATAAAGCCGCTAACGCGGCTTCGTAAAAGGAGCCCTTAAATTTTCTATTGAAAATGGCCCTAAATGTGATTTATTTATGCCTTGCAGTGTGATATCTAGGCATGACACTGGATGTGATGTTGTCTTAAAACCATTTGTTAAGCAGTTAAGAAAGCATTTTTCAAACTAAGAGGTCCTTTTACTAAGCTGCAGTAAAAAGTGGGCCTTTACCTTGTGCTTAGGCCATTTTTCTCCTATTTTTTGTTTCTTGTATTAATGGGCATGTGCCAATGTTACCATTAGCGTGCAGTCATTTTACCAAATTACCTCGTGTTGCACTAATTATTTTAGCACAGAAATGCCCACTGCCTGCCTCTGACACTCCCCCTCAAAAATAATTTAAAATATGTTTAACATGTGGATAGCATTCACACATTTTGTCAGTTACAACAGGAAGCCTGAATGTATCCTACAGTATGCCATTTTAAACTGTGTTAGGCACACGCTAGCACAGTGTCCCGCAAACTTTCTCGAGCCGCGGCACACCTGAAATCTCAGGAGACACACAGTTTGAGATACACTGCGCTAGCGCCTAATATAGTAGAAGGGCCCCCTAAAACGTTTGCGGAAACAGATTATTTCAATGGATGACTGTTGTACAGTGTTACTTATCTTTTTCATTATTGTTAATGCTTTATTTTAAGGGCTTGCAGCTGCTGCAAATGATATAAAGTGTGGCTGCTCAAAGTTTAGAAAACACATTCCTATCTTAGGCAATCTGCACTGGCTCCCAGTTGCAACATGGGTCAGATTTAAGACATTGGTAATATAGTTCTAGGGTAGTTTTACTTGCAAGGCAGCTACCGTAAGCATTAGCTGAACATCATCTTTACATTCTGAAGATCAAACCATCGCCACTTTGTTGGGCTAGGAATGCATGCACACGGCACTGATCATGTTCTATTATGGGTCCCCAACTGTGTCATTTCTTTTTATCACAGAGTGCCGCCTTCTGATGAGTTCTGATACTGTAATTTTTTACTCTGAAGAGCTCCACAGATTCCTGGTTGCTGTAGAAGTGCACTAGAGATGAGGTAACCAATGCTTAATATTAGTACTGCATATTCCTAGCAGATACCTCTGATTTTCTTGTGAGATTTGATTTCCATGAGCACAGGACGCACTCTCAGTGCCATGCAAACTTCTGCTTCACTGCTTGTCATAATTTTTATGTTCTGTTCAAAACAACTTATTTCCAGCGGTTCCAACATTTCCAGCACAAATAATCCCATCCACATTCTTCATAGAGATTTGGAAGTTACTTTTCAATTTTGGCTGCATGAAGGCACCGAAGGTATGGTAATCCACCTGTACCAGCACAATCTCTCTCTCTCTGCTAAAGCATTTCCCCTTTTTAGATTACAGAGTAAACAACTGATTCTGCTACCTCCCACAGAAGCCCAAAAGGCTGAAAGAAATGCTATTATCCTCCCACTGGCATTTAGTTTCCTTATTTCTCATACAAGCTGAGAAGCCATAAAGGAAGCAGCAAAAATAAGGCTTGGAAATCTCTCCCTCTTTTGCTACAGGCACATGTCCTTCTCCTGGAGAAAAAGTCCTTTTGAACTTTGGAGCCATTACTCTTAATGAGCTTACCTAGTTCTGTTTTGGCTCCACCCACCACTTTATGCTTACTAGTCTCATTCCATGGGCATATGGAAAATGTACTCTCTCCTGGTAGCTATCTTGTAGACTTCCTTTCCGTAATGTGGAACTGGCCTCCAGGCTCTGACTGTTAAGGTCCTCACTTACTTAAAAATCCAAGTTAGTGACTATTTTGAAGAATATTTTTATGAGAAACTTAAAAAAAAAATGGTTATTTGTGGAATTGTTTTCTGTACAATAGATTAGTTATGTTGAGTTTGATCTTAAAAAATCAGGATGGGGTATCTTCTAGATATATAGGTTTATGATGGAAATGTTTCTTTTACTGCATTGGAAATTGTTTTATAAGTGGTTTATAAAACATTACAAAAATAATGAGATTAGCATTTAGTATTTCTTGTGTTAAAGGTTTCGGAACAATGTGGTATAACATACAATATTTGCTTTACCTTAAGGCATTTGTAAATTGAAGCACACAAAACCAGGAAAGTTCCCATCAATTTTTCTTTTGCACACAACAACCACCAATTAGAAGGGAGGAAATATAAATGATATGAACTACCCTCATTTATGTGAGAAAAAAATGATCATCTGGGATTGAGATAAGTGCCATTTATTCAACTATGGTATTAGACATTTATGAGATTATTTTGTGAAAGATTAATATTTTTGAAGACATAGTTGAGAATTATTGTAAAATTTTGAGGAGTTGCTTTTTTTTTAAACCTATGATTGGATTAGTGGTAGTACTTGAATATAATTTACCCCAAAGGGTAACTGATGCCTTTTTATTTCCTCCTATGAGTTGGCAACAGTTGCTGAATAATAATAACTTTTTCCTTGTATGAAAGAGGGCAGTTCACATCATTTATATCTCCTCACTTCTTATTGGTGGCATTTGTAATTTGAACCACATTAAAGAAAAACTCCAGCGGAGTTTACCCACTATGCTAAGCCTCAACAAAAGCTTATCTATTAATGATAACCCTTCAATCTCTCTTTAAATATATACTCTGCGTGTCCTTTTTAAGCAAACCAGGGGGTAGGAAAAGCATCAGTATATAAACCGGAGTCATATAGAAAAATCATAAGATCCTTCCAATCTCCTTTCTCTAGTCATTGGCATAAAAACCTCCCTTCTAGTGCTATTATATTATTATACCTGACTTCTTAAAGACATTCAATGGAAAAGATTTCAGAAATATTAAGCGAATCAAAAGTAACCTCAATATGAGCATATATGTCACAAAGTGAAAAGTAGTTCGATCAATTCCTAGTTTAGAAAAATCTCACATATAGTTGTGATCCTTCAAACCGCTCAAGAGATTGATCTTAGTAATGAATTTCTCTTGTCCAATACTGTCAGCATTTCATGGCCTCCACTGCTGCTGTGTCAGGGAAATAATTGTTTCTTACAATGATCCTCCCCAAAACTACAACCTCCACAGTGCTCTTTCCAACTTCTTCAAAACTGTACAAACATTATTTATAGCAAGCACTTGCCTGGAAGTCATCAGAACCTTGGAGACACCCTGTGACAATTGCAAGTTGACAAACTCTAAGCTCTCAGCATCTAGGCTGTGAGGGCCAGAGACTGAGTGATGTGAGCTGGAAAACAGTTCAGTCTCCATGGTTTTTCGGATGAAAGTTCCAGAAGTAGAAGGAACTAGATCTTCCTTGGCCAATATGGTGCAATGAGAATCATGGTTCCCTGCCCTGCTTAAGTTTCAGCATAGTCTTCCTTATAAGAGGTATGGGAAGATATGCATACAGAAGGCCCATCCTGTAATGCATGAGAAAAGCATTCAACGCTAATCTGTCATGTGGCCTGAGCCTGGAACCGTACTGAGGGATTTTGTGGTTGAATGGTATGGCAACAAGATTCACCAAGGGAATGCCACACTCTCAGATCTCCCAGGCAATGCACATATTGGGAGACCACTTGTGAGATTGCATAATTACATTACATTACATTACATTAGGGATTTCTATTCCGCCATTACCTTGCGGTTCAAGGCGGATTACAAAAGGTTAATTTAGAAATACAGAGTTACATTGATTGTAGATTTTATAAACATAAACGGGTTGTTGAGGGTGAGGTGGTTTGTAAGAGAATTAATAGTTGGTCATAGTGGAGGTTCTTTTGTTGTTGTTAGAGCAGTAATGGGTAGATCAGATGTCGGTTTTAGAGTTACTAAGAGGTCGTGATGTTATTGCTGTTTCAGGAATTTCTTGAAAAGTGTGGTTTTTATTTCTTTTCTGAACGTCCTATAGTCTGGAGTGGTCATCAGAAGGTTGGAGATCTGGTTATCCAGCCTTGCGGCTTGGGTGGCTAGGAGGCCGTCGTGTAGTTTTTTTCTTTTTACTTCTTTGATTGGGGGGGGTATGAATGGGGAGTGTGTTTTTCTGTGTCTGGTAGTGGGTGCTTGGATGAGGCGATTGTTCAGGTATGATGGGCTGTCTCCGTGTAGGGTTTTAAATAGTATGCAGTAGAATTTGAATTGGATTCTTTCTTGGATTGGAAGCCAATGTGAGTTGATGAAGGCTTCAGTGATGTGGTCGTGTTTTCTCAATGAGTAGATGAGTCTCAAAGCTGTATTTTGGATTGTTTGGAGTTGTTTAATCGTGGTTACAGGGCAAGGAAGGAAGAGGATGTTGCAGTAGTCCAATATACCTAGTATTAGTGATTGTACTATAAGTTGGAATTGTGTTCTTTCAAAGAATTTTCGGACTTGTCTCAGATTTCTCATGACAGCGAATGATTTCTGAATTGTTTTGTTTATTTGCGGTTGCATAGTGCAGCATCTGTCTATGGTCATGCCAAGTAGTTTAATGGTGGTTTGGATTGGGTATTTGATTGCGTTTATTTCTAAATTGGTTGTGGTTTGGACCTTGTCATTTTCGAGAAGGATGAATTTGGTTTTGTCTTGGTTGAGTTTAAGTTTGTGTTTTTCCATCCAGGTTGTGACTGTTTCAAGTGTTTGGTGAAGTTTGTCTGTCATGGTCGGTTTAGAGTGGTCAAATGGGATGA
Organism: Geotrypetes seraphini; assembly: GCF_902459505.1. Lineage (NCBI taxonomy): Eukaryota > Metazoa > Chordata > Amphibia > Gymnophiona > Dermophiidae > Geotrypetes > Geotrypetes seraphini. The sequence goes on from NC_047088.1 coordinate 208,023,932, forward strand.
GGATGGTGATGTCATCAGCATAACTATAGGTGGTTATGCCCAGATTGTTCAGATGCGTTCCTAGAGAAGCGGTGTAGAGATTGAAGAGGGTAGGGGATAGTGGAGATCCTTGTGGTACGCCGCAGGGGTTTGACCAGGATTCTGACTTTTCTTTGTTTGATTTTACACTGTAAGTTCTGAGTTTTAGGAATCCTTCAAACCATGAGTATACTTTGTCTGAGATGCCTATTGCGTCTAAGATCTGTAGAAGGATGTTGTGATCCACTAGGTCGAATGCTGCAGTTAGGTCCAGTTGTATGAGAAGCATTTTTTTCCCTGTACTAAGGTGTTGTCTGACGGTATCCATAAGGGAGCCTAGTAGTGTCTCTGTACTGAAGTTTGTTCTGAAGCCAGATTGCGTGGGGTGGAGTAGGTTGTGGTCATCTATGTAATTGGAGAGGAGTTTGGCTACTAGGCCTTCTATAATTTTGACATATAGCGGAATTGAAGCTATAGGTCTAAAGTTAGATGGGTGGTTTTGTGGTGCTTTTGGGTCTTTTTGGATTGGGGTGATGACGATTTCGTTGAGGTCAGCAGGGAATGTGCCTTCTGTGAGCGTGAATTGAATCCATTGTAGAATTATGGTGCGGAATTTTACACTAGAGGTGGTAAGGAGATATGAGGGGCAATGATTGAGGTCACAGGAGGCATGGCTGTATTTTTTGTAGAATTTGTTGAATTCTGACCATTGTATGTTGGGGAATTGAGTCCATATTCTGTCTGCTGCGGTTGCCTCTTTTCCTGTAGAGTGGATTGTGATTGAGTTTTGATGGGATGGGTTGAGGATGAGAGTGGCTCTGGTGTTGGTAATTTTGTTCTTGAAGTGTTCTGCTAAGAGGGTGGGTGATGGTGGAGGGGTGTTTGTGGTGGTAGTATATGGTTTGGTGTCTGTTAATTCTTTCAGGATTTGGAATATTTTTTTGGAGTCTTGGGTTTCCGTGCCTATGAGATTAGTATAGTAGTTTTTCCTCTTTTCCCTTAGTAGATTTTTGTATTGTTTGTTGATTTTTTTCCAGTCGGTTTTTGTTTGATCTTGGTTCTTTTTCCTCCATTTTCTTTCTAATCTTCTACATTGTCTTTTGAGTTGGAGTAGTTCGTTATCGAACCATTGGTCTGATTTCCTGCTGGTTCTGGTTTTGGTTTGTAGGGGGGCCAGATCATCAAGGATGTTAGTGGATATCTTTTTCCAGTGGGAGATGAAGTTTTTTGGGTCGCAGTTTTGGATGGTTTCATCTACATTTGACCAAAAAATGGTTGGATCGATATGTTTGCGTGTGGTATATGTGGTTTTTTTTGATTGAGGTGTGTGTTCGGTCTTAGACCAACTGATGTTGAAGTTGTATGTGTAGTGGTCTGACCATAGGGATGGGGACCATGTTCCGTTAGTAGTTTGGATTGCTGGATTAGATGGTTGGAGAGACATGAATGCAGCAATGTCCAGTTGATGACCTTTTTCATGGGTGGTTTGTGGGTTTAGGATCTGGAAGGATAAGGCTTTGAGGAAGGATAGGCAGTTATTTGCTGGTGTGGAGGTTGTGTCTTCTAGGTGTAGGTTTAGGTCTCCTAGGATGAGGTTATATTCTGCTGTTAATGAGTTTTGGTAGATGAAGTTTTCAAATTCAGGTCTCACTGTGGTCCAGTTTCCTGGTGTTATGTAGCAGAGTAAGCAGTTTAGTGATTTTTGTAGTGTTGGATTTGTGAGTTGACACGCTAGGAAATCCATTTGCGGAGTGGATGTTTTTTCAAGTACGTTTAGAGTTAGGGAGTTCTTGATTATTATTGCTAGTCCTCCTCCTCTTTTTTTTTCTCTGCAGGTTACTGTTATTTTGTATCCTGGCGGACATACTTCTTTTATTCTAGGGTCTGTGTCTGAGGTTAACCAGGTTTCAGTGAGGAATAGGCAGTCAAGATTTTCTGTTTTTATCCAATTTTTTATGTTTTCTGTTTTGGGTCCTAGTGCTCTGATGTTAACATAGGCACATGTAAGGGAGGTTGTGTCGGTCTGGGGAATGTAAGTTGTTTCCGGGTATATGAGTGTTGAGGGAGTTGGATGTGATTTTGTTTTCGGGAGTGTTGGCCAGACTTTTGGATTTTGTCGCCAGGCATGAGGCTCTGAGAACCATCCCTTTCTGGAGAACCCAGTATTATATGATGACGGCCTTCTGACACAGAGGGTAGGAACTGGCTCATCCTTGCTTGTTGGTGGTGTACTTCGCAACCTGGTTGTCTGTTCGAATTTGGACAATTTTGTTGATTAGCTGATCTCTGAAAGCTTTTAGAACATTCCAGATAGTTCAGAGCTCCAGGAAATTGTTGTGGATACATGTGGTCTAGTAACCTCAACATCTGCCTAGCTGTGACCTGCAATCAGGTGTGAAACTTAGTGGCTACTAGTGTGTCTGCCTGTGTCATATCGAGAGAAACTCATCCTTGCACTATCTAGCAGGGCTTTTATGAATTCCAATCATTGGACTGGGATCAGATTGGACTTAAGGTTCATTTTAAACTACCCTGTTAGCTCTAACACCTGAATCTCTGCATTGATTCTTGAGCAACCTCCTTCGACATGCTCTTCATCAGCCCATGGTCCAGGTAAGGAAACACATGGATGCCCTGTCTGCAGTGATGATGCAACTACTGTTAGACATTTGGTAAAGACCCTGGGAACTAAAGTGAGGCCAAAGGGCAATATGCAGTACAGGAAATGATGTGTTCCCACCTGAAATCTGAGATACTTCCTGTGACTTGGAAGTATCGGGATGTGTGTGCAGCCATCGTTTAAGTCCAGAGGACACAGCCCATCTTGTTCCTGAACTATTAAGAGAAGGGAGCCCAGAGAAAACATCCTGAACTTTTCTTTGACCAGATAACTGACCTAGCTTCTTGTAATGTAATCTGACCTTGAACTGAATAGGTAAAGGTGGAATAGAAAACCTGATTAACATAACAAAAGAATGATAAGAGCAATGCTGATCATAAGGGGGAGGGGGAACAGAGTGACAGTTATTAAATGGAAGGTGGGGAGTTAAAGAATGGAAGTACTGGGTATTGGTAAATGTGGAAAGGGAAAAGAGGAGTTGGGAAAGGAGGAAGGAAGAAGAACCTGAGACTTCAACATAAACTGAGATCATTATTTTTGGTTTTTATTTTTTTTGGGCCCATAAATCTCATTTATATTCAGGTATATATTTTGATAATTGGAATGGTCCTAGAATCTATTTTCCACTTTCCTTATGTTGCTTGTTTCCTAAGATATTTAAAGTATCTCTTTTCATTTCTTCTCTCTCCTGTCTTCTTTCATTGCTTCTTTAAATCACTCTGATATTAATTTATTCCTTTTCCCTCCATTTATTTGCCTTTCATATCTATATTGTATTCCTCATTATCTCCTCCTCTTTCTCTTCAATCCTGTCTCTTCCCTTTGAGCTAGCTACTAGTTTTCCAGCTTCCAGTCACACACCTTGTTTCCTCAGCCTTCAATATCCCCTTTGTTTTACCCATTTCCTAGTCCTCTATTTCTACTCTCTGTACTGTCCTACTCAGCTCTCATACCTTCCTGTGTCTCGCATCCTATCACTAGCCTCAACCATTTTCCTATCACTCATTCCTTCTCTGGCCTTCGGCCCATTCTTCTCTCTTACCCCCTACCGAGCCTCTTATCACCATTCTTTTACCAGTTCCCTAGTTCTAGTTCTGCTGTCTTCCACACCCTTCAAAAGTCCTTCTATTTCTTCTCTCATAACCTTTCACAGCACCCCCATCTCTTTACATTGCCTTTCATCCTCTCTTATCCATTAGGCATGTTACACCATTTTTCTTCCTCTCCCCACCTTAATTGATTTTCAAGTTTCAAGTTTATTTAAAAATCTGATTTGATCGCAATATCATAATCCAATGCGATTTACAAATAGTGATAAAACCAGGGTAAGAAAAACCAAAAAACCCCAAAAATCACACATCTGTTAAAAATCACATTACAGGCCACAAGAGGAGGGTAGGTTTAAATACAGTTCAAAACAAAAATGAACAAGGGGTTAAAACTATAGGTTGGGAAAGAGTTACCCACTTAATTTTCCTTTAAAGGAGTTTTAGTCTGCAATAGGATGTTTGAGTTATAAACAATTTGAGTAGCATACTAAAAAGCATCATTAAAAAGCCAGTTTTTCAGGAGACCTTTAAATTTACTGAATGATTTTTCTTCCCTTATATAAATTGGAAGTGAGTTCCAAGTTTGAGGTGCCATAACAGAGAAGATCATGTCTCTCCTCGAGTAAATGAATCTTAGTGAGGGGACTGAGGGGAGAGATTTCTCCTTAGATCATAAAGATCTTGTTGGAGCGTAAGGGATTAGGAGTCTTTCTAAAAATGCAGGGGCTTTATTCATTAATGTTTTGTGTGTAAGTAAAGCTATTTTGTATGTAATTCTATAATTTACAGATAACCAATGTGCTTCTTTTAATAGGGGAGTCACATGATCAAATTCTTTCCTTTTTGGTAATTTATTTTTATTGTGGTGTTTTGTAGGATTTGTAATCTACGTATTTCTTTTAAGGCTATTCTCTGGTACAAAGCGTGTCAATAGTCTATTTTTGATATGACAAACAAGTGAATTAGAATATTCAAAGATGATACATTGAGGAATGAGGATCTAATCATCCGTAGCCTATAAAAACAGCTTCTAACCAGAGAGTTTATTTGCTCATGATAATTCAATTTCTGGTCCAAAATAACTCCTAATATCTTAACCTTTAGAACTTCCTTTATTATAGTTTTGTGTATGTTTATGCAGGATCCTAATTTAAGTCCTTCCCTACATGGAAAAATCGTGGAGGGGCATAATCGAAAGGGACGTCTAAGTCCATTTACGTCCATCTCGCAAATCATCCAAAGTTAAAAAGAGCCTAAGACACATTTTTGAAAGAGACGTCCAACTTTTTTTTACTTTCGAAAATCGTCTAATTATACGTCCTGCTGATCTGATCGTCCAAGCCGCTAAATCGTCCATCTTTATACCACAAGCCCTGTTGGACGTGGGAGGGGTCTGCAAAGTGATGGATTGAATAGCCAGACATGGCACCTAAATAGTGGGGTACCTTACAGGGCACTGCTGTGAACTTCACATAAAGGGTGCCATGGCTTCTCCTCCCTACAGCTCCTTTATAGGTTACGGTGAGCCCCCCAAACCATCTTCAGAATCCCCTAGACCCACTTATCTACCACCCCAATAGCCCTTATGGCTGCAGGAGCCACTTATATGCCAGTAAAAAAGGGTTATTGGGGTGTATAGGGCAGTGCACATGTTTAAGTCTCAATGCAGTGATTACAGGGGCTTATGGGCATGGTTCTTCCTCTCTATGGGTCCCTAACCCACCCCCAAGACGACTTAAGCTGCCTCTGGGTTGGACGACTAGGCTTTCCTATGCCAAGCGGCCAGGTGATGATAGTCTGGAGGCTGAAATTTAAAGTTGTGAATAAAATTTTTATGGGGGTGGGGGGATTGATGATCACTAGGGGTAGTGTGTGGGGGTCTGTGTTATGTGTTTGCAGTGCTTATCTAGTGAGTTTAGATGGTTTTTTGTGACTTAGACCATGTTTTACATGCTCTACGTCAGTGTTCTTCAACCTTTTTACACCTATGGACCGGCGGGAAAAAAAAATTATTTTGTGGACCGGCAAACTACTAGGACTGAAATTTAAAACCCCCGTTTCTGCCCCATCTTCTCGGTCCTCACAAACCATCTGATCCCATCCGCACAAGCCTCAGTTATGATTTTATACTGAATGTATTTTATTAAAGTATAAAAATAAACAATATTCTGTACAATTGTCATTTTATAAATACAAATAATACAGAGCAAGGATCAACAAAACCCCTGTCTCCCCTCCCCTTCACATATATCCCCTCTACTATCAAGAAAACTGAATAAGACAAATTATTACAGAATGCTACACAGAAATATCATGCTAACAGAGTATCGCAGTCACACATAGCAGGAATAGGGTTAGGGGAGTGCAACTAGGGCAACTGCTCCCCTGGTCAGAGAGAGCCCTAAGCCACTGCCTGAACTTTGCAGTCCCCAGTTATGTCTAACACCAGCTCTAGCAGGATATATATTTCAAATCTGATATATTCTAATCACAAAATAGAAATAAAATTATTTGTTTCTACCTTTTATTGTCTCTGGTTTCTGCTTTCATCTTCTTTTCACTCTCTTCCTTCCAGCGTCTGCCTTCTCTGTCTCTTCAATCCAGCATCTGCCCCTTCCATCTACTGTCTGACCTCTCCCCCTTCCATATGGTATTTATCTTCTTTCTATGCCCCTCTCCCCTTTCCATCCAGCCTATGCCCCTCTCTCCTTTTTACATGATTCATTCCAGCTTCACTGCTCTCTTCATTTTATCTCTCCTAGACCAGATCTAGCATCATTATCCCTCTCAATTTCTCTGCTGACCCCCCTTCCCATCTCATTCCTGTCTCTCCCCTTCCCCTCCTCTAATCTCCCTGCCAGCTGTTTCCTGACTTTTTTCTTCTCCCTTCCCTCCTCCCCCTGTTCAGTAGTAACTCTCTTCCCTTTCTTTTCCCTCCTCCCCTCCCAGCAGCATCTCTTCTTATCCCTCTCCAGGTCCAGTAGCATCTGTCCTTTTTTCCCCTTGCCCAGCAGCTTCCCAGACTTCTTTCCCTCCTCCCCTCCCAGCAGCATCTCTCCTTATCCCTCTCTAGGTCCAGTAGCAGCTGTCCCTTTTTCCCCTTGCCCAGCAGCTTCCCAGACTCCTTTCCCTCCTCCCCTCCCAGCAGCATCTCTCCTTATCCCTCTCCAAGTCCAGTAGCAGCTGTCCTTTTTTCCCCTTGCCCAGCAGCTTCCCAGACTCCTTTCCCTCCTCCCCTCCCAGCAGCATCTCTCCTTCTCCCTCTCCAGATCCAGTAGCAGCTGTCCCTTTTTTTTTTCACCATGCCCATCAGCTTTCTCCCCTCCCAGCAACTCTCCTTACTTGCCAGCGGTGCGATTCAGTAAGGCAGCCTCGGGTCCTTTGTTGGGTCGCACCACCTCTGAGGAAAGCAGAAGTTGCATCATCAGAGGCGGCCCGACTCAGCAAAAGCTCCAAGGCTTCCTTCCTGAATTGCTGCGCTTATAAGTAAGGAGAGCCGCTGGGAGGGGAGAAAGCACACTGTCTGAGGCTCCCCATTATCTCTCCGGCTCTGCGCGAACTACAGCTCCTCGATCTTGCCGGTCCTGCTCGGACCGGCAGGAAATCAAAGATGTTGATCTCGCTGGTCCTGCACGGACCGGCAGGAATTTTCTGCGGACATCGCCAGTCCATTGACCGGCGGTTGAAGAACTGTGGTCTAAGTCACAACGTCCAAGTTCCGTCGATCCTGGGCTGTAAAAATTTCAGTTATAGATGCTGTATGACTAAGTCTAAGCCAGCCCACGTCCCGCCCTCGACACGCCTCCTGAAACGCCCCATTTAGCTTTGGACGTTGAGTGGCACTATGAAGGCCTAGGTCATTTAGAAATACGTCCAAAACCCGTTTTTATTTTCGGCGCTTGGACGTTTTTGAGAAATGTTCGTCCAAGTGCCAACTTAGGCCGGTTTTTGGATGTTTTTCTCTTTCGATTATGAGCCCCATAGCCTCTGCTTTAGATGTATTAAGAGCTAGTTTGTTGTTGTGTAACCATTTATAAATTTTCAATAATTTCTCATTGACTGATATGATCTCTTCTATTGAATTTGAATCTAGGGGATACAAAAGTTGAACATCATTAGCATATGCAAATGGTGTAAATCCAATTGATTGACTAAGAGTTAACAGAGGGGCCAAAAATATGTTAAACAATAAAGGTGATAAAATTGTTGAAATTGAAGTAGAAGATGAGTTATTGAATATTACCTTTGATGAGCACTCAGAGAAATATGACTGAAACCTTTGAAAAAATGTTATTGGTTATTCCTAAGGATCTGAGTCTGCTTAGAAGGAGATGATGATCTATAGTGTCAAAGGCTGATGATAAATCTAAGGATATGAGGAGAACAGATTGATGATGATCCAAAAAGTAAAGAATAAAGGATGTCAGACCTATTAAAGAATGTTCAGTCGAATGATGTTGTCGAAAGCCTGTTTGATGTGGGTGTAGAGCTCCCATTTTCTCAAAGAATTCAGAGACCTGATTAAAAACTATTTTCCATCATTTTTGCTATAAAGGGTATTTTTGGTATTGGTCAAAAGTTGGTGGGATCGTTCAAATTTCCTTTTGGGTCTTTCGGTATTGGGTGAATAGTTGAGTGTTTCCATTTTTGGGGGATGATCCCTTCCTCCAAGATAGCTGAAATAATTTTGTGAATGTATTTACCCAAAATATTGAATTTTTTCAAAATACATGGGAGCGAATCTGCATCTGTGCTTTTTATATTCATTGTGTGGAACAATCATTGTAAATCCGGTAATATAAGCGGCGTAAATTGAGTGCATTTTGATGTTGGGAATAAGAGAATCTGGATTAGAGTAATCGGGATCAAGGTTTGGATTAGCTATGAATTTTTTTCTAATCCCTTATATTTTTTCTATAAAATAATTAGCCAAATCTTGAACAATTAGGGTACTAATTGCTCCCTGAGCTGTATGTGATTTGAACGTTGTTAAAGATTTTAGAATGGAGAATAATGTTGAAGAATTATTTGCTTTTTGAATGTGGGATACATAATATTTTTTCTTTATTAGCGAGTGTTTTTTCCCAATGCCATTTTCTTTCCAAGGATCGCAGTTGTTTTTTTAATAAAGGACAATTCTGCAGTATACCAGGGATTTTTTTTGTTTTTTGGTTGTAATAGTTTTTGTTATTGTCGGGGCTAGTTTATCCAATAAAGTCTTACATAGATTATCCCATCTAACTATTTGGTCCTTGATAGATACATTTGTGAGGTCTTCAAGTCTATTATTGAATTTATTTTGATTTTATCTAAGTTACTGTAATCACGATAGGAGTATGTTTTGTCCTGATATACATGTACAATTTGTTTATGTTCATATTGTAAAGAAATCAGACAGTGGTCAGTCCAGGGGACTGGATACATTTTTGGGGAAGAGAAATCAGAGAAAAGATGTTTTGGAATAAAGACCATATCTAATATATGTCCAGCAGTATGTGTTGGTTAAGATATTCTAGGAATTAAATCTAGATTAGATAAGAAATTAAGTAAATCTGATGTTATAGCATTATCCGGTTCATCGAAATGAATATTGAAATCTCCTAGTACTAACAGATTTTTTGTTGTTGTGCTAAAATCAAAAAGTAGTGATTGTAAATGAGTAGACAGGTCTCTAGTCATTGGAGGTGGCATATATAGAAGAAGTATATCAAGTTCAGGTTTAACATTATTTTTTAATTGCAAGTACTCTATTGGAGTGTGTGTGTGTGTGTGTGTGGGGGGGTGATTTTCCAAATTCTTTAGCAATATGATGGTTGTAGATTACTGCAACACCTCCTCCCTTTTTCCTAGTGGGATGGTTGAATTGGAAAGTAAAACCAGGAGGACAAGCATAGCCAATGTAAGCTTCGTCGCCATCAAACAACCAGGTTTCTACAATACACAATATGTCTAATGAGTTTTGAATGAAGGAATCTTTAATAATATGGCACTTACTTTTTATAACCATCTCACACATCCTCACTTATACCACCAACCCATCTAATATACCCTATGTATACCTACCCAGTTGTCAGAACCTCTCTTTCCCCTCCCCCAAGTCCTTATTCTCTCCCATCCTCAAATTTTCTCCTCTACTCCCCTCAATTATATCTCCAAGTCCCCATTTGAATCCCTACTTTCTCCCCCAGTAAACAGTTCTCTGTTCTTCCCTTGCTCATCCCTATTTATTCTCTCCACCTAGTCTTGGAGTCCCAATGTACCATCATTATCAACTTTTACCCCCCCTTCCTTCTATTCATTCACAAGTTGATGTCCTTCCTTAGTCTTTCCTCTCCCTCAAACACTTTCTTAATTCCTGCTTTAACCAAAATGAATTCCTTCAGCCACAGTCTATTTGGTGCTGCACTACTAGAGCTGCATCTTAAAACACAAATATCTTCTTCCTAGAGAATGACATGGGGACAAATTTTTCCCCATCCCCGCGGGAACTCATTTTCCTGTCCCGGAGAGTTCTTTTCATGTTCCTGCCCCATTCCTACAAGCGTTGTCCTCATCTGCCCAAGCCTCAAACAATTTAAAATCATAAGTGTTCGAGGCTTGTATGGTTAAGACAGAGCTTATAGGAATGGGGCAGGGACAGCGACAAAACTCACGGGGACAGGGAAAAATTTGTCCCCGTGTTATTTTCTACTTCTTCCTCTTACCGTCTCTCTCATCCACTAATTGGATTGTGGGACTCTGTATCTATACAGCTCTGTGCAATTCAGATATTATCTGGTTAAACCATACAGACCATGTGTGGCTCAAACACATGATGTTCAAACCATCTAGGGTGCCATAGATACAGAGTTCTGCACTTCCAATACCAGATGTTTTGATCATGGCTGCAGGAACGAGGAAGTACCTTCACTTGACTGGAGTTCACTGCAGCTATATTCTTATCAAGTGAAAAGGTCAGACCAAGGTCAGAGGGTGGGAGCACTTGTCACCTTGTTGCCTTGTAGAGACACCTATATATACATAAAGCATACAGTTTTCCAAAAGCCCATATCTTTGGGTAAAGCATTAGTTTAGCATTGGAAATGGCTTAGAAAATTTCTTTCTTGTATTTTTCTTCCTATGTTTGATTCCTTAAATATATTTTATTCATTTTTTGCAGCACTTTCTTATGCAAGAGACTAATTTGTGAATAGAGCAGGATGAAAAGATGGAGCAGCCACTACATATACCACCAGGACCTGACAGCCTTCGACATTTTACTAGAGAATCTCTTCAAGCTATTGAAAAACGCATTGCAGAAGAAAAAGCTAAGCCCAAACAAGACAACCGAGATGACGATGATGAAAATGGTCCAAAGCCAAATAGTGACTTGGAAGCAGGAAAATCACTGCCATTTATATATGGTGACCTTCCTTCAGGAATGGTTTCAGAGCCTATGGAGGACCTGGACCCATATTATAGTAGTCAGAGAGTAAGTAATTGTTAAATCTATAATTGTGATATTTTACTTTAGCATATGGTGCAACAAAATGTTCTAAAGATTTCTGTTTAAGATGCACTCTTTATAAAACACGATGTTGTATAAGGTAAAAGGCATTCAAATTATCTCCAACTTACCTTGTTTAAAATTGTACACTGTTTCTCTGGAATGTTATGGAATTACCAGCTGTAATAAGTTATTCAGCAAAGCAAGATTTAGAATTTTAAAAATAGAACTGGAATCTTGAGTATGAATTAATGTCTACAAAGTGTGTCTATATGCCTTTAGAAAATAGTAAACCCACATAGTATCCCGTTTTCCCAATGTGACGTAAAAGAACCCAGTACAAGGACTTAGAAATCATATTGATTTGGTGATAAGGAACTAATAGGTCTAGTTGATATACAGGGACTCACCATCTAGTTAAGTTATCTGCAGAAGCTAAAGAAATTATTTGGTTAAATTTAATTGTTGCCTAGGTTTTTTGAAGGGGTGAATGAACATGTGGATAGAGATGAGTGGGTCGATATTGTGCATTTGGATTTTCAAAAGCCACTTGACTAAATACCTCATGAAAGTCTTCTGAGGAAATTAGAAAATCATGGGATAGGAGCAGTGGTATAGTAAGGGTAGGAGGTGCCCGGGGCAGTGACATCCTCTAGCACCCCCCCATGTACTTGCTCCTTCAACGCCCCCTGCTCCTTCCTGCCCCCACTCCACACTCACGCTCTCCCTCCCCTCTCCCCCGTACCTCTAAATCTTTGCCAGCACAAGTGGCTTTTCTCCAGCATGCCACTGGTCTTAGAAGTGATTCAGAGGGGATCAGGCTGGCGCGAGAAGTTGCTCATGCTAGTGAACATCTACAGAGGTACGGGGTGCGGCAGAGGGATGGCAAGAGTGTGGCGTGGTGGGATGGGGCAGAGAAGTACCGGTGCCCCCACCGACACAGCACCCAGGACAGTCTGCACCCCCTGCCCCCCTAACTACACCACTGGTTAGGACGTAATGTCATATTATGGATTAAGAACTGGTGGAAAGATAGAAAACAGAGAGTAGGTTTAAGTGGTCAGTATTCTCAATGGAAAAGGGTAAATAGTGGGGTTAGCAGACTTGCCATTTTGAACAGCACTGTGGAGAGAAGAAGATTTTTTGAATTGCAGCGGGGAGAGAGAAGCGTTAGCTGAAGGCTTTTGTGTACATTTTGTGCTAACACTCATCCGACCGCAGTTCTAACACACTAGCGGGAAGTGATTTTATGGTCACTTCCAATAACAGCTGTTAGGCCCCGCCAAGCTAGTGGAAGTTTGGATTGGTAGGGTTTAGCTCTCAGGTGTTTTAATGTAAAAACATAATTATGAAAATATATGAAATAAATGATAATTAATTTAAAAATATCATTATTTAAAATTATAAAATTAATTGAAAAAATGAGCAGAAAATCATTAGGAGGAGGAGGTTTTTGGGCCAATGAGGTAGCTCATGAATATAGCCTGCTTGAAAGCTAATGAGCAACGGCAGGCAGGAGTCTGAGGCTCTTTCCTCCCTTTCTCATGATGTCCTTTGAGCCGAATAGAAGTCTTAACGTAAAATTAATTCCTTCTGAGTAGGGAACAAGTGAATACATACCAGTGGTGTTTGGAGTGTTGAATAGTGGAGTTCCCTAGGGAGTCTGTGCTGGGACCACTGCTTTTTAACAAATTTATCAGTGATCTATGGATAGAAATACTAGTAAGGCATTTAAATTTGTTGATGCAAATTGAGAATTTGTTGAGGCAATTGAGAATATTGTGGCTTGCACTATTTAACATGCATTAATGTGTATTATTGTGCACTTTAATTCACATTAATATCAGCCTCTTACTTTGTAACTGCATTATACAGATGTGTTGAAATTTGCAGAGTAGCAATGTGGGTACAATTTTATAAATGAGCACCTTCATTTAAGTACTCCAGGGTACACCTTTAGGTGCCTAGTCTATAAAGGAAACTAGACACCTAGGGAGTCTTTCACTAAAGATTAGCATACGTTATCTGATGCAGGGTGAAAAGGGGTAGACCATTGAAGTTCCAGCCAAAGTGTGTGTAGACATACTTTTATTCACAAGACACCAACAGCTGAAAAAACCAACACAGACCGTGTTTCAGCAGGCTCAATGGGTCCTATGGCAGATAACTTGAGTTAATCTTTAGTAAAAGCTACCCCGCAATTCAATTATTAAATAGTAGCGCAACTTGATTTATAAATGGTGTTTGGAAAAAAGGAGACCCCCCAAAATTTTTCCAAATAACCCAAAAAGTCCTATAGTAACAGAATCCTCAGCCTAAAATTCAAGATATCTCTGAGTAGTGACATAAGAAGGGGGGGGGAAACAGACCGCCCTGGGCGCCATCTTGATCGGGACGCAGGCATCTTTCCTCTACCCCTCCCACATACTTCTTTGGCTGTTTGGACCTGGTGCAGTAACGTTAGAGCTAAGTTTTCAATTTAACTTAGGGCTTCTTTTACTATTGTGCACTAGTGTTTTAGCGCACGCAGGAAATTACCACACGCTACACCGTGCACTACGCTTCTAGAACTAACGCCAGCTCAATGCTGGCGTTAAGGCCTAGCGCGTGCGGCAATGTAGCACGCGTTATTCCACGCGTGCTACATTGCCGCATGCGTGGAATAGCCCTAACGCGGCTTAGTAAAAGAAGCCCTTAGTTTAAGATAAGACTTGCACATTAGTATTACCTATGAAGGATTTAAAGTAAAACATTAAAAAAAATTTTGTGTTTTTAAAAAGCAAAAAAATTTATATAACGAAAAATTTGTGCTAAAAGTAATATAACTCACACCATAACAAAAGGGAGCCAGTGAGAAGTGCTGCCACGCCAATTAAGCAGATTTGGATGGCGTTCTGAGGTCCCTTGGTATGTATGAATGATTCATAAGCCAGAAGTACTCGGCGCTAATGATTGGTGTGTGCTGTTGCAAGCAACATCTCCATCGTGCTGCTCATGCCAGCCTTGTCTCTCTGTTGAAGCCACTTCCTGGACGCGGGTCCCCTTCCCTTAACAGCACAGGGGAGTCAAAGACCTCATGAATGTGTCAAGGAGAACTTTGAACACAAATTATGAATTAACTAACAAAAACGCCCATTGTGCTAATGTATCTTCAAAGGTCATACTAAATCAATTGCAAAGTATTTTGAAACTGTGCAGGGGGGGTCCCGTTTTTCCCAGACACCATGTATGTGCCCAGCATTTACCATTAGGCACCAGCCATAGTTCTAGTGTAAATATGAGTACTTAAGAGTGGTAAGGATGTACATAACTTACAGCATTCTGTAGGATAACGTGCATAAGTGGGAACCCTGCCTATGTTCCACACATGCTCTGCCTCTGTGTACACCCACCCTGAAATACATGCTATGAAAGTACTATTTGGAGAATGATACTTTGGCAGCATGCTAGCATATATGCACTTTAGTGCATGCAATCATGCATATATGCTAGTATTCTAAATATTTATATACGTAATGTGCACATAAATATTTGCGCCTTCTGTGTATTTCATGCATTCTTTAGGCAGACATTTTCTAACACTATAGTTTTTCATTGTGCCTTTGTTTTTTGTTTTTTTTTTCCAGACTTTTATAGTATTGAATAGAGGGAAGGCAATCTTCCGCTTCAGTGCCACATCTGCCTTGTACATTTTAACTCCTTTCAATCCTCTTAGAAAAGTAGCTATTAAGGTTTTAGTACATTCATATCCTTTACAACTGCATCATGGAAATGCTGCTTCCGAACAGTCAATGTAAACATTAAACAGTCTCATGATACTGATGATTTCATTATCTTAAATATGTAATTTACTTAAATATAATTTAATTTTTTTCTGCTTATTCAGTTTTCTTTTAGTTCTTATTATTTCATAGAGTAAAAAATAATTAAAGGTATTCACTGGAAAAAAATATCATGTAGATCTTAACTTCCCCTTCCCCTTTTACAAAACCGTAGTGTGGTTGTAGCGCCAGCCACAACAATAACAGCTCTGATGCTCATAGAATTCCTACTTGCTGCAGTTTTGTAAAAAGGGGAGGGGGTGTTAAATACTTTTGGAGGACTATTATATAACTATCTATGTTGCTACAAAGTCTACAAATACATTTTACTTATGTTCTTTGCCCTAGATTTCAAAGTGAAAGTAGCCAAATATTTTCTCTTTCAAAATTGTCTAAGGTAGTCAAAGAGATCTGTGTCTCTTTTTCTGCCAAATCCAAATTTATGTGCATGGTTTTCTCCCCAAATAAACCCTGCCCTATGAATGCCTCCACTATGATGGAGGTAAAAGTAGGAATTTCATAGAACAAAGTAAATACTTTTGGCTGGAGTCTTAGAAGCTCAAAATGCGCTAGGGAGACAGAATTCCTGGAGGCTATACAAGATTGTTTCATGGATTAGCTTGTTAGAGAACCAACGATTGGAAATGCCACTCTGGATCTAATCCTAAATGGGTTAAGGGGACCTGCAAAGGAAGTAGAGGTAGTGGGACCGTTGGGAAACAGCGATCATAACATGATCAAGTTCAAGGTTGAGGTAGGAATACCGAAAGGAAAGAGAACCATAGTGACAACTTTCAACTTCAGGAAAGGAAACTACGAAGCAATGAGGGAAATGGTGAGGAAGAAACTTACGAACACTTCCAAAAAATGGCAAACGGTAGAACATGCCTGGTCTTTTCTCAAGAACACGGTGAGCGAGGCGCAAAATCTGTATATCCCCAGATTCAGGAAGGGGTGCAAAAAGAGTCGAACAAAAGACCCGGCATGGATAAATAAAATAGTGAAGGAAGCGATAGGCAATAAGAAAAATTCATTTAGGAAATGGAAAAAGGACAAAACTGAGGGGAACTGGAAAGAGCACAGGAAGTATCAAAAAGAATGTCACCGAGTGGTTCGAAAAGCCAAAAGAGAGTATGAAGAGAGGCTAGCCAGGGAAGCACAAAATTTCAAACCGTTCTTTAGATATGTTAAAGGGAAGCAACCGGCTAGGGAGGAGGTGGGACTGCTGGACGATGGAGACAGGAAGGGAGTGGTGAAAGAAGTGACAGAAACACTTAACATGTTCTTTTCGTCTGTATTTACAAACGAAGACACATCCAACATACCGGAACCTGAGCAATTCTTCAATGGAAATCAAGCAGAAAAATTAATATCCATGGAAGTGAGCCTTGAAGATGTACGCAGGCAGATAGAAAAACTAAAAACTGACAAATCCCTGGGTCCGGACGGAATCCATCCAAGAGTTCTGAAGGAATTAAAGGAGGAGAGAGCGGAACTACTGCAGCAAATTTGCAATCTATCCCTGAAAACAGGCATGATCCCGGAAGACTGGAAGATAGCCTTTAAAAAGGGATCAAGAGGTGACCTCGGTTCCGGGAAAAATGGCGGAAGCACTGATAAAAGAAAACATTGATGATTTTGAAAGAAACGAACTTCTGATAACCAGCCAACATGGTTTCTGCAAGGGGAGATCGTTCCTAACATATTGCACTTCTTCGCAGGAATTAACAAACAGATGGACAAAGGAGACCCCATAGACATCATATATCTAGATTTCCAAAAAGCCTTTGACAAGGTGCCCCATGAACACCTACTCCGGAAACTGAAGAACCATGGGGTGGAAGGAGACGTACATAGATGGATCAGAAACTGGTTGGTGGGTAGGAAACAGAGGGTAGGAGTGAAGGGCCACTACTCGGACTGGAGGAGGGTCACGAGTGGCATCCCGCAGGGCTCGGTGCTCGGGCCGCTGCTATTTAATATATTCATAAATGATCTAAAAACAGGGACGAAGTGTGAGATAATAAAATTTGTGGACGACACCAAACTATTTAGTGGAGCTCGGACTAAAGAAGACTGCAAAGAATTGCAAAGGGACTTGAACAAACTAGAGGAATGGGCGACGAGATGGCAGATGAAGTTCAACGTTGAGAAATGTAAAGTATTACATGTGGGAAACAGAAATCCGAGGTACAACCATACGATGAGAGGGATATTATTGAATGAGAGTACCCAATAAAGGGACTTGGGGGTAATGGTGGACATGACAATGAAGCCTATGGCACAGTGCGCAGCGGCCGCTAAGAAGGCAAACAGAATGCTAGGCATAATCAAGAAGAGTATTACAACCAGAACGAAAGAAGTTATCCTGCCGTTGTATCAGGCGATGGTGCATCCGCATCTGGAGTACTACGTCAAATATTGGTCGCCGTACCTTAAGAAGGATATGGCGATACTCGAGAGGGTTCAGAGGAGAGTGACACGTCTGTTAAAAGGTTTGGAAAACCTTTCATACACTAAGAGATTGAGAAAACTGGGACTCTTTTCCCTGGAGAAGAGGAGACTTAGAGGGGATATGATAGAGATTTACAAGATCATGAAGGGCATAGAGAGAGTAGAGAGGGACAGATTCTTCAAACTTTCGAAAAATAAAAGAAGAAGAGGGCATTTCGGAAAAGTTGAAAGGGGACAGATTCAAAATGAATGCTAGGAAGTTCTTCTTTACCCAATGTGTGGTGGACACCTGGAATGTGCTTCCAGAGGGCGTAATAGGGCAGAGAACAGTACTGGGGTTCAAGAAAGGATTGGACAATTTCCTGCTGGAAAAGGGGATAGAGGGGTATAGATAGAGGATTACTGCACAGGTCCTGGACCTGTTGGGCCGCCGCGTGAGCAGACTGCTGGGCACGATGGACCTCAGGTCTGACCCAGCAGAGGCATTGCTTATGTTCTTATGTTAAGATAGGTGATTTATATGCACAAGGGCCTGATTCTATATAGGATGCCTACATAAGGTGGCCTAATCGAGTCCACCTAGTGACGCCTAATTTCAGGATCTGCGTGGAACTTTCACCATGAAAACAGACCTCTCTGCCTTTGAAACCCCTTTGTTCCCTCTGACATGAGTGCCTGACATTATGAAGGGTCCTTATCATAACTGATATGAAAGTCTTCCTGCCCCAGACAGGCAATTTAAATGGCCAGAAGCCCTATGGAGCGGAAGAGACGTCTAATGGTTAGAACAGGGGACTGAAAACCAGAGGACCCCAAGTCAAATCCCACTTCAGCTCTTTATGTGTTTTTTAAATGGTGAGCTCTTTAGGTACAGAAAAGTACCTTCTATATCTGGATGTATATGCTTCAGTAGCCCAAAGGCTACTGGCATATGTGGCAGAAGCATACCTTCAAAGAAGTTGGATCATTTGCATCTGTTTGGTTATTGCATAGAAAACAGAGGATAGGGTAGGATTAAATGGTCATGCAGGAGAGTAAACAGTGAAGTGCTGCAGGGGTTTATACTGGGAATGGTGCTATTTAACTTATTATGATCTGGAAATTGGAACGACGAGTGAGATGATTAAATTTGCAGATGACACTAAACCAGGGGTGGGCAACGAGGGTCAGAATCCAGTCGGGTTTTTAGGATTTCCCCAATGAATATGAATGAGATCCATTTGCATACAATGGGAGGCAGTTCAGGCAAATAGATCTCACGCATATTCATTGAGGAAATACTGAAAACCCGAATGGATTTTGGCCCTCGTTACCCACCCCAGCACTAGACTGTTCAAAGTTGTTAAAACGCATGCAGATTGTGAAATATTGTAGGTAGACCTTAGAAAACTGGAAGACTGGGCATCCAAGTGGCAGAAGAAATGTAATGTGGAGAAATGCAAAGTGATGCACATTGGAAAGAATAACCCGAATCAGTTACCGGATGCTAGGGTCCACCTTCGGGGTTAGCGCCCAAGAAAAGGATTTGGGTGTCATCATAGTCAATATGATGAAACCTTCTCGCCTAATGTGTGGCGGCGGCCAAAAAAGCAAACAGGATGCTAGGAGTTATTTTTAAAAAAGGGATGGTTTACAAGACTAAGAATGTTATAATGCTGCTGTATTGCTCCATGGTGTGACTTCATCCGGAGTATTGTGTTCATTTCTGGTCTCCTTATCTCAAGAAAGATATAGTGATGCTAGAAAAGGTTCAAAGAAGAGCGACCAAGATGATAAAGGGGATGGAACTCCTCTTGTATGAGGAAAGATTTAAAAAGTTAGGGCTTTTCAGCTTGGAAAAGAGACAGCTGAGGGGAGATATGATTGAAGTCTCCAAAATCCTGTGTGGAGTAGAACAGGTACAAGTGGATTGATTTTTCACTCCATCAAAAACTACAAAGACTAGGGGACACTTGATGAAGTTACAGGGAAATATATTTAAACCCAATAGGAGGAAATGTTTTTTCACCCAGAGAATAGTTAAGTTCTGGAACGCATTGCCAGAGGTTGTGGTAAGAGCGGATAGCGTAGCTGGTTTTAAGAAAGATTTGGACAATTTCCTGGAGAAAAAGTCCATAGTCTGTTACTGAGAAAGACCTGGGGGAAGTCACTGTTTGCCCTGGATCGGTAGCATGGAATATTGCTGCTCCTTGGGTTTTTGGCCACCGTGAGAACGGGCTACTGGGCTTGATAGACCATTGGTCTGACCCCATAAGGCTATTCTTATGTTCTTATGAGAGCTGGTATAAATGAAGGCATATACTGTACTTGACACACTGATGCAATACTTTAGATTAAGGCATTTATTATCTATGCACATTTATGCTAAATCTGCCTTTACTCTATCCAAACTCTGTCCAGCTACATGCCCATTAACAAAATATGTGCCATCATGTCATGGCATGCACGTTCATGCCAGCAGAGCTTTATTTCAGGGGGCATTGAGTACTGGCACCTTTTCCATTGTGTGCTAAAATTGACTTATCATCCTCAAGTATTAATGAAAGAGCCACCTTTTTGTAGATGCCACCTTTTTGTAGATGCTGTGGTGAGTTGCAGGGGGCCTTGCTGTTGTGGGGTAGGTCCTTCAATGATCACCCCACCCCTGATGGATAGCCTGGAATTTAAAAAAAAAAAAAATGCACTGCACTAGAAAAAAAAATGCACTGCATGTCAATCAGTATTTTATAAGAGGCTATTTAAGCACTTTTATGACAAAAATGTGCAAAAATGACTTAATAACCGCCCTGGAGGTAATTTTTAAAAAGAATGTGATTATAATATTTTGTGATGCATTTTTCTTGTATGTATCTGCCCCAAAATCTTTTTAGAATACTGTACATTGAGATAGAGTTACTAAAAAAGTACTAAAATGAATGCTTGTGTTACAAAAAGTGCATTTTTGTTGCAATTAATGCTCATGTTATCAAGGGAGATGATGTGTTTTCAATCAAAATAACACAAATGTTTTGCCCAAATGCCATACATTGCACAAAAAAAAGAAAAAGTGAATAATATGCCATTCTTAAAACATACTTCTAGATAACACGTTCAGTACTTATTGTCAGTACAGTCAAACCCACTTAATGTCAAATTTGTGTGATATTAAATGGAGTTGACATTAACATGAGTTGTACCAAGTGATGCACAAGAGGGCAGCATATGATGTTTCAATAGGTCTATGTTTAGTTCACCACATTATTTAAGTACAATAGGATGACCTGCAGCAGAAAAAAAAGTGTGTGATTTTATAGGCTTCATCATTTTTGCTTTTAAGTCCAAATCTACATTCTAACAATTGCCATAAAATCATTTACAAGCTCGGTGCAGGAGTCTGCCAATGTAGAACAACCATTTTAGTATGCACACAGAAGCAGCCACATTACTACTAATTGGAGCCTGTATGACATCACACCTGTGAAGCCACTGCTGAACTAGCAGCCATTATATAATAAAAAGGAGCAATGTAATTTAGCTTTTCAACAGCAGTGACTTGTGATATTAGGCGGTGGATTTTAAACCACCTGGCAGCTAAACCTGTTAACGTTATTAACCAATGGTGTGACATTAGGCAGAGTTTATTCTTGATATTTCTTAAAAACACTCGCCAGGGATAAAATAAGTTCTTGACATTAAGCAGGCTGTAGCATTAAGGCCCAGATTCTATAAATGGCGCCTAAAAGATAAGCGCCAAGGAACGTGGCACATAGCACCATATTTTTCGCTCCAAAAAGTGGTTGGAAATAAGGGTGCGCCTTATGGAGTGAATACCACCCCACCCCCCTCGGTACCTTTTTGTACAACCTCTCCCCTCCCCCCAGTACCTTTTTCTACTCCCGGCGCTTCCCTGGCTGGACGGCTGCTGCAGTGACCTTTATGGACTCCCGGCGCTTCTCCCTCTAGACGGCTGGATGGTTGCCATCAGTTCTCGTGAGAACTGATGACAGCCATCCACGCAGTAGCTCAGGACCAGGCAGGTGCGCGAGAAGCTCATGCCTGCCTTATTCGCCACTCTGCCTTTCGCTGCTGCAGCCATCCAGCGGGGGAAGTGCCGGGAGTCCAAAAAGGTCACTGCCGCAGCCGTCCAGTGAGGGAAATGCCGGGAGTAGAAAAAGGTACCGGGAAGAGAGTACAAAAAGGTACGGGGGGCCCTGCTGGGATTTTAAAAAGTAAAAAATGTATGAGGGGTTGGGCCGCCCCTACCTGCTTGCCACTAGGCCTGCCTACCAGCCAGCCACTAACCCTGCCTGCCTGCCAACTATTAGCCCTGCTTGACAGCTACTAGCCCTGTGCCCTGTCCCTGCCTGCCAGCTACTAGCCCTGCCTACCTGCCTGCCAGCCACTAGGCCTGCCTGCCCTGTCCCTACCTGTATGCCAGCCAGTAGGCCAGCCTGCCTTGTGCCCTGTCCTTGCCTGCCCTGTCCCTATCTGCCTGTCAGCCACTAGCCCTGCTTGACAGCTACTAGCCCTGTGCCCTGTCCCTGCCTGCCAGCTACTAGCCCTGCCTACCTGCCTGCCAGCCACTAGGCCTGCCTGCCCTGTCCCTACCTGTATGCCAGCCAGTAGGCCAGCCTGCCTTGTGCCCTGTCCCTGCCTGCCCTGTCCCTATCTGCCTGTCAGCCACTAGCCCTGCTTGACAGCTACTAGCCCTGTGCCCTGTCCCTGCCTGCCAGCTACTAGCACTACCTACCTGCCTGCCAGCCACTAGGCCTGCCTGCACTGTCCCGGCCTACCACTAGACCACCAGAGGTGGGACAGGGTACAGAGGCTGGCAGGGAGGGGGGGGGAACAGGGTTCAGAGCTTGGCAAGGAGTGTGGGGTTGGATACAGAGCCTAGCAGGGAGAATTTGGTTTAGAATAGGTTTTTTTTTTCTTGTTTTCCTCCTCTAAATTTAGGGTGCATCTTATGGTTAGGTACATTTTATGGAGTGAAAAATACGGTAGTTGCTATTTATAGAATTGTGCCTAGCAGCACCTACATTGAATTTAGGTACCGTAGGTATCAAAACCTTAGGTCCTTCCTGTTTATGCCAGGATTTTCTTGGCCTAAATACTGGTGCCTAAGTCCAGTTTAGGCGCCTACACATAGAACATGCTGAAGATACGCCCACGATCCACCCCTAACCACACTCACTTTCTGGTAGGCACCTACCCAAAAGCAGTAGACACCTATTGAGTTAGATGCCAACCACCCAATTAATTTTAAATTTAGCAAATTATGAGCTCATAATTGCTCATTAGTGACACTAATTAAGTCTATTAAATAAGTTAGGCACCTACATCGGCTAGGCATGCCGATCTAGGTGCTTAGGCCCAGATTCTATAAACGGCACCTTTTAATAAACGGCACCTTTTAATGCAGGATTTTAATGTGCAGCAAGCCCAAAACAAATCAAGAAGTAGCGTTCCCAGTGACTTTGATTACAGGTCTTGCATTAATGTTCCCTGTAGTACATGGTACCCGCTGAGAATTAATATGGGGCCACTTATTCCTCCTATTTAGGAGGCTCTAGGAGATCCTACATTAACTTTGTTTTAGCCAGTTAGAATGATGTAATGGTAATGCACTAACTGTCTAATGCTTCCATGCCTACTCTTTTCCCATTCTACATCCATGACAAAAAATACTGAAAACACATGGTAATCAGTATCACATGGTTTAATGTGTGATAACAGTCAAGCTACTGCAAAACAGTCATGTAGTAAAGTAACCTGGTTCTAGGAATTAACTGTGCATTAAGTGGGGAAGATATTAAGCTGCAGATAACATTAGCTGAGCTTAGTCACCTGCTAGGAGTAATTAAAGTTTAAAAGAAGGGGGTAGGAAAGAGGTTAGTTTTTGGTGCTGATGGGCAGGGGATTAGAATGCAGGTTGTTGGGAATAAGGAGATAAAGGGTTAAAGGTAGATGTAAACAAATGGTGATTGGTTGGGGTAAATGGGGAGATTGGAGGAGGAGTAGTTTGATTGGTCAAGTGTTTTTGGTAGGTTGGATTGTGAGGAAAACAGGGAAGGACAGGGTAGGGCTAGGAAAAATTTATCTCACCCACCCTTCCACGGGATTGTGTTGTTGTTGTTCGAGGGTTTCTGGGTTAGGGGCAGTTGGGCGCTTTCAGTGTTTGGGTGGGAGGGGGAGATCGCAGCTGACAAGGGGGATGGAAAAATGTGGTATTGGACCCAGTTGTGTTTGGGGCACCTGCAGTTAATAAATAATTAAACGCAATTCTTGCAGGCGACACTGCAGCAAGGGGAGGCATGGCCTGGCGTTACCGTGGGTCATATTTGGGGGAGGCTACGCAGTTTAAGAACTTAAGGGGAGCTAGTTTTGTCACTGAATAGCTCCCTGGGGGTATGTATAACACATTGGGGATTTGTTGTTTGATATGGATTGGATTGTGAATTTGAGATGATATGATACAATTTAAGAACTTAAAGGAAGCTAGTTTCATCACTGAATAGCTTCATGGGTGTGTGAAAACCACATTGGGGGTTTGGGGTTGTTCGATATGGATTGTGATGTGTTTTTGAGATGATGTTAAGATAGTTAATAAAGCTGCGGCCAAATAGTTCTTCCACTAATATGAGTTATGTGATTATTTGTGTGATTAAGTAGTTGTGGGTAAGGTTATGTCTTGCTATCGATAGCAGTGACAGAGTGCGAATACTAATGTTATGGATTTAAGTCACATTATTTGCCCCTTTATATGACTTAAAGAGCTCTAACAGCTTTTTACCTATAGGCTTTAACACACATGAAGGCCCTAACATTGCTTGATGAACTTACCCCTTTGTGTACGCTAATTCTATTATTGCATGCTAAGCCATAGCAGAAGGACCCCTAAATAAATAAATTTTTGACTAGTTGCAGAAAAAAAACCATACAGATCATCTTTTAGTTGCAGTGAGACAAGTTCAGTAAACCAACTATCCTTGAAATTATAGATCAAAAATAGTTTATTGTAAAAAGTAGTTATGCCATCTTTCAGGAATGAAAACATTTTGGGCTCCTTTTACAAAGGTGCGCTAGCGTTTTTAGCGCATGCACCGGATTAGCGTGCGCTATAGAGTGCGCTACCCCAAAAACTACCGCCTGCTCAAGAGGAGGCGGTAGCGGCTAGCGCGCGGGGCAATTTAGCACGCGCTATTCTGTGCGTTAAGGCCCTAACGCACCTTTGTAAAAGGAGCCCTTTATCAATGAAATAAATTGAAAGATATATTAATGTATTTAAACATAATTCAACATTTTTATTACGGAAAAGCAATTGGTATTAATTATATTTAATTAATATTTATTTACCATTTTCCTAAACAAAGTCATTCAAAATGGTTTACAATCAACACACAAAAACAATCAGCATAGAACAGCCTTTCCCTTGGCCTGATATAATTAAAACAATAATACAAATATAGGGCTGTACTGAATATTTGCATTCGATTTGGCCCCAAATACATTATTTGCATTCAGCCAAATAGTGATCTAAATTTGAATATGAATAATCTGGGGCTCTATTATGTAAAATCTTACTGAAATAAACACTTTAGCATGCGCTAAACGCTGAAGACATCCATTATATTCCTATGGACATCTTTAGAATTTAGCATGCGCTAATCATTTGCACCCATTGATGAATTCTCCCCTTGAACTCTAATTTCATATTGTTTCCTATATTATTTGTTGTGTTAAAGCTCAATGTCCATTATTTGTATTCGGTCAAATAATATTTTTCATTATTCGTATTTGGCCGAATAGCAAAATATGATATTTGATACAGTTCTAAAAAAAAAAAAATAACACATACCCTTGATATCCATTCCACATACCCCTTCCTTACCTTTCCTTTAAATATGCAATAACTTCAAGAAAATAAAAATATTTTAAAAAAATTCTTCCCCCCATGTCAGTAATTTTGAAACCATAGTGTGAATACTGTCTGTTTTGGGCCCCTTTTACAAAGCTGTGGTGGCAATGCTGCCATAGTTAATGCACATGGCAAATGCACTTAGGCCCACAGGGAAAGAATGGACTTTGGTACATGTACTGCGGCAGAATTGCTATCATGGCTTAGTAAAATGGGACTCTTTATTTTTTATCAAGGGGAGATTGGAGGCTGCTAAGCACCAATATTTGTCCCATTCCCTCTGTAATTCCCCCGCCTTAGCACTGTGTATTGATGCACCTTCTTGTCCAGTTTGTCTATCTTGTAAGCTCTTTTGAGCAGGGACTGTCTCTTCCATGCTTTGATATACAGTAGCGCTATAGAAATGATAAGTAGTAGTAGTAGGTAATATTATTGTAGTTACTTTTGTTGTGCATGTAACTGCAGATTTATTCTATTATGATTAATGTTTTCAGGGCCCTTTTCACAAAGCTGCGGTAGTGACGCAGTTCCTATTTATTTATTTATTTATTCAGTTTTCTATACCGTTCTCCCAAGGGAGCTCAGAATGGTTTACTCAGGTAATCATGCATTTTTCTGTGTCTGTCCCAGTGGGCTCACAATCTGTCTAATGTACCTGGGGCAATGGGAGGATTAAGTGACTTGCCCAGGGTCACAAGGACCCACAACCCCAGGGTGCTGAGGCTGTAGCTTTAGCCACTGCGCCACACACTCCTATGGGCTGCATTGCATTTGACATGCCAGTACTTGCTACTGTAGCTTTGTAAAGGGAGCCCTCAATGAAGTCCTTTTACTAAGGGCTCCGTTTACAAAGCCACAGTAGAAGCTGCTGTTGCAGTGTTCATTCCGACGCCCATATGGAGTGTTTGCTGCGTGGCAGCTGCTCCCGCAGCTTTGTAAATGGAGGGGGGGGGGAGGTAAGGTGTGCTAACGAATTTATCATACGATTAGTGCACACTACATGCTGCACAGTCCATTGTATAATCCATTAATGTATGCTAAATCTGTTTGCATATCTTATTAAAAGTACTGTATTCCAAAAACTAAAATTCCTTTCTACTGTAAAAAAATAAATTCCTTGAGCATAATATCAGTAAATGAAATTCTATAAAATATCCTTTTTGCAGTTATTATAGAAACTGAGCCTTGTAAACTAGGCAATAAGTTAAAAAAAATGTCATCTTAAAATAATGAATGTTCAAAAATTACGTTTTCTTATAGTGCCAAATATTTATTTTGGCATGCAACTGTTGAACTTGTATCTTCATCTGCTGGCATATTTGTATTTAGAAATAATATGCTATAGAAGTTTACTACTTTAACAGAGGTTGTATTGTGGGGCTCTTTTACTAAAGTGCAGTAAAATGTACAGTTACTGTGGCTCAATGTGGAACTTTGCTGCAGAGCAGATGCAAATTTTACATGGCAACCACTTGGGGGCAGAACCAGCATTTTCATATGTAGCTCCTGCAACTGGCCTCAGTTATGTGGAAGGACTTAGCACCTCCTGTTTAGGAGGCAGTAAATGGTCCTGAGTTGACTGCACATTAGCCAGCTAGCATGCGCTAAGTGCAGCACTCCCATGCCCATTCTCCACCCATGCCATTCCCCATAACATGAAAAGCACTTAACGCATGGGTTACCACCAGGGCTGGTTTAGACATGCTGGGGCCCAGGGCAGAAATTAAGGAGGGTACCCCTGATCCTCCTCTCCTCTCTGCACCCTCCCCTCAATATCCCCTCCCCCCATTACTACTACACACAAAACAACTTTAAAGGACTTCTTTACACACAAAACACAGACAGACCTTTACCAAATACAGAACATGAAATCACAAATAGAAATTGAACTGCAAACCCCAAGAAATTAAACTCAGCAAGTATTACAACACTGGAGAAATAAAAACAGATATGCCCTTCTTTCTGTACTGAACACACAGGGATCCCAGGTCCAGGTCCACCAGAAAATAGCCATCTCCCTGGTGGGGATCTGAAAACCCTGCCAATTGAAGATCACCTCCTCCAGTCCAGCAGCTAGTAAATCTCCAAGCTTTGTAGCTAGCGGCAGTATCTCTGAGCTTCCGCCAACTATAGAGCTTGAAGAGTTCTGGCTGCCGAACTAGAGGAAGGGATCTTCAGCCAGCAGGATTTTGGGAAGCCCACCAACTTAGGTATTTATACTTGGCATTTGGGTAAGAAGCAAGTGGCATGGTGAGAAGAAAATGTAGTGCCCACCATTTTATTGGATTAATACATTTCTTAATTAGCTTTCAGAGTTCAAAACCTCTTTCTTCAGTCCGGGCATCTCTTCCCCTCTTCGGGGCATCTCCTTCCCTTCCCCTCACCTTCGTGATGCTTTTCAAGCACAGCAATTGCTAAGCACTTTAGTAAAAGGGTCCTTATGTTTTGTTTGTTGTTCTTAACATTTCAATTGTAGGCAATAGGTTGCAATTTTATTTAAACGCTTTAATGTATAAACACAATGGCGTACCAAGTGCAGAGTGGTAGGTGCATCCAGTCCCAGGTACAGGAAGTAAGGGAGTGTATCGAGTAGTGGTGGAGCTTCAGTCTACAGGCTTCTGTTGGCTCTGCTGGTCCTCGGTCCCCGGAATAGGGAGTTGACAGAGAAGGCAGGAGACTGGCTGAGCCAACAGAAGTCTGTAGACCTCAGCTCCACCACTTCTCAATGAACCCTTGTACTGGAGGGAGGGCGCAAGGGGGGGGGGGGTGATACGCCTACTGGAAAGAGGTGCTGCATCACTGGTGGCAACCAAAAGTTAGGTACGCCATTGTATAAACAAACTGAAATTTTCTTTTGAATTCCTTGACTAAATTCTACCTTATTCAGCATGCTCATTATGTGCACTATTTTGACCAACTGTGTGTTCATGACCCTGAGTAACCCTCCAGAATGGGCCAAGAATGTAGAGTAAGTAAACAGTATGCATATGTGTACATATATATATATTTGACCTTTACATGTTCATCCATTATTTGTAGACTTCTATTGTAAAACTGCATGGTAATAAAATTTAATTGAGACCTTCAGGTTTACTGCATGAAAATATTCATTAATCCAAAATCATCCTGACTGTTCAATACCCGTGCCGACTGCATGTCATTGAAAATATTTACATATATAGACGCACCACCGATTTTCCGGCACTCCTGGTTCCAAACCCATGCCGGATTAACCGTTTTGCCGAACCAACAGTGGTCACCTTTATAACACATTCTAACCCACTAATTATACACTGCTAGGCTCTTAAATTAAGCTAAGAATCTCACAAAATTGAGGCATCTTCACCAGCAAGTGCAGTATAAACAATCCACATGTGAACTGTCCAGTAAACATGTCTGGCGGATGCGGGAATTTGATGTTTCTGCTTGTAATTTTGTCTGGACTAAAGGAGGTGTCAGGCCATCCGTTGCCGGAAAATCAGTGGTGTACCTGTATTCAGTGCTGTTGAAAAGTCGGTGAACTGAGCATAGTCATTTATAGCCAGCGAACTTATAAAGTAGCTAACTGGTTTTTTTTTTATTTCTCTTCTTCACAAGTGCTGGTATTCCTTTCTGTCTTTGCTTTTAGATTGCAAACTGCTTTGAGCATCCCCTGATTTAGCAATATACCAAATAATCTGCAAACCAGTATCTCACAAACTCTCTGGAGCCACAGCACACTAAACCCAGGGCCTTAGCTGGAGAGCATCCAGAAATGCATGGACATCGACGTGATCATCACGTCGACATCCACTCATGCGCGGAGGTCTTGAGCCACCAGTGGGGAGGGGGGGGGGGTTGATGGAGGAGGAGAGGTGCCAGCTGACTGCCGACAGGACGTGCCTCACGCCACAAGAAGCATGTCCTGTAGGCAGTCAGCTGGTGCCTCTCCTTGCCGGCGTCTCGTGGCACACAGTTTGTGATACACTGCTGTAAACAATAAATTATGGCAGCAATTATTATATCCTAACTTTAATGGCTTAGTTATATAGATAGTGGCTCAATATCACCACTATTTCTATACATAAAAATGCCTTCTCTCTACCCTCCTCTGCCCTGGCATTACACTGATAGTACCTGGATATTCAGTAAGACATTTTGATGGCACTTTTCATACACTGCCACTGAAAGTTCACTTACACATTTAAGAAAGGTCACTATAGGTGTAAGTTTTGTTAATCTGTACGGTGTCCACACAATGGAAATGGTTTGGTATAAGATGGCTTTTTATTAAGCTGCATTAAACAACTAGCATGGATTCCAGTGCAATAGGAATGGTTTGCTGAACCTTAGGGTATTCTGTCCATTCTTGCAAGCATACCTCAGAAACATATCAAATCACAGCTTTTGAAACCTCCTCCTTCTCCCAGGAGTCTGCTGCTCCCTTCAGTTTCCCTTTCTGCAGGCAAGCATGAAAGGTGTCTTCTGATCTGCACGGTTTGTTTCTTTTTTTATTTTGCAATAGTTTTGTGGTTTTTCGCTCTAGTCATGGTCATTTTCATAAAATCGAAGATCCCTTTGTTAAGGATCTACTCTGTGTGGAGAGAACCAGATTTAAAATCTGCAGCTGGCAAGTGTATTCTTCGGGGACCTCTTTCAGCCAACCTGCTGAAGATTAGTGGAGCTCAGGGTCTGTTCCCCTGGTGTTTGCTCACCACTTTGATTTGGTCAGGGGCTGGAGTACAGGCTCTTTAGGCGCTAATAGAATTCCTTTGGGGCACTCATTGTGGCCTGGCTGCGTTTTATCTCCCCTTTCCCCCCACACACTTTTTTCATGAGAGTTCTGGTGGGGTTGAGAGTCAAAGAGGTCCAACTGGCAGCCCGAAGATCCCAACAAAGTGGCTGAGTAACTGGAAGCAGAGGGCTTCTCCTAGAACAGCTACACCTGAAAGGAGCAGAAGCAGCAGCAGCATTTCCCCAACACATGGTCGGTGAGTAAGACTGTGACAGCCTGTGGGAAAAATCAAGGGGTTCTTAAAAAGCTGCTTCTACAGCTAGGTCTTTGGTCCCCCTACCCTAAAATCCAGTTTTTTGAGGTTTTTGGTCAACCCTGAGGTGATTTTATACTGTTTTTTAGCACTAAAATTCACCAGCAGTGGCCATCTTAGATTTTCCCATTTTTTTTCTAAGTTCTCAAACTTCTCCAAAACACCTCATTCTGCTTTCAAAGTGCTGTGGATGGAGTTCTCTGACTCTAGTACCCCTATATCATCCCTTGTTTGCAAAGGATGGGTGGCGGAAGAATGCCCTTGTGTCACGTGCTGCGTTGAGCGAAGCAAGAAGATGAGAACTTCAATTTTAGCTCCCACGCAGCCTCTCTGGCATGGCACATGGCTTTTGAACCTGTTAGGGGATCAAAACTTTCCCCAGAAGTGGCGAACAGTGGCATAGTGCATTGAACTGGTGGAGAGACTCCTCAGTCAAAAAAGAGGCATTTCCTCACTTCTAAAGGGGAAGGAGAGTTGCCTACTAAGGTCTTTACCTCAGAGTTCATTAATCTGCTCTGGCAGGCATGCGCATGCGCATGCCTCTAAAAATTCTCAGAGCACTTATTTGAGGGGAGCAGAGCTCCTCCTTGACTCTGATTGTCATTCAGACAGGGATTCAGGCAACAAAAGTTCAGTCTTGATCCCCTTACTGTCTCAAAGCAAGTCCTCCTTGATGGGAGATTTGGCCTCCTGTGTTGAGGATCAGGATGGAGTCCTGGCTGCGGACCCAGGAGAGGATCCCTTCATATGGCGGCTGTTTAAGCCTTCGACCCTGCCAGACATTATTACTGAGTCTCTCTGTGGGCTCAAGATTGATCCGCTTTAGCCCCAGTCATCTCAGTGTTCTCTTTTGAGTGGGGTCCGATCTCAGCCCACATCCTTTCCATGGCACTCAGACATGAAACTCCTGGTTCCAGAGCCCTGGGAGATCCTGGTAGATTCCCTCAAAGAGATGAAAGCCATGACTAGGCTGTATCCTCTGGATCAAGAGTTCCAGTAAATGTTTGCTGGTGGCACAGGTAACTAAACACATGCCATTACCAGTGAAGGAGGAGTTATGCTGAAAGATACACAGGACCGCAGAGTGGATATGGTCCTCAGGAGGCAGTTTGAGGTCCTGACCCTAGGAGTTAAGGTGGTGTCAGCTGCTTTTTTTGTAGCACACATCTGCCATTCATGGCTGCGAACCCTGGACATGACAGTGGCTGAGCCATTACCTCAGTTTGTGCTGGCAGGAGTGGACTATGTGGCTGATGCACTTTATAATGTAATTTAAGTCTCCACATACTCCATCTCAGTGCAACACATGCTGTGGATTGGACAATGGGCAGGTGATTCAATGTCCAAGGCTACTCTTAGCAGCCTCCCCTTAAAGGGACAGATGCATTTTGGCAAATGCCTGGATGATCTTATGGCCAGTGTGCAAGATTGTCATCCAAAGTCCATACCAGACAGCAGATCTCAAACGGCTAGAAGCCAGAACCAGAGCTCCTTTTGGGGGTTCCAATGCTTTCACCATTCACCAGCACTCCTCAGGAGGCTTATATCAGAGAACCTATCAAGGTTGCAGACAGAGATATTCCGGAAGCTGGAAAATCCAAAATACAGAATCCTGGGCCACAATGGCAGCCAATAAGGAGCCAAGGCCTCCAGCTGCCTTTTAGAAAATTGGAAGTCAGCTGTCGGACTTTTAGGGGACCTAGGAAAGCTTAATGACAGATCTTTGGGTCTTGGATATTGTCAGAGAAGCTTACAAGATAGTGTTTGCAAACCCTCTGTCCAATTGGTTCGGGGATTCTCCAGCGGGCTGACCGGATCAGGTGATCCAAGTCCTGGCAACATTAAATAGATTGCTGGATATTCAAACCATAGAACCAGTTCCAGAAGAACACTCGTGCTTGGGCAAATACTTGATATACTTTCTTGTGCCCAAGAAAGATTCTGATGACTGGAGGCCCATTCTGGATCTCAAATATGTCAATGCGGTCCTGAGGGTCCACGTTTCTGGATGGAGACAGTGAGATTTTCTGGCTACACTAGATTTGACGGAGGCTTATCTCCACATTCCAATTTTCCTGGTACACAGAAAGTTCCTGGGATTTCATGTGTTGGAGAATCACTATCAATTCTCAGTACTACTATTTGGGCTGGCAACGGTACCCGGATGTTCACCAAGGTGATAGTGGTGGTAGCAGCTCATATCCGCAGGGCTGGTGGCTGGTTCATCCTTATCTAGACAACTGGTTCATCAGAGTCCTCCTTTTGAGAAGGGAGAAAGAACAGTGGCAGCAGAGTCTGGGCTGGATTGTGAACTTTTGAAAAAGCCAGTTAGTCCCCACTCAGTCTTTAGAATACTTGGGAGTAAACACTTTGTTTTTCTCCCAGAGGCATACAGTCAGAAGGTTTGGGAGCAAATTATGAATCTCGCTGTAGACACTGGCTGTGACAGAAGGCACTACCTACAGGTTCTGGGCTCGATGGCAGCTGCCATAGAAGTAATGCCCTGGGCAAGGGTGCCTATGTGTCTACTTCAGAATACACTGTTGTCTCATTGGTCTCCCCAGAGAGACTCCCTACAGGCCCCTCTACCCTGGATGTAGACAGCCTGTAGCAGCATGAGCTGGTGGTTCCACCCACAGTCTCTAGCAAAAAGGTTTCCACTTCAGATCGATCCCTGGATCACACTGACAATGGATGCCAGCCTGTTTGGCTGGGGTGTGCACTGCAGTGATTGCCTAGTGCAAAGGAAATGGACATCATCCCAGCAGAAGTGGTTGATAAACAGGCTAGAACTGAGAGCGGTCCACCTGGCTCTGTGAAACCTACAGTCGGTGCTGGAAGGCAGAGCCAAAAGAGTATTCTCAGACAATGCCACAGCAGTGGCCTGTATTAACTGGCAAGGAGGCACCAGAAGCACATCGCTAGAGGCAAAACTACTGTTCGCTTGGGCAGAAAAGTACCTGCTGGCCATCATGGTGGCACACATAGCTGGACTGGACAGTGTGCAGCGGACTATCTCAGCAGACAGACATTGGACATGGGAGAGTGGTCAGTGGCCCTATTGGTATTCCAAGACATTGTCAGATGTTGGGGGCATCTGACTTTCGATCTGATGACAATGGCACACATCAAGAAAGCACTTTGTTTTTTTAGCCGAAGATACGTGACCGGAGGTGCAGGGCTGCACACACTGGTGCAACCATCGCCGAAGTCCGGACTGATATATGTTTTTCCTCCATGGCCCCCAATAAACCGGGTGGTCCGTTGCATAACATCTCACTTAGGGGGTGTAGTCCACATGACCCTGGATTGATATGAGCATCTAGTACGCCTACAAGTAGATGAATGTCTCCAGCTCTAGGTTTATCCAGTCTTGCTCACACAGGGGCCGATTGCTCTAGAAGATCTGGGTCACTTCAGTCTTACTGCATGGCTTTTGAGCACATGACACTAGCCAAGAAAGGATATTCATAAGTGGTCATTACCACCCTACCGAAGACCAAGAAACCATCCACTCTTTCGGCATATGCCAAGGCGTGGGATACTTTTCAGCGCTGGTGCATTAAGAAGAATCTGGAGCCCAACAAAGCCCCAGTATCGTCGGTACTGGTCATGTTTCAAGAGGGCCTGGACAAGGGATTACCAATGGCATCCTTTAAAGTGCAAATGGTAGGCCTATATTACTTTAGAGGCTGAGAGAAGCGAGTCTCCATGGCTGCACACCCAGATATTATTAGATTCTTCAAAGGAGCCCTGAGACTCAGGCTGCTGACCCAAGATCCCTTCGCTTCCTGGAATCTCAACATCATGTTAGAGCAGCGGACTCAAACTCAAACCCTTTGCAGGGCCACATTTTGGATTTGTAGGTACTTGGAGGGCCGCAGAAAAAATAGTTTGTCTTATTAAAGAAACGACAACTTTGCATGAGGTAAAACTCATTATAGTTTATAAATCTTTTCTTAATAGCTTCTGATAATTTCAGCTATATACAGCTGAAAGCAGCGCGACATTCAGAAAGTAAAGTTTAGATAGTTTCTCACTTTCTGCATGTTGCACTGCTTTCAGCTGTGTATAGCTGAAATTATCAGAAGCAATTAAATAAATATTTATAAATTATAAAGAGTTGTACCTCATTCAAAATTGTGATTTAGATTCTAAAGTATCAACTGCAAGAGACAAGATTTTGGTGTAGTCCTCTAGGCTTTTTTGTAGAGGGGAGAATCAATATCCGACTTGTGCCTGGAAAACTTGTACCTTAAGTGTCCGGTGGTTGCGTCTGCAACTGTCTTCAGCTCTCACCTTCTCCAGCACCGGACACAACTGCCATCTTACATCAAGCAGTCACCGCCAGGAGAGGTGCCGAATTTCGCGAAAGTTCATGAGATTACATACACACGCACAAGCTGCACTGCCTCCAGTGGTTACGTTACGTTCTGGAACGTTGCCCGCCTCACTGCTGTAACCTCACACAAGCACTTTCCTGCGTCTGTACGTGATTGTCCTCTCCATTCCACCTCACAATCGCGTACAGACGCAGAAAAGCGCTAGCGTGAGGTTACAGCAATGAGGTGGGCAACATTCCAGAACAATGGTAACATACCGAGGGTCTCAAAATAGAACCTGGCGGGACGCATGTGGCCTCCGGGCCGCGTGTTTGAGACCACTGTATTAGAGGGTCTTTGTAAGGCCCTGTATGAACCTTTGGAGGAAGTTTCTCTCATAGATCTTGCAATCAAAGCGGTATTCTTAATTGCAATTACCTCAGCCAGAAGAGTCTCTGAATTGTGACCTTAGTCATGCAAGAAACTGTTTCTGAGGATCACCAACAGGAGTGACCTTGCATATAGTGCCATCCTTTTTGCCAAAGGTTGTTTCAGCATTTCACATCAACCAGGTTACCAGTTTTTCAACCTGAGGATTCTAAGAAGAAAGAAAAGGCTTTAAAGCTGCTGGACATCCACAGAGTCCTCTTATGTTTCCTAGAAGTGACTAATGAATTTCACCTATCAGACCATCTCTTTCTCCTAACCAAGAATCAACCTGAAGCAGACCAGCTTCCAAGGCCACCATTTCCCGGTGGATTCGGGGAGCATCTCCTCCACTTACATTGTCTGTGGCAAACAACTGCCAGTGTCATTGAAAGCACATTCGACCAGTGGAGGAGCCTCCTCTTTGATGGAATCGAGGGTGATACCTCTGGAGGAAATATCTAGATTTGTGACATGGTTTTCCCTACACACTTTCACTAAATTCTATAGGGTGGATGTGGCAGTGCAAGAGAATTCCGCTTTTGGATCCTCAGTATTGAAAGCAGGCTTGTCTCTCCCACCCAGGACTTCGGGGACTGCTTAGGTACATCCCTAAAGTTCAGCATTTCATTTCTATTACACTGGAAAATAGAGACTAGGGTCTTACCTTGATAATATATTTTCCAGTAGATAGGAATGGTATGCTGAACCCCCCCTGCCCTATAATTTCTGATGCGCCTGTTTTTGCTTTATGCTTCATGGTCCTCTCCATAGCTAAGACTTCTTTGCCAGTCAAAAGAATCAGTTTGTAAATAGAATCTAAAGAGATAAATGAGCTGTTGCTTTTATTTGATGTTTTACTGTTCAATGGTAATGTTCATTCATTCATTACAGTTTCATTATTGACGTATGAACATTTTATGAGCAGATCAGAGCCTTGGTTTTGGGGAGTTCCCCCGTGTCCCTCCTTCTCCTGTCTTTTATTCTAGGGCTCTTGCATACTGTGGAATGAATTGAAGGGGGCAGCAGACTCCTAGGAGAAGGAGGAGGTTTCAAAAGCTGTGATTGACATCTTTCTGCAGTAAGGTTCAGCATACCATCCCTACCTACTGGAAAAGATATTATCAAGGTAAGAACATAATCTCTCTTTTTTTTTTATCAAGCAGTAACTGTTAGCACATACATTTGTTATTAGCTCCTGCATACTACAACCAACCATTGCGGTTAAAAAAAAAACAACTCCTGCAGGTCATAGGCAGAATAAGGGAAAAAAGAGGGGTGGTTGCCAGTGATAACAATTGCATGCATGCACTAACTGTCATGACTGCTGATAGTGTGGCTGCAGTTAACACCATCTCAAGAGCTGGTGTTTGCTGTAACCATGCTACCAGAAATCTGGCAGTGTAGCCACAGGCCAGTAATGCAGCAGGCCAGCCTCCCACTTTCCAGTGAAGGCCATACCCTCCATCTAGTCCCCTCTTTGATCAGAACCTCCCTTCAAGTCCCTCCTCCTGAATTACAGTATTAAACCTTCCAAGCCCCTTCCCTGGCACAAATCTTTCCATTGTCCCTCATCCTCACCCTCATGCCCCAGCCACCCTCAGAAGTTACCTGGGAGTATTTCTGGTCATATAATAGAGCAGTAGGAATGATCCTATTTTGCTCCCAGCCCATCAATAACCTTTGAGGTAGTTTCACAGTACTACAGCTATGGATCAGCTTTTAAAATAAATAAATAATTATGTGCACTCTTTCCTTATAGGAAGGCTGATCCTAGCATAGTATCTAATTTAGAGGGGGGGGAGGCTAATTCAGGAGATTTCTTTTTGGGGTTTTGAGCGTGATATTGTTAGGGTAGGGGAATTACGGTAGATTCTGCAGAGTATTGCTGGGGAGGGGGAGTTGGGTTTCATTGCCAAGCAGTTTTCTGCCTACATGATGCTCATTGGTATGTGTCTGCCCTGCCCCTTGAATTTACCACACAGGTTTTACACTTACCACACATTAACTTTTGTAGTTAAAGTTCTTTACATGCCAGAACCTACAGCACTCTCTAAAAGGTCTCCTTAGTTTGAATCATTTAGGTCCTAATATATAATGTCTTTCTGAGATTTACAGAACATATTTTCCCAAGGCTTTATTTTAGTATATTGTAGAATCATATATATGTATGATCCAGTCATTTTTCAATATATTAGTCATAAATGACAGTAAACATTTACCTTGGTATGATATTTCTAGTGATAATAGTTTGTAATTTGCTACTATAAAAGAAAAATATTGAGTCTGTTACTTACTAAGTAACTTCTTTATTGCTATGTGTCAGGTTTTAATTGCTTGAAAATACAGTATTAGAATCTACTAACCATCCAACCCTCCCCTTTTACAATGCAGTGGTAGTGGCTGCCGTGGACCAACTTCTCTGATGCCAATTAAATCCCTATAGGCGTCAGAGCAATTACTGCAGCAGTAGCCTTTACCGCAGCTTTGTAAAAGGAGTCCCAAGCTTTTCAAGTACTATATCCGTCCTTGGTATATCTTTGATTTAGTAGACGGTATACTATCAAGTAGATTTTCTCCATCATGAATAATACATATGTAATATATATGTTGTGAACTTTTATCTCCAGTAACATTCTGTTGGACACTGTTCTTCAGGTACACATTCACTGGAATTTATACATTTGAATCTCTTATAAAAATTCTTGCAAGGGGCTTCTGCTTAGAGCCATTTACTTTTCTTCGTGATCCATGGAACTGGCTTGATTTTAGTGTCATTATGATGGCGTGAGTATTGCATCCTAAAATTATTCTGTACATGTTTAGAGGCAGGCAAATAATAGTACTCATTAGCATACTTCCTCATGGGGTTTTTATTAATGGGGTGGGGTGTTAATGTATTATACTGGTAGTGAACAAGGATGTATCAAAGACAGTTAAAAACAATAGCCTGGTGTCTCCATTTAATAAGATTAAATATACTGATAAGTGCTGATGTGTTTAGAGGTTCCATGAGTCTTGCATGGGAACAGATGCTTCCATGAACCTCATACCATTCATTTATCTGCACGTAACTTTGTAATGGACACTATTGAATACCACTCTTCCACTATTTAACCATATTGGAAAGCAGAATGTATTTATTTATTTGCATGTGTTCATTACAAATAGCAAAATATAAAATTAACAATGCATTTCTTAAAACATAATAATCAAGAATCTTCTTGATTTATACATGTGATTATATAGAACAAAATACTGCTAAATATTTTACATGGAGAATAATATATTTTGTTTATCAAGAAAATCCGTAGGGAGCTAGTGTAGTGCATCAATTATTACTATTATGAACAAAATAAGTTTTTCAAATCTTTTTCCTGTTCCCCAGTTGAAAAAAAAATAAAAGCATCCCTGTGATGATTTCCTGCAAGCTTCCACAGGGTTTTAAAATTGATTTAACAAAAATATTCAGTGTAAATTTAGATCAAAGGTACAAATTTCATCTACTGATTTTGAGCATGTATTAATAAAGAAAGTGAAATACCAAAAATACCCCCGTTTCAATTATTTGAATGCCCTGTGACTATCACCAAAAAGGGTCTTAATGAACAACCAGCACTAGTAAAATCAGCTCTGCCTAGATTCTCAGTAACTGTGATTTAATTCTACAGGTATGTAACAGAATTTGTAAACCTAGGCAATGTTTCAGCTCTTCGAACTTTCAGAGTGTTGAGAGCTTTGAAAACTATTTCTGTAATCCCAGGTAAGAAGTAGTCACTGTAAGGAATTAGGTCCCTTATACATCCAACTGTTTCTTTGTGTCCTGTCATTGTGTTTGTGTGTGAACTCCCCTATTACAGATATGTGACAGAGTTTGTGGACCTGGGCAATGTCTCAGCGTTAAGAACATTCAGAGTTCTCCGAGCTTTGAAAACAATATCAGTCATTCCAGGTGAGAACCAATATGGGTTAAACACTCAGGCTGAATTTTGTTCCATTGAAGCTGAGATCCATCTTTGTGACATAAGCCTTGTTGCTTGCCACTCATGTTGCAAACAAAAAGCAGGAATCATTAGATAAGAGACTGAAGAACGGTATGATTCTTGGCTTTTTAACATGAAGCTTCTTTTTCTTTTTTGAAATCAGCCTTGGAGTTTAACAGATCTTTGCATGAGGCATTGCGATATCCAGCCTATGCGATTTGCATCTTATGATGTCAAATTCATATTTCCGTTTCGGCCCAAAATAGTAATCCTCAGGTTCGCTTATTGATCTGAAATTCACCAATATGGGCCAAATGTAAGAAGGGATTGCTTCCACGTTATGCTTGTGAGAGAAATGTTTTTCACATTTGGCCTAATAATGGGATTACATTTTAATGTGAAAATGACAATGAAAAAAAAAAATAAAGAGATTTTCTTATAAAGATACAAGTAAAAATAAAAACCTGAACCTTGCATGAGGGTTTATTTTTAAGATTTTCTTCTTCAAATTGTTGTAGTTTTCTAACATCCTGTACTTAAAGTACCACAAAAATTATTTAAAAATATTTGGAATCTAGTGCAGATTGTTATAAAACTTCCAAGAGGAGATGTTTGGGCAAGAAGCAGTAGTAATAAGATGGAAATAAAAGTGCTGCTTTATCTAGATTTTACATGTAGCATGAAAACAAGCAATGACTTGTTTTTTCCACAAAACAAGTGTTTTGGAATGTGTATCATTCATATCCATTCACAGTTACAAACTGGCAAGAAATTTCACTTTTTATTTATTTTTCAAGCTGTTGACTGTTCATTAAACTGTAATGTTCTATGACCATTAAATGAGTTCTGTGGGCTTCTGCATGGGATCTTCACTTTTAGACTGTCTTATAATATATTGGGTCTGATATACTACAGTATTTTCTCCATTTGGGGCCTATTCAATAAAACTTACATGAAAACTTTTTTTACATGCAAGTCATTAAAAATTTGGAGGTAATTTTATAAAGCAGGATTTGAGCATATGTGCTAGTATAAGCACGTAAGCTGCCTCTTATAAATGTACTCCCACACACAAGTGCCATTATGACAAGAAAGACACATTAGTATGTGACCTAGATGTAGGACAGTCTGGGCAACTTCGGTCCTCAAGGGCTTCAACCCAGTCAGGTGTTCAGGATTTTCCCAATGAATATGCAGGAGATCGGTTTGCATGTATTTCAAATAGATCTCATGCATTTTCATTGAGGAAATCCTTAAAACCTGGCTGGGTTGCAGCCCTCAAGGACCGAGGTTGCCCAGCCAGGCATATTTGAGGGCAGAGTTTGGGTGGAGCTTGGAATGAGTCACAGAGTATTCATGTAGTTTATAAAATGCACATTTACTTGTGTGTACTTGAAAGGCATGGAGGAGATATAAATGTTTATGCATATTTCATAAAATATGAACATGAAAAGTGACTTACCACATTCTACTCAAAACCCCACCCAAAGACATGTCTGCATTGAACTTGTGTAAAAGTACATGCATTACTTGAGGTAATTTTATAAGAGGCCTTACACATAAGTAGCACATCAAACAGATTACATCAACAAATCCTTTATGAAATTGCCCTTTTAATGTGCTTAGTAAAATACCACTTAAAATGGTATGCAATATATTTTGCAGGTTATGTTTTTGCCACATAATATGTCCACCAGGACCAGTACTGGACAAAGTGCTGAAAGAGTAAAACACTAGAACGGCCTTGATTATAAAAGTGTCTGTCCCAAGCGATTGCTCGGTGAAATGTGTAGAGAAAGAAAACTGATAACATTACATTACATTAGTGATTTCTATTCCGCCATTACCTTGCGGTTCAAGACGGATTACATCCAAACTAAAACAATAATTACATTCAAAATTTGAAGGAATAGAATAAGTGATGACATAAAATTTTTAAGGTAATAAAAATGTTGGGTAAAGAGTTACAAACGGGAAGTAGAAGTCTTTAGGAGATAAGAATAGGGTGAATTATGGGGTTTTAGATAACGTTTGGTAGATAGAAGAATATTAGAGAGTACTAAGGGTATAGAGAGTGTTGGATATTGGGTTGGGATTGGTCGTGCTGGATAGGTTTTATGTGTATTTTGAAGAGTAAGGTTTTAATATCTCTCTTGAAGGTTTTGTAGTTTGTAGTTGAAGATAACAGAGTGGTGATTTGTCTGTCCAGTTTAGCTGCTTTGGAGGCTATTAGGTTGTAATAAAGTTTTTTTCGTTTGACATTTTTGGATGATGGGTGAGAGAATAGTGAGTGGGTTCTTCTATGTCTGGTTGAGGAGGATAGTTTAGGATTGATTTAGGCTTTCTCCGTTGATAGCCTTGTAAAGTAAGCAGTAGAATTTGAAGTGCACTCTCACTTCCATTGGAAGCCAGTGCGAGTCATGGTATGCCTCTGTGATATGGTCATATTTTTTTAGTGAATAGACAAGTCTTAGGGCTGTATTCTGTATTGTCTGCAATTGCTTCATCATAGTTGCGGGACATGGTAGGTATAGTATATTGCAGTAGTCTATCATCCCAAGGATAAGAGATTGTACCAATAG
Organism: Geotrypetes seraphini; assembly: GCF_902459505.1. Lineage (NCBI taxonomy): Eukaryota > Metazoa > Chordata > Amphibia > Gymnophiona > Dermophiidae > Geotrypetes > Geotrypetes seraphini. Next base: position 208,065,617 of record NC_047088.1, read on the forward strand.
TAGGAATTGCTTCTTTTCGAAGAATGTTCGGATTTTTCTTAGATTTCTCATGGTCATGAACAATGCCTTTATTATTTTGTTAATTTGGGGTTGCATGGTGCAGCCTTTGTCAATTGTGATTTCAAGCAATTTTAGTGTAGGTTGTATTAAACTGAATTCATGAATCAAATAGAAAAAAGGTCTGAGATAGTAGAAAATTCTGAATACAAATTGAACACTTGTGCCTGTGCATATTCCAATTAGTGGAACTCTTTTTCACTCACTAACTTAAAATGGGAGAGATAGATAGTAAGGGTATTTATCACCAGTCACTGCATAAGGGGCATCTGAAGCCCAGTGTCCTTCTATCCCTTCTTTCTCACCAAAGTTAAGAGGCTCCACAACCTGATGTCTCCCATGTACCCACTACTATTACTTATCATTTCTATAGCACTACCAGCCATATGCAGTGCTGCCTATTCTGTAATAAAATGATTTCTTTTTTTAATTTTCTATACCGTTCTCTCAGGAGAGCTCAGTTTGGTTTACATGAATTTATTCAGGTACTCAAGCATTTTTCCCTAGACAATACGATGAAATCTTCCGCCCAATGTGCAGCGGCGGCCAAAAAAGCAAATAGGATGCTAGGAATTATTAAAAAAGGGATGGTTAACAAGACTAAGAATGTTATAATGCCCCTATATCGCTCCATGGTGCGACCTCATCTGGAATATTGCATTCAATTCTGGTCTCCTTATCTCAAGAAAGATATAGTGGCGCTAGAAAAGGTTCAAAGAAGAGCGACCAAGATGGTAAAAGGGATGGAACTCCTCTCGTATGAGGAAAGACTAAAATGGTTAGGGCTCTTCAGCTTGTAAAAGAGACGGCTGAGGGGAGATATGATTCAAGTCTACAAAATCCTGAGTAGAGTAGAGTGGGTATAAATGGATTGATTTTTCACTCTGTCAAAAATTACAAAGACTAGGGGGCACTCGAACGTACAGGGAAATACTTTTAAAACCAATTGGAGGAAAAAAAATTATTAGTTAAGCTCTGGAACGCATTGCCAGAGGATATGGTAAGAGCGGATAGCATAGTTTTAAGAAAGGTTTGGACAAGTTCCTGGAGGAAAAGTCCATAGTCTATTATTGAGAAAGACATGGGGGAAGCCACTGCTTGCCCTGTATCGGTGGCATGGAATATTGCTACACCTTGGATTTTGGCCAGGTACTAGTGACCTGGATTGGCCACCGTGAGAACGAGCTACTGGGCTTGATGTACCTTGGTCTGACCCAGTAAAGTTATTCTTATGTTCTGGTGGGCTCACAATCTATCTAATGTACCGGGGGCAATGCGGGGATTAAGTGACTTTCCCAGGGTCACAAGGAGCAGCATGGGTTTGAACCCACAACCCAAAGGTGCTGAGGCTGTAGCTTTAACCACTGCGCCACACTAAGCTCTAATCCTCCCTCATCTCCCTGAAGCCATGAGTAAGTGATCTCCATTTCCAAAATCACACCTCCATTCATCAGTACCATAATAAAAGCTTTCTGAACCATGGTTTCTCCTTCATTTTTACCTGGACCCATGAAGAAGGGTCCCTGATGTCCTGATACCCATTCACTCTCTGCCCTACTTACTGAGCCCATGAAGAAGTGGAAATTGCTCCCTCCAGAAGATCTCGCCCATATTCTACATATTTGATGATAGACAGGTAAACACTATGGGAGGGAAAGAGCTATACTGTTGCATCATTGAGAGAAATGTTAAATATAACTCCAGCTGGTTGATAAGTTTCTGCTATTCCAAGGCAGATGTTAAATTACGGGTGTTAATGAGCTCACAATAAATAGTTTATGAAAAGAGCATACTATGCATGTGTTAAGGCCTCATTTCTCATAAGATGCTTCTTCATTCTATCTGGGTACGTTATATTTAGTTTATAAATGATAAAGTATCAAAGAACCGTATATCACCTAAAACCTAATTTTTACATAGGGTATCTAGGTAGGAGATAAAACACCCTTGTTGGGTCATGCACATTTATCAGGTCACATTAGGTGCATACTTATACAAGCACATGTTTTATAAAAAGCTCCGTATTCAGTTTGCCTTTTGTAAAATACCTGGCCAGTCTTGAATATCCTAGTTTGGTCATCCTCTTCTGACCTAGACGTCTTATGCAAAATGGGGTTTTATGCATGGAAGTGTCAGCAGCTAGCGGCATAAATACCAAATTAAACCCCCCCCTCCCCCCTAAAACAAACAAACAACTGTCCAGGAAGAAACAGTTAAAGAGCCAAGCAAAGAAACATCATTTTTTAAAATTTGAGTTGAGCACTATAGCTTCTTCAATCACTGGTGCAAAACCCAGGTCCCAATAAGCAATTAGCTAACACTTATGCCTCCTTGTAAAGGTGTCAGTCCTGACATCCAGATTTTTTAAAGTATTGTGTTTATTGCCATTGTAAAATCTGAAATACAAGGATACTTTTCAGACCCGTTTAACAAACCCCCTTAAACTGTACATATATAAGATGCACATAACATACTACAAATCTGCACACACAAAAAGTGACTTTCTAACATATCTATTTATACTTGTAAATGCTGTGCAGGCCTTCTAAACTGACCTCTTTAAGGTGTAAGTAAAGGCTGTTTTAGACAATGCACTATTATTAGCAAGTCTTCATTGTTCAGGATAAAAGTTTAATTGCATAGGCCCCTTTCTGTCTATGGAAAAAATACTTAGTGCACAGGCCATATCAAGTTTTAATGTTATCTTAAAATTAACCATTGTCACTTATTTTTCCAGGCTTGAAGACTATTGTGGGAGCCCTCATTCAGTCTGTGAAGAAGCTTTCGGATGTTATGATTCTGACTGTGTTTTGTCTGAGTGTATTTGCACTAATAGGGCTACAGCTGTTCATGGGCCACTTGAGAAATAAATGTCTGCAGTGGCCTCCAGAAGATTCTGCTTATGATCTTAACATCACTTCCTATTTCAACAGTTCAGCTGGTGACAATGGTACATACGTAAATTTAACCAGTTTGTCATTTAACTGGAATGAGTACGTCAGCGATGAAAGTAAGAACCATCAATTTACTATTTTACTGTATCAAATGGGGAATAGGAGCATAAGAATTTGCCATACTTGGGTGGATTGATGGTCCATCTAGCTCGGTATATTTCTTCCGACAGTGGCCAATGCAGATCAAAAATACATGAGAAATTGCAAAGAGTAGCCAGATTCCATGCTACTAACGTCAGGGATAAATAGTGGTCTTCCCTGTAGCTTTTTTAATAGCAATTTGTAAACTTTTCCTCTAAGAATTTGTCCAAACCTATTTTTAAAACCAAATACACCTATTGTTTTTACCACATCCTCCAGCAATTACCGTATTTTCACCCATATAACGTGCATACGTGTATAACACGCATACGCGTATAGCGTGCGGGTCCAAAGCATTTCAGTAAAAAAAATTTTATATAGCATGCACATGCTGCTATAACCTCCTCCCACTCCCGCTTACTCTTCCGGCCTGCGAACCAGCATCCTCCCCCCCGCTCGCGTCACCCCCCTTCCCCCACGATCCTACATCCCCCCCAGCACCACAAAACATCTCTTACCTGATTGGGCACCGGATCCAGCACCAATGCACAGGACGTGCCAGTGCCAGTGCCCGAAGATCCTCCCTCGTTGTTGCTGGGCTGGGCTGGGCTGTGCTGGGCGGTGCGAGGGAGATCCTCCTTCTTCCTCGTGCCGGGCTGGACTGGGCTTTGAGCATTTGCGCATGCTCAAAGCCTTCTGGTCTCGCTCTCGGGGGAGGGGGGGAGGATGCCGGATCGGAATGAAAAAAAAAATTGTACAACGCGCTCACGCATATAACGCGCAAGGTTATGCACGGTTTGTAAAAATCATGTATAACGCACGCGTTATATGCTTGAAAATATGGTAGTTCCAAAACTTAACTATTCATTGCATGAGCAAATATTTTGTTCTAATTGCTTTAACAGTATTAAGAAGTAATTGAATAATTTGTTTTATGGGTAAACCCCATTTTCCCTGCAGTAAAGGAATTTTATATATTTACCTTAAGTATGTACATGTAAAGCAGGCACAGAGAATACTCATTCTTAGTTTTGTGTGACCCAAGTGTAGATGTACTCATTGGAGGAGTTTGAGCAGGGCATATGTGAAGTTGTGATGTACAAACAAATTATTTTATAAGTAATCTATATATATAAAATCGGAGGTATGTATGTGTGTATGTGCCGCGATCACGCAAAAACGGCTTGACCGATTTGAACGAAACTTGGTATGCAGATCCCTCACTACCTGGGATGATATGTTCTGGGGTTCTCGCGGCCCACCTGCACACGTGGGCAGAGCTACAAACAGAAAATCAGATTTCACCCATTCATGTCAATGGAAAAAAATGTAAAAAGCTGCCATTCTCACAGTAATTCAAAAACGGCTTGACCGATTTGAATGAAACTTGGTATGCTGATCCCTCACTACCTGGGGTGATATGTTCTGGGGGTCTCGCGGCCCACCTGCACACGTGGGCGGAGCTACAAAGAGAAAATCAGATTTCACCCATTCATGTCAATGGAAAAAATGTAAAAAGCTGCCATTCTCACAGTAATTCAAAACCGGTTTGACCGATTTGAACGAAACTTGGTATGCAGCTCCCTCACTACCTGGGGTGATATGTTCTGGGGGTCTCGCGGCTCACCTGCACACGTGGGCGGAGCTACAAACAGAAAATCAGATTTCACCCATTCATGTCAATGGAAAAAATGTAAAAAGCTGCCATTCTCACAGTAATTCGAAACCGGCTTGACCGAATTGACCGAAACTTGGTATGCTGATCCCTCACTACCTGGGTTGATATGTTCTGGGGGTCTCGCGGCCCACCTGCACACGTGGGCGGAGCTACAAACAGAAAATCAGATTTCACCCATTCATGTCAATGGAAAAAATGTAAAAAGCTGCCATTCTCACAGTAATTCAAAAACGGCTTGACCGATTTGAACGAAACTTGGTATGCAGATCCCTTACTACCTGGGGTGATATGTTCTGGGGGTCTCGCGGCCCACCTGCACACGTGGGCGGAGCTATAAACAGAAAATCAGATTTCACCCATTCATGTCAATGGAAAAAATGTAAAAGGCATTCTCACAGTAATTCAAAAACGGCTTGACCGATTTGAACGAAACTTGGCATGCAGATCCCTCACTACCTGGGGTGATATGTTCTGGGGGTCTCGCGGCCCACCTGCACACGTGGGCGGAGCTACAAAGAGAAAATCAGATTTCACCCATTCATGTCAATGGAAAAAATGTATAAAGCTGCCATTCTCACAGTAATTCGAAACCGGCTTGACCGAATTGACCGAAACTTGGTATGCTGATCCCTCACTACCTGGGATGATATGTTCTGGGGGTCTCGCGGCCCACCTGCACACGTGGGCGGAGCTACAAACAGAAAATCAGATTTCACTCATTCATGTCAATGGAAAAAATGTAAAAAGCTGCCATTCTCACAGTAATTCAAAACCGGCTTGACCGATTTGACCGAAACTTGGTATGCTGATCCCTCACTACCTGGGGTGATATGTTCTGTGGGTCTCGCGGCCCACCTGCACACGTGGGCGGAGCTATAAACAGAAAATCAGATTTCACCCATTCATGTCAATGGAAAAAATGTAAAAAGCTGCCATTCTCACAGTAATTCGTAACCGGGTTGACCAAATTGACCGAAACTTGGTATGCTGATCCCTCACTACCTGGGATGATATGTTCTGGGGGTCTCGCGGCCCACCTGCACACGTGGGCGGAGCTACAAACAGAAAATCAGATTTCACTCATTCATGTCAATGGAAAAAATGTAAAAAGCTGCCATTCTCACAGTAATTCAAAAACGGCTTGACCGATTTGAACGAAACTTGGTATGCAGATCCCTTACTACCTGGGGTGATATGTTCTGGGGGTCTCGCGGCCCACCTGCACACGTGGGCGGAGCTACAAAGAGAAAATCAGATTTCACCCATTCATGTCAATGGAAAAAATGTAAAAAGCTGCCATTCTCACAGTAATTCAAAACCGGTTTGACCGATTTGAATGAAACTTGGTATGCAGCTCCCTCACTACCTGGGGTGATATGTTCTGGGGGTCTCGCGGCCCACCTGCACACGTGGGCGGAGCTACAAACAGAAAATCAGATTTCACCCATTCATGTCAATGGAAAAAATGTAAAAAGCTGCCATTCTCACAGTAATTCGAAACCGGCTTGACCGAATTGACCGAAACTTGGTATGCTGATCCCTCACTACCTGGGATGATATGTTCTGGGGGTCTCGCGGCCCACCTGCACACGTGGGCGGAGCTACAATCAGAAAATCAGATTTCACCCATTCATGTCAATGGAAAAAATGTAAAAAGCTGCCATTCTCACAGTAATTCAAAAACGGCTTGACCGATTTGAACGAAACTTGGTGTGCAGATCCCTTACTACCTGGGGTGATATGTTCTGTGGGTCTCGCGGCCCACCTGCACACGTGGGCGGAGCTATAAACAGAAAATCAGATTTCACCCATTCATGTCAATGGAAAAAATGTAAAAAGCTGCCATTCTCACAGTAATTCGAAACCGGGTTGACCGAATTGACCGAAACTTGGTATGCTGATCCCTCACTACCTGGGATGATATGTTCTGGGGGTCTCGCGGCCCACCTGCACACGTGGGCGGAGCTACAAACAGAAAATCAGATTTCACTCATTCATGTCAATGGAAAAAATGTAAAAAGCTGCCATTCTCACAGTAATTCACAAACGGCTTGACCGATTTGAACGAAACTTGGTATACAGATCCCTCACTACCTGGGGTGATATGTTCTGGGGGTTTCTTCACCCAAGAATTTATATGTTCTTGCTCCTGGAGGTGAAACTAAAAATGTTGTTTATAATCACGTTTTGCGTTAGTTGTATTGTATTCATTTTGTCAAATATTTCACATTATAATTTGCATATTGTACTTTTTATTAAGCTGTAAAAAAATAATTTCATTCACCACTATAAAGTATCTTTATTTGAATCCATTTACAGTGTTATTGCTATAATTAAATACCCGTGCAACGCCGGGGCATCAGCTAGTAATCATAATAAATAGTAATAAAAATCATTTTTACGAGGGATTTTCACAAGGTTTTCACATTTTTATTCTTTTAAATATTATTTATTAACATAAATATCTCAAAAGCAAATTATATTACTTTTCCACATAATCACCTGCTTGACTGGCTAGTCACATGACATTCTATTACATGCCCTCATACCATTTCTCCCGCCCCAACCATTTCCTGCAAAAATATGAAAGTACAGAAACTTTTTGAAGAACCCTCATATATACCACCTAATTACCCTGAGCTCAAGATGATACCCAAAATTATCATCGTAAAAATATATTCATATTGGCCCAGATTCTCTAAACAGCACCGTTGTTGATGGCCGCATTAAAAGCAGCCATCGATTGTGTGTCAGTCATATGATGGCACTGTTTAGAGAATCACACCTTCGGAAAAGGCAGGCATTGGAAATATAACCAGGGTTTTCAAAGCCTACATTTCCGGTGCCTACCTTTGACATGAATCGTGCATATGAAGGTGCTTTGAAATACACAGCTCCATTGTTCTTGTAACTTCTCCTGGAAATGACCAGAATTCTCTCTGTAATTATCCTGGAAATGTCCAGTTGTCTTTTTTGTAATCCGCCCAGAACTGCAAGGTTGAGGCGAAATAGAAATCAGTAATGTAATGTAATATAATGAAATCTTTACGGCACCTAGCACCACTTCTGGCATTATCCACGCCTACAGCAGCATTAGGTGTCGTAAAGCACCTCTGTAGGCATGATTCCAGTGCCTTGAAAATTCTTTTTGAAGCACTTTTAAACGGTGTTTTCCTCTTAACTTAGATGCCAGTAGAGTGCCTACTGGCACCTAAGTTAAGGCGCTGTTTTTAGAATATGGGCCATTGTGCATACTACATATGCATTTTCTACCAACTCTCGTACATATATACAGTCGCATTTAACTTTGATTGTTGAAAATTTTGTAAGGCCATTTTATGAAGACACAGGGGTGCCAATGCATCTTTATAAAACAGGCACTTCTCAGGGGGAGGAACAATGAAATTATATTTATTTATTTAATTTGTTTTATATCCCCAACGAGCTCAGAACGGGTTACATTAACCAAAAAAACAGTCAAGGCAAGTTATAGGTTGGCACAGTGGTTAAAGCTAAAGCTCAGCACCCTGAGGGTGTAGGTTCAAACCCACGCTGCTGCTTGTGACCCTGGGCAAGTTACTTATCCCCTCCTTTACAAAGTTGTGCTAGTGTTTTTAGCATCGACCATCATGGTAACAGCTCCGATGCTCATAGAATTCCTATGAGCCTCCGAGCTGTTACCGCTACTTCTGGCACTAAAATCGCTAGCCAATTTTGGAGAGTTGTGTAATGAGAAGAAGGTGGTCAATGGTGTTGAAGGTTGTGGTGAGATCTAGTAGTACCAGAAGGGCATCATTTCCTTTATCCATGAGTTTCCAGCAGTCATCTATGATTTCAAGAAGGATGGTTTCAGTACTATGGAATTTCCTGAAACCTGACTGGAAGGTGGAGAGGGCTTCTTGTTTGTTGACAAAGGAGTGTAGTTGGTTGAGTATGTTTTTTTTCCTGGATTTTGAAGATAAATGGTAGGTTGGAGACAGGCCTAAAGTTGCTGGGCATACCAGGGTCGAGGGTGGTTTTTTAAAAATTGGTCTGATAATTGCTGATTTCCAGTTTGTGGGGACTGAGCCTGATGGTGGAGAAGGACCGATAAAGAGGAAGGATTGAGCTTACAAAGGTGCCTTTTGCAGCAACTAGGAAGTGTGGTGGATAGGGATGTAGGATGGAGCTGGAAGGGTGAATGGAGTCGAGTATCTTGGTGAGGTCCTCATATGAGACAGTCTCAAAGTTTCCAGTTGTATGTTTAAGTATTCTGTTTGGAATGTGAGGAATTGGTTGTACGGTGGTGTCGAGATGAGATGGTATTTTTTGCTATTTTTCAGCAAAGAAGTCGGAGAGTGTTTGCTGTCGAGATTGATGTTAAGATTGTCTTCTTGTGATGCTGTGAATATCTTTTTTTGTCAGTGTTGGGAGTAATATGCCTTTTTGGCATCATGGGTAGATTGCATTAATTCTTCATGTAGTTTCTTCCAGCCGGATTTGTCATTTTGATGCTGTGTGCAAGTTTCCATGGTGTCTTTGGTGGTTTATATGCTCTCTTCAATCCAGCTTTACCAGCTTTTAAGACTTGTCATTTGAAGAGTCTTTCATTGAGTGCCATCTACTGTGCCGACCCCTGAGGAAGGCTTTTCTACAGAAGCCGAAACACGGTCCATAAAATTCACAAGACTTGGACTTTTTATAAGGCTTGGTTTTATATATATGATATGATTTTATGTTATTTTTGCTTATAATAAAATTGTTATTTGTTCCTTAAGGTTGATGTGTTCAGTCCCGTCCCCACTCCTTCTTTGATTTACTGAGTCTGGATATGTACCATTTCCTTTCTGCTCTCCTTAGTTATCTTTACTTGGTTCTTAAGTTGGCAGTGAACCAGAGGGAAGAGAATTTGGGTGGATAGTATTTAAATTCTTTGACTGGTACTAAACCTTTGTAGAGGGCTTTTACATCAGTGTGCTAGTCTGAAGCAGCTTCATCAATGAATTTGGAGTTGTGTTTTAGTGTTCCTGCTAGGTTGGAAAGGTTGATTTTGCTGTTTGGAGGCAACATCAACTAGCTATTCCAAATCACTGTTATCCCAAAATAGGCTACCTTTTATCAAGCTGTGTTAAGGTTTTTTATCGCTGGCCACTGTGGTAAAAGCTCCGATACTCAGAATTCCTATGAATGTCAGAGGTTTTACTATAGCGGCCGGTGATTAAAAAAAAACCCTAACACGACTTGATAAAGGGGGGGGGGCATAATTAGACAGCCTCAAGCAACTATATATCAGCTGAATACCAGAGTTTCATTCAATAATAATCTTTAAAATTAATGTTTTGGAAAAAGATAGATGCAATCATTAGACCATTAAATACCAGCACCATCATAATTTTAATTTCAGTTGAGCAAAATTTCTGCCACTTTTTATGCTCATCAAACGCAAGAATCATTTTGAATGTTAGAGCTCAAATTTCATACAAGGTTATTGTTCTTTTAATGTTTGAAATCATGTCTATGAAAACCCAAAGGATAATTTTATAATTGTGTGCCTAGATTAAGGTGGCGAAAACACACCTGGGGCTCAGGTATGGTAAATGCCCAGATCTAGATGGTGGCAAGAATGTCCTTAAATTATAGTTTATTGTAATTTTAATGTGGTTGATGTACACTTCATCCAACTCCACCCATTTACATACCCATAATACAAGTATGCACCATGTAAACAAAGGGCCTCATTCTCTATAGTTCGCCTTAGCGCGCCTACATTGTAGGTGTGCAGGTATGCGATTGCCAATCAACTGCTAGGTGCGCGTTGTAGAATCGCACCTACAGTTTTCTATAGGTGTGTGAAATGTAGACCAGCATTTTGCAAGCCTACCACACGCATTCAGAGGTGCATAGTAATGCATAAGCTAGTGTAAGGCAACTTCTGGCACAAACCATACCTCCACCTGCCTTGCACGTGCTTATGTGCCCCTATGCACCTTTGTACACGTGAGGTAGGCGTGTTAGTACAACGCACCTAATTAAAAAAATGTGCTGTGCCATTGGCTAGTTGGGTGGCAGTAGCATGCCTACCACCACCTAACTTTAGCATGCGCTGTAGAGAATCAAGCCCAAAATACGTACTTTTACAATAATTAGTTTTCTGGAAGAGGTCATTTATGCTCATATGTACCCTCTTAGGCATAGTGTGGTTCACTGGTAGAGCTGCTGCCTCTGCACCCAGAGATCAAATCACAGTGTTGCTCCTTAATCCTCCAGTGCCCACCACTTGGAATGCCAAAGCCACAAAAAGGCAGTATACAAGTCTCCATTCCCTTCCCTAAATGATTAAAATATTGCCATTTAAGCAGTGTGTTTGCTCCTTATAAAAGTACTCTGCAAATATTTACAATAGCTTTATATACTATAGGTTGTTCCTTTTTAGTTCAGTTTTGTAGTTAAACTCTGAAATTCATTGCAGGAGAATGTGGAGAAATCCATTAGCTTAGCAAGGTTTAGAAGAAGTTTGGATAATTTCCTGAAAGAGAAGTCCTTAAGCCATTATTGAGATGGCTTGGGGAAATCCACTGCTTATTCCTAGGATAAGCAGCATAAAATCTTTTACTCCTTGGGATCTTGCCAAGTATTTATGACCTGTATTGATCACTGTTAGAAACAGGATACTAGGCTTGATGGATCTACGGTCAGTCCCAGTATGGAAATTCTTATGTTCTTATGTATTTGCATGTTCAGTATTTACCTGAACTAGACCAGATATCATTATTACATAGGTTGCCAGTGGAATTTTGCATTTGTTATAAGGTTTTTACACTTATTTATCAAGCAATTTAAGCAAGAATACCTTGTTATTTGCCTTAGGTGTTACTTTTATGTCATTCTCGTTGTTGCTTGAAATCTGAGACAGATACTTGCAGCTGTCTATAGATAAGTAGGTACAGACATGGTACGCTAAAACTAAAGACATCACCATTTCTGTGGCAGATCCAGTACTCTGGAATAAACTTCTGGGACCATTAAGGTTGAGTGGAATGCAGCAGTTTAAGAAATTTTTGAAAACACATTTATTTATGCATGCCTTCAGGACTGGATGAGTATATTTAGTAGCAATTATGTAGTGTGTGTGAGATGGTTTTGCACAGCACTGCTGTAGACAACATGTTGTATGTTAAATTGTATTATGTATGCTTTAATATAGAACCTGCCTAGGTTTTTAAAATAAATACAGTGGTACCTTGGATTACGAGCATAATCCGTTCCAGGAGCATGCTCGTAATCCAAAATGCTCGTTTATCAAAGCGAGTTTCCCCATAGGAAATAATGAAACTCGCTTTGATGTGTTCCCCCCCCCCCCGAGAACCGGCATTGCTCCCCTCGAAGGCCCCCCCCCTGCGATCAGGCACCCCCCCCTGCGATCCGGCACCCCCCCGCCACGGTCCGACCCCCCCCCCCGACACAATTGGGCACCCCCCCCCGCCGCTTCTTACCCTCATCTGGGCTCTTGAAGATCTGCTACTCGTCTGCTGGGCCTCTTAGCATGCTCAAGGTCTGCGAGTTCACGTTCACATTCAGAACTCGCAGGCCTTGAGCATGTTCAGATGCTCAAGGCCCAGCAGACGAGGAGTCCGATCTTCTAGAGTGCCCAGATGAGGGTAAGAAGCAGCGGGTGGGGGGTGCCCAATTGTGTCGGGGGGGTGCCCAATCGTGTCGGGGGGGGGTCGGATCATGGCGGGGGAGGGTGCCGGTTCGAGGCAGGGGGGTGTCGGATTGCGGGGGAGGGTGCTCGTAAATCGAGCCATGCTCGGTTTCCGAGGCACCGATTTTGCAAATGTTTTGCTCGTCTTGCAAAACACTCGCAAACCGGTGCACTTGTAAACCGAGGTACCACTGTACAATTATTGAAGTGTATAATATTGATGATATATTTTTTTATTTGCTACTCATATGTATAATACTGACGTGACTACTATAGTTAATTATTTTTTATAACGCATTTTTGGTTGTTTTTATAAAACAGGTCACTTTTATAAACTGGAAGGGCAAAGGGATGCTTTACTTTGTGGCAATAGCTCAGATACAGGGTAAGAACATTCTCAAACTTCTTAAATTTGAAATGTTTATAAAGAATTCCATAACTAGATGTATAAATTAGTGCTGTGGCATCTTAGCATTTACAGTATTTGACAAAAGAAAATGTGTCAATCAGTGGTAGACACCTGTTGTTCTATATAAATGTTTTAAAACTTATTTTTAGAAGGAAAGAAGGCTGTTTTCAGTCTCTGGTTTTCAATCTATCCACAATGAATATGCATGAGATAGATTTGCCTTCAGTGCCTCTGCTGTATACAAACCCAACTCATGCATATTCATTATGAATAGCCTGAAAATCCAATTGTCTGGATGTGTTCTAAGGACTGGGATTGAAAACCACCGGAATATGAAATCACCATGTTCATGGGTTTGGATGTTTTCTTCTAAACTCTAACCTCCTGGACATAGGACCTTACTCCAGAGAGTCTGGTAACTCCAGCTCCAATCATTACATGAAAACAAGACAGATTTTTTTGTCTTCCCTTTATACTTAGACTAGATTGGTACAACAAGTCACAGATTCCTTTATTTATATATTTAACACATTTATATATCACCTAACATCTAGGTGATTTCCAATATCAGATATATTCATAAAAATTTCATAAGACCATCGACAAGACAATATTCATTATCTGCATATCTGTAGAAACATAAACGTAGGCAATATTCATGATTTACATGTCTAGGACAGTCACATGTCCAACAGGGCAAGATAATTGTTTGTACTACTTGCATACAGGCATCAACAAATAGTTGGATCTTTAATATCTTAAAGATGATACATTCTGTGCATAATCTCAGATGACCTGGTAGACTGTTCCATAGGTGCACACCTGCAATGCCATTTGCAATAATAGCAGAAAAGATCAAAAAGTCCAAAGTCTCTCTAACCTAAGTTGTTTTTTTTGGTTAGGACAGCTGTTTATGCAGTTACTTATCCAGTTAGCGGACTGAATAGTGCCGCTAACAGTTAATGCTCTGCCCACATTCTGCCCCCTAACCTAGCCAGTTAGAGGATGATCAGTTAGTGGCAGTGGCTTAGCAAGGGTAGGAGGTGCCTGTGGCAGTGGCGTTCCCCCATGCTCTCCTCTCCACCCCCGCTACTTCCACGCCTTCCCCCTCACACCACACTCATACCCTCCCTTCCTATACCTCTTTAAATTTTCGCTAGTGCGAGCAACTTCTCCAGCCTGCTGCTCATTCCGGCGTTGGCTTTCCCTCTGATGTCACTTTCTGGCCTCTGACCCAGAAGTGAGCCAGGCCGGTGTGGACAGCAGGCTGGAGAAGGTGTTTGCAAGGGTGAACTTTTAAAGAGGTAATGGGGGTTGAAAGGAGGGCACAAGCGTGACATAGGGGGCAGAGAGGTGCCAGTGACCCCACCAAGAAGGTGCCCAGGGCAGCCCCCCCCTTACTACGTCACCGGGTAGTGGGGATATTCATCAGAACTAACCAGTTTAGTGCTGCTTAATATCCGTAACTGCCTAGCTAAACTCCTTTGGGTTGGGTTTTTTTTTTGTCATTTTTTTCAGCTTCTAATCAAAAATGATTTTGCCATTTCCTGGACTTCAATAAAAAAAAGTGTTTTTAATGAGCTGAAAATGTAATATGATATTTATTTATATTTTTGAATGTTACTATGGCTTCCCAAACCAGTCTTGAGATCATGACATTCAGTGGGGTTTCAGGGTATCCAAAATTACTGTGCAGGAGATAAAGTTTTATATCATGTAGGTCTCCTTTTACTAAGGTGCGCTAGCGGTTTTAGTGCACACTACAATACCGCACGTGTTAAATGCTAACGCCTCCATAGAGATGGTTTTAGTATTTTTCGTTTAGCGCACCTTAGTAAAAGGAGCCCTTAGTTTGCTTTAGTTAGCTATATGCTTAACTGCCTTTTCAATACAATATAGCAAAGTGGTCTAAAGCAATGGGACTCGGAAAATTAATCAGAATAAAAAAGAATTTGGAAGAGGAGAGAATAAGATGGAAGGAGGGAGGGATGGATGGGAAGGAGGGAGGGATGGAAGGAGGAAGAGGGGGAATAGAAATCTTGTATTTCTGATTAATCTAATCTGGGATTTCTGAATCGCATTATGTCCAGATTAGAATTTGAAGTTATGGGAATACAAATTAAATCTTCACTGTATTCAAATTTATGTCATGAGCATTCATTATTCGTATCCTGAAAACCCATATTGCTGTGGGATCCCAAGGGCAGGTTGGGAACCTTGGTTTTTAATCAAATAAATTTAAATGTATATTTTAATGGATCTCATTTAAAGCAAAGAACTTCATTAATCACATGTGTGCTAATACTGAAGACTTTTCTGTTGGTGTCTACTATCTCTGTCCACCTATTACCAATCAAGCTGCCTCTTTTTAAGTCCATCAATCTCCAATATTTCAGTATTATTTTGAATATGTATTATGATATATGTAAAATAGTAACACTTTACTTCAAAGATAGTCTTGAGTCTAACTTAGTATTTATAATATTATTGTTTTTTTCTTTCTTTCTTGCCTTGTACAGCCAATGTCCAGGAGGATATATATGTGTTAAAGCTGGTAGAAATCCTAACTACGGTTATACAAGTTTTGACACGTTCAGCTGGGCATTCTTGTCACTGTTCCGGTTAATGACTCAGGACTATTGGGAAAATCTTTATCAGCTGGTGAGAGCATATTGAAAAACTAAAGTTGTAAAGCAGAGAATATTTAATGTAAGGTATGAGTAGATTTAAATCAATTCATTAAATCCCTGTCCTCTTGGCATAGGTAAAACACTTGATAGATTCTGTTTCTTCTTCCCTTCTCACACTTCCAACACACACAGACCTATCAGTGGTTCTTAAACCTGTACTGGGGGGACTCCCTGCCAGTTGGATTTTCAAAATAGAAAGATAAAAACATGATGGCAGATAAAGGCCAAATGGCCCATCTAGTCTGCCCATCCGGAACAACCATTATCTCTTTCTCTCTCTGAGAGATTCCATGTACCTATTCCAGTCTCTGTATTCACCACTTTTTTTGGGGAGACTGTTTCATACATCTAACACCTGTTCTGTAAAAAAGTATTTCCTTACATTACTATGGAGCCTATCACCTCTTTTGTTTTTTAAATCATTTTTATTAAGGAATCAACAGAGAACAGGAATAACAAAACAGCTAATAACCCTTTCGCAGAGGGGGGGGGGACAAATGTGCAAACAGTAATAAAACACTCAATGCTATAACCTCTTAATTTCATCCTATGCCCTATCATTCTAGAGCTTCTTTTCAATTGAAAGAAACTTGACTCATGTGCATGCACACCACGTAGCTATTTAAACATCTCTATCATATCTCCCCTCTCCCACCTTTCCTCTAAAGCAGGGGTGCCCACACTTTTTGGGCTTGCGAGCTACTTTTTAAATGACCAAGTCAAAATGATCTACCAACAATAAAATTAAAAAAAGACAAAGCACACAGTATGCATAGAAAATGTTAATTATCATTCCTATTCCAGGGTTTTTCAAAGAGGTCAAAGCAGATGACTCTATGCACTATCACCTCAGTAACAACCATACAAAAATAGACAAATATACCCCCCTCCCTTTTTACTAAACCACGATAGCAGTTTTTAGCGCAGGGAGCTGCGCTGAATGCCCAGCGCTGCTCTTGACACTCATAGGCTCCCTGAGCTAAAAACCTCTATTGCAGTTTAGTAAAAGGGGACCTTAGTGTAAAATATAGACAGCAGATATAAATTCAGACACATTTTGATCACTAAATTTAAAATAAAATCATTTTTCCTACCTTGTCTGGTGATTTCATGAGTCTCTGGTTGCACTTTCTTCTTCTGACTGTGCATACAATCTTTCTTCCCTTCTTTTAGCCTGTATGCTTCCTCTCCTCCAGACCTCATTCCTTCCCCCAACTTTTCTTTCCTCTTCCCTGCCCTTTCTTTCTCTCTGCCTCCCTTTCTTTTTTTTCTGTTTCTCTTCTTTCCTTCTGTCTCCCTGCCTGCCCTTTTTCTTTCTTTCTCCCTGCCCTCCCCCAAGCCACTGCCACTGCCATCGGGGACCAGGACCCAAACGCAACCAATAACAGGCCCCAAGCTCTCCCTGCTTCAGCCAACCAGCATTCCTCTCCCCGACGTCAATTCTGCCGTCGGGAAGAGGAAGGCTGATCAGCCCAAGATCATGATCAACCTATTGGAGAAATGCTGCTGGGTCCTGCCTTCGCGGAAACTGAAAGTAGGCAGGACCCGGCAACAAGAAGAGGAAATGCTTCATTTACTTGTCTCCCGCCTTAGCCCGTAGCGAACGCTTGCTTCAGGGCTCTCAACATGTGCGCGCCGGCTTCCCTTCTCCCCTCCCCCCCCCGGACATAACTTCCGGTTTCGGAGGGAAGAGAAGAGAAGCCGGCACGCACACTTTAGAGCCCGGAGCATAAGTTCGCTACGGGCTGAAATCTCCAAGCCGGTTTTTTTGGGGTTTTTTTTAATGTTCAGCAGCGGCAGATGACAGCTGGGCGGACCGCCCAGCTAAAAGGCCCTAGGGAGAACACTGGAGAGGAAGGCTGATCGGCCCGTAGATCAGGACGGCAACACGAGTCTGCGATCGACTCACATTGCCTTCCTGAACTACTGGTCGATCGCGATCGACGTGTTGGGCACCCCTGCTCTAAAGTATATATATTGAGATCTTTAAGCCTGTCCCCATACACCTTATGACAAAGACCATGCACCATTTTAGTAGCCTTCCTCTGGACAGACTCCATCCTTTTTATAAGAACATAAGAATTGCCACTGCTGGGTCAAACCAGTGGTCCATCATGCCCAGCAATCCGCTTACCATGGCGGCCCTTAGATCAAAAACCAGTGCCCTATTTGAGTCTACCCTTACTTGCGTATGTTCTGTTCCAGTAGGAACTTATCCTACATTGTCTTGAATCCCTGAAGGGTGCTTTCCCCTATAAGAGCCTCCGAAAGAGCGTTCCAGATTTCTATCACTCTCTGGGTGAAGAAAAACTTCCTTATGTTTGTACGGAATCTTTTCCCTTCTAACTTTAGCGAGTGTCCTCTCGTTCTCTTCACCTTGGAGAGGGTGAACAGTCTCTCTTTATCTTCTAAGTCAATTCCCTTCAATATCTTGAATGTTTTGATCACGTCCCTTCTCAGTCTTCTCTTTTCAAGGGAGAAGAGGCCTCTCGTTGTATGGCAACACCCCCAGTCCCTTAACCATTTTTGTCACTCTTCTCTGGACCCTTTCAAGAAGTACTATGTCCTTTTTCATGTACGGCAACCAGTGTTGGACGCAGTATTCAAGGTGGGGGCGTCCCATGGCCTGGTATAACAGCATGATAACCTTTTCAGATATGTTTGTGATCCCCTTCTTAATCATTCCTAGCATTCTGTTTGCCCTTTTTGCCGCCGCCGCGCATTGCTCGGACGGTTTTATTGACTTGTTTACAAGTACTTTTTGAAGATGCGGTCTCCAGAATTGTACACAATATTCTAAATAGGTCTCACCATACCTCTTCCTATGCACCCTAGCATCCTTCTAACTTTTGCCGTCATTTTTTCAACCTGTTTGGCGACCTTAAGATCATGACATTCAATCACATCCAAGTTCCACTCTTCTGTCGTGCCCAAAAGTTCTTCACACCCTAAACTGTACCGTTCATTCAGGTTTTTGTAGCCCAAATTCATGACCTTGCATTTCTTAGCATTAAATTTTAGCTGCCAAATTTCAGACCATTCTTCAAGCTTCACTAGATGTTTCTTCAAGTTATTCACACAATTCGGGGTGTCTACTCTTGCAGATTTTGGTATCATCCGCAAAGAGCAAATATTAACAGCCCTTCAGCAATATCACTTATAAAAATGTTAAAAAGAACAGATCCAAGAACAGAACTTTGAGGCACACCACTGGTAACATCCCTTTCCTCTGAGCTATCTACATTGACTACTACCCTCTGTCATCTTCCACTTAACCAGTTCCTGACCCAGCCTGTCACTTTGTGGCCCATCCCAAGAGCTTATTTATTAGACATATGTGTGGAACACTTTCAAAGGTTTTGCTAAAATCTAAATACACCACATCTAGCGTATTCCCTCTACCCAATTCTCTGGTCACCCAATCAAATAAATTGATAAGATTTTTCTGACAAGACCTACCTCTAGTGAATCTATGCTGCCTCTGGTGTTATAATCCACCAGGTTCCAGAAATTTCACCATTCTCTGTTTTAAAAGTGTTTCCATTAAGGGAATTTTAATAAATTTAAAGATGTGTGGGGGCCATTAACAAATTATTGCAATGAATAAGTATCATTTCCCTGATTAGTACCAATGAAATAATAGGGAGGGGGAGGGTAATTTTTTTGAATTTTCATTATTTGTTTTGAATGAAAGGAAGTCTTTATTATATGGTATATGTGTTATGAGATATTGAAGCGTTGTGAGGGAAAGGGATAAATTATATTTAATTTGAAGAATTATAGAATTTCAAGCGACGTATTTAAGTTAAAATGATGTTACTTGTTGATGCACTTGATGTAAGTTATAAAAATGAATAAAGAATTTAAAAAAGTGTTTCCATTAATTTGCTTAGCACAAAAGTCAGACTTACTGGCCTGTAATTCCCTACTTCTTCCTTACTTCCACTTTTGTGTAGAGGGACACAATCCACCCTTCTCCAGTACTCCGGTATCACTCCCGACTCTAGAGAAGCATTGAAAAGGTCAGTCAGCGGAGCCACCAAAACTTCCCTAAGTTCATTCAGTACCCTCGGATGTACACCATCTGGCCCCATTGCTTTGTATACCTTTAATTTAGGTAGCTCCACATGAACACAACCTTCTGAAAATCGATCGGGGTCTACCACTCCACCATCCCTATTCGCATTTGTCTTCTGTGGTCCTGCTCCTGGATCTTCAGCCGTGAACACAGAACAGAAATATTTGCTAAACAATTCAGCCTTTTCTTTATCAGCTTCTACATATTCCGTCCCTTCACTTTTAAGTCTCACAATGCCACATTTCTACTTCTTATCACTGATATCTAAAAAATGTTTGGCTCCTCATTTTACCCTGTCACCTATTTTTTTTCTTCTATTTGTATCTTTGCTTTCCTGACTTCTCGACCAGCCTCTCTTAACTTTTCCAGATATTTTCACCTGTCTTCCTATTTCTGTGATCTTTTGTAGTTTATGAATGCTAATCTCTTATTCCTTACCTTCTCAGCTATTACTTTTGAGAACCAAAGCGGTCTTCTTTTCCTATTACTTTTACTTACTTGCCTCACAAAAAGATTTGTCACCCTTACAATAACTCCATTCAGTTTTGCCTACTGCATTTCTTCCCTCTTTCTATATCCCTTCTATAATGCCTATTCTGTGCCCATTTCTCTCTTTTGTACATGATTCATTTCAGCTTTATTCCCTCCATTTTTATCT
Organism: Geotrypetes seraphini; assembly: GCF_902459505.1. NCBI lineage: Eukaryota > Metazoa > Chordata > Amphibia > Gymnophiona > Dermophiidae > Geotrypetes > Geotrypetes seraphini. The sequence goes on from NC_047088.1 coordinate 208,085,903, forward strand.
CTTTGTCTCTACCCCTTCCCCTATGTTCCGGCATCTTTCACTTCTTTTCCTTTCTTCTTTCCTTCCCACCCCACCCCACAGTCTGACATCTTCCCTTCTCTTCCTCCATGCCCTGGCTTCTCTCTCGTCTTCCTTTCCCTCCCTCCCTATTTCCTTTCCCTTTGGTGTGGCATCTCTGTCTTCTTCCCTTCATGCCCTGGCATCTCTCCCCTCCATGGTCTTGCATTTCCTTCCTGCGTCCTTCCTTTCCCTCCCTCCCCTCTTTTCCCCTCCCTTCCATCTCCCTCTCTCTCCCCAATTGGGTGCAGCAGTTCTCTCCCCCTCTGCTCTGCTCCCTCCCTCTCTTTGTTAGCCCCCTCCCCAGTTGGCAGCTCAGTGTTCACAACTTGCTGCTCTTGTCGGCTTTAGGCTTTCCTCTCTGCTGGTTCCTGCCTTCGTGGAAACAGGAAGTAGGCGGAACCTGGCAGAGGAAGGCCTGAATCCGTCAAGAGCAGCAAATTGTGTACCTGCTGCTGCTGATGATGAAAAAGTTCATGATGCTGGCCCTTGGATCACTCCCTTATGGGCTGTACCCGGGGTGGGCCGCCACTCCCATCTTGGTACGCCACTGAAGGAAGGTGAGAGGAAGGGAGGGAGGTGGGCATAATGGGAAGAGATGCCCAAACCGCACGCCAGCTCTGGTCTGTGAGGTCTCAAAAATATTGGGCACCCACACAGCTGGTCCCTATACCCACCTGTACACCACAACAATAGCCCTTATGCCTGCAGGTGTCATCTTTATGTAGGTACAGTAGGTTTTGGAGAGCTCTCTGTACAGTATAAGTAAGTTTTAGTGACATCTGACCTGGGACTTTTAATATGACATTCACTGCAGTAACTCTTAGAGTGCCCCTCTGTTCTGCTTTGGAGATGTATATGAGCCATGTGAATCTGTAAGACAGGCTGGAAAGTACTGTTTCCTTTTCATATATTTGGGTGGTGAGAGGGGGTCAGTGAACACTGGGAGGGTTAGGGGGGATCAAGCCTTAATCCCTCCAGTGGTCATCTGGTCAGTTTGGGCACCCTTTTGTTCCTTTATTCATTTTTAAAGCATGTCTAGCCCCAAATGTCTAAATGGTGCCCCGGACATTTTGTTAAAAGTTTGATTATCCCCGAGAACATCCAACCACTAAGCCTGCCCAAAACACGCCTCTAACATGTCCCCTTAAGACTTAGACACACTGGAGAGAAAGTGACTAGAAAAATGTCCAGAAAATCTGTTTTGAGAATGCCCACTTGGATGTTTTGACTAATAAGATGTCCAAGTGCTGGTTTATGCTGTCTTTTGGGCGTCTTATCCTGTTTGAAAATGACCCCCCCCCCCATAGGCTTTCACTGTAACTAAAGAGAATGAAAACCATTCATATGCTTTTTTTTTAAATTTTCCCCAGACTCTGAGGGCTGCTGGTAAAACCTACATGATATTCTTTGTTCTGGTGATTTTCCTGGGCTCTTTCTATCTGATAAACTTGATCCTAGCTGTTGTTGCTATGGCCTATGAAGAACAGAACCAAGCAACCCTAGAAGAAGCAGAACAGAAAGAGGCAGAATTTCAACTGATGATGGAACAATTAAAAAGACATCAAGAAGAAATCCAGGTATTGTGGTATTAACATGGGAATATTTTCATTAGTATTTTATTATTGATAACAAATCTGGGAAGGTTGCAAAATGAGTTCCCGGAATAGTGCATCTGCATTATCCTGTTGTACACCCAAAAGGATATGGTGTCAATAATGTGCTAACAAACTTCCACAGTTACATATATATCGATATATAAGCTCAGATCAATGGCCATAATCTCCCCTTAATATTTTTGATACTCTTGCCAGTTAAGGCTTTGGGGCTAATTTTATAATAAGAACTTAAGTTAATAGGATAGGAAGGTGCCTAGTTTTAGCAGAAATTGATTGAAAGCATGGACATTGACATTTGCTCAAGACTACCAACATACTTTGTAAAATACACATGGAAATCATGATTCTACCCACAGTTTTCCCAACTCTATCCCTGAGGAGGGCTACTATACAGATATGGACCAGCTTTCACTGCGAATAATTTTAGGTGAGAACATAAGAATAGCTTTACTGGGTCAGACCAATGGTCTATCCTGTCTTTGCGGAGGCCAATGTAAGTCACAAGTACCTGGCAAAAACCCAAATAGTAGCAGCATGCTACTGTCCCATGTCTGTCTCAACAGCAGACTATGGACTTTTCCTCCAGGAATTTGTCCAAACCTTTTTTAAAACCAGCTATATTAACTGCTCTTATTTTATAAGAGCCCATTTATGCATGTAAATAAACTATTAGCAGTAGTCGTAACAGTGCTACCGCTGGGCATTAAGCTGCCTTATAAGAGCAAAAGATCCTTATAAGGCAGCTTGTCCCCTAGTGGTAATACTGCAAGAGTGACTAGTGACATTTCGAATCCAGAACCAGCAAGGGGCAGAAGCAACTGGGGATTACTCCTGTCCTGACCTCAATAGATATCAGGGATTATGCCAGGTAGGCCTGGGGAGGAAAGGAGGTGGTGTTAGTGATTGGAAGGAGGGGCATCAGAAATTGAAAATACTGGAATTCAAAGTGGAGCAAAAAACCTTGGACCGTGGACCCAAAACAGGCTGAGTTTTGGCTGCAGAGCCTTCCTCAGGAGTCTTCATAAAACAAATAAGTACCAAAATATGAATAAATGCCAAAACTCATACAACATTCTGAATTCTAAAAAGGTTTTATGAGAGAAAACATGATAAATGATTAAATTATATTCATTTATTTATTAATATTTATTAAAGTAATTTAAGTCTGCTCATATTGGAACAAATGTGAATCTGATGGGAAATAAACATAAAGGGGCCCTTTTACTAAAGCACAGTAGCATTTAGTGCTTGCTAAATTGGCTACCGCACCTTTGTAAAAGGACTCCTAAATGTATAACATGAGGAAAAAGTGCTATTGAGTGACTTGAGAGGGTGAAGGAGAGAAAAAGAGTTTAAGATGTGAACAGAAACAAAAAAGAGAAAAGCCATAGCTAAGAATTGATTTTTTTTTTTATTAAGTTGTGCGCATTTAAATCAGTAATGCGCACAGATATGTACATGCATCTTTGGTTGCAGTAAATAGAATCTGGGGCTATATGCCTAAGCATATATCACATAAAACAATGCACTTAAGAAATGTACTTAAAAGACTGTTGAGATGTCACTGAAAGTATTTACAATAAGAAGTAGAAACGGCAGGCTGCCCACCATAGCTTTTAGAATGTAATAAATAAATCTAAAATATTTCATTCAAAAAGTGTGCTCTGATTGTAAGTAGAGAGTGACACGGTGGTGGTTACCCGCGGCTAGCCGCGGGTAACCCACCAAAACGGTAACCCCAAAAATGGTCACCGCGAGCCCCGTGGAGCGGTGAATGGTAGCACGGGGCGGTGAACAAGAAGTGAACGCGCAGTGAATGAGCGTTCGAACCGGCAGCTCACTCTCTCCCGCCGGCTGTCCATGCATCTCCCTTCCTCCTTTTCCCTTACCTTTTCTTCTTAAAACTGGCGATTTCTATAAGGCTACGAGCTGTATTACAGCCGTAGCCTTGAAGTCGCGTCGCGTTGCCTGCTGGTAAAAGTCTCCTCTGACGCAACTTCCTGTTTCCGGTTGCATCGGAGGAGACTTCTAGCAGGCAACCCGACGCGACTTCAAGGCTCCGGCTGTAATACAGCTCGTAGCCTTATAGAAATCGCCAGTTTTAAGAAGAAAAGGTAAGGGAAAAGGAGGGAGGGAGGGAAATGCACGGCTTGCCGGCGGGAGGGAGCTGCTGGACTGCGTGAAGGGTGATGGGGGTGGGGGGATGGAGAGGAGAAGACGCTGAAGACGGGGACGGGGCGGTGAAAGAGACAGCGGGGCGGTGGCAGGGTGGTGAAGGGGACGGCAGAGACGGGGACGGGGCGGTGAAAGGGACAGCGGGGACGGGGCGGTGCGGTGCAGAAGATGGTGGTCCGGAGACGGGGCGGTGATGGAGACAGAATTTTTCCCCGTGTCATTCTCTAATTGTAAGTATATGAAACAGACAATGCTGATACTACTAAAAAATAAAAAACAGAACTATGATACATAGATAGTTCTTCTGTACATTAAAACCACACAGGCAAACGTCCAGAATGAGGGCAACCAATGCGGAAGACTAAAACTATGGGGCAAAATTCCAGCATTTAAAGTACATGAGAGTGATGTCACTTGTTTGTCAGATTTGTATATTCAAATGGCGGTGCAACATAAGAAACAATTTAACCAAAGAACCAGAATTGTGGAGAGAACAAGACCTCCCGGGAGCCTGATAAAACTGCTGTAGTCAAATAGACCGCTGATGTACACACATAAGTGCAGTGTCACAAGCCAGTAAATACAATTTACATCTAATATAATAAAACGCTAGGCCGCGCATGTGCAGTTCCTAAGTGTGCGCCGCTTTTCCATGAGCTGTAGCGACACATAGGAAGTGCGCTTTCGCGGCTTACGGTTCTTTGAAAGAGGCGGCGGTGGCTACTCTCACGATCCCCGCCTGCGTCGGACTTCCGACGCAGGTGGGGATCATGAGAGGAGCCACTGCCGCGTCTTTCAACTAAAAAAAAAAAAAAAAAGTCAAGACCGAAGTTTTTTTCAATTTCAGAGACGCTGCAGCGGCTCTCTCTCTCTCCGGTCGTCGGCGTCGTCTTCGTTCCACTCCCCGGCACACACGAACCCCTGTTCAGCCTCCCATCCGACCCTACCTTCGGTTCCCTTAGTTCCTTGCCGCCGCTCCTCTTCTCTTCCCGCCCCGCGGTCCCAACAAACGTCCTTACTCCAGCAGGGGCCGCAGCACTCTAAACACGCTGCTTCGCAACCTGCTACTGCCCTGATTTGCTCTGCGGGCAGAGCAAATCAGGGCAGTAGCAGGCCACAAAGCAGGGGCGGCAAGGGACTAAGTTGGCCGATAGTGCTGTTTTTCCGAGATGGAGGAACATGCGAAAAGAAAACAAAATAAAGAAAACGTTGGCCCCCGCCGAAGAAGTGGAAGGTGGAGGAGGGGTGCAAGGAGCCGGAGAGCTGTATGTAAGTGTGTGTGTGCACGTGTGTATAGCCGAGGAGGAAGTGCAGCAGGAGCAAGGAGGTGGGGAGAGTGGATTTCCCCTACTTGGATGTCAGGCATCAAGAGGATTTGAGTAAAAGCTTTGGTCCTGTGATCCTCACTCTTTTCCTGGGGCTACTGCTGGACAGGGGGGGAGCAGGACATAAAAGAGAAGAGCTACTGCTGGACAGGGGGAGGAGGGAATGGGAGGAGTGCTGCTGGACAGGGGGAGATAAAAGGAGAAGGGCTACTGCTATATGGGGGGAGCAGGGAAAGGGGGGGAGGTAAAAATAAGGGAGAAGGGCTGCTAGCACCCATTAATGTAACGGGCTAAACAACTAGTAGACATTATACAACCATAGATCTCTTTACAACGGGGTGCTGAAAAGTTCTCAGCCCAACCAAGAAGGGAATGATGTGGAGCCATGAAACTTACAAGTTATTCCACATATTCACCAGTGGTGCAGTGGTTAAAAGCTACAGCCTCAGCACCCTGAAGTTTTGGGTTCAAACCCCTGCTGCTCCCTGTGACCCTGGCCAAGTCACTTACTCCCCCTGTTGCCCCAGGTACATTAGACAGATTGTGAGCCAGTCAGCTCAGACAGGGAAAAAATGCTTGAGTATCTGATTATATTCATGTAAACTGTTCTGAGCTCTCAAGGGAGAAAGGTGTAGAAAATTGAATAAATAAATAAAAGTTCAACACACTTGGCACATCATTTCTGAAGTTTCTGTAACCCATCCCCAAAAATACTCTGATATCTGGCCACTGAAATGCTGCTCTGCTTCTGCATCACTCATAAATTGTCGCCATTTCAAACTCTTTTTAGGGTTTAGAAACAGAAAATAGTCAGATGGAGCAAGTGCTGGTGAGCAGGGTGGATGATCTGTGCCCTGAAACCACAACTGCGTCAAACATCCCTCGTTTTGCCAGCTTTGTGAGCAGGTGTGTTGTCTTGCAAAAAGAGAACTCCCCTCCGCAGCTTACCTCTCCTTTTTTTCTTTCAATGTCTCCTTTATTTGGCACAGCAAATTACAGTACACTTCCCCCTCCCCATTCGCAGTTTCAGTAATCGCGGTTTCACATATTCGCGATTTTGGGGGGAGGGGGAAAAAAGAAAAAAAAAAAAACATCATTAAGTCTTCCCCCCGGCATCCCGGCCTTACCTGGTGGTCTAGCGGGCTTTCGGGTCAGGAGCGATCATCTTACTCTCCTGCCCCGTGCAGATCGCCATTAGGAAATAGCTGTAGGGTGTTCCCGTCGTAGTGTCGAGAGATTACGGGAACTCACAGCAGCCATTTCCTAATGGCGATCTGCATGGGGCAGGAGTGTAGGAAGATCGCTCCTGCCCCAAAAGCCCGCTAGACCACCAGGTAAGGCCGGGAAGGCGGGAGGGAGGCCGGGGTGGGTCAGAGCCGGATATTCGCGGTTTTTCGCCATTCGCAGTCCGGCTCTGCCCCTATCCCCCGCGAATCTGGAGGGAGAATTGTAATATTCTGCATTAACTTTTTGGCCCCTTGGAAGATAGTCGGTCATTACAACATCTTCCTGATTAGAGAATGACACGGGGAAAAAATCTGTCCCCGTCACCGGCCCACCATCCTCTGCACCGCCCCGTCACCGCCGTTCCCTTCACCGCCCCGTCACCGTCACCGCCATCCCTTTCACCGCCCCGTCACCGCCACTGCCATCCCATTCACCGCCCCGTCACCGTCCCCGCTGCATCCATATAAGCCTTAGTACTGTAATATTTAGTTTATTCCTTTCTTATAAATCAAAGTTCCTGCTGCTGAACTAGAGAAAGAGATGTTCAGCTGGCAGGGCTTTGTTTATAAATTTTTATCAACACAACTAATATACTATTTTATCCTAAAGCAAAAAATAAATAAATATAATTTTTTTTCTACCTTTGTTGTCTGGTTTCTGCTTTCCACATCTTCTCATTGAATTCCTTCCATCCACTGTGTGTCTTCTCTCTGCGTCTTCCATTTGCTGTTACTGTGCCTCTCCCTTAACCCCCCCCCAATTGGTCTAGCACCCATCTTCTTCCCTCCGCTCCCGCATAGTCTGGCATCTGTCTTCTTCCCACTCTGTCTTCCACATTTCCCTTGGGGGTCTGTTCCTCTCCACCCTCCTTCAATGTCTGTTCTATTCCTTTCCACCACCACCCTTCCCTCCCTCCTTTACCATCTGTTCCTTTCTACTACCCTTCAGCTCCTCTCGCGTGGCCTATCTACCTTCCTTCCTCTTATTTTCATGGCACGTTACAATGTAATTTGTGCAAGCCACTGGGAGCCTGCGAGCTCGGTCCCTGTCCCATCCCCACAAACCATCTCGCTTCTGTGCTCCTATTTTCTCCATTTCTAATATCTCCCCTATGTATCTGTCATTGCCCCCCCTGTGTCCATATACCATCCCCATGGCATGTCCCCTTTATGTCTCTGTCCCTATGCCCCATGCACATAATTTCCCCTCTTTCTGTTACCTTCCTGTGTCCAGATTTCCCCTATCTTCCTCTTCCATACCAGTGTGTCTCTTCTTTTCAACCCCATCTAGCTTTTTTCCCTCTTTCTTCCCCCCCCCCCCTGCTTCTAGCATCTGGCTCACCTGCCAGTCCTTCCCTTTCTTTCCTGCTGTGACTTTCCGACTTCATCCCCTTGGCCCAGAATCCTTTTTCCTTTCACTCCCTCCTTCCAATTTGAGCCGGGAACACTAGCGATCGCACGGTCCCCGCGGCCACTACCTGCCTGCCCGGTCGATCCTGGTGTTTGGCCGGCTCTCTCCCTTCTCCTCACCTTGGTTTGTGGGTTTTCTTTTTCGGCAACCTGCGCGCTTTCCCAGGGAGCCGCACACGCGCGGCTGCTCAGTGTTCGATCTTCTGCTCTGCTGCAACTTCCTGTTTCCGGTTGCGTCAGAGCAGAAGATCGAGGCTGAGCAGCGGCGGGTGTGCGCGGCTCTCTGGTAGCGTGCGGGTCGCCGAGGAGGAGGATCTGCGGACTGGGGTGAGGAGAGGGGAGAGAGCTGGCTGGACACTGGAATCGATTGGGCGGGCGGGTGTGAGCTGCGGGGACCGCGCGATCCTTCATGCCTCACTGCGGGGGACAAGACCATTCACCGCCCCGCGGGCGGTGAATGGCCTTGTCCCCGTCGCCGCAGCGACTGCTAGTTTTCTTCCCCGTTTTCAGCGGGTGACCCGCGGCTAAAATGCGGTGGCCGCGGGTAAACCGCCACCGTGTCATTCTCTATTCCTGATCCCAAAACACTGTGGCCATGACCTTTCCTGCTGACTTTTGGGTATTGAATTTTCTTGGCCTTGGAGAACCTGAGTGCTGCCATTGCATGGAATGTTGTTTTGTCTCAGGATCATAGTGGTATAACCGTGTTTTATCAGCAGTAACTAATCATTCCAAAAAATTGGCACCAGCTCACAGAAAATGCTTCAAAATCAACTTGGAAGTGTCCATTCAATGTCATTTCTCATCAGCATTCAAACATTCGGGCACCTACTTAGCTGACTACTTATGCATTCCCAGCTCCTTGTGGATTAGGATTACACTCCCAACGCATTTCATGGACATCTGTAGTGTCTCAGCGATTGTTTTAGCTGATATTCACTGCTCTGCCAAAATCAGGTCATGGACATGGTTAACAATTTCAGGAGCTGACACCATTTGAGGCCTCCCAGACCTTGCTGCATCTTTGGTCTCAAAATCTCCACGCTGAAAGTTTGCTTCTTCACTGTGGAGCATGATGGGTATTTGTCATTTAATGTTTGTTTCATGCATTCATGGACTTCCTTTGAAGTTTTCTTCTGCAGGAAAAGGGAAAAATGCATGAGTACCTGAATAAATTCATGTAAACTGTTCTCTGAGCTCCCTTGGGAGAACGGTATAAAAAAAATTGAATAAATAAGTACTTCATGACAGCTCGGAGTTCCACACTTGAAAATTCCACACTTTTCATTGGCATGGTTCAATCAATGATCTGAAATATTGTCAAAACATAGCATTACGAATCTGCAAATTGGCACTTTGCAAAATAGAATAACACACTTTTCAGCTACAGTGGCAAAATAACGCTCAGAATTTAGGAATTTGGTTGGGCTGAGAACTTTAAATTGTATAGATAATTGACAACTACTTACGTGACACAACGTTTTTTTTGGTGCTCCAAGTTTCAGTACACTAAATAGATTTGAAAACATCCACAAAACAAACCCAGAATAGCAAAACTTATCATTTCATTCCACTAATTAAGTGGGGGTAAGAAAAGCCTCAGAAAATAGGGCTAGTACTCAAATGGGTATCAATCACAGGAAAAATCCTGCTGTCCTTATACAGTCATAGGCATAAAAACCTCCCCCCGTCCCCCCCCCCCCCCGGTATACATTTAAAACAAATTTTGTTAGTGATATCCCAAATTTAACAGCTAGTATCCTATAAGTTCATAAGAACAATCATCTCTGGGTAAGTGAGATGCCGCAATCCTCATGTATCTATAATTGAAAAAAAATCCTTTATGATTTCATATTTACTGTAAAACTCAATAAGGCTCATACAGCTTAAAACATCTGAAAGTATTAAACTTAGGCCCTCTTTTACTAAGGTGCGCTAACCGATTAGCGCGCGCTAAATGCTAACGAGCGCATGTTAATTTATGGACGCATTAGTGTTTGGCGCGCGCTAATCGGTTAGCGCACCTTAGTAAAAGAGGGGGTTAGCTTTAATGATGTAGATGCCTGAAATGCCTCAGATGCCTCAGTGAATGCTATATAAAATGTCGCCCTGGACGTACTGCTGCTGCTAAGCTCTGATGTGGCCAGGGTTTTGCAGTGGCAAAAATTACCACCACTGCATCAGGGGACTTTCGCTCACCGCAAAACATAAATCGGTCACTCAGGCGAAACATGGCCCATGTCGGGTCCATGGTCCATCAAGACTTAGGGGTCCTTTTATCAAACTGCGGTAGGGGGGTTTAACGCGCATAATACCGCACGTTAAACCGCCTGCCGCGCTAGCCGCTAATGCCTGCATTGAGCAGGTGTTAGTTTTTTTCCCCGGCCGCGGGGGGTTAGCGCGTGATGAAATGTCCGCTAGTGCGGCTTGATAAAAGGACCCCTTTTTGTTCCACGTTGCATTCTAATATTTTCAGTAAAGGACTTGCTTCTGTCATTCTGGTGCAGTTGTATGGTCATTCCCACTGGTCCTTGCCCTTCTTCGTTTATTGTGGGAGTGTTATGGTTTTCCTTGCTTGCATATTCTGTACACACCAGTTCTTAACAGCATACATACACGCAAGGGGCTCCTTTGACTAAGCTGCGGTAGCGTTCTTAGCGCGCGCTGCAGATTAGCGCGCGCTAACTCCCGCGCTACGTGGAGAAACTAACACCAGCTCAGTGGAGGCGTTAGCATCTAGCGCGCGCTAAGCAAGCGCTAAAACCGCTAGCGCAGCTTAGTAAAAGGAGCCCGAGGTTAGGCCTCCCTTAGGGCAAGTGAAACTTTCTGTGAGAATCTTTGTGTACGTTATTTTATAATGGTACATAGTTGCAAAAACAAACTATAAGATATGCACCTATATAAATACCCTATTACAGTTTATTTATTTTTATTTAAAAAGCTTATTGGCCGCCTAAACCTCAATGGGTTCCAAAAAAATACATGCAAAGTTAAAAACACAACAAAATAAAATCACTAGACAATTTAAATAACTATTCATCCTGCATCTACCAACTTCATCCGTTTAGTCACTGCTTCTCACCCACCTAAATTGACTTACTACAGTCTTCACTTTTGACTGCATTGCATAGCTTCAGTAGAGTCTTCAGGGCATGAGGTGTTGTGTATATTGTGTTGTATCCATCTTTGCAGTTAGAGTCATATTATAATCTCAGTGTCTACAGGTATTGTAACTTGTCTGGAGAAAGTGTCATGATCAAAGGAGGCAAGAGTGTACACACACACTAAACTAAACTAAACCTTAGGTTTGTATACCGCACCATCTCCACAAGTGTAGAGCTCGGCACGAATGAGAAAAAAGACAAAAAGTACATAATATTTATTTAAAAGATTTCTTAACCGTTTATACGTAAGCAGCCTACAACAGTATAATCATAATAATAAGACAAACATGCAAGTAACATATAATAATGTCTATCTCTATGCAATTAAATTCATTCCATAAAATATGAATTCTTTCATAATAGTGGTAACAACACTAATTCCAATTGCAAGATACAAAATGGTTAATAGTATGGAAAATTACCAGATTCTGGTGCTGCTGTGTATTGTCCTTCAAAATAAATGGCTGGTCAGCTAGTCAAATATTGAAAAGCAATAGTAGTTGTATATTAGTTATATATCGTGTCTGTCTTTTGTGAAATTTCAGGCAGCGGCGGCTGCGGCGGCAGCGGCAGCAGCGGATCCATCAGGTGCTTTGGCAGAATCAAGGGAATTCAGTGGTGGGGTCGGGTTTGGTGGACTTTCAGAAAGCTCTTCTGAAGCATCAATGTTGAGCTCAAAAAGTGCCAAAGAGAGAAGGAACCGGAGGAAGAAAAGGAAACAGAAAGAGTCTGAGGGAGATGAGAAGGGCGATGATGAGAAGTTCCATAAATCTGAATCAGACACCAGCATCAAAAGAAAGGGTTTTCGTTTTTCCATTGAAGGGAGCCGTCTGACTTATGAAAAGAAGTTTTCTTCACCACACCAGGTACAAAACATTTGAACTGTTGGAATCTGGAATCCGCAGAGATAAGAATATTTACAATAGTTAAATAGTATGGTAGGGTCATAGATAAAAAGCTGTGATCCAGAATAAATATTATGACTATATACATATATTTGTGACAAAATTAACTGTATAGATATTGTGCCTCACACTGAAGCAAATGTGTTATTAACACATGAATTGTTTCATTAGAAATCTATCTGGAAAGTGAATACATTCATTAGGTTTTCCCAAATACCAACTCCCATGAAAGTAAACTTTTATGACTGATCCCTGTAGAACTTTCCTTAGAGTGAACTCCATTTACTGCTACCCTTTGTTGCTTTTCAATCAACCAGTTTTTAATCCATTCAATCACTTTAGGGCCCATACCCTAAAGATTAAAAAAAAATTATAGAAACTAAAGTACACCACATCTAGCACTCTGCCTGATTCAGTTCTCTTGTAACACAGTCAAACAAATTGATCAGATTCATCAGTATTGCTTACAAAAATGTTAAAAAGAACAGGCCCAAGAACTGAACTTTGAGATACACCACTAGTAACATCCCTTTCCTCAGAGATCTCCATTGACTACTACCCTCTGTCACCTTCCACTCAACCAATTCCTGACCCAGGTAAACTAAGGGACCCATCCCCAGGGCACTCAATTTATTTATTGAACACCTGTGTGGAACACTGTTAAAGGCTTTTCTAAAATCTAAATACACTGCATTTAGTGCACTTCCTCTATCCAATTCTCTGATCACCCAATCAAAGAAATTGATCAGATTTGTCTGACAAGCCTCTAGTGAATCTACAGTATGTTGCCTCAGAACCTGTAATCCATTGGATTCCAGTAACATCGCTATTTTCTGTTTTAAAAACATTTTCATTAATTTACTTACCACAAAAGTCAGATTTACTGACCTTTAGTTCCCTACATCTTACTTACTTCCACTTTTGTGGAGAGAGACAACATCTGCCCTTTTCCAGTCCTCCGGTACCACTCCTGATTCTAAAAAAGTATTTAAAAGGTCAGCCAACAGAGCTGCCAGAATTTCCCTAAGTTCCTTTAGTACCCTCAGATGTACAACATCCAGGCCCATCGTTTTATCCACCTTTAGTTTAGCTAGCTCCTCACGAATACAATCCTCTGCATTTGTCTTCTGCAGTCCCACTCCCAGCATTTCAGCTGTGAACACAGAGCGGAAATATATGTTAAACAATTCAGCCTTAATCTTTATCAGCTTCTACATATTTCTCCCCTTCACCTTTGAGTCTCACAATGCCACCTTTGCACTTCTTCCTATAACTAATTTACCTAAAAAAATATCTTGCCCGCCTCTTTTTTACCATGTCGGCTATTTTTTTTTCCATTTGCATCTTTGGTTTTCCGACTACTTGACCAGCTTCTCTTAACTTTTCCAGATATTTTAGCCTGTCTTTCTCTTTCTGTGATCTTTTGTAGTTTATGAAAGCTATCCTCTTTTTCCTTACTTTTCCAGCTACAACTTTTGAGAACCAAAGCGGCCTTCTTTTGCCATGTATACTCAAATATAAACTGAGATTTGTCCCAAAAAATGGGGGTCTTGGTTTATATTCAGGTCTTCTGGACTGGCCCCCACCTGGACCTGTTGCAGGCCTCCCATGGGTCTGCCTGAAGCTCTGGTGATCCAGCGGTGAGCTGAGATAGGAGTGATCCTTCCCACGTCCTGTCCCGGCCGATAAGCCATATTTTCATCCCTCCAGTGGTCATGTGGTCAGTTTGAGTACCTTTTTGGCCTTTATTTTATTTTTTTAAAAGCAGATCAAAATGTTCAAATTGTACCATGGACATTTTAAGTTCTTGTAAACCGTGTCGAGCTCCATTCTCATGGAGATGATGCGGTATATAAACTTAAGGTTTAGATTAGATTAGATTAGATTATCACTGTAAAATGTCCAAGTGCTAAGCCTGCTCTAAGCCCACCCAAAGCATGCCTCTAACATCCCCCTTAAGATTTAGATGCACTGTAGACAAAACGACCAGAAAGACATCTAAAAAGTCAGTTTTGAAAATGCCTACAATTCTCTGCATGCTTGATTTTTAATCTAGGCAAATAACATGGGACAACTTCGCTTTTAAATAGACGTCGCTGGCTTAAAATAGATTCACATCTTTTTAAAACATTGCCTTTATGGAATACAAGTTATTTTGGGCTTACCATATTTTCTCGCATATAACGCGCGCGTTATACGTGGTTTTTACGTACCGCGCATACCCTCGCACGTTATACGCGTGAGCGCGTTGTACAAAATTTTTTTTACATAGTTTCCCCCCCGACGTCCGATTCACCCCCCACAGGACCGCTCCCACCCCCACCCCGAAGGACCGCTCGCACGCACCCGCACCCCCACCCCGAAGGACCGCTCGCATGCACTCCCACCCGCACCCCCACCCTGAAGGACCGCTCGCACCCCCACAGCCTCCCGACCCCCCCCATCATGTAGAAGCTCCTACCGGTGTCCTGCTGCTTCCTCTTGGCGGTCCCGACACCCGACACAATCGGGGCAAGAGGGAGCTCAAGCCCTCTTGCCCCAGCCATCCGCGGCACCCCCGACACGATCGGGGCAAGAGGGAGCTCAAGCCCTCTTACCCCCCTGACTCCCCAACACGATCGGGGCAAAAGGGAGCCCAAGCCCTCTTGCCCCGCCGACTCCCCAACTCACCGACAATATCGGGCCAGGAGGGAGCCTAAGTCCTCCTGGCCCTGGCGCCCCCCCCCCCGCTAGTTGTTCAGGCCAGGAGGGAGCCCAAACCCTCCTGGCCACGCGACCCCCTACCCCCACCCCGCACTACATTACGGGCAGGAGGGATCCCAGGCCCTCCTGCCTTCGACGCAAACCCCCCTCCCCCCAACGACCGCCCCCCCCAAGAACCTCCGACCGCCCCCCAAGCCGACCCGCGACCCCCCTGGCCGACCCCCACGACACCCCCACCCCCCTTCCCCGTACCTTTGTGTAGTTGGCCGGACAGACGGAAGCCAAACTCGCCTGTCCGGCAGGCAGCCAATGACGGAATGAGGCCGGATTGGCCCATCCGTCCCAAAGCTCCACCTACTGGTGGGGCCTAAGGCGTCTGGGCCAATCAGAATAGGCCCGGGAGCCTTAGGTCCCACCTGGGGGCGGGGCCTGAAGCACATGGGCCCAACCCGATCATGTGCCCAAGGCCCCGCCCCCAGGAGGGACCTAAGGCTCCCGGGCCTATTCTGATTGGCCCAGGCGCCTTAGGCCCCACCAGTAGGCGGAGCTTTGGGACGGATGGGCCAATCCGGCCTCATTCCGTCGTTGGCTGCCTGCCGGACAGGCGGGTTTGGCTCCCGTCTGTCCGGCCAACTACACAAAGGTACGGGGAAGGGGGGTGGGGGTGTCGTGGGGGTCGGCCAGGGGGGTCGCGGGTCGGCTGGGGGGGCGGTCGGAGGTTCTTGGGGGGGCGGTCGTTGGGAGGGGGTTTGCGTCGAGGGCAGGAGGGCCTGGGATCCCTCCTGCCCGTAATGTAGTGCGGGGTGGGTGTAGGGGGTCGCGTGGCCAGGAGGGTTTGGGCTCCCTCCTGGCCCGAACAACTAGCGGGGGGGGGTCGCCAGGGCCAGGAGGACTTGGGCTCCCTCCTGGCCCGATATTGTCGGTGAGTTGGGGAGTCGGCGGGGCAAGAGGGCTTGGGCTCCCTCTTGCCCCGATCGTGTTGGGGGTGCCGCGGTTGGCTGGGGCAAGAGGGCTTGAGCTCCCTCTTGCCCCGATCGTGTCGGGGAGTCGGGACCGCCAAGAGGAAGCAGCAGGACACTGGTAGGAGCTTCTACATGATGGGGGGGGGTCGGGAGCCTGTGGGGGTGCGAGCGGTCCTTCAGGGTGGGGGTTCTGGTGCGGGTGGGAGTGCGTGCGAGCGGTCCTTCGGGGTGGGGGTGCGAGCGGTCCTGCGGGGGGGGGGGGTGAATCGGACATCGGGGGGGGGGCATCAGGCTTTCAGGGTGGGGACAGGACTTCAAGGGGGAAAGGAGAGTCGGGGCGGGCGAAAGGAGAGTCGGGGTGGCCAGAGTTGAGTCGGGGCGGGTGAAAGGAGAGTCGGGCAGCATGCGCGGTATACGGGTGTGCACGGTATATAAAAATTTCTGTACATAAATTTGTGTTTTTCGCGCGCTATACCCGTGTGCGCGTTTTACACGGGTGCGCGTTATCTACGTGAAAATACGGTAATTTGGAAGATGTTTGTAGAAACTTAGGCCCCTCTTTTACAAAGCCACTGAAGTCCATTGGGAATTGATGAGCTTCGGTGCCATTGCTGCTCGGCATTGTAAAAGGGGTATGTGTGTGTTATTTCTCAGGTTGGACCTATATTAGGAAATATCCATCTATCAATTGAAGTTAGGCTTTCCTTCAATGAAACATGTTTGTTTGAAATAGATTTGGGAACAATCTATCTCATTCTAAAGTGCTAGAGTTTGGAATAACATTCTTCTTCATATTTGGTTTTTTTAAAAAAAATTCTTTATTCAATTTTTAAACTACAGTTGTGCACAATAATTAATACACTTACATAGAATATTAAAATTAAAGCACAGCAAACTTACAAGAATTTATAAAAAAAAGAAATTATTTCCCCCACCCTTCCACCTATTAATCAATAAATAGAAATCTACAAGAACAATCTAAACAGCCCCCTAAATCAATTCCAAAATGTATCCCCCTCCCCACCCTCCCTCTCTTCTTCATATTTGTAAGATTCCAACATATTTACACTTCTGAAAGACTTTTAAGACTTATTTTTAAATCAATGTTAAAGACATTTTTTGAATTAGGTAATATAATGGAAGTTACCTCAAATATGATGTCTCTTTGACTGTAATCCACCTTGATCCTATAGGTTAAAGGCAGAATATAAGAAGCACAATATAATGTGAATGCAATACAGTGCAATTGTCTTTATTTAGATGATTTCAAATTATGCATATATTCAATAGCCTTATCCATTTAGGTGGTGCAAATCCAAATTAGATATTTCAAGTTATACCTACTTGTTGTGCAGTTCACCTAAATATATAATTAGATGTTTTGCAGCTGAATATTTCTGTTGCACATTAAAAAAAATCAATGCGGCAAACAACACCTACAATGTAAACGTCATTTGTGTGCATACAGAGGCGTCTGGGTACCCCTACAGATGCCTAAGGCCAGTGTAGGTGTGGCTTACGCCAGAAGTGGCTTTAGGCATCCATAGGCGTGCCTAGGCACCTCCATAGGCATGAATCAAATGCCTTAAATGTAAGCCTGTATAACGACATTAAAAATAGGTGTGATTCTGGACACAGTACCTACCGATGATTGACACACAGTAGGCCCCTGTTTTGCTGGCGCCTATCGTGGCAGGCACCATTTCCAGAACCAGGCCCACAGTATGTGAGTCAGTTTTCAAATGGGACATTCAGCTGAATGGGTCATTCAGCGATGGTCAGCTATTCACCTGAAGTATATGCACCTACTCTGTCTCTGTATGCTTGTCTTCTCTATATGTGTAAGCAGATTTTGGGCACCTGTATCTCTTGAATTCCCATGATGCCAAGTAAGTACATATGCTCCTTACTTTGCTTTATAGAGTATTTATTTGGTGCCCTCTGGATGCCTATATACAGTATAGGTACACTGTTATAGAATTACTCCTATATACGGTGGGCTCTATTGCAGATAATTTAGTTGTAGACTATAACACTTTTATCATGTGCTAAATATTAGTAAATAAAGGCCTAAGTATGTTATAATTTATAGTATTGTCCAGTGTTGAATATTAACACAGAATTTTCCATGATTAGTATATAAGTAGCACAGTTTACTGCCATCTGCAGCGAATGTAACTGGAAGAAGAGTTTTTAAAAGTTTCATCTATAGTAACTTCAGAAAAGCTATAAACTTTTTCAGGTTTTCATATTTACGGTATTTTTCTGTTTGCAGTGGTGAAAATCATCTATTACAGCAGGGTTATAATATGGTAGACTGTTTGATTGATTTCACCATAGTATTAAACTCATTTTCAAACAATCTGTATTAGGAGGGGTTTTTTTTGTTGTTGTTTTAGCTTACATCTTTCCCAGTAGATCAAGATGAATTACATTGTTTGAATGAAAGCAGGGTCAATTTGCTAACCCACAGATTACTTGCAAACATCTTCTGCTTAGGGACTGGAATTGAAGGTTGCAGCTGGAGTTTTTCTGGTCCAACTCTTACATCTGTCTTTTTTTAATAGTCTTTGCTGAGTATCCGTGGTTCCCTGTTTTCACCAAGACGCAACAGCAGAGCGAGCCTTTTCAGCTTCAGAGGCCGAGGAAAGGATGTAGGATCAGAAAATGACTTTGCAGATGATGAGCACAGCATGTTTGAAGACAACGAAAGCAGAAGAGGTTCTCTTTTTGTGCCAGGCAGACACAGGGAACGGCGTAACAGTAATATTAGTCAGACCAGTAAAACATCCAAGGTCCTGCCAGTGAATGGAAAGATGCACAGCACCGTGGACTGCAATGGAGTGGTTTCCTTGGTCGGTGGTCCATCGGCCCCTATGTCGCCTGTTGGACTACTTCTACCAGAGGTGATAATAGATAAACCAGCTACTGATGACAATGTAAGGATGTTTTATATAGTTTAGGCATGGTGGCCGTTTCCTACTGCCTTGGCCAGCGCTTCTACAAACCAAGAGTCCTTAGGAATGATCCCTGGTGAATGCACCCGCTTCTTGCGATGCTTTTTAACATACTAACAGCTTAAAGTAATGTACTGAATGTTATCCTTAGTCTGCAACAATATATATTTGCTTACTAATATTTTTATTAAGGAGGTCTTCTTGATGCTACATTTATGGCTTTAAGGTATAACCCTATATTAACTGCATATCCTCTTTTTACCTCACAGTAGATGCTCATTTTATTTTCTGATAATTGTACTAATAATTATAAAATGAAAAAAGGGTATTTAATAAGTATGTTAAGGACATTTTATATTGTTATGGTATGCACTTGTTGTGGGTTTTTATGGAATTCTGTTGAGAAGAGTATTTGAAGCAACCTGAAAATGTGATTAACAGCATGCTCATAGCAGCATTTCCATTAAGCCAGAAATATTTTCAAAAGCAAAAATAGTACATAGAGCAGTATTTGCCTAGAGTTACTTTAACATCAGCATAGACATCGTTTAGGCTGGGAATTGTACAGTAGAGAATGACATGGGGACAAATTTTTCCCTGTCCCCACGGGAACTCATTTTCCCATCCCATCCCTGCGAGTTCTTTTCCTGTCCCTGCCCCATTCCTGCAAGCTCCATCCTCCTCTACACAAGCCTCAAACACTTTAAAATCATTAGTGTTTGAGGCTTGTGCGGTCAAGGCAGAGCTTACAGGAATGGGGCAAGGACAGCGACAAAACTTGCGGGGACGGTACGGTGAAATTGAATTTCTGCAGGGATGGGGACAAATTTGTCCCCGTGTCATTCTCTATTCTACAGTCTCTTCAAGAGACCTTACTTGGAATGACCATACTCTTCCCGTCTGCAGCTTCATTGCCTCTGTGCTTGGATGTGTGATGCAGATTTTTCAGCAAATTGGAAAGTGGGAGGAATAAGACTTGGGAAAAACCTCCTAGTAAATCTTCATTGTTATAATATACCAGTGATATAGCAACAGAAGTGTATATTTAATTTTCTATACTGTTGTCCCAGGTTTACATGAATTTAATCAGGTACTCAAACATTTTTTCCCTGTCTTTCCTGGCAGGCTCACAATCTGTCTATTGTACATGGGGCGATAGCTTTAGGGGACACGGCCATGGTCACAAGGAGCAGTATGGGTTTGAACCCACAATCTAAGGGCTTTAACCACTGCAGCTTTAACCACTGCAGCTTTAACCACTGCAGAACACTCTTCTCCTTTCTTTCTTTAATTCTTCCAAAAATGACAAGAAGCTCTTTTACTACTAAACTTCACAATTTATTTTAAACAAAAAAATCATTTTGTTATTTACATGAGCAAACTACACACATATGCAACAGTTCAATTTTCAAATGCCTTTCCACTTTAAAAATATCAGTATGCTGAAACACCATTAAGTCAGACTTTTATTATTTGATGATCTTTGTGAAAATATAGATCAGTTCAGGTAAGATACCTAAACAATCTAGCAATGAAAGCAAAAGGTCATTGTGAAAGCAGAGGAATAATTTGTAAGACATGACACCAGCCAGCCTAGCATAGACAGTAGAATAATATTATTGCTGAAATGTATTGCTGTCATCAGGAATTACGGTGATAAGAGCTTTTATGTTCTATTCACAATGCAGAACACTAAAAGTATATAAAACTGTGGCACTTTCATGAGTTTTGGCTATTCCTTGCTAACGCATTGTTGCTGCTAGCTGATCATGGGTGCTGACCACTGTATACAGATTGCCATGTGGACATATAGTCATCTTCTTGTCTTGTGTCTGTACCAAGAGTGGGGTTTTCAGTAGATATTCTTAATATCACTCATTAGGCGTTAGATTTGACACTTAGCACCATCAGAACCACCGTAGTCCTAGCAGTTTAATAATGGCAATAAGTAAGAAAAGTCTGGCCTAATAAACTGGGAAGACAAGACTGCATGAAGCATGCTGCTACTCATCATAAATTCTAGGCTAATACAGTAGAGTCATTCCATGTTATATTGATGGAAATAGTGATTTTTTTTTTTTTTAATATTGAATTTATAGGGTACAACCCCAGAAACAGAAATGAGAAAAAGAAGGTTAAGTTCTTATCCAGTATCTATGGATTTCTTAGAAGACCCTGCTATGAGGCAAAGAGCGTTGAGTATAGCCAGCATAATAACAAACACAATGGAAGGTATGTTATGAGTTGTTGTTGCTGCATGTTTCAGTTTGTATTGTACGATGATGATCTGATATGTCACAGTTCTTCAGACTTGGCGGTTCATTATGTCCATGAAATCGGATGAGTAAGTAGTACCACATACACAGAAGTGGTGGATTTTGTAAACTTTCACCTCTGCGTAGAGATGATTAGGGAGGCTTGTCAGGTTTTCACAATATGCATGAGATCTTTTTGCATACAATGGAGGCAGTTAAAATGGACTCTGACAAAGAATATTTAACACTTTGGTTTCTACCTCAGTTATGTCTTAATGACACTTGGATTGAGCTGAAAGTAAATCTACCCAAGTAGTCACCTTGATTCTTTCATTGTTGACCCTTCAAACTTTGGGTATAGGGGCTGATCTGCTCTTTCCCTATCATCCTATTGTTAGGCCTGCATAGATGGCCCGGTTCATTGTTAAGCTTTAGATTTCTCTTGAAACGTTTCCTTTATTTGCTTTACTTTACTATTTTCATTTTTTCTGTTATCCTCTTGTACAAATTCTCTTATTCACTTGTACAAAGGGTTCTGTGAAGAAAATATAATCAAACAAAGGATAACCACAACTATACATTTGCCATTTTTAGATTTACAAGACATTACTTCCTTTGTAAACTTTTCTACAATTAGGCTGGAGAGGGTGCAGAGACGAGCCACGAAGCAAGTAAAAGGTATGGAGAACTTGGGCTACCAGGAACTCCTTGGAAAACTGGTGTTGTTCACCCTCGAGAAGAGAAGACTGCGAGGGGATATGATAGAGACTTTTAAAATGCTAAAAGAATTCGACAAAATAGAGCAAGAATCACCATTATTCACGTTGTCAAATGTGTCTCGGACAAGAGGACATGGTCTGAAACTGAGGGGCAGCAGGCCCAGGACAAATGTCAGAAAGTTCTGCTTCACACAGCGAGTGGTGGATGCTTGGAATGCTCTCTCAGAGGAGGTTGTGACGGAGACTAGCATTCTAGGTTTCAAGGGCAAGTTGGATACGCACCTTCTTGCGAATCACATTGAGGGATACGGGTAAACAGGGTAATCATCAGGGAACACCTAGCTTAGCCTCCGTGTGTGCGGGTCGCCGGACTAGATGGACCTAAGGTCTGATCCGATGAAGGCATTTCTTATGTTCTTACGTTCTAATTAGTGCAACACATATAGGAGCCTGAATAATACTAAGCTTGCACATTTGGTATAGCTAAAGCTTCATATTGATGATCTCACTATCAAAAGACACCTCCCAATAACTGTTAAGAATAAATTCTGATGTGATTAGATCTCCAATGAAATGCTCAGCTAGGAATTTAGAGAACAGACAATTTATTACAGCGTATTGGTAACTCATATGCTGTCTGATTTTCTTCTACTTCTGTACATTCGTCTATTTCGTAGCAAAAAATGAAATTTTACAAAATGAAAATGGCTTCTAGTTCTTGCAGCAGTCTATCCTGATATGCCAATAAATTAAGACAAATTCAACTTCAGATTTTGTGGTGAGGTGCATTTCAAAAAATGTCATCTCATAAGCTCTATATCCTTCACATATATTTGAAGGCTCTTTGTTAAGAATCTACTCTGATAATGAACTGTAAGTTTGAGTCTGTTGTGGTACAAGAAGTACACGTCTCCCTCCAAATTTGCGGTTATTTGTGATTTTTTTCTCCTTAATTTTAAAAGGCTGCCCAGATCTTCCCAGATCTTACCTGGTGGTCTAGTGGTGATGTGGGGCAGGAGTGATCTTCCTACACTCCTGCCCTGTGCAGAGCTGTCAACAAAAATGGCTGCCGTGAGTTCCTGTGGTGTCATGAGACTACAATGGGAACTCACAGCAGCCATTTTTGATGATGGCTCTCTAAGGGGCAGGAGTGTAGGAAGATCGCTCCTGCCCTGCGTCACCGCTAGATCACTAGGTAAGATCTGGGGAGGTCCGGGATGCAGGAGAGAGGTGGGAGTGGGTCAGAGTCAGCCCTAAAAGTTATTTGCAAATTTTCCATATTCGTGGACCTGCTCTGCCTCTAACCCTCACGAATTCAGAGGGAGAAGTGTAGCTAATTATTGGGGCAATGCTAATGAAATGATATGACTGGTAAAATTTCAAACTGTTATCTCACATTAAACTAAACCTAAACTAAACCTTAGGCTTATATACCGCTTCTTCTCTATAAAAGTATAAATTTCTTAAATCAACAACTGTGTGTTTGCATTTAAATATTTTAACTTTGCTTCCAAGAGCTCTTTGTCTGTGGAAGCAAAGTTAAAATATGTAAATGAAAACATACAGCTGTTGATATAAGAAATTTAGTTATACCTTAGGACATATACCTCCCTCCTTTACTAACACATAGCATGGGCTTTAGTGGCGGTAACTGCTCCGACGCTCATAGGAATTCTATGAGCATCCGAGCAGTTACTGCCGCTGCCAGCGCTAAAACCTGCACTACGCTTTAGTAAAGGAGGGGGATAGTTTTTTGCATTAACTTTAGCATGTGATACTGCAGAACTGATTTGAATTCCATTGCCGTGGATTGTTTACATTAGATATTTAATGTGAGATAACAGTTTGAAATTTTACCATAGTCATATCATTTCATTAGCATTGCCCCAATAACGGTTACTGTGGATGGGCAGACTAGATGGGCCATTTGGCCTTTATCTGCCTTCATGTTTCTATGTTTCTATGCCGTACAGGGAGAGATTGGAGAAACTGGGCCTCTTCTCCCTTGAAAAGAGGAGACTCAGAGGGGACATGATTGAAACATTCAAAATAATGAAAGGAATAGACTTAGCAGATAAAGACAGATTATTCACCCTCTCCAAGGTAGGGAGAATGAGACGGCACACTCTAAAATTGAAAGGGGATAGATTCCGTACAAACGTAAGGAAGTTCTTCTTTACCCAGAGAGTGGTAGAAAACTGGAACGCTCTTCTGGAGGCTGTTATAGAGGAAAACACCCTCCAGGGATTCAAGACAAAGTTGGACAAGTTCCTGCTAAACTGGAACGTACGCAGGTGAAGCTGGTCTCATTTAGAGCTCTGGTCTTTGACCTGGGGGCCACCGCGTGAGCGGGCTGCTGGGCATTTTGCACCACTGGTCTGACCCATCAGCAGCAATTCTTATCTTTTTATGTTCTTGTAACAGTTTGAAATTTTATCATAGTCATATCATTTCATTAGCATTGCCCCGATAATTAGCTACTTCTTGTACCACAACAGACTCAAACTTACAGTTCATTGTCAGAGAGCAGATTCTTAACAAACAAAGAGCCCTTCAAATATAAGGGAAGGATATAGAGCAGTGGTCTGAAACTCAAACCCTTTGCAGGGCCACATTGGAGGGCCGCAGAAAAAATAGTTAATGTCTTATTAAAGAAATGACAACTTTGCA
Organism: Geotrypetes seraphini; assembly: GCF_902459505.1. Lineage (NCBI taxonomy): Eukaryota > Metazoa > Chordata > Amphibia > Gymnophiona > Dermophiidae > Geotrypetes > Geotrypetes seraphini. The sequence continues at coordinate 208,110,050 of NC_047088.1, forward strand.
TGAGGTAATTACCTACAAATCCAAAATGTGGATTATCTGAAATCTGAAATTATCAGAAGCAATTAAGGAAATATTTATAAACTATAGTTTATAAATCTTTCCTTAATTGCTTCTGATAATTTCAGCTATACACAGCTGAAAGCAGTGCAACATGCAGAAAGTGAAAAACTATCAAAGTATCAACTGCAAGAGACAAGATTTTGGACCAACTATTTTGGATTAACTATTTTGAGGCTCTCGGTATTATAAAGAATGATTCTTTATGGAAAACATGTGCCTTAAGTGTCCGGTGATCGCGTCTGCAACCACCTTTGGCACTCACCTCCTCCAGCACCAGACACACGCACAAGCTGCACTGCCTCTAGTGATTACCTTACGTTCTGGAATGTTACCCGCCTCACTGCGGACCTGGATTGGCCACTGTGAGAACGGGCTACTGGGCTTGATGGACCATTGGTCTGACCCAGTTAGGCTATTCTTTTGTTCTTATGTACTATGCTCTTCGAGCACTTCATCCTTGGATTCTCAACCAAAGCCTGCTCATACAGATAGACAACTATGTAACAATGTTCTATATAAACAAGCAAGGTGGCTCGGGATCCCTTCCACTCTACAGAGAAGCTTGCTGTCTCTGGAACTTTGCTCTCCCCCCCTCAAGTGGACTTGCAAGCTGTAGACATATCAGGCAAACAGAATATCATCACAGATTCTCTCAGCCACAAGCTCGACCCTCACAAGTGGACTTTAAATCTGGCCATCCTTCAACAAATATTTCAACTTTGGGGAATCTCGAATAGACCTTCTTGTTTCATCAGACAATGCTCGATGAGACTCATGGTGGAGAAGAAGATTAAGAAGAGGATAAGCAGTGTAAAGATGCTAGAGCAAGCATGGTCCCTTTTTAAGGACACAGACACCAAGATGCAAAATCTATATATACCGCGTATCAACAAGAGATCCAAGAGGGAAAAAAAAACAAGGAACCGGCGTGACTCACTGTAGCGGTGAAGTAAGCGATCACAGACAAGAATACTTCGTTTAAGGGATGGAAAAGGTCAAAAACGGACGAAAACTGGAAAAAGCACTAACAGTATCAAAGCAGGTGCCTTAAGGCAGTAAGAGGGGCCAAAAGAGACTACAAGGAAAAAATAGCCAAGGAGGAAAAAAACTTTAAGCCGGTTTTTTGATATATTAAGGGGAAATGACCCACGAAGGAAGCGGTGGTGCCAATGGATGACCATGGAATAAAGGGAGTGCTAAAGGAGGACAAAGTGATCACCGACAAACTGAACACATTTTTTGTGTCTGTATTTACCGAAGAGGATATATACAACATACCGGAAACCGACAGGTGTGGCTCCGCCGGTGCCGGTTTGTACGATGGCCCCGGTCAGCGCCCAGAATAGCCTGCGTCTCACGTGCTTCCAGAAGATGCTGGAAGTCCTGCTGGTCTCTCAGTCAATAGAGCAATACAAAAAGGTCAGGAACAATGAGGTTCAAAATAAAGTAAAGTCCCAATTTATTGAGTTCACAGACCCTGAATAGGGTTTAGTTCATTCTTTTCATGAACAAAAGAAAAACATGAAAGAATAACGGGGCTGCAAAAACAAACAACCCCCACCTTTCTTACAGGTATAACAGGTGAGTAGTTCCTTAGTCTGTAATAGTCCAGCCTTAATAAATCTGCCTTTAGCAAGCAGGCAAGAATAAGGCTATAGCTCTTTCTTGGAAGAGAGAAAGTGCTACACTCAGGCCTGGATTGAAGCAGGCCTGTCTCAACCAACTTAGAAGTAGTTGAGGGGAGTAGTTGAATCCACTAATTCAAAAATCTGTGTTTAAACAGCATGCCACAAATGGCCCCACAATCCCTCCCAGGATCTTGTGTGGATTCTCCCCAACTATCACACAGAGTCCATCTTGCAGTTGCACTCAATCCTCAAAAGGCAAACACAAACAAAAGCTTTCAAGCAAAATAAACCCAGTTTAAAGGCTTCCAGGTTTAGGTACCTTTGCAATGAGAGGCCAGCACTGCTCACCGGCTCCCAACAAGTGCAAACAGGTAAGAAAAAATAACCCAAAAAGTTCACAAACTTAAGCACCACAAAAGCCAAAGGTATTGAACTTAGCTTTCATCCATTGCACATGTTTCAGTATCCATGCTAGTGTCCATAAATTCCATGGGTTCTGGAATAGCTAGCTGGCTGGCATCAGAGACAGGGGCTGTATCCACCATCTCAATATCCTGAAAGCTCTGAGGTTCAGGAGAGCTGTCCTGTGAACCTCCTTCCTGGGCTGACCCAGGGTAGACTGACTGGTTCCTCCTCAGTGCTGCCTCTAAAGCACTGAGGCGACCACGCCCTGTTCTGTGCGGGGGCAGGGCAGCCTGTAGCTTGGGCTGAGATTTCCCTGAGCTTCTAATTAAGCCTTGCAGCTGTGGGTTAGCTGAGCTGGTGGATTTGCTCTGGGGCTGTTCTAGGCTGTTCCCTCCAGATTCCTCCCCTCCCCAGGGTTTTGTGAGCTGGGCTTTGAATGGGAATTCAGAGTTTTCCCTACCACTGGTGTCTAGCCTGTCACAATGATTAGCCCTCTTCAAGGCCAGGCCAGGGTTAGGAATAGCCTTTCCTGGCACAAGCCGAGCTTTAGGGCTAGGGTTGTGACACAGGCTATATGTGGGAAACTGACAGGGTTGACGGTCAGTCTAGAAAAGGTATGCAGGCAGATTGATAGACTTAAAAATGATAAATCCCCAGGACTGGATGGAATCGAGGGTGAAATACTTACATGGATTAAAAACTGGCTAGCGGATAGGAAACAGAGAGTGGGGTAAATGGAAAATACTCGGACTGGAAAAGCGTCATCAGTGGAGTGCCACAGGGTTCGGTGCTTGGACCTGTGCTCTTCAACATATTTATAAATGATCTGGAAATTGATACGACGAGTGAGGTGATTAAATTTGCAGATTATACAAAGTTATTCAGAGTAGTGAAGACGCTGGAGGATTGCGAAGACCTGCAGCGTGACATAAACACGCTCAAAAAATGGGCCATGACACGGCAAATGTGGTTCAACGTGGCTAAAAGTAAAGTGATGCATGTCGGAAACAAAAAATGTCTGGGGCGGTACTTGGAGAGACCTCCCAGGAAAGAGACTTGGGAGTACTGGTCGACAAGTCTATGAAGCCATTCGTGCAATGTGCGGCAGCGGCGAAAAGGATTAACAGAATGCTAGGAATGATTAAGAAGGGGATCACGAACAGATCAGAGAAGGTTGTACCGGGCCATGGTACGCCCTCACGTGGAATACTGCGTCCAGCACTGGTCGCCGTACATGAAGAAGGACACAGTACTACTTGAAAGGGTCCAGAGAAGAGTGACTAAAATGGTTAAGGGGCTGGAGGAGTTGCCATACAGTGAGAGATTAGAGAAACTGGACCTCTTCTCCCTTGAAAAGAGGAGACTGAGAGGGGACATGATAGAAACATTCAAGATACTGAAGGGAATAGACTTAGTAGATAAAGACAGGTTGTTCACCCTCTCCGAGGTAGGGAGATTAAAGTTAAAAGAGGATAGATTCCGTACAAACGTAAGGAAGTTCTTCTTCACCCAGAGTGGTGAAAAACTGGAACGCTCTTCTGGAGGTTGTTATAGGGGGAAACACCCTGCAGGGATTCAAGACCAAGTTAGACAAGTTCCTGATGAACAGGAATGTACGCAGGTAGGGCTGGTCTCAGTTAGGGCACTGGTCTTTGACCTGGGGGCTGCCGCGGTAGCATACTGCTGGACACAATGGACCACTGGTCTGACCCAGCAACGGCAATTCTTATGTTCTTACTCTTTGTCCAGCTTCATAAACTATGGCAAGAAATGTTTTCTCTATTCCATGGGGGGCACAATCTTCTATGTGCCTTCCCAGCAATTCTACTCATTTCTAGGGTACTTCGGAAAGTTGCCAGAGATAATGCTCATCTTATACTGATTGTCCCTTGCTGGCCCAAACAAATCTTGTATCCACTACTGCTGGACCTTCTAGATGCTCCTCCAATTCCCTTGGAAGACCATCCTTCTCTTCTCTCCCAGCAGAATGGTCGACTATTGCATCCCAATCTCCGCAGTCTGTCTGATGGTTTAGAAATTGGAAGTTCACTCCTAACCAAGCTTCTAATCTTGTGATCAGTGAAAGCAGTTCTTCTTGCAGCAAGATGTCCTTCCACTAGAAAATCTTATCAGGCTAAATGGAAGCGATTTTCAATATGGGCATGCACTCGAAATCAAGACCCTCTTCATTGCCCACTAGACTATATCTTCACATACCTTCTACACTTGTCAGACTCCAGTCTCAAGACAAACTTCATAAGATTTCATTTATCAGCACTTTCAGCGTATCATTCCCTGGTGGATGATGTCAATTTCACAACGCCCTCTAATTTCTCGCTTCATGAGAGGTCTCGCTAATCTTTGGCCTCCACTACAAGACTCTCCGCCATCGTGGGACCTCAATATAGTTTTGGATCAGTTAATGAAAGACCCCTTTGAACCACTAGGATCTACTTCTCTAACGTTACTTATATGGAAAACAGCTTTTCTCACAGCTCTCACATCATCTAGAAGAGTTAGTGAGCTTCATTGGTCACCCAAAGTTTCTTCCCAAAGTGGTTTTGGACTTCCATTTCAACCAAACAATCACTTTGCTGTCATTTTTTTCTGCTTCCACCCTTCTCTTCAGTAGAGGAACATCTCCACACATTAGACTTCAGAAGAGCATTACTTTTCTACCTCAAGGCAACTTCTCATTTGCTTCAAACCAACCAACTGTTCATTACCTACAGTCCAATTGACCGTAGCCAACCAGCAACTAAGAGAGCTATATCATCATGGAACACACATTGTATTCATTTTTGCTACACAAGGGCTCATATACAGCCCCCTGGTCAATAGCAAACTTAAAATCAATCCCTATTCAAGATATCTGCAGAGCCGCAACCTGGTCCTCAGTGTATAGATTTACAAAGCACCACTGCTTGGACAAAAATTTGGTACAACACGTTTGGTTTGGACAATCAGTTTTACGGAATTCATGACCACCTCCCTTCTGCTTTTTCAAGCCTGGGGCTCACCAACAAGTGTGTCTGCATATCCCTGCTTGTCTCCAAAGAAATCAAAGTTGCTTACCTGTAAAGGAAGTTCTCTGTAGACAGCAGGGGAATGCAGCCACACTTCCCTGCTCAATATCCCTTCATCTCAATACTCATTTCATTGTTAGGGACAAAACTACCAAGGGGAGGGGAGGGGCTCTAGGAGTAGGGTCCCCCGCACATGCCCAGTAAGCTCAAAACTTACCATAGCTAGGGGAGAGCACCGACACACATGTTCAGTCAGAGGACTTCACCAACAAGTGTGGCTGCATTCCCCTGCTGTCTATGGAGAACCCCCGTTACAGGTAAGCAACTTTGCTTGCTGCCTGTTCACCACTCCACAATGGGATTGAAGGAAAGAAAATTAAAGTTTGCACTAATCTGCTCCTGTTCAGGAGGCTTCTCTTTCCTTTATCAAGTAGCACAGACAGTCTTTTCACTCCCAAGGAGTAGAGGAAGAGGTAAGAGAAGCAGCCGGTAGAGGCTATCACCTCCCTTGCCAGCTTCGAGCTGACAGTAGGTTTTCTACACTGGTGGCAGGGGTTTTGTGCGCTGTTCCTCCGGGCATTGGTATGGAATACCTACATTTGCCTACATTTAAATATGATTGCAGTGATATTTGCCAGGGGGGTTGCTTCCTGTGCTAGTACCTTGTAAACATTGAGCATAGCTTAACGCCAGTGCTAGTCAGGGGCTAATTGGCTCTAGGTTTTGAACATTGCTCTGATCATCGTCTTCTAAACTCTAACTCCTGTCTCTCCCTCCCCCTCTTTACTCTGGGCAGCCTCCTCTCTTTTATGGATTTTCTTTATTACCTTTTCCTAGTCAACTACTGTTTAGCAATTTACAGTATATGCAACTAGGGATTAAGGGTTGTGAGTTGTCTGCCTAATATGATTTGTTCAAGAAACTGATGCTTAGATTTTCTGTTCCAAGATATATGCTCTTTATGTAAGAATAAATCCATATACGGTATATCAATTTTACTCTGAATAAACATTTTGTAACTTATTGTTATTTTGTAGGTTTTTATACTTCAAACTTCTCTGTGAGTCATTAGAATCTCTAGCACTGGACAAGAAGCTAGAGATTTAGGAGCTTCTTATTTTATTGAGCTATCCATGCAAGTGTTTCTTTAATATTCTAGATATAAATTGTTTTTTTATCCCCGAACAGTTGAGGATCTTCTTGGATTCTAAAAAGATTCCCTTATCAACTTCTTCTAATTAAACAATATTGGATTGCTGTAATTGGTTACAGAGGAATTCCACTAAGCTTTTCCTTTACAATTTTTGTGATTATCTCATTATTTTGGATCTCCTCCCCCTTTCTCAGATAAATGTGGTCTTTTTAAAAAATCCTTCACCTGGCTGTTTTAAGTCACCTTTTCCCCATTTTTACAGTATATTGTATAAACATTGAGTTTGTATGATATATTGATGTTCAAATTGCAAAATTATTTTTAAAGAAAAGAGAAATATCCAGCACTCATGCATGAGCTGCATGGTTCTCTCTTCAGGGAATATATTCAACCCTTTTGAGGCAAAAATAAATCTTCTTGTCACAGTACTGTGCTATTATACAGGGTGCCCATAAAAACACTCCTTTATTTTAAGTGATTACAAAATTAAAACTTTTATTGGATTATGTTTATAAATAAGATGACAGCAAATACAAGTCCCAAAAAGCACAGTTAGCAAGATCTTACACAATCGCTTGCACTTTCACCTTTATAAGCTGCAATTGGTGCAGAAGTTACAACCTTCAGACAATGCAATGCGACAAAATGACCATGTGTTCCTCAAGTGGCCCCTGATATTACTGGACATTACTGTTTGTGACTTTATCCTTTGGGGGTACATGAAAGACAGAGTGTACGTACCTCCACTACCCGCAACCATGGATGATCTGCAGGAACGCATCACTGAAACTATAAATGTGATCACGCCAGATATTTTTCAGAGAGTATGGTCCGAGCTTTATTATCACATCGATGTTTGCTGAGTTGCAGGTGGGACGCACATCGAGCATATGTAATCAACATGCCATATGAAATTTTATAAGTTGATGAAACTGTAGCCTCAAAGGTGAAAGAATATTCCAATAAATTTTGGTTTTGTAACCATTTAAAATCAAGGAGTGTTTTTGTGGGCACCCTGTATATAGATTTTCTTTTTTCACTTTAAATATGGTTTGAAAATAAAAAAAAACTTGCAAAGTTGATGATGATAGTAGTGGCTACTGCAATAGATGGTTACAGAAAAACACCAACTTGCCCAGTTATTGCTGCCTGCAGTCAAAGACATTGTAGAACTTCATGACACCCTGGAGAGTAGGACAATGCTGACAGCAGAAAGTGTCCCCTCCAAGGTTGCAAGCTTTGGGGTGAGGAAGTCTCCCGCTGATGAACTGGCCACCAACTGACCCCTTCTAGCTGCCCTGAAGCAGCTAAGAGCAGAACTCTGCATTACCATTTTTATTAGAAGAGGGGTAGTGGTGGTCTTTTCTGAGTCAGGCACCCCATCTCATCTGGCTCTCCTAGGATTCCTGTCCACACTGCTAAGACAAGATCACAGCTGTCAGTCATAGATGTGTCCTCATTTAGAACAGTTTATTCTCCTCCTTTTTAGTCTTATCTTGGGCAGATACTGTACGCATACAAGAAGCATACAAATCCTCTAGCTAACAACTATCCTTTTCCATGTCAACTGCAAGGCTTTTTCATCAATCTACACAGCTGCAAGTTAATTCTGTCATTATAGCTTAACTTAATTGTTGCCAGTACTAGGATGGCTATTCACTGAGCACCCTGCCTCCTAGATCTCCCATGGAGCCTACCAAACAGGCCACTTGCATTTCTAGAGGACTTCTAGTTATTGCTGTACTTATAGCTTGTCAGAGACATGAAGGGGCATAATCAAAAAAAACATCTAAGTTTATTTTCACTTAAGTCGCAAATCGTCCAAAGTCAGACACAGTTTAGGACATATTTTTGAAAAATATGCCCCCCCCCAAAAAAAATATATATATATACCGTATTTGCCGGCGTATAAGACGACTTTTCAGTACCTTAAAATCCTCCCCAAAGTCGGGGGTCGTCTTATACGCCGGGTACTGTTTAGAGAGCTGCACGGGGACGCCCCTAGGGTCGCGGGGATCCCGTGGGGATGCCCCCTAGGGTCGCGGGGATCCCATGGGGACGCCTCCGAGGGTCGCGGGGCTCCTGCGGGGCTGGATGCTCAGTCTTCTGGATGTACGCGGCTCTTCTTCTCCCTACCTTCTCTGCTTGCAGCACAGAGCCGAACGGAAGTCTTCCCGACGTCAGCGCTGACGTCGGAGGGGAGGGAGGGCTTAAACAAAGCTTAAACAAAGCCCTCCCTCCCTCTGACGTCAGCGCTGACGTCGGGAAGACTTCCGTTCGGCTCTGTGCTGCAGGCAGGGCAGATAAGGAGAAGGAGAATAGCCTCGCGGTTCGAGTGGCTACCAAGGGAGAGGGGCGGCCGCCCCGCCCCGGTTGCAGCACAGCCGGCCAGGTTCCCTTACTTTTGTGGCACTTCCCCGACCGACCGATAACAGCCCGGGTCCGACAATCCTCCCTGCCCTGTAGCCGCGAATCTAAATTACCTTCTTACAGCAGCTGAAAGAAGGTAATTTAGATTCGCGGTTAAGGGCAGGGAGGTTTGTCGGACCGGGGCTGTTGTCGGTCGGTCGGGGAAGTGCCACAAAAGTAAGGGGACCTGGCCGGCTGTGCTGCACCCGGGGCAGTAGAGAAGGTGTGCGGAAAAAGGGGTAGTCTTATACGGCGAGTATATAACAAAACTCTATATTTTAACTAAAAGTTGGGGGGTCATCTTATACGCCCAGTCGTTTTATACGCCGGCAAATACGGTATATATTTTGAAAATCGTCTAACTATAAGTCCAGCCATCTGATCATCCAAGCTGCTAAATTGCCCATCTTTATACCACATTTTCATTCAAATATTCATCCAAGTCAAAAACACCTAGAATAAGGCCTGTCGGACGTGGGAAGGGTCAGAAAAGTGATGGACTGGACACCCAGACATGGCACATGAATAGTGGGGTACCCTTATAGGTCATGATGAGCCCCCCAAAACACCCCCAAAACGTACTATACCCACCTGTCTATAAACCCAATAGCCCTTATTGCTTCAGGAGCCACTTATATGGCAGTACAAAAGGGTTTGGGGGTTTTTTGTGGACTGCACATGTTGCAGCATGAATGCAGCGATTACAGTAGCTTATGGGCCTGGGTCCTCCTCTCCATGGATCCCTAACCCACCCCTAAGACGACTTAAGCCGCCTCTGTGCAGCTCTACTAGGCTTTCCTATGACAGGCTTCCAGGTGCTGATATTCTGGAGGCAGATATTTAAAGTTGTGATTACGATTTTTAGGGAGGGGTCGGTGATCACTGGAGTAGTGTGTGGGGGTCTGTGCTATGTGTTTGCAGTGCTTATCTGGTCACTTTAAATAGGTTTTTGTTACTTAGAGCATGTTTTAAATGGCCTAAGTCACAACATCCAAGTTCCGTCTAGGCTGTGTTGTAAAATTTTCGGTTATACATTCAGTACGACTAAGTCTAGCACGGTCCACGTCCAGCCCAAATCTCACCCTTGACACTGCTCCTGAAACGCCTCGTTTAGCTCTGGTCGTTCAGCGGCACTGGGAAGGCCTAGGTCATTTGTAAATATGTCCAAAACCCGTTTCGATTTTTGGCACTTGGATGTCTTTCATTTATGATCGTCCAAGTGCCGACTTAGGCCGGTTTTTGGATGTTTTTCTCTTTTGATTATGAGCCCAATAGTAAATAGTTAATTGAGTCATTCTGATAGACGGTATATCAAATGATAAATAAACTTGGAAACTTAGAAATCATGGGTAAATATTGAAGTTAACATAATTTAAACAGGGCATTTTAAGTTTGTTTTGCTTTGTCAGATTTATAGTGTCTATTTTTCTATTTAACACGTTTTTCAGAACTTGAAGAATCCAGAGAGAAATGTCCACCTCGCTGGTATAAATTCGCCAACACATTCTTGATCTGGGAATGTTCCGAACATTGGTTAAAATTAAAGCATCTTCTTAAAGTGTTTGTGATGGATCCATTTGTGGACCTTGCTATTACCATCTGCATTGTCTTAAATACATTGTTTATGGCCATGGAACATTATCCAATGACTGAGGAATTCAACAATGTACTTAATGTAGGAAACCTGGTAAGTGAATTCATAAAATGTATCTTTCTAGGCTGACAGCCAAATTACTTCTTTAAGATAGTTGACAAAAGACATTAATTATAGAATAAAATCTACAATGTTGGCAAACAGATCCCATATATGCATAATGTGCCTGACTTTATAACAGCATAAAAAAGAATTGGGACTAATTCTTTCTTCACAAAAGACCCGACACTGTCAGTGTTTAAGTGAAAAACCTGCTTCAGGGGTCTGAAATAATAAACAAATGTAAATAAAATGCATAGATACACAGAGCTCCTTTTACTAAGGTGCGCTAGCATTTTTAGTGCGTGCTAACCACTTGCTAAATGAAAAATATTAATGCAAGCTCTATGGAGGCGTTAGCGTGTGCGGTATTGTCGTGCTAAAACTGCTAGCACATCTTCGTAAAAGGAGCCCACAGTGTTGGTTTTTTTGTGAATGAAGAATTAGTCCTGTTTTTTTAGGCCTTTATGCTGTTCACATGTGTTTCTATGCATTTTATTTATAATTATTTGTTTATTATTTCAGACCCCTGACGCAAGCTTTTTGCCAAAACACTAACAATGTCGGGTCTCTTGTGATTAAAAAATTAATCCCAGTTCTTTAGGCCATTGTGCTGTTTTTGTAGTTGCTCTTTTTGGATCCTTTTCCTTGAGGTATCTTTGATTTTATAACAGGACAACCATGTAAGAAATCCACAAAGGCACTTGTTTTAAACCTATCTCATAAAGACAAATATACTGTGGATGAATAGGCTCCAATAATATGCAAATACTCATGTACAAATCTACACCTGTTCTGAAAATGGCGTAAATATGCACATGAACCCTCATGAGTGTGTGTTTTATGTTTAATCACTTTTATAGAGCAATTCCAAAATAGTACAAAACGGCTTTTACTTTCAATGCAACAGTGCTCAACCTTTCAGTATCCCATGCACCCTGTTGAAAACTAAAGATGAGTTAACTCAAAGCACACTCAATTGCACTTATATTCCCCCTACTCCCTCCCATTCCTGTTGTAGCAAAAGATGCTCATAATGATAAGGAACTGCTAAATAACACTTTTATCCACACTTTTAAAACCAATAGGAGGAAATTTTTTTCACTCAGAGAATAGTTAAGCTCTGGAACGCATTGCCAGAGGATGTGGTAAGAGCGGATAGTGTAGCTGGTTTTAAGAAAGGTTTAGACAAGTTCCTGGAGGAAAAGTCCATAGTCTGTTATTGAGAAAGACAAGGGGGAAGCCACTGCTTGCCCTGTATTGGTAGCATGGAATATTGCTACACCTTGGGTTTTGGCCAAGTACTAGTGACCTGGATTGACCATCGTAAGAATGGGCTACTGGGCTTGATGGACCATTGGTCTGACCCAGTAAGGCTATTATGTTCATATTCTTATACTCGTATGTTCAATATTCTGCTGTGTGCTGCTAATGATAGGGTTGACCAAAAATAAGTCTATTTTATAAAATGTATGTACATGGCAAGTCTGCTTGTGCTCCACACAAATAATGCTCCTGAACATGCCTACTCAGATTGTATAAAAAAAGATTCACATTTTTTGTGTAAGCAAATTGTATATGTGTAGGTAGTCAAGTAATTGTCTTTTTTTAACCTTGAAACATCCCCCTGACTCCTAAAAACTCCCTCCAGCTTCTACTCTTAGCCAGGCTGCAAAAAGGCATTCCTTTGAGTGATTAGAAACATAGAAGGGCTATAGCCCATCAAGTCTGCCCACTCTACTGACCCACCCCATTAAGTCTGAGTACTAATGACCTAGTTCCTTAACTCGACCTTCGTAGGGATCCCACTAGGACGTCCCATTTATTCTTAAAGTCAAGCACGCTGGTGGCCTTGATCACCTGCTCTGGAAGCTTGTTCCAGTGATCTACAATTCTGTTGGTCTGGGGAGTATAGCATCACATCTATAGCTTGTCAGATGTATGCATGCTTCCCCACCTCCCCCCATGACTGCTCACACAAACAGCAGGTGTGAAGTATGTGGATGCATAACTTAATCATCATGTTTCATTGTGCCAATATAGTTCTTGAAATAAAGTTTCTTATATTTTCAAAATGGTCACATAACAATTTCTGTATGACTGATAAAATAGTACACAACTTTCTGAGCCCTATTCTATAGCATCTTTAAACCTAATAAACAGCCAAATCTCATGCACCTTTTTTTCCTTACATTGCCAGTAGAGATATATGGTCTAGGTCATAAGATACTTGAGTCTCTGCCTCATGAATTTGCTCTATGTATAATTTTTTGCACACTTAATTTTCTGTATTAGGTAGAGCTATTAAGTTCCATTAAGTGAATCACATTAAGATAACGTGTGCCATCCCTTCATTTTAATGCCCCATGTATTAGTTGACTTTTAGCACAAATGAGAAGGATTTTTTAAAATAGAAATCAGAAGGGGCACTCTGCTATTCTAATGTGGGGTATAGACCAACACAGAACACATACAGTAAGGGGAGAAATTTATCAAGCATAAAAAAAATTGGAATTGTACTATACCTTAATTTCCTGAGGGAGTAACCAATGGTGTTTGTTTAGTACCACAGGTTAGTTACTTCTGTGGTATGTGAATAATATTGTTTGCATGTGAGTAACAATTTTGTCTATCTGTGTCATGATTGCTGGTATTGGACTCTATCATGTACAATAGAACCTCATTCTGTAGTATTCTCTTCAGGGCCTTTCAGAGGATTATAGAGGCTTAAGCAAGTGCAAATTAGGAAGCCCCAGAGTTCTGGAACTCCTAGTTAAAAAAACAAGCAAACTGAAGGCCCCTTTTATCAAGCTATGACAGAGCATTTTAGCATGGGCTGGAGAGGTAAGTGCTCCAACACTCATTCAATTCCTATGAACGTTGGAGCATTTACCTCACTGGCCCACGCTAAAACCCTCTTCTGTGGCTTGATAAAAGGGGGCCTGAAATAGAAGTAGCTGAGACAGATTTTTAGCTTTAGAACTAATATTATACCAGATGGATAGACGATCAAAAAAACAGCATAAACCAGCACTTGGATGTCTTACTAGTCAAAACGCCTAAATGGGCATTCTCAAACCAGACTTTCTAGATGTCTTTATCCCAGGACAAGCAGGCAGCATATTCTTTACGCATGGGTGACGTCACCGACGGAGCCCACGGTACGGACCTTTTTACTAGAAAGTTCTAGTTGGCCGCACCGCGCGTGCGCGAGTGCCTTCCCGCCCGACGGAGGAGTGCGTGGTCCCCAGTTTCTTCGTTTCCGCGGAGCGAAGAAGACGTGTGTTTTTCAACGTTGTTGAAATACTCCTTTTGCCTTCCCGCTCGCGTTCTTTTTTCGATTTTTTCACCTTCGGGTGCTTTTTTCTTTCTATTACAAAAAAAAAAAAAATTCCTTTCTTTTGCTTTATTTTTTCGTTCCTGCCCCGGCAGGGCCTGTTAGCACGATCCAGGCCTCGGGGTTTGATTTTGCGGAGGCCGTGTTCCCATTCATGCCCCCGCAACCCGGTTTTAAGAAGTGCCAGCGGTGTGCACGCCCGATCTCCCTCACTGACCCACACAATTGGTGCTTACAGTGCTTGGGACCGGATCATCGGGCGGATTCCTGCACCCGCTGTGCCACTCTTAAAAAACGCACTTTGAAGAATCGTCAAATCCAACAAAATCTACTTTTCGGCACCGGCCCGACTATGGATTCGACCTCTTCATCTGCGGCACCGTCGAAATCGACACCGACCACTTCGACACCGCCTGAGTCGACATCGGCGCCCCCGGCGCCAGGTAAGCCGGCTAAGAAGCCTTCCACCCTTGAGCGCCCTCCCACTTCGGGGACGACACCAGTCCTTTCGGCTCCACGCCGAGCCAAAAAACGCTCCACTCCGATTTCGGTGAGTGCCTCGTCATCGGCCTCCTCATCGCCGGAGTGTAGAGCGGCACCCATGGAACCAAAGAAGAAAAAAGTGGTTCCGGTGCCTCCCCTGGATGACCGCATTGCGGCCATCCTCCAGGACAAGTTGCAGGAACAACTCCACAAGCAACTTAAGCAGCTCTTACCCTCTATCTTGGCACCGCTGCTCTCGGTATCAGACCGGCCCGAGACCCATACCGTCCAACCGGTATCCACTCCCTCGGTACCTATGGATTCCTCCATGCCCATTCTCTCGGCACCGCATCTCCATTCCCATGCCGAGGCTATGGCATTGACGACGACCGATCCTCCTCGGGACCGGGCAGGGCACCGGTCTCCCCACGACTCTGACCGGCACCGTACTTCTCGGGACCGAGACAGACATAGGTCTACATCGCCTGGTAACGTCTCGGTACGCTCAGGCAAATCTTTGTCTAAAACTCACCATGCCGAGCCTTCCACTCCAGTCTTTCGACACGCACATACCGATGTCAGAGACCCGGACCTATGGGAACAATCCCCTACCGGTACCGAGGAGGATGCATCGTCGTCGGATGAAGAGCCTTCGGCACCCGATACCGCATCTAAACCTGAACAATCTTCCTTCTCTAAATTCCTCAGGGAGTTGTCGGGTGCTTTGTCTTTGCCTCTGGAATCTGACTCTAAGAAGTCACAAGCTTTCCTGGAGGCATTAGATTTCGATCAACCTCCCAAAGAGTTCCTAAAGTTGCCCGTGCATGATATCTTACGGGAAACTTTTTATAAAAATTGGGAGAACCCGCTGACTGTTCCTGGGGCCCCCCGTAAATTGGACAGCCTCTATAGGGTTATACCAATCCCAGGATTTGATAAACCCCAACTCCCTCATGAGTCTCTCCTAGTGGAGTCCACTTTAAAAAAGACTCAGGGCTCCAGTGTCTATGCCTCCACCCCTCCTGGCAGAGAGGGCAAAACTATGGACAAGTTTGGCAAGCGGCTCTATCAGAATGCCATGCTTGCCAACAGGGCAAACAACTACTCGTTCCATTTTTCATTCTACCTCAAACATCTGGTAATGCAACTCTCCGCCATGCAAAAGTACATGCCAGAGCATAAGGTTCCACTTTTCCAGCAGCACATCTCCAGCCTGCTTCAACTGAGAAAATTCATGGTGCGCTCTATCTATGACTCTTTTGAGCTCACCTCCCGTGCATCTGCCATCGCTGTGGCTATGCGCCGTCTGGCCTGGCTCAGGGTCTCTGATCTGGACGTCAACCATCAGGACCGACTAGCCAACGCCCCATGTCTGGGAGACGAATTATTCGGAGAGTCCCTGGATACCACCACACAGAAACTCTCCGCCCATGAGACCAGATGGGATACTCTCATTAAACCAAAGAAAAAGGCTCCTCCTGCTCGTCCTTACAGACCACAGACCTCATATCAGCGCAGGTTCTCCGCTAGGCCGCTCAATCCACCTCCACAGCAACCTAGGCGGGCCCGCCAACACCAGCACACCCAGCCTCGTGCCCAGTCTAATCAACCGGCCAAGGCTCTTCCTCCTGCCAAACCATCTCAGCCCTTTTGACTCCTCTCTCCAGGGCTTAGCCAGTCTTCCACCCTCATTGCCTCTTCCTCAGCCGATCGGAGGCAGGCTTCACATCTTCATCAGCCGTTGGGAGGTCATCACATCGGACCAGTGGGTCCTAAACATCATCCGCCACGGCTACTCTCTAAACTTCCAGACTCTTCCACCAGACAATCCTCCCGTAGAGTCTGCTTCTCTTTCAACTCAAACCCCCCTCCTCCTGAGGGAGGTCCAATCCCTCCTTCTACTCAATGCCATCGAAGAAGTACCTCTGGAACAAAGGGGCCGGGGATTCTACTCCCGTTACTTTCTGGTTCCAAAAAAGACAGGAGACCTACGTCCCATTCTCGACCTCCGGGACCTCAACAAGTGTCTCGTCAAGGAGAAGTTCAGAATGCTCTCCCTTGCCACGCTGTACCCTCATCTCTCTCAGAACGACTGGCTATGTTCCCTGGACCTCAAGGAGGCCTACACTCACATCCCAATCAATCCATCCTCAAGTCGCTACCTACGATTCCAGGTGCACCATCGCCATTATCAGTACAAGGTGCTACCTTTTGGCCTGGCATCATCTCCCAGAGTGTTCACCAAATGCCTCATTGTGGCGGCGGCCTTCCTCAGGTCCCACAACCTTCAGGTGTTTCCCTACTTGGACGATTGGTTAGTGAAAGCACCTATGTCTCCACTTGTGCTACAAGCCACTCATCATACCATCTCTCTCCTCCATCTTCTGGGGTTCGAGATCAACTACCCCAAGTCGCATCTGCTTCCCACACAGCGACTTCAGTTCATCGGAGCGGTTCTCGACACCACACTAATGAGGGCGTTTCTCCCCTCCGATCGTCAACGAACTCTGCTACGCCTGTGTCGTCAGGTGCTCCTTCATCACTCCATTTCTGCCAGACAAATGATGGTCCTCCTGGGCCACATGGCCTCGACGGTTCATGTGCTTCCCCTGGCACGACTCCACCTCAGAACACCTCAATGGACTCTGGCCAACCAGTGGTCACAGACCTCGAATCTTCTTTCTCATCCCATCTCTGTGACATCGTCTCTTCAGCGATCTCTACAATGGTGGTTGGACTCCTCAAATCTTTCCAGGGGCCTTCTTTTTCATCTGCCCCCGCATTCCATGATCATCACCACGGATGCCTCCCCTTATGCATGGGGAGCTCACCTGGGAGACCTACGCACCCAAGGTCTTTGGACCCCGCAGGAGCGTCTCCATCACATCAACTTCCTGGAACTACGAGCCATGTTCTATGCTCTCAAGGCCTTCCAGCACCTTCTTTGCCCTCAGGTTCTGCTTCTGTGCACGGACAACCAAGTTGCCATGTACTACATCAACAAACAGGGCGGCACCGGATCTCGCCTCCTTTGTCAGGAGGCTCTTCGCATTTGGACCTGGGCCACGGCCCGCAGTCTCTTCCTCAAGGCTGTCTACATCCAGGGCGAACAGAACTCCCTGGCCGACAATCTCAGCCGCATCCTTCAACCTCACGAGTGGACTTTGGATCCTCCCACGCTCCACTCCATCTTTGCTCGCTGGGGCACTCCGCAGGTGGACCTATTCGCAGCTCCTCACAACCATCAGCTGCCCCAGTTCTGCTCCAGACTCTTCTCTCCTCACCGTCTGGCCCCGGATGCATTCCTGCTCGATTGGACGGATCGGTTCCTCTATGCCTTTCCTCCTCTACCTCTGATGTTGCGGACTTTATCCAAACTCCGCAGGGACGGAGCCACCATGATCCTCATAGCTCCCCGGTGGCCTCGTCAACACTGGTTCTCCCTTCTACTTCAACTCAGCTCCAGGGAGCCCATTCCTCTACCTGTGTTTCCTACTCTACTTACACAGCAACATCAGTCTCTACTACATCCCAATCTGTCTTCCCTCCACCTGACAGCTTGGTTTCTCTCGGGCTAACCTCTTCAGGAAATCTGTCTCAGCCGGTCCGTCTCATTTTGGACGCCTCCAGGAAGCCGGCCACCCTCCAATGTTACCATCAGAAGTGGACCAGGTTCTCCTCTTGGTGCCTCCGTCATCATCACAACCCCACCTCCTTAGCGGTGGAAACTGTTCTAGACTACTTACTCTCCCTGTCCAACGCAGGCCTCAAGTCTACCTCAATCAGAGTCCATCTCAGTGCCATCACGGCATTCCATGAGCCTGTCCTAGGAAAACCTCTCACGGCTCACCCTCTGGTTTCCCGATTCATGAGGGGCCTCTTCAACATCAAACCACCTCTGAAACCTCCTCCGGTCGTCTGGGACCTGAATGTGGTTTTGTCTGCCCTCATGAAACCTCCCTTTGAGCCACTTGCCACAACTTCGCTCAAATTTCTGACATGGAAGGTTATTTTCCTCATTGCCATCACCTCTGCCAGGAGGGTTAGTGAGCTTCATGCACTGGTTGCCGATCCACCGTTCACTATCTTTCACCATGACAAGGTGGTTCTGCGCACCCATCCAAAGTTCCTTCCAAAGGTGGTCTCAGCCTTTCACCTCAACCAGTCCATTGTTTTGCCTGTGTTCTTCCCGAAGCCTCATTCACATCCCGGAGAACAGGCATTGCACAGTCTTGACTGCAAGCGTGCCCTGGCTTACTATCTCGATCGTACAAGGGCTCACCGCTTGTCCCCTCAGCTCTTCCTGACCTTCGACCCGAATCGTTTGGGTCGACCGGTCTCTAAACGGACGCTATCCAACTGGCTTGCAGCTTGCATCGCGTTCTGTTACGCTCGGGCCGGTCTGTCACTAGACGGTGCTGTCACGGCCCACAGGGTAAGAGCTATGGCCGCTTCTGTTGCTTTCCTCCGTTCCACACCCATTGAGGAAATCTGCAAGGCGGCCACCTGGTCCTCAGTTCACACATTCACTACTCACTACTGTCTGGATGCTTTCTCCAGACGGGATGGGCACTTCGGCCGATCTGTACTTCAGAATTTATTTTCCTAATGGCCAACCATCCCCCCTCCCTCTTTGTTAGCTTGGAGGTCACCCATGCGTAAAGAATATGCTGCCTGCTTGTCCTGGGATAAAGCACAGTTACTTACCGTAACAGGTGTTATCCAGGGACAGCAGGCAGATATTCTTACGTCCCACCCTCCTCCCCGGGTTGGCTTCTTAGCTGGCTTATACTAACTGGGGACCACGCACTCCTCCGTCGGGCGGGAAGGCACTCGCGCACGCGCGGTGCGGCCAACTAGAACTTTCTAGTAAAAAGGTCCGTACCGTGGGCTCCGTCGGTGACGTCACCCATGCGTAAAGAATATCTGCCTGCTGTCCCTGGATAACACCTGTTACGGTAAGTAACTGTGCTTTCTGGTCGCTTTCTCTCCAGCGCATCTAAATCTTAAGGGTGTGTGTTAGAGGTGTGTTTTGGGCGGGCTTAGGACTTGGGTGTTCTGCAGAAATAATCAAACTTTTAACAAAATGTCCAGAGCACCATTTAGACATTTGGGGCTAGACCTGTTTTTAAAATGAATAAGGATCAAAAAGGTGCCCACACTGACCAGATAACCACTGGAGGGATTAAGATATGGCCCCCCTCCTTACTCCCACCAGTGGTTACTGACCCCCTCCCACCACCCAAATATGTGAAAAAATACCCAGTACTTTTCAGCCTGCCTTACAGATTCACATGGCTCATTTACATCTCCACAGTAGAGCAGAGGGGCACTCTAGGGGTTACTGCAGTGAATGTCACATTGAGAGATCCAGGTCAGATGTCACTATAACTTTCTTATATTGTGTAGTGAGCTCTCCAAAACCTACTGTACCTACATAAAGATAACACCTGCAGGCATAAGGGCTATTGTGGTGTAGAAGTGGGTACAGTAAGTTTTGGGTGGTTTTTGGAGGGCTCACCATACAATATAAGCAGGTTATAGTGACGTGTACCTTGGACTTTTTATTTGACATTCAGTACAGTACCTCTTAGAGAGCCCCTCTACTGTGCTCAGCTGCCTGTGAAACAGTTTGCTAAAAAAGCTGGCTGCTTGAATGTCTGAAAAACATAACATAACATAGTACTTATTAACCGTGTAACCACAAGTTCAACGCGGTTTACAAAAAATTATTAATAGTAAGTATTTAGAAAAAAAGATGAGTCTTCAATTGTATTCTAAAGTGTTTATAAGCTGTGAGCAACAATGATCGAACTTCTTTGTCATGTGAAGCTGCCTAAACTCGAAAGTATGATTAAGAATGATTTGCAACCCTGTACTGAAGGGAAATTAAACAGAGCATGAGTTTTTCTGCTATGTTTGTATGTAGCTATGGAAAATCTATTAGCCAGGTAGATAGGGGCTGTACCATATAGAGCCTTATAACAGAAACAACCCAGCTTGAACAGTACCCGGGCCTCCATAGGCAGCCAATGCAGCTCATAAAAAAATAACGTAACATGATCATATTTCTTCAAACCGTAGATCAGTCTAACTGCAATATTTTGTATCAGTAATAATCTCGCCAGTTCTTTCTTGGTAACTGTCAGATAGACAATGTTAAAATAATCAAGATGACTCAGTAATAATGATTGAACCAGTAGTTTAAAGGCAGAAAAATCAAAATAAGGTCTAATTGTTCGTAATCTTCATAAAGTAAAATAACTTTTATGTAGCACTGCATTTATCTGAGTTTTCATAGTGAGATGTTGATCCAAAATGATTCCTAATATTTTAATCGTAGGATGAATTATGTACAATGTTGAATTTATATTAATGGAGAGTTTGTGAGAAATTTTACTAGGTGATGCTACAAAAAACTTTGTTTTATCAGAATTGAGTTTGAGTTTAAATTGCTGCATCCAGAAATTCACCCGTTCCATTACAGTCTCAATTTTGGTGGTAATCTGGAACAGGACCGAATTACAGGGTATAACAATTGTGATGTCATCAGCATAGCTGAACAATCTTAGATCCAGATTACTCAAACACAGGCCTAACAATGAAAGATAAGCATTAAATAATGTGCGTGAGAGTGAAACACCGCATGGGTTTTTCTAGTTAGAAGAGAGTTGAGTCCTAAACCTAACTTGATAGAGTCTGGTTTCCAGAAATCCCTTGAACCATGAGTAAACATTTCCTTGTAAACCTAAAGCATCCAAGCAAATTAGTAGATTAGTGTGGTCTACCAGATCAAAGGCACTACTAAGATCGAATTGGAGCACCAATGCACTACTGCCCTTGCTTATTAGGCTATTTAAGTAATCCAGTAATGCAGCTATTGTGAATTGTGGAGTAGTGAATGTTGCTCAAGATATTTTGGGCTGGATTCACTAACCTGTCCGATCGGACCCAATCTGGGCAGGTCCGACAAATTCTTCAAGCTAAAATATGCAGATGGGGCGATCGGAGGAAAACCCCATCTGCTGTTGTGCGATCCCTGTGCATGCGCAGATCATCTGTAGATGGTCTGCGTATGCCTGTCCAGCCGTGACTTTTTTTTAAAAAATTTGAACTTTTTCCTTTGTGCGGGCTGGCTCTCCTGCTCTCCCCTTCCAGCCAATCTTGCCTCCCAAACTCTCCTGCTCTCTGTCGCCTTCCCTGCAGTGCGAACCTGCGGGTTTAAAGTGGAGCTGCACTGCAGCGTGCAGCCCCGTTTTAAACCCGCAGGCTCACACTGCAGGGAAGGCGGCAGAGATCAGTCTGGGCGGCAAGAGGAATTTGGAGTTTCTCTGTTGTGATCTAGGGGGGACAAGGCAAGCCACATACAGGAATATTCTTTTGTTTGTCTTTTTTTCTCTTTCTGTTTTGTTGATTTTTCTGATGTCCGTGTGCTGCAGTTGTTGGTACACTGGCTCTTGGAAAAAGAGATTTTATTAACTAAATTCCACCCAAATTTTAATGGAAGTGGTGCTGGTTTCTAGAGCGCAGTGGGGGTTACCAATAACCCGGTCTATAGAGGGAGTTATCTGGAGCAATATCTGTTTCCAGTTGCAGGATAAACATTGGGGAAAAAGAAAGCGTTGGGGAAGGTGAGACTGTTAATTTAGCTGCTCTTCCTTTTCTCCAACCAATAGTTAAGAAGGACTCGCTAAGGGCAGGTTGCCTGTTCTAGGAGCGATGGGAAGCAGGAGAGATCAGGGCAGAGAGTCGAAAAGATGTTTGACTGGTCCCCAGCCGTTGCTTTTTGGGCTGATCGGCCAGCCCAGTTGGATAGGGAAATTTGTTTCATGAATCGCATCCCAACCTACTTTGCATGCAGTTCCCTTCATTTGCATGCACCGATGGGAAGCGGACCGCAGGAGAGGTTAGTGAATCGGGCTGGAGGGAAATCAGGTCGCTAAGGGCTCGCAAACCGATTGGTATATGATCAGTTTTCTTAGTGAATCTAGCCCTTTGCCAGTTGAATGTGAACCAAGCCTTTCATGATTTTTACAAAGAAGGGAATCGATGCGATCGGTCTATAATTAGATGGCAATGTGATGGATTCTTTAGTGTTTTTAATTATCGGAGTGATAATTATAATGCCATCTTCTAAAGGAAATTTTCCCACATCTAAAGAATCGATTATCCACTCAAATAGTTTCAGTTTAAAATGTACAGGTGCAATAGCCATCAAGTCCGGAGGACATGGATCTAGCCAACAGTAAGATTGTGCATATCTTTGGAATAGTTTAATAAAATCATGCCATTCTGTCTTTTCAAATGTAGACCAGCACAAATCTGCATGAACCCTATCCGTTGTTAAATTAAAGTGCGAATCTAAATTCAAAGAGCGAGATAGACAGGAAGATCTAAAGATAATACCTTAGAGCTGAAGAAATTAGCTTAGTCATCAGAAGATGGAATTGATAACCAGAAGGATTGCTTCTTTTTGGTCACATTAAATGCATTATTGACTAGTTGAAATAATTTTTTAACTTGCTTTTATGCATTTTTCATGTGGACATTTTTATATTCAAGAATGGCCAAAAAGATAGACGTACTAAGGGCCAAATAAGTCATTTTCAAAAAAAGATAGGCATCTTGCAGTTTTGAAAATGAACATTTTCTCTACAGGATTTCTGAACATCTTTCTCAAAACGTCCAAACTCAGACTTAGACGTCCTATTCAAAATGCCTCTCAATGTATTTAAATTAAAATCTCATTTGTTCACTTGAAGGTTGCAAGCTGTAATTCTTGGAATCATTTGCACTAAAAATGGGTTTATTTAAAAAATGCTTTCATGGCCTTAGAGTGTGCAAACTTGTTTTTAATTAAAAAAATAAAAATAAAAAATCCAGTTATGTCATGTTGTAATTGATATTTAGCATGGCCAGCCCTCTGAGGCACTCTTACCCCATTGTAGGAACAGAGACAGTTTCTAATTTGCTTTAATACACTGAAAACATATTCACATAAATCACTGACAGACGCGGACTAAAAAAGATGTATTAAACAATTGAGACATTAGGAGAGAAAGAAGATAGTCCAAATTAAAGGATTTCTTTTTTGCCTGTAAGGTGATTTAAAGTTTATGGAATATACATGCTTGAGGAAGACCAATTCATTAGCTAGTTTCACTTAAATTTTCTTGTATTTTTCTTGAAATTGTATTGCCACTAATTACAGATCTTTATTTTTTGAATTACAAAGGGATCCAAAGGAAGGCACAAATCTGCCACAGCAGTTCACATTGGTGATATAGGGCCAGAATTTGTAGAGTCAGTTTTAAGCAAGAACACAATTATTTAGTGGTTCTTAGTGTCTGGTTGAGTAGAGAAGTTGTGACTGTTAGAAAATGCAAATGAAATGCCAATAGTTTTGGCTACTGTTTTTGATTCAGCAAAAATGGCATCCCAATGGTAACAAATCTGTTGAATATCTTCCAGAAGACCTTGGATTTTCTCTCTTTCTTCAAGTGTACTATATATACTCGAATATAAACCGAGCTAACCTTTCTCCCCACATGAAGGAGGGAAAAAGGTTGACTCAAATATAAACCAAGGTTAGAAATTTGGGTTATGTGAATGTTGTTTGTCAGGGATCATGCCATAAATAATCATTAATTTTTCAGTTGGGGCTGTTTTGAGCCCAAAAAAGCTGAAGGAAAACCAACAAATATTTTTCTACTTGGGACCACAACATCAACCAAAGCTTCTGGACTTCTATCCACACCAGAACACCTTACAGAAAGCAGAAAAAAACCCTTTCAAATTCAAACCCACAGACTAAGGGCTCCTTTTACGAAGGTGCGCTAAGCGTTTTAGCGCATGCACCGGATTACCGCGCGCTAGCCGAAAATCTACCGCCTGCTCAAAAGGAGGCGGTAGCGGCTAGCACGCAGCAATTTAGTGTGCACTATTCCACGTGTTAAGGCCCTAGCACGGCTTTGTAAAAGGAGCTGTAAAAGTACTATTGTACACAAACGAAATCCTAATATGCCAGACTTTGCACACAGTACAGCATAAGAGAAATAGTAAGAAATTAATTTCTTCCTGAACAGTCCAAAATATTAAAAAAACATGTAAAATTTCAAAATTGATATATTTCAATCACTAAATTGAAAATTAAAAACATTTTTCCTATCTTTATCTGGCAGTTTTATTTTTCTGATCATCTTGTTCCATCTGTGCTCTTAATCCTGTTTCCAAGGCCTCCTTATGCATTTGCATTTCTTTCCTCTCCTTCTTCACCTCTTGCACTACATCCATCTTTGGCACTGATTTTCATATTCAGTATTCTGCTTCTGTCTCAAATCTATATTTCCAACTCTTCCTCTTCCCTCCTTTCATGTGCACCTTCTCTTCCCTCCTCTTCTGCTTCCTTCCCTCCATCCATGTGCACCATCTCTTCCCTCCTCTTCTGATTCCCTCCATCCATGTGCCACCATCTCCTTCCTCTCCCCTCCATCCATGTGCCCCCATTCCTCTTCTCTCTGCTGCTCTCATTCAGCATCTCTCCCTTCTTCCTCACTCCCCCCAACTTTGTTCTGAAGCCCCTCTCACCAAGAAAACTGCAAAGAGGTCACTGGCACAGGAGTGATTTGATTCTCTTACGCAGCTGGTGGTCTCCTCTGCTGCAGTTCACCCAAGTAGAAACAGGAAGTTGCTTCAGAGATGGTTGGACTGCGATAAAAGATAAGTACAGAGGAGGCCACCAGCAGCACTGGAGAATCGAATAACAGAAGCTTAGTCACTCCTGTCCTTCACTACCCCAGACCCGACATTGCACTTACAGTCCCGATGCTCTGGAAGATGATGCCAGCGCTCTGTCCTGGACTGAAGGGCCTTGAGCGTCTGTGCATGCTCAAGGCATGCTGGACTCCCTTTGAGAATCCCAGAGAGGGTGGGGGGTAGTAAGATAGGAATGTCGCTCATCAGGGGGATAACAGTGCTGGTTTTCAGAGGGTGGGGAAGATAGTAGTGCCAATCATTGGAGGGGGTGAGGATAGCAGTGCTGGATATCAGGAGGGGTGGAAAATAGCAGTGTTGGTCATCAGGTGGGGAGGGGAGGGGAGGAGAAAAGCACCATCATCGAAAGGAGGCTCAAATATAAACCGATAATCTCATTTGTGGGCCCAAAAATCTTGGTTTATATTTTAGTATATACGGTAATATCACATTTCTCAATGACAAGGTTAAAGACATATTCCCCCCATTTTATGAAGTCACATTAGGCTTTTTTATCACTGGCCGTGGTGGTAAGAACTCAGATGCTCATATAATTCCTGTGAGCATCGGAGTTTTTATTGCTGCAGCCAACGATAAAGTCTAATGCAGCTTCATAAAAGAGGGGGGGGGGGAGGTTAACTTCAATTCAATACAGTATGAGCTTGAAATGAGAATGAGATCTTCAGGTTCTTTTAAAACATTTTAATAAATAATTTAAATGTTGTACGGCAGATTTAACACTGTTATACTGTATTTCATGTGTAATTTGGTATACCACAAATCTTCAGAGAAATCTAAGTGGTTTACAAATTACAATTAGAGGATAGAGAATGAAACAACTAAAACAAGGATAGGATAACAAGTGGTTAAATGCAAGTGATAAGCAGAGAAAAACCAAAAGGAACTACTATTACAATTTCATATTTCCTAAACTGGATATAGCAGCAAAGAACTGCTGCTACCTCATTACTATTCAATGTAAACTGCTTAGGACAGTGTTTCTCAACTTCTTCAAGCTAAGTACCCCCTAAGCATACGAAATACCAACTGAGTACCCCCGCCCAAGTTCCACCCCAGACCTGCCCCCACCCCATAATAATAGTACTAATTGTAACGTAATTGCTTCCATCCATTTTTCATATACACACAATATAACCGTATTAATACAAAATGATAACCACAAAATTAAAAATATACA
Source organism: Geotrypetes seraphini (assembly GCF_902459505.1). Classification (NCBI taxonomy): domain Eukaryota; kingdom Metazoa; phylum Chordata; class Amphibia; order Gymnophiona; family Dermophiidae; genus Geotrypetes; species Geotrypetes seraphini. The sequence continues at coordinate 208,136,194 of NC_047088.1, forward strand.
AAGCACACTGTACGCAGAGAAAATTTTAATTATCATTTATATTTGCTTTTTTTTCCAGAGGTCAAGGCAAATGACTTTAAAATACGCAATCAGTAACAACTATAGAAAAATAGACAAATATAGAGCAAAATATAGACAGCAGATATAAATTCGCAAAACTGACACATTTTGATCATTAAATTGAAAATAAAATTATTTTTCCTACCTTTGTTGTCTGGTGATTTCATGAGTCTCTGGTTGCATTTCCTTTTGACTGTGCATCCAATATTTCTTTCTTTCTGCCTCCTACATGCTTCCTCTCCAGACCCCATTCCCTTCCCCAGCCAACTCTCTCTCTGTCCCTCCATGAGTCCAACTTTTCTTCCTCTCTCCTCCACCCCTATTGGCAATATGTTTCCCTCTCTCTCTCTCACTGTCCATCTGTCTTGAGAGATCCAGGCATCTCTCCCACCCCCTCTACTGCCACATCCAACATTTCTCCCTATTTCATCCCCGGATCATGTGCAGCATTTTTCACTACTGCCCACCAGCCCCGTGCACATTTCTCCTTCTATCACCCCTCTCCAGGCAATGCCACATTTCTCCCTCCATCACTATGTCCAACATTCCTCCCCCTTGCATCCCCTTCAATCTGCCCGCTCCATCGCCATATCCAACATTTCTCCCTCTCATACTTCTATTCCCCATGCATGTCTACCTCACTCCTCTCTTGCCCAATTTTCCTTTCTGCATGTGCACCATCTCTCACTCACATACTCATGCCCATCAATTCTCCCTTTTTATTCCCTCCCTTCTGTGTCCAGTGTTCATGCCCCTTCCCTTCCATCTGTGTAGAGTTCATCTCCCCTCCCTGCCTTCCAGCTTTGTCCCAAAATTAAGTTGCACGCCAGGAATTCCTGCCTGTCCCGCCCGCACTCCCCATTCCCCCGAACCGACCCGTCCACAGAAGCCGCAAGCGACACTGGGGATCCCTGCCCACCCGTCCCCTGCTGAAGCTGCTACCTGCCTCCCTCCCTGCCTGCCTGTCTGCTGGCCCACTGCACCCCCACTTCACCCCCGAAGCCAACCCTATTACTTTATTAGAGCTAGACTCGCTCCATCCTCCCCCAGCAGCAACTCTATACAGGGACGGCGCGTACAGCGATTCACATGCTGTACATGGCTGGCTCACAAGCCTTCCCTTTGATGTCAATTCTGATGGCGGAGGGAAGGTTCTGGGTCAGCTTTGCAAACGTGTGAGTTGCTGCCTGCGTCCCTGCACGGAGTGCTGCTGGGAGAGAAGGGAACCATTCCGGCTCCAATGAAGTAACAGGGTCGGCTTCGGGGGTGGGAGGTGGTGCAACGGGTTGTCAGACAAGCAGGCAGGGAAGGAGGCAGGCAGCAGCTTCAGCTGTGGGCAGGCAGGGAGGAATCCGTTGCGGCCAGGCCACGTACCCCCAAGGGTACGCATACTGCGTGTTGAGAAACACTGCTCTAGCTCATCCAGAAAAGAGGATGCCATGTTTTCAAGTTTTTCAGATGTATACAATGAAAGATAAAATTCTCGGAAACAATGAACTATTTCAGAATTTAATTTAATTATATTACCATTAACATCCTGAATTGCATGTATAAAAGTGGGGTTCCTTTTTGTCTTCAAGTACTGCGATAATTGATGACCACATCTATTATTACAAGCATAATACGATGCATGTTGCATAAAAACTGTTTACTAGCTTCACTATTAAGAACAAGGTTGTAAGAAGGGGTTTCATGTAAATCACGCAGCACCTTTGTATTATTGGGATTCTTTTGGTATTTATTTTCCAAATTTTTAATAAAAGATTCCTTGATCTTAATTTGGTTTGTTTTCTTTTTATACCAATGTGCTGAATAAGAAATGATTACTCCCTTAATATATGCTTTAAAGGAGTTACACACACAGTGCCAAGGAGTGTCAGAAGGCTTATTCAGGTTAAAAAAAAAGCATTGAATAGTATCTTTAATACGATCATTAAAGTCATCTTTAAGCAATAAATTTGCATCATATCTCCAAGGCCTTCTATTAAATGTTTTAGAGAGATTTTTAAAACACAAAACAACCAGGGCGTGATCAGATATTGAAATTTCTCTTATATCTGCCATATCAATATACTGTGAGAGAGATTTACTAATCAAGAAAAAATAAATGCTGGAAAAAGTAGCATGGGGAGTAAAATGGAAAGTAAAGTCCTTCTCTCCCGGATTAATTGTTCTCCGTGGATCAATCAAATTAAATTGAAATACTAAATCCTGCAGTTTTTGCCATGAACGACTTGTAACAAAGCCACATCGAGATTTCCTATCTAATTTGGGATCAATAATGTTATTGAAATCCCTGCCAATTACAAATGACATATCACCCTCTAACACTAAGGTTTCAGCAATTTCATCAAAGAAAGAAGGACTATCCCCATTAGGACCATAAATATTAACAACAGTGATTGACTTTCCATTTACCAGCAGATTCACTTTAATCCAACTACCATACATATCATTTTGATGTGATATTACTGAAATATCTGGTCAATCATGAATTAACGTACCTACACTACTTTTAATACCAATAGCTATGAGAAGAATAAAGATAGAGAGCATGAAATTTTAAGTTTCATAGATTCAGTAGTAGATAGGTGTGTTTCCTGTAACAACACAAGATCTGGACTAAATTTAGAAATATAATCAAATACCTTCCTTCTCTTAATCATATTGGTTAACCCTTCACATTAAATGTGGCCACTGTGGAACCAAGATCTTTGGGCCAAAAAAATGGCCCAAAAATGGGGTCTCAGTTTATATTTGAGCCTCCTTCTGATGATAGTGCTTTTTTTCATCCCCTCCCCACCCGATGACCAACAATGTTATCTTCCACCCCCTTGATGTCCAGCACTGCAATCCTCCACTCTCCCCTGATGACCAGCACTCCTATCCTCAGGAAGCCGATGCCACTATTATTTCGCCCGCCTCCTGATGACCGGCACTCTTATCCTCCACTACCTACAATCCCCTGCCCCAGACCAACATCATACTTACAGTTCTACCAAACCAACATTGATTGTACTTACAGTTCTAGTGCTCAAGAAGCCAACACTAATGCTCCTTGCTGTGCTGGAAAGGGGCCTTGAGCATCTGCACATGCCCAAGGCCTGCTAGTTCCCTTTCTGGAATTCTCAAGGGAGTTCAGCAAGCTTTGTGGATGCACAGATGTTTTAAGGCCCCACATCAGCTCTGCACAATGCATTGACGTCCACTCCCTGAGCAGTAAGTGTGATATCAGTCTGGGGGAATGGGTAGTGGAGGATAGAAGTGTCCATGCCTGTGTTCTTCAGCTCTGCTGGTGGTCTCATCTGTACTGTTCATTTACTGCGGTCCACCCCCCTCTGAAGCAACTTCAACTTGAGCAAACCACAGCAAAGGAACCTTGTAAAGGAGGCCACGGGCAACGCAGGAGAATCACTGCTGTGCTAGTAACCTCCAAGTAGTTTTCGTGGTGAGGGGGGCTTCAGAACCAGGTGGGGAGAGCATTTGGTAGAACTGGGGGGAGGGAGTAAGAAGGGAGAGATGCTGAATGGGAGGGTAAGAAAGTAGAGGAACAGGGGGCACATGGATGGAGGGTAGAAGAAAGAGATGGCACATGGATGGAGGGGAAGGCAAGAAGAAAGGGAAAGGAGATAGTGCACATGAATGGAGGGAAGTGGAAGAGATGGTGCACATGGATGAAAGTAGGAGAGAAGAAGGAAGAAATGGTGCACATGGATGGATAGAAGTGGGAGAGAAGAGAATAGAGGGATGGAGGAGCGAAGAGAGAGTTGGAAAGAGATTTGAGATGAGGCAGAAAAATAGAAGAGAACTGAATATGAAAATCAGTGCCAAAGATGGATGTAGTGAAAAAAGTGGAGAGGAAAGAAACAGCAAATGTATAAGGAGGCCTTGAAACAGAGTTAAGAGCACAGATGGAACTAGATGATCAGAAAAATAAAATCACTAGATAAAAATGTGGGGAAAATGTTTTTATTTTCAATTTAGTGATTGAATATGGACTGTTCAGGAAGAAATGCATTTCTTTCTGTTTCTCTTGTGGTGTTCTGTCTGGCATAGTAGGGTTTTGTTTGTGTACAGTAGTACTTTTACTTTGTGGGTTTGTATATGAAGAGGTTTTTTTTCTGTTTTCTGAATCGGGCAGCACTACTTACTATGTCAGTAGTCACTGACCCTCTCTCACCCCCAAAGATGTGAATGAAACAGTACATACCATCCTGTATGACAGCTTCAGATGTTATAGCCAGTCCTCTTAGAGCAGCAAGCAGATCTATGGAGTAGCCTAATGGTCAGTGCAGAGATGGAGACACAGGCCGATATACACTTCCCCATCCGTATTCGCAAATTCCGTATCTTTTAAACCAAAAATGCATTTTCATTTTTCAGGCTATTTAAGCCCTGTAAGCCCCCCCTTAAGCCTTACCTGGTGGTCTAGCGGGTTTTCGGGGCAGGTGCGATCTTCCCACACTCCTGCCCCATGCAGATCGCTCACAGGAAATGGCTTGAGAGACTATGAGAGTTCAAGACAGCCATTTCCTTTGAGCGATCTGCATGGGGCAGGTGTGTGGGAAGATCGCTCCTGCCTGAAAACCCGTTAGACCACCAGATAAGGTTTAAGGGGGAGATTTCAGGGCTTAAAATAGCTGGGGGAAGCGGGGGTTAGGGGTAGAACCGGCCGAATATTATTCACAGTTTTTTAATATTCGCGGGCTGGCTCTGCCCTAACCACCATGAATACGGAGGGGGAAGTGTACCACTTTAACTAATACACTTGTGGTAGAAAATGTGATCCTTCCAAAACCCATCCATAATCTACTGTACCGACATAAAGGTGATATCTACAGGCATAAGGGCTATTAGGGTGGTATACATTTGGGTACATTAGGTTTTGGGTGAGTTTTGGAGGGCTCACCATATTTGTAAGAGGGTTATGGTGATTTGTGTACCTGGGAACTTGTATGTGAAGTTCTCTACAGTGCCCTCTAGGGTGCTCTGTGTGGACTCAGATTGGCAATGGGTCACGAGCGGAGTTCCGCAGGGGTCGGTGCTGGGACCTCTACTATTCAATATATTTATTAACGATCTGGAGACGGGGACAAAATGTGAGGTTATCAAATTTGCTGATGACACCAAACTCTGCAGCAGGGTTAGAAACACGGAAGACTGCGAAGACCTACAAAGGGACCTAACGAGACTGGAAGACTGGGCAAAAAAGTGGCAAATGAGTTTTAACGTAGAGAAATGCAAGGTCATGCATGTAGGGAAAAAGAACCCGATGTTCAACTACAAAATGGGGGGAACACTGCTAGGGGTGAGTAACCTGGAAAGGGACCTGGGGGTGATGGTCGACTCATCACTGAAACCATCGGTGCAATGTGCGACAGCCTCAAAGAAAGCAAACAGAATGCTGGGCATCATCAAAAAGGGTATCACGACCCGGACGAAGGAAGTCATCATGCCGCTGTATCGCGCAATGGTGCGCCCGCACCTGGAGTACTGTGTTCAATACTGGTCGCCGTACCTCAAGAAGGACATGGCGGTACTCGAGGGAGTGCAGAGGAGGGCGACTAAGCTGATAAAAGGTATGGAAAATTTTCCATACGCTGACAGGTTAAAAATGCTGGGGATGTTCTCCCTGGAGAAAAGGAGACTTAGAGGGGACATGATAGAAACCTTCAAAATCCTAAGGAACATAGAGAGAGTAAATAAGGACAGATTCTTCAAACTGAGAGGAGCCACAAGCACTAGGGGTCACTCGGAGAAATTGAAAGGGGACAGGTTTAGAACAAATGCTAGAAAATTCTTTTTTACACAGAGGGTGGTAGACACATGGAACGCGCTTCCGGAGGAAGTGATAGGCCAGAACTCTGTACAAGGATTCAAGAAGGGTTTGGATAGGTTCCTGGAGGATAAGGGGATAGAGGGGTACAGATAGAACTTGAGGTAGGTTATAGAAGTGGTCAGAAACCACTTCACAGGTCGCAGACCTGATGGGCCGCCGCGGGAGCGGACCGCTGGGCGAGATGGACCTCGGTCTGACCCAGTGGAGGCAACTTCTTATGTTCTTATGTAATGCTGGCCATTCCTATATCCCGATGGCTGGATCTTATTGTGTTTTTCATTTATACTTTTTTAAAAAGATATACACATCAAAGACAAACACGTCTAGGAAATGGTCATTTCTGGGGGAAAAAAGACATTTTTCTAGTTAGAAAATTGTGATTTTATCTACTGGGTATTTGGGCATTTTTCCCAAAATGTCTAAACTCATATTTAGATGTTATATTGAAAATGCCCCTCTACATTTTTACTCTTTTGCATGGTACACTTAGGTGCTCCCATTAACAGCTACCATTGTCATGGCATAAATTTTAGTTTCCAAGTTTATTTAGACTGTGATATACCACACTGCATAAATTATCATTGCGATTTACAATTAATATATTAGAACAGTGAAGGAGGAAAGAGAAAGAAGGAAAATAAAGTGCATAGAGAAACTACAGTATATGATAGAACATGGATAGGAGAATACTCCTAACTACTGCTACTTATCATTTCTATACCATGACTAGACATATGCAGTGCTGTACATCAAAATATAGAAGAGACAGTCCCTGCTCAAAAGAGCTTACAATCTAGTCAAGACAGACAAACTTTATATGGCAGTAAGAGTGCATTCTATGTTCTCTGTGCAGGGCAGTTGACCTGTCTGATCCTTCATAGGAGCAGGAGTGAATGGTAGTATGTGAGGGAGTTCAGTGATCAAAAACGTCTTTGAAGCGAAAAGGTTTGAGGGTGACTACATTTGTCTAAAGATGTCTAAGATAGGAGAGAAGAGCATTCTATAAGGCGGGACCAGTGACTGAAAAATTGGTAGTGTGAGTGGATTCATGTGTGACCTGTCTGGCAGTGGGGATTACAAAAAAGATTTTAATGTAAAGAAGATCAAAGAGTCTGAATTGGTAGGTAGGGGATTAGGAGTTGATCAACATATGGTGATGAGTTCATTTGATGGGTTATGAAAACTAGAAGTAGAATCTTGTTGGTGTGTTATTGGGAGCCAGTGAGCAGACTTGAGCAGGGTGTAACATGGTTGTATTTCTTTGCCCCTTCTATTAACTTTATGGAGGAGTTCTGAATGATTTGCAGTCATATTATGACCTTATTTCTAATGCCCTGATAGAGAGCATTGCCGTAGTCTAGTTGGCTGATCACTAGGAAATGTATCAATATTAGGAGAGCAGATAGATAAAGGAGGGCTTTAAACTAGGTAAGTTGGGGGAGGGTACGGGCACAAACAACCTAGTAAGCTGCCAATACTTTTTTGAGACTAAGGTAAGTAAACGCCGATCTGGGTCAGGGGAGAGTATACACACTTTCGAGTCTGGGGTTGGCTCACATTATAATTCTGGGTCACATTGTAATTCTGGGTCTAGGGGGGAGTACACATTGTAATTCTGGGTCTAGAGTGAGTATACATTGTAATTCTGGGTTCAGCGAGAGAACACACATTGCAAATTGTACTAAAGGAGTTCAAGTAGCCCAAGTGGGAATACCCCCAAAGGGTACACACATTTCCGAGTCTGGGATAGGAACACACTGTAGTTCTGGGTCTGGGGAGTCTGGGATAGGTGCACGTTGTAACTCTGGGTCTAGGGAAAGTACAAAACATGCGAATAATGCTAAAAGGTGTCCAAGTAGCTCAAGCGGGAACATCCCCACTGAGACATAACAAACATACAACATGGAGGGCTATGTACGTAAACGCCCACAGTCTGGGAAACAAGATCCTGGAATTAGAAACAGAAATGAGGAATGCCGACCTGGATGTGGTGGCGATATCTGAGACCTGGCTCACGGATTCCCACGGGTGGGACATGGTCATACTGGGTTACAACTTGCTTCGCCGGGACAGGGAGGGCAAAATGGGAGGAGGTGTAGCATTATATACTAAAGATGACATTAAGGTCACCAGAATCACAGATGTCCACTACACTGGGGAATCCCTTTGGGTAAATTTGGCCAGAGGGAAGGACAAATGCCTGTATCTTGGCGTAATATACAGACCCCCCAAGACAACAGGATGACCTAGATATGGAATTAATCGGAGATATAGAGAATATCACCTTGCGTGGGGACACAGTATTGTTAGGTGACTTCAACATGCCTGATGTGGATTGGGATACACTTTCCTCTGCTTCCGGCAGCAGCAGGAGGCTATTAAACTCTATGAAGGGAGCAAAACTCAGGCAACTGGTGTTGGAACCAACAAAGGATCAGGCAATACTGGACCTGATACTTACCAATGGAGAAAGTGTCACAGAGGTCTCGGTAGGCGACACATTGGCCTCCAGTGACCACAATATGGTATGGTTCAATATCAGGAAAGGTTTCACTAAATCTACCACACTGACCAAGGTCCTCAAATTCAAGGACACAAACTTCAAAGAAATGGGAGACTTTGTTCACCAAGCAGAAACCGATAATGTGGAAGAAATGTGGTCGACTTTGAAAGCCACCATACAAGAAGCAACAAACCGCTATGTTAAATCAGTAAGTAAACGGCGAAGGAACAATAAGCCACAGTGGTTCTCTGCGGAGATTTCGGACCTCATCAAGGAGAAGAAAAAAGCATTCATCTCTTACAAATCAGGGAAACAGGACTCTAGGGAAGTCTATCTGGCCAAGTCAAAAGCCGTCAAAACAGCAGTTAGGGAGGCCAAATTCCGCATGGAGGAGTCTCTAGCGAAGAACATCCAGAAAGGAGATAAATCCTTCTTCAGGTATATCAGTGACAGAAATAAGAACTCAGGCGGGATAGTACGTCTTAGGAAACCAGGCGGAGACTATGTAGAAGTGGACTCGGAAAAAGCCCAACTGTTAAATGAATACTTCTGCTCAGTCTTCACCCGCGAGGTGGCAGGACTCGGCCCTCAGCTAAGAGACAAGGGTTGACGCAGATGACCCGTTTAGTAATTTCGAGTTTACACCCAGCGGTGTCTACTGCGAGCTGTCAAAGCTTAAGGTTAACAAGGCAATGGGGCCTGACAACCTACACCCCAGGGTGCTCAGGGAGTTGTGTGATGTCTTGGTGGAACCACTATCCACGCTCTTCAATCTCTCCCTTAGTACGGGTAACGTCCCGTTGGACTGGAAGACGGCTAACGTCATTCCACTCCACAAGAAAGGCTCCAAGATGGAGACAGCAAACTACAACCGGTGAATCTCACATCAATAGTGTGCAAACTAATGGAAACTCTAATCAAACGCCAATTGGATACGATCCTGAACAAGGAGAATCTACGGGATCCCCATCAACATGGATTTACTAAGGGGAGATCCTGCCAATCCAACCTGATTAGCTTCTTTGACTGGGTGACAAGGAAGCTGGATGTTGGGGAGTCCCTGGTAATCATACCTAGACTTCAATAAAGCATTCGATAGCGTACCACACCACAGGTTGCTGAGCAAGATGAATTCTATAGGATTGGGCAACACATTGACGAAATGGGTTGGGAACTGGCTTGGAGGTAGGCTTCAGAGGGTAGTGGTGAACGGCACCCCCTCCGAAATGACGGAGGTAATCAGTGGAGTGCAGCAGGGCTTGGTCCTGGGCCCGATCCTATTCAAAGTCTTTATAAGAGACTTGGCAGAAGGGCTGCGAGGTAAAATAACATTATTCGCCGATGACGCCAAACTAAGCAATGTAGTGGGCAAAAGCACAACAGACATAAATTCAATGTCCGACAACATGATGCACAACCTACTCCTACTGGAGCGCTGGTCTAGGTCCTGGCAACTCAGCTTCAATGCCAAAAAATGCAAAGTCATGCACCTGGGCAGCCAAAATCCATGCAAGACTTAAACCCTTAATGGCGAGATCCTAACAAGAACTGAAGCAGAACGAGACTTAGGGGTGATCGTCAGTGAGAACATGAAGACTGCCAATCAAGTGGAGCAAGCTTCATCCAAGGCAAGGCAAATCATAGGTTGCATACTGTGGCCAGCCTTATAGCCTAAATCAGGGCTTCGGAACAATCCTGAAAGTAGCCATCAACAATGTACCAGCGTGTGACCCAACAGGGAGTCACCTGCAGGACTGAACCTTCAAAATCATCCACAAATATTGTCCCACAAGAATCAAGTCTTCACACAAGGAAGCAGATTTTGAAAAATAAGTCAATTTTACTCATTCAATAAAACAGGTAAGTAATTCCTCAATCTTTGTCACAGTAGTCAAGATTCCATGCCTCAATAAAGAAGAAAGAAAAGAAAACTGCCAAAAACAAGAAGGCATGAAAACAAAACAGTTCACAAACAAAATCAAACTTTCTTCTTCTGCTTCTTAATTCTCAATTGTCTTTTAGGTCACAGTTCAATGCAGAGGTTGCTCTGCCTGCTCCAAAGCAGGTATGTCAGTACATCAGCAATAAAGTTCAGCATTCAGAATTCCTCAATTCACAATAAAAAAAACCCAAAATAAAAGAAAGCCTCTGGCAACAATCTAGGTCTACCAGGAACAGGAGAGTGTAATAGGTTTTGCAAAAATAAAGGCCTTAAGATAGGCTTTCAAATTCCCTCCCAAGGTGGAAGCAAAACCTCTCCCCACTTTACACTCCTAGCTTTCTCAAAGTTCACATTCATTAAAAAGAAGAAAAAAAAACAACAGCACACAAACAGACCAAAAGCAAACACACTCACTGTTTGTGGCTGGAAGCCAAGTCCACCTGCATCAGCTCAGGGTAATTAGATTCACTGCCAGAACAGGCTTCTTGAAAATCCATAGGTTCAACCCTTAGGAGGGACAAGTCTTCAGCTTGTTCAGCCTCGAGCAGCTCCATGGGTTGTGGCCCGTTGTCCCTGTTTGGCTCAGGAGGATCCCTAGGGAGGCAAGGCTTAAACTTCCTCCCTAACCGGCTTCCTGGTCTGAATGCCAGTGCTGGCTTATCTAGTCTAGGGGCGTGCCCTGTTCTAGGTGTGTCAGCAGATCTCCAGGGGCCTCTAGAGCTCCCCTGGTGGTGGTTTGTACAAATCTCACTACCTTCCTCTTCAGAAATATCTGGCTCCTCCTGGTGGTCAGTGGCATTATTTCTCAAACTAACATCCTCGAAAATCCTGAAATTTTCTTTCCTGGATTTTACTTTTACTTTTTTACTTGGTTTGACTGGGACCTTGGCAGGCCTTGCGTCTGACTGGTCACATACCCCCACCCTTAAACGATGCTTATCCCTATAAGCATGGAGTTGGCCAGTATTTTCTGGGATCCGTGAGAGAATGTCGACATTAGTATTCATCTTGCCCGGTCGGTGAACCACTGTGAACCGGAAAGTTTGCAGTGCGAGATACCACCGAGTGAGTCGTGCATTATTGTTCCTCATCGTGCTCAACCATTTTAATGCAGCATGATCAGTAACAAGAGTAAACGCACGTTCTTCCAGGTAGTGTACTAAAGTCTCCATTGCCCACTTAACCGCCAAACATTCTAACTCTACTACAGGGTAGTTCCTTTCATTAGGATGCAATTTCCTACTTAAATATAGGACGGGGTGCTCAAGCCCCTGCTCCTCCTGACTAAGGATGGCCCCTAATCCACACCCGGAAGCATCAGTCTGTAGAGTGAATGGTTTCTTAAAATCCACGGCAGTCAAGACTGGTTGTCTACACAGGCTCCCCTTCAAGTCCTGAAAAGCTTCTGTACTGCCAGACCCCCAGGGTAATTTGTCGGGACCCTCTTTTTTTAACATATTGGTTAATGGGGTAGCTCTGGTGGCAAAATCTGGGATAAACCTCCTATAGTACCCAAGAAGTCCCAGAAATCCCCGCAACTGCTTCTTCGAAGTAGGACGTGGATAGTCCTGGATACACTGAACCTTATCCACTAGGGGCCTAATTTTCCCTCGCCCTACTGTGTATCCTAAGTATTTAACTTCATGTTGGCCCAAAAAACATTTCTTTGGATTTATGGTAAATCCTGCCTTTCTGAGAGATTCCAGCACAGCTGTAACCTGCTCTAGGTGTTGGGTCCACGATGCAGAATATATGACAATATCGTCTAGGTAGGCCTCTGCGTAGGCTTGGTGTCCCCTTAGGACCTCGTTCACTGTGCGTTGGCAAGTTATAGCAGCCCCGTGAAGTCCGAAAGGCATTCAGGTAAATTGATAGAGTCCATAGGGGGTACTAAAAGCTGTTTTGGGCTTGGCAGCAGCAGTTAGGGGAATCTGCCAATACCCTTTGGTAAGGTCAATGGTCGACAAATACCGCGCCTGACCAAGACGGTCCAACAACTCATCCACCCTCGGCATAGGAAACGCATCAAATTGCGAAACCTCATTGACCTGACGAAAATCAATACAAAAACGGGGAGACCCATCTGCCTTTGGGACGATCACAATTGGGCTGCACCAGGGACTCAGTGAGGGTTCGATGACACCCAATGCCAACATTTTCTGGACTAACCCATTAACTAATTTCTTTTTTTCTTCGGACAATCGGTAAGGGCGGACCCTCACTATCCTGCCCGGGGCAGTTATGATGTCATGGGCGATGCCTTTCGTATGACCTGGAATGTGGGAAAACACATCCGAAAACCTTCCCACTAGGGCCTGTACTTGCTGTTTCTGGGTTACTGAGAGCTCCGAGCCTACATTAACCTTCTCGTCCCGTCCTAGGTCGGCTATCTGAGGACCTAGATCGTCTTCTTGGCACCGCTGGGCAACTAATGCTAAAGTTTCCCTGTCTTTCCACTGTTTCAGAAGGTTAACGTGATAGGTCTGGAGGTGGTTCTTTTCATTTTTTACTCTATAGTTCACTGGACCTAGTTTCTCTACTATTGTAGCTAGCCCTTTCCATTGTGCCAGAAACTTGTGAGGGTCTGAGGGCACCAATATCAACACCCGCTCCCCCACTTCAAACTGGCGTTCCTTAGCCCTCTTGTCGTAATATGTTTTCTGTTTGCTTTGAGCCCATTCCAAGTTCTCCTTACCTAACCCCGCCAACTGGGCTAGTCTCTGCCTCAACTGGGCTAAATGGGACAACACATTAACTTCCCTTTCTTCCGGAGGATCCCAGCCCTCCTTAACCACATCCAGGAGTCCCCGGGGCATGCGCCCATACATCATTTCGAAGGGACTAACTCCCAACGAATCTTGCACTCTCTCTCGGGCTGTGAACAACACATAGGGGAGAAACAAATCCCAATCTCTCATATCACCTTTCAATCCTTTCTTAAGCATATGTTTCAGGGATATGTTAAAATTCTCAACCAGGCCGTTCGCTTGGGGATGGTAAGCAGACGTCCTGATATGTCTAATCCCTAGGTCCCCCCAAAATTCTTCCATCTCCCTTACTACCTTGATCAGATAAAACTTCCCGGGGAAAACCCACCATACAAAATAAATTCATCAACTCCTTCATCAATACTTTAGACGAGGTTTTCCGTAATGGAAAGGCCCATGGAAATCTTGTGGCCACATCCATGATTACAAAAATGAAATTATACCCCCATGGAGTTCTTTCTAAAGGGCCCACTATGTCCATTGCTAACCTCCTAAGGGGCTCACTCACCACTGGAATCGGAATAAGGGGTGCTCGAGCCGGTTTACTCAAGGTTAGCCGCTGACAGGTGGGGCAGGACTTACAGAACTCCTCTACCTCTTGTCTCAACCCTGGCCAAAAGAACCTGTCCAGGACCTGGGTCTGGGTAGCCTGTATCCCCTTGTGTCTGGCTAAAGGGGAGTCGTGAGCCATCTGTAGAATAATCCTGCGAAATCCCTTCGGGACCACTAATTGTTCCCGTTTCTTCCCTGAGGCCTCTGGGGATACTTCCTCCCTATAAAGGAGACCTCTTGTGATCCTAAGCCCTATTTTACTTGCCTGAGGACCCGTAGCCTGCCTCCAGAGGTCTTGTAACGAAGGGTCAGTACGCTGCTCACTGGGAAATGTGGGAAAAGTGTCAACTATCTCCTGTGATAACCCTGGAAATTCCTGTTTCTGACCAGTCTTCTTCAATGCCTGAGCCCTCTGTTGCTTCTGTCTCCGCTTTTGGGCTCTTGAGGCTTTCGCTTGCTTCTGAGTCGGACTTTCCACTACCCCTTCCTGAAAGGGAAATATCTTTCCAAGTTCACCTTCCGGTTCTGTTATCTGGAAGCCCTGTGAACGAGTGTTAACAAAGCCCTGCTTGGACCTTATGACTTCGCCCAACCCCGGCCAGTCTTGACCAAAAATTAGATCATATGGGGCCCCTGAGACCAAAGCAACAGAAATTTGATATACTCTATTCTGATACAACACAGTAGTGGGCCTCAGAGCATACATTACTTCGTCCCCATGTATGCATCTTATGACTACCCTCCGGGTATGGGAAACTTCTTCCTCCCCAGGGAACACTTTCTTCCAAAACTGCATGGACATCATCGACTGATCAGCTCCGGTGTCGATCATGGCTACTGTCTCTTGACCACCCACAGAGACCCTAATAGTGTATGCAGACTGGAGGCCCCGCCCTGGGGTATGGGAATCAGTAAATTCCAAGTTACCTCTAGCGCCCTGGCTGGATAAGTTTATGACTTTACTCGCATTTTGTGTATGTCCCCTTCTTCCTCCCCTATAGCCTTTCCTATCTTGGTTGGAGGGACTAGATCTATGCATAGAGGCTTGGGGAACTCTGTGAGGGCCTCCCTTCTCTCTTTTCTTGCTAAACTTGTCAGAATAAGGTTTATATGGACGTACCGGGGACTGTTCCCGATTTCCATCTAAGGGTTTGTGAGTATTGAAGTGGGTTCCTACCCCTTCTTCCCTAGCCAAACAGGACAACCACCGTTCTACCCCTTGCTCAGGAGACCCCCCAGCAGGAACTGCCACCCTCTCAGTAGCGGAGTCCTCGGTTGCTATTGTCCGTAAGTTAATAGGTGAAAACTCAAATAGTCCTACCGGATCTGCAACTGGCACATCAGGTGACGATATTCGTTCTGGATGTACTATCTTTTGCTGCAAAAATTGCATGAAGTGCTTATTTTGCTGTTGCATGGCTTGCAGCAGATTCCCCTGTCTTTGCTCCATGCCTTCCTGGCAAGCTTGCCGGCGTTCGTCACGCGCCTTTAAGATAACCTCCAGTTCCTCCCGCTGCTGCCGATGCTCTTCAGCCAATACTGCGAACATCCGAGCTTGCTCCATAGCACGAACCTGAAAGTTAAACACAAAGAAAAGGAACCCAAGTGTGGCCGTTTGGTAAGAGTGTTCCTCCCCTTACTCGCCTCCCCAGCTTCCAGTCCTCCCCAACCAGCACTACCTAATCCTCACCAGCTACCCCGGATACCCTTACCGGAGGTACTGATGAGTCTTCGCCTTTGTGCTGATTGGGTGCACCGCCCATGCTGTCACCGGTCTGGAACTGGGGTTCAGTCTGGTCCACTGGTCCCTCTGGGTCCTCCTGGAACTCAGCTCTGGACTCCTGGTCTGCTTCTCTCCGACTCCAACTCCAACTGAGCTCCATGCAGTTCTCCTCCAAAGGATATGCTGCAAGTTTTTATCCTGGTTTCCGGTTGGCAACTCCTCCTTCGAGTAGGTCTCCGGAAATACTAGATAAAGTACTTCAAAAAAAATATCAGTGTTTCTCCAAACAAAACACCTTGGCTAATAATCCAATCATCACGATTCACTGTGTCAAAATACAGGATACACACAAGTCCAAAAAAAAAAAAAATAAAGTCCAGAACAAAACTTTTTTTTTTTTTTTAATTGCAGTTCCTCAAAGTGTCCTGCAGGAGGTGCAACATCCCACTCCTGATACCATTTATGTGGCCAGCCTTATAGCCTAAATCAGGGCTTCGGAACAATCCTGAAAGTAGCCACCAACAATGCACCAGCGTGTGACCCAACAGGGAGTCACCCTGCAGGACTGAACCTTCAAAATCATCCACAAATATTGTCCCACAAGAATCAAGTCTTCACACAAGGAAGCAGATTTTGAAAAATAAGTCAATTTTACTCATTCAATAAAACTGGTAAGTAATTCCTCAATCTTTGTCACAGTAGTCAAGATTCCATGCCTCAATAAAGAAGAAAGAAAAGAAAACTGCCAAAAACAAGAAGGCATGAAAACAAAACAGTTCACAAACAAAATCAAACTTTCTTCTTCTGCTTCTTAATTCTCAATTGTCTTTTAGGTCACAGTTCAATGCAGAGGTTGCTCTGCCTGCTCCAAAGCAAGTATGTCAGTACATCAGCAATAAAGTTCAGCATTCAGAATTCCTCAATTCACAATCAAAAAAAACCAAAATAAAAGAAAGCCTCTGTCAACAATCTAGGTCTACCAGGAACAGGAGAGTGTAATAGGTTTTGCAAAAATAAAGGCCTTAAGATAGGCTTTCAAATTCCCTCCCAAGGTGGAAGCAAAACCTCTCCCCACTTTACACTCCTAGCTTTCTCAAAGTTCACATTCATTAAAAAGAAGAAAAAAAAACAACAGCACACAAACAGACCAAAAGCAAACACACTCACTGTTTGTGGCTGGAAGCCAAGTCCACCTGCATCAGCTCAGGGTAATTAGATTCACTGCCAGAACAGGCTTCTTGAAAATCCATAGGTTCATCCCTTAGGAGGGACAAGTCTTCAGCTTGTTCAGCCTCGAGCAGCTCCATGGGTTGTGGCCC
The DNA here is from genome assembly GCF_902459505.1 of Geotrypetes seraphini. Lineage (NCBI taxonomy): Eukaryota > Metazoa > Chordata > Amphibia > Gymnophiona > Dermophiidae > Geotrypetes > Geotrypetes seraphini. The sequence continues at coordinate 208,152,900 of NC_047088.1, forward strand.
GTTGTCCCTGTTTGGCTCAGGAGGATCCCTAGGGAGGCAAGGCTTAAACTTCCTCCCTAACCGGCTTCCTGGTCTGAATGCCAGTGCTGGCTTATCTAGTCTAGGGGCGTGCCCTGTTCTAGGTGTGTCAGCAGATCTCCAGGGGCCTCTAGAGCTCCCCTGGTGGTGGTTTGTACAAATCTCACTACCTTCATCTTCAGAAATATCTGGCTCCTCCTGGTGGTCAGTGGCATTATTTCTCAAACTAACATCCTCGAAAATCCTGAAATTTTCTTTTCTGGATTTTACTTTTACTTTTTTACTTGGTTTGACTGGGACCTTGGCAGGCCTTGCGTCTGACTGGTCACAATATGCAGGAGTTAAGTCAGCCGTAAGCCTGAAGTCATTATGCCATTGTATAGATCCATGGTGAGGCCCCACCTGGAATACTGTGTGCAATTCTGGAGGCCGCATTACCGTAAGGATGTGTTGAGACTGGAGTCGGTCCAGAGAATGGCCACCCGGATGGTCTCGGAACTCAAGGATCTCCCGTACGAGGAACAGCTGGATAAGTTGCAGCTGTACTCACTCGAGGAACGCAGAGAGAGGGGTGACATGATCGAGACATTCAAGTATCTCACGGGCCGCATCGAGGTGGAAGAAGATATCTTCTTTTTCAAGGGTCCCGCGGCAACAAGGGGGCATCCGTGGAAAATCAGGGGCGGGAAACTGCACGGGGACACCAGGAAATTCTTTTTCACTGAAAGGGTGGTTGATCGCTGGAATAGTCTTCCACTTCAGGTTATTGAGGCCAGCAGCATGCCTGATTTTAAGGCTAAATGGGATAGACACGTGGGATCTATTCACAGAGAAAGGTAGGGGAGGGTCATTGGGGTGGGCAGACTAGATGGGGCGTGGCCCTTATCTGCCGTCTATTTCTATGTTTCTATGAGGGGTTTAAGTGAACTGATTTTCCGAAGTTTGAAGAAGCATCATTGAATGAGGAAATTCGTGATTGGAATGAGAGTCTATTGAACATTTTGAAGGTGGGGTAACTGGAATGTTTGATAATAACAAAGGAGATGCTAGTTCCTGGTGGGTAGTGTTCAGCAGTAGGAGGACCCTAGATATTGGGGGGGGAAGGTGGTAAAGAAGTAGGTGGTTATCATATAGCTAGGAAGTAATTTTACTTGTTTGCATTAATATCATATATCTGTGTGGAATCTGAAGGAATGAAAGAATGAAGAAGCTGAGTGATATCACAAGCAAATATTGTGAAGCCTGTAGATTGGGCAAGAACCAGTAGCAGTGCCGTGAAAATGTTTAACAGAGCAGGTACTAGGATGGAACCTTTGGGGACTCCGCAGGGTATGGTAAAGGATTTAGAAGAGGTATTTTCTTCATCTCTTACTTGCACCACTTTTAAATCTTTTCTTCATTATGGGCAAATGAATAAATAAATGTAAATAGAAGAAAACATTTTTACTTTCTCTGGAGATAAAGGGAGGGCGGGTGGGGGGGAGGGGGGAACACCTGCCAGTCCAGTTTTTCAAAAATCACCAGGAATAGTAACTTTGTGGCAGTCAGTTTCTGGAGCTTGGGCAGCACCAGAGCAGCTCCAACTATGTAAGGAGAGGAACCTATACTATAACTGTGTGATGCAAGCTAGAATGGGCTTTAGAAACAGTGCAGACACCTTTCTCTTATTGACTGGCTGATCTTTGCTTTTTCTACCACAGCCAGCAGTGTGAACACTGACACCAAATGGACTTCTAAGGAACAGCAGTGAGAATTCAGGCAGATTTACTCAGCTGAATTTCTCATAATATTGTACCAGCTAAAGCAGTGGTTTCAAACTCAAATCCTTCGCAGGGCCACATTTTGGCTTTGTAGGTGCTTGGAGGGCCTCAGAACAAAAAATAGTAAATGTTTTTTTAAAACAATGACAATTCTGCATGAGGTAAAATTCTTTATCTATATATATAAAATCGGAGGTATGTATGTGTGTGTGTATGTGTGTATGTGCCGCGATCACGCAAAAACGGCTTGACCGATTTGAACGAAACTTGGTATGCAGATCCCTCACTACCTGGGATGATATGTTCTGGGGGTCTCGCGGCCCACCTGCACACTTGGGCGGAGCTACAAACATAAAATCAGATTTCACCCATTCATGTCAATGGAAAAAATGTAAAAAGCTGCCAACGCAAAAACGGCTTGCCCGATTTGAACAAAACTTGGTATGCCGATCCCTCACTACCTGGGGTGATATGTTCTGGGGGTCTCGCATCCCACCTGCACATGTGGGCGGAGCTACAAACAGACAATCAGATTTCACCCATTCATGTCAATGGCAACAATGTAAAAAGCTGCCATTCTCACAGTAATTCCAACTACCTGGGGTGATATGTTCTGGGGGTCTCTCGGCCCACCTGCACACGTGGGCGGAGCTACAAACAACATCAGATTTCACCCATTCATGTCAATGCAAAAAATGTAAACAGCTGCCATTCTCACAGTAAATCAAAAACGGCTTGACCGATTTGAACGAAACTTGGTATGCAGATCCCTCACTACCTGGGGGTGATATGTTCTGGGGGTCTCGCGGCCCACCTGCACACGTTGGAGGAGCTACAAACAGAAAATCATATTTCACCCATTCATGTCAAAGGAAAAAATGTAAAAAGCTGCCATTCTCACAGTAATTCCAACTACCTGGGGTGATATGTTCTGGGGGTCTCGCGGCCCACCTGCACACGTGGGCAGAACTACAAACAGAACATCAGATTTCACCCATTCATGTCAATGGAAAAAAAGTAAAAAGCTGCCATTCTCACAGTACTTCAAAAACGGCTTGACCGATTTGAACGAAACTTGGTATGCAGATCCCTCACTACCTGGGGTGATATGTTCTGGGGGTCTCGCGGCCCACCTGCACACGTGGGCGGAGCTACAAACAGAACATCAGATTTCACCCGTTCATGTCAATGGAAAAAAAGTAAAAAGCTGCCATTCTCACAGTACTTCAAAAATGGCTTGACCGATTTGAACGAAACTTGGTATGCAGATCCCTCACTACCTGGGGTGATATGTTCTGGGGGTCTCGCGGCCCACCTGCACACATGGGCGGAGCTACAAACAGAACATCAGATTTCACCCATTCATGTCAATGCAAAAAATGTAAACAGCTGCCATTCTCACAGTAAATCAAAAACGGCTTGACCGATTTGAACGAAACTTGGTATGCAGATCCCTCACTACCTGGGGTGATATGTTCTGGGGGTCTCGCGGCCCACCTGCACACGTGGGCGGAGCTACAAACAGAACATCAGATTTCACCCATTCATGTCAATGCAAAAAATGTAAACAGCTGCCATTCTCACAGTAAATCAAAAACGGCTTGACCGATTTGAACGAAACTTGGTATGCAGATACCTCATTACCTGGGGTGATATGTTCTGGGGGTCTCTTCACCCAAGAATTTATATGTTCTTGCTCCTGGAGGTGAAACTAAAAATGTTGTTTATAATCAAGTTTTGTGTTAGTTGTATTGTATTCATTTTGTCAAAGATTTCACATTATAATTTGAATATTGTACTTTTTATAAAGCTGTAAAAAAATAATTTCATTCACCACTATAAAGTATCTTTATTTGAATCCATTTACAGTTTTATTGCTATAATTAAATACCCGTGCAACGCCGGGGCATCAGCTAGTAGTTTATAAATCTTTCCTTTTGTTAAGTCTTAATAATAATATTGTAATTTATAGCTAAAGAGACATGCGATCAAGAAACTGTTTTATTTTACTTTTGTGATTATGATAAACATACCGAGGGCCTCAAAATAGTAGCTGGCGGGCCGCGAGTTTGAGACCACTGAGCTAAAATCTCTGTTACAGCCCTAACAGACAAAGCCACAAAAAGGTGGTATACAAGTCCCCTAAGATTTATTAAAGGATGGAAAAGTTTTAAATATCAAAAATCTCAATGACTTATCCTCAATCAATACAGAAGACCAGTCAAAAACTATGAAATTGATATAGGCTAAATCACTAAATAGATTTCTTGGAGACTCAAAAAAATGGGAGAAAAAAAATCCTCAGTTAAGCTTCATATGGCCAATAAAAACCTCCCAGTTAGAAATTTCTTCAAACTGTTCATTAATAAAGCTGCCCGTTCTGGATGAATATTGGAGCAGGAGATTCCTGAAGAAGCCAGCGGGCAAAACGGGGATGACCCTGTTGGATTTCTGCTTGCCATCTATGGGAAGATTATAGAAGCAGCTTGAGACGCTGCTGGAAACAGTCTGTGAATGATCAATGGAGGACGGATTGCAGGCAGAAAAAGTTAAGTGTTTGGTTTCATTTTTTTATGCTGGCTTGAAGGACGATTAGGCTATACTGTGCTGCTGTGTGCATTTGCATTTTTTGGAGACTTTAATAAAGAACAGTTTGAAGAAATTTGTAACTGGGAATTTTTTTGGCTATTTGAAGCTTAACTGAGGCCTTTTTTCTCCCATTTTTTTGAGTCTCCAAGAAAGCTGTTTAGTGATATAGCCTATAGCAATTGCATAGTTGTTGACTGGTCTCCTATATTGACTGTAGGCGCGATTTGTGAGTTTGTGAAGTTATTGCATTAGCATTGACACTTTTTAAAATTGGCAAAGTAAGACCCCTGATTCAGTTTTGGTGAAACAAGGAAGTTCCCTGTTGGGTCCTTTACTGAAGATGCCTGTATAACACAATGTGTGTCCAGTGTGTGCTTTCCTATACAGGGATTATACCAGCAACATTTTTTGACTAGCAGCTAATTATCTGCCTTTTCTTTGCCTTTAAGTGCACATTGCTGGAACTGTGCCTTATGTGGTATTTTGAACTTGCTCTGCAATTTGAAAATGTCTTACCCTACATAATTTGAGTGGAGGATGCAGTTGCAGACAGAAGATTGATTGACTATTTAGATATGATTTGTGAAAGTGGAGTTTTTTGAGCCCATGATGCCGAACTGAGGCTTTTCACTGCTTTCTTTCCTTTTCATGTCTTCTTGGTTTTCTTTGATGTGTGAATGTGCTGTGGAGTGATGTTCCTCTAAATATTTTATAGACTACTGTAGGTTTGTAGTTGATTGCAGGGGGTTCTTTGTATTGGTTTCTTTAGAGTATGAGTTCTGTAGACTGAGTGATTGAACATATTCTCTCCTAGTAGTGTGGTGGTATACAAGTCCCCCATTGTCTTTTTCCACCACTCTCCTTCTTGCTGCCATAGGTTCTCTGGGTTTCTGCAGTTAACTCTAGCTTGAGTGGCTGGTTCAGCTGCTATCTCTTCTGGTCTCAGGGATAGCTGTTTTTGTAGTTTGCAAGCTCTTCTTCTGCTCAGAGGTCAGGCCTTATCACTCTCTGATGCAGTTCAAGCTGTAGATTCCCTACATTGGTTTGCTCTGATATCTGTCTCTCTTGCTTCTTTGATTAAAGGACTGTTTTCTGATGAATTGGGTCAAATTTTGGTTACCCCTATTCTTAAAGATCAGAAGGTATCAATTGCCACGAAATCCAATTATAGACTCATAGCAAGCATTCCTTTGTTTACCAAATTACTGGAAGGTTTAGTTAATTTAGAATTAGTAAATTATTTGGATAAATTTAATATCCTTAATGACCATCAGTCGGGATTTAGAAGAGGATATAGTACAGAGACCTTCTTAACTTCAATGCTTGATTATCTTCATGGTCTATTTAGCAAAGGCACTAGTGCCTTAATTCTTCAGCTAGATTTTAGTAGTGCCTTTGATCTAGTAGATCATGAAATATTGTTGAGTTGTTTAGACACAATAGGACTTTCAGGAAGGGTCTGGAACTGTTTTCAAGGTTTTTTAAAGAAAAGATCTTATCAAGTGATTTGTGATAGTAACTATTCTCATTCATGGAGCAACCCATCTGGTGTGCCCAAGATTCTCCGCTATTGCCTACCTTATTCAACATCTAAATTTCCCCTTTAAGACATTTATTATAGAATTTAAATGTAAATTTTATATATACGCAGATGACATTTCTATTTTAATCCCTCTAAATAATTTTACCACTGAAATTTTAAACTAGATATCTTCTATTATGACTCAGATAGAACAGTAGACAATTAATTTCAAACTGAAACTCAATATGGAAAATACCAAACTTTTCTTGGCTAGTCCCAGCGACAAAATAACAAACTCATTGCTTCATCTTAATGGTCATGACTACCCGATTATTAAATCTATCAATATTCTGGGAGTCACACTAGACCAACATTTAACACTAGCAGAACACACAAACTTAGTGGTACAAAAATGCTTTTTTACATTGTGGAAATTAAGAACCATAAAAAAATATTTTGATCCTTTATCGTTCAGACTATTGGTGCAGGCATTAGTTTTATCTATTTTAGACTATTGTAACATCATCTATTTAGGAGCACCCAAAAAATTCTAAAGAAATTAAGGATAATTCAGAATACAGCTGTTCGAATGATTTTTGGTTTAAAAAGAACGACCATATTCTTCACGCAGAGGGTGGTGAACACCTGGAATACGCTTCCAGAGGAGGTGGTAGAGCAGAGTACGACTTTGGGGTTCAAAAGGGATTGGACGAGTTCATGAAGGAAAAGGGGATCCATGGGTACAATTAGAGGGTTACTATACAGTACAGAAGGCTGTAAAGTAATAGAGTAGTAGAGTAATAGATCACTACAGGTCATTGACCTGGGGGGGGCCACCGCGGGAGCGGACTGCTGGGCATGATGGACCTATGGTCTGACTCAGCAGAGGCAATGCTTATGTACTTATGTGCTTATATATATTAGTCCATATTATTGTTTACTTCATTGGCTGCCTTTGGAGGCTAGAGTATTATTCATATTTTCCTGTTTCTGCTTTAAGCTGATATCGGGATTGTCTGCAGCTTACCTTTTTCCTCATTTTTTGTTGCATAGACCATCAAGAGACACTAGAAATTTCTACTTATTTGCTTATCCAAAAATTAATGGGTGTAGATATAAGACCCTCTTAGATAGGACCCTAGCATTTCAAGCTGGTAGGCAACAATCTTGGTTAGGTAAATGTATTCAGCAAGCTTTGTTATCCTATTGCTGTTTTCAGAAATTAATTAAGACCACTTTGTTCGATAAGTTTATTACTTAATGAGAGTTTTATTATTGAAATTCTATTTTAAAAATATTTGTATTTTTTACTGTATTATTGTTCTTCGCTGATTGTCCAGCTCTTTTTAATATAAACTGCCTAGAACTTTTGGTTATGGCAGTATAAAAGAATAAAGTTATTAGTATTATTACCTCTCTAGACTATATCTGCTGTTCGCAGCACTTTTCACAATTCTTGGCCTTAAGTCTTTGCTTCTGCTGAGTTCTCCTATTACTTGTCTCTGTCTCCTTCCAAGCTGGATTCCCAGGCTTTGCAAACCTCTCTTCAGCTCCTTTCTATCACAGCTATCTTTAGCTTTCTTCATTTTCCTTCTCTTCCTTCAGCTTCACCTCAAATGCCTTTGCATCTTTGCATCTTTGTCTCTGTTCTTTTTTTTCCATCTGGCCCCTTTTCTTCTGAGGGAAGATGTAAGGTCTCTTTGCCTTCTTTCTGCTTAGCTGCTTCTCCCTCCAGTCTTTTCCTTTTCGCTAGAGCTTCTTTGATCTGGTGCACTTACTTTTCTGTTCAGTATTTTATATTAACCTTCTGTAAAGTATATGGATATTTTTACAGGGGAAGACCTGTATGTCTTCATTGCCATTCAGATGACATATTTACCCTCTATGAATGCAAATATTTTTTGACTTATTTTTTTCAGATAGCATAGGGGGAATTTTTTTTTGGTCTCGCTTCCTTTCCTAAAATGAGAATTGGTTGCTTTCACAAAGCTTATAATTCACAAATGATTTCTACTTCACAAATAATTTATCATCCTAAACAGCTCCTTAATTAACCCCTCCCCCTTTTTTGGCAAATATTTTCATTACCCAAAACCAAACATTCAATCAAAAATGGATAAATAACTTCAGCCAAAACTATTAATTTCACATTGATGATCCAAAACACGTGGAGGAGGGGCATAATCGAAAGGAATGTCTAAGTCCATTTACGTCCATCTCGCAAGTCATCCAAAGTAAAAAAAAACAGCTTAAGACACATTTTCGAAAGATACGTGCAACTTTTTTTCGTTTCGAAAATCGTCTAATTATACGTCCTGCCGATCTGATTGTCCAAGCCATTAAATCGTCTATCTTTAAACCACATTTTCGTCCAACTTTCCGTCCAAGTCCAAAACGCCTATAACAAGCCCTGTTGGACATGGGAGGGGTCTGCAAAGTGATGGACTGCACACCCAGACATGGCACCTAAATAGTGGGGTACCTTACAGGGCACTGCTGTGAACTTCACATAAAGGGTGCCATGGCTTCTCCTCCCTACAGCTCCTTTATAGGTTACGGTGAGCCCCCCAAACCATCTCCAGAATCCCCTAGACCCACTTATCTACCACCCCAATAGCCCTTATGGCTGCAGGAGCCACTTATATGCCAGTACAAAAGGGTTATGGGGGTGTATAGGGGAGTGCACATGCTTAAGTATCAATGCAGTGATTACAGGGGCTTATGGGCATGGGTCCTCCTCTCTATAGGTCCCTAACCCACCCCCAAGATGACTTAAGCTGCCTCTGGGCTGGATGACTAGGCTTTCCTATGCCAGGCGGCCAGGTGATGATGGTCTGGAGGCTGAATTTTAAAGTTATGATTAAAATTTTTATGGGGGTGGGGGGGTTGGTGATCACTGGGGTAGTGTGTGGGGGTCTGTTTTATGTGTTTGCAGTACTTATCTGGTGATTTTAGGTGGGTTTTTGTGACTTAGACCAGTGTTCTTCATCCACCAGTCCATGGACCAGTGCCGGTCCACAGAAATTTCCTGCTGGTCTACAGGGCCAGCACGTGCTTCAGGCCCAAAACAGTGTTCTTCAACCACCAGTCCACGGTGCAATCGATGCGGCGTTATCTTCGAGCCAGCTCCCTCTTCCTAACTGATTCAGTGTACAAAGCCATGGGCAGTGGCTCCTAAAGGCATCCTGCGCCTAAACCGGAAGCCTTCTCTCTGATGTTGCAACGTCAGAGGGAAGGCTTCCAGATGAGGCACGGGACGTGCAAGGTGCAATTAGTACTATTATGGGGACGGGGTCTGGGGTGGAGATTGGGTAGAGATGGGTGGGGTCTGGCCCATGACTTAGCCCCGTGTTCCTCAACCGCCGATCAACGGACCGATGCCAGTCCACAGAATAATTCTTTTATTTCTGCTGTTCCATAGGTATAAAAAGGTTGAAAAAACACTGACTTAGACCATGTTTTACATGGTCTAAGTCATAACGTCCAAGTTCTATCTAGGCTGTGTTGTAAAACTTTCGGTTATACATGCTGTACAACTAAGTCTAAGCCAGCCCAAGTCCCGCCCAACTCCCGCCTCCCGAAACATCCCGTTTAGCTTTGGTCGTTCAGCGGCACTATGAAGGCCTAGGTCATTTAGAAATACATCCAAAACCCGTTTTTATTATCGGCACTTAGATGTTTTTGAGAAATGTTCGTCCAAGTGCTGACTTAGGCCGGTTTTTGGACGTTTTTCTCTTTCGATTATGAGCCCCATATGCTCATGTAAAGCTAGGCCTTTGGCTTTTATATTATGTTTTTCTTTAGCACTTATGCTAAACAATAATTGCCTGATGGTACTTACTAAAGTTCCTGACTGGGTGATCTCTTGTGCATTAATGAGTGATCTGTTAGTGCAACATAAAGGGCTCCTTTTACGAAGGTGCGCTAGCGGTTTTAGCACTCGCGCTATACGCTAATGCCTCCATAAGGCTGCCATTAGTATTTTCTGTGTAGCGCGGGGGTTAGCACGCTAATCTTCATCACGCGCTAAAAATGCTAGCGCACCTTCGTAAAAGGAGCCCAAAGCATCACTCTGTAATTTTTCCTATTCTTTGATTCTTTTCCAAGAACTGTTAGAGGCTTCTCCTCCCCCTTTCCCCCCCAACTTGTGGACTAATTCATGACCATAAGAACATAAGAAATGCCTCTGCTGGGTCAGACCCGAGGTCCATCGTGCCCAGCAGTCCGCTCACGCGGTGGCCCAACAGGTCCAGGACCTGTGCAGTAATCTTCTATCTATACCCCTCTATCCCCTTTTCCAGTAGGAATTTGTCCAATCCTTTCTTGAACCCCAGTACCGTACTCTGCTCTATTACGTCCTCTGGAAGCGCATTCCAGGTGTCCACCACACGATGGGTAAAAAAGAACTTCCTAGTATTCGTTTTGAATCTGTCTCCTATCATCTTTTCCGAGTGCCCTCTTGTTCTTTTATTATTAGAAAGTTTGAAGAATCTGTCCCTCTTTACTCTCTCTATACCCTTCATGATCCTATAAGTCTCTATCATATCTCCTCTAAGTCTCCTCTTCTCCATGGAAAAGAGACCCAGCTTCTCCAATCTCTCAGAATGACAGGTTTTCCATACCTTTTATCAGACGTGTCGCTCTCCTCCTAACGCCATATCCTTCCTTTTTCCCTATGTATACCCCAAAAGATATTTGAGGTTTGTTTCTTTCTAATGAATATGAGATTGTTGTATAAGGGTCATGCCTTTTTTTCTGATTGTTGTTTCAATTAACAATTTGTTGAAATCTCAAATTTAAAAAAAAAAAAAAAAAAATTAAGCTTCACTTTGCACTACTCTTTGACTGAGCAAGAATTAGATATGAGGATTTTTACTGAGACATGGTTATCTGAAATAGGAGAGGTGACCATTTTGGAATTGTGTTACTACTGATTCATCTGCGCTCAGAACTTTCCTATCATATGGTATTTAAAAAAAAAGATTACATTCAGTGGTCCAGTATGACGGAGTAAAGTTCTAATAAGGGATTATAAGCCTTGAAAAAACCTTTTTCGGGTGAAACATGTTGGCTCCTATGTCCCTGAATGGAAGACCACATTAAAAGCTAAGTACTTTCAGAAATAAATTATGCCCAAAGGGATGTTCTAAAAATAATACAAAATAAGAAGTAAAGTTTGTAGCTGCAGTGAAGAGAGGGTACATAAAGCCTAGGGCAGTGAAAATCTTTGAGTTCAGGTCGTACTTCTGAGGAGCTGGGGATTTGGTGTTGGATGTGAGGAGTTTGTGATTTGTGCTAAGGGCTCCTTTTACGAAGCCGCGTTAGCGGTTTAACGTGCGTAATAGCGCACGCTAATTTGGCGGCTGCGCTAGCCACTACCGCCTCTTCTTGAATAGGCGGTAGTTTTTCTGCTAGCGCGGGGGTTAGCGCGTGCTAAAAATATGTGTACGATAAAACCGCTAACGCGGCTTCGTAAAAGGAGCCCTAAGTCTTGGTATATATCCTGGTGAGATTTAAAAAACAAAGAAACACACTCTTGAAGAAAAGCTCTGCAATCACTTCTGATCACCTAACTCCCTAGGAAAATGGAGTCAATGAAAAGAAAATATTAGTGGACAGATAAGAATCCCATTTTAATAAGCTCCAGTGTTAGCCAAGCCTACAGTGGAGTTAGCCTCTGGAGGTGCGATTCTGGCACTGTTTTCTTAGGTGCCGGTAGGCACCTTGTAATTTCTCTTAAGTCTGCTTTCAAGCGGCATTTTGGACTTAACTTAGGCCCTGATAGGACACCTACCAGCACCTGAGCTAAGGCGCTGTTTATAGAATATTGGCCTATATGCATGTACAGGCATGAGGTGTGCACATCTACTGGCAAGGTTGCCAAATGACTTCCTTTCTGCTTCTTAGGTAATCTAGTACGCATAGACTTGTGGTATAGCTTTTCTTAGGAAAATTACAACTGGTTCAATCTAACCAGCAGAAATGGAACTGGTTGTAAAGTCTACTAGGTATGAAAGGTTCCTGCTCAAAAGTGACACTGAGCATTTAACCAGCTTTGGGTTTCTACTTCCATATAAAGATAGGACTATTATGTGGTCCTATTTATGTGGTTACCCTAGCCAATGAAGTGCTAAATATTGTCACTTAACTGGCATCCAACCCCGGAATGCCTCTAAAATAGCTGCGTTTGAGTTTGGCACCAAATGGTTATTTTCAGCAGCATTAACCAGTTAAGTGCTGCTGAAAATTAGCAGTTAACCCCAAAACAAGCGATTTAACCAGCCAGGTTCTGTTTCAAATCGTTTTGAATATTGATCTGAATGTAGTTAAGTCAGTTGCATCTAATATAATAAAACACTAAGCACGCATGCGCACTCTTATCGCGTGTTCCCTGATTTGTATGTCCGTGGCTGGCAAGAGTGCGTATGCGTGCTTAAAACTACCCCACACTCGTGGCAGCAGAACCCAAAGTGAATCGCGGATCCAAACAACTGTCCAATCCTGTCAACTGAACTAAATAGCGGCCCGGGAAGAGAAGCGCTGACAAAAAGACTCCAGCCGCTTTGCCGGCTCCCCACTCACTCATCAAGTAAGTTCTTCACGCTCTGACCTTCCCATCCCTTCCCGACGTCTGACCAGCTCACGTAGTCACTTACCGCCCCCCCTTCCCTTCACGTGGTCTCGACTCCAAACCTGCCAACTCCAGCAGTGTCTGCAGCACAACACACGCTGCTTTGGGGCCTTCTACTGCCCTGATTTGCTCTGACGCTTCTCTGATGATGTCATCAGGGACGTGCCAGAGTAAATCAGGGCAGTAGAAGGCTCCAAAGCAGCGTGTGTAGAGTGCTGCAGACGCTGCTGGAATCGGCAGGATTGTTGGGACCGCGGGAAGGGAAGGGGGGAGGCGGAAAGGGACTAAGGGAGCCGGCCAGACCGCGGGAAGGGAAAGGAGGGATAGGAGAAACGCTGCTGCTGCACAGGGAAGTGGTGTGGGGGGAGGGAATGCTGCTGCTGTGGCTGTTGCACAGGGAAGTGGGGGGGATCGAAATGCTGCTACTGCACAGGGAGGTAGGGTGGGGGAAATGCTGCGGCACAGGGAAATGGAGGGGGAGGGAATGCTGCTGCACAGGGAAGTGTGGGGAGAGAAATGCTGCTGCATAGGAGGCAGGGAGAGAAATAGATAGACAGAAAGAAAAACAGACAGCAGGAGGAAGGGAGTCGGAAAGAAAAGAAAAAAGACACAGGGGCAGGGAGAGACACAGAAAGACAGACAGACAAAGGGGGCCAGGGAGAGAGACAGACAGAAAGAAAGACAGCGGGAGGGAGAGAGAGACAGAAATAAAGATAGACAGACATATATTCTAGCACCCGTTAATGTAACGGGCTAAAATACTAGTATACCTATATATCTTTTCTTTATGTTTGAATAAAGAAACTGATAACTAAGAGAAATCACACACTCACAACAGCTGGATATTCATCATGAGGTAGTTAAAGATCATGTTTTATTTTTATTGATTTTTTTTACTGACTAGGTACCTACCAGATTTATGGCAATGATAATTAAAAGGTTAGATGAGATATATTGAATGAACAATCAGTTTAAAAAAGTTTAACATTGCATCAGTCTTGTATTTTAAAGTGGTTCTATTATTGCAACAGGGTTTCTAATGACACAGTGAATAACTAAATTCAAATAAATAGCAATTGTCCTATGGCAGTTATTCAACATCCCCATTCTGCAGGAAGAGGACAGTACTTAGGAACCTATATCAGCCTAAGTGGAAACCAGAAGCTTAGACAAATCTCTGCATTGAGAAGCTTTTTTGGTTATTAGTGGAAAGTTATGCCATGTATCGACAAGTAAAGAATCTCTGTAAGACAGTGGTATCTAAACTTTTTCATATAAAGGGCTACAGTGTGAATATGAGAGAGCTCTAAGGGCCACCAGAAGATTTCAGGCTCGAGAAATGGACATCGACTTGCAGATGAGGTTCAACATGGATAAGTGTAAAGTAATGCATGTCGGTAACAAAAATCTCATGCACGAATACAGGATGTCCGGGGCGGTACTTGAAGACGCCCCCCAGGAAAGAGACTTGGGAGTTCTGATCGACAAGTCAATGAAGCCATCCACGCAATGCACAGCGGCGGCGAAAAGGGCAAACAGAATGCTAGGAATGATAAAGAAGGGGATCACAAACAGATCGGAGAAGGTTATCATGCCGCTGTACTGGACCATGGTGCGCCCTCACCTAGAGTAATGTGTCCAGCACTGGTCGCCGTACATGAAGAAGGACACGGTACTACTTGAAAGGGTTCAGAGAAGAGTGACTGAAATGGTTAAGGTGCTGGAGAAGTTGCCGTACAGCGAGAGATTAGAGAAATTGGGCCTCTTCTCCCTCGAAAAGAGGAGATTGAGAGGGGACATGATTGAAACATTCAAGATACTGAAGGGAATAGACTTCGTAGATAAAGACAGGTTGTCACCCTCTCCAAGGAAGGGAGAACGAGAGGGCACTCTCTAAAGTTGAATGGGGACAGATTCCGTACGAACATAAGGAAGTTCTTCTTCTCCCAGAGAGTGGTAGAAAACTGGAATGCTCTTCCGGAGTCTGTCATAGGGGAAAACATCCTCCAGGGATTCAAGACAAAGTTGGACAAGTTCCTGCTTAACTGGAAAGTACGCAGGTGAGACTGGGCTTATTTAGAGCACTGGTCTTTGACCTAGGGGCCACCGTGTGAGCGGACTGCTGGGCACAATGGACCACTGGTCTGACCCAGCAGCGGCAATTGTTATGTTCTTATGTTACGTTACACGTGTTGCTAATTGTGTGAACTGCTTTGGCCTGCTTGTTCAGACTGGATATTAAAAATTAATTCTACTATTGATTCCACAACATTTCAAGAATATATTTTTAAAGCTCATTTTATTTTGGATTATCAACAGTAGCAAATTCTATAAATAAGATACCCGAGTAACACACTTAAAGAGACTGTTTGCAGTTACTATATCGAGTGGTTAATAAATATGAATATTGATTCTACAACACAAACAGGATATGTTTAAACTCGCTTAACTGTGGCTTGTCAGCTGTAGCAAATATCATTAATGAGATACCTGTGTCTGCATATTACAGCACCAAAAACTTGGAACTCTTTCCCACTTTATTTAAGACAGGAGAAAAATTTTGATAAATTTAAAAGCCAACTTAAGAGCTTTCTTTTTAAAGACGCTTTCAGTATTTAATTGAAATGCCAATTGCTCTTTATAACTGCCGTTCATTTTGTTCAATTGTGTATTATATTCCCAATAAACTATTTCGTTTTCCCTTTCCCTTTGTATATTACCCTTAAATGTTCTTCCTTACCTATCATAAAATGTATTTCGTTCCCTTCTATCCTAATGTTTCCTGCTGTAACGGTCTATTTTTAAAAGATTTTTATATTTTTTATATATGCTTGTTATTGTTTACCTTATATTTATAGTTTATTTACATCGCTTAGTAATTGTGATAGGCGATCAATCAAATAACGAATAAACTTGAAACTTGTTTTGGAACAGAAAGCGCAACGGACCTTCGAGTTCCAGGCAGTCAAGCTGATTTGTTGAACCCAACACAGGCTGTGCTTCAGTGTATCCGCCTGTGCCAGGGGTCAGTCAATAAGATGGCAAGCAAGTCAAAACTATCTGAAATAGAATTAAACTGTTTATGTAATTTTAGAAAAAATACAGTCTCTAAAAATGTGTAGCCCACGGCATATCCTCAGTGTTGTCATCGCACCAAAGGAAGAACTACATGCTACACTCTTTTCTAGAGGCTGTATTTTTTCCTAAATTACAAAACTGGCTTAATTCTATCTTGGATGGTTTTTACTTGTCTGTCGTCTTATTGGAGCAGCCCTTTCTGAGAAGAGCACAACGTACATGTGGCATCCACTTCAAAACTTTTCCGAGAGATATTTTAAAGTCTCTAGATGAAAACGTTTAATAAACAAAACCAAAAAGATAACAGCTGGAATGAAATAGGTGTTTCCGTAAGTCTACTAGAATTGTTTGTTTATGGATAATGTAATAAAAATAATGCACCCATTGCAGTAACCCCTGGCTTAAGAAGCAAGAACTGTTTTTACATTTCTGGGTTTCTTTTGTCACATTAGGAAATATCTGAACTTTCTGACCAAGAAATTCTTTATGTCTGTTCTTGAAGTACAATTTTAATATCCAGTTATTATCGGGTGACAGAACCACCGTAGCTAATAAGGTAGTTGACCTAGCTACCTCCTTCATTGAGGTTTCCAAGATCGTTGTTAAATCCATCTGTTCACTCTCTAAGAGATATTGTTCCTCCAATATTTTTGTTGGAAGGTAATATATTTTTGGAAAAAAGGGGAAAAGTATCTTCAGGAACATTAAGGGCTCCTTTTACTAAAGTGTGCTAGCGGTTTTAGCGCTCGCTTAACGCACGCTACAATGTCGCGTGCACTAAACGCTAACGCCTTCATAGAGCTTGCATTAGTATTTTTCATTTAGCTCATGGTTAACGCGCGCTAATCTTTAGCACGCACTAAAAACACTAGCGCACCTTAGTAAAAGGAGCCCTAAATATAAATTTTGTAATTATATATTCTTCGAACCTTCACAGTTAACAGGATTTCTCTCCATGAAACGTCTTGAAGGGGAGACAGTAACAACTTAATTAATCAAAATACTCGTTTAATCATTTTAAGCTATCTGCCTAATTGGTAATTTGATATTTTTCATTTTCTTCATTTTGTTTTTTTACTCATGATTAGCATCTCGGATCTCTATATTTGGGACTTTAAAATGGATTAAGCAAAATTTTTCTTGTAATTAGTATTTTTTTTTCTTTTTTGTAACACTGTTGATTGCCTTAATCATATTCTGTACAAGAAGTTTATTCTTGATAATTTGCTCAAATAAAAATAAATAAATTAAAAAAGAATTAAACATAAGAACATAAGAATTGCCGCTGCTGGGTCAGACCAGTGGTCCATCATGCCCAGCAGTCTGCTCACGCGGCGGCCCTCTGGTCAAAGAACAGCGCCATAATTGACACTAGCCCTACCAGAGTACATCCTTGTTCATTATGAACTTGTCTAACTTTGTCTTGAATCCCTGGAGGGTGTTTTCCCCTATGACAGACTCCGGAAGAGCGTTCCAGTTTTCTACCACTCTCTGGGTGAAGAAGAACTTCCTTACGTTTGTAAGGAATCTATCCCCTTTCAACTTTAGAGAGTGCACCTCTCGTTCTCTCTACCTTGGAGAGGGTGAACAACCTGCCCTTATCTACTAAGTCTATTCCCTTGAGCAATTTAGAGAAACCATAAAAAAATATGGATAGCCTGTACTATTATTGCCAGAACAAGCCACAAGTTCTTTAAAAAATGATCCTATTATTCTGTTGCTAGTATAAAACAGTGTCAATTCATATTGAAAGCAATGGTAAACAGGTAAGTCTTTAACTCCCCCCACCCCCCACTTTTACTAAACTGCGATAGCAGTTATTAGCGCAGGGAGCCACGCTGAATGCTTCACGCTTCTCCCAACACTCATAGGAACTGTATAATAATAACAGCTATTGCAATTTAGTGAAAGGGGGGGAGGATAAGTGTAGAAGAGAATGATTTTCTAGATCAAACATAGCTGATCCAATGAAACGAATAGAACAGTTGAGCCGCTATCTTAATTACTGTGAATTTCACTAGTCAAAGAAACAATAATAGTTTCTGGTACACTCTCTTTATTCCTGGACTAGTGGGTTAATTCCGTCTACCCTCCAGGACTTTGTAGGAAGCCTCAGATTTCAGAGACTTAAGCTCCACCCCTCGCACTTCAGCACTGTTCCCTCAGGAATCAGTTTTCCTTCATACAAGCCAAGCTGTAGGAGCTTGTCTTTTTCTGTTCGAGTTTATTTTCTTTAAAATTTAGTCTTTTTGTTTGTAATTTTCACCCTTGTGCTGGAGAGGTTCCCTGCAGGGACAGCTCTTACTGCGGGAGATCGCAGACCTTTGGAAAAATCTGCTTCCAGGGAGTTGGCTGCCTGTCAATGCACCCTCTGGACAACCTGCACTTCAGATTGGGGCTTAGGGACTGTTCCCATGGGAACTTGCTCACCCCAGGTTTGTCTGCTGGCGTCGAGAACAGGCTGTGTGGCTCAGTGGGAGGCACACCCAGGATTGGGGCCAGACTGCGTTTCTCCACCGGGCATCTGCATGGCATGTCCGAAGGTGGCGGAGGTCCTGGCCTCAGATGTCCAGCAGGTGGGGCAGTATGAAGATTTGAAGTCCAGATGGGCTGCTTCCTAAAGCAAAGAATCTCCCTGTAGTTGCAGACAGCAGCCTGTCACTGCAGAATGTTCCATCATGAATGACCAGAGGCCACAATCCACCTTTTTTTTGCTTATTTTGACATTGTTTGGAGCCTTACAGAAATTTGGGAGGCGCCTGAGGGTCAATGAAATGTGCTTGCACCTTGTTTCAGTTTTCACCCAAGCCAGATGCTTTTTCATAAGTGCTCCGCTTCCCTGGCTGGGAATTTCTTGGTGGCACAGGTCACTATACAATATGCACTTCTTTCCCCAGTGATGGGAAGGGGTGGTCCTGCAGGATTTGGATTTGTTCCTTAAACCTCTTCCTTTCTGACCAGGGCATGCCCTTCCAAATTTCACCCTACTTCTGACGCTGTTGTGCCCCGGGACCTGAATTTTCTGGTCTTGGTTATATCTATATGGCTGATGCCTTTTCTGACAGGATGAAAGGTTTTTTTCAGCTGTCTGCCTTTTCCTCTTGGCTCGCAGGATGCTGTGGATCAGTCAGTGGTCTGGTGCTTCGTCCACTGAGGTGACCTTGAGCTGGTTGCTCTTCAAGGGTCCATTTTTGTTTGTCCAGGGGTTGCATGTCAAGGGGTTGTTTGTCCAGTGGTTGCATGTCCATATGGCCTGTGTACAGATTCACAAACCTAGGTCTTTGCCTGTGACTAGATCCCACCCTTACAGGGGTTCAGGGCACTCTACTATTCATCCCTTCTAGCATTCTCGGGTCTCTCAGCTGGCTACCGGCCCTCCTCTTCTGCCAGGCTGCGGTTCGATGGTTCTTGACACCAGCTGCCTATGGGAAGTCGTCCAGCAGCGCGTACATAGAATCAATTCTAGTGCCAGGTGCCTCCCCTCCCGCAAATAGGGCGGTGATTGTCAGCTGTTCTGGCTGAGTGGCAAACCATTACCTCCGACTGCTTAGTCTTGGAGATCCTCCAGGACGGCTACAAACTAGAGTTTCTCTATCCTCTGCCCTAGCATTTCCTGGATTCCCCAGCGGGCCACCCCAAGAAGGCAGCTCGGGTATAGGCCACAGTCAGTAGCAGACTGGCTATTGCGGCTATAGAGCCTGTCCCAGAGCAAGACTCAGCCCATCCCAGAGCAAGACTCAGCCTCTGGGAGAAGCTTGATACACGTCATCATTCCAAAGAGAGTCTCCGAAGTTTTGCAACCGATTCTGTGTGCTTGGTGATCACCTCAGTGGCTCTGGGGGAGTTTCTAGCCTCCCTGGATCTGATGGAGGTGTATTTCCATATTCCCATATCTCCATATTCGACTTATGAAAGAAGTTGGTTGAAAACAATCTTTCAGGAGGCAAGATGGCAATCTCAACAGACCCAAGGCATGTAGCAGAGACATCATGGTGAAGCACAAGGAGAAGAGTTTAATTTACACTACTATATATATGCAGTTGGAGTGGGTAAACTTTAATATACATCTAATTAGAAATGAACATATATTATATTACAGAAATGAGGAAAAAGCCTCAGATCCCCATCCCAAGTCAGAGCTTGTCTTGCTTGAGGACTAGAAAAGGTAACAACCTCACTGGTTTCAAAAAATCTTCTGCCTCCCAATTATTCAAGTTTTATATTTGCTAGTAGATTAGTCAGTCAACTCAACATTACTGTGTGATATTAGTCACTTATCTCGACTGCAGCAGTTGTATCCTCCCAACTGCCCATCATTCTCCAGTTCTGTTTTAAATCCATACGGGCCTTCCTCTGATGGTGGCCAGCCAGTGTTTTGCTGTGAGCTGTGTCAGGGTGGTCGGGCTTGTTTTCTACAAAAAAAACTATAATTAGTGCATAGAATTAAAAACAATCCTTACTCAAAACTTGTCATGGTTCTCATCTTTCTTACTGCTTGTCGGCACCAATCTTCTGTGCTCAACTCTGCGGCAAAAAATGGCCGAGCGGCTTAGCAGCCTCAGTTTAAATCAGTCTGATGACGTCACACTTCTCAGTGTCATCAGGAGCCTCTCAGCTGTACTCGCTGTTACTGAAAGCTGAGAGGATCTGCTTGCTTCGATCCTGTATGAAATACTAGGTAACGCCATGATGAACGGACTCATACATCTGGTTTCCACTCCTAGCTGAACTCTCTTCTCAATAAAAACATAACTAAATGCTTTGTTTCATTTTTACTTAGAAAAGTTGTGTGCATAAATTCTAATTATTGCCAGTTAGCACTGATAATTGATTAGTACCCAATTAGCACTAATTGGTTCATTACTCAATTAAATGATGCGCGCAAATTGGGCATGTGCCCAAATTTGCAAATACAATTTTGTGTGCCGTATATAGAATCCAGAAGAAAACAAATGATAAACAGTCACACCAGTTTCCTATTATCTTACCTCCTGCAGTCTACCAGCTCACTTCAGCACTGACAACCTACCCTCATGCTATGTTTGTTAAGTTATATTTCTATACTACCTTCCTTGGATGTGTTTTATTGTGCATCCTTTAGAGCAGGAATGTCTAACCTTTTGGCTTCCCTGGGCCGCATTGGCCGAAATAAATGTTTCTGGGGCCGCACGAACACGCAAACACTGCAGCAAGACAGAGGAGGGAGCCGGCAAGACGGTAAACACCCGGGGGTAGCAGAGGAAAACACTGCATTGCCCTCGACTGGGGCCGCACAAAATACAGAGAAAACAAAAAAAACTCTGTGGAGTGACGATGTTCCTAAATGGACTTTATTTGAAAGTATCAAAGTTCCAAAGGTACACTGAAATCATCCACATAAAATAATTCCATCCACATAAAAGTAAATCATCCACATAAGAGCCTTAAAGGACCCAGTCCGCTAGGGATAGAGGACCCAACACGGTCCGCGTTTCGACAAAATGTCTTCTTCAGGGGTCCCTGGGGGTCCTATAAAGGTGAGTACGTGGGAAACAATTGTGTGGTAAGCTGGAAGTGAGACACTGCTTGCATTTGCACAAAATACTTCACTGGGCTGCATGCGGCCCTTGGCCCACAGGTTGGACACCCCTGCTTTAGAGGAACCAAGAAAAAAGGAGGAAATAAATGCGGAGCATGCTCAGTTCTGTGTGATAATACTATTTAATGTAGAATTAGTAAGTAATGTGGGGCCCTTCTGCTAAAATGCACTTAAAGATGTGCTTTGCATGTTTAACACAAGACTTTTCTGCGCACTAAGCCCATTTCTACCAAGTCCCTAAAATAGGGCTTTTTTCTTTTTTGCAGGTCCCACGCTGATTTTTTCATTAGCATGCAAGACCTGCAAAAATATTAACATGGAAGCACTTCAAGTGTAAGCCAGTTAGTGCATGCTAATGCAAATGTGCTAGCTGGCTAATGCTATCAAGCCTGTTTTCTACCTATGGTACACTTATTTTAGAAAAACAGTTAACACGCACTTAGCATGCGCTAAGAGGCAAGAATACCACAAAATATGATACAGCAGGTAGCCTATTTTTCACATTTTTTTGCTACTTCAGCTTGTCTGTGGTGTTCTCACATATTTAAAGACAATAGACTATTTTCAGTCCAATTTTTTATATGTGAGTTTGCAAACCATTGGACCCCTGAGGAAGGCATGTTCGCCGAAACACGGACCGTGTAGGGTCCGGTTGGATTTTTATCACAGTATTTTTTATCATTGTACTTTTTACTCAACTTCTACTGATTTAGTCTCTGACGGTGGTAAAAAAAAAAAAAAAAAAAATCAAAAGTAAATGGGGTCAGAGAAGCTCAGTTTGTGCTATTACAAGTAGTTGGGCTGTTTCACTTATGAAATCAGCTTAGTCCAGGCTTGTCCAATCTTTTTTCTCTCATGTACCCTTCCCCCCCGTCTTCACTGTGTGTGTTTCTCTTGCCCCCTACCCAGCTTTCACCCAATCTCTCATGTTTCCCCCTCCACCCAGTTTCTTTCCCTTCATCTGGCTCCAGTGGCAGCAGCTCAGTGGGATTCCTACTTCCCCCCTGATGCTGCTGTTTTCAAACATGGACAGTGTGTCGCTAGAAGTTCGAGACTTGAAACTGCAAGACCGACACAAACCTCTGGCACCAGGCAACTCAAGCTTGGAGATAGCTGAGTTGCGGCACAGAAAGTGGAAATTCTATTGAGTTTCCGAAGGCTGGGTAAAAGCTTTTAGAGGGCCGTAGGGTCGACAAGCCTGGCTTAGAGTGAACAGTGTACAAGTATTTATGCATATATGCACAGAAATGCCAATATCATGGTTACAAACTTGTCTATAAATTGTCACTTAAATGTGATTGTATATACAGTACAAGTGTACAGTTTGCTATTTAGGCACTATCATTTAACCAGCTGTAAGGATGGTGGAAGTTGCACGCCTAAAATACACGTTTACCCTGCTACACAAGTAGTCTATAAAGAGAAGTAGCCTAAATGAAAATGCTGACAGAATATTTTGGCAAGCTTATGGAACTTTAATTTTTTATTCATATCATCTGAAATAGAACTTAAGTTAAGCATGAGAAGAACAGATATTACATGCCTCTAGTATTTTATCTTTATTCTTGTTTGATCTTTGCTTGTACCTTCTCCCTTCCCATACCCATACAGTACTTTACAGAATTAGATGTGATAAAAGAATCATTAAGCATGATGGGTTCTGGAACATCCTGGTTAAAAATACTATATTTATGCATTCCCATTGCTGTGTTCTCAGTCATTCTAATTTCTAAGAATAAATGGTGTTACTTAGATCTTTGTATATCAAACCAAAGTTCTGCTAAGCAACTCCGGGCTGCACAAATGTCCTCTACAGGTGATGTAAGAGGCTCTGTGATATTGTTCTTTCAAAAAACAAAAGGAATTGACCCCAAAATATCCACAAAGAAGAAAATCCAGAGAAAACCAAAAAAACTCTGTGGAGTGACGATGTTCCTAAATGGACTTTATTTGAAAGTGTCAAAGTTCCAAAGGTACACTGAAATCATCCACATAAAATAATTTCATCCACATAAAAATAAATCATCAACATAAAAGCCTTAAAGGACCTAGTTCGCTAGGGATACAGTACCCAACACGGTATGCGTTTCGACAAAAAGTCTTCTTCAGGGGTCCCTGGGGGTCCTATAAAGGTGAATACGTGGGAAACAATTGTGTGGTGAGCCGGAAGTGAGACATTGCTTGCATTTGCAAAAGAAATAGAATAGATTGTTCTTTCAATCATGAGGGATAGATAGGCTGAGAGCTATCCTGCAGCTTGAAACTGATTAGTAGGAATGATATACTCAACCCAGCTGTTGCTTTTGGAATAACAAACTTCTATAACAGTGTCTCTCAAACTGTGTGCCATGGCACAGTGGTGTGCCCCGAAGAAATTCCGGGTGTGCTATGAGAGATTCTAGAATTTTACTTTATTAAAAAAAAAAGTCCCTTCATAAGTATACACAAGAATAAATGACATATACGCATGTACGCAAAGGTCTGTCAATATTCTGAGCGTCTGTGTGCGTAAGGATACAACCATCCAGATAAGCATCATTCTTTGATGTGATTGGTCCTTGAAAACTAACGGCAAAAATTTTTTTTATTTTTTTAATGCAATAGTTATCCTAACTTGAGCAACAAAGCAATCAAGACTTTGTATCTTTATGAACTTGGATTTTCAGCTCTGACAGAAATTAAATTTTTAAAAAGAGAACGACTGCAGATGGTGGATGATAAAATGCGTGTTTGCTCGTTGACTGTCGAGCTGTGTTTTGAGTTAATTTGCAATCAAAAACAAGCACAACCATCGCATTGATTAGCAATTCTATTCTATGTACTTTTGTTTCACCTTTATTACAATTGCCCCTGCATAACTTAAAGAACTTTAAATAACTCTCAAATTTAATTTTTCTTGGTTTTGCAAGTTTATAATATCAATTATAATGTGCTGCAAAAAGCATTTTCTCCATGTAGTATGCCATGAAAAACATTTCCTCTGTTTAGTGTGCCAGAGCTAAAAAAGTTTGAGACACTTCTACGTATAATGTAAAAGCCCAGGTAGAATAGTGCTCAACCTATATTAAAACATGTTTTTATAAAAAAAAATATAAATGAAACAACTTTAAAAAGAGTCATAAAAGAAGATACCTAGAAATCTGGACAAATGCACTTATTATATCAAATGTTTTCTGTTATAAATTTGAATACGTTCATTTTCACATCCAGGTCTTCACTGGGATTTTTACAGCAGAAATGGTTTTCAAGCTGATTGCGCTAGATCCTTATTATTATTTCCAAGAAGGATGGAATATTTTTGATGGTATTATTGTTACTCTAAGTTTAGTAGAGCTGGGTCTCGCAAATGTGGAAGGATTATCAGTTCTCCGATCCTTCAGACTGGTGAGTATACTAATTAAGAGAACTTGTTCATTCATTAAACATTAGTGCTTATTGCTAATTTTTAATTCCAATAGTTGGTAGGCAATTTATGGGTGCCCAAATGTCATTGTTTTGCTTGCACCCCCCCCCTAATTCCTGAACAGATATCCAGAGTTTTATACTAAGGTGCGCTAACCAATTAGCGTGTGCTAAATGCTAACGCATCCATAGACTAACATGCACGCGTTAGCGTTTAGCGCGCGCTAAATTGATTAGCGCGTGCTAATCGGTTAGCGCACCTTAGTAAAAGAGGGCCTTAGTGATTTCTACTGTACTATTTATTTTAATATATCCAGTTTGCATTTTACTGGTGTTCTAATATAGGGCAGTTAGTATTGATGTAGTTAATGGTTGTTCCTTATCTCCTCCTCCTAATTTTTTTTAAATCAAAATGCATTTCCCATGTTATAATGCCTTGACAGGGACCCTATAGAATTTCTCAGGTCTAAGTACCGTATTTTCTCGCATATAACGCGCGCGTTATACGTGGTTTTTACGTACCGCGCATACCCTTGCATGTTATACGCGTGAGCGCGTTGTACAAAATTTTTTTTACATAGTTCCCCCCCCGACATCCGATTCACCCCCCCCCCGCAGGACCGCTCGCACCCCCACCCCGAAGGACCGCTCGCACGCACCCACACCCCGAAGGACCGCTCGCATGCACTCCCACCCGCACCCCCCACCCTGAAGGACCGCTCGCACCCCCACAGCCTCCCGACCCCCCCCCATCATGTAGAAGCTCTGGTGTCCTGCTGCTTCCACTTGGCGGTCCCGACACCCGACATAATCGGGGCAAGAGGGAGCTCAAGCCCTCTTGCCCCAGCCAACCGCGGCACCCCCGACACGATCGGGGCAAGAGGGAGCTCAAGCCCTCTTGCCCCCCCCCGACTCCCTGACACGATCGGGGCAAAAGGGAGCCCAAGCCCTCTTGCCCCGCCGACTCCCCAACTCCCCACAATATCGGGCCAGGAGGGAGCCCAAGTCCTCCTGGCCCTGGCGACCCCCCCTCCGCTAGTTGTTCGGACCAGGAGGGAGCCCAAACCCTCCTGGCCACGGCGACCCCCTACCCCCACCCCGCACTACATTACAGGCAGGAGGGATCCCAGACCCTCCTGCCCTCGACGCAAACCCCCCTCCCCACAACGACCGCCCCCCCAAGAACCTACGACTGCCCCTCCAGCCGACCCGTGACCCCCCTGGCCGACCCCCACGACATCCCCACCCCCCTTCCCCGTACCTTTGTGTAGTTGGCCGGACAGACGGGAGTCAAACTCGCCTGTCCGGCAGGCAGCCAACGACGGAATGAGTCCGGATTGGCCCATCCGTCCCAAAGCTCCGCCTACTGGTGGGGCCTAAGGTGCCTGGGCCAATCAGAATAGGCCCGGGAGCCTTAGGTCCCACCTGGGGGCGGGGCCTGAGGCACATGGGCCCAACCCGACCATGTGCCCAAGGCCCCGCCACCAGGAGGGACCTAAGGCTCCCGAGCTTATTCTGATTGGCCCAGGCGCCTTAGGCCCCACCAGTAGGCGGAGTTTTGGGACGGATGGGCCAATCCGGCCTCATTCCGTCGTTGGCTGCCTGCCGGACAGGCGTGTTTGGCTCCCGTCTGTCCGGCCAACTACACAAAGGTACGGGGAAGGGGGGTGGGGGTGTCGTGGGGGTCGGCCAGGGGGGTCGCGGGTCAGCTGGGGGGGCGGTCGGAGGTTCTTGGGGGGGACGGTCGTTGGGGGGAGGGGGGTTTGCGTCGAGGGCAGGAAGGCCTGGGATCCCTTCTGCCCGTAATGTAGTGCGGTGTGGGGGTAGAGGGTCGCCGTGGCCAGGAGGATTTGGCTCCCTCCTGGCCCGATATTGTCGGGGAGTTGGGGAGTCATCGGGGCAAGAGGGCTTGGGCTCCCTTTTGCCCCAATCGTGTCGGGGAGTCGGGGGGGCAAGAGGGCTTGAGCTCCCTCTTGCCCCGATCGTGTCGGGGGTGCCGTGGTTGGCTGGGGCAAGAGGGCTTGAGCTCCCTCTTGCCCCGATCGTGTCGGGGTGTCGGGACCACCAAGAGGAAGCAGCAGGACACCGGTAGGAGCTTCTACATGATGGGGGGTCGGGAGGCTGTGGGGGTGCGAGCGGTCCTTCAGGGTGGGGGTGCGGGTGCGGGTGGGAGTGCATGCGAACGGTCCTTCGGGGTGGGGGTGCAGGTGCGTGCGAGTGGTCCTTCGGGGTGGGGGTGCCAGCGGTCCTGCGGGTGGGGGAATCGGACGTCGGAGGGGGGCATCAGGCTTTCAGGGTGGGGACAGGACTTCAAGGGGCAGAGGAGAGTCGGGGCGGGCGTACGGAGAGTCGGGGTGGCCAGAGGAGAGTCGGGGCGGGCGAAAGGAGAGTCGGGCAGCATGCGCGGTATACGGGTGTGCGCGGTATATAAAAATTTCTGTACATAAATTTGTGTTTTTCGCGTGCTATACCCGTGTGCGCGTTTTACACGGGTGCGCGTTATCTACGTGAAAATACGGTAAGTGTGTAATGCAGTGGCTTGAGCTACAGCCTCAGCACCCTGAGGTTGTGGGTTCAAATGTTGCGCTGCTCCTTGTGACCTTGGACAAGTCATTTAGTCACCCAATGCCCCAAGTACATTAGGTTGAGTGTGAGCCCACTGGGATAGATAGGGAAGATGCTTGAGTACCTGAATGTAAACCACTTAGGCTATAAGTGGTATATAAATACTAAAAATAAATAAATAAGCTGGTTTCTGAAAAGCTATCACTGCAAACATTCTCATCCTAGATTAATTTGTGTCTCTAGTGATAATGTAAACTACCATGTGGATTCAGCTGCAGCTGCCAAAATCTAAAAGTGAGAATATTAAAGTTAATGTACAATAGATGGGCAGGATTTCAATTTGAGTACCATATGCTAGCATAAGTTAATGAACAGACTGTTTCCTAGCAGTAAAAATTACAAGCAAAATCAAAGTGAATCTCTTCACTAAACAAATTGAGGGGCATAATCGAAAGGGATGTCTAAGTCCGTTTACGTCCATTTTGCAAGTCGTCCAAAGTTAAAAAGAGCCTAAGACACATTTTCGAAAGATACGTCCAACTTTTTTTTACTTTCGAAAATCGTCTAATTATACATCCTGCCGCTAAATTGACCCATCTTTATACCACATTTCCGTCCAACTTTCCGTCCAAGTCCAAAACGCCTAGAACAAGCCCTGTTGGACGTGGGAGGGGTCTGCAAAGTGATGGACTGAACACCCAGACATGCCACCTAAATAGTGGGGAACCTTACAGGGCACTGCTGTGAACTTCACAAAAAGGGTGCCATGGCTTCTCCTCACTCCTCCCTTATAGGTGACGGTGAGCCCTCCAAACCACTTCCAGAATCCCCTAAACCCACTTATCTACCACCCCAATAGCCCTTATGGCTGCAGGAGCCACTTATTTGCCAGTAAGAAAGGGTTTTGGGGGTGTATAGGGCAGTGCACATGTTTAAGTATCAATGCAGTGATTACAGGGGCTTATGGGCATGGGTCCTCCTCTCTATAGGTCCCTAACCCACCCCCAAGACGACTTAAGCTGCTTCTGTGCTGGACGACTAGGCTTTCCTATGCCCGGCTGCCAGATGATGATGGTCTGGAGGCTGAAATTTAATGTTATGAATAAAAGTTTTATGGGGGTTGGGGGGGGTTGGTGATCACTGGGGAAGTGTGTGGTGGTCTGTGTTATGTGTTTTCAGTGCTTATCTGGTGAGTTTAGGTGGGTTTTTGTGACTTAGACCAACATCCAAGTTCTGTCGATCCTGGGCTGTATAACTTTCGGTTATACATGCTGTACAACTAAGTCTAAGCCGGCCCACGTCCCGCCCAACTCCTGCCCTCAACAAGCCTCCTGAAACGCCCCGTTTAGTTTTGGACGTTGAGCAGCACTATGAAGGCCTAGATCGTTTAGAAATACGTCCAAAACCCGTTTTTATTTTTGCCGCTTGGATGTTTTTGAGAAATGTTCGTCCAAGTGCCGACTTAGGCCAGTTTTTGGACATTTTTCTCTTTCGATTATGAGCCCCATTATATATAATCCCTACCTAAACTAATTAAGAATAAGAAATGAAATACAAGGATACGTGAAAAGTGAATCACTCATTGTAGGCCCTGATTTACTAAGGCTCTTTGCCCCTTCTGTGCCTGTGGTGGAAACACTTGGCACAGGTACAAGATCTTTTATCCAAAATCCTTGGGACCAGGCATATTTCAGTTTTTGTAATTTTTTCATATTTTGGAATGGCAATGTTAAGTCAGAAGAAGACCTGCCATTCCAAAATTTGTAAAATTACCATCGCACTTTTTCTCAACCGTTGTACAGATACACCATGATGAAGCTTCTTCAATATCTCAACTTTCTATGCTATTGACAGAGATAAACGTTTCCTTTTCTGCTTCTCACTGCCACTCTGAGTGGGATCTATAGCTCTCTGCCATTTTTCCAGCCCTTCAACTTGGATATTGCAGAGAACAGGAGAAACACACTCACCTTTGTTGGTTTCAGTGTGTGTCACATCAAGGAAATTGACTAGTTCCGGTTAGCCAAAAACAGTGGTAACGGTATCCTGAGAGGTAGGAATACATTATACACACATATAGGGAGGCAGACTCTCTTTTATTTTAATTCAAGATTAGAAATAACAGGGAGAAGAACAAGGAAAAGATCAAGGCAGGTGCTCTATCATTCTGGCCTCTCTAGCACCACTAGAAAAATAGCACCCCTAGGGGCTGTCTTGTGAGATGGCCACTAGGGGTGCCATCACTCCCCTAGGACCCCACACGACCACCATGGATTGTAAAGGAAGACACCAAGGGGGTACATGGGAGGTCATGGCTTGGGGTCCTATATGTTGGAGGGTCGGGCCATAGGAGGGCCTACATGCGGGGATCAGGCAATGAGGGTTTAACAAGAAGGGGTCGGCCACTGGGGGGGAGGGGGTTGACATGGGGGGGGGACTTTATCCTGGTATCTTGGAGCATCAGGCCATGGCTTTGCGTGGCTGGGATTATTTTACCATTCTTTTTTGGGCCTAACGCGACTTATCACCACAAGTCGCATTAGGCAATTTGCATAGTAACA
This sequence comes from Geotrypetes seraphini, assembly GCF_902459505.1. Classification (NCBI taxonomy): domain Eukaryota; kingdom Metazoa; phylum Chordata; class Amphibia; order Gymnophiona; family Dermophiidae; genus Geotrypetes; species Geotrypetes seraphini. The sequence continues at coordinate 208,182,604 of NC_047088.1, forward strand.
GTAGCATTAGTAGTAGTAATTAAATGCAAAAAATTTGCATGTTTTGCATCTCATTTCTGAGTAATGCATGGCAACTTAAATATTGGCCCTGCAGTGTTACGGCTGTTTAAGTTGCGGTAAGGGCCATTTACCGCAATCTAAAGCCCTAATGCTGCTTGATGTATTCCCCCAAATGCAAAGACAAAAATTGAGAGATGCCTTTACGGAAAACCATATGAACCTTATGAATATGAATTACTGAATTAAATACCATAAAGTAATACTGTAAATTTTTGTTTTAGGCATCAGGAGGACACGTGTTTGTACAATAGATAAAAAAATTTAGGGCTCCTTTTATGAAGGTGCGCTAGGGGCTTAACACGCGGAATAGCGCACGCTAAATTGCCCCGCGTGCTAGCCGCTACCGCCTCCTATTGAGCAGGCAGTAGATTTTTGGCTAGCGCGCGCTAATCCGGTGTGTGTGATAAAACCGCTAGCGCACCTTCATAAAAGGAGCCCTTAGTGTATATACGTAGAATTCATTAGGGGTCACACTTATGTCCCTATTAATGAATCTACAACACTATGGGCTCCTTTTACAAAGGTGCACTAGCGGTTTTAGCGCATGCTTAGCGCACGCTAAAAAGCCCCGTGCGCTAGCCGCTACCGCCTCCTTTTAAGCAGGCAGTAATTTTTCTGCTAGCACGCGCTATAGCGCACACTAATCTTGTGCGTGTGCTAAAAGGAGCCCTATAATATTAGACACACAAAGTCAATGATTACCCTAATTAGATATTTTACAATAACAGACCAAACACATAGCTTTATTATAATTTGTGTTATAGTTCTACTTTTGTTTTTCAGCTTCGAGTTTTCAAATTGGCAAAGTCTTGGCCAACATTAAATATGTTGATAAAAATTATTGGCAACTCAGTTGGAGCTTTGGGAAATCTCACTTTGGTGCTGGCCATCATTGTCTTCATTTTTGCTGTTGTTGGAATGCAGCTGTTTGGCAAAAGCTACAAAGAGTGTGTCTGCAAGATCAGTGATGATTGTGAGCTCCCACGTTGGCACATGAATGACTTCTTCCACTCCTTTCTGATTGTGTTCCGAGTCTTATGTGGAGAATGGATAGAAACAATGTGGGACTGTATGGAGGTTTCTGGGCAAGCCATGTGTCTCACTGTTTTCATGATGGTCATGGTGATTGGAAACCTGGTGGTAAGTTACTAAAATATTTGAATCTATTGCTGAAAAAATATATATGATATGAAATAGAGAGATGAATGGGCAAGAGTGCAGATGTTTAGCTAGGATAGGAAGTGGCATTCCTAGAAGTATATTTGGTTTGGGGGTGTAAGCAGCATATTGTTTTGCCTTTTGTCTTTGTTTTGTTCTATTTATATCATTTAAATTTCTCCAGAATTCTACTGTTCAACGGCTCCCCCTTCCGCTTCTATTCCTTTCTCTCCTCTCTTCTACCTTCCAAAGTATTTAGATCAATGCTGTCTTGTTAAAATGTTTATTTTATTTTTATTTTTCCTCTAACTCTACTTTTCACTTCTCTATTACCCTCCAGGTACTTTAGTTAGATTGTGAGCCTTCGGGACAGTAAGGGAATTTTTCAAGTACCTTTCTTATTTCTAATCTTAATGTATATTTTCTGTAAACCGCTTAGAACCTAACGGATGTAGCGGTATATAAGAAATAAATTACATTACATTACATTACATTACATATTTTCAATTGCATATGTTCTGTTTGCTCCTGCTTGACTACTTGTATAAAGAGCAGGTATGAAGTCTATGGATGCTTTGCTTTGATGTACGAATATCTTGAGGTACAACATTATCTAGAAACTATGTGTATACATGTGCAATTATATGGGCTTTCAGAATTTCTCTTTTTAAGTAACATATTAATAAGCTCATTAGTCATTACCATGCCTTTTTCTAAGGTTGTAGGACTTGAAGTTGCACTCTTTAGTACATTAAACTAGGCTCCCAATTCAGACTGTATGCTCCTAGTTCAAACTGTATTGAACTGTTGTTGTATTGACCCTGAATAAGAAAGTTGGCATTCTAGGAAATAACAAAAATAGGAGAGTATCGTGGCCATCCCCTACTCCAAAAGAATCCACATATACATCCAACACACCCCTTCTTCACTTCCTATTGGTACACCAAATTCCTGGAATGGTGTCTCCCTAACTCCAAACCACATACTCCGTTCTAATAAAAAAAACAGTCAAAATGAGTATAATTTTGGTTATTTCTGTTGGCTCAGCCTCTAGCTTCATCTTGATACCAACCAGCAATGCTTGAATTTTGCACATGATAATCCCTGTTTTGTTGTCATGAACCCACAACCTACTTGCATACATCAGTGCATGCCAGCAAGGCTGGGTACATGGGACATTATAACTCCATCTGTCACATACAAGAATTCTGTCATTGCATCATCCATCCTACATCCCCTATATTCATGTGATAATAGAGGAGGTCCTATCTTTATACATCCATCTATAATAGATCTACATAGTGGGTAGTTCTCAAAAGGTCACTTAAATTAGGCGCTGGGATGATCCATGCACATGAATTCTACAAGATGAGGCCATAAAGTAACCCCCTACAGTTTTTGCAGTTTTTTCAGCCACTGCTTTGAATTTCAATTAGAAATTATACATATTTAGTCATCATACTTTTAAACAGAATTTAATAATCTTCAACTATGATGATGTTACTGACCTTTTTGTGCATTTAAAATGTTCGAGCTAAAACACAGTAAAATAACTTAATTCAAATGATACAAATGTGTCAGAAACTTGCAGTCACTGGGAGTGGCATTAGGGATCTGGCCATTTGTTTGCTCAGGCTTTCCTAAGCTAATATCCTATTTTCTGAATGTCATCTTTCTCTGTGGGTTATCATATTTGTTTTGCTTTATTGCAGAGTAATGTTAGTAGATGAATGGCTGAGATGTAATCTATATGTTAAGATGGTATAATTTTATGATTTTTATTGATGTATATGATGATTTTTTAAAAGATGTTTAAATTTGAATTGTGTATGTGATATTGTGATAAAGGCGGATTAGAAATATTTTAAATAAATAAAATATCTTTTTTTTTCCCCCGAATGTATGGAATGTATCAGGACTAATAGTAGTGGCTCAGAATCTACAGGCTTTAGACTTAGGGCTCCTTTTACAAAGCCGCGCTAGGGCCTTAACACGTGGAATAGCGCGTGCTAGCCACTACCGCCTCCTTTTCAGCAGGCAGTAGATTTTCATATAGCACGCGCTAATCCGGTGCGTGCATTAAAAACGCTAGCACGCCTTTGTAAAAGGAGCCCTTAAAGAAGACGTGGTGCCCGTTGTTTAGTAGACAACTTATTGTTAGACAACTAATCACTAACTGAAGCAAAAGAATGGTGATTTAAGCTTAGCTAGGGACTGTAAGGGTTTTGAGAGTTGTTTAAATGTAGAAAAGGGATATGGCACTACGCTTTCCCAAAAAAACACAGGCTTCTTTGAAGAGGAAGGGAAGGTGGAAAGATTCCTTCCTCTCCTCAAGAAAAACAATGAACTGAATAATCATGCTTGCCTTTTGGATCCTCTTCCTTTACTAGATATTTCTCTGTCACAAGTTTCCTAACTTCTTGCACTCTCTTACTGAGAGTTAAAGTGAGGGACATCTGTCATTTCTGTTTCCATTACTGGAGCCCTTTTACAGATCCTTAATAGGAGCATGCATATGGAGCATACAGCAGAAATGGTGATGGCCTGGCATAGAGTTGTAACACTTTATCTGTGTAACAATTCCCTTAAATCCTGGGGTATAACCGTCAAATATTGCTCAAGGATTATTTCTGCCATTAAGTTGCTGGTTTTATTTTTAGCTGGTTTTAGCATTAATGTCCCTCTAAATCTTCTTCTATAATGTTCAGTTATAAGGCCTAGGTCGGGGGTCGGCAACCTGCGGCTCCAGAGCCGCATGCGGCTCTTTTCCACCTTTGCCGCGGCTCCGGTAGTGTGTCACGCAGGCATGCAGCTTACAAGTCCGGCGTCGCGACGGGAAATAGCCATGCTGAGCAGTGAGCTCAGCACGTACACAGATGAAAGCCTTGCTTGCTGATTGGTCCGGCGGCCCCGCCCCGCCTTGCCGCCGGACCAATCAGCAAGCAAGGCTTTCATCTGTGTACGTGCTGAGCTCACTGCTCAGCATGGCTATTTCCCGCCGCGACGCCGGACTTGTAAGCTGCATGCCTGCATCGCCAGAATTTAGGTAGGCTGTTTTCATCTCCGTGGGAGTCCCGTGGGCCAGGGGGCATCCCTGTGGGAGTCCCGTGGGTCAGGGGGGCATCCCCGTGGGAGTCCCGTAGGCCAGGGGGAACAGTGAGACAGAAAGAAAAAGTTGGGGGAGAGAATGAGGTCTGGAGGAGAGGAAACATACAGGAGGCTGAAAGAAAGGAAGATATAGTGAGATGGACACAAAGAAGGGTGATGTTGGAAAATAGGTGGAATGGTAATTCTGACAGACACAGAAGGGAAATGCTGGATCAAGGAGAGATGGGGCTCAGGCTGGATGGAATGAGGAGAAATGCCTTGTTGGCCCGGAACTTCCTCTCCTACGTCAGAATTGACGTCAGGGAGCGGAATGCTGGTCAGCGCAACGCTTCTGCAGGGAAAGCTTGGGACGGCGGTGGCTTGGGGGCTATTCCCCGATGGCGGTGGCAGCAAACCGAGTGGCTTGGGGGAGGGCACGGAGAAAGAAAGAAAGGGGGCAGACAGAGACAGAAAGAAGGGGGAACAGGGAGACAGAAAGAAAAAGTTGGGGGAGAGAATGAGGTCTGGAGGAGAGGAAACATACAGGAGGCTGAAAGAAAGGAAGAAAGATTGGATGCACAGTCAGAAGAAGAAAGTGCAACCAGAGACTCATGAAATCACCAAACAGCAAAGGTAGGAAAAATGATTTTATTTTCAATTTAGTGATCAAAATGTGTCTGTTTTGAGAATTTATATCTACTGTCTATATTTTGCACTATGGCTCCCTTTTACTAAACCGCAATATCGTTTTTTAGCGCAGGGAGCCTATGAGCATTGAGAGCAGCGCAAGGCATTCAGCGTAACTCCCTGTGCTAAAACCTACTATTGTGGCTAATTATATGGGGGGCCTGGACTCTGGCACATTATATGGGGGGCCTGGACTCTGGCACATTATAGGGGGGACTATGACTCCTAGCACAATGTAGGGGGGAGCTATGGCTACTAGCATATTGTGGGGGCTCCTATTGGCTACTGGCAGTATTAGATTTGTTTTATAATGGTTTTACGGCTCCAAGTTTTTTTTTCTTTTCGAAAACGGGTCCAAGTGGCTCTTTATGTCTTAAAGGTTGCAGACCCCTGGCCTAGGTGATCAAAAATGGCTGCCCTAACTGCCTCATAACCTATTGTCAGCTCAAAAATTAGAGCCTAATAAAGCAGATAACACCTCTCCAGCTAAACAGTTGGCTAATTTAAAGCCCGTTGTTCTTTTGGTCAATGAGCTGCTGTGGCTATTCATTCAAAATATCCCCAGAAATCCCCAGGTTCCATCCTCTGGGCTCATCTTGTTTAACCCAATCCAGGGGTTCTACTAGCTGTTGCCCTGACACATCCAACATAGATAAAGCAATGGCTTCACCAACTGTCCTGGATTAGATCTATACTTTCAGAAATTCTAGTAAGGATTTGCTGCTGTCTGTGCTGTAGCATCAATTTGATTTTCATCCAAAACATAATGAGACATTGTTGCTCTCAGTTATCGACAGCATAAGATTTGGTTTTGATTGAGGTCTTCATTATTTTATAGTCACACATGATATTTCTGTGACTTTCGACATTCCTAGTTGTTCAATTTTGATTGATCGTTTATCTTAGAGAAAGTGACTTCATATAATAAATGTAAATGACTTTGATTGTACCACATAAAAGTGGTATATCAAATCCCATTATCTTTTACCATTTAATAAGTTTAGGGATTGGAGGGAAAGCTTTGGCATGGCTTAAGGTCATTTTTATCCAATCAACAATTTAATGTGAGGCAAAGTTTTGACACCTCTATGATTAGTTTATGATTAATTCAGGAATGCTTATGGATTTGCATTGTCAGCAATGCTTTTTAATATTTACATGATACCCATTTGAAAGCTGTTATGCTTGGGGCTAAATTATAGATTTTATACCAATGACCTTCAGTTCTTTGTTCAGTGGAAATGTTTATTAATGCAACAATAGAACATCTAATCTAATGTATTAATTATATTAAAAAATGGACAGTAACCTGTCCTGGAAATATTTAACTGATCAATGTAATGTTCCCATTTTGAAAGAGGTCAGCTACCTAGGAGTATTGTCAAATTCATCTTTATCAATAAGTTCTCAATTTAAATCTGTGATCAAGACTATTTTCTTTCAATTATGGTTGATCAGTCAACTATGACTATCTTACACCAAAGAATTTTTAGGGCTCCTTTTACAAAGGCGCGCTAGCGGTTTTAGCGCACGCTAAAATGCCACGCGCGCTAGCCGCTACCGCCTCCTTTTAAGCAGGTGGTAATTTTTCAGCTAGCGTGCATAATAGCACGCACTAATCTTGTGCGTGCGCTAAAAACGCTAGCACACCTTAGTAAAAGGAACCCTTAGGCTGGTTCTCTAGAATGTAATCATTGCTCATTTTGATAATTCTAACTCTTTGAACCTGGAGTTCAAAAGAACTGTGTTTAATGAAAGAGACCCATTCCAGGTGACAGAAAATGCTGTGGCAAAGCTGTAATCGGGACATGCTAAGTATGAGCATATTACACCTATTTGGTATGACCTTCACTGACTTCCCATGGTCTGGAAGATTTAATTTAAGGTCCTGCTGTTAATCTATAGAGAATCTATAATCTTAGAGAAGATCCTGCGAAACAGGGCCTGTCAGGAATTTTTTGACTATCTCCAGTGCAATGTTAGATTAAAGGAAACGGCACCGAGCGATTTCGTTCACTGCACTGCAGTGATCTTGCCCACACCAGAGGACAAAAAGATACTATTAAAGATAAGTGCAGGTTTTTTATCTTAAAAATTTTGGAAATGGGTTTTGGTGAGAATAATTTATTGAACGGAGTTTTTCTTAGACCAAGGATGTGTTTCCTATGACATCTATTCTTATCTCCCCTCTTTTTAACCTTTCAAATTCCTTTAGATCATTGTAATCTTATTAGTATATTTATTTTCTTATTTTTCTCCTCTATCTCTATTTTCTTTCTTTATTACTCTTCTAATTGTCATTTTTCCTGGTACTTTAGTTAGATTGTGAGCCTTCGGGACAATAAGGGAATTTCTAAGTACCTATCTTACTTATAATTTTAATGCACCAATATATTCATTGTAACCCGTTCTGGGCTCTTTTGGGAGGACGGGCTAAAAAATCGAATAAATAAATAAATTTTTATAATTGCTATAGAAGTTCCCTGAGTTTTCCTCTTGGAACACTGAGGTCTTTTCTCCGTATATTTGAGATACCTGCTAAACTGAAGTCTCTGGTAAGGGGATTTAGTATATGAATATCCTTTTTGTGGTTCTATGATATTTTTGATATTCAGCTTGTGTGGAATTATTGTTAATCTATAAGGACCAGACAGCACTGTGGGGTGTTTGGCCCAAACGGCCTGCCTTAGGAGTCTACAAATTATAGACACACAAAAAAAATATTAAAAATTACAGTATATCAATTCTACATTCATATTGAACCATTTTATTTTTGTATTTCACTTTTATTGTTGTGTATGTAGAAATGATATATTAATATGGTTTTTGTGTGACTATAATTTATAGACTCCTGAGGCAGGCCATTTGGGCTGAAACAAATAATGCAGAGTTTGGAAATAAACAAGCACACTTGTGGTTTTTGGACATCTCCACTGTTCTGCTTGTTCTGTAAATAAATAGCACATGACTTATGTATGTAAATATTGAGAGTTAAAAAGAATATTTTGACCAGAGAAGTCAGATGAAGGAAGATTAAAGTACTATTGCTAATTAGATGCTCAGCCAGAATAGATAAGTGTTTTATTAATAAGTTGTACCATGGGATTCACATTTGAATATTCCATAATACGTAATGCATTGGCAGATTGCTACCAAAAAAATTAATCATTTGCTCCACTGATTCAAATTTCAATTATATTTTGAAATCATCAATGATGTGATCCTGACCTCCTTATATAAACAAGTGTATTTCCTACAAAGTGTGCGCACATTGCTGTGAAATAGGTCATTCATTAGTATTTGTATTAGTACGGTTTTGTTTTTCTGATAAATATATTTGGGAAACCAAAACCTGGAAAATGCACAAAATGGATTTATTGACCACTATATTTCGAAAACACACAATAGATATTTTGTTCTTTCTTAAATTGTAGGTCTTAAACCTGTTTCTGGCCTTGCTGCTGAGCTCATTTAGTTCCGATAACCTTGCAGCTCCCGAGGATGATACTGAATTGAACAATCTACAGATTGCTGTGGGAAGGATAGAGAGAGGAATTGATTATATAAAAAGAAAAGTGCGCGAGTTCTTTCAAAAAGCTTTTGTTAGAAAGCAAAAAGCCTTGGATGAAAACAAACCACTTGAGGAGCTACAGAAAGACAACTGCATTTCCAACCATACCACTGCTGAACTCAGTAAAGACCTAGATTACCTGAAAGATGGCAATGCAACAACGGGCACCAGCGGTATTGGAAGTAGTGTGGAAAAATATTTAATTGATGAAAGTGATTATATGTCATTCATTCATAACCCAAGCCTTACTGTAACAGTGCCAATAGCTGTTGGGGAATCAGATTTTGAAAATCTAAATACAGAAGACTTTACCAGCGAGTCAGATTTAGAAGAAAGCAAAGAGGTAGGTCTTTTTTTTTTTAATCTTCATATAAATTCCATTTTAAGCATTAGTGATTCTTGTATTCAGTATTTGTTTACTTGTGTGACTAGCTAGAAACTTGCATTAATGTTGTTTTGAATATTCCTTGTTCTTTTAATACCCCTTTATAAATAAAATATGAAGTCAGAAATATTTCTATATTCACTTCCATTCACTGCTACAGGTTTCTGGATTTCATTCTTGTCAATAGCAATTGCTCTTAGAACAGATGTGAGAATGTTTTGAAAATGATCCCCCCCTCCTTATTATCCTTTGAACATTTCCCTTTCTCTTTGTGATTAAAAGTACCTGCACTATTTCTCAGTGTGAGTAATGGGTAGTGAGTAATGGGACCCAGGGAAAGATAGTGTCAACAGATTTAAATTTGAAATCCCTGCACGTACCTCAACTTTTTGAGTAAAGATAGTCCTGCGAGGAAGGCACCTATATTGTTCCTCTTTACTACCAAATCTTGACTACTGACACAGGTAGAAAAGGTGACTGTGAAAGCTAGAAGGATGGTTGGGTGCATAGGGAGAGGAATGGCCAGTAGGTAAAAGGAAGTGCGGATGCTCCTTTATAAGACTCTGGTGAGACTTAATTTAGAATATTGTGTACAATTCTGGAGATGTAAACAGGATGCAGTTGGTCCAGGGGGTGGCTACTAAAATTGTCATGGTCTTTGTCATAACGTTTCTGGGGACAGACTTAAAGATCTCAATATGTGTACTGTGGAAGAAAGGTGGGAGAGGGATGATATGAAAGAGACATTTAAATACTTAGATGGCATATGAGGTCTGACGATAAAGGTTGTGAACTTGCCTCCATGCGCTTACGTTGGCATCACTGTACAAACAACTCAGTAAGATTTCATAACCTTGGTATATCACTCTCACAGCTGTGTTCATGTTGACGTGTGGCGGCGTCTTGCTGAGTGGCGTTCATTATTGTTGTTGTGTGTTTTTGTGTGCCGTCACAAAAATGTCGGAGCTTTAATTAGAGCAACGAACAAACATTACATTTCTTGTTAAACTTGGCAAGAGTGGAAGTGAAGTTAGGAATATGTTAGTCCAAGTTTATGAGGATAATGCCATGAAGAAAACAGCAGGGTACAAATGGATCAAATGTTTTTCTGAGGGGAGAGAAAGCATCACGGATGAAGAAAGGTCAGGGCGGCACCATTGCGTGATTGACAAGCGATCGGTGGCCGTTTTGGACTATTATAACCCTCTCTCCTACATGGCATTTCACAATATCAACTTCAGCATTACTAGTTCAAAATATGTTAGCCAAAAATTGATCCCGGTACTTCATTAACACTAGCTTCTTGTCTACCGCAGGATCAACTAAAGTCCTTGTTCTGAATTTTCAGATTTCTCACTCTGGTCTATCCCTCTTTCTTCATAGAAACCGTTACAAAAGAAAGCAGAAAAATATTTTAATAACTAAACACACGTCTACTTGTCATCAAAAACAAAACAGGTACATACAAGTGCATGTATCATAAACACTAATACAGGGGCACTACAAGTGCCCAGAGAAACAGAGCAACCAATAAAATGTGACAGTCATTTTCTAATACAGATAAGCCTTTTATTTGTTAATGTCTGTAGATTTACTTGCATTGCACAGAGCACCAATTTAATTTGTATTCGAGGAGGTTTTATAAGCCTATGAGGTTTTGTTTTACCCTGCTATACCTGTCACCTGTCTCTGTAGGGTGGAGGATGAGATTAGAGAATGACACGGAGAAAAAATCTGTCCTCATCACTTCCCCATCACCGGACCACCGTCCCCTTAACCGCCCCATCCCCGTTCCTGCAGCATCCGCCCTTCCCCCTTGCCACCTCACCGCCCCTCAGTGGCCCAAAAATCTCCCTCCCTCCCCCTTACCTTCACGGCTTAAAGAAACTTAAGGAAGGGAAGGCGCACGGTCCCTTCCCTCCCTCCCTACTTCCAGCCAAATTATCTTCCTCCCTCCCCCTTACCTTCGCAGCGCCTGCCTGTGCCGCCCTGCAGTCGCAGGTGTGTGGGCGGAAGCTTCTTCTCTGACGCAACCATGTCATTCTCTAGTTGAGATCCGAGGCTTTTTCATCCTCATATATCATTTTATTGATTGCTCTGTTTTTCTGGTCACTTGTTGTAGTGCCTTTGTATTAGTGTTTGTGATACACGTATGTACCTGTTTTGTTTTTGCTGACAAGTAGAAGTGTATTTAGTTATTACTATCCCTCTTTCTTAACAAGTCTCTTATCCCATACAAACTGTCTTGCTCACTACATTCTGCTCAGCAAAAGTTTCTGGTGGTTCCATCTCATCTTTAAATCCGTTCACATTCTGCCCGCATCTCTTGGGGTTTTTTTTGGCTTTTGCCCCTTCTATATGGAACTCTCAAATATAAACTCAGATTTTGGGGCCAAAAAAATGACCCAAAAATGGGGGTCTCGATTTATATTCGAGCCTTGATCCTTCTTGCTTCTTCCCTCTGTCCTTTCCTCCCTCTCTCCGAAGATTACATCTCCCCTCTCCCTCCCTCCCACTAACTCACACATCTGTTCCTGACCCCACCCGCCCGACACTTCAGGCCTACCACCTCCCTATCCAATGACCGGCACATCTGTCCTTCCCCCCTGCCAACCAGCACTGTTCTTTTCCAGTCCGAAGTTGAGGCCAATGCTGTGTGTTGAGCCAGAGCGGGGCCTTGCACATTTGCACCTGATCAAGACCTGCCAGTTCCCATCCTCTCCAAAAATCTCGGAACGGAAAGGAGCTAGCAGTGACTTTGAGCATGCACAGACACGCAAGGCCCTGCTCCAGCTCAGCATACAGCATTGGCCTCAGCTTCAGACTGGAAAAGAACTGTGCCGGTAAGAACAGTGTCAGTCGGTCGGCCGGGGGTGGGGGGAGGGGGGATTTGCATAATCTGAACTATTACTCTCAACATATACCATTAAAACTTGTATATGCTCAAATTAAGCCTCGGCACAGCTTGTAAACACTTTTGTAAATAAGATAGCTATTAGAGTTCACCAGCAACACAAATCATAACTTCCATGATCAGTTTTTTTCTTTTCAGAGTATAACCCATATTCCACTACAATATTATTTGATGTGCTTTATGGCTATTCAAAAGTTTAGGATATGGTTATTTTTGTTACATAGGATTTTCTGGACCCCTGTTCGACTAAATAAAATAGATAGTTCTAAGATGCTGGCATTGTCATATTGATATAGGGACTTTGGATCATCTGTTGTATTTTTGTCCATTTATACTTATATTTTAGAAGTCAATCTAAGGACAAATAAATCTAGTTTTAGATTCAAATGTTCCATTATCATATGAGGCTATAATTTGTGGAACAATTTTACATGTGAAACCCACTCTAGATAAATTCAATTGATTACAAGTAATTGGAAAACCCATGATAGAATAAATTATACTTTTTGGTGGGTGAATGTGTGTACTACATACAGATATGAACGAATTAACGCAGAGTGTAGGGGATTTAGTGAGGTATTTAATAAAATTTGGAGCCCATTGGCTAAATTTGTAAAAACATAATATTGTATTTTTATCATATCTTTCCTCTAATTTATTTATCTTTACACATCCAGGGGGGAAGGGGGGTTGGTTGGAGGGGAGTAAATACTGATAGTGATATTCGGGTAACTTTATTCTTTATTTGTATTATATATTAGGTTATATTGTGCTATTATTATATGTAAGAAACTGAAATTATTGAATGATATTTGTGTTACCTGTACAGATATTAGTGTAATGTATATAATTCCTACTATTCTTTCATTTGTATGACACTGTTTTTGATTAAAAAATCAGTAAAGAATTATAAAAAAAAAAGTTTAGGATATGATCTTTAGCAGTTAAACTTTTAGTTAACACACAGAATGTTCCTTTTACGAAGGTGCGCTAGCAGTTTTAGCGTGCGCTGAAGATAAGCGCGTGCTAACCCCGCACTACATGAAAAATACCAAAGCAAGCTCTATGGAGGCGTTAGCTTGTAGCGTGCACTAAAACCGCTAGCACACCTTCGTAAAAGGAGCCCAAAAATGTTCTTCAGCAGGAAGAAGGGATATTGATAGTCTAGGAAACCATTTTTGTGCGTGTGCCTACATGTAATCTCTGCTGCCTACACAGTAATAATGGCTTTGCTGAATTTTATGCTATGTTCTATTGTTCCAGCTTCCTGTCTTTGATTTGTGTTTTCTCTTAAATGCTGTTTTACTTCTATGGTGTTCCAAAATACACTTTCACAAGAAAGATACAAAAAATGTCATATAAAACATAAACAGTGCTGCTTTGGTTTAAATAGGACGTGTCTCAAAAATGATCTTTTGATCAGGAGATGCGGTTCGGCGTCCCGTTTAAAGTTTGATTGGATTTTTTCACGAGGCAGCAGACTCGTGAAACGCTGGCCACCGTCGGTGTACTGATAAACAGAAGATAAGTTAAAAGTTTCTTTCTTCTATCACCTTGCACAGACAATCCTGCTTAAGGTTTTTACACTTTGGGAGTGCAATGGAGGGTTTTTGCCAATGAGGTTATCACCCAACCACCTTGGACCACCTTTGTGGTAGTGGGAGGGCTTCAGTCTGAGGCTTTTCCTCCATTTTTTGAGACACATCCTATTAAAACCAAAGCAGCACTGTTTATGTTTTTTATATGACATTTTTTGTATCTTTCTTGTGAAAGTGTATTTTGGAACATTATTGAGTTTTCACATATCCGAGTTTATGTTACTTCTATGGTGTAACATGGTACACACACATAATGCATGTCATTTTAGTAGTTATCTGCTAGTATTGTGGTTATTATTAGATTCATTGTATTGTTATATTCTGTAATATTATTTTAAATTTATGTTTCAGCTTTGCTATACCTTAAGGGCTCCTTTTACAAAGGTGCGTTAGGGCCTTAACACGCGGAAGAGCACGCACTAAATTGCTGCGTGCAGGCTGCTACCGCCTCCTCTTGAGCAGGCGATAGTTTTTCGGCTAGCGCACGCTAATCCGGTGTGGGCGCTAAAAACGCTAGCGCACCTTTGTAAAAGGAGCCCTAAGTGCCATATTGCTTGATTTTATCTTTATGATTTTTATCCATCTTTATGTCTCAATCTTTTGTGTGGTGTTACATACAAAAAGTTTTTTCTATTTTTAGCTTACAGTGATAACCCAAGTTTCTAACCTCGGTTTATATCCAAGTCAACCTTTTCCTCCCCTTTTTAGGGGGAAAAAGATTACCTCGGTTTATATTCGGATTGGTTTATATTAAAGTATATAGGTTCCTATTAAACTGCAGTTGGAACCTTTTTTGGAGATTTAAGGTAGCCCTTAAGACTTAGTTTTTTGGGGGGGCCTTCCATGCTCAGACCTGATGTTCTATGGCTATATAATTTTATTGTCTATTTTGTTTTTTTTTTGTTGTTGTTTTTTATTTATTTGTTTATAATTTTACAAATTGTTAAACAACAATGTAATAGAAATAAACATTTAAGAAGAAACATAACATAAATTATAAATCAAAGATTCCACAAATTTAACTAAGTTCATAGTCCACAAACTAGGGAGAGAGAATCCTACACCTCCAAGGGAAGTTGGTTTTTCAAGAAATGTTCATTCAAATTAAATTAGGAGATCAAACAGTTGGATTAAATTAAATTATCATCCTGGTTAATAGAAAGTCTATTTTGTATCCCTTAATAGCAGAGCCCCTGATGTAGACCTTTACCTACTTCTTTTTAGTTCTTCCTTTCTTCTTGTGTCGTAGGATAATTTTATATTATCTTTACCCCCATTACTTTTTTTTTTTTTTAAATAGATTTTATATGAACATTATAAACTAGGCCCACTGCTTGTGCATTCTCCTTCTTTCCTTTCCTTTCCATGCCACAGTATTTTATATTGTAAACTACGTGGCTGATATTTTATGTGTGCTATATTATTTTTATTTTGTGCTTCACTATCAGAGTAAGGCTATTACTGAGGTTTTCCACTATTCTGACTCTCCTGGAGGATGGCAGCAGTTAAACTTTTAGCACAGTAGTCTCAAAACTGACTTAAGAAATCTTTAAAACAGAACTCAAAACAAAGAAATAAATGAACTTACAGTTTTGCTTGTACAGAATCATGGCTTCTGCCAAAGTCCCACCCTCAGCCAGTGTAATTCCCTGCTGCAGGGAACTCGGAGGGGTATTTTCAACTTCTTGCTGAGGATAATGTTGTAAATTATCAGTACTAAAGGTAAAAACCTTAATAGAGCAATGCTTTCTCAAGCCATGCAATGACTAAACATGGAGAGAGGGCACAGAGGCACCAGCTCAGAGCTAGATTGATAGCAGCCATTAGGAAGTGTTCTATAATACACAGGGGGAGCTGGAGGATTCATTCTTAAAGGTACGGTTTCAGAAATCTGTCACTGACAGAGAACATGTATTAAACAGTAATAATAAACACACACTTCAATACAAACAGAATGCTCCCATAAATATGGGATAGGGATACAAGATGTCCGAGAAAACCTAGATATTTCCTCTTTTTAGAGGACTGTCCTGGTGCCTAGAGGGATTTTCAAAATACGGAAGTATGTCCACGTCTGGAGGCTCTCTGTGCATGCACAGATGTCGACATGCTGATGTCATACACACATGTGCATGCGCATGACATCATTGCGTTGACATCCATGCATGTGCAGAGACCCTCCTTACACAGCCCTGGACTCAAAGAGGTTCATTTGGGGATGGGGTGGAATAGAGTGGAGTTGGAGGAGGAATGGGGCGGGGTTGGGGGCAGAATGGTACAGGGCCAGGTGTCCTCTTTTTTTTTTTTTTAAAGAGGAAATATGGCAACCCTAATATGAGGGCAGAATAATATGTGAAATATCAATGGGCAATCCTAACTAACTCTACAGCTATTACGTCAACCAAAACCGCCATTGTCACAGTTTTTGCATGCCATAAATAGATAAAGTGTAAATAGAGGACTGCATATTCCAAGGGGTTTATTTATTTGCTGGCAGTAGAGAGTGCCGCTGAAAATTCAATCTGACCACCCTAGCACTATCCATATAGAAATTCCATAAAATGTTTTCTTCCATGGGTTCTTGTTAAGCAATTACTTTTCTATATAGAATACTAGTTCAAGGTGCCAAAAATGTGCTAGCAAGCACAAGCACTTACACTTAAATCAGCCCTGCATAGTTTTGTGCTAGAATGTGCCTGAATTATTATATACTATCATTTATGTGCATACTCATTTGCCCTGCAAAAACTCAGCCCATGTGTACATCCACCAGCAAATCATTGTGCATAGATTTCTGCCAGTCAGTTTGTATAAGAGTTTATTTAGACCCCCTTTTACTATGGCGATTAATGTGGGCTGGTGCAGTAACCACATTGAAGACCTTTAAATCCCTATGGGCTTCTGTGCAGTTTCCAAGCAGCACTCGCTAGCGTTGCTTATTAAAAGGGGGCTTTACATATGAAAATGACTATTTGATACACGTAAATGATTAAAGTACCACCATTTACATTCCTTCTTACCACCAACTAGGAAGTTCCTTATACAATTACTCTGATAGTGCTGGGCAGGGTAGGGTTACCATATTTAAGGATCGGAGAACCTGATTAATGAGTGTTATGTGGAGTAGTTAACTCTAAATCCTGTCTGGTTGGGATGTAACATGTTAGTTTTTTGAGAATTCGGAAAGCTGATTGAATATTATTTTTTTATAATTTTTGTGATGAAGGGTAGATTGGCAATTGGGCGGTAATTTGAACAGTCTGTTAGTTTATCTTTTAGGTCTTTGATTTTTGGATGTATGATAGATTCCTTCCATTTGGGAGGGATAGTCCCTGTTGAGATGCTGGTGGTGATCATATGATGGATACATTTTCTGAAAATTGAGTAGTAGTGCTTTATAAGAAAGGGGGGATTCGGTCAGTGATAGACTCTGATGGATTCATATTTTGAATTATCCTTTTTATTTCTGTAACATTTAGAATAGAGAATTTAGAACATTTTGAAAATGTTAGGTTGGTAGAGTCATCAGATAAAGGTGAGATGTTAGTAGAAGGACATGATGTGAATTGTGTTCGTATATTTTTTTATTTTTTTCATTGTAATGTGTGGATAATTCGTGTGCTTTGGGAGTTTGTTCTGATGTTTGGCTAGGTTTATTGGTTGAGATGAGCGGTTTGACGATTGTGTATAGTGAAGAGTTCTTAACTTTTGTTATTCGTTTGTGTAGTAATTTTTCATTGCCTGGGTGATCTTGAGTTTGTAAAAGTTGACCTGCAAATTGTATCTGTTTAAGGAGGGTAGGGTGTTTCCTTGTCTCTATTTTCTCTCTAATGATCTTAGTTTTTTCTTGATGAGTTAGTTCAGGTGTATACCATGGATTCTTTTTACTTTGGGCTGAGATGGCCCATTTTGTAAGAGATGCATACTATGTCTGGAGTACTACGGGTGGTAGAAACATAGAATATGACGGCAGAAAAGGGCCACGGGCCCAATAAGTCTGCCCACTAAGGACTCTCCCCACTAAGCACTTCCACTAAGTGAACCCACATGCTTATCCCATTTTTTCTTGAAATCGAGCACATTGCTTGCCTTAATTACCTGAAGATCTTTCCAACGATCAACCATCCTTTCAGTGAAGAAATACTTCCTAGTGTTGCTATGAAATCTCCCACCACTGAGTTTCAACGGATGCCCTCTTGTTGCCGTAGGTCCTGTAAAGAAAAAGATATCTTCTTCTACCTCAATACGGCCAGTTACATATTTGAATGTCTCTATCATATCTCCCCTCTCTCTCTGTGTTCCTCGAGAGAGTATAGCTGCAACTTACCTAGACGTTCCTCATATGGAGGATCCTTGAGTCCTGAGACCATCCTGGTGGCCATTCGCTGAACCGACTCCACTCTCAGCACATCCTTTTGATAATGTGGCCTCCAAAATTGAACACAATATTCCAGATGAGGTCTCACTGTGGACCTGTACAACGGCATTACTACTTCGGGCTTCCGGCTGACAAAACTTCTTCTGATGCATCCCAGCATTTGCCTAGCCTTGGATGAAACTTTCTCTATTTGATTGGCAGTCTTCATATCTTCACTAATGATTACTCCTAGGTCATGTTCTGCAGCAGTTCTTATTAAGGTCTCAGCATTCAGAGTGTAAGTACTGCATGGATTTCGGTTGCCAAGGTGCATAACTTTACATTTTTTGGCATTAAAACTCAGTTTCCAAGTTGCGGACCATTGTTCCAGAAGAGTAGATCCTGCGTCATACTGTCGGGCATTGTGCTTTTGCCCACTATGTTGCACAGTTTAGCGTCATCGGCAAATAATGCAATTTTGCCTCAAAGTCCGTGAGGCAGGTCCTGTACAAAGATATTAAATAGGATGGGACCCAAGACCGAACCCTGCGGCACTCCACTGATCACTTCCGATATTTCGGAGGGAGTACCATTTACCACCACCCTCTGAAGTCTGCCACTGAGCCAGTCTTTAACCCATGCCATCAATGTTTCCCCTAATCCCAACGAACTCATCTTATTCAATAACCTACAGTGTGGGACACTGTCTAAAGCCTTACTAAAGACCAAGTACACGATATCCAGGGACTCTCCCATATCTAGCTTTTTCGTTACCCAGTCAAAGAAACTGATCAGATTGGATTGCCAGGACCTTCCCTTTGTAAATCCATGTTGGTGGGGATCCCTTAGTCTCTCATCGTTTAGGATCATATCTAATTTGTGTTTAATCGTTTCCATAAGTTTACACACTATTGATGTGAGACTTACCGGTCTGTAATTTTCAGCCTCTGTCTTGCATCCCTTTTTGTGCAGCGGAATGACGTTAGCTGTTTTCTAGTCTAATGGGACTTTTCCTGTACTCAGGGAAAGATTGAAAAGCGTAGCTAACGGTTCCTCAAGGACATCTCTCAACTCCCTAAGTACTCTGGAATGTAGTTTATCCGGTCCCATGGCTTTGTTCACTTTGAGCCTTGATAGTTCTTGGTAGATGCTGCCGGCAGTAAATTCAAAATTCAGTAATGGGTCGTTTGAGCTCTCCCTTGCCTGCAGCTGTGGACCAGATCCTGGCGCCTCGCAGGTAAAGACTGAGCAGAAGTATTCAGGTAAAGACTGAGCAGAAGTATTCATTGAGTAGTTCGGCTTTATCGGAATCCGATTCTACATATTTACCATCAGGTTTCCTAAGATGTAGTATCCCATCTGTTCCTTTTCCTGTCACTAACATACCAGAAAAATGATTTATCCCCTTTTTTGATATTCTTTGCTAGATTCTCTTCCATCCGAAGTTTGGCATCGCTGACTGCTGTTTTGACAGTTCTAGATTTCGCCCGATAGTCTTCTTTAGCTTCTAGTCTTTCTGATTGTTTGTAGGATACAAATGATCTTTTCTTCTGTTTCACGAGTTCCGAGATCTTCGCGGAGAACCACTGAGGTTTATTATTTCTCTGCCATTTACTCACTGTTTTTATATATAGGTTGGTTGCTTCCTGTAGTGTAGATTTTAGAGTAAACATAGAAACATAGAAAGATGACGGCAGATAAGGGCTATAGCCCATCAAGTCTGCCCACTCTATTGACCCACCCCTTTAAGTCTACTAACCCCCTTAATTATACTGCCACTCTACTGACCCGGTCCTTCAAGTCTATACCCTAGTGACTCTATTCCTTGACTTGACACACATAGGGATCCCGCATAGGTATCCCATTTATTCTTAAAGTCTGGGATGCTGCTGGCCTCGATCACCACAATACCTCCACACTATCTGTTGTATCCTGATTTTGCAGCGTCTCGTAGACAAAATTTACCATGCTCTTGAATTTAGTACCTTTAAAGCTAAGGACCTTTGTGGATGTGTTTGATCTAGTGAAACCTTTCCTGAGGTGAAACCACACCATGTTGTGGTCACTGGAGGCTAACGCTTCGCCCACTGAAACCTCTGTGACACTATCTCCGTTGGTGAGTATCAGGTCCAGTATCGCCTGATCCCTAGTGGGCTTCAATACCATCTGTTTGAGTCATGCTCCCCGTATGGAGGTTAGTAGCCTCCTGCTGCCGCTGGTCGTAGCGGAAAGTTTGTTCCAATTGGCATCAGGCATATTGAAGTCCCCCAACAGTACTTTGTCTCCACGCAGTGTGATGGTCTCAATGTCTTCGATTAATTCTGTCAATGTCATCCTGTTGCCTTGGAGGTCTGTATACAACGCCAAGATATAGGCATTTGTCATTTCCCTGGCCAGGTTAACCCAGAGGGATTCCCCGGTATACTTGACCCCTGTGATTCTTGTAACTTTGATGTCCTCTTTGATGTATAGTGCTACCCCTCCTCCTGTTTTGCCCTTTCTGTCTCGACGGAGCAAGTTATATCCTGGTATAGCCATATCCCACCCATGGGAATCCGTGAACCAGGTTTCAGATATTGCCACTACATCTAGGTCGCCATTCCTCACTTCCGTCTCTAATTTCAGAATTTTATTGCCTAAACTGTGGGCATTAACGTACATAGCCCTCCATACCTTATGTTTTCCCGGTCTCCGTGGAGATTTTCCCGTTTGAGTTAGTGTGTCTCCTGCAGCACTGTCTGCAGTGTGTGTACTTACCTCAGACTCAGAAATGGAGTGGCAACTTACCCTGCCAGGATGGTTACTTACCACACCAGTATGAGAGAGGGTACCCGCCCCCAACTCACTTAATTTAAAGCCCTTTGGAGCAGGTGAGCTAGTCGTCGTCCAAAGACGTTCTTTCCTCTTCTGGTCAGGTGGAACCTGTCTGGTCCCTGTAGTCCTTGAAGTGTTTCTCCATGGTCCAGGAATCCGAAGTTCATCTCTTTGCACCATCCACGTAGCCACTCATTTGTAATCTGGATACGATCTTCCCTGGCTCTTCCCTTGCCTCTCACTGGAAGGATTGAGGAGAAGACCACCTGCGCTTCCATCCACTTAAGCTTCTCACCCAGGGCTCCAAATTCTTCAGGTATTTTCTCCAGGGTGCTCCTGGCCATGTCATTCGTCCCGACGTAGATGTGAAGCATAGGGAAGTGGTCTTGGGGTTTGATCAGTCTTTCTAAGCAGGTGGTCACATCCCGGATCCTAGCTCCTGGAAGACAACAAACCTCTCTTGATTGTAGATCCAGTCTGCATATTGGTCCCTCGGTGTCCCGCAGCAGGGAGTCCCCAATGACTACCACTCTGCGCTTTTTTGGGGGTTGCTGATCCGTTGCCTCCAGAACCGGAGTCATCCACTGGTCATCCTTCTGTGATTCGTTGGCAGGTCCTTCCAGTAGAAGCTGGAACCCGTTCCTCAAGGTGATCTGAGGGGTTGATGTAAAGCTGCTCTGTTTGCTTGAAGAAGGTAACAGAAGTTCTTCTCTGTGTCATATCTTTGCCTTCTCATATCCTGTCTTGATGGAGGATGAAGGGTAACCACATTCATCGAACCTCCTGGCCATTTGTTGTGCATTTTCTTCAAAATCTGAATTGTACATGCAGATTTTCTTGAATCTAAGGAACTGTGAGAAGGATAAATTCCTCTTGAGAGCATTTTTATGTTTAAATCTTTTGTGTGGTGTTGCATACAAAATCTTTTTTCTATTTTTAAGGTTTATGTCAGGGAAGCAAAGGGTTAAAATGAGACATGTGAATTTAAAAAATCAACTTTTGTTTGAAAAGCATTATATCTGCTGGAAGGCACGAAACTCAAACCTTTTTAAGGACGTCAAACTCCTTTGGAGCAAGAATGATATTTGAAAGGTTGAAAATAGGAATATCTAAGGTTATGTTGGTTGGTGGTTGTAATAAGATGGAGTCTGGCTGCAATAGGTCCATCCTAGGTGATATGGTCTGCCCTGTCCTCTGGTTCATCTGATGGGTTTTCCTCTGTGGATGGGGTGTGGCTTGCTCCTCCCAAATTCTCTCTAAAAAAAGCAGAGCTTACATTGGCATCTTGTGTCTGTCTTGGAATATTTATTGGACTATTGAAGGGGGATGTATATACTTCATCTGAATCACTTGTAATCCTTTTCCTTCCTCCATCATTATGTTGTGATTGTTCCAATGTAGTGAATTTGTTGATGTGACTAATTGCATGAGAGCTTTGTCCTGTATGTCTGTTGTTATAGACCAATTCCGGTCCTTGAGAGCCAAAGGCAGGTCAGGTTTTCAGGATATCCACAATGAATATGTATGAGATGGATTTGAATGCACTGCCTCCTTGAGATGCAAATCTATCTCATGCATATTTATTGTGGATATCCTGAAAACCTGACCTGCCTGTGGCTCTTGAAGACCGGAATTGCCTACCCTTGCTATAGACCCTTGCTCTCAAGAAATTATAAATTGATCCACAATTATAGTCTTGTTCATTTCTCTTGAACTTCTTGTTCTTTTCCATTCTGAGTTCACCTTTGAATTTGTTCAAGTCAGGGATCTCAAAGTCCCTCCTTGAGGGCCGCAATCCAGTTGGGTTTTCAGGATTTCCCCAAAGAATATGCATTGAAAGCAGTACATGCACATAGATTTCATGTATATTCATTGGGGAAATCCTGAAAACCCAACTGGATTGCGCCCCTAAAGGAGGGACTTTGAGTCCCCTGCCTAGAGATACTGAATGGTTATTTTCTTCATCCTGTGTGTCTTGGACCTGTAGCAATCTTTGCAGGCGGTCCTCTGTGAAGCTAATTACATTGTCCCAGCAGAACAGACTTGTATTACCTCAGGGAGAATTCCCGCATCCCCTCTCTCTTGTTGTATGTATTCTCAGGCTAATTAACTACTTTGATACAGACTGAGGAAATCCAGCCCAGCCCAGAGTGAGAGGCGGAGCAGAAGAATATGTAAATTAGGCTATGTATTCTCAGGCTAATTAACTACTTTGATACAGACTGAGGAAATCCAGCCCAGCCCAGAGTGAGAGGCGGAGCAGAAGAATATGTAAATTAGGCTCTATTCAGACTGATATTCCTGCTTACAAGAAAGAAAATTAGCAAAGGTAGGGTTACCATATTTTCCATTTGGAAAATCCGGACCCGTAGACCCACCCCTAGGCCCGCCCAGTTCCACCCATCCCTGCCCCGTTATACCCCAGTACTGCCCCCAATCCTGCCCTAGCCCCACCCGAGCCCCCACCCCCACTGCCCGATCTTGTCAGGCAGGAGGACATCCGCGCACATGCATATGCGACGCAATGATGTCACGCACATGCGCATGGGCACGTAACTTCATCGCCAGGCATCCGCAGATGTGTGGATGCCTGTCAAGTTTCAAGTTCCAAGTTTATTAAGTATTTGATTAATCGCTTACTCAAATATCTAAGCGATGAACAAATCTTTCAATTTACAGATAATACAGGGGTTATAAAAAACAGGTGAACACTGAACCAAACATTTTAAATTAACGACTAACAAAATAAACAGAAAAGGAAAACAAAGGGAAAGGCAGGGTAATGAAATACAATAATAATGATAGAAAGAAGGACGATTATGGTAAAAAAAACAATAGGAGGGAAATAAAAGAAGTAGCCTTATGAAAATAAGCGAAAATAGGCTTGGACTCCTAAATATCATAAGCATCTTTGAAAAAAAGCTCTTAAGTTTACTTTTAAATTTATCTAAGTTCTTTTCTTCTCTGAGATAAAAAGGGAAGGTGTTCCAAGTTTGAGGAGCTGTAACAGAGAAGATAGAGTGCCGCCGTGTATTAATAACTTTAAGTGAGGGCGTAACTAATAGATGTTGGTCAATAGATCTCAGTGATCTGATTGAGGTATAAGGGATCAATAACTTGTAAATGAAAGCTGGAGTTTTATATAACAGGGATTTGAAAAGCTGTCCATACCCCCGGACATGTCCTTAAAAGGAGGACTGTCCGGGGAAATCTGAACATCTGGAAACCCTACAAAAAGATAAGAACCTAATCTTCCATTCTGCAAGTTTTAAAGCTGGCAGCAGCCAAAGCACAGCAAGGCACTAAAGAACCCAACCCATCATAGCAACTAACAATTTAGAGAACCTCAAGACTTCCTCTCTCTGTAGCACCCCTCCACCACCCCTCTAGGCATTTTCCCAGCTGTCATTGGCATCAGGGGCACTCCAGGAGCTGACATCTGGTTTGATGGTGCTGTTAACTTGCTTTGATCACAGCTAGTAGCAGCATTGCAACAACTAAAGCAGATTGTCTTGGGGCCTTGGCCTTCCCTCTGATGTATCCCACCCATATAGAACATAAAATTATCTTTGGTACAGAGTAAATAAAAAGAAGCACTTATAACAGGAAGTTTGAAGCATCAAAACATTACTTAACATGCCGTAGGTCAGGGCATCTCATACCGGTCCCTGGAACCTCACAGTCGGTTGTAGTTTTAGGATAAGTTAGCATATATTTGGGTTTCCGGAGAATACGTATTTATCTCATGTACATTCATTATGGATACCTAATTTGGAAACCTAACTGTCTAGGACAGATTTAGGATGTGCTTCTCTAGGTGACGTGCAGCATAAGATTTATTCCTGACTTATACTGCAAAATCAAATTGTTCTCCTTCCCCTTCCCCATCCATGTTTTAACCTTTTTGCAACTCCAGATTACAACTAGGTCATTTTTATAATGCTTTAGTACTTGATTGTAAAAACCGCTTAGATAACCTTGATAGGCGGTATATAAAATCCTAATAAACTTGAAATCCTAATATAAGTGAAATACCTTTTATTATTTTAATTGTTAATACTTTAAAAAAACTTTCTAAAAATGTCAGTTTTCAAAAAGCATTCAGCTACAAATGTTTTATCATTACTAAAACATTATTTTTTCTTAAAATTTTTACTTTTTACATCCAAATAATTCAAGAAATTATGAAATACATCAACATAACAAAATGAGGAAATTAATCTGATGTTTTGTAGCCCCCCCTTCTTGAGAAGAACAAAGGTCAACACGTCTATCTCTGAAATTAAAGCACAAAATAACAATAAGCAGGAGACCCAACCCCCATAACATAAAAGAAAAATCTGAAAAAAACCCCAATAGAAACTTACACCGTCCAGATAATCTCCGTTTCTTTCAGATTTATCCTGCAATAAACTATAAACACCATGGATTAGTATACTGTATATACAAATCTAACTCCCTGTCATAAGACACTTGCAGAGAAAACATTAAAAAGAAGTGGCTCCCACCACCAAGACACATGGGGCTCCTTTTATCAAGCCGCGCTAGTGGTTTAACGCGAGTAAAAGCGCGTGTTAAACTGCCGGCCGCGCTAGCCGCTACCACCTCCTCTTGAGCAGGCGGTAGTTTTTAGCCAGTGCGGGGGTTAGCGCGTGATGAGAAGTCGCGCGCGTTAACTCCCGCTAGCGCAGCTTGATAAAAGGAGCCCATGGAGATAGATTCAAGAAAAAGCACAAAAAACTTTAGGCACTAAGATGGTGCATACTAAGCATGAATTCTATAACAATATTGCCCCCTGCCCCCCCCACCCCCCCCCCCGCCAAAAAAACAAACAAACAACAAACCTGGCCCATAGTACTGCTTACCACCAAAATCAATAATGAAGTGGAGTAAGTTCCCACTTTGCTGATGTTCGTTCTTTTTTCTGTTACATTAAAACAGAAATTAGGGACCTTTGGCAGCAGAGTGTCTATGCTTCTATGTCCGCATCATGGACAGGATTTAATTTGAGGGATCTGACAGCGTGTGATATCAGTAAAGTGGGTAGAGCTTCCCGTTATTGATATTAGTAATTCTCCATTACAGCCAGAAATCCCCAAATCACCTCCTTACTGCTAGCAGGCTCATCTATGGGAAATCTGATGGTGTGTGACTTCAGTTACGGCTTCCCTTAGTCCTTTTAATCTCAGTAGTGCTTCACTGCAGCCAGAAAACCTAGAATCACCTCCTTACTACTTAGCCCTGCTTTTGACACCAGGTGGCCTTCCTCTCCTCTGCTAAACACTATAATGGCAAAGTACAGCCAGCAAAACTGAATGATTCATACTGTCTGTGACACCCACATGTAATTTTGCATAACTGCTGCGTAACTGGATGAAAACCATTCTCCTTATTTTACCACATCCATTTTTTTCTACAGAGATATAATATAATAAAATGAATATAACATAATATTAGTAATTTACTCAAAAATATAAACATATTGATAGTTAATACATATAAATGCCTCTGACATCATTTCTGTTTCTATTTTTAGACTTCTGTATGTATGTGCATCTATCTCTATCTATATATATGCATTGTATTTAAAAAAAAACTATTTAAAACTTGTTTTGTGCATAATTCTGTCAAAACTTGATCACTTTTAATAAAATCTGGACTATAGCAACCTGAATACATTTCTAATAAGCTTGTGCTTACACTGGCCACCTCACCTAAATGATGTTGCCACCACCTTATTGGTATGAAACTCACCATGGCTCTATACAATGGCATAATGACTTCAGGCTTACGGCTGATGAAACTCCTGCGTATGCAACCTATGATTTGCCTTGCTTTGGAGGAAGCTTGCTCCACTTGATTGGCAATCTTCATGTCCTCACTGACGATCACCCCTAAGTCACGTTCTGCTTCAGTTCTTGTTAGGATCTCACCATTTAGGGTGTAAGTCTTGCATGGATTTTGGCTGCCCAGGTGCATGACTTTGCATTTTTTGGCATTGAAGCTGAGTTGCTAGGACCTAGACCAGCGCTCCAGTAGTAGTAGGTCGTGCATCATGTTGTCGTGCATTGAATTTTTGTCTGTTGTGCTATTGGCCACTTCATTGCTTAGTTTGGCGTCATCAGCGAATAATGTTATTTTACCTCGGAGCCCTTCTGCCAGGTCTCTTATGTAGATGTTGAACAGGATCGGGCCCAGGACGGAGCCCTGCGGCACTCCACTGATCACCTCCGTCATTTCGGAGGGGGTGCCGTTCACCACTACCCTCTGAAGCCTACCTTCAAGCCAGTTCCCAATCCATTTCGTCAATGTGTCGCCCAATCCTATAGAACTCATCTTGCTCTGCAACCTGCAGTGTGGTACGCTATCAAATGCTTTGCTGAAGTTCTCTCTTTGTCAGCGGCCTTAACTTGCTGCTCTGCTGGTCCCACCTACTTCCTGCTTTACTGAAGGCAGGACCCGGCAGAGAGGAAGGCCTGATGCTGGCAGAGCAGCAAAATTCCTGGATCATGACGCCAACCCAGGGAGCACCCCCTCATAGTTTGCACCCGGGGTGGGCAGCTCCTCCCCCTCCTTGGTATGCCACTGTAGTTATGTAATAATGTGCAATTTCCAACATCATTGTATTATAAGGAAAAGATTTATTGGAGATTAAGCATGAGTAATTTTGCCAACAGCCTTACTTTTTTCTTTATTGTTGGTGCTGACTGGTTCAGACCTTTATTGTACTGTATAGTTAATAATGTGCAGCTTCCTATGAGATTTGTGGTGCATTATTTAGGTGGACTTATTGTCCTTTAAACCCCAACTAAAATCTGTTGTAAAACCTTATTTTTCTTTGCCTGATTTTCACTGATATGCATTCTTAAAAAAAACCCAACACATGCTTTTGAATATAAAAAGAGTCAGAAAATTTGTGCATGCTGAAGAGTAGTTTAAATATAACCTCCGGATTCTCTAACCGGCGCCTATGTTGGCGGCTGCTGATTGCGTGTCAATCACACGACAATGCAGATTAGAGAATCGCACTCAAGTGCGTACATAAAACATAACATAACCATAAAATCCATTTCTAGACCACATCACCTTTAAATTCTATGAGGTTTACAAAAGATTAGCTAGGAATACACAATTGATAATTATTAGGACACTAGGAACCCAAGAACTTTGAAAATAAGTAAGTCTTCAACTGTCTCCTAAAATGCAAATAAGAAACTGACGTTAATAGTAAAGATTTAAAGTAAACTCCTTATCCCAGATTGCAGTCTGGTATGAAAGCATCTGATCATTATATCTTATTGATTTACAATCTCTTGCCGATGGAAATATCAGAAGAGTTTTAGAGCTTTGGGAGGATTTTTGAGTAGAAACCCAAAATAATTCAATCAAATAGGAAGAAGCATTGCCAGCTAGAACTTTGTAATATATACAACCCAGTTTAAAGATAACCTGCTCCTCCACTGGCAGCCAGTGCAATTCTCTATAGAAATGAGATACATGATCATACTTTGTCTAGCCGTAGGTAGGTGCAATTCATGCAGAAAACTCTGGCCAACATTTCTGGCACCTATCTTTGCCAGTGATCCTCTCCACAGCCTGCCATCAGCAGATCATGACGGAGGAATCCCTGGTCAGCTGAGTCGGCAGGAATCCCCAAAACCACAGCTTTGTGGAGCCCTACTGGTTCAGCTAATCAGAGATTCCCAATACGATCAGCTGATGGCAGGGAAATCCCCGATTCCTCTGCCTCTCCTTCCCCCCACCCACCGACCAATTTTCCCCAGGACCCCTCCAAAGAGAGACCCCTCCCCTGACATCCCCACACACACCTTGTACCTTTGATGAAAAATCAGCAGGAGGGATGCCCACTCCCTCCTAGTGGCAGGCTTGCCTCATCAAAATGGCAGGCCTTCCCCTTCCCGGTGCACCCTGGGATGCACTGGAAGGGGCCTAAGGACCTTCACATTTCTTGCACCTTCTTCACAGAAGAATCATGTCCAAAGGGGCTTCTACTGACGCCTACGGACACTTCTAGCACAAGCCACACTCACTTTGACTGTAGGCACCGGTTAGTGCCTCTGTGGACGGGACATCGGAGGCCTTTTCTATAGGCATCTAGAGGTGCCTATATTTTTTTAATTAGTTTTAAACGATGTGATCAATTACCGTGTCGCTTATCACCAATTAAGTTAAGCAGCAGTAGGATGCCTACCACTACCTAATTTTTGGTGTCCCTACAAGAATCAGGGCCTAAATGTATAAGTTATCTAAATAACAGCTGAATATTGCCACTACCAGATATTTTCTCAGTCTACCTCTACTCCTCCCCTAACTCAGTTCACAAATATATGGATAATATTCAGCCATGGAATAACTGAATCAGCCTGATATTATAATATTTTTGAACATACAAGTAGTTGGCTTTTGTACAAGCATAGTCTATGCATTCACCTGTGAATACATAATTGCTTTTAAATATTTGTGCTATAGAATATAATTGTTCATTGATATGGATGATTTCCTTGGGGGGGGGGCTTTATGTGTAACTATAAAAATGATGACCACACTTATATTTTTGTTATTTCTCTTGTTATATGTTTTGTGCAAACATCAATAAAATTGTTTGAACATAAATGACACCTACATAGAAGATTATCAGATCATCCAATAAACTACAATAACAGGTTTGGAGCAGAAGTAGGATTTTTCACTTTTCAACTCATATTCATGAAAAACTGAAATCAAATTGTGGAGTCACATATAAGTAACAACTCCTTCTACTGCTACACACTGTATGAAGTAATACACAATCCCACAATTGGAAACTCAATCCAGCATGAAGTACAAGAAATCAAACTGGACTATAACCCTACCTATGAAGTTAGCTCTGCAAATATTGTAGAAAAATGAAATTCTTCCCAACCCCTCCCCCCCCCCAAAAAAAAGCATCTCCTCCTGTAATGAACAAAATACAAAGCATTCTCTAGAAAGTGACAAAATCTTTTTATTTTTTCCATTTGGGTTAGACCAGGTCTCTTTACCTCTACTTCTTAGCGTTCTCTGAGTCTTTTTCCAGGATCTCATTTCCATTTTATTTCTTCTCTTTTCCTCTGTCTTTTCCCTCCTCCCCTGCATCTGATGTTTTTCTCCATTTCTTTCATCTGCCTTTTTATCTACCTACAGTTAGATTTCATTCCTGGTTCCCCTCTCTAATTTTGTCTCCCTTTTATCACCTTTCACCCATTTACCAGCTTTGTAATTTCTACTTTGCTTAGTTGCTTAGTCCTCCTAATCTCTACATCTCTCTCATTACTTCCCCATTATTCCCTTCACCCCTATTTTTCAACCAATTACTAGTGCCCCATTTCTGCCTTCTTTACTCAACCCAACACTAGTCTTAGCTCCTTGCCTGTGGTACTCATCCCCTGTCTGCTGTCTTCCTTTCTTCTGTCTTACTTCCTTATCCAGGCTCCCCATTCCCTTTTACCTCCCCTATTTTCTACTCTCTCACACTTTTTCCATCTTTCTCTTCCTTTTGACTGCTTAATAATACTTATGAATATTAATCTGTATAAATAATGGTGATTTAAAATTATATGGAATATTGATTTGCAGAAGCTAAACCTGTCCAGCCCATCTGAAGGAAGCACAGTTGATATTAGACCTCCTGGTGAAGGAGAACCAGTAGAAGCTGAACCTGAAGAAACCATTGAACCAGATGCTTGTTTTACAGAAGGTACCAGAACAAATCCTGTTTATAAAGTTTACCTCGTATTTTTGCTTTTTCAAACAAATCAGCTACTGCGCAGTCTATTCATGCTGTAAAGCAGTGGTTCTTAAACCTGTCCTGAGGGACCCCCAGGCAATCAGGTTTTCAAGATATTCCTAATGAATATGCATGAGGCAGATTTGCATGCTTGTCACCTCTACTATATTCAAATCTGCCTTGAGCAAATTCATTAGGGATATATTGAAAACCTGACTGGCTGGGGGGTCCCCAGGACAGATTTAAGAACCACTGCTCCTAAGGAATAATTCATAACTGAAATTTCCAATGCAAAAAGCAAATGGATATACAAATTCAACAGTGTGTTGAACAGCCAACCACTTAATTTGTATTACTTTTTTCTGCTTGGTTATTTCTTTTGTAAAAATGTCTATATACTACTTATTAAATCAGTAACATGATGCATCTATGAAACACAGGTTTTCATTGTAACATAAGGTGTAGGCTGATCTCAGTGAATGCTTTCTAATTTGTTAATGGTCTTGCTATTTGTTCATATATTTAGTGATAAATTTATAGGCATATAAACATCAATGATGCAAAAATGTATATTTCAACCACGCGTTGTGTATGTGGCAAGCATACCATGTATTGCATCCATAGCTTGAACAGTTAATTTTTTGTGTGCATCTGTCAGATGCATGTATAGAATTAAAATTGTCCACCCCCACTCCCCATTCATATTGTATCTCTTTTTAAAAGAGAAGGGGAGTTACCTTGCACAGCCAAAAATAGTTCTAAGACACGAAAAATATAACCAGCCAGAACCATCAAGGGCAAGGAAAACAGCAAAGAACATGTAAAAAAGGAATAACTAACACATTATGAAAAAGAGTCATAAAAACAGGAGGCTACTTGCAGATGTAGTCCAAGAGAGGTATGACGTAAATCTAATCAAACAGGAAAAACTGATGGCAGTGAACCCTGAAATTTCTGGGAGCTTTAAGTGAGGTTTATTAAGGTGAGGAAAAGAGAAGTTGAAGAGAATACCACTAGAAAAGAGGTTTCTGAACAGTCAAAATATTTGGAAGGAGGTAATGAGCAAGACCCTGATACAAAATAAAGGATGAGAACAAAATAAGACAGGCTTAAGACGAAAGTCAAGAGGACTTGTGATAGCTGAACCCCTGAAAATAAGAAAGCACACTAGAGTGTAGAACAGGGGAAAACTGAGGGGGGAAATTATGAAGGTGTGATAAATGGTAGGCTTTTTCCACACCTTGATTCACCAATTTGTAGCATCTCAATATCATGTGCTAACAGAATAATGCTGCTTGTACTGTTTACAAACATTAAAATTGTGTAGTTTAAAAGGAAGAAACTAAAAGCCGCGTTATCATATTACAATAAATACATTCATGAGGAAAAAGAAAACAGTGTTCAAAATTGTCCCAGGGCCAAATGACATTTAATTTCCAAAAGTCATACTGCTTTAATGGTCAAAAGATTTTCTGAAAAGAAATGTTTTCAGTCACTGCTTAAATTTATTTAAAGATGTCTCAAATCGCAAATAATCTGGCAAAGTATTCAAGACTGCGGATTCTGTCCCATTAAGTCAGTGTCTCTCAAACTTTCTTGAGCTGGGGCATGCTAAAGGTAATGGCCATGGCTTGAGACACTTATGTATGATGTCATCACGTCGACGTCTGCGCATGTGCAGAGGCCCTCTAGATGGGCCCCTGAGACATCAGTAGGGGGTGCCAGCAGAGAAGAGGGCCAGAGAGAAGGAGAGGCACTGGTGCCAGCTGATTGCCTACATCAGTGTTTCTCAACTACTTCAAGCTAAGTACCCCCTAAGTCTAACAAATATCAACTGAGTACCCCAACCACAGACCTCCCTAGGCCTACCCAAACTCTGCCCCAGATCCTATCCCCTTTACTAATTGTAATGCAATTTTTTCCATTCATTTTTCATAAACACACAATATACACAGTAGATATAAATTTTAAAAACTGACACATTTCACTACATTGAAAATAAAATCATTTTACCTACCGGCGATTTTCTGCAGGCTGCTGTAATTAGCTTTAAAGGTGAGACCAGGAGACCAGAGGGGAAGCATGCAGGCCTTCGGCGAATCGGGCAGCGCTGGCGCCCTAGGGAAGTCAGCTGGCAGGTGCCTCTCTTCCTCCTCAGTGTTCCGCAGCACACTTGGAATCTCAGGAGGCACACAGTTTGAGATACACTGCACTAAGTGGTCAGTTTAAAGTGATTTAAAAATCCAGGAGAGGTGCCTGGCTGTTTAAATTGCTTTTCCTGGACTAAGCATGGATATTCATAATCTCTTATATGGGTAGTGCCACTGAATATGTACGGTTAAGCCTGGATTCTAGTAACGGTGTCCCATAGTTAGGTAGCGGTAAATGTCTGACCGTCATGTAACTAACCAATCAGGATGCATGTTGATGGGTTTGTTTTTTATAATCGATGCGATGTGGATAAACATGTGGATAAAGGTGAGCCAGTTGATGTAGTGTATCTAGGTTTTCAGAAATCTTTAGACAAAGTTCCTCATGAAAGGCTCCTGAGAAAATTAAAGAGTCATGAGATAGGTGGCAAAGTTCAGTTGTAGATTAGGAATTGGTTATCGGATAGGAAACAGAGGGTAGGGTTGAATGATCATTTTTCTCAATGAAGGAGAGTAAACAGTGGAGTGCCGCTGGGATCTGTACTAAGACCGCTACTATTTGACTTATTTATAAATGATCTGGAAATTGGAACAATGAGTGAGGTGATTAAATTTGCAGATGACACTAAACTGTTCAAAGTTGTTAAAACGTATGCAGATTGTGAAAAATTGCAGGTGGAACTTAGGAAATTGGAAGACTGGGTATCCAAGTAGCAGATGAAATTCAATGCGGACAAATGCAAAGTGATGCACATTGGGAATAATAACCCAAATCACAGTTACCAGAACCTAGGGTCCACCTTGGAATTAGCACCCAAGAAAAGGAAATTTTCACTGCTGTCCGCCAACCTCATTTGTATGCGTGATTTTTTGAGAATGTCTCGAATTTTTAGATTCGGTATCTAAATGGCTGCGTTAGCAGACCATAGCTTTTTAACGTGAGTTTTTTAACGTGAGTTTAACGTGAGTTTTTGAAAATCCTGGCCTAAGAATATTATAATGCCTCTGTATCGCTCCATGGTGCAACCTCACCTGGAGTATTACGTTCATTTCTGGTCTCCTTTTCTCTGGAAAGATATAGTGGCACTAGAAAAGGTTCAAGAGCAACCAAGATGATAAAGAGGCTGTATGTTCAAATCTCTTGCTGCTCCTTGTGACCCTGGGCAAGTCACTTAATCCCCTCATTGCCCCAGGTACACTAGATAGAGTTTGAGCCCACCGGGACAGATAGGGAAATATGATAAAGTACCTGAAAGTAAACCACTTAGGATATAAGTGGTATATAAATAATAAAATAAATAAATATGAGGAAAGACTAAAAAGGTTAGGGCTCTTCAGCTTAGAAAAGAGATGGCTGAGTGGAGATACATTGAAGTCTACAAAATCCTGAGTGGAGTAGAATGGGTACAAGTGGATTGACTTTTCACTCTATCAAAAATTACAAAGACTAGGGGGCACTCGATGAACTTACAGCGAAATACTTTTAAAACCAATAGGAGGAAATATTTTTTCACTCAGAGAATAGTTAAGCTCTAGAACGCATTGCTAGAGGCTGTGGTAAGAGTGGATACCGTAACTGGTTTTAAGAAAGGTCTTCTGGACAATTTCCTGGAAAAAAGTGCATAGTCTGTTATTGAGAAAGACAAGAGGGAAGTCACTGCTTGCCCTGGATCGGTAGCATGGAATGTTGCTATTTTTTAGGTTTTGGCCAGTTACTAGTGACCTGGATTGGCCACCGCTACTGGGCTTGATTGACCATTGGTCTGACCCAGTAAGGCTATTCTTATGTTCTTATTCACACACCTACAGAAGTATCTAGGTACACCTAAGGATGCCTGAGGGTGGCATGGGCATGGCTTACGCCGGAAGTGGGCTTAGGCATCCTTAGGCGATCATAGGTGCTTCTGTAGGTGCAAGGCAGGCACCTTAAATGTACAATAGGTCTGTAAAATGCTGGCCTACATTTAAAGTGCCTGTTTTAAAAACAGTCATGATTCTATAAACGGTGCAGATGCATGATTCACACGTGATCGGCAGCTGTTTTTTTGGCGGCTGCTGATACTGGTGCCATTTATAGAATCTGAGCCTTAAGCTGAAACTGGCTAGTGTATAGGTGATCTGGGAGTAGAGTTGGCACTTTTGTGGTTAAGTGCCAATATTTAGTGCTTAACCATATAAGGTACCCACATAAATAGTACCGCATATAACACAGTCCTATCTTTATGCAGTTCAGTGCTGCATAAATGTTAATCAACTGCATATGACCAGATATTGAATGACAGTGTTTGGATATGGCCTGGTATTTAATATCTAGGAATAAAGCCAGCAGCAGCCAGATTCTGGAGAAGGGTAATGGAAGGAGGGACGAGAGAAATGTCAGACTACTGGAATGGAAAGGAGAGAGAGAGATGCCAGACCAGGGAATGGAAGAGAAGGAGAGAGGAGAGATGCCAGACTGCAGGAAGGAAAGGAAAGAGATGCCAGACCATGGAAAGGAAAGGAGAGAGAGATGCCACGCCGTAGGAGAGATTCCAGGCTATGAGTGAAAAATATTCAAACATATGTGTACAAACAAAAAGCAGATTTAAATCTAAGATTTCAAATTAGGGGAGGTGGACAACAGTTTTTAAAATGGATATACCATACTTCTTTATACATTTCTGGTAGAGACATTATCCTTGAAGCTTAGCAAGCTCCTCCCTATGTTCTGAACATTCAGTCCTCAAAAACTTGATGTAAATGGAATAACACAACTTGCATGTAAATTTAGAAGGTGCATTATTTATGGTAAGATAATGCCAGATTGAGCTAATGTATATAGATTACCAATTCAGAGCGATTTTTATAGAAAATACAGTTACAAGGATGGTTCAATAATTTATCTACCTCAGTAGGAAAGAAAAGAGTTTTCAAAAAAATTTTTTTCAATAAAGTCCCCTAATAGCTTCATACACTTCATCTACTCTTCCTGAAATGACTTTAACCTCTTTGAAAAGAATTCTTCTGTTTGACCTTCAAACCAGGATGTCACAGCTTCCTTGACGTCTTCATCACTTGAAAACCTGTCAATGGAGAGATTTCTTCAAAACTTGGAACAGGAAATAATCTGAGGGAGCCAGGTCAGGACTATAGGGTGGATAGTTCAGCTGCTGAAACCCACATTCTCAGATGGCAGCCTATTATTGTTGTGACATGCAAACTGGCGCATTGTCATGAAGAAGCAGCATGCTTGCTGTGAGTTTTCCTTGTCTTTTCTCCTTGATTGACTCCTGTAAAGTGATCATTGTGTTGGTATAACTCTCCCCAATTATGGTTGTCTTGTGTGGCATGAACTCCAGAAGCAAAAGTCCTTCATCATCCCAGAAGACAGCAGCCATAACTTTGCCTGTTGATTTTTCTGTCAAACATTTTTGAGGTGGGGGATGGCTTGTGCTTCCACTGCATTGACTCCATTTTGGACTCAGGATCTCTTTGATAGACTCAAGTTTCATCTTCAGTCACCAAACAAAAACAATTTATTGGTTTTCATGGAGCATCTCCAAGTTTTCCTGACAGCACTGGAGCCTTCTGGCCTTCTGACTAGACTTCAGCATTCTTGGAACCCATATTGCACTAACCTTGGACATGCCCAACTTTTTATGAATTATTTTCCAAACTGTACCTACCGAGATGCCCATTTCCGGGAAACCTTAAGTCGTCTGTCTGACAAAATCAAATCCTCAACTTTCTTACACATTTCTGTGAAAGTTGCTTCCACAAGCCGTCCAGTGTGAGAGTCATCTTCCATGGACTCTGTACCCCAGTTAAACTGTATGCTCCAAAATTTTACTTTATAGGATGATGGGGCAGCCTCACCTTAAACTGCAGTCATGTGTTCATGAATCTCATTGGATTTTTCCCTTCTTTTGTGAGAAAATTTATCATTGAATGGTGCTCCAAATCTAGCAGTTTCTTACTTGATTTACACAAGGAATAATAATAATAACTTTTATTTGTATACCTCAATACCACAAGCAGTTCAGAGCGGTTTACAGAGGAAGAGACTGTACATATACAGTGATGTTTACAGAGAATATTGTCAAATACATTGGTAACAAATTTCAATTACATTAGTGAGCCGAAGGCGGTTGGGTATAACCGGAAATATGTCGGAGATATAGCAGGTAATGCAAAGATATAGCAGGGTAGGAAGGAGTCAGAGAAATTTATCAAAGAGATAGGTTTTGACTGATTTCCTGAAGGATTGGTAGGAGGGTGCACATGAAATAACGGTAGACAGACAATTATTCCATTTGCCAGCTTGGAATGACAGTGTTCTATCAAGAAATCTCTTGTATACACAACCCTTCAAGGAGGGGAAGGCAAATAGAAGGGCATTACGTGTGCGAGTAATGCCAGGAAGTACAAAGTGATGTGAAAGGTAAATTGGGGATGAACCAGTTATGGTTTTGAAGCAGAGGCAGGCAAACTTGAAGATGACCCTTGCCTCCATTGGCAACCATTGAAGTTTTCTGTAGAACGGGCTAATATGGTCTGACTTTTTGAGACCATAAATGAGATGGACGGCGTCCTGTCTCTTGGAATGTTAGATTCTCACTGAGCCGCAACTGTGCATGAGTAACTTTGAGACATGACTCAACATGCACAGACTTGTTTCAACATACTTGCTACTTGCTTTCATACTTAGGCAGATAAATTATTGAATGCCCCTTATACATTTGCCCAAGGCATCTGTTACATCCTGCCATTCCTGTTAGAAATTGTTAAAATCTAGGGAGAAAAAAAATACGTTTTAAAATGTTTTTGAAAATTAGATTCAACCCTGAACAACAATGGTGGAGAATTCCACAGAGCAGAAGCCAGATAGAAGAAAGCAGTATGGTGAGTGGCAATTCCACTAGCATTGGACGATAAAACAAAACAATTCTGTTCCTGGGAACATAATATTTGTTCAGGCACATACTCCCAAATTCTGTATGGCACCTAAAATTGTGTGTGTACATTAGTGTGCATAGCCAATGTATGGTCACAACTTAATTGATTATTTGGCCTGATCGGTGCCAATAATTGGCAGATAACACCATAATTGATGCTTGGACTTGGAAAGCATGATTGTATAAAAGGTATGCACCAGTTGCTGTATGTGTATTTGGAAAGGGGACATGGCCAAGGGTAGATCAGGGGCGTTCCTAAAATTTAGGCACTTTAATATACAATACACCCAATCTACGCATAACTTAGGTGCAGGCATTTAGGCCTGGTTTTAGCTGTCCGAAATGCATGCAGCTAAATTATGTGTTGCACACAGGTGCTGAACACGATTCTATAAAAGGTATGCACACCTTGTAGAATCGAGCTAAGTAACATCCTAGTCGGTGCCTTATATAGAATATGGCCCATGAAAGATAAGCAAGTAGGTGCCAAAATTAGTATTTTTAATTTAAAATGGTAGGCTGTAGGAATCCAGTGGTAATCTTTGAGTTATAGAACATCATGATCAAACGTCCAAGACTATGTAATTAACTTGATTGCTGTGTTCTGAACCTTCTGTAGAAAATGTAACTGAGAAAGTAGGAGGTGACTGTATAATGAATTACAGTAGTCAAGATGACTAAAAGTATATTAAACAAAGCAGTATTATCAAGATAATTTTGAGTTTAGTATAGAAAGAGGCTTTTTTTTTTTTTTTTTGCTAAAGCTTAGTATGCACTAATTCCATTAGCATGCATCAAATGCAAAGAAGCCCATTTTATATATTTTGACTTCTTAGCATTTAGGGACTGAGTCTGTAAGCAGCGCCTGCTATGTGTCAATCACAGACAGATTCTAGAATCGTGGCTTGGTGGGACACTAGGTGCCGGAAATGTAGGCCAGGGTTTCAAAGGCCTTACATTTGTGGCACCTTTGGTCCTGTCTGAATCACAGCCAGTAAAAAAACAAAAGGAATTGACCCCGAAATATCCACAAAGAAGAAAATCCAGAGAAATCCCAAAATATCCACAAAGAAGAAAATGCAAGCAGTGTCTCACTTCCGGCTCACCACACAATTGTTTCCCACGTACTCACCTTTATAGGACCCCCAGGGACCCCTGAAGAAGACTTTTTGTCGAAATGCGGACCGTGTTGGGTCCTGTATCCCTAGCGGACTAGGTCCTTTAAGGCTTTTATGTGGATGATTTATTTTTATGTGGATGGAATTATTTTATGTGGATGATTTCAGTGTACCTTTGGAACTTTGATACTTTCAAATAAAGTCCATTTAGGAACATTGTCACTCCACAGAGTTTTTTTGGTTTTCTCTGAATCACAGCCAGTGGCACATAGTGACACTGAAGTAAAGTATCATCCCTAACCACAGCCACGTCCGGGGTTTGGCGTCGCTATGCGCTGCTAGTCATCAGGGACCTAGGTGCCGGTCCCGGAGGCCATATAGCAGCGCCTTCTTTTTGGTAATTACTTTTTAATTGGTTTTAAATGATGCGGTCAATTAGAGTTACCTGGACATGTCCAGGCGTTCGGATGGCTTTTCAAAAACAGGCACTTTGTCCGAGTTTTGAAAAGCTTCTTCTTTGGAACCACATCGGGAGAGCATTCGCAAATGCCCTCCCAACTGGTGAGAACAGGTTGAGGGGGCGGGGCTGGGTGGAACAGGGATGACCTGGGGGCAGGGCTATGGGTCCAGGTTTTATTTAACTAAAATCTGGTAACCCTACAGTCAATTACCATGTTGTTTAGCATCAATTAAAACAAATTAGACAGAAGTAGGATGCCTACCACCGTCTACCTTTTGATGTCTCAACGAGAATCTGGGCCTTAGTGCGCACTAAGCTTTAGTAAAAAGGCCCTAAAGAAGTTTCTCTTTCGAAGGAAAGCTGTGGGTCAAAAGCATATTTTAACAGATAACACCAAAGGTAGAGGCTGACCTAGAAGTATTAGGGAAGTGGTAGGTACTGAACAGCATCACAGATAGTTAAGACTGCTTTTTGTGTGGCCCTTTGTGCCTACTTAGTTATATGGATGCCGGCATTGAATATTTCTGGCATTCATATAACTCCTGGTGCCTCCCCAACTCTACCCGTGGAACGCCTCACTCCTGTCAGAATTAGAGTTGGTTATTGCTGATATTAAGCGGCACTGCCTGGTTAAGTCCCACTGAACATCAGTTGCCTACCTACTAAGTGTGATTGAAGAGAGCAGGAGCCCTCCTTACATGTTTAAGTGCTGACACTTAAAAGTACAGAGCTCTGAGAGATGCTAATCTAATCTAAATTAACATTTATAACCTACTGTCTCCCTGCAGAGGTCCAAAGCAGTTTACAATTTGGAAATATGCATACAGGTTACTACATAAAATTCTTTACATAATTTCACATTAATACAACCAATCTAATTTCTATCTCATAAATTCCTCAAATAAATAGATTTACAAACATTTCTGAAACAAGATATAAGAAGTATGATTTTTTTACATCGGTGGTAAATTGTTCCAGATTTGAACAGATTGATACGAATAGGCAATTTCCAGATGTTTTTTATATTTGATTCCTGTGAAAGAAGATGCAACAAAATTCATTCTGTGATAAATTTGGCTGGAACTAACTAACCCTCCTCCCCCCCCTCCATTTTACAAAACCGCGATAGCGGTTTTTAGTGCAGGCCGGCACACTGAATGCTCTGCGCTGCTCCCGCTACTCATAGAGTTCCTATGAGTATCGGGAGCAGCATAGAGCATTCAGTGTATTGGCCTAAGCTAAAACTGCTATTGTGGTTTTGCAAAGGGGGAGGGGTAAATTTGCTCATGACACAAAGTTGGTCAAAGTTGTAAAATTGCAACAGGAGCTTGTGAGACTGGAAGACTGGGCATCAAAATGGCAGATGACGTTTAATGAGAGCAAGTGCAAAGTGATTCATGTGGGAAAACTATAGCTACATGATGCTGGGTTCTATGTTAGGAGTCACTGCCCAGGAAAAGGTTCTAGGTGTCATTGTTGAGGATAAGTTGAAACCTTCAGCTCAATGTGTTTCAGTGGCTAAGAAAGCAAATAGAATGTTATGAATTATCAGGAAAGGAATGGAAAACAAAGATGAAAATGTTATAATGCCCTTGTATCGCTTTATGGTACGGCCGCAACTTGAATACTGTGTGCAGTTCTGGTCGCTGTATCTCATGAAAGATATAGCGGAATTTTAAAAAAAGTACAGAGAAGGGTGACAAAAATGATAAAAGGTTTGGGACAACTTCCTTATGAGGAAGGGCTAAAGGAAGGGCTTATGAGGAAGGGCTAAAGTTAGACCATTTAAAACATGGTCTAAGTCACAAAAACCCACCCAAAGTCACCAGATAAACACTGTAAACACATAATAAAGACCCCCACACACTACCCCAGTGATCACCGACCCCCCCAACTCCATAAAAATCGTAATCACACCTTTAAAATTCAGCCTCCAGACCATTATCACCTGAGAGCCTGGCATAGGAAAGCCTAGTTGTCCTGCACAGAGGCCCCATTGGTTAGGGACCCATGAAGAGAAGGCCCCATGCCCATAAACTCCTGTAATCCCTGCATTGATACTGAAACATGTGCACTCCCCTATACACCCTCCAAACCCTTTTGTACTGGCATATAAGTGGCTCCTACAGACATAAGGGCTATTGAGGTGGTAGATTAATGGGTCTAGGTGATTCTGGAAGTGGTTTGGGGGGCTCACTGTAACCTATAAGGGAGCTGTAGTGAGATGAAGACATGGCACCCTTTTTGTGAAGTTCACAGCAGTGCCCTGTAAGGTACCCCACTATTTAGGTGCCATGTCTGGGTGTTCAGTCCATCACTTTGCAGACCCCTCCCACGTCCAACAGGGCTTGTTCTAGGCGTTTTTGACTTGGACGAAAAGTTGGACGAAAATGTGGTATAAAGATGGACGATTTAGCGACTTGGACGATCAGATTGGCAGGACCTATAGTTAGATGATATTCGAAACGAAAAAAAATTTTGGACTTATTTTTCGAAAATGTATCCTAAGCTCTTTTTTACTTTGGACGACTTGCGACCTGGATGGAAACTGACTTAGACGTTCCTTTCGATTATTTATTTATTTTATTTATTTATTCGATTTTTAGCCCATCCTCCCAAAGGAGCCCAGAACGGGTTACAAAGTACATCCATAATAATCCAGACAGAGCAGAGATGACAGTTTACATAAATTACAATATAGACATGACAATAAAGCATATGTACTAAGTAGCATCTGGTGAGATTAAGTGACATAGTGTGTTGACTGGGTGGCATTTCAGGGTGATTATGCCCCTCCATGATTCAAGACTGAATGCAGTACAACTCCAGAGAAAAAGAAACAAATGCATTTCTTCCTGAACAGTACAAAGTACAGACAGCATATGTAAATTCTCAAAATTGACACAATTCAATCACTAAATTAAAAAGTAAAATCATTCCCCCTACCTTTGTTGTCTCCCTTCTCCATGCTGTGCCTTACCTTCTGGCCTGCTCCCGCCTGGCCATTTTATGTCATCCCCCGGTGTTATCTTCGG
Source organism: Geotrypetes seraphini (assembly GCF_902459505.1). Classification (NCBI taxonomy): domain Eukaryota; kingdom Metazoa; phylum Chordata; class Amphibia; order Gymnophiona; family Dermophiidae; genus Geotrypetes; species Geotrypetes seraphini. The sequence goes on from NC_047088.1 coordinate 208,224,698, forward strand.
GACGGCTCTGTCTTCCTCACTGATGCAGTGCACAAAGCTGCAGGCAGCAGTTTCTTGCGAGTCCCACACCTCATTTGGAAGCCTTCCCTCTGACGTTGCAATGTCGAAGAGAAGGCTTCTGGTTCAGGCATAGGAGCCGCTGCCCGTGGCTTTGTGCAGTATGGCAGTGAGGAAGAGGGAGCCGGCCCGAAGATAAGGCTACATCGATTGCACCATGGACCGGCAGTTGAAGAACACTGTTTCAGGACTGATGTATGTGCCGGCTGGCAGCAAATTTGTACGGACCAACTCCGGTCCGCGGACAGGAGGTTGAAGAACACTGCCCTAGAAAATCTTTCTACCTTTAGGTAATCATTCTGGTTCAGTGGTATAACAGTTAAATCATCCAGTTGACTAGAAAACAATAAGATCTTCATTTTAGTTGCATTTAGCTTTAGCTTAAATGTCAAAGCCCATTGTTTCAATTTTTCAATGAACGCCAATTTCTTAGGCTGAATATAAATCACATCCTTTGTGACAGGTATCAATATATAAATGTCATCACCATCTGAGCGGAAAACAAACAGGAGAAACTGCCTTCAGAACAGTGAGAAGCACAAAACAACAACGAAGGAGACCAGATGGTGCTCAATCCTTTTTATTTTGTAATAGACGTGACACGATCGTGTTTCAGCCCTAAAAGGCCTGCCTCAGGAGTCTTGCTGTTAAATCATGATCGAAAAGGTATATTGATCCATATGCTCAATTATTTCAATTAATTCTCTTGAAAAACACCATGCCAGGAGCTGACAGCGAGTATAGCGAAACAACATAGAAATGGTGTTTTTCAAGATTATTCATTGAAATAATTGAGCAAATGGATCAATATACCTTTTCAATCATGATTTAACAGCAAGACTCCTGAGGCAGACCTGTTAGGGTCAAAACACAATTGTGTCGAGTCTGTTGCAAAAAAAAAAAAAAAGGATTGAGTGCCAACTGGAAATTTTTTTTAAAAAACCCAAATTGAACAAAACGGGATAACGGGGATCCCTGTGGAACACCACAGCAAGATTGTCAAGCCTGAGATAATTCTCCCTTCATCTTCACTACATATCTTTGATCAAACAAAAATTTCTTAAACCAATCCAACACTGACCCTGCAATTCCTATAATTTGCAAGTTAAGTAAGTAGTAAAGTATTATCAACCATGTTGAATGCTGCCAACAGATCAAATTGCAACAATATGACCTGAGAGCCTGCAGCTCTCTAACTTTGGCTGTAAGTACTAATGAGAGTTTCTGTGCTGTGTAAAGCTTTAAAACCAAATTGGGATGTCGGTAATACTTGAAATCTAACTGCATTATTAGATAACTACAGCAGCCTCTAATAATTTGGTGAACAGTGGAATACTAGCTACTGGTCTATAGTTTGTAACCGTCGAGAAATTTAACTTACCCCCTTTGGTATTGGTGTCGGGACAATCTCTCCAATATAATGATGAAAAAACCCTCTCTCCAGGGCATTACTTAGCATATTTGTAATCCAAACAACTATATCCTTAGGTGGATTGTTCAACAAATTGAAAGGAATCCAGAGCACAGAAAGATTTAGAAAATTTTTTTTAATGATTTCTAAAGTTTCTTTAAAATTAAGGGCTCCTTTTACTAAGCTGCGTTAACGTTTTTAGCGCACACAGCAGATTAGCGCGCGCTATCCTCGCGCTACGCGGCTAGAACTAACACCAGCTCAATGCTGGCATTAGCATCTAGTGCGCGGGGCAATTTAGCATGCGCTATTCCGCGCATTAACACTCTAACGTGGCTTAGTGAAAGGTGCCCTAAGTTGCTCAAAGGAAGGCCATCATCTATCCACATATACCCCAGAATCTGTTTTGTCAGTCCAGAGTAATTGAATGTGATTTTTGTCTGGTTGCTCTGGTTATTTTACTGTATTAGTAGTATCAGTTAATTCCCTCATCAATTTAAACAGCACCTTTGATCAACAACTGTTGTCCCAATCAAACCTGAATTAGTCTTTTCATGCCCTTAACTTCTCTTTCTAGGGCAAAAGGCATATGAGTCTTGAACAGGTTGCGAAGAAGTGTCATCTTTATTTTTCAGCTCCACCTCCTACATCACTGGGCTGGGCTGTTTCTCCTCAGTTTTACCTTCTACACATGAATTGAAGGTGTTTTTCTATTCTGCTCTGAATACGGTTTGTTATATTTGGATTTTTATCCTGAATTTAAGGCTTCTTGGTGCTTCAGAGGTTCCCAATTTTACTGGGGCAGCTCTGCCTGGGAGAAGACATAGACTCTCATGTCAGAAGTCTGTAGCTGGGAGAGCAAACCTTTTATAGGGCACTGACATAGCCAGCCTGAATTATTATTTTTGGAATGCTCGGGGACCGCTGCCCTTGTCATAAGGCTCGCTCCTGGTTATTACTGGAGCTTGAGTGCAGGTTGAGTGGCCCCGTGTTGGTCCTGAGGGCTTTATCAGCTGCCAATTTTGTTTTCCTCCCTGCATCGATGCGTCTGGAGCTGTGAGAAGTCTGAAGTTTCAATCCAAACTTTTGGTCTGACTGGCAGCCTGAAGAAACAAGCATGTCGAGCTTCTATACATGCTTCTGTAAGGCAGGAGTATTCTTCACTTTTCAGCTGCTGTTTAAGCTGAACAGGCACTGCATCATCAGTTATGTGACTACAGTCCATTGAAGTCTATGGGAGACATCTGGGGGTCCTTGAATTGCCTTTTTGGAGGTTTCTGGGATTAGTATTTAGGTACAAAATCCCCTTTTCTTAATTTTTTTGAACTGTTATTTTTCCTCTCCCGGGCCATTTTTTTGTGCCAAAACACTGCTGCAGTGGCCATCTTGGATTTCCCAATTTGGTTTTTAAAAGCTTGTTTCTACCTCAAAGCTCTAAGATTTTGATTAAAATCATTATAGATGGACTCCTCAGGCTGTTTTACCCCTGATTCAGGCCAGATGTGTGCTGGATAGCCAACTGAGGAACGTCCATGTTCTAAGGGCTGTGAGGCAAATTAGTGGGAGGGGAAAAAGTGCCAGACTTAGCCCCTCTGGTCCCTCTAGGGCAGGTGGTCTGGGTTTGGAGGCAGGAATCCATCCCAGAGCCCTTGGATAGTGACACAGACCCTTGATATGATAATTAATACGATAATTTATGTATGTTTTATTGTAATCGACTTAGGGTTTAAGTGGATTAGAAATTTTAAAAAATAAATAAAATCAAAATAAGTGCAGTTGCACAGATGCCTCTCAGCCTCTGAGGAGAGTCCTTGCAGATGTCTTTTGGGCAGACTCTTCAGTCTTTTACCTCTGATATCATTCAGCTCATATTTGAAACCCATTTGACTTCTTGGGTTACTCTATACTGTCTGGGGTCCTGCCAGCTGCTGCACGGGGAAGTTCACCCTCTCAGAGTGCAGTGCCACATCTGAAGCTTTACCTGCAGGAACCAGAGTCTGGGTTGACTGGGAATTGGAATCATTTCCTTTACTCCCTCAAACTGAATTCTCACTTTTGGATTCAGGGTCTCAGGCCGGGGCGAACTGTCAAGGGTCTTAAAAGCCCTGGACCAAGGGTGAACCCGAAGGTGTGCCACCTTTTTATACAGGCAGCTTTGCTGGAGATCATCACAGAATCTTTGCAGGTATTGAAGCTGGAACCACTGTAGACCTCTGATGCTCAGCACTCTGTCATATGCAGAATTAAACCAACCTTTTCCTTTTGCATCTTGACTTTACAGTGATGCTATCGAAGCATCAACCCGTTCAGAGTCGATGGTTACCTTCTCAGAGGAAATGATTCATCTACAGATTGGAGCTGTGAATCATGCATCTAGCATTACAGACTTTAGAGAACACCCTGTAAGGGAAAACGGACAGGGTTTTCTCTGACAACATCACAGCTGTGTCTGCAGGTAGGGAGGCACCAAGAGTGAACCACAGGTAGCAGGCATGGACATTGTACAGGCTGACTATCTCAGCCAGCAGACACTGGACCTGAAAGATTGGTCTTTGTCCTGTAAATCCTTCGACAACACAATAAAGTCTTTTAGTCTTCAGCTGAAGATTCGACCTGGAAGCACCAGTATGAATGCTTTAGTACAACCTTGGCAAGAAACAAGGCTATTATACGTGTTTCCCCTGTGGCCTGTGATAGACCAGGTTATTCGCAAAATTGAGACCCACCTGGGGTTGGTAATCCTGGTTACTCTAGATTGGCCACGTCAGCCATAGTATGCAGTTCTGCTTTGGCTACAGAGGTACAAGCTTCTCAAACTGCTTCTTCTTCTGACTCTTCTCTCACAGTGTTCCATTGTCTGGAGGATTCAGAATGCTTTCAGCGTATGGCAGATCTTTTGAGCGTGTGATCTGAGCATGGAAGGGCTACTTGGAAGGGGTCATAGCTACCCTCCTAAGGTCTAAAAAACTGGTGACAGTTGTAGCCTCTGCTAAGGCTTCGAAAATGTTTCAGTGCTGGTGTGCTAAGCAGAATGTGGAGCCCTTGGAGGCAGCTAGGTTGGTGGTTTTGACGTTGCTTCAGGACTGACTCGAGAAGGGACTGGTGGTTGATCCCCTCAAAGTACATGTGGCAAACCTCTCGTACCTTAGTGCTTGAGTGAAAAATAAAAGGAAGTTTCTTTGGCCTCTCCTCCTGATATAGCTAGATTTTTGAAAGGAGAGTTGTGGTTGCATTCTCCTGTGTATCAGTCATTCCCAGCATAGATTCTTAACATTGTTTTTTTAAATATCCTCAGTAAGGCCCAGTACAGCTTTTACATCTTACAGTTAAGATGTTTTTTTTCTACTGGCTATCGCCTCAAGGAGAAGGGTCTCGGAGTTGCAGGCTCTGTTGTGCAGAGAGCTTTTCTTCAGATGTACCGAGGCTGGGGGTCTCACTGCACATGGTACTGTCCCTTCTTCCAAAGGTGCTTTTGGTCTTCCACAGGAGGTCCAACTACCCGAGGTTCATTCCACGGGAAGAAACAGGACACAGTTTTGGTGTTGCTGGATGTTAGGAGAGTTCTCCGTTACCTTGAGGTGATGAATGATTTTTGTCTCTCAGTTCATCTCTTTTTTTTTTTTTGAGTCCTAACCACCTGGGGAAGCCACCTTCTCTAAGGCTTTCATTTCAAGTTGAATTCACATTGCTATCTCTTCAGCATATATTGGGTATGGTTTGCAATAACCATTTTTCATCGAGAGCACACTCTGCCAGGGGTGTGGCTTCTTTATGGGTGGAGTCCCAGGCAGTTACTCCCGAGGAGATTTGTAGGACAGCTAAATGGTCCACCCTCAATTCTATGGAGGTAATTATATGGGGTGTATCTAGAGGCATGACTGGACACCACTTTGGTTCCTCAGTGCTATCAGCAAGCTCATCTGCCCCCATGCTAGACTCAGGGTACTGCTTTGGTACATTCTACTGGTTCAAGACTCATATGCCTTTTGCACTAGAAGGACAGAGTAGGTTCATACTTCAATAATCTTCTTTTCTAGTAGAAAGACATATGAGTCTTGAAAGCCTGCCCTGTCAAATTAGTCTGCTTATGAGGGGGTGCTGAAAAGTTCTCAGCCCAATCAACCAACTTACTCCCTAAATTCTGAGTGTTATTTTACCACTGTAGCTGAAAAGAAAGTTATCTTATTTCGTTGTGTCAATTTGCAGAAACTAAATTCTGTTTTGACATTGTTTCAGATCATTAATTGAACCATATCATTCTCTTCTTGGTTGGATTGAGAACTTTTTAGCACCCCTTCGTACTGTCTCAGACATAATGTATTTCCAGATGCTTGACTTTTCCTATCAAACAGATCTGATAACTGAGGAAATTACTGTCTGTTGCAAAAAGACAGATGAGAGTGTGAATACTGCATAAGTATTAGTGCCGCTTGCACTCAGGTATGTGGCTTGTTCAGTTCCACCTTGTTTATGTTATGTGCCTATTGATGATTTATTTATTTAATTGTATTCATTTAAGAGCAGAACAGTCTTGGCTTTGTCAGGGAGTTCCCTGTGCCCCTCCTCTTTATTTCTCTCTTATTGTGGTTATCGACTGATTTGGTATGAACTGAGGAGAAACAACATAGCCCAATAATGTAAAAGGCAGAGCCAAAAGATGTAGACGACGCTTTCTACACAAACTCATGAGCAGAGGTGAATACTCAACTGGTTCAAGACTCATGCCTTTCTACTAGAAAGAAGATTATCGAGGTCAGAACCTAATCTTCCCTTAATGAATATATTTTTGTAGAAAATGGCCATTACCACTGTATGTGGCACTATACTGTATCATACAGTTTTTACTATTATATGTAATTTAATATAGGTGCTGCTTTCAGCAAGCATTTTGTGAAAAAGGCTACAAATGGTCAGCATCCCACCTTGGATGTCCCTTTCCCAACCTATAGAAAGTGGGCTGAACGTGCATTGCTCATTTGATCTTAATAATTTTATACTGAGTAAGAAATAAAGCAATGATTCAGAGTTATTTTAAGAATAATGAAGATTGAATTTTGTTGGTTTTATTGTTACTGTGTTTTACGCTGTGAACAGTTAATAAAAATTGAATGATTTAAAAAAAATATATAGGAAGTACCAAAGTAAAGTACTACTTACAAAATTCAGTCTCTTCTAATTTTCCAAAATATATTATATCTTTCAGGTTGTGTACAGAAGTTTACATGTTGCCAAGTTAGTATTGAATCGGGGAGAGGAAAGCAATGGTGGAATCTCAGAAAAACATGTTTCAAGATAGTTGAACACAACTGGTTTGAGACCTTCATTATCTTTATGATTCTTATGAGCAGTGGTGCTCTGGTAAGTAAAATCAATATAACTTAAGTAGATCTATATTTCAACTTTTTACATATTACTTATGTGTTAATACTGAAATAAAGATCAGTGAGGGCCAGATTCTCAAAACTAAACTGGTTCCAGACGGTTTAGCCTGCATGCATTTTAGCAGCGGATTATCGAATTATCACATGAACTCTTGAATATTGAAACGAGCTGAGTCATTCTCCAAGAACGGTATCGGCTTTTGGTTACAAAATCAGCAACTGGGCCGGAGGTGCCGGTACAGCACTGTTAAAAGTGCATCTTGTGGCGTGTGTTTTGACTGTGGCTAATTAAAAAAAAAAAAAAAATTACATGATTCTCATAAATTATACTTTTTTTTAGTGGGAGTGGTAAAAGCACTCTTCTTGAGCGCATGTATTATAGCCCTCCTCTCCTGCTGCCAAGGGGATGTTGGGGGTGGGGTGCTGTTGCTTGGCTGCGAGAGAGTGGGCATCTATCCCGCTGCAAAAAACATCCCCGGCAGTGGGAGAAATGCCCACTCTCTCTTGCCGCCAAGCAAACCCCTCCCCCATAACATCCCCTTGATCTTTAAAGAGAGTACAGAGAGGAGGTTTTGATCGTCAAATGTAGGGATCTGGGATGTTAATGCGGTATGAACAGTCTTGCCTGTCTATCCTTGTGGGCTCACAATCTATCTAATATACCAGGAGCAATGGGGGGATTAAGTGATTTGTCCAGGGTCACAGGGAGCAGCATGGGTTTGAACCCACCACCACAGGGTGCTGAGGCTGTAGCTTTAACCACTGTGCCACACTCTCCCCCACTCTTTACCGCAGGTACTCTCAGGCATCCCACAGTAATTTTGGGACTGGCGTGTGTTACCCATACATTGAAAAATAAAATTGAATTTTTAGCACTGTAGTTGGGTCTTGAGATCGAGAATGGATGTGCTCTGTGCTAATCAGTTAATGCAGCTACATTGACATACGCTGACCGATTAATGTATGGTTAGCACATTAACCCTTAGGCGCCAATCTTTACAGTTGTCAATCAACTGCTAGGCGCAGTTTGTAGAATCATGCCTAGCAGAACCTAAGCAGACTTAGGCATCCTAAAGGAAGGCACCACTACATTAGGCCAGGTTTTCACTGACTTAATTTACTGGCACCTATCTTGGACGCCTAGTGTCACCTAACTCAACCATGTCTATTCTCTACCCTAACCACACCTGTTTTTCAGGTAGGCGTCATTAGGCATCGACATCTTTACTTAGGGGTCCTTTTATCAAGCTGCGGTAGAGGTTTAACGTGCTTAATACCGCACGTTAAACCGCCTGCTGCGCTAACCGCTAATGCCTGCATTGAGCAGGCATTAGTTTTTTAGCCGGCTATGGGGGTTAGCGTGTGATGAAATGTCCGACGCGCTAACCCCTTAATAAAAGGACCCCTTAGGCATTGCTAGGCACCACGTGGAATTCCAGGCCTAACTTTTAATTGTGATTTCTTTTTTTCTTTTTTTTTAATTATTACTCAATTAACTTCAATGGCATGGTCAATTATCACACAATTCAAACTGATTTCATTTAGGCTAGACTTGAATTTGAGTTAGGCGTTGTTAAGCAGCCTCAATTATGGTGCCTAACAGTGCCTAACTAAGGCCCTTACTGCCTGCAAAATAGATGGCAATAGGGTCTCACGTGCTAAAGGCCACATGCTAATTGGAAAATTAGTGCATGGACATTAATAAAGAAAATTTAAAAATTGGACATTTTACCGCTGAGGAAAATTGGCCATGTAACATGGAAATGATAATTTCCCCATTAATGACCACACACTAATTTTTCCATTAGCGCATGGTCATTAGCACATGAGCCTCTACTGCTACCAAGTTTCCAAGTTTATTAGTTTTTAATATCCCGACCATCAAACAAATGTCTGGCCGGTTAACAATAAAATTAATAAAGAGTTTAAATGTAGTAGAATGTGCATGAAGATATCTAAAATTAAACATAGATGACAAAGACTTGACGTACTGGAGAGTGAGGGTAATAGGGGAGGAAAGGGAAAAAGTTACATTGTATAGAAGAAATGGGAAAAGTGGGGGGGGGGATTGAACGAAAGGAAGGGGAGGCGTGAAGATGATGGATGCTTGCCTGATAAAAGAAAGAAAAAAGAGAGAGAGAGAACGAGAGAAAAAAAAATAAAAATTTTTAGGTTTGATTAAAAGCGTCCCGAAATAAGAAAGTCTTTAGATTTGTCTTGAATTTGGCTAATTGTTGTTCGTCGCGAAGGTATAGTGGAAGTGAGTTCCATAATGTAGGGGCAGTTATAGCGAAATTTGTTTTGCGAGTATAATAGAAGTCTTTTAGGGATGGAATATAGAGAAGTTTGTGGTCCGATGATCTTAATGTACAAGTGGAACTTTGAGGAATAATGAGTTTATCAAGAAATGTAGGTTGATGTAAGAGTTTGATTTTGATTTTGCTACCCATTATGTAGGCAGTAAAGACTTGCACGCTAACCTCATGCTAATCAGCGTGTGGCAATGTAGTTGTACTAACTGATTAGCACAGAACACACTCACTTTCTGTCCCCAAACCTGCACCCAGCTCTAAAAAATAAATGTTATTTTTTACTACGTGGGTAATGTTTGCCAATCCCAAAATGAATGCATGACACCTGAGCTTCCCCTGCAGCAAGCCCTTTTTATTTTAATTTCTCTGGTAGTGTTGTTGTAGTACCTAATGCAGTTTAGTAAGTTTTTTTTTAACTGAGACTTGGATTTACTCACGAATTGGGATCTGCCTCTTGGAGAAATGCAATTTAAAATAGCATTTTTTTTAAAACTTGAGTGAAAAGACACTAAGAATAGCACATTTAATAATAAGGTCTCAAGAAGGCTCCAAAAGTTGGGAAATATCAAGGGTATCTGCTGATATAATCTGATCTAAATCTGAACTCTCACTCATCGTCACCTTGGAACCTCTGAATAGATAATAAATATTCTCAGCTGATAAAGAATCAAGCTGTGAATAATGCAAATTTTCTCTTTGATGCATGTTAAAAAGTTCTAAGGGGCTAAGTAATGAGTCACTGGAAAATTCAATATTCTGGTGTATGTAGAATGAAAACTGTCCTCCTTCAGTTTCAACTGAGCGTATACCAAAGAACTATCTTTAACCATAGACCCAGCTGTAGATTTTTAAAGTAGTAAGAGATGAATCTACTTTCTTTGGACCTTCTTCAGTGTCCAATTGTCTCTTCTCCGTTTTGGAGAATTTAAAAACTCCTTCCTGAGTACATAAGAATTGACGCTGCTGGGTCAGACCAGTGGTCCAACATGCCCAGCAGTCCACTCATGCGGCGGCCCTCTGGTCAAAGACCAGCGCCCTAGCTGAGACTAGCACTACCAGCGTACGTCCTTGTTCAGCAGGAACTTGTCTAACTTTCTCTTGAATCCTGGAGGGTATTTTCCCCTATGACAGACTCCGGAAGAGCGTTCCAGTTTTCTAGCATTCTCTGGGTAAAGAAGAACTTCCTTACGTTTGTACGGAATCTATCCCCTTTCAACTTTAGAGAGTGCCCTCTTGTTCTCCCTACCTCAGAGAGGGTGAACAACCTGTCCTTAACTACTAAGTCTATCCTTTTCAGTACCTTGAATGTTTTGATCATGTCCCCTCTCAATCTTCTCTGTTCAAGGGAGAAGAGGCCCAGTTTCTCTAATCTTTCACTGTACAGCAGCTCCTCCAACCCCTTAACCATCTTAGTCGCAATTTCCGGACCCTTTCGAGTAGTACCGTGTCTTTCTTCATGTATGGCGACCAGTGAGGAAATAGTCCCTTGTATTGAATGTTTGATCCATATAACAACCTGATTCCAGTATAGCTGTATCCCCTGCACAATGTCAGTGTGATATTATGCCCTCTTTCTCTTCTGAGTAAACCTCTTGCTTCTGGAATGCTGCAAGTCATGCTTCTCATCCTATTTCTTCCCAGATGATAGCATCTTGAATCAGCCTAGAAAGCATTCTGTTCACTCCTTCTTGATACTCTGAAAAATTCTGTATCTTTATGGATGTCTAGAAATCGATACAGTATTCATTTGCTGTAATCTTTCTGAGGGAATGAAGCTTGAACTTCGATGTACCCTAGTTAGAAGACATTTTGACATCCAGTACCAATACTTTTTACATGATCGTGGCTGACTGAAAACAGAAACACCATCCTGCACTTCCTGTTAAGTTCATGCTACAAATTATCCTGCACAGGGTCTGCTGAAAATGAGGAATGATAACAGAATTGGCTGTGATATTAGAGGACGGCCAGAAGCAACAGAATGAAACACAAGGTAGGCCTTGGGCTGGGGGGTTCACATACTGACTGTGCTTGTGATAATGGAGTTGCAGCCTCAGAAAGTTTGATACAGTACAGTTAGAGTTATTTTATTTGATATACCGCCATTTTTACCAAAAAAAAATTCATATCAGTATGTGCAGTCTTAGGAGGCTTCTCAAATATATGTCACAAGGGACACAGTATGCAGGAGACCTGAACACTATACACTGTGAGTAGAATTAAGGGCATGACATATCCCTCCCACACACATACACACACACACACTAAACAGCCTGGCTTTCTTTGTTTCAGGGATGTAAATGCTTCTTATGCTTCACTTTTCTTCTGCTGATTAGACTATGGCACTCATTTTCAAAGCAGATGGACACCTCAAAAGGCCCCCCCAAAAAAAAAAACCAAAAAAAAAAAACCTATCCATCTGCCAAAAATGTTTAAATCGTGATTTTTAAACAGCAGAATTTGGATATTTTAGACTGCAGTCAAATAGCAAGGGTGTGTGTTGGAGGCATGTTTTGGGTTGGACTAGGGGAAGGCCTAAAATTAGGATTTCATTCAGTGATAATGGAGTGGGAAGAAACATCCTAGCAAAAAAGGACATTTTTGTCTAGACCTGTTTTTGTCACATCCAGGGTACAAAAAGATGTCCTGACTGAGCATCTGACCACTGTTATGTATGAAGGCTACTAAGAACTTAAGAATAGTCTTACTGGGTCAAACCAATGGTCCATCAAGCCCAGTAGCCCTTTCTCACGGTGGCCAATCCAGGTCACTAGTACCTGGCCAAAACCCAATGAGTAGTAGCATTCCATGCTACAGATCCAGGGCACCCAAAAAACTCCAAAAGGCACTGCCAAAGGAACTTACAAAAGATGCAGCAAAAAAGCAGTGAAGTCAATAGGTTCTGAGGGTGGTATCTTGGACAAAAATGTGTGAAACGGGGTAAAACACCCTGAATTAATGTGCACCACAACCAAAATGATGATAATGAGACGGGATATCCTCAGTGTGAGGTAATAGTGAAGGGAGGAGAACCTCCAGCGCTTAACTCAATAAGGCAGAGGCGGGAAGCCCCTACCTGCACACCATCACTGGATATCTCCCGTGTACCTAACATAATAGTGAATAATAGTGCAGTGAATAATCAAAAGTACAAAAAATGAATAAATAAATCACACAAAAAATAAGAGCCAAGATACCACTCTAAGAATCCCCCAGCCAACTCCAGAAAAAGTAAAACTTAGCTTGAATTGACGAATGGGTAAGCAGTGGCTTCCCCCATTTCTTTCTCAATAAAAGACTATGGACTTTTCTTCCAGGAAATTGTCCAAACTTTTCTTAAAACCAGCTACGCTATCCGTTCTTACCACAATCTCTAATAACGTGTTCCAGAGCTTAACTATTCTCTGAGTGAAAAAAATTTCCTCCTACTGATTTTAAAAGTATATCCATGTAACTTCGAGTGTCCCCTAGTCTTTGTAATTTTTGACGGAGTGAAAAATTGATTCACTTGTACCTGTTCTACTCCACTCAGGATTTTGTAGACTTCAATCATATCTCCCCTCAGCTGTCTCTTTTCCAAGCTGAAGAGCCCTAACCTTTTTAGTCTTTCCTCATATGAGAGGAGTTCCATCCCCTTTATCATCTTGGTCGCTCTTCTTTGAACATTTTCTAGTGCCACTATATCTTTCTTGAGATAAGGAGACCAGAACTGAACGCAATACTGCAGATGAGGTCGCACCATGGAGCAATACAGGGGCATTGTAACATTCTTAGACTTGTTAACCATTCCTTTTTTAATAATTTCTAGCATCCTGTTTGCTTTTTTTGGCTGCTACTAAAACTGTACTTAAATAGAACCTTAAAGTCACAGTAATAGAAGAATTTCAGGTAGAAGCTGAATGTAAACACAACATCTACCAGTGTTGCTGACTCACTCCTTTCCCACTAAGAAGTGAAAGTGACCGTGGATACCAGGATGTATGACAGGTTCAAGAATTATGGCCGTTCCTAATAGAGCAGCAAGCAAGAGTTAGGAGTACCCTAGTCAGTCAGTTTTCATTTTATTTCTGTACAGATATGTGAGCCCTCCTGGAACATAGACATATGTACTGTACCTGAATTTCCAAGACATCTGCATGCATGATGACTATTGTAGTGATGCAGCTGGAGAGCTCCCAGTAACTTAGAAAGGAATTAAGTTGTGATTTGTACCTGGGTCCTGTTGTTTAAAGTCCACTGCAACTGGCCACTAAGCTGCCTCTGCTCTGTAGGGATGCCTGTGAGGCCATATTTGTACAAATGATGCAAGATGGACAGTTTTGTGCCTGGGATTTGTTTTTTTTTTTCCATATTTTGGATGATTTCAGTGTGAGACTATCCTCACATATTTTTGAACAAGAAATCCTGATGTTTTTCCTGTTCGAAAATGGTTGTGAGATGGACCTTATTTTTTTAGATGTTACTCATATGAGCAGGATGTCCCAATTCTGACTTGGATGTTCTTTAGAGAATGTCCCTCTATAATATGCAAGATGTAGGCATCTCTAGCAGTCCACCTGGGGAGTTATTTTCCTAGTTTAAAAGAGGATGTTCTGAATTGCTTGGCACTTTTTCACTCGTTAATCAATTGTATTGCACCAGGGCAGAATGCCCATCTTTCTCACATTTGTAACAGAACAGTGGAACATAAGAATTGCCGCTGCTGGGTCAGACCAGTGGTCCATCGTGCCCATCAGTCCGCTCACATGGCGGCCCCCAGGTCAAAGACCTGCATACGTTCCAGTTTAGCAGGAACTTGTCCAACTTTGTCTTGAATCCCTGGAGGGTGTTTTCCCCTATAACAGACTCCAGAAGAGCGTTTCAGTTTTCTGTCATTCTCTGGGTGAAGATGAACTTCCTTACATTTGTACGGAATCTATCCCCTCTTGTTCTCCCTACCTTGGAGAGGGTGAACAATCTGTCTTTATCTGCTAAGTCTATTCCCTTCAGTATTTTGAATGTTTTGATCATGTCCCCTCTCAATCTCCTCTTTTCAAGGGAGAAGAGGCCCAGTTTCTCCAATCTCTCACTGTACTGCAACTCCTCCAGCCCCTTAACCATTTTAGTCGCTCTTCTCTGGCCCCTTTCGAGTAGTACCGTGTCCTTCTTCATGTGTGGCGACCAGTGCTGGATGCAGTACTCCAGGTGAGGGCACACCATGGCCCGGTACAGCGGCATGATAGCCTTTTCTGATCTGTTCATGATCCCCTTCTTTATCATTCCTAGCATTCTGTTCGTCCTTTTCGCCGCCGCTGTGTATTGCGCGGACGGTTTCATCAACTTGTTGATCAGAATAGAGAATGACATGGTGAAAAAATTCATCACCGTTCCTGTCCAAACCATCTTCATGTCATTCTTTAAGGAGAGAGGGAAGAATCAGAGTATGAATGGGCACAACCACTGATCCGCAAGCTTTGCTTTGAAGAATGCTGGTGTAGAAGGACCGAGGTTGAAATAGACACTAGAAAATGACATGGGATTATTTCCCACGGTTATCCACGGGGACGGGAACGGTGATGAATTTTGTCACCGTGTTATTCTCTAGATCAGAACTCCCAAGCCTCTTTCCTGGGAGGTCTCTCCAAGTACCGCCCCGGACATCCTGTATTCGTGCATGAGATTTTTGTTACCAACATGCATCACTTTGCACTTATCCACGTTGAACCTCATTTGCCATGTCGATGCCCATTTCTCGAGCTTGATTATGTCACGTTGCAGATCTTCGCAATCCCCCTATGTCTTCACTACTCTGAATAACTTCGTATCGTCTGCAAATTTAATCACCTCACCCGTCATACCAATGTCCAGATCATTTATAAAGATGTTGAAGAGCACAGGTCCAAGCACCAAGCCCTGCGGCATCCCACTGGTGACGCTCTTCTAGTCTGAGTATTGTCCATTTACCCCCAATCTCTGTTTCCTATGCTCCAGCTAGTTTTTAATCCATGTGAGTATTTCACCCTCTATTCCATGACTCGCAATTTTCCGAAGTAGTTGTTCATGAGGAACCTTGTCGAACGCCTTCTGAAAATCCAGATATACAGTGTCGACCGGGTTGCCCTTGTCTATCTGCCTGTTTACTCCCTCGAAAAAGTGCAGCAAGTTCATCAAACAAGATCTGCCTTTGCTGAAACCGTGCTGGCTGGTCCTTATCAGACTGTGTCCATCAAGGTGATTAATGATGTGGTCCTTTATCAGCGCCTCTACCATCTTTCCCAGTACTGAGGTCAGACTTACCGGTCTATAGTTTCCCAGTTCTCCCCTCGAACCTTTTTGAAGCTCGGCGTAACATTCGCCATCTTCAAGTCTTCCAGAATCTTTCCCGATTTGATCGACAGATTGGCTATTAGTTGAAGCAGTCCCTTTCAGTTCCTTGATGACCCTCGGATGGATGCCCGGGGATTTATCACTCTTAAGCCTATCAATCTGCTTGCATACCTCTTCTACACTGACCGTTAATCCTGTCAGTTTCCCGTGTTCATTTCCAGTATATAGCCTGATGGGTTCCGGTATGCTGTGTATATCCTCTTAGGTAAATACAGATGCAAAAAATGTGTTCAGTTTGTCAGCGATTGCTTTGTACTCCTTTAGCACTCCCTTTATTCCATGGTCATCCAACGGTCCCACCACTTCCTTCATGGGTCGTTTCCCCTTAATATATCGAAAGAACAGCTTGAAGTTTTTCGCCTCCTTGGCAATTTTTTCCTTGTAGTCTCTTTTTGGCTCCTTTTACCGCCTTGTGGCACCTGCATTGATATTGCTTGTGTTTATTCCAGTTTTCGTCCGTTCTTGACCTTTTCCATTCCTTAAATGAAGTTTTCTTCACTACAGTGAGCCATGCCGGTTCCTTGTTCTTTTTCCTCTTGGATCCCTTGTTGATACGTAGTATATATAGATTTTGCGCCTAGCGTTTTTACAGTGCTTATCCTCTTCTTATTCTTCTTCCCCACGTGAACTAGCCGACTCTTCTCTAAGGTGAGACTTCCAGTGGTCCCCTGAGAAATCCATGAATTTCTGTCACAGTTTATTCCCCTCTCTATAGCCTCACAGCCCACAAAACGAGTGATCTTTGCTATCGTCAGCTGCTGTTCTGCCTGTGTAATTTTTCTCTCCAAGCCACTCATAATCTTATTGAATTCCACTAGCGCTTGGGAGGCTACACTTCCTCCAGTTTGCCGACTTGTTTGGCAACAGACCCAGGTGGCATAATCTTTCAGCCTCTTTATCTTCTTTTTCACTGTTGTAAGATCTTGCTTTAAATAGCAGTTATGAATAAGGCAGGCTGTTTCTGTTTTCTTTTATCTAAAACCTCTATTATATTCAACTGAGTGAGCAGGCATTCTTCCCAGCACCCCAAACAAATTGTTTATGTAACTGTCAGTAAGCTACTGGCACATCCTATCTCTTTTATCATGTTCTGCAACAGAACATTTAACCTTTGGAGATACCCAGAGGAGATTTATTTTGCATTTTTGTAGGTTTTAAGGGACCGAGTAAATAGTTCTTCCCCAGTTGCTTCAGTAACCTCTTGGTTTCACTACTCCAACAGAGTGTATGCAGGCCTTCCTAACTATCATATTAAACACTTAAGCCCAGATTCTCTAAACAGCGTCGTACCGCGGTCTAACGTAATTGGTTTAATTGATTTTAATTGGTGAAGTAATTGACCACATAGTATAAAATCAATTAAACTGTTTTAAAAAAAAATGTAGATGTTTACAGGTGCCTCTAAACAAGGCGCCAGAATTGTGTCTACAGAGGTACCTAGCAGTCTGGATCCTGCACCGTAATCAGACCCTAAGTGAGAAGGTGAGAATGAAAAGGCGTAAAACACAACAATATATTTACCTGGGTAAAATACATGTGAACCACTACCACCCCCTCCCCCACACACAAATTATTTGTGAACTTACAGTTTATACTAGCTAATAAGCTTATCAAAATTCTTACCTCAGAATTGTAATTGGAAATAGGAATACTGGATCTAGTTAGTTGGGTAGATAGGAGTCAAATGTACACTAAGATTTAAATTGGAAAAATGTTTAGAAATTATTTTTAACCCTAAGTCCAAGGTAATTTTAAAGTTTTTAACTACTTATTGAAATTCTTAAATTGGTTTTAAAATATTTATTTGGGCAAACTGCAATTAAAAAATCTTTTGCAATTAAACCCCCCCCCCATATTTGTGCTATTTGTAACATTGAGGCTGATTCTCAATTAATTTCAAATTTCATCTCAGTCAGGTTTTTCTTGACAACTCAGTCAAGATTTGATTGGTTCAGACCTCATCTGTACACTGTACATCTAGCCTGAGGTAACTTGGCTAAATGACTATAGTACATTAAGGATAAAGTAAGACTGGTATTACAGAACTACAGACTGAGGCTGGTTACATTAGGCACCACTAGACATCATTTCTTAGGCGTGATTCCGGTGCTACTTTTTAAAATAAGTTTTTAATCATTTTTTAATGGTGTGGTCAATTGCCGTGCTGATTAAAGCAATTAAGCTACGAGTAGGTATGATCAAGGTGCCTAACTTATGGTGCTATTTACAGAATATGGCTCTTTCTATCTCTGTACATTGGAGAGTAAGATACAGTGGAACATTACGTGAAATATAATATTGAGGGCAGGGAAAGCATGCTTTCAAAAAGCTTTTACTCTTTATATTGGCACTCCAATCTAGGTTTTCCATAACCTTTCTAAATTGAATACATTATTCTCCCAGATTCTTCGAATTTATAGGTTATCCAGAGTAAGTTGCCCAAATTTGGATATGGATCCCAATATGTATACAAGCTAATTATTTAATCAAGTACTAATCACTATTCCAGTGCAATAGGTGAGACATTCTAGAAAGATTGGTAGTGTCCCAATGGCCGTATGCCATCTGCAGAAAGGAATCCACTCCAAATTTTTTTCTCCATGCCTCCTGTGGGGTCCTTAGCTCCACCTACAGTTTTTCCCTTCTGCACGCAAGCCTGCAGGAATGTGTTTGTTCTGCTCTCCAGAGTTTATTATTTTATTCAGTGTGTTTTTCATCCTTTTTTAGGGGTTTCTGGTGCTCGGAGCGATTATTCAGCTCTGCCTACATTAAGATCACACAGACTTCGGTCAGCAGCAGATAGGCTAATCTCCGGTGGTACCTGTCAACCATCCTGCATAGGAGCTCGGGGCCATCCCCCTCTTTCTCCTTCTGCTGAACAAAGGTTTGAGCGCAGGTTGTTTGGTATCTGTTGGAGACTCAGCGGTGTCTTACAGGTTGCATCTTCTCACCTCCACCTGGCCCTGAGTGCATCTGTCAGTCCACATGGATGGAGGTACAGTCAGGCATACGGTCTGACTGACAGTCTGAAGATCAGTGTTTCACAACCATTCCAAGCATGAGGCAGTGATTTTCTGATTCCAGCTACTGAAGGAGAGCTGAGGCATATTTTCAGACACAGGTCATAGTGAGTAAAGGCTGTAACAGCTTGTGAGGTGAATCGAGGGGTTTGAAATTCAAAGTTTTGAGGATTTCTGCATGCCCCCCTGTATCCCCCCTCCTGAAAAATCCTAAAATCGCCATTTTTGTACTTTGTTTAATGTAAAAAAATATTGCGTTTTTGATGCGATTTTCATAACGACGGCCATCTTGGATTTGTAGCAATCTTTTTTTCAAAAGCTCCCTGCTTCTCAAAAACTGCAATTTTTTTGCCTCAAAACTTGTTGGGATGGAGTCCTTGGGCTCTCCTGATGTGAATTCTTACCAGGATTGTGCATATTTAGAGCCTCAAGAGCGTTGTTGCACCATGTGCTGCGTGGCACAACTGAGAGAGGTGGCAGCGTCCAGCTTAGCCTCTCACATAGCAGATGACCAAACACTTGGCTAGCCCAGCAGGCTTTCTCTGAATTTGTGAAACATTTGTAGAATGAATTTCAAATCTGGCATTCTTCCCCTGCACAATCTCACTTCGCATGCTTCTTCCAGTATATAGATTCTAGTGGAATCAGATGTTACTCATAGGTTTAGAGGTATTGTCCTCCCTTTGGAGAGGAAGGCTGCCATCTACACATAGAAGCCTTAGCTAATTCACTACATGAAAACTAATACTGGCTTTTACAAAGCTGCAGTAGAGGTTTCTATCATGGACTGGCGAGATAAATGCTCTGATGCTTGTAGAATTTCTACGAGCATTGGGGCATTTACCTTTCCGGCCCGTGGTAGAAACTTCTACTGTGACTTTGTAAAAGGAGCCCTACTGTTCCTTCTCTAGTAGTATTCCAATCCAAGCTAAAAGCCCATTTTTATGCAGCTGCT
This sequence comes from Geotrypetes seraphini, assembly GCF_902459505.1. NCBI lineage: Eukaryota > Metazoa > Chordata > Amphibia > Gymnophiona > Dermophiidae > Geotrypetes > Geotrypetes seraphini. Next base: position 208,244,200 of record NC_047088.1, read on the forward strand.
ATGAAACTCCTAACACCCACTCTCGGTAAGATACCTATTAGAGAATGACATGGGGACAAATTTTTCCCTGTCGCTTCGGGAACTCATTTTCCCATCCCATCCTCGTGAGTTCTTTTCCTGTCCCTGTGCCATTCCTGCAACCTCATCTGCACAAGCCTAAAACACTTTAAAATCATAAGTGTTCGAGGATTGTGCGGTTAAGACAGAGCTTACAGGAATGGGACAGGGACAAAACTCACAGGGACAGGATGGGGAAATTGAGTTTCTGCGGGGACGGGGAAAAATTTGTCCCTCTGTCATTCTCTAATACCTATATCCATCCTACCATTCTCTCTGCAAGAAACTCCCCAATCTCTATATGTTCTGCCTATCTAAATTAGATGGTAAGCTCTTTTGAGCAGGGACCTTCTATTGCATATTAAATGTACATGTACAACACTGTGTATGCCTTTCAGCATTATAGAAATGATAAATAGTGGTACTAGTAATAAGATTATGTGTGGGGGAGGGGAGAGGAAAAGGCAATCTCTTTCCTCTAAAATGGAAGCTTGGCTTCTGCTGGTCCCAGTAGCACGGTTCATTTTAAAAATAGGAAAGACTTATTCTAAAATTCATGTAGATGAACACATTTCTTGGAAAATGCAATACAAACGTGGAAAAAAGAAAATCCATAGTAGCTCTCCTTTAATTTCCTTTTTCCACGGTGACTATCTATACATGTATACTTCCTATCCTCTCCTGCTCTTATTGCTCTTATATGTCTAGCTCAGGAGTAGGCAATTCTGGTCCTCGAGAGCCACAGGCAGGTCAGGTTTTCAGGATATCCACAATAAATATGCATGAGAAAGAGGCAGTGCATGCAAATCCATCTCATACATATTCATTGTGGATATCCTGAAAACCTGACCAGCCTGTGGCTCTTGAGGACTGGAATTGTCTACCCCTGGTCTAGCTACTCCTGTTTAAATTCCTCTTATACTTCCTAGCCTTTTCTACTCTTATTGATCCATTTTCTTTATGGTCTTTGTTGGTTTTTTCTTGTTCAAGAAAACTTTAGTCTAATGTTGATTGCATTTCAGGTGTTGTGTTCGATACGTTCTTCATATTTGAATGCCTTATTGCAGCCATACCAGTCTTTAGCCTTCCACCCCTCATGCTTCATAGTTAATACTTTTTTTTTTCTACCTTTGCAGCTGAGTTTTAAGACTGTTCTACATCTGAATGCCTTTTCAATGACAAAAAAACAAGGAAAAAAATCCAACAAGGACTGTAGTAGATGGGGAGCAACAGACAAAAAACAAGAAAAGACTGCAGACAATAATAATAATAATAATAATAAATTTATTCTTTTATACCGCCAATACCCAAGAAGTTTACACCATAAGAAATTGAACAATCAGTGAAGTACCGTATTTTCACGCAGATAACGCGCACCCGTGTATAACGCGCACACGGGTATAACGCGCAGAAACCATGATTTTATGTATAAAACCTTTTGTATAACGCGCTCACGGGTATAACGCGCATGCAGCCCGACTGTCCTTTCGCCCGCCCCGACTCTCCTCTGGCCACCCCGACTCTCCTTTCGCCCGCCCCAACTCTCCTCTGGCCACCCCGACTCTCCTTTCGCCCTCCCCGACTCTCCGTGCGCTGTCCCGACACTCCGTTCACCCTCCCTGACTTTCCGTGCACTGCCCCGCCTCTCCGTGCGCTGTCCCGACTCTCCGTTCACCCTCCCTGACTTTCCGTGCACTGCCCCGCCTCTCCGTGCGCTGTCCCGACTCTCCGTTCACCCTCCCTGACTTTCCGTGCACTGCCCCGCCTCTCCGTGCGCTGTCCCGACTCTCCGTTCACCCTCCCTGACTTTCCGTGCACTGCCCCGACTCTCCTTCCCCCTTAAAGGTCTGTCCCCCCTTGAAGGTCTGCCTGTCCCCCTTGAAGGTCTGTCCCCCCTTGAAGGTCTGCCTGTCCCCCTTGAAGGTCTGTCCCCATCCTGAAAGTCTGATGCCCCCCCCCCGACGTCCGATACATCCATCCCCCCCGGCAGGACCACTCGCACCCCCACCCCGAAGGACCGCCGACTCCCCGACAATATCGGGCCAGAAGGGAGCCCAAACCCTCCTGGCCACGGCGACCCCCTACCCCCACCCCGCACTACATTACGGGCAGGAGGGATCCCAGGCCCTCCTGCCCTCGACGCAAACCCCCCTCCCTCCAATGACCGCCCCCCCCAAGAACCTCCGACCGCCCCCCCAGCCGACCCGCGACCCCCCTGGCCGACCCCCACGACACCCCCACCCCCCTTCCCCGTACCTTTGGTAGTTGGCCGGACAGACGGGAGCCAAACCCGCCTGTCCGGCAGGCAGCCAACGACGGAATGAGGCCGGATTGGCCCATCCGTCCCAAAGCTCCGCCTACTGGTGGGGCCGAAGGCGCGTGGGCCAATCAGAATAGGCCCTGGAGCCTTAGGTCCCACCTGAGGGCGCGGCCTGAGGCACATGGTCGGGTTGGGCCCATGTGCCTCAGGCCGCGCCCCCAGGTGGGACCTAAGGCTCCAGGGCCTATTCTGATTGGCCCACGTGCCTTAGGCCCCACCAGTAGGCGGAGCTTTGGGACGGATGGGCCAATCCGGCCTCATTCCGTCGTTGGCTGCCTGCCGGACAGGCGGGTTTGGCTCCCGTCTGTCCGGCCAACTATCAAAGGTACGGGGAAGGGGGGTGGGGGTGTCGTGGGGGTCGGCCAGGGGGGTCGCGGGTCGGCTGGGGGGGCGGTCGGAGGTTTTTGGGGGGGGCGGTCGTTGGAGGGAGGGGGGGTTTGCGTCGAGGGCAGGAGGGCCTGGGATCCCTCCTGCCCGTAATGTAGTGCGGGGTGGGGGTAGGGGGTCGCCGTGGCCAGGAGGGTTTGGGCTCCCTCCTTCCCCGATATTGTCGGGGAGTTGGGGAGTCGGCCGGGCAAGAGGGCTTGGGCTCCCTCTTGCTCCGATCGTGGATGCGGGTGCGGGTGGGAGCGCGTGCGAGCGGTCGTTCGGGGTGGGGGTGCGAGCGGTCCTGCTGGGGGGGGTGAATCGGGCGTCGGGCGGGGTGGGAACTATGTAGAAAAACTTTTGTATACCGCTCTCACACGTATAACGCGCGAGGGGTATGCGCAGTAGGTAAAAACGCGTATAACGCGCGCGTTATATGCGTGAAAATACTGTACATACATATCATAGGATAGAACCAGAATTAAAGGTTAAAAAAGTAATTACAATCTTTAAAAGACCTAATTAAGTGATAAATTTATCGAAGAAAGCAGACTTTACTAATTTTCGAAAAGAACAATACAACATGGCTTAATGAAGACATTCACCGAGCCCACATTGTAGCTTGCCTATAAATGCGGTTAATGTTACCACCCTTCAAACAAACCTAAGGACCCAACACAGTCCGTGTTTCGGAAAACACGCCTTCTTCAGGGGTCCTAACAAATATAAATGAAGATGGCTAAGGATATACAATTACAAATATGTGAAAACATAAAGACTGGACATGTGATGTCATAATGAACCATGGTGTTCGTTATCACATATCATTATTGTTTATCACATTACTTAGATTATTAGTTAATTTTCTAATGATCGTTTGTTTTTATTGGTTCATTATGACATCACATGTCCAGTCTTTATGTTTTCACATATTTGTAATTGTATATCCTTAGCCATCTTCATTTATATTTGTTAGGACCCCTGAAGAAGGTGTGTTTTCTGAAACACAGACCATGTCGGGTCCTTAGGTTTGTTTGAAGGGTGGTAACATTAACCACATTTATATTTGATATAAATAAACATAGCCTGCATCTTGTTTTCAGTCTTTTATTGTTTTTTGCCTTTTCAATGACACATCTTCTTTTATCTGATATGTCTTGCTTCCTCATATTAGGAACTGCTTAAATTTGCTATTTCAGTTCTTTATTTATGTATTAGTTCTTTTGGTATGTTATTTTTCATTTATTGATATTTGATTGTACGTATGCCTCTTAGAACTATACCTGATAAATAGGTTACAAATATTTCAAAATACATAAATATGTACTTTTCTGATACTGTGGAGAAGAAAACTATATTCCATATTACAAATATGTGTCGCAAATCTTTATGCATTATTATACTTCTCCCTCCGTATTCACTTTGATAGGGGATTAACAGGCCCGCAAATAACTTTTTCATATGTTATTTCATAACATATGTTGTTTTTCATATGTTATTTCATATGTTATTTCTATTAAAAACCATCGTGAATATGGTGAAACCGCGAATAACATAGTGGGAGACCTGGCCTGTTCCTGGAAGAGAGGCAAAACACGGTGAAGAATGTGCCGGGAATCGGCAATTTTCTCTGTAAACGCTTGGAATTGGCGATTTCTCTGTGCAAGCTGATGTAATGGGAGGGGGGGGGGGGTGGTGGGAGAAGCCAGCAAGCTAAAAACTGTGAATAATTGAAACCGTGAATGCTGAAACTGCGAATATGGAGGGAGAAGTGTAGTACTGTACATTTTCTAATGGAATCAAAGAAACTTATCTTCCAGTGAAAGGAGAATCACAGCATATTGCTGCTCTGCTTGAACTGGAGAATGAAAGGATTTTTTCCATAGTTTCCTTAACCAACTCCCCCTCCCCCCAAATAACAGCAACATTCTGTACATTATAAACAGACAACTACTGTTCATTGTAGACCAATGAATTTGAAAACCTTCTGTCCACAGGCATTTGAAGACATATATATTGAACAAAAGAGAACAATAAAGATCATCCTGGAATATGCCGATAAGGTCTTCACCTATATCTTCATTCTGGAAATGCTTCTTAAGTGGGTGGCATATGGATTTGCAAAATATTTCACAAATGCCTGGTGCTGGCTTGATTTCCTTATTGTTGATGTGAGTATTCTCTAAATCTAATTTCTTAAACCATTCACAAGTTGTACATATGTGATAGGTTCCTATTTTTCATAAGCAGTTCTTCAACTAGACAAAATACTACAGGTGACCATGAATGCAAATTATACAGAGTTCAGAAGTGTTAGTCAAGCTTAGAAGCCTTTTCAATAGTTTTTCATTGTGCATATTTTTATTTATAGATACCAGTGCTATGGAAATGATTCTATGGGTCTTTTATTAAAGTGCAGTAAAGTTTTGTAGAGAATGACATGGGAACAAATTTTTCCCCTCCCTGTGGGAACTCATTTTCCCATCCCATCCCGGTGAGTTCTTTTCCTGTCCCTACCCAATTCCTGCAAGCTCTGTCCTCATCTGTACAAGCCTCAAACACTTTAAAATCACGCTTGCCAGCGTGGGAGTGCACTCCGCCCCTCCTCCCCACCCAACGGGACTACGCTGAACCAATAAAAGATTCAGCGCCTAACAGCACGCTGTCTAAGACGCTCATAGCACCTTTGTGAAGCGACCAAGTGATCCACCCCCACAACACTACCAAACATAAAACCAACCGAAAAACAGCAGCCAAACCACCAAAGACCCTTCTACCACATTTCACCAACCACCAAACAAAAAAAAAAACAAAATTAAAAAAAAACAAATTGAAGCTAACCTCACGAGCCCAGCACTTCATACTGTTAATCCTTCTTTTAACCAGCGGGAAGACAGCAGCAAATAACCTCCTCCCTACACCCGCTACAGATATAAATAAATCTCTCTTCCAAAATAGGAGAACATCAAGTGACAGAAACTCAAATCTACAATCTAACACTCTACACTCCATTACCACAGCATGGGGAAGAAGACCAACACACACTAAGACTAAACCACACCGGTACACCAAATCACTTATATATCCAAACATAACACACAACTATCACACAGAGATATCCACACTCAAATGCGCCTATTTAAATATCAGAGCGCTAGGTCCAAAAACAGAGCTTATAAAAACCTGGATAACACAAGAAAACCTGGACTGTGTATTCCTCACAGAAACCTGGCTAACCTCCGATTCAGACTCCAGAATAACTGAATTCTGCCCACAAGGATACAAAATTACAGTGGTCTGCAGAGAAAAAAAAAGAGGCAGAGGCCTAGCAATCTTAATCAAACAAGATCTAACCCTTAATATAATTGAGAAAACATCTAACCCGTACGTGGACCTTTTAGCTTGCCAACTCTCAAGCACCACACTAAAAGACACACTAAACTGCATGCTCTGCTACATAGCGCCAGGAAACTGGTCTTTAGCAAGAACCGAAGTGGAAGACTTCATATACCAAAACTCACTAATAGCAACCTACAACCTACTCCTAGGAGACCTAAATCTACACCTAGATGATCAATCATCCAAACAAGTAGACAACTTTCTCTCATTTCTCAAAGCCTTATCCTTCCAAATGCTAAATCCACAAACAACTCATGAAAAAGGCCACCAACTTGATATTGCAGCCTTCATGACCCACCCACCATCCTTAACAGAAATTCATATATCTAACAGAACATGGTCCAGATCCATCTGGTCAGACCACTACACCTACACTTTCAACATCAACTGGACCAAAAACAACAAAAAAACTATAACAAAACTCAATAAAGTAATATACACCTCACGCAAACACATCAAACCCTCCATATTCTGGTCTAAAATAGATGAAACTATTCTAGAAAACAACCCCGAGGACTTCATCTTACATTGGGAAAAACTTTGCTCCAACACCTTTGATGATTTAGCCCCACTGCAAACCAAATCCAGACCCAGTAGGAGATCAGATAAATGGTCCGACTCCAAACTGCTACAACTCAAAAGACAATGTAGACGACTAGAGAGAAAATGGAGAAAATCGAACTCGGATCATACAAAATCCGCCTGGAAAAAATCAACAAACAAGAGAAAAGCACACTACACCAACCTAATAGGCACTGAAACCCAAGACACCAAAAAACTATTCCAAATTCTAAAAACCCTAACCGACACCAAACCCTACCTGACCACTAACAATACTCCCCCCCCCCTCAGCCACTCTATTAGCAGAACACTTCCAAAATAAAATTACCAATGCAAGAGCTACCCTCAATGACACCTCTACCCATCCTAACGAATTCACAATTCTCCCCATAGATAGAGATTCTACTGCAGCAGATAGAATATGGTCTCAATTCCCCAACATACAATGGCCTGAATTCAACAAATACTACAAAAAATACAGCCATGCATCCTGTGACCTCAACAACTGTCCACCATATCTCCTAAAAACATCCAGCATAAAATTCCGCGCTCTTCTTCTAAACTGGATACAAATCTCGCTAATAAATGGCCACTACCCTACCAACCTCAGCGAAATCATCATCAGCCCGATCCTCAAAGACCCCAAAGGACCGATAGACCATACAGCCAACTACAGACCCATTGCCTCTATTCCACTCTACGTCAAAATAATAGAAGGACTAGTTGCCAAATTCCTCTCCAATTACCTAGAAAACCATAACATACTCCATCCTACACAATCTGGCTTCAGAAACAACTTCAGCATGGAAACACTACTAGGATCTCTCTTGGACACAGCCAGACAACATCTCAGAACAGGAAAAAAAATGATGCTCATACAACTAGACCCTTACTGCTGCATTCGACTTGGTGGACCATAACATTCTACTACAAATCTTGGATACAATAGGTATCACAGATAAAGTATACACATGGTTTGAAGGATTCCTTAAATCAAGAACCTTTAGAGTAAAATCAGACAAACAAAAATCTGAACCTTGGTCAAACCCCTGCAGAGTTCCCCAAGGATCCCCTCTATCCCCGACTCTCTTCAATCTCTATACAGCCTCCCTCACCTCTCACCTGGACAAACAAGGCATAACCTCCTACAGCTATGCCGATGACATTACCATTCTCATACCCTTCGATCAACCTGAACTCTACATGACAAACACAATATACCAAACACTAAAATCAATAACAACCTGGATGAAAGATCACAAACTGAAATTGAACCCAGATAAAATGAAATTCATCCTCCTAGAAAACAACAAAATACCAACCATAACCAACATTGAAATCAACGCAATCAACTACCCCATACAAACCACCCTAAAACTCCTAGGAATAACTATCGACAGATGCTGCACCATGCAACCGCAAATCAATAAAACAATACAAAAGTCATTCTTAGTCATGAGAAACTTAAGACAAGTTCGGAAATTCTTCAAGAAAACTCAATTCCAGCTCATAGTTCAGTCCTTAATATTAGGCCTACTTGACTACTGTAATATCCTCTACCTCCCATGCCCTACAACCATAACAAAACAACTACAAACTATCCAAAACACAGCACTAAGACTCATCTACTCATTAAAGAAACATGATCACGTTACAGAAGCATATCTCCAATCGCACTGGCTTCCGATCCCAGCAAGAATACAATTTAAATTCTACTGCCTACTATTTAAGACTTTATACGGATACAGTCCAAACTACCTGAATAACCGCCTCATCCACAACACCACAACCAGACATAGGAAAACTCACACCCCATTCTCATACCCCCCAATTAAGGAGGTCAAACGGAAAAAAAACTATATGATGGCCTCCTGGCCAATCAAGCAGCCAAACTAGACAACCAAATCGCCAATCTACTGATGGCATCCCTCAACTACAAGACTTTTAGAAAAGAAATAAAGACCATACTCTTCAAGAAAACTCTGAAAAAAGAAATAATACCGCAAGTCTCAAACTCCACCTCTCACTAAAGCCAACTACCCCAAACAAATAACCTTACCCATTTCTTACTCTTTTTGAAAATGACCAATTTTTTAATTTTTTTGTAAGTTCTTGTTGTAATACATCTTGGATAATTCTTTTGTAATCTGCCTTGAACTGCAAGGTAATGGCGGAATAGAAATCCCTAATGTAATGTAATGTAATAAGTGTTTGAGGCTTGTGTGGTTAAGGCAGAGCTTACAGGAATGGGCAGGGACAGGGAGATTGAGTTCCTGTAGGGATGGGGAAAAATTTCTCCCCCTGTCATTCTCTATTTTGTAGTTATTGCATGGTAATTGTCAAAATATCACGTTATCTGTTAGTGCTGTTCCCAGAATAGCCAATCATAAACAGGTACATTATAAATAAATACAGATGAATTTAATACTTCTTACTGAGGAGGCATTATGAGGCTGATTTTGGAAGTGGCACCTGCTGTGGAAGGCGTCCACAAAGCAGGCGCCTGCCGTGTATCAGTTACCAACAGGCGCCACTTCCAGAATCATGGCTAACACAGACCCTAGGTGCCAGAAATGTAGGCCAGGGTTTTCAACGCCTTTATTTTCCGGCGCCTAGGTGCATCAAAGAATCACGCATAGCAATGCCTAGTGATGCTTAATTCTGGTACCTCCCTTAATCATGCCTACTTCTGCATTAGACGTCACTAGGCATTGCTATGCTGCACCGGGGACGTAGATGCCGGTTGCGGAAGACGCTTAGTGCCACCATTTTTTTATGTTAATTGTTATGTAATCGGCTTTTAATAGTATGTTCAATTATTGCACCACTTAAAGCTGATTAAAAACAATTAAATTAGGTGCCAGTAGGAGTGCTTCCGACGCCTACTGCCGCCCAGATTTAGGTAGCCCTTACAGAATTTCATCCTAAGTGATCCTCATTATCAGCGGCAAAAAGACTTAGGGCTCCTTTTACAAAGGTGCGATAGGGCCTTAACGCATGGAATAGCGCATGCTAAATTGTCCCGCGTGCTAACCGCTACCACCTCCTCTTGAGCAGGCAGTAGTTTTTCGGGTAGCGCAGGGCTGTGGAGTCCGTAGATAAATGTTCCGACTCCGACTCCTCAGTTTTTTGTACTTCAGACTCCGACTCCGACTCCAGGTACCCGAAATTTCCTCTGACTTCGACTCCACAGCACTGGTTAATTTTCAGATCGTTAAAATGGAATGTCAAATTGAGAGAAATGAGCATTTTCGACACCACCTTCTTTTTGCTTTTAATCAAGGTTCTAAGGCCGCAGAAGCTGCTCGCAACATTTGTGCTGTGTATATAGTGGGTGCTATAGCTGAAAGAATCGCTCGTGATTGGTATGCCAAGTTCAAAAATGGAGTCGGTAGATAAATGTTCCGACTCCGACTCCTCGGTTTTTTGTACTTCTGACTCCGACTCCGACTCCAGGTACCCGAAATTTCCTCCGACTCCGACTCCCCGGTAGCGTGCGCTAATCCTGTGTGTGCGCTAAAAATGCTAGCGCAGCTTAATAAAAGGAGCTCTAAGTGTCAAGCACCAATATACTAATAAGGCACACTGATTCCTGCATTAACCGCTTAACATACTTTAGAGAAGGCTGTGTGTATCATTTTATGACGTTTATTAGTGGGAGTGAATTAAGCGGTGGTGTTGCTTCAGTGAAATAATTGCCATTTTGACAGAGCTAGTTTTTTCCTCTGCATAAAACAAACCAGAGATGTTGATTAATAACCTTTTAATTTCAGCAGACAACAGAAAGTTGCTACGTAACCATGCTAAAGTTAACTCAATTCGAGACAATATATTGATATAATAGAAATTTTTGCTAAAATCCTGATTTCTACTTGCTTATTTTAAATGAGCAAAAGTTGCCTTCAGATAAGCTAATATTTTGCTATGTATAGAAATCAGTCATGTTGTGTACTGATGCATCAATTGCACATCTTTGCCATCTGTTGCCTATTTATAATATATAAAAGCTGAGAATTCAGTGCATGTGCGAGTTCTATAATCATTATAACATACCTTGATCATTTTATTTAAGAAAGGTTTCTTAGATTGTCACTTTTTTTGTAACAATAAATTTTATATATAATTCAAAACATATTGGAGCAAATTTAAAAGGTATGCCTGTGCATAAAACTCGGAATGGGTGCACACATGGGTACATACAGTATGTGATTGTCTCTGGGAAAAAGGCGACACAGGCAGCGAAAATTGACCCCACCATCACCAAACTGATGATCAAAACAACAGACATCAAAGTGTTTCGAAAAGAAATCAAAACAGTTCTATTCAAAAAACACGTCCTTACTCACTAATCTCCTCCCACTCATACATGCTTTCTCCCCCGCGAACCATACCTACCAAAAAATATTCAGATTCCTAAATAAGCATCTACCACATGTATCCAACTAACTTTTTCCTTCAATGTTAGGTAATCTTCTTCTATTACCCGAATATATTGTTTTTCTCCACTGTATCCTGTAAGTACTTGAATCTTTAATATGTAATTCCCTCGGAAAAATCCAGATATCTTCTAAATTGTAATTCTCAACTGTCTCATGTAATGTACATGAATCATTGTTATATAATTCTCTCGGTAATGTCCAGATATCTTCTAATCTGTAATCCGCTTAGAACCTCAAGGCACAAGCGGAATAGAAATCACTAATGTAATGTAATGTAATTAAAGTAGCAGATCCAAAATGATCGATTTTTCATGTCATGGGTCCATAAGCAGCATGAAAAAGGTAAAATACATAGTAACATAGTAAATGACGGCAGATAAAGACCCGAATGGTCCATCTAGTCTGCCCAACCTGATTCAATCTAAAAATTTATTGGGAGGTTTTTTTTTTTCATCTTCTTCTTCTTGGCTATTTCTGGGCAAGAATCCAAAGCTCTGCCTTGTACTGTTCTTAGGTTCCAACTACTGAAGTCTCTGTCAAAGCTCACTAAAGCCCATCTACACCCTCCCAGCCATTGAAGCCCTCCCTAGCCCATCCTCCACCAAACGGCCATATCCAGACACAGACCGTGCAAGTCTGCCCAGTACTGGCCTTAGTTCTTCAATATTTACTATTATTTTAAATGTTTAAACTTCTACAATTTTTTTTTTCACTAAAAACTCATTTTTTTGATTCTGATGATTTTAGTCACCTTTCCCCAGAGATGATCACATATGTATACCGTTAATACACGCATAATTGTGTATTAGAGAGGCGTTTCCAGAGGGGAGGAGTTGGAGTGGAAAGTACACACACGGTGCAGATTTGTATGCATGCTTTCCTTAAGTCAGTTTTCTAAAGTACAGTACAGTGGTACCTCAGTTTACGAGTGCACCGGTTTGTGAGTGTTTTCCAAGACGAGCAAAACATTCGCAAAATCGGCACCTCGGAAACCGAGTGTGCCTCGATTTGTGAGCGACACCACCCGCGATCCAGAACCCTCCCCCCGCGATCCGGCACCCCCCGCCGCGATTGGGCAACCCCCCCTGCCGCGATTAGGCACCCCCTGCCGCTTCTTACTGTCATCTGGGCACCGACATGTCCTGTGCGTTGGTGCCGGTGCCCGAAGATCGGCCTCCTCTTCTTGCTGGGTCTTGGGCATCTGCGCATGCTCAAGGCCTGCGAGTTCACGTTCTCTCCGAGATTGAGATCTCGGAGAGAACGTGAACTTGCAGGCCTTGAGCATGCGCAGATGCTCAAGGCCCAGCAAGAAGAGGAGGCCGATCTTCGGGCACCGGCACCAACGCACAGGACATGCCGGTGCCAAGATGACAGTAAGAAGCGGCGAGGGGTGCCCAATTGCGGCGGGGGGGCCCAATTGCGGGGGGGAGGGTTCTGGATCGCAGGGGGGCCTTCAGGGGGAGCAATGCCGGTTCTCGTGGGGGGGGAGATAGAGCAGCGCCGCTGACCTTCGGGGAGTGGGAATGTATCAAAGTGACTTTCCATTATTTCCTATGAGGAAACTTGCTTTGATAAACGAGCATTTTGGATTACGAGCATGCTCCTGGAACGGATTATGCTCGTAATCCAAGGTACCACTGTACTGTGAGTAAAGAATTTAACACATTCTAATTTGTTTATGTTGATCTGTTACTAACCTTTATATTTTATTCCAAAATGTTAGGTAGGCTTTTCCTATATTTATATGGTTATTGTTACACTGTAACAAGGGTTTCTACCTCCAGCAGTACTTTTCCCAGCCTATTTTTTCTTTCAGAATTTGCCCCAAGAGACTTCTGACTGGATCCTCTTCTTCACCTCTCCCCCTCTCCTCCCCCTCTACACAAAGATTTCTAATTCCAATAGCCCTCCATTCTCAGCTCATAATATTCTAGCAGTAGCAGTGGTTTCAGAAGGAGAAACCCAGTTATCTCTATCTTTTTCTGCTACCACCACAGCTGCCATAACATCCATGGCAGAGATGACTCAGAGGCTTCGGAGTGGGGCAATAGTTTGGGTGGAGAAAGAAGTACAGTACTTTGTTGTTGACTGTGTTTGTATGAAGGGGTTCTCCTGTACTCCAGCACTGTAAAGGTTGCTTTCCTTGGATGATACAGGATTTAGTTGTGACCACCTTAAACCAGGTAGAATTTGTTCAAGGTTACAGAGGGAGATTCCCTAATATTCAGACATGTCTGAATGCTATTGATATGAATTTGGAATGCTGCTAAAAATATTCTTGGTCTTGCTCTATAAATTTAGGATAGAGGATATGGGCCAATGTAAAATTATTTAGAAACATAGAAACATAGAAATAGACGGCAGATAAGGGCCCACGGCCCATCTAGTCTGCCCACCTTAATGTCCCTCCCCTACCTTTGCCCTGTGAATAGATCCATGTGCCGATACCCATTTTGGCCTTAAAATCAGGCACGCTGCGGGCCTTAATCACCTCGTAGTTGGAAGACTATTCCAGCGATCAACCACTCTTTCAGTGAAAAAGAATTTCCTGGTGTCACCTCGTAGTTTCCCTGCCCCTGATTTTCAACGGATGCCCTCTTGGTTGTCGTGGGACCCTTGAATAAAGAAGATATCTTCCTCCGCCTCGATTGCGGCCCGTAAGATACTTGAACGTCTCGATCATGTCCCCCCTCTCTCTGCGCTCCTCGAGCGAGTATAGCTGTAATTTGTCAAGCCGTTTTTCGTATGGTAGATCCTTGAGTCCCGAGACCATCCGGGTGGCCATTCTTTGCACCGACTCCAGTCTCAGCACATCCTTGCGATAATGCGGCCTCCAGAATTGCACACAGTATTCCAGGTGGGGCCTCACCATGGATCTATACAATGGCATAATGACTTCCGCCTTACGACTGACGAAACCCCTTCGTATGCAGCCCATGATTTGTCTTGCCTTGGACGAAGCCTGCTCCACTTGATTGGCAGACTTCATGTCCTCACAATCAAGTGGAGCAGGCTTCGTCCAAAATAGAACACCTTATTTTTTTTTGACACCAACAGACTAAGGGCTCCTTTTACAAAAGTGCATTAGGGCCTTCACGCACAGAATAGCGCACGCTAAAATGCCATATGCACTAGCCTCTACTGTCTCCTTTTAATCATGTTCATGCGCTAAAAATACTAGCACACCTTAGTAAAAGGAGCCCTAAAATTCCTTATAGTACTCATGTAAATTTTCATACCAATTACTAAAAATTCAGTTCATTAAACATGTTTTTGACCATTTTTCTTTTTTTCTGTATCCTTAATGCATTAATAGTTACTATTTTGTTTCTATAGACCTTGAGAGTACAATGGTTGTCTCTATAGACCTTGAGAGCACAATGATTCTGTGGCCATTATTGAGATTTGAAGGCAAAAAAGCCAATACCCAGATTGGCCAATAGTGCACATTCACTTTTATTCTTTTGTGTAGCTTAGTTCTTCAAAAATTGAACTGAATCTCCAGTGGTACATGTGAAGGGTAAGGCACTTATTATTTCTTGTGCCGCCAGGTATCTATTAATAAATGTAATATACTTTTTTGTTGGGGTTTTTTTTTCCAATTTTAACTTCTCTAAGAGTTCTCTTTTAGGCTCCAGTAGGAGTTCCAGAGAAAATAATCCATCTTGATTTTTTTATTTTTTTTTGCAAAAATCCTATGCATCATAATGTATATTCTGAGGATTCTGAAAAACCAATGAAAACTATCACTTTTCTGTTTCTGTAGGTCTCTTTGATTAGCTTAATAGCTAATGCCCTGGGCTACTCAGAACTAGGTGCCATTAAGTCCCTTAGGACACTAAGAGCATTGAGACCCCTAAGAGCCCTGTCACGATTTGAAGGGATGAGGGTAAGACAAAATGAAAGAGCCTGAAATTGCATGCATAGAAGTAAATCATGCATGTAAAAATAAGCATAAGGAATGATAAATCCGCGCAGAGATGCTGCATTACCCTCTTACCTATTGTCTATTACTAACATATGACATAGGATGCTTCAGCACTTCGCCTAAAACCATACGCTATCACACATCAGCTTTGCTCATTTTAGATTATTATATTTCATAGCAAACAGAAAATTCTTAATGTTTTGAGTGCATGATTGTATTGTCAATTTTAGTAGTAGTGAAATAAGTATGGATTGTTTCTATATAATTTACTTCTGATGTGTGCTACTAAAATACATGTATGACTAAATGTTAAATCTAGAAAATCCTGCTTAATGCAATAGAAATTTTAAAATAACTTGTAGTTACAATTTCAGATACTTGTATTTAATTCAAAATATTTTTTTGTGTTTACGAACTGTTTTATCTGCTGACTGACATACAACTTACATGAATTACTGCTAAATTTACCAAGCTATTCATCTCAAATACTAATTACATTAAGATGCCAGTTTTCTGAAATAATACCCATGAATACTGACCCAGAGACTTAGGGGCCCTTTTACTAAAACTTAACCCCCCCTTTTAAGAAGCAGCGTTAGGCTTTTTTATAGCTAGCCACAGCGGTATTAGCTCTGACGCTCATAGAATTACCCATAAGCGTCAGAACTAATAATAATAATAACTTTATTTTTCTATACCGCCAACACCCAAAGAGTTCTAGGCGGTTCACAAATTAAGAGGACTGAACACATGAGAAGCCACAATACAATATACAGTTTTGTAATACTATAGTATGAATACTATGATGTAGTCATCAATTTTTTGAACAAATAGGTCTTAACTAATTTCCTGAAAGTACAATAAGATGCAGTTTGTCGAATCATATCATCTAACCTGAACTTTACCTGCTTGATAGGCCAAGGTTCTACCACCGTGGACGGCGATAAAAAAGCCTAATGCGGCTTCTTAAAACAGGGGGTTAATCACTGGGTTTTACTAAGCAGCATAAGAGCATTTTACGCAGACTGGCGAGGTAAATGCTCTGATGCTTATAGGAGCGTAAAAAGGGCCCAATGTGCGCTAAATACCAAGAAGCCCATTTTATATCTATGGGTTTCTTAGCAGTTAGCACATTCTAAGCTTTAGTAAAAGGGCCGTTTAGCAATAGTAACGCAAGTGTACAATTATATGCCAAATGAATTCCATTGACGGAATCTTTACAGCCCAGAGAGGGTAAAAGTAAAGATATATAAAATGTTTAAATATTTTTTTCACAAATATTTTATATCGTGTTTGTGCAAACTATTTGGCATGAATTTTGAATTGGTAAATTTTTACATAAAATTAGAGAAATTGCAGAATTAGATCTCTGTTCATTAATCAGTCAGTATGCCATTAATGCACATTAATATGTTAGTTCGAGTTAAACGTATAGTTAGGAAATAGGTCCCAGTGAAAATAACAGGGCTTGCATTATTTAACCTACTTTAAGATGCATTAATACGCTTTCATTTGTTAACCGGTTATCACTTTTAGGGACCTGCTTAATATAGGGCTCCTTTTACAAAGGTGCGTTAGGACCTTAACGCATGGAAATAGCGCATGCTAAAATGCTGCGCACGCTAGCTGCTACCGCCTCCTGTTGAGCAGGCGGCAGTTTTTCAGGTAGCGCGCGCTAGAGCATGCACTAATCTGGTGCGTGCACTAAAAATGCTAGCGTACCTTTGTAAAAGGAGCCCATAGTGTTCACAGCAGTTGTATAGATTTTAGCATGTGCTAATGGCTAACACATGCTAAAACCAGCCAACACAGTAAAACTCCTATGCTGTTTAGTGTAGTTTGTAGGTGTGGGTAAGGTCTGAGCATCACTCACAGCATGTGGTAAGAAATCAGCACCTTGCAGAAGAGGGGGAAGGAAGAAGAATAAAGATGTTGGAGACCACAGGGGGAAGGAGGGAGGAAGAGAGAGAGAGAGATGTTGGACACTATAATTGGGGGTAGGGAAGGAATTTAGGGGAGTGCCATAGCACCAGTGATTCCCCTCTTTCTGATACAATGCTTATCAGTGTGATTCTCATCTAAGCAATTTCAGGACAGTGCTATCCTTCTCCTTGATATACTGCTTTAATCACAAATAGTCCCAACGCAGTTTACAACCTAAGCTGTAAAATATAATTTTGTAACATACAATGAACTGGAGTCTAATAGTTCCTAGAGGAATAACTCAAACTGCCACTTCAACCGATAGCCCATGTGCCCTTAATGGTATAGGAGTGGTGTTAAGTGCTAGCAAAAACAAAACAAAAACTGCAGATCATGTACAAGATGCAGGCACTGTTTATTGCAATGTAAATGGTATAACAACTATTTACCAACCAAGGGTCCCAACACGGTCCGTGTTTCGGACAGATTGCCTTCCTCAGGGGTCCGTGGTAAATAAGTTATTGTAACAAACAGCAGTAAAATGAATAAACAAGTGCCGTTCAACCTCCGATATCAGGTATAGAAGTGAGCAGCCAGTTACTGCGGCTGTGGTCATCTGCAAAATAAGCCCATAACAAACTTTGAGCAAAAACTCTAACTCCATTAGTGCCTCATAAGAAGATCCTCCCCCCATCTGAGGACATCACCCCCCCCCAACCCCACCACCCCCAGTGTTCTTGCCACATCTTCAAAAAGTTTGCATCATGAAATAAAAGGAAAACCAGCAAATCTAGGGGGTCTTTTACATATGATTAGTGCAAGTTATCTGCAGCAAGATCCATAGGAATAAAATGGGTTCTGTGGCTAACCTTCAGTGAAACACGCCCTTAAGCAGTTAAGATTTTTTTTTTTCATTAAAATGTGTTTCTTCCACTGTTAGAGATAAGAGCTCAAAGAGATAAGCATGCTGCTAAGCAATAGTTGATCAGCTCACTGAATAAAGGTAATGAACAGCAAGAATCTCAACAAACTTTACCTCACTGAGGGCTAGATTCTCAAAGCTTCGCGTTAAAAACAGACAGACAGGCCACTGTCACAGCCGTTATTGAAGTGACTTTAAAAAAGTGAGTCATTCTCCCAAAAATACTCATGCAAATTAGGTTGACAGAGAGCAGCTAAGATTTGCTAAATATGTATGTGTCTATCGCTTGTGATAGCGATGGGCATGTGTGCAGAATAAATGCACCCCCCCCCCCCCAAAAAAAAAAAAGAAACCATCAATAAATTGAGCTACTGAAGTCAAGCAACCCTCCAACTGACAGGAAAGATGCCCACTCTCTCCAACTGCCAAGCAACACACCCCCGACAGCTTTATCCCAAATTACTCAGACGATTGAGTCTATATTGAAATTGAAGGACTCATGAATGCAGAAATTTATATTCAAATTACATCATGATAAGACCAAATTTTTTGTTGCGTCTCCACATAGAATTTCACATGAACCATCAATTACTTTAGACGCAATACTCTATATGATTAATCCAACAATTAAAATACTGGGAGTTATTATAGATCAACATTTGACCATGAAAAAGCATGTAGTTGCTGTGATACAAAAGGGTTATTACACACTGTGGAAGCTGCGTATCATAAAACCATATTTTAAGTTTTCTTCCTTTAGGACTTTTGGTTCAATTCGTTGCTGCTGAGTCATTCTTGACTATTGTAACATAATCTACTTGACATGTACCAAGAAAGAGATTGCTAGGCTTAGACTAATTCAGACACGGCGGTAAAATTTATTTATGGTCTAAAGAAATATGATTCATGTGACTCCCGTCTACCATGAGTTGCATTGACTTCCAGTGGAGGCTTGCGTTTTGTTTAAGTTGGGTTTTCTCTGTTACAAAGTTGTGTATGGTATTGCTCCAATCTATATGACCGATAGATTACTTATAGCATCCTATAAACATAGAAGAGGATCACATGCATTGTTTAACTTTCCATCGGTTCAAGAATGTAAGAGTAAGAAATCTTTGGAACATACATTAGCATTTCAGGCTGCTTTCTACGATAAGGAATTCCAACCATTGTTATGTAGTGCTTGTTCTTATAAACACTTTAGAACTCAATTGAAAACATCTTTTTTTTCAAAGTATCTGGTGAATTAAGCTAAACAATCCTTAGGTTAGGTTATTATTAATCTTTTGTTAACCGCGTTGAACGTACGGTTACGCGGTTTATAAGTACGATGTTATGTTATGTCCTGGGAGTCACTTACCCTAGGTATGACACTGGCATGCACAGATGCTTGACATCCAGTGCCGGCTTGTAGTGATGCCTGTTATGTTATACAGATTGTAGCATTATTGCCCTTGGGGAGGAAGGTAAGAAATCAGCACCTTGCAGAAGAGGGGGAAGGAAGAAGAATAAAGATGTTGGAGACCACAGGGGGAAGGAGGGAGGAAGAGAGAGAGAGAGAGAGAGATGTTGGACACTATAATTGGGGGTAGGGAAGGAATTTAGGGGAGTGCCATAGCACCAGTGATTCCCCTCTTTCTGATACAATGCTTATCAGTGTGATTCTCATCTAAGCAATTTCAGGACAGTGCTATCCTTCTCCTTGATATACTGCTTTAATCACAAATAGTCCCAACGCAGTTTACAACCTAAGCTGTAAAATATAATTTTGTAACATACAATGAACTGGAGTCTAATAGTTCCTAGAGGAATAACTCAAAGAAGTGAAAAAAACTTCTGGATATGCTTTTCAAATGTTAACTTATAAAGTTTTCTGTATCACAAATTAATGCTAGAATATAGAATAAAGAATTTCACACACCCTAACTCTTCATAAAAGGGAGAACAAGAGAGACCTTAGTGGTCAACCAAGAGCCTATTTAAACTCTTGACAAATTTGCTACCAATGTCTTTAATCGGTCATTTGTAATGCCCCCCAAGCCCTCCCAAAAAAAAACCAACACCTCCCCTTCAAAAATTTTCATTTCTATTTATTTTTCTAAATCATATGCATAACTTGCAGAAAGTTCTTCATATTATTGAAGAGCATGAATGAAGTACTTATCTTGAAAAGTTGTAGGAACCAGGAAATCAATGATGACATTCATAAAGTGTGGGCTACAGGGATCCTAAGTCTAATTTTGAAGTTGAGAGGGAGTATGGAGGCCCAAAAATATTCTAGACTTTGGAAGGCAGAAAAGGAGACTCTATGGCTATCATGTATGTTTTTTTGTGGGGAGATCATGGTTCTGTTGTTTAATCATGTGCCTGATTTCTGTTTTTTTACTTTTATTATTTTGAGCTTTCAGCTTGGCATTTGTTTTTCCTTGAGATCAACTTGGATTTGTTATTGTTTTTGTTTAGTTTATTATGGGATCCTTTTATTAAGGTGCGTTAACTGATTTAGCACGCACTAAAGATTAGCGCGCACTTAATGCTAAGATGCCCATAGAAATATAATGGATGTCCTCAATAAAAGGATCCCTATATTTTACTTAAACCTTGGTAATGCCTCTTTCAATACTGCCTCAGCAGCAAGACGTTCATCATAGTGAAATGATTGTGATATACTGGCTGCAATAAAACGGCCGCGCCACAGATCCCCAAAAAGCAACTTGCATAGCCACGCTGCTCCTTGTGACTCTGGGCAAATCACTCAGTCCTCCATAGCCCAAGATACGTTAGATAGATTGAGAGCCCACCGGGACAGATAGGGAACATGCTTGAGTACCTGATTATAACACCACTTAGATAACCTTGATATGCGGTATATAAAAACCTAATAAACTTGAAACTCCTGGGTCCAATGAAAAAGGGCCATAAAAGCTACTTGAAACCTCCCAATTCTACCATCTGAAGCACTCCATCCCAGCCCCCCCCCCCCAAAGGCATGCCTAACTGACCCCCCAATGCCCCTTTCCCTCAAGTGAGGGCTTCAGGGCTGATAGTCCAATGTTTGCCAGACAGAAGTGGCTCCCCTTCACCCCTGCCTAGCCAGCATTTCATTCAAACTGAATAGTGCGGTAGTGTGAGACTATTGCACGGGTCTAGTACAGTGAGGTGAAATGAAAAAAGGGGGGGCCAAAGTGTTCTAAGACATAAAAAGTCTCTTTTTAATTTTTCAAATTCATATAAAATGAACAGTCTATATTTGTGTCAATATAAAGAAAGCGGAAGGAAAATGGCTTAACATGGCAGTGTTTTGGTGAAAGTGCCTTCCTCTGGAGGCAAATATTCTTGTTGTTTCTTGGGCTATGTCTCAGCCAATAAATATTAAAGCATGGCAGATAAATATATTCCAAAATTTCAAAGATGAAATATGCATTGACTGACTTCCATTGTGCAGTTAACCCCTCCCCCCTTTTACAAAGCCACACAAGAGGTTTTTAGCGCCAGCTGCTGCACTGAATGCTCTACGCCAGGGGTGTCCAACCTGCGGCCCGGTGAAGTATTTTGTGTGGCCCCGGTCGAGGACGATGCAGTGTTTTCTTCTGCTGCCCCCGGGTGTTTACTGTCTTGCCAGCTCCCTCCTCTGTCTTGC
The DNA here is from genome assembly GCF_902459505.1 of Geotrypetes seraphini. Taxonomy (NCBI): domain Eukaryota; kingdom Metazoa; phylum Chordata; class Amphibia; order Gymnophiona; family Dermophiidae; genus Geotrypetes; species Geotrypetes seraphini. The sequence goes on from NC_047088.1 coordinate 208,265,755, forward strand.
TGCAGCGTTTGCATGTTTGTGCGGCCCCAGAAACATTTTTTTCAGCCAATGCGGCCCAGGGAAGCCAAAAGGTTGGACACCCCTGCTCTACGCTGTTCCACCACTCACAGGAACTCTGAGGGCTCCTTTTACTAGGGGCTCCTTTTACTAAGGTGCGCTAGGGCTTTAACGCACGGAATAGCACGTGCTACATTGCCCCGCGTGCTAGACCTTAACCCAGCATGGTGTTAGTTCTAGAAGCGTAGCAAGCGGCGTAGTGCGTGGTAATTTCCTGCATGCGCTAAAAACGCTAGCGCACCTTAGTAAAAGGACCCCTAAGGTGTGCTAGCGTTTGTAGAGCACGCAGGATATTACCGCACGCTACGCAGCTAGAACTAATGCCAGCTCAATGCTGGTGTTAAGGTCTAGCGTGCGCGGCAATTCAGCGCATGATATTTTGCACGTTAATGCCCTAACGCAGCTTAGTAAAAGGAGCCCTGAGTGTCGGAGCAGCACAGAGCATTCAGTGTGCCGGCTGGCACAAAAAACTTCTTGCACGGTTTTGTAAAAGGGGGAGTAAATTATCTTTAAAGAGATTTGTACTAATTAAAATGGCTGATATCAAAGTACAGGAATTTAATATGGTTTATTGATATGTTTTTCAAATGTAAATTGATTTAGTTTTGGCTATATGGTGGAATTTTTGCCTCTAATGCAGGCATAAGCCGAAACATGCCATATTGTTAGTCACCTGGGGTTTTTTTTATGCTGTATTTATTAATTTAAATTTTTTATTGTTTTCTTATTGATGTGGGTTCTTCTGCTACATACTTCCCTTCTATAGAACATTAGTTTGATGCAACCATTTTAAAAGCTGCCCAATTTGAAACATTCCCAAATGACAGCTATGCACTGTAGACAGAGCAGGTGTGTAGGCAGGAGAAGAAAGTGAAAATTTCAGCCAAAAAGGAAGCTTCTCTATTAGCTATTGAGACTTTTGAATAGCAGGATCGTCAAAAAAGAGAAATATGAAAAATATAAATTAAATAATAAGAGACATGTGGAAGGCATGGAAACTAATAACAAAGAGCTTGAATACATAACATCACAAACTTGACTTGCAGACAGACTTTTGATGTAAATGTTTGTTTTCTTCTTGAACATGGGATACATTTGGAGAAATACTCTTCTACAAAACCGCACTAGTGGTTTTTAGTGCAGAGAGAGCACAGAGAGCTGCCCTGAATGGCCCGCACTGCTCCCGACGCTCATTGAGTTCCTATGAGCGTCGGGAGCAGCGCGGGCCTTTCAGCGCAGCTTCCCGCTCAGCTCCTCGTGCTAGAAACTGCTAGCGCAGTTTTGTAGAAGAGGGGGTATGTGGCTTGAGGATCCTTATTGAGTCAAAGTAATTTCCTGAGATGATAGGCAAACCTACCCAACAGCGCAGGCCAGTGTGGTAAATGCTCTGACGCCCATAGGAATTGAATGGGTGTTGGAGCATTTGTTGCGCGGCACTTGGCTGCATGGCTTAGTAAAAGGGGCTGTTAGATATTTTTTTTGTTTTTTTTAGTTGATTAAAAAAAAAAACCCCAACCATTTAAAATGACTGTGGTAAAATGCATTCAAAACATAAAATTGCCTGGTCTTTAATTCTGTTTCAAGAAACACCACTTATTCTGTGAGCTGGTCTCCTTTATGTTTAGCTTCGTAGCCATGACAAAACTGACAGTGATAAAAAGAAAATCCAGATGAGTGGCCATGTCAGTTTGTAGTAGTAAATATTCCATTGAGACTTGTAGCACATTATAACGTAATAGATTAATTGAGAACAAAAGTCTACTCAATTGCATCTGAAAAAGTGGGCTCGTTTTTCCTAGGACACTTACCCCCTCTTTTACAAAGGTGCGCTAAGCTTTTTAGCGCGTGCTAAATATAAGCGTACGCTAAACACACGCTAAATGTTAATGCGTGCATGTTATCCTATGGATGCGCTAGCAGTTAGCGCATGCGTAGATTTAGCAAGCGCTAAATCCATGCTAAAACACTTAGCGCACCTTTGTAAAAGAGGACCTTAGGTCTCAAGAAACCTTTTCACCTTATAAGGTGTCACTGGCCTCTCTGTCATTGAGGGGGAAAGTTATCAACATGGGCTACTGTTAAGGCATGTTATTTTACTGTTAACCCCAGCTATTAGTAACTATCCCCCTCTTTTACAAAGGTGTGCTAAGCTTCTTAGCGCACGCTAAACACGCACTAAATGCTAAAGCGTGCATGTTATCCTATGGGCACGTTAGCGATTAGCGCACTCATTGCTTAGCGCGCCTTTGTAAAAGAGGGCCTATGTCTCATTGTATAAAATGGGTCCTGTGCGAAAAGAACATGAGTTAGTGGTAAAATACACTATCTCAGGGGTAGGCAATTCCGGTCCTCAAGAGCCGGAGCCAGGTCAGGTTTTCAGGATATCCACAATAAATATGCATGAGATAGATTTGCATCTCAAGGAGGCAGTGCATGCAAATCCATCTCATACATATTCATGGTGGAGATCCTGAAAACCTGACCTGGCTCCGTCTCTCGAGGACCGGAATTGCCTATCCCTGCCCTATCTTAACAGTAGCCCATGTTGATGTCTTCTCCCTTAAACTGACAGTATTGAGTTTGATATACCCTAGAGTTCAATTATCCTACTATTTTTTTTAACATCCAGATCCAAAAGCTAAAATATTCACAATTTGTTATTTCATTTAGCATCTACTACAAATAGTACTTTTCTTACAAGGAAAATTACACATTTTTAGTAATTGTGCACAGTACACATGAATGTTTAATAACTTGTATGTCAGTCTCAGATAATGAATATTGCCTCCTAAAACTTATAAATTTTATTTTTATGTTTCATGTTTTGGCAAAATCTGCTTTAGATTTAAGCATTACTGCTGCATACTGTATGTGTCTGAAGTAAGAGAATTCTACAGTAAGGTATGATACGCATTGTATCACATTTTTTTGTGAATAAACATTTTTGTTTAAAGTCAGGCAAAGCAATAAGAAAACTTTGAGGTATACTCAAAGTTATTTCATAATTTATTGATTACATAGTTGATTGTCTTTTCTAGAGAATAAAATCAGTTGAAAAAAAATTTACCTTGGCATAAATTGGATCTGAATTCCATATTGACAATTATGGTTATCTGTTTTATTATTGCTTCTGGTTTATATTTGCATCAGGGGTGAAATTGTATGGGAAAACATGCAGCAACATGTAAATCTTGATTTAATTATTAAAACAGAAATATGTTAATCTTAATGCATGTCTTTGTGTGAAAAGGCATAGAAAAGCATGGTACATGGTGCTCGGTCTCAGTACTGCAGAATTAATGGCAGACAGAACAACTTTAAAAATACATTCTTAAAGTTGCACTTTTTCAACTTTGCATGCTTTAGGCACATTTCTGGCTGACTGCTTTAAGCATACTCTATACTTCAAACTTCCAGTCCCAGTTATCATCATACTTGTGAAAGTTTATAGAAAAACTGCAAATGTTTTCCAAAAGAACAAAATTTAGGCAAACTTTATAGCCTTTTCAAACCATTTTTAAAGCATAAAAAATGTTTATTGTTATGCGTTTAAAACATTATAGTGAGTGAGTGGGACATGATTTGTTTCCCATTTCTCCATGGTGAACTCTGATTCTTTCATATCTCACAATCTTTACATTTTGGCTAGCTAATGGTTTTCTTGCTATATCTAGATATGTCAGCTCAAAAACAAACATTTCAATTAACTGTAAATATTGAGTGATGAACTTGGTAAAGAGTGATAGCATATGATGTGAATAAACATATGGATAAAGATAAACTGGTCAATACTGTATAATATATCTGGATTTTTAAAAGGCATTCAATAAAATCCCTTATTAGAGAATCTTCACGAAATTAAAAATTCATGGGATAGGAAATAATGGGGGTCCTTTTATTAAGGCAGGGGTGTCAAAGTCCCTCCCTTTACTATACTACTTTCTTGGGTTTTTGTAGCTCAAAACGCATGATACTGCATTTTTAGCATTAAATCTTAGTCACCAAATTCTAGGCCATCTTTCCAGATGGGATCAGCTTTGTAGGTAGCATATTATATCATACTATGTACTATTATTTGAATATTTGTACTGATGTAAAAGCCTACTGCCTATGTCTAGGTTGTTCTTGCTGTACACCGCCTAGAGTGAATTTCTAATAAATAAATGTTGATTCCCATCTTGAAGAATTGACAATTATGACAGACATATTTATCTGTTTATAAAAGCCAGAATCATAAAATCCTGCCAAGTTATGTAGTTCCAGGAGGGAGACTTTTTGCCCAGTTCTGATTCTGAACTTGAAAGCACAAGAATGCCAGGTCAGGAAAGGATGGGAGAAGGTGGAGAGAAGAAAAGGGGAAGAATGAGGGGGGGGGGGGGGAAGAGAAAATAAAAGAGAACAAGCTCATAATTGGTCAATTATCTTTTACAACAAATCAATTGCCAAACTTTTTTTTATTATAACTACAATTTTACATAAACATACATTATCAATAGTATCAGTAGTAATGCTCATTACTGGTATTGCCGTAAATCATTGTGGCTATAGTTAATGGCACCATTGATGGCATGTGATGCAAATTTATTACTTATTTAAAAATTTATACCCCGCTTAAGACCTAAGTGGTCTTAAATAAAACCAGTTAGCTGACCAAATGCTATTTCCCCAGCCAGAAGCTGTTCCTGGCTGTTGAAATAGCACTGAATATCAGGCCCCAAATTTTTATCCAACTTATCTCTTTGTATTGGATCTCTGTAAATGTCATCAGGGTGGTTGAAGGTTCCATCTTCTGTAAGATACTGAATATTGCTTTTTCTTCTCCTTAGCGCTCCCCCCCCCCCCCATTTCAGCCAGTTTAATATTGTTTTTTTATAGAAAGAGCTCTACCTTTACACCCATCTTTATCTTTCCTAAATGGAGTATATATACCCTGGTATGTTAGCATGTCATTCATGGCTGATTCTGAGACTATGGGAGGGGCCTTAGGTGCCTGGGCCACCATTCTGAGAAGGTGGGCCTGCTGGCCAGAGGGAGGAACCAACTAAAAATGGTATTGGTGGAGTCCAGGTGGGCTGGGTGGAGGGGTTGGAGGGGCATGCCTTTCAGGGGTAGTTCTGGTAGGAGGGACTAGGCATCCCTTTTGCTGATTTTTTTTTTTTTTTTTTGGGGGGGGCGGATTCCGGCAGGAGGGACTGGGTATCTCTCCTGCCAGGTGGATGTCACGGCGAGGTGGTGGCAGGAGGAATTTGCCACTCCTCCTGCCATGGACATTCGAGGGTGGGGGTGCCTTCAGGTCAACCACCGACTGATGGCTGTATGCACAGTGAGGAATCCTCCCTGTGATGTTTTAAGGCAGAGTACAGGAATGGTTTGCCATTGCCTTCTCCTGCAGTGAGTGGCTCCACAATGTCGCTGCTGCCCAACCTAGGGCTTTGCAGCCTACATCACCTGGTATTCCCCAGTGGTTGTCCATCCAGGTCCACAACTGTACTAATTTCTCTATATTCAGTTTCTGAGCATGAATTGTCATCCATTAAAAGTCTTTATCAAAGCATTTTATCAGACACTTCAGGATGGAGATGGTGAGATTGGTGATTGCTGCGGTTCAACCTGGTGAATTTCTTACAGCTCTGGACCTCAAGGAGGCATACTTGTATATCCCTATCTGGCCCCCGAACCATAGGTTCCTGAGCTTTGTGATTCTAAGTCATCATTATCAGTTGTGGGTGATGCCTTTCAGCTTTGCCACGGCACCACGCACCTTTTCCAAGGTAATGGTGGTGGTGGTGGCCTTTCTTTGCAAAGAGGGCATCCAGGTTTACCCATACTTGGACGATTGGTTGATCTTAGCTTCTTCATGTCAAGAAAATTTGTGGGTTACTTATAGGGTTAGTTCTCTGCTGCAGTCGTGGACTGGGTGTTAAACTTTTAAGAAAATTCCCTCATTCCTTCCCAGTCATTGGTGCATCTGGGAGTCAGATTCAGCATGACCAGGGGAGACTGTTTCTTCTGCGTACTTGCTGGCCAGTTCCACTGGATTTGTAAGCGCACTCCACTAGAGTGGTCGCGACATCTTGGGTGGAGTCCAAAGGCTTTTTCTTAGAGGAGATTTGTAGGGCTGCGACGTGGTCCTCCTCGAATACGTTTGGATGTGACAGCGCATGGAGAGTCTGCATTTGGTGCTTTGGTTATCACAGATGGCTTGTTTTGTGTGATTTTTCTTTTTGACTTTTTTTTTTTTTTTTTCAAAAATGGTTCAAAAGATAGATGCACTGTGCACAAACCCATCTGAGAAATGGTCATTTTCGAAACAAAAAGATAGACATTTTCCTGTTTTGAAAACAGACATGTTTACTACTGGATTTTTGTACATATTCTGCAAAATTTCTAAACTCATATTTAGAATTAATATCAAAAATGCCCCTCCATATGAACTAATTTATGGGTTTCATTAAAGTACTTCTTTAAAAGCTCTCCCTCCCTCTTCCCTCTTATCACTGAAGAGTCTATTGGCCAGGCTAAACATAGTGAAAACCCCAAGGCAGTCCAGATTGCACTTAATCTGTGTTCTTATAACAACTAAAGGTTTGACGAATGCCTCTAGCCTTAATTGAACCCTTTTGTGCCAACATAGAATCCCCTATTGTCCAACTCTGTTGTGGTTACATTCTAGCCTGAGAGGTTTATTGTTTGTTAGAGCTTGATATACCACTTTATTTGATGCACAGGTCAAAGTGGTTTACAATTCTGAGATTTGGATTCAGGTTAGATTCTTCCAATACAGCATTTGAGATCATTTCATCGTTGGAAACAATTAGGTTTTGATTTTGAGAACTCAAATTAACTTTCTTTTCCTATCTCTAATAGCTAATAAAATTAATGAAGCAGAGTTTGTAGTCTTGTAGTTGAAATTCTAGATAATAAAGTGACCTTTTTTAAATGCAAATTTGCTCAGTATGATATCACATTACACATTCCTGGAAAAATTAATGTGAAATAGCGTGGGCATCCATACCTGTCATAGTCTTGCCCACTGACAGCAGCTTTCCCCTCTGCCCTTCTAGTAGAATATTACCATTACTCAACCGCGGCTTAAAACTACAAAACCTTTCAGGCTAACACAGCAATTTGTAATTAACATTAGGAAATAATTAAGTACATCACTGAAACAATGCAAAATCCAGATGAGCGCACATAGTCAGGGCATTCATGACACGTCTCTGGGAGGGGAAGTGGTATTCCCATCAATACATACAAAAAGAAATGTTCCATATACTGATACAAGTAACGTGAAAAAGTCCTGCCCCCATTCCTGATTTTCCCTATTATGGGGGAGGGGGAAGCAAATCTATAAAGGTATCTAAAATCTGTGCACTAAGATAGTATTCTATTCTGGTCACCCGGATTCCATTATAGAATACAGCCTAAGCTGGCATTTGGGCACCAACATTTAGGTACCAATGTGTATGCTATGTAAAAGGCAGGTGTAAATGTTACCACCTAAATATTGGCACCAAGACATGGTTTATAGTTTATTAAACTTGATTCCGCCTTTGGTAAAAACACCAAGGCAGTTCACAGTAAAAATGCAATAAACATAAATATAAAAAATAAAATAGAATGCCAAGCATTATTTCTTTAAAGAGGAGACTAGGAGAACAGAAAGAACATAAGAATTGCCGCTGCTGGGTCAGACCAGTGGTCCATCATGCCCAGCAGTCCGCACACGCGGCAGCCCCCAGGTCAAAGACCAGTACCCTAACTGAGACTAGCCCTACCAGCGCACTTCTTATTAAGCAGGATCCTGTCCAACCCTGTCTTGAATCCCTGGAGGGTGTTTTTCCCCATGACAGATTCTGAAAGAGCGTTCCAGTTTTCCACTACTCTCTGGTTGAAGAAGAACTTCCTTACGTTTGTCCGGAATCTATCCCCTTTCAACTTTAGAGAGTGCCCTCTCGTTCTCCCTATCTTGGAGAGGGTGAACAACCTGTCCTTATCTACTAAGTCTATCCCCTTAGGTACCTTGAATGTTTCGATCTTGTCCCCTCTCAATATCCTCTTTTCGAGAGAGAAGAGGCCCAGTTTCTCCAATCTTTCATTGTACGGCAGCTCCTCCAACCCCTTAACCATCTTGGTTGCTCTTCTCTGGACCCTCTCGAGTAGTACCATGTCCTTCTTCATGTATGGCGACTAGTGCTGTACGCAGTACTCCAGGTGAGGGCGCACCATGGCCCGGTACAGCGGCATGATAACCTTCGCCGATCTGTTCGTGATCCCCTTCTTTATCATTCCTAGCATTCTGTTTGCCCTTTTTGCCGCCACTGCACATTGTGCAGACGGCTTCATCGACTTGTCGATCAGAACTCCCAGGTCCCTTTCCTGGGAGGTCTCTCCAAGAACTGCCCCGGACATACTGTATTCATGCCTGAGATTTTTGTTACCGACATGCATCACTTTACACTTATCCACGTTGAACCTCATCTGCCATGTCGATGCCCATTCCTCGAGCCTGATTATGTCACGTTGCAAATCTTCGCAGTTCCCCTGCATCTTCACTACTCTGAATAACTTTGTATCGTCTGCAAATTTAATCACCTCGCTCATTGTACTTATGTCCAGATCGTTTATAAAGATGTTGAAGAGCACGGGTCCAAGCACCGAGCCCTGCGGCACCCCACTGGTGACACTCTTCCAGTCCGAGTACTGTCCATTTACCCCACCCTTTGTTTCCTATCCGCCAGCCAGTTTTTAATCCATATGAGTATTTCGCCCTCGATTCCATGGCTCGTAATCTTCTGAAGTAGTCGTTCATGTGGAACCTTGTCGAACGGCTTCTGAAAATCCAAATATACAATGTTGACTGGGTCGCCCTTGTCTATCTGCCTGTTTACTCCCTCAAAGAAGTGCAGCAAGTTTGTAAAGCAAGATCGTCCTTTCCTGAAGCCATGCTGACTGGTCCTCATCAGATTGTGTCCATCGAGGTGATCAATGATGCAGTCTTTTATCAGCGCCTCTACCATCTTTCCCGGTACTGAGGTCAGACTCACCGATCTGTAGTTTCCTGGATCTCCCTTCAAACATTTTTTGAATATCGGCGTAAGATTCACCACCTTCCAGTCTTCTGGAATCTTTCCTGATTTTATTGACAGATTGGCTATTAGTTGAAGTAGTTCAGCTATAGTCCCTTTCAGTTCTTTTATGACCCTCAGATGGATGCCATCCAGTCCTGGGGATTTGTCACTCTTAAGCCTATCAATCTGCCTGCATACTTCTTCTAGACTGACCATCAACCTTCAGTTTCCCGTCTTCGCCTCCAGCATATAGCCTGTCGGGTTCTGGTATGTTGTGTATTTCCTCTGCAGGATATCAGGATGCTATGGGAGGCTGTGAAAAATCTGGATAAGCCAAGGTACATTGGTACATGACTGTTCTGCATGCAATTTAGTTTTCTGTAAATTTAGCAGTTAAATGTGTGACCAGCTCCATTTTCCCCCGACCCATGTGCATGCTCCCTTTGTAGTTATATGCTAAAGCAATTAGTGGTTCATTTTCAAAGCACATAGACATACAAAGTACCATAGATTACTAGGGAACTTTATGTGTCTTAAGTGCTTTGAAAATTAACCTCTATGGTTCTAACTTATAGAATAGGCTCATAACTACCATCTACCCCCAATTGGGTGCCAACTTCCATTTGAGCACCTAAAGATAAGTACCTGATTGGCATCTAACTTGTGCCCACTATATAGAATAACGCATGAAGGAACCCTGATCTTTAAACAAAATGTAATATTAGACAACGGAACCTGAATAAATGATAACGTCCTTAAATGAACAAAGCTATCCAACAATCAAACATGGTGGTAGTATGATGGTGTGGGGGTGCTTTGCTGCCTCAGGACCTGGAAAACATGTCATTATTGAATGAACCATGAATTCTGACCTGCACTTCTTATAGAGAATGGCCAGTCATCTTTTCGTGAGCTGAAGCTGAAGCATTTGGATTATGCAGCAAGACAGTAATACAAAATACAAAACCAAATCTACATCTAAATGGCTGAGAAGACACAGTTACAGTTTTGAATTGGCCTTGAGATGCTGTGACAAGTCATGAAAACTTTTGAATGAGTCTGAATTAAAGCCATTCTGTAAAGATTGGTAGGCTGATATGAGAGCGAATAAAAAATTGTTAAATTGCGTGATAACCGGAACAGAGCTAGTGAACTGTAACATATGTACTTGTACATTGCTTGTTGGATAGTTTGTCCACATACAGTTCAGCGCTTGGCCTTTAGTCATGTGGCAGCCATGAGGTCAGAAACATGGATGCTCCATTGCAAGATTGCACCATCAAAGAACAACGTGCAGTAATGCGCTTTTTTTGAGCAGAGGAAGTGAAACCTGAGGATATTCACCATTGGATATTGACTCTGTATGGACATTGCACCATGAAGCAATGAAAGGTTTATGAGTGGGTAGAAAGATTTAAAACAGGTGTAACCAACAAAGGTTCTGGTCGTCCATCAACATCGTGCACACAAGAGCACATTGACAGGGCAATTGCCTTGATTAGAGAAGACCAACAGATAACAGTGCCTCAATCAGCTGCAAATTTGGATATCAGCTGTGGATCTGCGTTTGTCATAATGCATTATGATTTGGGATACAGGAAAGTCTGTACACAATGGGTTCCCAAACAGTTTCTGATTTGCACAAGCAATAGCGTGTGGAGGTTGTGACCCAGTTCCTGAGATGGTATGAAGAAGATCTGAGTATCACTGTGACCCAGAGAGCAAAAGACAAAGCATGATGTAGTTAAAGAAGCGGTGCTCACATGGCTTCTGGAGCAACCAAAAAACTTATCTGCAGGAATGCAGAAGTTAGTTGAACGATACAACAAATGCATCATCATGCTTGGGGACTATGTGGAAAAGTGATATGTTGAATTGCCCACAGTTACTTCTATTAAAGCCGCTAAATGTATTTGCCCTTGTATTTCTCAACAGCAATGTGAAAGACTGATTTGGTTACAATTATTGCTGTTAAAAATGGTGCAACCAGTCATTAAGTTTGTGAGCGGTTACTTTTTCATATAGGTAATATGGATGTTAAATAACCTTGTTCCTTAAATAAGGGGTCCTTTTATTAAGGCACACTAAGCGATTTAGCACATGCAAACCAATTTAACGTGTGCTAAAGATTAGCACATGCTAAATGCTAAGGCATTTATTATATTCTATGGGCGCTGCAGCATTTTGTGTGCACTAAATCAGTTAGTGAACCTTAATAAAAGGACCCCTAAATTAAGAAATAATTTGAAAACTATATTATATTATATGTTTACTTGGGTTCCCTTTGTCTAATATTGCATTATGTTTTAAGGATCAGAAACCATTTGGTGTGATGTGCATGCTACAGGAGGGGGAACTTTTTCACATCACTGGATCAGGTGGAAAGTGACCACAGCCTTATTAATCATAATAAGTACTTTAGTCTGATCCACTCTGGTATATCTTATATTCTTGTGTTCTTAGTTAATCTCATATCAGAACAAAATGCGCAGAGGTGACATTACCAGAAAACATGTGAATCATAAAAACACCACTTCTAGTTTTCTGCAGCAGATTTTTCAAGAATATGCAACAAGCGTCTGCAAATTCTGCATCAGATATTTTAAAAATATCAGTGGAAAATATTATTCAATGGATGTTCATAAATTTGCACACATTTACATATTAAATTATTTAGCATTTGTGGGACTAGTTATTTTATGTAGTCCTTTCCTATGGACAAATGAATCTTAGTGATCAATGCTAGCATGGATGGATAGAGACTAGGGGGAAAGAGAAGAGATGGGGGTAGGGGGGGTTGGAAGGAGACACTGAAAAGTTCTCAGCTCAATCAAGAATAGAATGACAAGGATATGGTTCAATCAATGACCCTAAAGAATGTCAAAACAGAATTTTGTTTCTGCAAATTGGCACTTAACGAAATAAGATAACACTCTTTTCAGCTACAGTGGCAAAATAATTCCCAGAATTTAGGAAGTTGGTTGGTTGCATTGAGATCTCACAGAGAAATGGAGAAGCAATGTCAAGAAGGAAGGGTAGAGCAAAGAAAAGAGAGAGAAAAAAGAAGGAGGGGGAAGATGGATTGTGTGAGGGGGAAAAGAAAGAAATCAATCCATTATCAGAGAGAGAAGGACAGGCACTCGTACCCCCTCCCTCCCCCAATATCAATAACTTAAGAACATAAGAATAGCCTTACTGGGTCAGACCAATGGTCCATCAAGCTCAGTATCCTGTTCTCACTGTGGCCAATCCAGATCACTAGTACCTGGCCAAACCCCAAGGAGTAGCAATATTCCATGCTACCAATCCAGGGCAAAGTGGCTTCCCTCATGTCTTTCTCAATAACAGACTATGGACTTTTCCTCTAGGAACTTGTCCAAACCTTTCTTAAAACCAGCTACGCTCTCTGCTCTTACCACATCCTCTGGCAATGTGTTCTAGAGCTTAGCTATTCTCTGAGTGAAAAAAAAAATTCCTCCTATTGGTTTTAAAAGTATTTCCCTGTAACTTCATCGAGTGTCCTTCTCTCACTGCCTCTCCCCTCCTGCATCCCATCTCTTGCTTGCTCTCCATTTGTCTCCTGCTCTAACCCTTCTCTTCACTCACTCTTCCTTCGAATCCCCTCAACCCACTATACTTCCCACTCTTTTGGCAACAAGAGGGACTATCAGCTGCAGGAGGAGGAACACTCCCAGCTTGTTCTGAGCACAGTAGAAACACTGCTCTTCAAGTCCTCTTTGAAATATATATTGCTCAAAGACAAAATGTCAAATCAGAAGTAATGAGGGAGGACATGCCTAGAAGCACAGCATCCCTGCTATGTACAGAAGCAGCTGGGATCATGCAGCATGTGGAAAAATGCAGCAGCCACCTTTAGTTCTAACCTTGGTCTTCCATAGCAGTTCTGTGGGACTTGGAAGAGTCCAAGGAAAAGAGCAGATCTTGTAAACATTTCTGTGGCCATTACATTTTGGGAAATTGTGGGCTCTGATATAAAGCATCATAATTATAACCTGAAAGGGGAAGGTGATAGGGTGGATGGTTGGGTGGTGAGGGGAATATGGAACGTTGATGGGTGATCAGTAACAAATGGTATAGTTTTATGGCATGTAATGCAGAAGAAAGCTCAGCTCTTTGTTAAATCCTTTTATGTCCATTCCAAAGTGACGAATTATTTTAACAGCAAAAATCAAGGGGTCCTTTTACTAAGGCACGGTAACCATTTTAGCCCATGCTAAATATTAGCAAGCGCTAAACACTAAGGCGTCCATTATCGTCTGTAGACGTGTTAGCATTTAGCATGGACTAAAATGGCTAGCGCACTTTAGTAAAAGGACCCCCATATGTTAACAGCTTCTTTTGGGTGCCTTGATCATAGATTCATTGATGCAGTGGTATGATTCCAAACAAATGTTCTTGACCTGGAGTTGTCACCTGTGTCATCTTGATCTTCTTTGTGTCATGTGAACTTAATATGTCAGTGGAAAATATTCATGTCTTTATCATCTGGACTTTTTCACTAATGTAGCAGCTTTCTCCAGATTTTCTGATGTAAATAATGTGCACTACATTAGAGGAAGAGAATGGATAAAAAATTTATATGTTGTATGAGTTTTTCCATGAAGGATAAAGGTTAGCATGGAATAAGAATTGCCATCTGTCCCTTGGTCTCACACCCATATATCCCTCTTACTTTGCATTGGGTAGGTGACCAAGCCACGGGTCTTGATAATCTTTCTAAGTTTGTTGACCTGGGACTGTTCAATTCTCAGTAGCAAACTGCTAGCTGACAGAGAAACATTAGAATTTGACTGGCCTGAATTAACATCAACCAACTGGGGGGAGGGGGGAATCTAGTCAGGTACTAGTTCTCTAGTCAGATAAGAAACTTTGGCATTCATTTTCAAAGCAGATGGACATCTCAAAATGGCCACAAAAATGTTCATCTGCTGAAAACATCCAAATCATGCGCTGGAGTCGTGTTTGGGACAGGATGTTTTCATCTAGACCAGTTTCAATGGTTGTGAGATGGACTTTTTTTGAGGGGTGAGGGGGGACATTATGAGCAAGACATCCCAATTCTGACTTTGACATTCTTTCAAAAATGCTTCTCGACGTGTATTAATTTGTATTTTATGCTGTCTAGGATTTTAGGCTCTGGCCATAACATTGGAAGAACTATTTCTTCAATGATTTGGCAACTGAGTTCACCATGAGAAGAAAAGTTGGAACAGTCCTTAGAATCTAATCTTAGAGAAACTTTTTTAAAAAAGCATTGCTGAGAGGATAAGATCTTCAACTCACTCACACATATTGCTGAACAAATTCCACCTAAAATGCTTCCTTACTGGTCAAAATTGTAGCAAAATTGATCTTAAGAACTCAAAATAATAAAATCAATGTTAGGCAACCATTATCTGTAGAGTCAATATCCTGTGAGTTCTAGGAACATTTATTTGTCCATCTCACATGTAAAAAGTTCTGATCATTACTTAGATTAATGCCATAATATATAGATAAATCCTCCCATAACAAAAGACTGAAGTTTGAAATGAACAATGTGATGAGCCAACTAAACACAGAGGATCCTATTTGCTAAGGATTTTCAAGATTAGGTTCAAATTCAAGGAAAATCCTTATTGAATAGAGTCCATAGTGCAAAACTGTGTTGCTATGCTATGTTAAAATGATCACCAATGTGAACAATTATATATGGCTTCATGAAAATGTCTACTGTGTACATTAATTCTTGTAATTCAAAATGTTTCATATGATAAAAACATATTTTCCTTTTCCTATTATCTTTATAAAGAATGTTTAATCCTCAGTTGTTTGTGTTCTTTGTAGGTTTGGATATCTTGATATCACAACCTGCATAGAACCTAGTTTTTATTTTCATCCAAGATACCACCATACATTTCCTTTGAAGGTTGCAATCAAATAGTTGGTTATAATTCATGTTTGCTTTTAAGATGTTTCTTGTTGTTAGAATGTACAATTTCTGCTTCTTGTTTAGCAGTATCAGATTTTCTCATTTTTCCTTTTTGGTTTTCTCCTTTTCTTCTGTGTAGTCACATTATTTTGTTATTACATGAGCTACACACATTGCTTTAGCAGCTTCTCTCTGACTTGATTCACTAAAAGAGCAGCTCTATAAATATGCGTATGTAGACGCTTGTGCCATGCGCACATAAGTGCTGAGATAATTAGCACTTATGTACATATGTGTACTATACATTGTTCTATAAAGTAGCATGTGAGTTTATTAGTTCAAAGGACCATACACATGGGTGCATGAAGGTAACTTACAGAATACTGTTACACACATGACATGTAGGTGTCATTAACCTGATATAAATGAGCACGTCTAAGTTTATGTGCACAACTGCGGGTTTATGACTGTATTTTATCATGGCATCTGTGTGTACTAATATAGATTTGTCACCCAGTGCAAGCCACTAGAACACCCAACACATGGTGTTCAGTTAGGCTCTTCTTCCATTCTGCGTCTATGGGGCGGGGCGGGGGGGGTAGGAACTTAGTGAATCAAGTCTTGAAAGATTTTCCATTAGGTTACACTTTTTAATTATTGTTTTTAGAAATATAGGATAACATTATGTAAAGATTTTTAATTGTGTTCTTTTTTTCATTTTTAAACTAGGTGGTTGTGAATGCCCTTATAGGAGCAATTCCATCCATCATGAATGTACTTCTGGTTTGTCTTATATTCTGGCTAATTTTCAGTATAATGGGCGTAAATCTCTTTTCTGGCAAGTACTACCACTGCATTAACACTACCACTGGTGAAATGTTTCACTATAATGACATTAACAATGAATCTCAGTGTTTTGAATTAATCCACCGCAATGAAAGCGCCCGATGGAAAAATGTGAAAGTAAACTTTGATAATGTGGGATTTGGATATCTTGCTCTGCTTCAAGTAGTAAGTGATCATTTTTTATAAGTTATTTTAAAGCTTAACTGAATTGCATTTAAGAAAATCTAGAAGATGATTTGTAATGTTGCCTTCACTAAATTGTGGTCCTATAGCAGACTCTCTGATATCAGATTTAGAAAGAGATCTTAAGGAGAACCTAGAACATAAAAATTAATTCGCTTCTCAGTCTTCTGAATGGGACACCTTAAAAATCTGGACTTCAGTTTCTACTATTACTATTATTAACCATTTCAGTAGCAAGGCAGCTGCCTTGTCTGGAATTATTCTCATACTCCTTGGGTTTTCAGCTCGTTTGGAATCAGCTTTTATTGTCAGTCTGAAATCATGGAGGTATTTTTCTAAACTCCAACAAGGAGTGGCCAGAATTTGAAACCAAAAATTCCAAACATTGAACTGAACAGTGAAACATTTGTAAGTTATGGTATTTTTAAAAAGTCATTTATGCACATATGTGACAATAAATGCATTTAAATTGACTCCTAAAACAGCTCCAGATATAAAAAGTACATGCAATTGCATAAACCCACATACTTTTGTTGTAGGTGTTGCCAAGAGAGTGACTGGGGGGAGTACGGTTGACATTCATAAGTGCATGCATTCATTGTAAAATACGATAAGGTACACGTGTACTTTACATGTGAACATTTACACCTGCTAAACAAGAGCTGTAAATGTCCACACTTACATTTAAGGTATGGTTTCTGCCACTAGTATTTGAACATATCCCTATCTGGACATCTCAGTTCTGATGTGTACATTCTCTGCCATAACTTTGAGTGGATATGGATTAAAAAGTACAGATTTTGAGTGTGATCTTGAAACATGCCCAATGTTGACTTTTTAGTGTATAGATTTGTTTCTTGGTTAGCTAAGTGACCAGGATGCAAAGTAAAATTTGCCTGCTTTGTTAAATCAATAGCTTTCAGAATGTGATTTGTGTTCCTTAAGGATTTCCCATCTAAGTACTAGGCAGATCTGATTCTACCTAACCAAGTATGCTTTGGAGCATAATATCAAGGCTGATCCATTAGCCTCAGTCTTCTTCGTTATCCAGGTAGTGCCCTTAGGTAGAGTTTATTGCATCATGATAAGCATCAATAGAACAGCATATACAATTCAGAATGAAATAACAAATTCACCAATGTATAAGGAACTTTCCCTCCCTTTTACTAAGCCACGGTAGAGGTTTTACTGTGGCCTGGAGCGCTAAATGCTCCGACATTGCTCTGTGGCTTAGTAAAAGGGGGGTGTATTTTACCCCAGCTGCTCTAAATCATGTTGCTATAATCATACTCATAAATAATGAGCAATAAACTCCCACTGGAGTTTAAAATTAAGATAAGGTTTAAAATTAAGATTAAGAAACACAATTTTTCCTTGCTTATATGAGGGCATGCTGAAAAGGTCTCAGCCCAACCAAGAAGAGAATGACGTAGATATGGTTCAATCAATGATCTGAAACAATGTCAAAAACATAGAATTTCTCTTTCTGCAAATTGGCACTTAATAATATAACATAACATTGTGCTTATTGATCACGTAACCAGAAGTTCAACGCGGTTTATAAAAAGTTATAAAAGTAAACATGTTACATAAAATAAAATGATTAATTAAACAGTCAAATATATAGAAAAAAGATAGGTCTTCAATTGTTTTCTAAAATGGCCATAGGACTGGGTAGTAAGCAACAATATTTGGAATTCGTTGTCATGAAGAGCTGCCTGAGATGCCAAAATATGATTAAGAAATTTCTTACTCCTGCAACCCTGGACGGATGGAAAATTAAACAAAGGATGAGTTCTTCTACTATGTATGATGCTAAAAAAAATCTATTGACTAAGTAAGAAGGAGCTGTACCATAAACAGCCTTGTAATAGAAACAGCCTACTTTAAACAATACCCGGGCTTCTATTGGCAGCCAATGAAATAAGATAACACTCTTTTCAGCTGCAGTGGCAAAATAATGCTCAGAATTTAAGAAGTTGCTTAATTGGGCTGAGAATTTTTTGGCACCCCTCTCATAACTATATGACAGCTTATTAGACAAAGTACTAAAATATTTTGTTTTACATTAGTAGTGTGTTTCTCTTAAAACAGAATCCAAAAATGTCTTTTCTAGTACTTTAGCATATTTATGTAATATATAATTATATTTATTGATCACTGTGGAGCTGGTATGCATTTTTTGGGAAATATCCTGGACAAGCACTGTGATTAGAATTATATTTTTGATGAACATGCTTTTCTTTAATCTAATCATGATATCTAATTTCATATTGTTACATAGAAGTTAAGCAGATGTTTTGTTCACAGGCCACATTTAAAGGATGGATGGACATTATGTATGCAGCAGTTGATTCAAGAAAGGTTCGTACAATTATCCAAAGTTATTTGTATATGGTCTTTTGTAACATGTGGATTAGAGCAATGACAAACGACTTTCTAAACAATGAATGTAAAATAAACATAGAAAAAAACATCCTTGTTTCCACATAGCCAACTTTATGTATAAGGCTTAATTATGGATCAAAATGGTATCATAGGTCAGAAAAGCGCCATACCAATTATGTATTTACAGTAGAGTGAAGTCATTGAGTGTCCAAAAATGTAAATTGTGATTTTTTTATTTTATTTCAATCATGTTTATTAACTTTCAAGAAAAATACATAATCAAGAACAACCAGGCAACACGAAAGAAAGGTAACCATGTACAATAAACAAAAGCAAAGACAGTGTCACAAATGCCAACAAATTAATCCCCTCTTTTACTAAGGTGCGCTAATCAAATTAGCGTGCGCTAAATGCTAATGCATCCATAGACTAACACACGCGTTAGCTAAATTGAATACCGCGCGCTAATTGGTTAGTGCACCTTAGTAAAAGAGGATCTAAGTGACCGTCCATCCCTACACCCAACCCCCTGCCCCCCCCTAGGAAATGTGAGAGAAGAACAAAAATGCAAGTCAAGGGCAACCAAGTAAGACGCGGACAAGTGTGACATGGACAAGAGGACATGGACTGAAGCTAAGAGGGGACAAGACCGGGACAAATGTCAGGAAGTTCTGCTTCATGCAGCGAGTGGTGGACGCCTGGAATGCTCTCCCAGAGGAGGTTATTATTGAATCCACCATTCTAGGATTCAAAAGCAAATTAGATGTACATCTCCTTACGAGAGGCATAGAGGGATACGGGTGACTAAAACTACATCAGGTGTGCACCTGACTGGGCCTCCGCGTGTGCAGATCGCCGGACTTGATGGACCTTGGGTCTGATCCGGTGATGGCAGTTCTTATGTTCTTATGGAGTCAGGGTATTCAATAAGGGCTGCCAAATAGTAAGTAACACTCGTCCCGAATTGTGATTTTAATTGATTGCTTTACTGAAATATAATCAAAATTCAATTTACTTAAGAAAAGGTCTGTTTATTGTCACTCACTTCTTTGCATGACTAGCACAGCAGCCAATTCTGACTTCTTCAAGGCTCATGTATCTCAATTGTGCAAAACAAAAATCAATCACTAGTGGTTTAAACTACTAAAAATGGAGGCTAAAAATCCTTTATAAATAATTGGCACTTTTAAGCCAGCAAGTATAGCAGACACTATGGTGGGGATTTTATCCACAATTAAGCCTTTGGTTGTGTGGAGAGGCTGAGGTCTTCTCTGTTCATTGCTCATTCATGTTTAAGAGGTGGTTTTGGTTTGGTTTTGCATATACAAGTATACCTCCTGTCTAATTTACTGTGGCTTTTACTAAGGCACGCTAACTGATTTAGCACGCACTAAATGCTAAGGTGCCTATTATATTCTATGGGCGCCTTAGCATTTAGGGCACGTTAATCTTTAGCATGCACTAAATCGATTAGCGCTCTAAATCAGTTAGCACGCCTTAGTAAAAGGATCCCTGTATTAGCAAAATTATACTAGTAACAATATTATCTAAGGACTAAGGTTCCTGTTTACTAAAGCATATTAAATGTTTACCCCCCAATTCTATATATGGTGCCTAAAGTTCGTGCATGTAGCCGATTTATGCACACAACTTAATTGATTGGCTTAATCAAAAGTTACATGCACTGCTTGGAAGACACGATTCTATAAAAAGTGTACGCCAGTTGCGGTGTGTGAATTTGAAAATGGGGCGTGGCCAGCGGTAGATCATGGGCATTCCTAAAAGTCATGCATATTGTTATAGAATATGCCCAATGCGTACACAATGTAGAGGCAGGCATTTAGGCCTGGTTGTAGTTGGCCTAAATAGGTATATCTAAGATGTGTGATTCACACAGGCACTAAACACAATCCTATAAAAGGTATATGCACTTCGTAGAATCACACTAAGCCCTGTTCTAGTCAGCACCAATATTTTAGGTGCCATTAATGTGTGAAATAGATCATGAAGTTAGCACACAAGTGTTGTAACTGTTGTCCCACTAGCATGACAGTAGCAGGTGCTAATTCACACATTAACCACATCCCACCTTAGGGCAGAAACTGGGCAGGTTATGGGCAAAGAATGAGCATGGACAGCACATTGCAATTATTTTGATAAACAACATGCAGTAAAGAATTTGTGTGTGTGGTAACTGGTAAGAATGTGTGTGTGTGTGGTAACTGCTAAGAATACCCCAAACAGTAGGTGTCCTGCTGATGCCTAAGTTAATTGAAAAATGCCATCAGAAATAGCAAAAAATGGCAGTGTTGAAACGTCTACCGATGTCTAAATAAAAGGCGGCTGGCATCGTGGCTATGTAGCCGCTTTAGGCTGCAGAATGCCAATGTAGGCATGGACAACACCAGAAGTGATATTAGAAAGGCTAAAGTGGCTACCTAGCCATGATTCATGGCAAGATAGGCGGCTGAAATGTAGGCCCGGAAAACCCTGGCATATATTTCAGCTGCCTATCTATGCTGAATTTAGGCAGGATTTTATTACCGGCACTTCTGACTTAGGAGCTGGTTACAGAATCAGGCCCTAAGTCATAGAAACATAATGAAAGGTAAAGGCCAAATGGCCCATCTATTCTGTCCATCCACAGTAACCATTATCTCTTTCTCTCTCTAAGAGATCCCACGTGCCTATCCCAGGCCCTCTTGAATTCATACACAATCTCTGTTTCCACCACCTCTTCCAGGAGACTGTTCCACATATCTACCACCCTTTTCTGTAAAAAAGCATTTCCTCATTACTCCAGAGCTTATCACCTCTTAACTTCATCCTATACCCTCTCATTGCAGAGTTTCCTTTCAAATGAAAGAGACTCGACTCATGCACATTTATATTACGTAGGTATTTAAAAGTCTCTATCATATCTCCCCTCTCCCGCCTTTCCTTTTTAAGTCTGTCCCCATATACCTTATCACGAAGACCACACACCATTTTAGTAGCCTTCCCCTGGACTGACTCCATCCTTTATATATCTTTTTGAAGGTGGGGCCAGAATTGTACACAATATTCTAAATGAGGTCTCACCAGAGTCTTATACAGATGCATCAGTGCCCCCTTTTTCTTGCTGGCCATACCTCTCCCTATGCAACCTCTCTCCCTATGCAACCTAGCATCCTTCTAAGCTTTTGCTGTCACCTTTTCAACCTGTTTGGCCACCTTAAGATCATCACATACAATCACACCCAAGTCCCGCTCTTCCATCGTGCTCTTCGGTCATGCACCCCCTAAACTACTGTTCCCTCGGGTTTTTGCAGCCCAAATGCATGACCTTGCATTTCTTAGCATTAAATTTTAGCTGCCAAATTTCTGACCATTCTTCAAGCTTCGCCAGGTCTTTCTTCATGTTATTCACACCATCCAGCGTGTCTGCTCTATTGCAGATTTTGGTATCATCTGCAAAGAGGCAAATCTTACCCAATAACCCTTCAGCAATATCATTTATAAAAATGTAAAAAAGAACAGGCACATGAACAGAACCTTGAGGCACACCACTGGTAACATCCCTTTCCTCAGAGCGATCTCCATTGATCACTACCCTCTGTCGCCTTCCACTCAACCAGTTCCTGACTCAGCCCGTCACTTTGGGACCCGTCCCAAGGGCACTCAGTTTATTTATTAAACATCTGTGTGGAAATCTGTCAAAGGCTTTGCTAAAATCTAAATACACCACATCTAGTGTACATCCTCTATCCAATTCTCTGGTCACCCAGTCAAAGAAAGTGATCAGATTTGTATGACAAGACTTAGTTCTGGTGAATCCATGTTGCCTCCGGTCTTGTAATCCACAGGATTCCAGAAACTTGACCATTTTCTGCTTTAAAAGTGTTTCCATTAATTTGCTTACCACAGAAATCAGACTTATAAGCCTGTAATTCCCTACTTCTTTCTTACTTCCACTTTTGTGGAGAGGAAACACATCCGTTCTTCTCCAGTCCTCCGTTACCGCTCCCGACTCTAGAGACTAGTTGAAAAGGTCAGTCAGTGGAGCTACCAGAACTTCCCTAAGTTCCTTCAGCACACTCAGATGTACACCATCCGGCCCCATTGCTTTGTCTACTTTTATTTTAGCTAGCTCCTCACGAACACAACCCTCTGAAAATCAATCAGGGTCTATTACTCCTCCATTCCTATTCACATTTGTCTTCTGTGGATCCACTCCAGGTGCTTCAGCCATTAACACAGAACAGAAATATTTGTTAAGCAATTCGGCCTTTTCTTTATCAGCTTCTATATATTCTTCCCCTTCACCTTTGAGTCTCACAATGCCACTTTTGCACTTCTTCCTATCACTAATATATCTAAAAAAATGTCTTGTCTCCCCATTTTACTGTGTCAACTATTTTTTCTTCCATTTGCATCTTTGTTTTCCAGATATTTTTGCCTGTCTTCCTCTTTCTGCGATCTTTTGTAGTTTATGAAAGCTAACCTCTTATTTCTTACCTTCTCAGCTATTAATTTTGAGAACCAAAGCGACCTTCTTTTCCTCTTACTTTTACTTACTTGCCTCACAAAAAGGTTTGTCGCCCTTACAATTGCTCCTTTCAGTTTTGCCCACCGCATTTCCACTCCTTCCAGACGTTCCCATCCAGACAATTCCTTGACGTAAGCCCCCATCTGAACAAAGTTAGTTTTTTAAAAGTCTAGAACCTTTGCTTTTGAATGAGCCCTCTATACTCATCTTAATTTTAAACCATACCATGCAGTGATCACTGGATGTCAGATGATCATCCACTGTAACATCAGAAACACTCCCCATTTGTAAGTACTAAGTCCAGTATGATCCCATCCTGCGTGGGCTCAATTACCAACTGCTGAAACAGTTCTCCTTGTAGAGAATCTAGGATCTCCAATCAAATCCGGCATGTTAAAATTACCTATTAGTAAGACTTCCTCTTTTTTTAAAGATATTTTGAATATCTACTATTAAATCTCTATCTGCTTCTTCGGTCTGTGAATGAGGCCTGTATATCACACCAATGTAAATATATTCACCATTCCTTCTTTCCAAATTGATCCACAGTGCCTCTTCCTTGCTCTGCAAATCCTGCAATTGTGTGGCTTTAATATGATCTTTAACATATAATGCTACTCCCCCTCCTTTTCTTCCTACTCTGTCCTTCCTGAACAGATTATAGCCCGGTATAACTACATTCCAGTCATGGTTCTCTGTGAACCACTATATCCAACTCCTCTTCTTCCATCACAACTTCTAGATCTAGAATCTTGTTTCCCATACTTCGAGCATTAATATATACTGCTTTCCAGTCATTGCCCCCTTTTCCCATCCATGTAGAGGTATTCAGTGATTTACTTACCTGAGGATTTATACTCACCGGGGAACTTTGATCACCCTGTCCCATCACTTCTAATTTAAACCCTTCTTCAGTAGATTAGCCAGCCTGCCGGCAAAGAAATTTCTTTCCTTCTTTGATAGATATACACCATCCCTGCTCAGCAGCCCATTGAAAATCATCCCATGGTCAAGGAAGCCAAAACACTCTCAACGACACCATCCACATAGCCACACATTCATCTCCAGGATGTCAGCTTCTCTGCCCTGACCTTTACCCTCGACAGGGAGGATGGACGAGAATACCAATTGCGCACCTGACTGCTTCACAATTTGGTAAACAGACCGCTAAGAATTCACAATCTAAATTAGAAATTCTGTTTTGAACTCAATTTTTGAGTAAAATTGTCCCAGTTTTGTGAAAACATAAATTACAACTTTTAGAGAGATCAAATAAGTGCAGGCTTCCATTTTGTCTATTTGCAGCACTCATTTTTAAACTATGGTGCTAATTTTTAAAGCTGAAGGATGTCTCAAAATGGCCAAGAAAAGTATATCTGCCAAAAATGTCCAAATCACAGTTTTTGAAAGGCAAAATTTGGCCATTTTACACTGCAGTGCATCCAAATAGCAAGGGGGGAGGTGTTGGAGGAGTGTTATGGGTGGATGTCTTTCAGCAATAATGGAATGGGAAGAAACTTCAAAGTCAAAAGAGGATGCTTTTATCTAGACCTGTTTCAGTAGCATCCAAGGTATAAAAGGTACCCTGATTAAGTAGCCAACCACTGGAGGGATGAAGTAATGATTCCTTCTTCTTCTCCAAGTGTTTACTGATCCCTCCTACCCTCCCCACTAAGAAGTGAAATGACAGTGGATGCCAGCCTGTATGACAACTTCAGGTATTAAGGCCATTCCTAATAGAAGAGCAACAAGTGTAAGGAGTAGCCTAGTGGCTTAAAGGGGGGGTCACAGGATGGAACCTATGTTGGAGAGGAAACTAGATCTCTGCTAAGGTCTCTTTAGGGTGCCTCACTGGAGCTTTGTGGCCGGATGTTCCTAGGAGGCATGATTAATATAGGGTTACTAGATGTCCAGATTTCCCCGGACATGTCCTCTTTTAGAGGGCTTTGTCAAGCATCTGGGTGGCTTTCTGAATTCATCTCGGCCAGTTTTTGTCATTTTGAGGAGCAGCGGTAGCAACCTAAAAAAGAAATCATCCCGGCTGTGGTCAGCGTTGTGCTTCATAGCTCCTTCCTCTTCTGGCAACCTTCCCATCTGGCCCTCTCCATTCCACCTGCACCCGCATCCCCTTCCCCATGGACCTCTTTGGTGACTTGGCAGTGGCAGCGATGAAGACAGGCTGCTGACATTGGGGCCTTCCCTCTGCGAGTTCCACCTACTTTGTTTCAAACATCCTGTTTCTGCATAGGCAGGACTCACAGAGATGATAAAGGGGATGGAACTCCTCTCGTATGAGGAAAGATTAAAGAGGTTAGGGTTCTTCAGCTTGGAAAAGAGATGGCTGTGGGGAGATATGCCTTAAGTCTGCAAAACCCTGAGTGGTGTAGAACGGGTACAAGTGGATCAATTTTTTACTGCATCAAGATTTACAAAGACAATGGGACACTCAATGCGTTCAGTTCTGGTTTCCTTATCCAAGAAAAATATAGTGGCGCTAGAAAAGGTTAAAAGAAGAGTGACCAAGATGATAAAGGGGATGGAATTCCTCTCATATGAGGAAATACTAAAAAGGTTAGGGCTATTCAGCTTGGAAAAGAGACGTCTGTGGGGAGATATGATTGAAGTCCACAAAATCCTGAGTGGAATAGAATGGGTACAAGTGGATCGAGTTTTTTACTCCATGAAAAATTACAGACTAGGGAACACTCAATGAAGTTACAGGGAAATACTTCTAAAACCAATAGAAGGTTGTGGTAAGAGCGGATAGCATAGCTGGTTTTAAGAAAGGCTTGGACAATTTCCTGGAGGAAAAGTCCATAGTCTGTTATTGAGAAAGACATGGGGGAAGCCACTGCTTGTCCTGGATCGGTAGCATAGAATATTGATACTACTTGTGTTTTGACCAGGTACAAGTGACCTGGATTGGCCACCATGAGAATGGGCTACTGGGTTTGATGGACCATTGGTCTGACCCAGTAAGGCTATTGTTATATTCTTATGTTACACTCAGAGAGTGGGGGTAAATGGCCAATACTTGGACTGGAAAAGCGTCACAAGTGGAGTGCCTCAGGGATTGGTGCTTGGGCCGGTGCTCTTCAACATATTTATAAATGACCTGAAAATTAGTACAACGAGCGAGGTGATTAAATTTGTGGACGATACAAAGTTATTCAAAGTGGTGAGGACAAAGAAGGATTGTGAAGATCTACAACGAGACATATACACACTCAAGGAATGGGCTGCAAAATGGCAAATGAGGTTCAACGTAGATAAGTGCAAAGTGATGCATGTCAGTAACAAAAATCTTATACATTAATACAGGATGTCAGGTGCAGTACTTGGAGAGACCCCCCAGGAAAGAGACCTGGGAGTACTTGTAGACAAGTCAATGAAAACAACCATGCAATGCGCGGCGGCAGTGAAAAGGGTGATCAGAATGCTAGGAATGATTAAGAAGGGGATCACAAACAGATCGGAGAAGGTTATCATGCCGCTGTACTGGGCCATGGTGCGCTCCCACCTGGAATACTGCGTCCAACACTGGTCGCCGTACATGAAAAAGGACATAGTACTACTCAAAAGGGTCCAGAGAAGAACAAGAAAAATGGTTAAGGGACTGGAGGAGTTGCCATATAGTGAGAGGCTAAAGAAACTGGGCCTCTTCTCCCTTGAAAAGAGGAAACTGAGAGGGGACATGATCAAAACATTCAAGATAATGAAGGGAATAGACTTAGTAGAGAAAGAGAGATTGTTCACCCTCTCCAAGGTAGAGAGAATGAGAGGGCACTCTCTAAAGTTAAAAGGGGAAAGATTCCATACAAACTTAAGGACCCCGTACAAACTTCTTCACCCAGAGAATGGTAGAAATCCGGAATGCTCTTCCGGGGTCTGTTATAGGAGAAAGCACCTTCCAGGGATTCAAGACAAGGTTAGACAAGTTCCTGCTGAACATACTCAGGTAAGGCTAGACTCAAGTAGGGCACTGGTGTCTGACCTAAGGGCAGCCGCGTGAGCGGACTGCTGGGCACGATGAACCTATGAATTAGAATTTAGCGTGCACTAATTTTTAGCATGCGCTAAATCGACTAGTGCGCCTTTGAGAAAGAACCCCAGTATTGGTTGAGTTGAATATATTTTTTCATATTTGCTTATTTATGCTTTCCTATAGTGAACCATGCAGACTGGAACATATTCCAACCCTGATTACCCAGGCTCAGGGTCTCTACTACATCCTCACCTGCATTCCCTTCCCTCTTGGTTTAGAAGTTGAGAGGATATTGGTGGTTTCCCTGAAGTTACCTGGCAGTGTGTTTTAAGTTCTGTTGGCTTCCAGAAGTTTCCACTAGGAAGACTTACAGTTTCAAATGAAAGATGTTTGTTATCTGACGTGAAGGCTAAGCACTAGATCCTTTTTCTTTCTTACATAAAACTTCCTTGAATACATTCTACATCTCTGAGTCAGATCTGAAGATCAACTCTATTAGAGTTCACCAAAACCCTACTCTTTTAGGATATACCTAGTGCAAATGACACTTATCATCACCAAGTAGAAGGTAAACCCATCTCTGCTCAGATTTCAGTAGTTTGCTTTATGCAGGACTTCCTTCTATTGAAGCCTTCCCATCTGCAGTGTCATTGGAACCTCAGTGTTTATTTTTTATTGGTATTTATGAACTGCCTTTATAAAAACCTACAATTTTATTAACAGTATAACAGTAGCAAAAATGCCAAATATAAACATAAACACAATGAATGAGGTAAAGTAAAAATCAGTAAAATGAAACATATTAAAAGGACTTCCTGGAAATGTCCAGCCATCTTCAATTGTAATCCGCTTAGAAACTGCAAGGTACAGGCGAAATAGAAGTCTCTAATGTAATGTAATGACTATCATGAAAAAGTCCAAAAAATATACTGCACTGAAATTCAAATAAGAGAGATATAATACTTAGCTAAAGGTAGACATATTTATAAAGCATCTAATAAGCACAAAATCAGAACATTCAAATAACACAGATATGACACCAATGTTTTTCTATAATACAGTTTATCCTATAGCCGAGGGGGTCAAATGCAGATATTAGATGGGGACAAAATAGGTAGTAAAGCATGCGTTGGGATAAATAGATTGGGGCTATACTCAAGGCAAGTTGTTTATATTGATTTAGTTAGTGTTTGTGGCAAGCTAGTCCTGGTGCAGAAAGAGTGTATAAGTGTCTAGGCACTTTGAAAAAGAGCCCCTTGGTAAAATATGCTTTCATATTGTGTAATAATTTAAGCTTCTCAGAGTCCTAGGGACATTGCTAGGGACATTCAATTGAAAATAAAAATATCCTTGCTGTTTCTAAAATGTGTTAGGATTTTAATACTGGATTTGAACTGATGAGTATTTATAGTATAAAGTGAACATTAACCCTTTCCCCCCCTCCCCCCCGCCTAAATAATAAGTAACAAAACAGAGCCATATCTTTCATTAACATTTGTAAAACAAAACTGACAAATTATATATGAGTAGTTATGAAGCCTAAACAAGAGGTCGGTCGCATATTAACATCCTGTAAAAAACCCACCAATAAAACTACATATGGGCTACATGTCTACTGTTTGCCTGCTGCCACAAGTGGTGGTGACGTTTTTGAAATGAGATACCAAGTCATCTACAGTGTCCCTTATCTATCCAAACTGCAATGATGCTATGTTGTCCAGGTTAAAGAAAGTATGGGTCATCACCATGGAAATTACACTGTACCATTGCTGGCATTGCACAGGGAATAGCATTCTGCTCATATAGTAACATAGTAACATAGTAGATGACGGCAGATAAAGACCCGAATGGTCCATCCAGTCTGCCCAACCTGATTCAATTTAAATTTTTTTTTTTTTTTCTTCTTAGCTATTTCTGGGCGAGAATTCAAAGCTTTACCCGGTACTGTGCTTGGGTTCCAACTGCCGAAATCTCTGTTAAGACTTACTCCAGCCCATCTACACCCTCCAAGCCATTGAAGCCCTCCCCTGCCCATCCTCCTCCAAACGGCCATACATAGACGCAGACCATACAAGTCTGCCCAGTAACTGGCCTAGTTCAATCTTTAATATTATTTTCTGATTCTAAATCTTCTGTGTTCATCCCACGCTTCTTTGAAATCAGTCACAGTTTTACTCTCCACCACCTCTCTCGGGAGCGCATTCCAGGCATCCACCACCCTCTCCGTAAAGTAGAATTTCCTAACATTGCCCCTGAATCTACCACCCCTCAACCTCAAATTATGTCCTCTGGTTTTACCATTTTCCTTTCTCTGGAAAAGATTTTGTTCTACGTTAATACCCTTTAAGTATTTGAACGTCTGAATCATATCTCTCCTGTCTCTCCTTTCCTCTAGGGTATACATATTCAGGGCTTGCAGTCTCTCCTCATACGTCTTCTGGCGCAAGCCTCCTATCATTTTCGTCGCCCTCCTCTGGACCGCCTCAAGTCTTCTTACGTCTTTCGCCAGATACGGTCTCCAAAACTGAACACAATACTCCAAGTGGGGCCTCACCAATGACCTGTACAGGGGCATCAACACCTTCTTCCTTCTACTGACTACGCCTCTC
Organism: Geotrypetes seraphini; assembly: GCF_902459505.1. Taxonomy (NCBI): domain Eukaryota; kingdom Metazoa; phylum Chordata; class Amphibia; order Gymnophiona; family Dermophiidae; genus Geotrypetes; species Geotrypetes seraphini. The sequence goes on from NC_047088.1 coordinate 208,295,354, forward strand.
TTTATACAGCCCAGAATCCTTCTGGCAGCAGCCACTGCCTTGTCACACTGTTTTTTCGCCTTTAGATCTTCGGACACTATCACCCCAAGGTCCCTCTCCCTGTCCGTGCATATCAGCTTCTCTCCTCCCAGCATATACGGTTCCTTCCTATTATTAATCCCCAAATGCATTACTCTGCATTTCTTTGCATTGAATTTTAGTTGCCAGGCATTAGACCATTCCTCTAACTTTTGCAGATCCTTTTTCATATTTTCCACTCCCTCTTCGGTGTCTACTATGTTACAAATCTTGGTATCATCTGCAAAAAGGCACACTTTTCCTTCTAACCCTTCAGCAATGTCACTTACATACATATTGAACAGGATTGGCCCCAGCACCGAACCCTGAGGGACTCCACTAGTCACCTTTCCTTCCTTCGAGCGACTTCCATTAACCACCACCCTCTGGCGTCTGTCCGACAGCCAGTTTCTGACCCAGTTCACCACTTTGGGTCCTAACTTCAGCCCTTCAAGTTTGTTCAACAGCCTCCTATGAGGAACTGTATCAAAGGCTTTGCTGAAATCCAAGTAAATTACATCTAGCATATGTCCTCGATCCAGCTCTCTGGTCACCCAATCAAAAAATTCAATCAGGTTCGTTTGGCACGATTTACCTTTTGTAAAGCCATGTTGCCTCGGATCCTGTAACCCATTAGATTCAAGGAAATACACTATCCTTTCTTTCAGCAACACTTCCATTATTTTTCCAACAACTGAAGTGAGGCTCACCGGCCTGTAGTTTCCTGCTTCATCCCTGTGACCACTTTTATGAATAGGGACCACATCCGCTCTCCTCCAATCCCCAGGAATCACTCCCGTCTCCAGAGCTTTGTTGAACAAGTCTTTAATAGGACTCGCCAGAACCTCTCTGAGCTCCCTTAGTATCCTGGGATGGATCCCGTCTGGTCCCATCGCTTTGTCCACCTTCAGTTTTTCAAGTTGCTCATAAACACCCTCCTCCGTGAACGGCGCAGAATCTACTCCATTTTCTCGTGTAACTTTGCCAGACAATCTCGGTCCTTCTCCAGGATTTTCTTCTGTAAACACAGAACAGAAGTATTTGTTTAGCACATTTGCTTTCTCCTCATCACTCTCCACATATTTGTTCCCAGCATCTTTTAGCCTAGCAATTCCATTTTTTATATTCCTCCTTTCACTAATATATCTGAAAAAATTTTTATCTCCCTTTTTTACATTTTTAGCCATTTGTTCTTCCGCCTGTGCCTTCGCCAAACGTATCTCTCTCTTGGCTTCTTTCAGTTTCACCCTGTAGTCCTTTCTGCTCTCCTCTTCTTGGGGTTTTTTATATTTCATGAACGCCAACTCTTTCGCCTTAATTTTCTCAGCCACTAGGTTGGAGAACCATATCGGCTTCCTTTTTCTCTTGTTTTTATTGATTTTCTTCACATAAAGGTCCGTAGCCATTTTTATCGCTCCTTTCAGCTTAGACCACTGTCTTTCCACTTCTCTTATGTCCTCCCATCCTAACAGCTCTTTCTTCAGGTACTTTCCCATTGCATTAAAGTCCGTACGTTTGAAATCTAGGACTTTAAGTATCGTGCGGCCGCTCTCCACTTTAGCTGTTATATCAAACCAAACCGTTTGATGATCGCTACTACCCAGGTGAGCACCCACTCGAACATTAGAGATACTCTCTCCATTTGTGAGGACCAGATCCAATATCGCTTTTTCCCTTGTGGGTTCCGTCACCATTTGTCTGAGCAGAGCCTCTTGAAAGGCATCCACAATCTCCCTACTTCTTTCCGATTCCGCAGACGGAACATTCCAGTCTGCATCCGGCAGGTTGAAATCTCCCAACAGCAGAACCTCCTCTTTCCTTCCAAACTTTTGGATATCCACAATCAGATCCTTATCAATTTGCTGCGATTGAGTCGGAGGTCTGTAGACTACACCCACGTAGATAGAAGTTCCATCTTCTCTTTTCAGAGCAATCCATATCGCTTCTTCCTCTCCCCAGGTCCCTTGCATTTCGGTCGCTTGGATATTGATCTTTACATAGAGAGCTACTCCTCCACTTTTATGACCATCTCTGTCCTTCCTAAAAAGATTATATCCCGGTATGTTTGCATCCCATCCATGTGATTCACTGAACCATGTCTCTGTGATAGCAACAATATCTAGATCTGCCTCTAATATCAGGGCTTGCAGATCATGAACTTTGTTGCTTAGACTGCGAGCATTTGTGGTCATCGCTTTCCAGCTATTTTTCAGCGATAATCTCCTTTTTCGTATGGATTTTTGTGTCGTTTCACTTTCCGTTGCAATACTAAGAAATGAGTTGCTGATATTGCTTATGTTGCAGCCTTTACTACTATCACATCTTTTCTTTTGCCGGGGGTGGTCTCTATAATTGTCCTTCGTATATACACCACCCCCACCTTCTAGTTTAAATGCCTAGAAAAATGTTGTCTAAATTTCTCTGCAAGGTTTCTTTTTCCTGCTGTAGTAATATGTAACCCATCAGTGCAATATAGCTTCTTGTCCTTCCATGTATTTCCCCATCCTCCTATGTACCTGAAGCCTTCTTGATGACACCAGGCTCTGAGCCATCTATTAAAGTCCTCTGTGTTTTTCACTCTTTGCTCTCCTTTTCCATATGCAGGCAGTATTTCAGAAAAAGCTAAAGTCTTTACAAAAGGTTTCACGCCCTCACCAAGCTCCCGAAAAGCTTTCTGTGCTGCAAGTGTGGAGTTGTTGGCCAGGTCATTTGTTCCCAGATGGATAACAACATCAGTGTTAAAATCCTTAGTTTCTTCCTTAATTATAGTCAGTATTTGCCTGGAACTCCTGGTAGCTGAGGATCCCAGAAAACCCTATATGCTCTGACATCCCTTTTTTAACCACTACACCCAACAATAAGGTACTCATAGGAGGGAGGGTAGGCAGGGCATATGGAGACCAATTCTTGTTCTCTTCTTGACATTGTGAGGCTCTTCTTCATTAGTTCTGTCCTCCACCATCTCTTCCTCTTCTAGTAGGCCTCAGCAGAATATGGGGAAGGGGAGACAGTAGTGTTATACCTTATCCCTCTCCCACTCCTCCATTATACTGTATAGCTCCATCTAAGCCTGGAACTCATTCTATTTCAGAAAGGTAGCAAAAAACTTATAGAACATAGTGATGATATCTGAAACAAGTTAAAATCTAACAACTTTCCTAATTTTCACACATTACAAATAGTGCATTTATATGTCAAATTTTATTACTGATTTAATGTCTACTGTTATATCTGTATAGATACATGAACAGCCCAGATACGAAGACAACTTGTACATGTATATTTACTTTGTAATCTTCATTATCTTTGGATCATTCTTTACTTTGAATCTCTTCATTGGTGTCATCATCGATAACTTCAACCAGCAAAAAAAGAAGATAAGTATTTTATGTGTTTTTTGCCTCCATTAAGGATATTCTTTTTAGGGATGATTATATAATATAAATTCTTCTCTTGTGAAATATTTTCAATGATTCTATTCTAATGGGAACACAAATTGTTTTATTCTTAATTTATTTAAAGTTGTCTTTAGCTTACTACTCCAAACTGGTCGGCATGGAGGCCCTAGACACAAAAAAACTATTCAAACTAGTAAAAAACCTCACTGATACCAAACCTTTCCTAGCCACACAAGGAAGCCATCCACCGACAGCAACCCAACTTGCAGACCACTTCAAAAACAAGATTACTAAGATCAGGTCCACCTTCATCAACACACGCACCCACCTCGAAGAGATAATAACAAATCCTACAACAGGAGAAGCCATAGCAGCTGACAGAAACTGGACCAACTTGCCAGTAGTACATTGGTCTGACATGAACCGACTCTATAAAAAATACAGTCAAGCATCATGCGACCTGAACAACTGTCCCACATATCTGATAACAAATGCCTCCCCCAAATTTAAAGCTAGCCTTATGCAATGGATACAAACCACGCTCACGGAAGGTCTATTCCCACAGGACCTAGGAGAGATCATAATCACCCCAATTGTTAAAGATCATAAAGGCCAAATAGATATCCCCTCCAACTACAGACCCATCACTTCAATACCAATCTGCGTTAAACCAATAGAAGGACTAGTTGCTCAATACCTCACTAACTACCTGGAAGATCACAACCTACTTCATCCCTCACAATCAGGGTTCAGATCCAACCATAGCAGAGTCCCTACTAGCAACCCTACTAGACACAGCCCAACAGCATCTTAGCAAAGGCAGAAGGATGCTGATAATTCAACTTGATCTCTCTGCTGCATTCGACCTGGTTGACCACTCCATACTACTACAGACACTTGAAGCCATAGGGATCTCAGGCAGGTTATACAACTGGTTCCAAGGATTTCTTAAATCAAGAACTTACGGAGTAAAATCAAACGATCTTAAATCAGAACCATGGTCTAACCCCTGTGGAGTTCCACAAGGGTCACCACTGTCGCCTACACTTTTAACCTCTTTATATCCTCCCTTGGGACCACTCTAGATAACCTAAATGTAACATCTTTCAGCTACGCAGACGACATTACCATACTCCTCCCCTTTGATTCTCCAGATCCCACCTCAACAGAAAAACTGAAAAAAACACTAGAAGCAGTGGAAAAATGGATGATAGACCACAAACTGAAACTAAACTCAGACAAAACAAAATTTCTTTTGTTCGGATGATAGACCACAAACTGAAACTAAACTCAGACAAAACAAAATTTCTTTTGCTAGAAAAGGCCAAAACCCCTTCCATTTCAGAATTAGAAATTAATGCCACCAAATACCCTATACAGTCCGATCTTAAACTCCTAGGAGTGATGATAGATAGATGTTGCACAATGCAGGTCCAAATTAACAAGACTACCCAGAAAGCATTTTTAACCATGAGAAATCTACAAAAAAATAAGAAAATTCTTCGACATAGAGCAATATAGGCTCATAGTCCAATCCCTAGTCCTAGGTCTAGTGGACTATTGCAACATCCTCTAACTACCATGCCCTGCATACATGATAAAACAACTACAGACTGTACAAAACACAGCTCTTAGATTGATCTACTCGCTAAGTAAATATGACCACATCACCACTGCCTATCTAGACTCACACTGGTTACCAATACAAGCACAAATTCAATTCAAACTATACTGTCTATTATTCAAAGCTATAAATGGCACTGCTCCCACTTACCTAAACAACCACCTAAATCAGAACCTTACTACTAGACAAAGAAGAACTCAGACCCCATTTACTTACCCCCCATTCAAAGGTACTCGGCACAAGAAGATGTTTGACAACCTACTAGCGACGCAGGCAGCGAAACTTGACCACTCCATCTCCAACTTACTGACAACAACGAGCAATTTCAAATCATTTCAAAAAGGAATCAAAATTCTGCTATTCAAAAAATTTATCCAGATATCTTAACTCTTCCCCTTGTCCTTTTCCCTCCCTTGTAAATCCCCCCTCTTAGTCTCACCCTCTCTTGTAATTTTTTTCTTTCCAAAGTATCAACCATGTATACCGCTCCCTAAATTGCAAATCTCCTGGAAATTGTCCAGTTAGCTTCTTTGTAATCCGAATTCCTAAACTGTAATTTTCCTGGAAATGTCCAGTTAGCTTCTTTGTAATCCGCCTAGAACTGCAAGGTACGAGCGGAATAGAAGTCACTAATGTAATGTAATGTAATTGTCTTGACATGCCTTAATTTGATCCAGTTTTAAATATATTCATAGATATTCAATAGTTCAAGTATTAAAAAGTGGAAGTATTCTCCTTCCTTTCTGACCTCAAATGCTCTTATTACCTTCTCTCTCTATTCCCCATTCTGTTCTCATGCATCTCTGATAATAAAACCGTTCATGGTCAACTACAGTTACAAACTTGTGATACTACATTAGTGTGCTATGAGTAACTAGGTCCCATTGGGACCTTGGTAAAATAGTACATTTGAATAACATCAGTGCAAGCTAAAATGGTCATGAATGTTAGTAATTTATGTAGCAAACTTATTTATTAGGACTACTTATAAGGTTAGTTACATATATGACTCGTACATGATTTTAATCCATTGTAATTTTCTTTCTATACTTTGGAGGTCAAGACATCTTTATGACAGAAGAACAAAAAAAATATTATAATGCAATGAAAAAACTTGGGTCCAAGAAACCACAAAAGCCTGTACCTAGACCGCAGGTAACAAAAAATTTGACTTTGCTTATACTGGTTTGAGATTTCTATACCCACAGTATGTAAAGCTGTTCAACAACTGGGTATAAACAATATATAGAGGGGCATAATCAAATATGTGCCTAAGTCTCAGGTTGGACATTTTGTGCAAGACAGCCACAAACCCAGCAGGAAAAATGTCCATTTTCAAAGCTGCCAAACATCTATCTTTTATTTTTGAAAATGAGCTAGGTATAAGTTTGGGTCCTTAGGACGTCTACCTTTTTTCCCATTTTCAAAAATAAAAATGTCACATGAAAAACATTCAAAAGCATACTCACCAACTACCTTGTCTGATCGCGGCAGTAGGAATCCCCATCAGCTGAGCCAGTTTTGGGGATTCCTGGAGGCTCAGCTGATGGGGTTTCCCCCTGCCAGGATCAGCTGAGCCACTGAGCCCTACATACCTCCTCCGACATCCTCTAATATCCCGGACCTCCCCCTATCATCCACGACATCCTCCCAACATCCCCCACAACCTCCTGACATCCTTCTGTCATCCCCCACATTCTCCCGACATCCTGGACCTCCCCCTGACATGGCCTGACCTCTCTGCCCCCCCTCCCACATCCCTCACAACATTCCTGGGCTCCCCTCCCACATCCCCAGACCCCCCCCCCAATACCTTTGGAAGATCAAACGCAGAAGGGAGCTCACTCCCTCCTGCCTAAAGGGCCTACGTGCTACAAATAACGGGGCTTTCCCCTCCCAATGCATTTCGGGATGAAGTAGGAGGTGCCCTTGCTCTCTAGATGCACAGCAGCTTCAAAGTGCTGCTGCACATCCAGAAAGTTGTTTTTGATTATTGGCACTTGGACATCCCTTCTATTAGGATGTCCAAGTGCCAACTTAGACTGGTTTTTGGACTTTTAAAAATTTGATTATGAGCCCCATAGTGTATAATTTTCAAAATCTTTTTTTTTTTTTTTTTTGCCATTGCAGAATCCAACCCCATGTGTATACCCATGTATTTAAGAAAAAAACAGATGCACACATTGATACTCTGCCTCTGCTGTACCTAATCTATTCCCTTGGTACCTATGAACAGATCACATAAAAGTAGGCACACATTTTCTGTGCGCATACTTGTTACAAATGCATATGGTTGTGCCACACTATTAAAGCCCTCTCTAGTGCAGTAGGCACATCATTCTGGAACAGGTGGGTTGTGAACCTCTGCTCGTGAGATCCTATGTAGAGAGCCTAATTTACATTTTTCTGCTCCATCTCCCCTCACTCTAGACTGTCCTGTAACTCCTTAGTTTTAATCTCTACAAGTGAAATGGTAGGAGCCTGTCAGGTTGAGCTAATTTTTTGCGGCTTTCAGCGCTTTCACCTGTACTTGGGAGGAACTTTGGTCCAGAGATCTTTTCAAGGCTCAAGACAGAGATTTGGGGGGTGTTAAGCATCCCCAGTCCTCAGAATCTCACCCCACAGCAGACCCTAAGAAACAGTTCTGATGTCAGGTTAGGAGCCATACCTCCAAGAATAGGAAGGAGGTTGTCAGCTTACTAGGAGGTGTGGGTGAAGATCACATAAGATTGTTGGATACTGGAAATGATCCTCCAGGAGGGGTAGAAGCTCGAGTTCTTTCATCCCATTCCAGATCTCTTTGTGGATTTTCAAGCGGAGAAGCCAGAGAAGGTGATCCTAGTCCGAGCGACAGTAAAGAGGCTACTGGATCTAGCAGCCATAGAAACCATCCTGGACAAAGAATCGGGCTCAGGCATATACGTTATATATTTATCATGCTCAAATGAGACTCAGAAGACTGGAGTCTGATTCTGGATCTGAAATCAGTCAATGTGGCACTCAAAATATTGCGTTTCTGCATGGAAATAGTAAGATTTGTCATTGCCTCCATGGCGCTGGGGGAATTTCTTGTCTTGCATGATTTAACAAAGGCCTATCTGTATATCCCCATTCTCCTGGATCACAGGAGGTTTTGAGTTTCTCGGGGAGAGACCCTGTACCCCTCCCTGTTGTGTTTCTTCTTTAGGGCTAACTATCTGCTTTGATACGAACTGAAGAATTACAGGACAGCCCAGAGTGAGGGGAGGCAGAGCATAAAAAGTAGGCACATCTACACAGAATCTACAGAAGCTATCTATACAGAATCTCACGATCAGAGGTTCAAAACCCACCTGTTCCAAAATGATGTGCCTATTTACAAGAAAGAAGATTATCAAAGTAAGTATCTAATCTTTCCTTTCCAAACTTACATGTGGAAAAAGCTTAGTAAAATTAACTCCATAGATTCAGTGCCATTCTAGATAGGTCATGGATATTGGATTATAGACATTTTATACTTGTAAGCACATAGTAATCGATGTATTTTCCGCTCACCCAAGATGTCTAAAAAGAGTGAAAAAGGTATAGGAAATGAATGTTGATCTCACAGAATTCTGCCACAGTAACTGTGGAAATTCAGAGTGTTCTAAAAGGGTGCCTATGATACTGAAATTGGTCCCTGCATGGTGTTGTAATTAGCATCCATGAGGCACCTTTGCTGTGGAAATTGCCGTTGTTACATGGAAAAGTATCTAGCAGATTTTTGATGGTGCCACTAAATGTACAGCGTTATATGTAAATGTGCAATGCTATATACAGTGTTGTTCAAAGTACTTAAGTAAAAGTAAAAATAAATATTTTAGTACTTAAGTTAAAGTACAGTAATTTTAAAAATTGCTTTAGTGAAATTAAAATTGTTATTGCCTAATATAATACTTTTTGAGAAAAAGTAAAAATACTACAACAATGAAGACAAGTATTGTTAATGTTTGAAATCCTGCAACTTTATTGCTCTACAATTCAATCCAATTTGCTATTTGAAAATAAATGTCACTCGTGTAAGTTTGCCTGTGAGTCATTTTAAACCAGCACAGCTAAAAATGTATTTAACAACTGCAAGTGGATTGCTCAGTATAATTAAAATGTTCCTTCAAATCAGGCCAGGCTGCAGTATTACTAATATCTTTTGACCTGGTCTGCGGATATTTATCAATGGAATCTTTGTCTGAAAACTTGACTTCTGTATAGCAAAGAATACTTTGTCTTCATCGTAACTGTCATTATCATCTACATTACGTAGAAGCAGTATGGTCTAATTAATCACTTTCATCTTCATTTTCTTAATCATCTTCAAGCTGGCCAATTACAGAGAAAACAGCAGTGCCAATAAGAACTAGCAGGATAATTTACACCATCCACCGTATAACTCTGCAAAATATATAACGCACTCAATATAACAACGTGAAATAATAATAATAAGAAGAATGAGTGAAGACATATCCTCAGTGCGCCTTCTAACTGGCGCTGGAACGGTGGTTTTACATTGCCCGTTGTGCTAGTCTAGTCGCACTGAGGATATGTCTTCACTCATTCTTCTTATTATTATTATTTTGCGTTGTTATAGTGAGTGCGTTATATATTTTGCAGAGTTATACGGTGGATGACGTAAATTATCCTGCTAGTTCTTATTGGCACTACTGCTATTTTTGTATCTTTAAGCATCTCTGCAGCTTTAAGAGATTTTTCATTAGCAATTACAGAGAAGGTTTTCACAAAGTTGGAATAATTGTCTGTTGTTTTTCTAACTATCTTTCTTCTGATGACAAACTATCTCTGGCTTTTACAAAGCTGCAGTAGAGGTCTCTACTGCGGGCCCGAGAGGTAAACGTTCCAATTCTCATAGAATTCCTATGAGCATCAGAGCATTAACGTCGCCGGCCCACAGTAGAAACCTCTACCGCTGTTTAGGAAAAGAAGCCCTCAGTTTGAATATCTTTGTGAACTGATGCAAAAATGTCAAATATTTATTTACAAGATTTCTCAACCTCCTATTCCTAGGCGGCTTTACAAATAGCAACATACATAAAATAAAACAAACATTTAAAGCATAACAAACATTTCAGATCAGTCAGTAAGAACAATTAATTCACAGCGATCCATTATATAAGAACATAATTGCCGTTGCTGGGTCAGACCAATGGTCCATTGTGCCCAGCAGTTCGCTCACACGGCGGCACTTAGGTCAAAGACCAGTGCCCTAATTGAGTCTAGCTATACCTGCGTACGTTCTGGTTCAGCAGGAACTTGTCTAACCTTGTCTTGAATCCCTGGAGGGTGCTTTCCCGTATAACAGCTTCCGGAAGAGCGTTCCGGATTTCTACCACTCTCTGGGTGAAGAACTTCCTTATATTTGTACGGAATCTATCCCCTTTTAACTTTAGAGAGTGCCCTCTTGTTTTCTCCACCTTGCAGTTCCGCTTTTACTTTTAACTTCAAGCTAGAGAATGACACATGTATGGTCCATGGGTATCCACGGTAAACCGCAGTAAACCTGCAGTAAAAAAATGAAAAACATCTTTTACCACAGATGCGTGATCAAAGCTGTTTACTGCACCACAGGAATGGTGAAAAACCTTGCTCCCATGGAGATAAAAGCCCATACATACTGCTCCCCAAGTCGTCTTTTCTTCCTCCTTCCCTGCCTACTGCCGGTGCATACCTTCTGGAGCCAGCCGATCCCACACAGGCCTGCTTGTGGTCTTCCCTCTTCTGGGTCCCTCCTGTTATCCTGTACAATGCATGCAACGTACTATTTTTGCAAAAACAGGAAATTGCTTCCAGCAGACTTAGGGCTCTCTCTAACCAGGAGGAAGATTCCTTAGTTGCATTCCCCTAACACCATTCCTGGCATGTGTGATCTTTATATTTTGCACAGTATAAGAGGAAATGGATCTTTCTATTTCATTGGTGCAGTACTACATGGAAGATGTGGCTCCTTGGGATTTTGGTTTAATTTATGTTTATTGTTTTTGGTCAGCTTGGCATTTGTGTTCTCTGTGTGTGACCAAGGTGTTCTATTAGTATGTATTTTCTATGTAGCATTCTGTAGTAATTTGACTTGTTCAATGTTCTCAATAGTGGAAGGGCTTTTGTGGGATGAGACAGGTTTTGTTGATCCTTGTTCTGTATTTGTGATTTTATAAAATGACAATTGTACAGAAAATTGTTTCTTTTTATATTTTAATAAAATGATTTAGATATAAAATCATAACTGTTTCAGGCTTGTGTAGATGGGATCAGACTGAGCTCATGGGAAAGAGGCAGGGACAGAGTTCACGGTGACAGGGACAGAGCTTGTGGGGACAGGGCGGGGATGGGGACATACGTTCTTCCCGTGTCATTCTTTACTTAAAGCATCAGATATAACTAGGTAAAAGTAGTGAAAATAGGTAAAATTATAACTTTAGTAAAAGTAACAAATGTTACCCTGTGTTTCTTTTCAAGTAAAAGTAACAGAATTTTTACTTAAGTACAATAACTAGCTACAGTTACTTAGTTACTATATATCAGCATATAGGCAACAGTCCATACTGTTCGGCAGCATCTCACCACCACCATGGCCACTGACCTGTAGGGTACCAAAAGGATTGATACTGTTTATTATCTACCTCAAGCTACTAGCTGAGCTGATTTGATCAATGGAGACTCAGTTCTGCATCTACACAGACAACATGCAGTTACTCATACCCATTGAACCTGACTTACCCCAGACCTGAATAAATTGACAATTTGCTTGACAACAGTTCAAGAATGGGCTAAAAGCAACAAACTTTGCCTGAATCAAACTAAAACCAAACATCTATGGATCCCTAACACAAGTTGGGAAATATGAACTCCCCTTCAAATTACAAGTCAGAAACCTTAGGATACAGATAGAATCAATACTTATGCTAAACCCCCAAATCCAAGCAACCTTCAGGAGCTGCTTCTGTCATTTACAACAACTACACTTCCTCTCTCCTTTCATTGAGAAGGCAAGTCTTGTCAAAGTTGTGCATGAAATGATAATATTTAGACTGGATTACTGTAATGCACTCTACACTGGTTTGTCTACAAAAGGTTTACACTAGCTCCAATTAATTCAGAATTCTACAGCACGACTAATAGAAAAGGTTGTAAGCAATGTGTCATCACACCTTTTTTGCAAAAACCTTACTGGCTACCAGTACAATGCAGGGCTAAATTTAAAACTCTGGGCTAGATGTACAAAACACGGTTGCTAAGACTGTGCAAGTCACCCAGCAAGCCAATCAGGGCCTTAGGCTCCTCTCTCTGTATCCCGGGATACAGAGGGAGGAGCCTAAGGCCCTGATGGGTTCAGACACCTAAGGCCTTTCCCCTGGGAGGGACCTTAGGTATCCCAGGATGCACCGGGAAAGAGAAAGCTCGCCATTTTGGAGTGGCAGGCCTGTGAGTAGGAGGGACAGGGCATCCCTCCTGCTGTCATCTATTTTTGAGGCACGGGGGAGGTTTCGGGGGAGCCAGGGGGGTATCTGGTGGCAGGAGTAAGTGGGCATCCCTCCTGCTGATTTTTTAGGGAGGGGTCAGTTGAGGGGGCATGGCAGAGGGGGAGGTCAGTGCGGAGGGGGGGGTTAGTTTGCAGTGGCAGGAGGGAGTGGGTATCCTGCCAATTTTGGGGGAAGGGGTTGGTTTGGGGGGTCCTTGCAGGGGGGTCAGTGCAGGGGAGGTTCACAGCGGCAGGAGGGAGTGGGCATCCCTCTTGCCGATTTTTTTATACTGTGCATAGGGTTGGCAAATCCAATCAGTCGTTAAACTAGTCAAACTGGCTTAGCGATGATCGTTAGATGATTGGAGACTTTAGTGCATCTAGCACTCTGTCTGATCTTCAAGGCCCTTAACGGAAATGGCTCAAAATAATTGAAGAACAGCATTTTCCTCAGCACACCTAGGACTAGGAGGCATGCAATGAAGCTACTATGTAGTAAATTTAAAACAAATTGGAGAAATTATTTTTACACTCAATATGTAATTAAACTCTGGAATTTGTTGCCAGAGATTGTGGTGAAAACAATTAGCTTAGCAGGGTTGAAAATTGGGGGGGAGGGGCAGAGGGGGAAAGGTTCCTAAAAGAAAAGCCCATAAGCCATTATTGAGATGGACTTAGAACAGTCCACTGGTTGTTCCTGAGATAAGCAATATGAAATCTCTTGTGCTCTTTGAGATCCTGCCAGGTGCTTGAGTTGGCGACCGTTGGAAACAGGATACTGGGCTTGATGGACCTTCAGACTACCTCAGTATTATCTAATCTAATCTAAACCTTAGGTTTGTATACCGCATCATCTCTACATTCGTAAAGCTCGACACGGTTAACAAGAGTTAGGGTAGAAAGGAACTCCAGTGGAGGGAAGAGGCAAAATGAAGAGAAAATTTAGAAGACTAGATTAACCAGAGAGGGAGGAGGAGTTACATTTTTGAGAATAACCAGGTTTTCAGATGTTTACGGAAGAGTTGGAGGGAGCTCAGATTCCTAAGAGGGGAGGTAAGGTTGTTCCAGAGCTGAGTGATTCTGAAAGGGAGGGAAGAACCTAGTTTTCCTACAAGTGAAACGCCTTTTAGAGAGGGAAAGGAAAGTTTCAGTTTTTGGGTGGATCTGGCAGAATTGAGGTTAGAGGAGTTCCAAGAAAGAGGAATGAAGGGAGGGAGAATACTGTGTAGGATCTTGAAAGTGAGGCAGGCACATTTGAAGTGGACTCTGGAGATAATTGGAAGCCAGTGGAGCTTGGATAAAAGCAGTGAGACATGGTCGAATTTGCTTTTTGCGAAGTTAAGCTTAGCAGCGGTATTCTGAATCCGCTGGAGTCTTTGAAGGTTTTTCTTTGTTAGGCTAAGGTAGATAGAGTTGCAGTAGTCCAGTCTGGAAAGGATGGTGGATTGGACAAGGACGGCAAACTGTTTTTGATGGAAACAGGATCTCACTTTTCTCAGCATGTGAAGGCTGAAGAAACATTTTTTTTACTAGGGAGTTGAGGTGGTCATTGAAGGAAAGTGTAGAGTCAATGATGACTCTCAGAACTTTACTAGAATATTCAAGAAGCAGAGTGGGGCCAGAGGACAGTGGGATGGAGGTGGGCAGTTGGTCCAATTTTGGGCCGAGCCAGAGAAGTTTGTTTTAGATTCGTTCAGTTTCATCTGCACAGTGTGGGCCCAGGATTGAAGGTTCGATATACATGAGGATATGTTCGCCGAGAGGTTGGTGAGGTTCCGGTCGGTCTCGAGGAGGACAAAATATCGTCTGCGTAAGTGTACAGTGTTTCAAGGGGGGAAAGTTGGAGGAGTTTAAGGGAGGACATATAAATGTTGAAGAGGATAGGAGAGAGAGGTGAGCCTTGCGGAACTCCACAGATCGGGTTCCAGGGGGAGGAAGAAGTGCCCTTCATGTTCACTATGTAGGAGCGGGAGGGTAAGAACTTCGAGAACCAGTCAAGGACTGTGGAGTTTATGCCTATCTCGGTGAGTTGGTAAATTAGAATACCATGATGGACGACATCAAAAGCTGCAGAGAGGTCGAATTGAAGAAGGACGGCTAACTATTAAAAAAAAAAAAAATTTAAAAAGATAATCAAGGTCATCCCAAGGTGTTTCCCTAACCATACCTTCACCAAAGTATATCAAACAATGTGATACCCACCAGTGAGCCTTTTCTAGAATAGCCCCTACATTTTGTAAAGCATTTCCTAAAAGGCTTTGTTTAACACCAGATTATCTCTACTTCAGGAAGTAGGTGAATGTTTGACTATTCACCCAGGCCTTTAATGGAGGAAGTAATAAATATGCTAGTCACAACCCCCCCCCTCAAGGAGTGACACCAGCTGTACATACTATAGCAGGACATATTTATCCACTCACTTTTTTAAAAAAAAAATATCTTTATTAGCAATTGCAAAGGGAACATACACCCTAGCTGAGATTATATTCAAGCACCTTTCTGACTTCCCATTCAATTTTCTTTGTATTAATCCTAAGAACATAAGAATTGCCACTGCTGGGTCAGACCAGTGGTCCATCATGCTCAGCAGTCCGCTCTCGCAGTGGCCCTTAGGTCAAAGACCAGTGCCGTAACTGAGACCAGCCCTACCTGCGTATGTTCCGGTTCAGCAGGAACTTGTCCCTGGAGGGTGTTTTCCCCTATAACAGCCTCCGGAAGAGCATTCCAGTTTTCCACCACTCTCTGGGTGAAGAAGAATTTCCTTACGTTTGTACGGAATCTATCCCCTTTTAACTTTAGAGTGTGCCCTTTCGTTCTCTCTACCTTGGAGAGGGTGAACAACCTGTTTCTATCTACTAAGTCTATTCCCTTCATTATCTTGAATGTTTCGATCATGTCCCCTCTCAGCCTCCTCTTTTCAAGGGAGAAGAGGCCTAGTTTCTCTAACCTCTCACAGTACGGTAACTTCTCCAGCCCCTTAACCATTTTAGTCGCTCTTCTCTGGACCTTTTCGAGTAGTACCATGTCCTTCTTCATGTAGGGCAACCAGTGCTTATTTTCAAACTCCTGTTCCATCTTTTTTTACACCCTATGCTGGCTATTAAAATTATTATTATTATTATTATTTTTTTTTTTTTGCATATAGTGTTGACATTGTAATGTAGCATTAGGGTTGCCTATAACATAAGAATAGCCTTACTGGGTCAGATCAATGGTCCATCAATCCCAGTAGCCTGTCTTCACGGTGACCAATCCAGGTCACCAGTACCTGGCCACTGCTTGCTCTGGATCAGTAGGATGGAATGTTGCTACTGTTTGACTTTTTGCCAGGTACTGGTGACCTGGATTGGCCACCATAAGGACGGGCTACTGGGCTAGATGAACCATTGGTCTGACCCAGTAATGCTATTCTTATGTTCTTAACATCTATAATCTCATATTTAATTTTTACTCAAAGTATATATAGCTCTGTAGTGTTGGGTTCAGCTGGATTGAAATGCTGCTTTAAGGGGACTGTTTTTAAAATTGGTGTGTCAATTTCAGGCCTGTGCAATTTCTCTTTGAAAACATGGATCCAGCCAGCACAGAAGGTTCTTCAATGCTCAGAGACTTTGCACCATTGCAGGAGGTACAAGGTTGACGCTATAGATAACATACAGGGATTTCAAAATGAAACCCCTATTCTGGCTTCACCCTCCTTCTGCCCTTAATCTTGATGCTTTGTGACATGGGTAAAAGCACTTGATCTAAAAAACAGCAAGGTTAAATTTAACCACAGCAGGAGATAACAGTTTTAAATAGATGATTTTATCCAGGAAAGTGCATAGTTACCAAAGTAAAAGCATTTGAACATTGTCCTCTAAGTGGGATTCTGTCTTCTATCTACCTGTGAAACAAATACCTCGTTAATATGTATACAAAGTTTTAAACAATATGACCTTTTATTTGTGTCTTTCAGAATAAATTCCAAGGTCTAGTCTTTGATTTTGTATCAAAGCAAGTATTCGACATCACTATCATGATTCTGATATGCCTTAATATGGTTACCATGATGATTGAAACAGATGAACAGAGCGATGCAATGGAACAAAATTTATACAAGGTCAACCTGGTCTTCATTGTTCTTTTCACTGGAGAATGTGTGCTTAAGCTGATTTCATTGCGCCATTATTACTTCACAATTGGCTGGAATGTTTTTGATTTTGTAGTTGTCATTCTCTCCATAGCAGGTAAGAGCAACTTTTTTTGAATATCAGGTAATGTAGTTCTACAAAATAGGGGATAGAATGGGTAGAAAAATATGCTTCAATGATTTCTAGAACTTCACTGATGAGCTTGATATTCAATCACAAAGAGGTCAATTTACCTACAAAGGTATTAATTTGCCACAAGACGGTTATACAAAAGGTCCAAAAAGAAGCCTTATTTTTGTTTCTTTCACAGCTGCAGTTTATACTCGTATGAAATGGGTTCCTATGGTGATCCAGCAGTACACAAGTGTAATCATACACCTGGCCTCGGTCACACATGCAGAACACAGATAATAACCACTATGCAAACACAGGACCCACAAACTAAAAGTACTAATATACACAAACGAAACCCTAAGATGTCAGACTCTACATGCATTATAACACCTGAGAAATAGAAAGAAATTCATTTCTTCCTGAACAGTGCAAAATATAGACAGCAGATATAAATTCTCAAAACTGACACATTTCAATCAGTAAATTGAAAATAAAATCATATTCCCTACCTTTCTAGTCTAGTGATCTAATCATCTTTTACCAATCTCTGGTTGCACTTCTTTCTGTCTGTGTTCTTCTGTTTCCTTGGCCTTCTTATCCATTTGCTGTTTTTCTCTCCTTCTTCACTTTCTGCCCTACATTCATCTTTGGAGTTAACCTTTAACATTAAACTTTCCTACATTTTTCTGCTTTCTTCTCAAAATCTACTTTTCTGTGTCTTCCCTTCCCATCTATACCATTTTCTCTTTCTTCTCCCCTATTCCCATCTATCCCATAAGAAGCATTTCTTCTATCTCTCTTTCCTGCTACTCCCTTGCTGTGCACCATCTCCTCCATCTCTCTTCCCCCGTCCCCTCCTTCCTGTGCACCATCTCCTCCCTCTCTCTCTCCAGTGGTCTGACATCAGTCTTCCTCCTTACACCCTCATATGGTCTGGCATCTTTCTCATCTCCCATGGTCTGGCATCTCTCTACTTCCGTCCCCCTTCTTATGGTCTAACATCTCTCTCCTCTCCTTCCCACAGTCTGGTCTGGCATCTCTCTTTCCCCTTCCAGTGGTCTGATATAAGAACATAAGTAAGAACATAAGCAATGCCTCTGCTGGGTCAGTCCTGAGGTCCACCATGTCCAGCAGTCCGCTAACGCGGCGGCCCAATAGATCCAGGACCTGTGCAGTAATCCTCTATTTATACCCTTCTGTCCCCTTTTCCAGTAGGAAATTGTCCAATCCTTTCTTAAACCCCAGTACTGTACTCTGCCCTATTACGGCCCCTGGAAGCGCATTCCAGGTGTCCACCACACATTGGGTAAAGAAGAACTTCCTAGCATTTGTTTTGAACCTGTCCCCTTTCAACTTTTCTGAATGCCCTCTTGTTCTTTCATTTTTTGAAAGTTTGAAGAATCTGTCCCTCTCTACTCTCTCTATGCCCCTCATGATCTTATAAGTCTCTATCATATCCCCTCTAAGTCTCCTCTTTTCCAGGGAAAAGAGACCCAGTTTCTCCAATCTCTCAGCGTATGAAAGGTTTTCCATCCCTTTTATCAGACGTGTCGCTCTCTGAACCCTCTCGAGTAACGCCATGTCCTTCTTAAGGTACGGTGACCAATATTGAACGCACTATTCCAGATGCGGGTGCACCATGATAGTGGCACAACTCTCGCATTTGTAGCCTACAAACAATCACAACAACTGGAAGCTAAAGAAGCCTATCTGATGAAATCCAGAAATGTTAAGACAGCAGTCAGAGATGCCAAACTCCGAATGGAAGAAAATCTAGCTAAGAATATTAAAAAAGGGGATAAATCCTTTTTCAGGTATGTTAGTGACAGAAAAAGGAACACAGACGGGATAGTGCGCATAAGGAAACCCGACGGTAACTATGTAGAATCGGACTCCGATAAAGCCGAACTACTCAATAAATACTTCTGCTCAGTCTTTACCTGTGAGGCGCTGGGATCCGGTCCACAGCTGCACAAGGGAGAGCTCAGAAGACCCGTTCCTGAATTTTGAATTTACCACTGGCAGCGTATACCAAGAACTATCAAAGCTCAAAGTGAACAAAGCCATGGGACCGGATAAACTGCACCCCAGAGTGCTTAGGGAATTGAGAGATGTCCTGGCGGAGCCGTTAGCTGCGCTCTTCAATCTTTCCCTAAGCACGGGAAGAGTCCCACTAGACTGGAAAACAGCTGACGTCATTCCGCCCCACAAAAAGGAATGCAAGTCGGAGACTGCAAATTACAGACCGGTAAGTCTCACATCAATAGTGTGTAAACTTATGGAAATGTTGATTAATCACAAATCCTGAGCGAAGAGAGGCTGAGGGATCCCCTCCAGCATGGATTTACAAAGGAAAGGTCCTGCCAATCCAATCTAATCAGCTTCTTTGATTGGGTAACAAAAAAGCTAGATATGGGAGAGTCCCTGGATGTCGTGTATTTGGACTTCAGTAAGGCTTTTGATAGTGTCCCACACCGCAGGTTATTGAACAAGATGAGTTCATTGGGACTAGGAGAAACATTGACTGCATGGGTTAAAGACTGGCTCAGTAGCAGACTCCAGAGGATTGTGGTCAATGGTACTCCCTCCGAAACATCGGAAGTGATCAGTGGAGTGTCGCAGGGCTCAGTCTTGAGTCCAATCCTATTTAACATCTTTGTATGGGACCTGCCTCAGGGACTTTGAGATAAAATTGCATTATTTGCCAATGACACTAAACTGTGCAACATAGTGGGCAAAAGCACCGTGCCAGACACTATGATGCAGGATCTACACTTACTAGAACAATGGTCCGCAACTTGGCAAGTGTAAGGTTATGCACCTTGGCAGTGGAAATCCACGCAGAACTTACACCCTGAATGGTGAGACCTTAGCAAAAACTATTGCAGAATGGGACCTAGGCATAATCATCAGTGAAGATATGAAGCCTGCCATTCAAGTAGAGAGAGCATCATCCAAGGCTAAACAAATGCTGGGTTGCATCTGTAGAAATTTTGTCAGCCGGAAGCTCGAAGTTATAATGCCATTGTACAGGTCCATGGTAAGACCTCATCTGGAATATTGTGTGGAGGCCACATTATCAAAAGGATGTGCTGAGAATGGAGTTGGTTCAGCGAATGGTCTCAGGCCTCAAGGATCTCCCATATGAAGAACATCTGGGTAAGTTGCAGCTATACTCTCTCGAGGAACGCAGAGAGAGGGGAGACATGATAGAGACGTTCAAATATGTTACTGGCCATATTGAGGTAGAAGAAGACATCTTTTTCCTTACAGGACCTATGGCAACAATAGGACATCAGTTAAAAATCAAGGGTGGGAGATTTCATGGTGACACTAGGAAGTACTTCTTTACCGAAAGGGTGGTTGATCGTTGAAATAATCTTCCACTTCAGGTAACTGAGGCCAGCAACGTGCTTGATTTTAAGAAAAAATGGGATAAGCATGTGGGTTCACTTCGACGAAGTGCTTAGGAGGGGAGGGTTCTTAGAGTGGGCAGACTTGTTGGGCCGATGGCCCTTTTCTGCCATCATATTCTATGTTTCTATGTTCCATCACCCTCCAGAATCTGACATCTCTCACTTCTTTGAGTCATCTGTCCTCCCTCCTAGTGTAAAATTTTTCTTTCCCTCCTCTCCACCACTATCATGTCTAACAATTCTCCTTCTTCTTCCTTTCCCCATGTATACCATCTCTCTTTCCCTCCCACTCCATGCACCTATGAACAACAATTTTCTTTTTCTCTTCCCTCCCCCCCTGGCAGCATCTGTCACTCTTTCCCTCACTTCCCAGCACCCCATCCATGTATCATCTGTCCTTCCCAACCCCCTCCCAGCCATGCAACATCTGTCCTTCCCTGTCTCCCCCCAGCCCATGTAGAATCTGTCCTTCCCAACCCTCTCCCAGCCTGAGCAACATATGTTCTTCCCTGCCTTCCCAACTGCCCTCCCATGCCATATCTCTCCCTATCCAACTATCCTATCCTCCTATATATCTCCCTCTATACCACCCCCAGGTCTACCATCTCTGCCTTTCTCTTTCCTTCTTCCCTTCAGGTATCTCATTCCCCTTTCCTTTACAGCACCCCACATCCAACTACTCTCTTTTTCTATCCAGATCATCACTAGTTCCCCCATGTTATTGTCCCAGCATGTCCTTCCCCTTCACCTCCGTTTGCATTTTTGTTTCAGGGGAATGCCGGCTACAGCAGCAACTCTGAAATGCAGCCTGCGGCCTTCCTTCCCGCGTTCCTTGTGTCGTGGCCATCCAGGCCATTGGGGTGGAACACAGCACAAGGAATGCGGGGAGGGAGGCCACACGCTGCGTTTCAGAGGCACTGCTGCAGCCGGCATTCCCCTGTAAAAAAAATGTCAGTGACTTAGCTGCCCTGTCCGCACCTCCCCCTCCTAACGCTAGCCCTGCAGCTCCAGACTTCCCCATCCCCACACCAGCTCTGGAGCTCCACCACCAACCAGCGCCTCACACTTCCGCTTCGTGATGTCACGCAGGGTCGCTATTATTGTAAAGGCAGCTGCGGTGCAGCATCCACCAGATGAGTCTTCTAATGTCGGCCTGCCCTGGAACTCTTGATTCAGCAGCCCCCGCCTAAGCAGGAACAGGAAGTTGCTGCTGAATCAAGAGTTCCGGGGCAGGCCGACGGCTACGGCTTCCTTTAAAATAATAGCAATGGTGGAGCAGGCGGGCAAGAAGGAAGGAAGAGGAGGTAAGCGTGGGGAACTGAAGCATCGGGAATTTGGGGGGAGGCCACAGCCCCTGTGGTCCCCCCAATTCCGAAGCCTATGGTAAGAACACTGAATGCTACAGTGATCATAAGAAGGCATCAAAATAGGACCTTTTTCTACATTTTCCAGAGTGATTCTATACTTTTATTCTGGTATTAGTGGAAAACATAATAGAGTATGTCAGAAGTCAATTTCCATGCTTTTCGATGGGAGAAATAGAAGAAATAAAGGTCATTTTTCCTCCCAGGATAAAATAACAATTATTGAGGGAAAGGGGAAGCTGCCTTGATTTTCCTCTACACCTAGCAGGAGTAAATTCATTCAGGCTAGTGGGGTGAATCAAATAAAAATTACATTTGTAAGGAAGCAAATTTCTAGTTCTGGGACACACAGAAAATGGAATCTGTTAAGACTATACAGAGACCTGCTCTGCCTCCTTGCATACTATGAATATCTTTATCTATCTTTATTGAAGTCTTCAAAACAAAAAGAGAGAGAAAAGAACAATACTGATTGTGGAATAGTTACTGAAGTGAATCAACCTCAAAACATGTAAGTTCAGGTCCTACATTATGCTGGTGGCCTAAAGAGGAAGAGAGAGGCTGCATAGACTGGGGGGTTGGCAAGGGAGGAAAAGAGAAAAGCTAAACAGGCAAGGGAAGGAAAGAAAAAGGCCTGCCCAAAATTGGCTGTCTGACTACGCCACTGCCTGATAGGAGTCTATTCTGTATAAATAGAGAAATAAGACAGCAGATAAAGGCCAAAGAGCTCATCCAGTCTACATTTCCAGAGCATCCACTATCTCTTCCTCTCCTTGAGAAATCCCACATGCTTGTTCTACACTCTTGAATATAGACACAGTTTTTGCCTCCACCACCTCTACTGGGAGACTATTCCACATATCTACAGCCCTTTCTGTTTAAAAAAAAAAAAAAGTATTTTCTTAGATTACTCCTGATCCTATCACCTCTTAACTTCATCTTATGTCCTCTCACTCAGGAGTTTATCTTCACTTGAAAAAAGCTCACCTGTACATTAATTCCATGGAGATATTTAAAAGTCTCAATCATATCTCCCTCTCTTCCGACTTTCTTCTAGAGTATATATATTGAGGTCTATAAGTCTGGTAGCTGCCCTCTGTACTGACTCCATGCTGTTTACATTTTTTTGAAGATGCGGTCTCCAGAATTGCACACAGTATTCAAAATGGAGCCTCACCAGAGACTTATGCAATGTCACTATTACTTCGTTTTACCTACAGGCCATTCCTCTCACTATGCACCCAAGTATTTTTCTGATTTTGACCACCACCTTTTCTACCTGTTTTGCCACCCTAAAAACATTAGATACGATCATCCCTAAGTCCCACTTTACCCCTTATACTATACCATTCGCTTGGATTTTTGCAGCCTAAGTACATGTTTTTTAGCATTAAATCTTAGTTGCTAATTTCTGGACTATTCTTCAAGCTTCACTGCGCCGGCGCTGTTTTCTGTGGTGGAAATATAACAGGAGCAGTGTTCAATCAAGCTCTGGCTTTCTCAATATATTTTCACTGTAAAGGAAATACGTTCTTAGAATATGCTGTAGTGTACTGGCTGGGACCTGTTATAGTTGGATCCAGCTCAGCAATTTGAGGAGCCCTGCACTTGTGGGTCATAGGACTCTGTGTTGATGGTTTGAGAGAGACCGGACTTGGACTTAATTCTGGTTGGGGTTGTGGAGGTCCTGAACTGGATCCTTTGACCCAGTATACCGACGGCTGTGTACTGCGATCTGCCCCTGGTTGGAAGCTGAAGAGGAGATGACTGATCTCGGGCGAGCGGCTTCCCGAGAGAGAGCAGTGCAGATACCGCGTTACAATCGATGACTGGCGGTTGAAGGATCTGGAGAAAGATTCCTGCGGAGTCAGCTATCAGAAAATGTTTAAAAGATCATGCCGGAGCAAGAGACTCAAACCCATGGTCGGTGCGGTCCTCTTCGCCACTTTTGCCTGTCCCTTACATACCTGGTTTCAGGCGACATGAGCCTGTTCAGCTCTTGCTCGGCCCGGGATCTGAAAACTTTTGCCCCGAAATCCCAGCATCCATCTATCCAACCTTTCTCCAGAGTTTCTCGCCGAAATTGAAGAGATCATGTGACGCGGGAACGTAACAGCAGCAAAGAAGGAGCTCCATGGTAACCTCAGCCCCGGTGATACCAATAAACAACTCGGCGCCTTATGACTGTTGCAGTGCTTTTGCCTCCTCCGCATGTATCCTGCATGCAAGACTTCAACAGCGTTGGTCTAGTCATCACCTGCCTACCCGAGATTCGGAGGACTTCTGCCCTGGTGTCCCGCTGTTCGTCGGCCCAGGTTGGCACAGTATTTACCCTAGTAACAACGGCACCAGCGTACACAGTCTTTCAACACCGGGCGGCTTTCCCACAAAGAGGGTAATCTAATAGTCACTGAGGGCCTCGAATGATGCTTGCTCCAAATTCATCTATGACGCTGAAACTGTGATTAAAGACACTATTTTTCACTTTTACTTTATTTTTCTTATCATATTATAAATTTTCTTTAACCTTATCTATTGTTTTTAATTCTGCCTTTATTATGTTCTATCTCCTTCATTTAAATTATCTCCAAAATTCTATTGTCCAACGGTTCTCCCTTTTACATCTATTCCTTTATTCTCCTCTCTTCCACTACCAAAGTACTATTCAGATCAATGCTGTCTAGTTAAAATGTTTAATCATAATCTTCTTCTTTATTTTTCACTTCTTTAACAACTTTCAGGTGCTTTAGTTAGATTGTGAGCCTTCGGGACAGTAAGGGAATTTATTAAGCACCTTTCTTACTTCTTATTTTTAATTTTAAATGTATATTTTCTTAAAACCGCTTAGAACCTAACGGATGTAGCGGTATACAAGAAATAAATTACATTACATTACTAGGTCCTTCCTCATGCTGTCCACATCCCAGGATGTCTATGTTATAGAGTTTGGTATCATCCACAAAAAGACAAACCTTATTGGATAGTCCTTTTGCAATGTCATTCACAAAGATGTTAAAAAGAGCCAGCTTAAAGACAAATCCCTGTAGCACTTCCCTAATAACATCCTTTTCTGTGAAGTAAACTCTATTTATCACTATCCTCTGTCTCATTCCACTTAACCAGTTCTTAACCCAGTCAGTCACTTTAGGACCCATACTAAGGGCACTTTGTTTATTTATCAGCTGTCTATGCGGAACCTTATCAAAGGCTTTGCTAAAATCCAAGTACACCACATCTAGTGCCCCTCCCATATTAAACTGTTTGGTTACCCAGTCAAAGAAGTCAAATCAGATTTGTCTGACAATATCTGCCTTGAGTAAAACCATGCTGCCTTTGTTCCTGCAGTTCATACAGTACTAAAAACCTCACAATATTCTGCTTGAGAAGAATTTCCATTTGTTTATTCATCACCAAGGTCAAACTAAGAGACCTGTAATTTCCAACCTTCTAATTACTTTCACTCTTGTGCAGAGAGGCCACATCTGCCCTTCTCCAGTCCTCTAGGAATACTCCAGACTCTAAAGAAGCATTAAGGTCAGCCAGGAGGAAATTTACCCTACATTGTGCTATGGAATGGAGGAGGAGATCCTTATTTGGAGGTGGAGCTTTGAGCCAACATATAAGGTCAATGGGGGATGCCCTTCTTTAAAATCAAGTCATGCTGCTGAAAAGATGGAGGAGAGAGGTTATTTATCCTGCACTGTGCTGTGGACTGGAGGAGAAGGACATCCCAGTTGGGAGATAGAGCTTTGAGCTGGTATCTGAGGTCATCAGGAAAAGCCTTTCCCGCACTTTAATATCAAGTCCTACCATGGAATGTGGCCCATGGATGCATGCCCATGGACATGTGGCCTAAGGAGCATGCCCCTTTGGAGCACCTTCAGAGCCATCTGAGAGAGCCATCTGACAGAACTACTGAAGATCTGCCTTGTTAGAATATCAGGTATTCAACTTATTTCTGCCTTTTACCAACATAGGCAAAAGGAAATGGGTAACTAAGTCTACCTCTCAGCTTAAAGAAAAGATTCAGGGGCGATGGACAAGTTTGCAATTGTTAACAGCACAGAGGGATATTATTAAGGATAAAACTTTGAACTCAGCTGTGGAGATTATTAGTCCTGAGGCCCCTTCTTTAAGTCCAAATTCCCAGTCAACGCCTAAACCACCCAATAAGCTATCAGATTCACCTTCAGTTACCTCTAGTTCTGTAGTAGGTATAGATGTGACTGGACAAATTTTAAATCATCAGTCTGAATCTGATATATCCCCCTTAGGAAAAGTTATTTCAGAAGCTGTTCTTTTAGACTCTTCTTTTAAAAGCTCTGTTCTTGTTGAGAGACCCTCTAAAACTTCTGTAAAACTTGTTCCTTTTGGGGGATTGTGAAAGCCTGAGTGAACTTTGCACATTCAGTCAGACACAATTTAAAGTTACAATAAAAACTCTTCATTGATTCACAAACCTCACAGGCTCGGGGAAGGCAAAATAGTCTCTTATTTCAAGTCAGTAGTCTAATTTCACTTCATAAGTCTTTGAATATCATATGGGTTAAAGAGCTGAATATACTGTTTATGGTTACTGATTGCCACACTCCAAACACTGGTTACAACAGTTTATTCAGCATGAAAAGTTAGCATACCTTAGCCAAGCAGATAACAACCATCTCACTTTGACAGTTTTCCTTCCAACTCCACTCCTTACCAGGACTTCTCAACCCACTGCTAGGTAAGGTTTCTCCTTCTTGAGAACTCCTCTCATGGCCTCTCTCAGGGAAGTCTCTTGCTCTGGGACCTCTCTTACTGACTTCACTCTGGGGCATAGGAACTCCTTTTTGCCTGAGTCCCACCCTATGACTCAGCAGATTTGCCCCACCTACACTAAGGTGGCTTATACTTCTATTCTGTAAGCTGTGGGCTGTGTAATGGTGTAATTGCTGTATCAGTGAGGGAGTACCCCTTCCTCACATCAACCCTAATAGATTGAGTGCCTGCTTCCACCAGGGAAATCCCCCAAAAGGCTGAGTACAACTATTCCTAAGGGCACCCAGGACCTCTCACTCATATCCTGGAGATTGCCCCATCAGTCAACTATCCGTGTCACCCCATTCCAGCAGCATTCACTCCATGAGAATTCCACTGTGGCAGCCAGTCCTGAGAATTTGTCACTAGCTTCCCAGGGCCAGGCTTGCATTCCTGCATGAAATCTTTCCAGAACTCTGGAGTATCCGACACGTCCCCCTCCTTAGGATCAGCTTGCCTTCTGTAGCCCCACCAGAGTGTACTGGAACTGTTTCTCTCAGCCTTCTGCTTGTTCCTTCAAGGTTGTCTCAAACTGGCTAGTCACTTCCTCTAGCCACTTCCATGCTTTGCTCCTATACAGTTCCACTTCAAGTAGCTGGGCATGCTTCTGCATCATCTGCTCCTGTAATACTTATATCACAGCATTCAACTGTGCCACTTTCTCCTGGTGCTCCTGCACTCCAATACTTTCGATATTGAGCTGATACTGTGTCTCCACAAGTTTTGTTTTTTAAAAAAAATTTGTTTTTATTTATAACCTTCTTTTTACAGAGTGCTACACAATTTAAACATACACAATACAAATCAAACACATTTAAAACATAAACAGGCAAGCGACCAGCGCTTATACCTAAACAAAACATCAATTTCCATATTTCATATTACAAAACAAGTGTCTCTTCAACAACTTCTTAAAAACACCGAGATTACCCTGTGGCCGATGCAAGAAAATGTGCTTGTTCATGTAATGTTCAATTTCAGATACCTAACCGGGGGAACAAGCAAGCCTGCGTGATGGACAGAGTAAGTTTTGATATGTTTGCTTTGTTTTAAGTGCTGGGGTGGACATACTTCTCTTTTTAATACAATACCTGTCCATTACTCTGTCAATAGACTTGAAATAATTAGATACTCCCCTCCTTCTGTTTGACTACTGGTCAGCTGTTCAGACTGGTCCTTTTTCAATTAAAATACAACTGGGTCACAAAGGCCTTCTAAAAAAAACTAGAAAATCAGGGCGAGACCTCAAATATATCCCCGCTCAGGCCTCTCATGCATCACCTAACTTTCAACAAATATCCTCTGCTTACCTGAATGACACCACATGTGAGAATATGCCTGCTTGTCCTTGGAGAAAGCAGGCATGATTTTAAGCCAAGGAACATCTGTCTGCTACAATCCAGGTCACTTCTAGCCATAGAAGCTTTGATGTTAGGATGGGGTGCTCATTTAAATGGCCTCCCCAATCACGGAGTATGGTTTATCACCATGAACAAACCCTCCATATCAGTTCTCAAACTGCGAGCAATAGGCAACTTTCTCAAAGCATTCCAGGACCATCTCTTCAAACAGATAGTCTTTATCTGTACAGACAATCGAAGGGCTGGGATCTCACCCTCTTTGCATGGAAGCAGTAGAAATTTGGAATTGGGAAACTGCTAGCAGCATACTTCTCGGAGCAACTTACTTAACATGGAAGGAGAATGTCTTGGCAGCCAAATTGAACATACTACTTCAGTCTCACAAATGGTCTCTCAGCACATCTATCTTACATCAGATTTTTTCTAATTGGAGGACACCGGACATAGATCTCTCCACTTCTCACAACAACAAACTTCGACAGTTCTGCTATAGACTCTGCATCATTGCATCACATCTGATGCCTTTCTCATTTGTTTGGGGGGGAGAGATTCCTCTACGCATTTCCTACAATACCTCTCATTGGAGAAACTCTACTCAGACAGATCAGAGGCATCATGATCCTCATAGTACCATTTTGACCACGCCAGGTTTGGTTTCCACTCTTCCAAGAGCTCTCTGAGATGAAACCCTGGATGTTACAACCATTCCTGATGCAGAACAAGAGATCCCTTCTTCACCCCCTCCCCCCCCCCCTCAATAGCACCAACAGCTTGGTTCCTTTCAGTGAACAAGTACATACTTTCTGCCTCTGGGCTGCAGCATCTAGAAAACCCTCCACTCAGAGCTGCTATTGCTTCAAACAGATGAGATTCTCTTCCTGGTGTGCATCATATTCTCTAGAACCCATTACATGTCTGCTTCCATCCATACTGAACTACTTCTCCACATTTCTAACTCCAGTCTAAAAAAACAGTTTGGTTGAGTTCATCTGTTATCAGTGTATCTATCCCCTTGGTAGTTTGTTTCATGAAATGTCTATGCCACTTGAAATCACATATCAAGCCTCCACCTACTGCTTGGGATCTTAACATAGTACTATCTGATCTAATGAAGTCTTCCTCTGAGCCACTTACATCTTTTTCTCTCATACTTCTCACTTGCAAAGGCAGTGCCCTCACCTCTGCACACCATGTGAGTGAACTTCAAGCTCTTGTGTCTGATCATTCCTACATAAGATTTTTACCATGACAGAGTACTTTGAACTCATCCAAAATTCCTGCCTAAAGTCATCTCAGAATTCCACCTCAACCAGTCCATATCTCTGCCTGTTTTCTTTCCAAAACCACGTACGCATTTTTGAGGAGATAGCTCTTCCTATACCTTGGACTGCAAATGTGCTCTGGCATACTAACTGGACTAGACTAAATCATAGAGGATCCTTCCAGCTTTTTGTGGCTTTTGACCCTAACAGACTCGGAGTTCCTGTTACAAGGGAAAACCAACTCTACTTGGTTAGCAGACTTTATGTTCTTCACATGTACTCAGGCTGGGCTAATGCTCTAGGGCTATGTGACGGGCCATGTGACAGCCCATAATGTTTGAGCTATGTTTAGTGGCTCATTTCCACTCTGCATACCTTTATTTCTCACTCCTGTTTGGAACAAGTTTGAACAAGCAGCTCTGCAAAATCTTTTCTCTACCTGAGCACCAACGTTTTCTCCAAACCTCTTGGGTTTTACTAGGCTCATGTTTACATATCAATTATCCTTCTCCAGAAACAGGATAATGAATATATAAATATGTGTGAATATGCCTGTTTGTCCTCGGAGAAAGCAGGCATGTATTCTCACAACCTGCCCACTTCCCCTAGTTAGCTTCTTAGCTTTGTTACTAAATTGATGGTCCTGTGAGCTGACATCAAGCAGGAAGTTCCCAACATGTACGCGGTATGGACACTGCCAAAAGATTTAAAGTGATAGGGCACTTTGTAGTGTCTGTACCAGGTTCCTTGGATGATGTCATCCACATGTGAGAATATATACCTGCTGTCCTTGGAGAACACCTGCTACAGGTAAATAACTTTGCTTTATAGTGTTGCTGCATAGTAGGTGTACACATTCTACCAAATAAGCATTGCTGCTGGCTTATACAAAGCCACAATAGAGGTTTTTACCATGGGCTGGCAAGGTAAATGCTCTGACGCTCATGGAATTCCTATGTGTGTCGGAGTATTGATCTCTCTGGCCCGCAGTAGAAACCTCTACCATGGCTTTGTAAAAGGAGCTCTATGTCAGATATGTGCTTTTATATGGAATAGTGCTTAGGCAAAAGTTTAGCATTTGTATACATATATGCACTCATATATATCATTCGTGTAATCATTTACACATGTAATGTGTGCATAAATGTTGTCTTCCTTTTTAAATTTACCCTCTAGGTGTAGAGCCTATGCAGTAACTGTTGGGGTACACCCAACATCTTCCCATATAGTTACAACACAGGAAAAATGCTATATGTACAGAGAGATAGCACAGATGCACTTCATTAAAATGCATCTGCATAATTTGCATTGATGACTGCGCCCTATTTTCAGCCAAACTTAGGAGCATAACATTTCAGCTGAAAAGGTATCTTGTTTTAGGAGCTTAAAATTATATTCTTAAATTTAGGGATGTCATTTGTTTGTTCTAGATTTATAAGCTTCATTCCCAAATTTATTTTCCCAACCCTAAATCTGCCCATGTTGCCATCTATTTTTTTATGCTCCTAAAGTAAGAGTTTAGTGAAATTTATATATTCAGCCCTAGTAAATTCTCAGAGACCAGTTTATGAGCATTTCTCTCAAAGCATAAATCTTTTGAATATTGGCCAATATGGGCCATATTTTATATATACCCCCTCTTTTACTAAGGTGCGCTAACCGATTAGCACATGCTAATTAACACTAATGCATCCATAGACTAATATGTACGCGTTAGCATTTAGCGTGTGCTAAATTGATTAGCATACACTAATCGGTTAGCGCACCTTAGTAAAAGAGGGCCATAGTGTCTAAAAAATTGACGCTCACTAGAACGATGTGCGCACTTTTTATAGAATTGCGCTTAGTGCCTGTGTGCGATGCATAATTTAGGCGCACCCATTTAGGCTATCTAAAACCAGGCCTAAATGCCTGCGCCTAAGTTGGGTGTGGATTGGACATATTCTATAACAATGCACATAACTTTTAGGAATACCCCCAATCCACCTATGATTTGCCCCTGGTCATGCCCCTTTTCAAATTCATGCACTGCTGCTGGCATGTACGTTTTATAGAATTGTGCTTTCCAAAATTTGTGCACAACTTTTAATCTGTCCCAATTAGCGTCAGTTACAATGTTTTAATTGCTAATTATCAGCACCAATTAGGCCAATTAATTACGTTGTGTACATAACTTGGCTTTGCATATCAACATATGTGTACATCTTTAGGTGCCATATACAGAATTGGGAGGTATGTGTTTAACTGTAAGTTGTACTTCACGCCCATACCTTGATTATAACTGCCCATTTCTGCCCATATCTAGAATATGCAGGTACTATGTGAATTAGCACACACTGTCACTGCTTACTGCAGAAAGAATAGCTTCAATATTCTACTCTGAAATGGCAAAAGGAAGCAAGTGCCCTTTTTTACTGAAGCACTTGCTTCCTTTTGTCATTGCAAGGCAGAATACTATACTAAGATTTGCAAAAGAATTACATTTGAAAATGATAATTTGTTTTGATTTAATGGTTAGCTGTTTGCTTGTGTTAACATAGGTGCATGTTTGAAATGCTGTAATTGGGTGAGACTGACTGTAGCATTTATATAGACATCAGACTGATGCGATATATATGAATGTGCTGTTTCTCTTAGAATGCAATTTCTGGTTTTACTAAGTAGCTTTATGTTTTTTTACAGGTATGTTTCTATCCGAAATCATTGAGAAATATTTTGTGTCTCCCACCTTGTTCAGAGTTATAAGGCTTGCAAGGATAGGTCGAATTCTTCGTCTGATCAAAGGTGCAAAAGGAATTCGAACTTTACTTTTTGCATTGATGATGTCACTTCCTGCTTTATTTAACATTGGTCTCCTGCTCTTCCTGGTGATGTTTATCTATGCCATATTTGGAATGTCCAATTTTGCTTATGTTAAAAAGGAATCTGGGATTGATGATATGTTCAATTTTGAAACCTTTGGCAACAGCATGATCTGTTTGTTTCAAATCACCACATCTGCTGGTTGGGATGGTTTGCTAGCACCAATTCTTAATAGTGGAAGTCCAGACTGTGACCCTAATATAGCACATCCAGGAAGCTCTTATACAGGAGACTGTGGCAATCCATCTGTTGGGATTACTTTTTTTGTCAGTTATATTATAATATCATTTTTAGTCGTAGTAAATATGTATATTGCTGTTATTTTGGAGAACTTTAGTGTAGCTACAGAAGAAAGTGCTGAACCTTTGGGTGAAGATGATTTTGAAATGTTCTATGAAGTATGGGAAAAATTTGATCCAGGTGCAACCCAATTCATAAAATATGATGAGTTGACAAATTTTGCAGATGCACTGGATCCTCCCCTTCGCATACCAAAACCAAACAAAGTTCAACTTATTGCAATGGATCTCCCCATGGTAACTGGTGACAAAATTCACTGCCTTGATATTTTATTTGCTTTTACAAAGCGTGTTTTGGGAGAAGGTGGAGAAATGGATTCTCTTCGTCAACCAATGGAGGAACGATTTATGGCTTCCAATCCTTCCAAAGTATCCTATGAGCCAATTACAACCACGTTACGGCGCAAACAAGAGGAACTTTCTGCTATTGTTATCCAGCGTTGCTACAGAAATTATCTTTTAAGGAAAACTATTAAAAAAGCTTCATTTATGTATAGCAATGATAAAAGCAAAGGAAGAGAGAGCTTGCTAATGAGAAAAGATACAGTTGGTGGTAAGTTACTTGGAAATGCAACAACAGAAAAGAATGACATGACTCCCTCCACAACTTCTCCACCTTCATATGAAAGTGTTACGAAGCCAGACAAAGAGAAACATGAAAAGGACAAGATAGAAAAAGAGGATAAAGGCAAAGATGTCAGGGAGAGTGAAAAATGAAGCATACATTTTTTTCTTTAGTGAGGAAAACTGCTTACCACCTGTGAAGATGACTTCTTTTTGACCATAGAACTCATTTAGGAGTTCTATGCCAAATTGACAGTTCTTACATGTATGTACTTATGGTCAGTGCCTAAGATAAGACAGTGACCCCTTATCAGGAAACTGTGATTTTATAAAACAGGGGAACAACCATGATTAGAGGTTACTGTTTTTAGTCCCAACTGGTGTGCTGAATGGGAAAGTCTAAATGGCTACTCAGACTGTGGTGACCAGTTAAAGGGATGCACAACTAAAAAAATTTGTGTGTGTTGAACAATTAAGGACATCTATTGTATCCACTGTGTGCATTTCAACTGCCATATTTGCCATGTATTTACAATGTCTTTGTTGTATTCACCGTTTTGTTTCAATTCATAAGTTATTATATTTGACTATTTTTATAAAGGAATTTTATTTTGGGAAGGAAGATCTATGTTCAGTACTACTTTACAGGTATGAGGACCAGGTATTGAGATGTATCTTTCTATATAACATTCAAAAAAATGATTTGCATGAAAGCATGCTGGACTCAAGAGATTGTGCATGGAAAACCATGAAGCCACAAAAAAGCAACAGATTTTTAACTGCTTCAGTGTTTCAGGGTGACATTAAATGTTGAGGTGCTTAATTATTCATGTTGTGATACATCCGGAGAAGTCTTTTGATGTGCCTGTAATATCCCATACAGTCAAGAAACAGGTGAGGGAATGATGTCTTTTTATGTAGATCATCAAATTTCAGCTAGGACTTCATTACAAAATCTGGAGAAACAAATACTTTTCCTTAGGTGCTCTTTTGTATAAGAAGTGATTGAATCTGGCCTAGAGACATAAATTAATCCCAAATTGTCTAAAACAAACCCATGAAAAATTACTTCACTGTTAATGTTTCACCATCTGTAACTGTCAGTTAGGTTGACATGTTATATACCTACAAAATTTCCTGTTTTAATATGTAAATAGTTACTTTACCCTGTGGTGGATTTTTCAGCAAACAAACAAGGACCTGAGCACAGTATTTACTGCATCAAATATGTAGCACAATGAGTGTAGTTTGCAAGCTTTCAACAATTAATATATATTCTGTACCAATATAAATAGTTTGGACGCAATCATTGATGCATGTTTATATTGCCTGTGCTGCTATATGCTAGTTCTTCCACTGTCCAGAAGTCTTTAACATAGAAAGCCATATGTCAGTGGTAAAGTAAGACAAATTGTTCAACAAGACCTCATTCCTTTCTGTCATTAAGCAATAGTTTGCAGTTATTTAAAACTTGCCTTGGTTTTGCATTTTGAAAGTTTAAGTTGACTCCACTTGGCCATCAGCCACTTCCGTGGATATACTGCAAACTGTTTGAAAAGATGTGGTGAGAGTTTTCTATTAATATAAATATTGTAAATATTCACTTTATTTTATTTTTAAGCATTTTGTACATAAGAAATGAAAATTACCTTCAGGTTGATGTCGCGATCATGTACCTTACGTTTCCTCCATAGCACTATGTCACTGAAGAGCTTCACAGCTATGAAAAGGATCACTACAGAGTTTGGCTTTTCGATTACATTTGCACACCTTCGCTGAAAACATGATTTGTGTACAATGGGGACCACAATCCACTAGCTTTTGGAAGAGTTCTACTTGTAATTAGAAACCGAGAGGAGCGTTTTATGTGAACACTGCCTGCATCCAGCTTTTTAAAGAAAACATTTTCTTTTACACAATTCTTAATCTTTTCCAGAGTTTTGTTTACATAAATTATTTTTCTTCTTGATTCATGCTGCACTAGAATTGTCCTACATAGAATATGGGATCTGTTTCTCAGTCATTTGGGGTTTTATTTCATAAAGAAGAGGAGTGGGTTTTGCATAATCAAACATGGCAGTCATGTTGCGTTTCTTACACAAGCAAGTTAAACGTAGATTCCTACTTTTACTAGAGCTATTGACTTGTAGCGTGTTAGTGAACTGCATGCAGGAAAATGCTATTACCTAAAATAACAGCGAAGTACATTACAAACAAGCCAAAAGAAATAAAGATTACTTTTTTATTGTATAAAACCTTGCCTGATGGTGATTTCTTTTTAAAACAAATAAGGAAATCAGTCAACAACAAGGAAAGCTTATATTAATGGCACTTTGTAGTATCAAGTATGGTGATGAGTCTTCCACAATCCTTCGCTCTTCAAATGATCAAACAATATTTATATTTTCCTGTCATGAATTATACTTATCCATTTCTTTGTGGTAGTTTCTGGATTCATTTTAAATGTCTTGGATATATTGAAGGGCCCTTTTACCAAGCTGAGTTAAGCGCTAACTCTTGCTTAAACACAGCAAAATAGCCTAACGCGGGATGTGCTAGAGTGCTGTGCACAGTAATTATTTTTGTAATTTGGGGGGGTCAGGGTATGTTGGGGCAGAGAATGGGTATGGGTGCGCTGATTAGCTAAGCATCTATATTACACCACACTAACTGGTTAGTGCATTCATAATGTAGAAGCCCTTAGCAAATAAGGCCCTGATTCAATAAAGTCCGCCTGAAGTTAGGCGTTTATATTAGCACTGATTCTATAAAACTTAGACACCCATTATAGAACCTAAGCGTGCTTAGTGGCGCTTAGCATCCTAACATTTCAGTGTCCCAAATTTATGCCAGGTTTTTCTTCGCTTAAAGTTAGGCACTGATCGGAGCCTAATGGCACCTAATTCACAAAGAGGCACCTAACTCAAAAACATGCCCATGATCCGACCCCAACCATGCTCACTTTTTGTGTAGGTACTTTGGACTAGGTGCCTACTTTTTATAGAATCGAGCTTTTTGAGTTAGGTGCTTAACTTTCAATTAAGTCCAATTAAAGCTGATTGTGAAATGTTGCGTGCCAGTATTGGCACCAATTAAGGCTATTGACCAATTAAGTTAGGTGCCGATATCAGCACTTAATTTTAAGCATACTTTATAGAATGAGAGCCTAAGTGTTCCTGTGGTAGTTTGTTTGGGGGTTTTTTAATGGTCACACCGTAATGTTCAGAAAAACATAACAAATGATAAAACCTCTGACAAAAATTTTTAAAAATCCACTATACCACTGCATTTGACATAACATTCTTAACTTATAATGATTCATGCTCAGAGACCTGGAGACGAGTCCAACTTTGTCTAGACTCCTATTGTAAGCTCAAGGTGTAATCATCACATGCATATTTCACGTATAATATTGAATATAAAAATCAAACTTAATGGGTTTGGGATCCCGACATGGCTCATGGTTCGATAAACTGTTTCAGAGACCCCAACTTCTGAGTTTATGAATGTTTTGGTCTCTGAAGAATTTTTCTGTTAACAAAAACATAAAGAAAAAAGAAATCAATTGAACTCAAACTACTCATAACTGCCAGTTAATTTTGAAGGGAAACTGTTAATTATATTATTCTCTCATAGCTTTCTTAACCTCCAAAAGAGACGCCAAGGTATTTAAAGGATATAATATAGCTTCAATATAACAGCTGATGAAGTTGATAGAAAGGATTCTTAAAGGGACCACATTTAATCAACTGTTTCCATGAGATACTAATGTAAAAAAAAATCCACCATTCAATTTCTTATTGAGACCCAAAGGATCCAGCATTGTTCTTTACACCCTAAGATTGTGAATGTCATGTCCATAATTGAATAATTATGTTGCACCCAATGACATCATTTGCACCCAATGACATAATTTGCTTTTGTAATCACTCAAATGCTCAACAATTCTTATGCGCACCAGTCTCCTACATAATTTAATGAGCAGGGACACTGAATTAAATATATCACTCTGACAGAGATTATGAAACCTTACCCCTTCCCCTGCATAGCATTTCTCCCCAGACTGAAACATTGAGAAAACCCAGCACTCCTCCTTTTGACCATTGCAGGGCACAGCAAGTGCAGCTCAGAGAGAGAGAGAGAGAGAAAGCCTCAGGGAGTGGGTAGGTGAGAAGAGGAAAGAAAGAGGAAATAGCTCAGGAAAACTTAAAAGGAAGAGCCAGAGTCAGAGAGAGGGGGCCCAGACTGAAGGTAGAGATTGGGAAAGCTGAGAAGGAGCTCCACTCTGTTTCTGCCTGAGGTAAGGGACTGCTGTAACAGAATTCTACCTCTATTCCAGTACCTGACTAAGGGCCAGATTCTAAAAACTCGCTGGTAAAAT
Source organism: Geotrypetes seraphini (assembly GCF_902459505.1). Lineage (NCBI taxonomy): Eukaryota > Metazoa > Chordata > Amphibia > Gymnophiona > Dermophiidae > Geotrypetes > Geotrypetes seraphini. The sequence continues at coordinate 208,332,472 of NC_047088.1, forward strand.
CTGATGAGTCGATGTAGTGGCCATAGTGGGAGTGATTTGACTTTTACAGGTGATTCTCAGCATAATAGCATGCAAATTATATACACAGTGTTTTTGCAGAGAGGTGCTGGTAAAGGAGGAGAGGAAATGTGCCTAGCACTTACTTGGAAGAGTAATCGGTAGGTCCAGCACCTCCCTCCTATCAAGGCTTCTCTCCCTGCCCCAATCAACTCAGCTGTAGGTCTTCCCGAGTCCTACAGTCCCGAGGCTGAGCAGAATGACTGGCAGGGAGAGTAGCATGGAGAGGCTTTAAGTGCCTAGGCCAATCAGTATGCACTGGGAAGGAGAAGGCCCACCATTTTGAAGAAGTAGGCCTGCCAGCTGGAGGGGGTAGGCATCCCTCCTGCCAACCTTAGTCTTAAAGGTACAGGGGGTGGGGGGCTTTTGCGGGGTCATTGGGAGGGTTTTCAGGGTGTGGGGTACCCCAGCAGCAGGAGGGAGTGGGCATCTTTCCTGCCATCCTTCATCTTAACGGAGCTGGCTGTCAGAAGGGATGTCTGGGCGGGGGACACCAGCTGCAGTGGCGGGAGAGAATCGGCATCCCTCTGGCCATCCTTCAATTTAAAGCTGCAGAGGCTGTCAGGAGGCAGGGGACCCCAGTGGCAGTAGCAGAGAGTGGACATCCTTCCTGTCACATGGGCTTCGAGCGGCCCTGGGGTAGATAAGTGGAAGGGAGGAACTGGGGTTATTTTTTTTATTTAGGGTTCTGAGTTGTCAAGCCTTACTTTCCTGTTAGTGCCAGACCTAATCAACAGGCAATGACCAGAAAGTAAGGTTACGACAGCTCAGACTCTGCCAGAAAATTTTGCCTGCAAATGTAGCGCAACAAGGTTAGAAAATCACCCAGTGATGATAGAGAATCACCCGGAGTGCTCATTTAAATATAAGAACATAAGAATTGCCATACTTAGACAGACTGAAGGTCCATCAAGCCCAGTATCCTGTTTCCAACAGTGGCCAACCCAGGTTCCAAGTACCTAGCTAGATCCTAAGTAGCAAAACAGATTCTGTGCTGATTATCCTAAGAATAAGCAGTGATTTCCCCAAGCCATCTCAATAATTGCCTATGGACTTCTCTTTTAGGAAATTATCCAAACCTATTTTAAATCTCCGCTAAGCTAATTGATTTCACCACATTCCAGCAACGAATTCCAGAGTTTGATTATACGTTGTGTGAAGAAATATTTTACTAAACTAAACTAAAACTTAACTTTATATACCGGGTCTTCAACCAGAGGAAGCTCAACGTGGTTAACAATAAGTTAAAAAATGCTAAAATACAAGGGGATTAATTTTCAAAGTGTTTAGCAAATAGAAAAGTTTTTAAAGATTTACGAAAAGGAAGTTCATTCCATAACTGGGGAAATTTAAAAGCCAGAGAAAGGCTGAAATTCTTGACTCCTTTAATTCCTTTCCTTGAAGGGAGGGAAAGTTTAAATCGTTGAGTGCCTCTCGCTTATGAAAATCTACAGACATTCCATAGAAGAGGAACAAGAGGAATAGAAATACCATATAAAATGTAAAAAATAATACATATACATTTAAACTGGATTTTGAGATAAATCGGGAGCCAATGGAGACTCAAAAGCAAGGGAGTCACGTGGTTGAATTTGCTTTTTCCATAAATCAGCTTTGCAGCTTTCTCCGTTTTGTTTTAAATCTACTGCTTATTAGTTTCATCACATGTTCCCCTAGTCCTAGTATTTTTGAAAAGAGTGAACGAGTGATTCACATCTACCCTTTCCACTCCACTCATTATTTTATAGACCTCTATCAAATTACCCATGAGCTGTCTCTTCTCCAAGCTGAAGAGCCCTAGCCACTTTAACCTCTTTTCAGGGAAGTCGACCCATCCCTTTTATCATTTTTGTCACCCTTCACTGTACCTTTTCTAATTCCGCTATATCTTTTTCAACTTAATGGCCAAAACTTTGAAATAGCAAGTTATATCAAAATCCTGGGAGTAACTATAGACTAACGTTCGAGAAACACACAGACCAACTGACTAAAAAATGCTTCGCTATTTTATGGAAACTAAGAACTATAAAAAATATTGTGACATCCTATCCACCTTAGATTATTGTAATATCACATATCTAGGGTCAACCAAGAAAACACTGCAAAGACCACCTGGTTCAAAATGCTGCTGTACGTTTGATCTTTGGACTGAAAAAGCCCTTTTTACATGCAACTCCATTGGCTCCCTATTGAAGCTAGAGTCATTTTTAAATTCAGCTGCATTTGTTATAAAGCACTCTTTGGATTACTACCATCATACTTATCCTCCCAATTAAATCTATTCATATCAAGCAAGAACACAAGAAGCTCGGGCATGTTCGTGTACCCTACTCCGAAAGCCTGACATTTTAAAAGTTTTTTTGACAAAACTCTAGCCTTTTAAGCGGGGAGAATGAACTCTTGGATGTGTTCTCTGATTGCCCACTCCCAACCTTACTATGCGTTTAGAAAATCACTGAAAACCTGCGATGACTTTGCTTCGTATCACTCTATATTGTATCATGTTGTATTTTATTGTATTGTATAGCATTGTATTCTACTGATTTCTACTGTATCTTGCATCTTCACTGATATGCCTCAGTTCTCTTGTTATGAACCGCCCAGAACTTCTGGTTGGGCGGTATATAAGAAATAAAATTATTATTATTTTTTGAGATACGTCGACCAGAACTGCACACAGTATTCGAGGTGCAGCCGTACCATAGAGCGATGCAAAGACATTATAACATTTTCATCTTTGTTTTCCATTCCTTTCCTGATAATTCCTAACATTCTTTTTACTTTCTTAGCAGCTGCCTTTGAGCTGAGTTATTAATGAGCCCATTTTACTACCATTTTAATATTAATGACCTTGTACTACATTTGCATGGCAGAATCAGAGTCTGCTAGGAAGCTCGGAAATAGCCACGGTAAGCCATTCTGATAATCGTCCGTTAAAATACCGGCACACTAAACTGGCTGAAACCGGTTTAGTGATCATTATTAAGGGCACGATAAGTTTTGAGAATTCGGCCCTAAGAGGGGTGACCAGCTATTATCTAAAGCTGCTCCTGGAGCTGGGCTGCTGACTCTGGCAGGGCAGGACAGCCACACAAAGAACTAGGACTGAATTGAGTGCGAACAGAAGAAGCATATTGTATTTTCTTTAAAGCCTAAATCTTTAATAGGAGACCTGTGAAAAAACAGGCTCCACACTGCTGTGGAATTAAAGAGTTTTCTTTTGATCACTCCAAAGTCTGGCTATCTGTGTTTGTGCAGTTCCCCTCACTGGGCACCCAGTCCTGTGCTAGTACAATATGGAGGTACTACTGGGAGTCTAAAGAGGCTGACCCATAATGCTGCAGGGTTTTGTTTTTATTGTTTGCTTTCTCTTTCAAAGGAGCTAAGAAGGACAGTTTCACCACAAGTCAGGGTCCACAAGAAGTCTCGTCAGAGCCGAACTGGAACAGTTGATTCAGCTGATACTAGAGGGCTAGCAACAGTTGCAGCAGTTCATGCAGACCCACCTGGAGCCACAGTTAATCCAGACCCTCACGGGGTTACCCCAAGCCCAGGCCCCAGCTCCCATCCAAGCAGCACCCACACCCCAACTGAGCCCTCCAGCTACAGCTTTGAAGAAAATGGTGCCAGAGGATGATCTGATGTATTTTTTAACAAACTTTGAAAGAGTAGCTCAGTTGGCAGGCTGGCCGGAAAACACATGGACTGCTTATCTAGGTAATTATGCTGATCGGCAGCAGTCAAACAGCTTTCCAAGACATCAATTCCACAGGCTTAGCCTCTTATACCCAGGTGAAGGAGAAAATTCTGACAAGAACTGGATGGACGGCAGAAGTTTACTGGCAGAGGTTTCATAAGCTTTCTTACAGGGGAAAGAGAACCCACAAAGTTACTTTTTCCAGCTCAAGGAGATCAGGTGGAGATGGTTTCAGCTGGAGGAGAAGATTGGAATGCATGTAGCCCAAGAGATACTCCTTGAACCCATGCAACAGTGGGTCTGACTCCACCGTCCTAGACTTAACCCCCAAAAGGGTGGTAAAAGCAGCCAAAGCCTATTACTGGGTGCAGCTGAATCCTGAGGGAACACACAACTGCATGTCCAGAAGCCCAGGTAGGCAGCAAAGCCTCACCCCAGCAGGCCCACAAAGAGCCCAACCATGGGGCTCCAGCCCGAGGCCTCAAAAGCCAGAATCAAAAAGGGGGGGGGGGACCCTGACTCAACCTAAACCTTGGGTTCTCCTGGGAAAACAATCCCAGGAAGATTTAGAGCCCCCTAAATGCTGCATCCTCAAAGGGATCAAGAGGCCAAGGCCCCAGTGCCTGTCTGTTTTGCCTGTAGGTCCCAAGGACATTGTCACAAGCCCGACCCGTGCCAGCCTTGTGCTAGTTGGAATGAACAAAAAACACTCCTGTTGAACTGGTTAGGGCTGATCAGTGTGTAGCTGACACTCATAACACAGAATCCAGTAACCATGATGAGCCCAGACAAAACTCTGTTCATAGAATAATGCCTAAATCCTCTGCTAAGCATAGCCAGGTAAAACAAGGCCTGGCCCCTTTAAGTTCCACTATGATGAAATTGCTGGCTAAGCAAATTGAAAGGCAGTCGGAGCTAAGCAGCAACCCTCCCCACGCAGGACTGGGTGTGTCCCAGCAGCTCTGAGAGAATTAGATGGCTGGAAGCCTCATTGGGAAAGGCAGCCCAGAGAAGCACACACGCAGGACGAGGATCTGCTTTCTTCTCAGCCTGAGGACACTGAAATGCTGGTTCCTGAAGAAGAGGATGATTTAATTCAGGGCAATTTGCCAGAGCCCATGGAGTTGGGTGGTTTACCTGAGCAGATACTTGCTGAGGAAATGGAAGTAAGTTGAAGCTTTATTGTTGCCTCAGCCAAGGGTTGTTTTTTATTTTTTAAAGCCAGAGTTAGTTTGCCTGATAACTGCATTTGCCCTGCTGGGGTTGTTCTCCACATGCTGCATAGGAGGTAAAGAGTTTTGGGGGGCTGGATTTACCCGTCAACTTTGGTGTGGGATTTTTGTGGGTTGCATTTTGGGTTTTGACCAGGTACTAGTGACCCGGATTAGCCACCGTGAGAACGGGCTACTGGGCTTGACGGACCAGTAAGGCTATTCTTATGTTCTTATGCATATTTTGGCAAATCCACCAAATCTTTCTCCGATAGCGCTAAGAAGCTGTGATATCTTTTGTACTTTAGCTTAAAGTACAATTGGAGTTTAACCCCTGTGAAGAACTGTGTGCAATGTTGGTTGATTCTTTTGGAGTATTTTGTTTTCCCTTTTGATATAATGTGAAGATTCTGAAAAAGTAATATTTTCACTAGTTGTGGGAAGAAGTCCCTTTGCCAGCCCAGGCTGGGATTCAGTTGGAGAAATTTTTTTCTTCCTACATGTTTTGTTTTGTACTCAGATGAACTTGAACGGGGAATAAATTTAACCTTGGAAAACTTATCTGATTTTGGGTTATGTCTATGATAAGTTTTGTATAAGCTTACCAACATAGGGACTTTCTCCATCTTGGGGAAGCACACCGGGACCTGGACTAAGTAGTATGTGCCGGTCCCTGCCATAGTCCAAGGGACAGCAACACTACAACATTTCACAAGGGATTCTCCAGGAGCAGGCAAGGAAGAGTTGGATGTGAACTTCACCGACCAGTCCTGTAACATGGTGGAAGTGGCTCAGCTCTGTGATATCAACAATGTCTTCCTTTCTTGGATTTGATGTTTAATAATATTCTTAGTTTTGAACACTTTACTCGAATATGGTAAAACACATGATGTTTCAGATTCCACCGGACTTGAATTCAACAAGAGTGACTTTTGTGCATGTAGTCCTTGCTTATAAGCTTTTCTTATCACCTTGTTAGGATATTCCTTTTTCAGAAAGTGTGCCTACATCTCTTCAACTTTAGTGACAAACTCATGCTTAATAAACATATCCTCCTTAATCTGAGGAACTGTCCAATAGGTACATTATAGCCTTATTTTCACCATTGGCCATAACAAAGATCTCACCTTTGGCCCCCTGCTTCCCCCCCCACCCCCACCCCCCAGTGTCACAGTAAAAGATCTAATACGCTTCTTAAACAAACTCAAAATCTCCCACAAACAGATCATTATTCTAGGAGATTTTAACTTCTCAGAATATCCAAATGTGACGGGATCCATAACAGACTTCACAGAGACACTCACAGACCTCAGTTTCCAACAAATAATCTCCTCTCCCACACACTCTGTGGGACACACACTCGATCTAATCTTCATGCAAGAAAGTCAATTCCATGACCAGGAAATCCTGCATTGCTCCACCAGCTCAATACCCTGGTCTGATCACCATCTTATGACCTTCAGCTACACCATCAACAAGAAGTAATCCACAAGGGCAGAAGAACCCTAATTCAAGAAGATATTCAATGACTATTCTATAGAGCTAGAAACCTTCTCATCTGTCATCGCTCAACTAACAAAACCTGCAAAACCAAACCAAATATCCATTGATGATACTGCCACAAACTGGCACACTGGAGTCAAATCCCTCTACAACAACCTAGCCACAACCAGAGTAATTAAATAACACCCTCACAATCCACCCTCTCCCTGGTTCACCAATGAGCTAAGAACCAAAAAACGCCTACAGATCATAATACCCTGCTAAGATATGATAGTACACCTTAATAAAAGGACACTAAGTTAAATTTGATTTGTATATTCAACATTATATGTGAAATATACAGGCGATGATTACACTTTGAGCTTATAATAGGAGAGTAGAGAAAATTGGACTCATCTCCAATTCTCTGAGCACAAATCATTATAATTTAAAAATGTTATGTCAAATTTAGTGGTAAAGTGGATTTTTTGATATTTCAATCAGAGGTGTTAGCATTTGTTATGCTTTTCTGAGTAGTATAGTTCTGCCTCTGATCCACTTTTAGAGAGTGTTTTTCCTCCCCATTTTTAGTTGATGGAAAAACACACATTAATGTTAACATTAGCACAGGGTCAAAAATAAAACAAGTGGAAATAAGTCTTTTGTGACAGCTGTGCTAGAAAGGGGCTTAGCACATGGTAAATGCCCACATAAGAGCACACTTAATAAGTGTTTCATTCTTCAATTCCTGGTGCAAAAGTTGTTTGCAGTTTATGGATTTTTTTTTAAATGACAATATGTATGGCTGATTGAAATTGTCTAAAAATAACAATTTTTTTTTAAAAATGATGAGATTTTTTGACCAATTTTACCATTCAGAGCCCCAGAAAAACGCGGTTACTTTAGTGTCGGGTTTTTGAAGTCTTTTTTCTTGTGTGTCTTATGACTACACAACCACAAAAAACAGGGAGGAATGGAGGGAAGTGTAATACAAAAATCCAAAATTATCACTCCAAGACAAAAGCACCACACAAGCCAAGAAAGCTAGCTTATTACTTAAGCGAATGAAAAGCCTCAGACAAATGGAGAGGTGTACCCACACACCCAAGCATCATATGCAAAAAACTTTCACACAAGTTTAAAGTTAGCAGGTGGGAGCAAAAAAATAGCCGAGAATGATTAAAGGTTAAAATCACTGAACACAAACAGGCCAGGCCGATGATCATTTCGTGGCCGGTAACCACTGCTTCAGGGCCTTAGCGCCAAATCCAGGATCTGCATATTGATAGCCTGGATTTGGCGCTAAGGCCCTGATAGCCTGGATTTGGCACTAAGGCCCTGAAGCAGTGTTTACCAGCCACGAAATGATCATCGGCCTGCCCTGTTTATGTTTATGAAGGTATTTTAAGATCAATGAAAGGTATCACAATCCATTCATTACCAATAGACAGTCAACTAGTCTATGGTTTGGATTTCTGAGATCCTTTTTCCTTCCTTAAGAAATATCATCAGTAGTTTATGATAGTAGGAATTTATGCATTTTCATAGAACATAGCAATTGTGTTGTGCCCTGTTAATGGTCTAGCCATGAATTCTGCAACAGCCACAGTTGCACTATTTTACAAAGGTGCGCTAAGTGTTTTAGCGCGGATTTAGCGTGCACTAAATCAATGCGTGCGCTAACCGCTAACGCATCCATAGAATAACATGCACATGTTAGCGTTAAGCGCGTGTTTAGCGCACGCTAATATTTAGCGTGCGCTACAAAGCTTAGCGCGCCTTTGTAAAAGAGGGGGTATGTGTCTGGTGGTGTTGCAGTGCCATTATTCCTGATCACTATCTTCAGTGTGTATGATGAAAAACACTGCAAGAACCCCTTTAGAGCCCTTACTGATGGGCCATGTGAAGTGTATGCTGTGTATGATGGAGCTCCGCATGTGCAACTCCATTCTTATAGTACAGTGGTTCTCAACCTTTTTTTCAGTTGGGACACACCTGACAGATGATGCTCATGGACCTTTGGTCTGATACAGTATGGCAGTTCTTGTGAATTAAATGTAAATATACTCTGCAGCCACAAAAAAACCTATTTCCTTCCCCCCCTCCAACAACAGGCAGATTACATTACATTCTTACTTAAATTCAGCCAACGCCCTTACGAGTTCATAGCGGATAACAATATATTTTTATTATTGGGAACAAACCCAGTTAAACATAACGCAATGACAAATATTTAAATAGAACATTAAGAGTAGAAGTTGCAATGAAACAAATTATTGCAATGAATAGGTATTATTTTCCCTGATTTATATGAATGAAAGAATGGTGTGGGGGAGGGGGACTTTATTATATGGTATACGCGTTATGAGATATTGAAGGGATGGGAGGGAAAGGAATAATTCTAATTAATATTAAGAATTGTAGCATTTCAAGTGATGTTTTTAAGTCAAAATGATGTTACTCTTTGATGCACTTTTTTTTTTTTTAAGTTTTCATCATATTACATCCACTTAAACATAATTAAGATATGGATTTCAAAGCAATTAATACATCATCCAAATCAAATAAACCACTTAAGGTGAATATCCATCTACCCCACAATTTGAAGGAAGACAACTCTTATAATTCAAATAATATAAAGAAATCAAAAATAGGAATAGAAAGGGGAAAACCTTTCCCCCTTTCACAACCTATATACATTCATATGGTGCTACACATATATAAATCCCCACTGAGAATAGCAAGTAAACTAGTCATGTTTCTTTCCCTTAAGAAATAATTCTAATTGAAATGGGTCCCAAAAAACATAATCTTTAACTCGAATATGCAACAAACATTTGCAAGGAAATTTAAGGAAAAATGTGGCACCAATTTCAAGAACCTTAGGTCGCAAAGCCAAAAAGGCTTTTCTCCTTTGTTGAGTAACCTTTGCCACATCCGGAAACATTAAGACCTTATCTCCACAAAATTTTGCCTCTCTATTTTGGAAATATAGTTTAAAAATTAAAGTTTTATCTGATTCATTTACACAGGTAATTAACAAAGTAGCCCGGGTTTGGATCAATTCTTGAGAATCTTCTAAAATCTTTGATGCACTTGATGTAAGTTATAAAAATGAATAAAGAATTAAAAAAAAAAAGAGTAGAAGTTGATAAATTTCAATATATAATTTTTTTAAACAAGAATGTCTTTAAAAGTTTTCTAAAAACAGTATTTTGACCTATTGACCTTATTAAAATAGGAGATCTATTAAAAATAAAGCAGCCTGATAAAAGAAAGATGCCTTTTGTTGAACAAATGATCAAATTGTCTTTGGTGAGGGAAATTGAAGATAGAATTGCTTTTGTACAATAAGATCTGGTCTTCCTGCTAGTAATGAAATCAATTCCACTAAATAATATGGCACCTGGTCACATAGGCGTCAGAAAGGGGGGACCACAGGGCCGTGGCCTCCCCCAAAATTGGCATCTACCCATCTACCTCTTCGAACGCACATAAAAGATCAAATTGTATAAGTTTAGCTTTCTGACCCTGACGCAAAATGGATCTACCTTTAGCCATTAAAGAACAGAGCAGGGTTTCCGTATTGTAACCTGCTCTAAACCCTGAGGGGCTCATAATCAGAAGAGAAATATGTCCAAAAACCAACCTAAGTCGGCACTTGGACAAATATTTCACATAAACGTCCAAGTGCCGATACTAAAAATGGGTTTTGGATGTATTTCTAAATGACCTAGGCCTTCATAGTGCCGCTGAACGACCAAAGCTAAACTGGGCGTTTCGGGAGGAGTGTTGAGGGTGAGAGTTGGGCGGGACGTGGGACGGCTTAGACTTAGTCATACAGCATGTATAACCGAAAGTTATACAGCTAACGATCGACGGAACTTGAATGTTATGACTTAGACCAACTAAAACCCACCTAAACTCACCAGATAAGCACTGACAACACATAATACAGACCCATACACACTACCCCAGTGGTCACCGACCCCCATCCCCCTAAAAATATTAATCACATCTTTAAAATTCAGCCTCCAGACCATCATCACCTGGCCACCTGGCATAGGAAAGCCTAGTCGTCCAGCACAGATACGGCTTATGTCGTCTTGGAGGTGGGTTAGGGACTTATGCAATGGAGGACCCATGTCCATAAGCCCCTGTAATCATTGCTTTGATACTTAAACATGTGTACTGCCCTATACACCACAAAAAACTTTTTTACTGGCATATAAGTGGCTCCTGCATACATAAGGGCTATTGGGGTGGTAGATAAGTGGGTCTAGGGGATTCTGGAGGTGGTTTGGGGGGCTCACTGTAACCTATAAGAGAGCTGTAGGGAGGAGAAGACATGGCACCCTTTTTGTGAAGTTCACAGCAGTGCCCTGTAAGGTACCCCAATATTTAGGTGCTATGTCTGGGTGTGCAGTCCATCACTTTGCAGACCCCTCCCATGTCCAAGGGCTTGTTCTAGGCGCTTTGGACTTGGATGAAAAGTTGGATGAAAATGTGGTATAAAGATGGACGATTTAGAGGCATGGACGATCAGATCGACAGGACGTATAATTAGATGATTTTCAAAATGAAAAAAAAGTTGGATGTATTTTTCGAAAATGTGTCTTAAGCTGTTTTTTTTACTTTGGACGACTTGCGAGATGGACTTAGATGGACTTAGACATCCCTTTCGATTATGCCCCTCTGATTGATTAGATAATAAATCAAACTGGTCCAGATAATCTATTAATTTAATTGTAACCCATCCTGCCATTATTTTAGTAAAATGTAGAATGGATTCCACTGTTCTAAAATTTGTAACTTCTTGAATCCTCGTCTTTTGATTTTTGACTTTGAGTCAGGATAATATGACCATGTGATGCATCAAATATGCCTGCTTGCAATTCCTCATTTAACCATTCTTTTATAGCAAGTAAAAGGGAACGTACAGTCATTAAAGTAGCTGATTAGGGCAAGAATCTAACATACAATAAGACTTAATATATTTCTTAAATAATTTTTCTACCTCTTGATATGTGGCTTCTTGAAAAGAGTACCAAACTCTATTCACTGGAATTAATGACTCCTTTATATCTTCATACATTAATAATGATTGTGATTTTAATAAAAAAAAATTTCTCAGGGTTTCTACCTTTGATTTAAAATAGCTAATTCATTTGATGATGGAATATTTGATTTATCACCCGATGTAATATCATCAACCTTTGTTAAGAAATTAATGATTGAAAACAATTTCTTATTATCTATAATGCTCCACCCCATAAGGGTGGAGTAATATTCTCTTCTAGTAACTGTTAATTTAGCTTTATACTTTCAAATCATAATTCTCCAATTAATCCTTGCTTCTTCAGTACCTACTTTCTTCCAATACCTTTCCAATTTCCTACATTCTCTTTTTAATATAATTAAATCTTCTGAAAATCAGGAACAGGATTTTTTTCTAAAACCTGATTTCTTTTTTAAAGGAGCCATTTCATCTGAAATAAATGTGCACACTAAATTCCATGTTCTAATTATGGGGTCCTTTACTAAGGCCCGCTAACCGATTTAGCGCACACTAAAGATTAGCTCGTGCTAAATGCTAAGGTGCCCATAGAATATAATGGATGCCTTAGTATTTAGCGTGCACTAAATCAATTAGCGTGTGATAAATCGGTTAGCGCGCCTAAGTAAAAAAAACCCTATAAGAGCACTTGAATGTTCAACTTTATAAAAAAGAAAAACAAAGGGGGAGACCAATGGTGCTCAATCTTTTTATTCAACTTTATAAAATTCTAAAACTCTCTGCCAGAATAAAATTTGATCTATTTTACCTATTGACCACCCTTCTTGTTTCACTTTATTATTGTAGGCTAAACCCTTTTCTTTCCAGTTAATTATAAAATTTAACATATATAGGGGTCCTTTTACTAAGGTGCGGTAGCCAATTTAGCGCCTGTTAAAAATTAGCACGTGCTAAATGCTAATACGTCCATTATATTCTATGAATGCGTTAGCATTTAGCACATGCTAAATCAGCTACCGCACCTTAGTAAAAAATGGGGATAATGATCTGTCTATAGGACCTTATCCCAACCATTAGAAAAAAAGATATACAACCTGAAAAGTGATTAGTGAGAAAGAACAATTCTAAATGATGACCTTTTTCATGTGTTATGATAGTAGCAGATTGCTGTAATCCTATAGAGTCTAAAAAAACTGAAAGGTCTTTTACAGTTGGATCATTTCTATCTTCGAGATGTAAATAAATATCCTCCATCAATAAAGTATGACTAGAATTAAGCAAATTATGGGCTCCTTTTACAAAGGTGCGCTAGCGTTTTTAGCGCATGCACCGGATTAGCGCATGCACACACTACCCAAAAAACTACCGCCTGCTCAAGAGGAGGCGGTAGCGGCTAGTGCGTGCGGCATGTTAGTGCGCGCTATTACATGTGTTAAGGCTCTAATGCACCTTTGTAAAAGGAGCCCTATGTGCTATAAAATCATAAACATCAGTTTTCATCTTACTCCATTTACCAGGTGGGCAATATAATATTATACAACATAATGAATCTAAATGAGATTCCATTTGAACATCAAATGCCATCATCTCTGTAGTAGATATATTAATTTTCTCCCGTAATTCAGTTTTTTTTAATATCTTTATTAATTTTCCAAACTGAAGAAAAAGTGCATACAGATAAACATACAAATAGAAACAATTAATAGCACTTACAATTGCATAAATATAAAAAAAGCAAAATACCTTACACCCTACCCCTCCCTACCCTCCCCCCCCCATCTGGATGTGCGTGGAAAAATAAAAAAATACCAAAATTAAGGATCGTTTCAATTAACCAATCTACACTTTAATAAATGTTTCCAATGGACCCCAGACTTCTTTGAATTTTTTATTATTTCCCACTTGTTCCACATACATTCTCTCATACCTATAATATAAACACAACGTTTCCCACCAAAAGGTAAGGTTTAACCTGTCATAATTTTTCCAATTCCTGGTTATCATCTGCATAGCAACTCCTGTCATAATTAAAAGAAGTCTGCTTTTATGTTTGTCAACTGGATTCTTTGTTTTCAATAATGTTCCAAATAAAACCATCTCGTATGTCAATGGCATAAGAACACCAAGTACCATAATAATCTTTCCCCATATCGATTTCCAGAAATTGAGTATCAAGGGACAATAAACAATAAATGATCCATTGACCCTACTTCAAGATGACAGTGCCAGCATCTATTAGACTTTGAACTATCCAACTTTTGTAAACAAACGGGTCCAAAAAATTCTATATAACAGAAAAAACAAGTTTGTCTCATAGATGCTGACGCTGTACATCTCATTCTCCAAGTCCAAATCCGTGGCCAATGAGTAGCAGAAATATGCTGCTTTGTCTCAATGCTCCAAATGTCTTTAAGACTTGTTTTAGGTTTTTTATTAAAATATTCAGATATTAATTTATACCACTTGGCAGCCTGGTGTTCTTGACAATCTGTCTGGAAATATAAGCCTGGCAAGCTATACTGATTTTTTAAGTTGCACCAATCAGGGAACCCTTTCTGAATGGCCTTTTTTAACTGCAACCATTTAAATTCTTGATACTTTGATATGCCAAATGATTGTTGCAGCTGTAATAAATTTACCATTTTCCCATTCTGAATCACATCATCTAAAGTTCATATGCCTGCCTGCAACCAATGTTTCCAGAGGATTTTAGACTCGCTGATTTGTATCTTGAAGTTTAACCATAGATATTGACGCATGGATTGCTGTATTGGAGTAGGTGTTAAATTATTAATACATTTTAGTGTATTCCAGGTGGAAAATAGAATACTATTGTCCTTATATATTCTAGGCAGCTTGATACTCAAAATATGGTTAAGACGTAATGGAGACAAGAGGTACTCTCTAATACCAGGATCCAATACATACCTTGACGCAATATGATGGCGTGATGATATCTATAAACATTTGGAAAATTTACACCCCCCGCCCCACCGCTGATTGTAATTTTTGCAAAGATACTAAGGCTATTCTAGCAATTTTACCAAGCCAAATAAATGTTGTAAGAATCCCATTTAATTTCTTATTAAAGGAACTTTAAATAAACTGGTAACATACTCATTTGGTAACAAACCACAGGCAAAATCATAATTTTGATGGTTTGGACTCTCCCCCAACAAGAAAGATGTAATGGATTCCAATTCTCACACATTTCTTTGACTTTCAGCAATAGAGACTTTTCATTTACTGTCATTGTGTCTTCCAAAGTTCTTTGAATCATAATACCCAAATATTTTATTCCCTCTTCCTTCCAAAGGAATGGAAATGGATCAATTAAACCTTTTACATAATGCACATTTAATGGAAGAACCCCTGATTTGCTCCAATTTATTTTATAACCAGAAAATTTGCCAAATCGATCAATCAATTCCAGTAGATGCGGTATGGTAGATTCAGGATTCTTCAAATGAAGCAAAATATCATCTGCATAGGCTGAAACCTTATATTCTTGACCTGCATATGGAAGTCCCTGTACCTCCTTTGCTTGTTGAATAGCCAACAACAAGGGTTCCAAAACAATATCAAAAAGCAAAGGAGATAAGGGACATCCTTGTCTAACTCCCCTCTTCAGACAAAAACGCTCTGAGAATGTATTATTAATATATAATCTGGCAGAAGGGGAACTATACAAGGTTTGAATCATTTGAATAAATCCGGATCCTATTCCAAACCAATCCATTGCTTGATACATGAAAGTTCATTCTACACAATCAAAGGCTTTCTCTGTATCAAAAAAAACAAAGAAGGCCGGATCTTCCATTGATTTTGCTAAATTTAGCATATTAAATGCCAATCTGGTATTATTTGAAGAATGTCTTTGAGCAATGAAACCCGTTTAGTACATACCAATCATATAAGGGAGAGCCTTGGCTAATCTTAGAGCCAATAATTTAGCCAGAATTTTCCCATCCACATTAATTAAAGAAATAGACCTGTAGTTTGAAACCAACATGGTATCTCGGTTTGGCTTTGGCAAAACAATGGTTAACGATTCCGCCATAGTACCTAATATACAACCTTTAGTCAATTGTGATTGATATAAATAGAAAAGATGAGGTAATAGTACATTTTGAAAAGATTTGAAAAACTCCACTGTGAAACTGTCACTACCCTGAGCGGATCCAGCTCTGAGAGACTTCAATGCTGACTGGAGTTCTGTACATGATATAGGCGCCTCAAGTTTTTCTTTCACATACTTGGGAATTTTTGGCCCATTAATTAATTTTAAAAATTCTCATCCTTCAATGTCTTCATTTGAATAAAGCTCAGAAGAATATAAAGCTTTATAATAATCCAAAAATTGTCTTAAAACATCTCCAACATGGGTATGAATTTTACCTTTTTCATCTTTAATAGCCACAATCTTTACTTTTCTTTTTTTTGCTTTAAGATAATTAGCCAATAATCTTCCCGCTTTATTTGAATTTCCATAATACAGAGCCTGCTTGAATCTGCAAGCATTGCATTATTAAACCTCCAAACAGGTCTATTAGAATCTTCATCAGTAAACTGATATTCTATCCAAATTCCAGCATGATCTGAAAAAATGATCTGATCTATGCTAGCCTTTGGGACCTGTTGAATTAAATGATCCGAAATAAAAAATAATCAGTTCTTGAAAACAATTTATGAACTTGGGAACAAAAGGAAAATTCCTGAGCATTAAAATGAAAAATCTGCCATGTATCCTTTAAACCACATGTATGTACCAAATTATCCAGACCTAATGATTTAATTTGCCTATTCAGTTGTTTATCCCTTATTGGATCCATGACAGCATTGAAATCTCTGGCTACGATTAAATTAGTTGTAGCCAGTGACAGAATTATTTGTTGGAGTTTTTTTTTAAAGAAATCTGCCTGATTAGTAATTGGTGTGTAAATATTAAAAATCATCAGAGTATCTTTTCCTGAAGTCATATTAACATAGAGCCATCTACCCATTGGATCAGCTCAAAAGTTAACAAAGTTAGCAGAGACATTCTTGTTAATAAGGATTGCCACACCTGCCTTTTTACCTACTGCTGGGGCAAAAAAACAATGCTTTACCCTTCCTCCCTCCAATTTGGCTGCCTCTACAGTGGATAGATGAGTTTCTTGAATAAAATAGATATCTGCTTGTTGGCTTTTCAGGAAATTAAGAACCTTTTTCCTTTTGATAGGGTGATTGAGTCCATTTACATTTAATGAATACAATTTTAAAGCCATTTCCTTTTATATATATATATATATATATATATATATATATATATAAGTACCATCAAATGAAAAAATAATATTTTTTTGCTGAAATTATAATTAATTTTTTCACACACATCCAGAATCCTCCCTTTCCCTCCCCAACCCATCTTTTTAGGTGTCTCAAAAACTTGGGTGCACACATACATACCAGCAATTACCATCCTCCCCCTGGCATCCTAAATCCCAAAATGAATCCTCCCCATTTAATAATTATTACTACATAAATTATAATTTCCTATATTAAACAATAGCATAATTCCAATTATATTATTAAGTATTGAACATGCATATGAACAACTTACTATATAAATCATTTAGCCCCTCTAGCAGTTCAGAATAAAATAATTCATTAAACAATCCATTTCTGTGACATTTGAGTAGCATCACATTCAATATATATTTTGTTTAAAATTATTAATTAAGTAACTATTTGAATAAGAAGTTACATATTTGGAAAATATTCCATCACATGACCCACTATAAGAACCCTATTTAATAAGTATTACATATAAATAAGGTAAAACTAAGGGCTCCTTTTACGAAGATGAGCTAGCAGTTTTAGCGCATGCACCGGATTAGCGCACGCCATAGTGTGTGCTAGCCGAAAAACTACCGCCTGCTCAAGAGGAAGCGGTAGCAGCTAGCACGCGTGCATTTTAGTGTGCACTATTCTGCGTGTTAAGGCCCTAACGTACCTTCATAAAAGAAGCCCTAAAACCTCAGTTTATATCATAAGTGAATAAAATAAATTGACAAATCAATACATTCATAAATATTAAATTCATAACCCATCTCATAAATAATAAATATCTATCTGTACCAGTTAGAATAAATTAGCAATAGACCCTAGGAATAGTAATATTAATAAAATAGTTACTGTCTCAAAAAAAATAAACATTAATTAAATATAACTAAATCCCAACTATAACATTGTTGGTATTATACTGGATGCAAATTTCTGCTGCCTTTTGTCAAAGAGATATATAATAACTTCTATTAATTCATTAATATCATATTTAATCACACAATAACCAATCACACTACCTTACCCATTTATTCTTTTACTTTCCATACACACCTATCCTAACAAACTCCCACCCAAAATAACACTATACATATTTGCCCATTCATACCTCCAATTATCACTACTATCTATCCATACATCCTATAGCCTTTAAGCCATTCAAAAGAAATTTTAAATAACAAAAATGGTACAGGAGAGAGAATGTGGTAGTATAAGGAGACTGGAAGCCATATGTACCTGCAGACCCATGCATGGAAAACAATATGGACTACTGTTAGTGCTACATTGAGCCCAGATGTACCAATAACCACCGTCTTTTCTTCATTGTATGCATGCTGTATAAATTCACTGTGTCAAAGTTAGTAGCAGCAACTACACAACATTTCTTAAGAAACATTGGAGGATGCTCACTATCTTCATCCAGTCACAGTGTATTTGTTTCATCTTCCAGGCTAGTGCCACCAACTATACCTAGGTCTTCTGCATAGCCTTTAGTGGCGGATGTATAGGTCTGTGCCATTAATGGCCTGCCTTGCAAAGCAGATTCTTATATTTCATTGGCAGGATCCCAGCCTTTAATTTTTATCTGTTCCTTGCTGTGCTCTGGCTCCGTTATGATGAGCAATGCTGCTCAATTCATTCGCTGCTCCTGCTCTTCCCTTGCTTCCTGACCGGCTTCCAACATTCCTCAGGCACCTGACATGATCCTCCTCATCACTGCACTGCTTCCCTCTCACTGCTTCTCAGCTTCACTTCCCGCTTCAGGCCCCGGCTTGTTTCCCTCTTTTATGATGTGCTGTCCAATACCCAAAAACCCTGATTCCAAAGCCCAGCCAACACTTACTTCCAAGGCCTGATGGGCAGGGAGGGAGGAGGCCAAAATCCCACCCTAGCCCCACCCCAATCCCGCCCCCAATTTCTTCCATTCATTTTTCATGTACAGATAATATCTTATTAATTCATAATGGGGATTTCGAAGATGTTAAGGCAGATGACTTTAAAATTTGCAATACAAAAATAGACAAATATAGTGCAAAATATAGACAGCAGATATAAATTCTCAAAACTGACACATTTTGATCACTAAATTGAAAATAAAATCATTTTTCCTACCTTTGCTGTCTGGTGATTTCATGAGTCTCTGGCTGTGTTTCCGATTGTGTATCCTTTCTTTCTGCACTCAGGCCCAACAATTGTCCCTTTCTATTTCCTCCCTCCTTCCTTCCTATGTCCTTAGTGCTTTCAGTACCTCCTTCCCATGTCCTTAGTGCCCCCAGTGCCTCATTCCTATGTCCTTAATGCCCCCAGTGCCTCCTTCCTATGTCCTTAGTGCCTCAGTGCCTCCTTCCCATGTCCTTAGTGCCCCAGTGCCTCCTTTCCATGTCCTTAGTGCCCCCAGTGCCTTCTTCCTATGTCTTTAGTGCCCTCAGTGCCTCCTTCCCATGTCCTTAGTGCCCCCAGTGCCCCTTCCTATTTCCTTAGTGCCCCCAGTGCCTCCTTCCTATATCTTTAGTGCCCATTTCTGTCCTTAGTGCCCTCAGTGCCTCCTTCCCATGTCCTTAGTGCCCCTTCCTATGTCCTTAGTGCCCCCAGTGCCTCCTTCCTATGTCCTTAGTGCCCCTTCCTATGTCCTTAGTGCCCCCGGTGCCTCCTTCCTATGTCCTTAGTGCCCCTTCCTATGTCCTTAGTGCCCCCAGTGCCTCCTTCCTATGTCCTTAGTGCCCCTTCCTATGTCCTTAGTGCCCCGTACCTCCTTCCCATGTCCTTAGTGCCCCTTCCTATGCCCTTAGTGCCCCGTACCTCCTTCACATGTCCTTAGTGCCCCTTCCTATATCCTTAGTGTCCTCAGTGCCTCCTTTCTATGTCCTTAGTGCCCCCAGTGCCCCCCTCCTATGTCTTTAGTGCCCCTTCCCATGTCCTTAGTGCCCCCAGTGTCTCTTTCCTATGTCCCCCTCACTGCCTTCCAGACTTTGTCCCACCTCCAGCCCCGAAGCCAGCCTGCTTGCCTACTTACCTACTACCTCCCTCCCTGCTGTGCCAAAGCCAGCCAGCTTGCCTGCCTACCTCCTTCCCTCCCTGCTGCACAAAAAAAAAAGCCTTCCTCCAGGCCCGATTTAAAACTCCCCAGTACGCTTCTGCTCTGCTTACCTCCCTGCTGCTAATCGCGCCCAAAAGCCTTTTTCCCGACGTCAAGTCTGACATTGGAGAGGACGTTTCAGGCCAGCCAATTACTGCGCACTAAATCCACGCTAAAACACTCAGCATGCCTTTGCAAAAGATGGCCTTAGTAACAATGTGTGAAAAAAATTTCAACTTGTTCAGGTGCAGTCACAGTTGTGAGCTACGGTTGAGAGTTAGGTGTGTTTTAAAGTGTGTTGTAAATCATGGATCACGAACAACATGAAATTTTGTTTCAAACTGCAAAAACATGCTAAAGAAGCACACAAAATGTTAAAATTAGTTTATGGTGATGCTGCAGTGATCATGAAGATGGTTTACAAATGATTCGAGCGATTTTGTAATGGTTGTGAATCAGTTGAAGACGAGGAGAGATTGGGATGTCATTCAACATCAAAAACCCAAGAGAATGTTGAAAGAGTAAGCAAAATGATTCAATCAAACAGGCAATTGACTATTAGGGACATTTCTGAGGATCTGAACATTTCTTATGGTTCCATTCAAAACATTTTAACAACAGATTTGAACATGAGGCGAGTGAGTGCAACCTGAGAAATAGGTAAACACAGTTTCATCCTCCATCATAACAATGCTCCATGTCACATATTGCTTCTGGTACGGCAATTTCTGTCAAATAAAAACATTACGGTGGGTCAACATCCACCTTATTCACTAGATCTGGCACAGTGCGACTTCTGGTTCTTCCCCAAAGTCAAAATGATCATGAAAGGTAAACGTTTTGAATTGATTCAGGACATCGAGGCATCCACAATAGTGCAACCAAAGACACTTACGAAAGAGGACTTCCAGAACTGCTTCAGAAAGTGGTAAGAATGATGGGATAAGTGTGTTTGAAGAGAGGGGGAGTATTTTGAGGGTGTCTTTTACTGTATTTTTAAAAAATTATTATTTAAACATTCACCGTATTGTTTTTTTTTATCACACCTCATATGACCCTGCCCCTGGCCCCACCCAGACCCCCCTACCAGTTTCCTGTTGTTCTTTTCAACTTTCATTGTAGTGGTACAAAATAAATATGACACAGAAGAGAAGTTGCTATGTGGGGTGATATGAACCTTGTAGGAAATGGTGGTAATCAAGCTTTGATATTTAAAAAATAAATTAATACACATATGATAAAATAAATTCTACTTACTTTTCCTCTGTAAGTTCGGGAGAGAGAACTTTAGCAAGGAGCTTCATGTTTGGGAAAGATTCCAGCCATTAAGTCCACTGCAGTTTTCAGTTTTACATTAGGATCCAAAATGTCCGCTAGCGATTTATCCTTTGCTATAATCTCTCTAGCCAGTTCTTCTTATTTCAGATCTTCAAGGGTCTTCTCTTTGGCATTCACATAGCTTAAGAAAAGTTGGAGAAATTACAATCCTTCAAGATGTTGTCAGGTGAATTTGCTTGTTGGGAACCAGCTGCTTTGCGTTTGTCTTCACACTCTGGATCTAGCCTCGGGTAAGCACAGAAGTGAGAATAGGACTGCTCAGACGTAAGTACTCAGTTTTAATCTGATCCTTCTCTAAACTGAATGGTAAAGCAGGAGACTCTATGGTACTTAACAAATTTTGATAATTTTCCTTCTCTGCATGGCTCTTGGAGTGAACAATTTGATGGGAATCATTTTCACTGTTGTATTTTTACCTATCACCCTTTGAATCTTCAGGCAGCCGGCAGCAGCAAAGAGGTGAGCCTGCTTCTATTGGTCTATTCCAGAAGCCTTCATTCTGCAGCGTCCCGCCTATGCAGGAATAGGAAATTACTGCAGAATGAAGACTTCCAGGTCAAAACCTTTCCCTCTCTTGCTACCTCCTTCCTGTTGGTTCAACACCTCTCCCTTGTCCCCCCTCAACAGTTTCCCCCTCTGGATCTATCAAACCTGCGTTACTTGCCAGCAATGGCAGTAATAATAGGCCTTTCCTTGGAGGTGTCTTGACCTTTTGTTGAATCTTCCTGTTTAAGCGCAGGAAGGACACAGCAGAGTAAAGGCTCCAAATCAGAACTCAGATTTGACAGATTCAATGTGTGTGGGGGGGGAGGGGGGTAGAAAGCAACAAGAGGAAGCAGCAGGACTCATGACAAGAGGGAGGAGGAGGGAAAAACATGCAGAAGTGCAGACATTATTTTTAAAAAATGCTGTGGTATAAACAGTGCAGGATTAATTTGTTGAGGGCCCCTAGGCACCCAAGTACACTGGGCCCCCTGCCCCACCCCACCCCACCATGCACCCAGGCGGAAACAGGAAGCTGTGTCAGAGGGAAGCTTTGGACAAGCAGCACCGCTTGCACAATTACAGTTCCCATTGCCTTTCTTACCCGCATTGCTTGCTTATCTTACTTTCTGTCGATGAGTGGGGTGGGGGGGGGGGGGGGGGGCCCGTGTTGCCGATCGATGCTGGAGGGGCCCATCGCCATTTGGAAAAAACAATGTTGATGCCCTCCTTCATTGGGCCCCCCTGACCATTTTGGGCCCTAGGCACGTGCCTACTTGGCCTACTGGTTAATCCTGCCCTGGGTATAAATGCCAGCCCCATGACACACCTCTCAGGTGCTTGCGACATACTAATTGAGATCCACTGCTGTAACTGTATGAGTTGAGCTACATTTCCAGGTGCCTTCCCCTCAAGTGTGGGCCAAAGATGTGTCTTTATGCACACCACAGAAGTATTTGAGCACTACAGTATGTACTCTAGACCAGTGTTCGTCAACCTTTTTACACCTATGGACCGGTAGAAATAAAAGAACTATTTTGTGGACCGGCATCGGTCCTTGGACTGGTGGTTCAAGAACACTGGGCTAAGTTGTGGGCCAGACCCCGCCTATCTCTACCCAATCTCCACCCCAGACCCCGCCCCATAACAGTACTAATTGTAACACTATTTTTTCCAATCATATTTCACAGATACACAATATAATCTTATTAAAAACACATAATGGTTAACCACAAAATTAAACTACACAAAGCACACTGACAGCAGATGTAAATTCTCAAAATTAATATAATTCAATCACTAAATAAAAAAATAAAATCATTCACCCCCTCCCCCACCTTTGTTGTCTCCCTCCTGCCCTGCTATGCTTTACCTTCTGGCCTGCTCCCGCCTGGCCTTTTTATGCCACCCCCGGTGTTATCTTCAGGCCGGCTCCCTCTTCCTCACTGATGCAGTGCACAAAGCTGTGGGCAGCGGCTCCTTGCGCGTCCTGTGCCTCATCTGGAAGCCTTCCCTCTGATGTTGCAACGTCAGAAAGAAGGCTTCCGATTCAGGCGCAGGACGCGTGTAGGAGCCACTGCCCGTGGCTTTGTGCACTGAATCAGTGAGGAAGAGGGAGCTGGCTCAAAAATAATGCCGCATCGATCGCACTGTGGACCGGTGGTTGAAGAACACTGTTTTGGGCCTGTTGCACGTGCAGGCCCTGTGGACCGGCACCGGTCCATGGACCGGTGATTGAAGAACAGTGCTCTAGACATATATCTCATGGTCTAGCCCTATACCTCTAGGCGTGTTTGGAAAACTTATTCATTTTGAAACCTTTGAGAGCAGGAGTCCCACAGAGTTCCACTTTATTAGCTCTGCTCTTTAACCCGGTTTTGGTTACCATTAATCATACTTTATGTGAGTTGAATGTTCACGGTTGAAATTATGTGGATGATATTCAGTTTTTCTTTTCCTTTCATAGCCCTTTCTTGCAGGGCATTGTGAAATTTCAGCATTGTTTGCAAACAGTTGTAGATTTGATGACTGCTAATGGGTTTGTCTTGAATCATTCCAAAATTGAGATCAGGGTTCTCACATGCCCTCCTTCATCTGACATTCCTTCCTAACTTGTTTTTAACAACACGCAAATTGCGGTCTCACAAGAAATTTGCAGCCTACCAGTAGGTGTTATTTTTAATTCCATGCTCACAACGCAAGCACAAATTAAGGCAGCTGTTCAATCAGCTTTCTTTAGGTTACAGCTCTTAAGCAGACTCAAAGCTTGATTCTCTCCAAACTTGATATTTCTAATTCTCACAGTTTCTTAAAGAGTATGAAGGCTCTGAGTCTGCAGCTTGTACAGAATGCTGACACTCTCTTGCTGAAAGGCATGCTTCCATTATACCAGTGGTCTCAAACTCCAACCCTTTGCAGGGCCACATTTTGGATTTGTAGGTATTTGGAGGGCCTCAGAAAAAATAGTTGTCTTATTAAAGAAATGACAATTTTGCATGAGGTAAAACATTTTATCTATATATATAAAATCGGAGGTATGTATGTGTGTATGTATGTATGTATGTGTGTGTGTATGTGCCGCGATCACGCAAAAACAGCTTGACCGATTTGAACGAAACTTGGTATGCAGATCCCTCACTACCTGGGGTGATATGTTCTGGGGGTCTCGCGGCCCACCTGCACACGTGGGCGAAGCTACAAACAGAAATTCAGATTTCACCCATTCATGTCAATGGAAAAAATGTAAAAAGCTGCCATTCTCACTGTAATTCAAAAACGGCTTGACCGATTTGAACGAAACTTGGTATGCAGATCCCTTAATACCTGGGGTGATATGTTCTGGGGG
Source organism: Geotrypetes seraphini (assembly GCF_902459505.1). Classification (NCBI taxonomy): domain Eukaryota; kingdom Metazoa; phylum Chordata; class Amphibia; order Gymnophiona; family Dermophiidae; genus Geotrypetes; species Geotrypetes seraphini. Next base: position 208,357,003 of record NC_047088.1, read on the forward strand.
TCTCGCGGCCCACCTGCACACGTGGGCAGAGCTACAAATAGAAAATCAGATTTCACCCATTCATGTCAATGGAAAAAATGTAAAAAGCTGCCATTCTCACAGTAATTCAAAAACGGCTTGACCGATTTGAACGAAACTTGGTATGCAGATCCCTCACTACCTGGGGTGATATGTTCTGCGGGTCTCGCAGCCCACCTGCACACGTGGGTGGAGCTACAAACAGAAATTCAGATTTCACCCATTCATGTCAATGGAAAAAATGTAAAAAGCTGCCATTCTCACTGTAATTCAAAAACGGCTTGACCGATTTGAACGAAACTTGGTATGCAGATCCCTCACTACCTGGGGTGATATGTTCTGGGGGTCTCGCGGCCCACCTGCATACGTGGGCGGAGCTACAAACAGAAAATCATATTTCACCCATTCATGTCAATTAAATACCCGTGCAACGCCGGGGCATCAGCTAGTAGCTTATAAATCTTTCCTTTTGGCTAAACCTTAATAATAATAATATTGTAATTTATAGCTAAAGAGACATATGATTAAGAAACTGTTTTATTTTACTTTTGTGATTATGAGTTTGAGACCACTGCATTATACAGTACTAGCTGATGCCCCGGCGTTGCACGGGTATTTAATTATAGCAATAACATTGTAAATGGATTCAAATAAAGATACTTTATAGTGGTGAATGAAATTATTTTTTTACAGCTTAATAAAAAGTACAATATTCAAATTATAATGTGAAATATTTGACAAAATGAATACAATACAACTAACGTAAAACGTGATTATAAACAACAATTTTAGTTTCACCTCCTGGAGCAAGAACATATAAATTCTTGGGTGAACCCACCCTTGAGCAAGCAACATAGAGTTGTGGGCCGCGAGACCCCCAGAACATATCACCCCAGGTAGTGAGGGATCTGCATACCAAGTTTCGTTCAAATCGGTCAAGCCATTTTTGAATTACTGTGAGAATGGCAGCTTTTTACATTTTTTCCATTGACATGAATGGGTGAAATCTGATTTTCTATTTGTAGCTCTGCCCACGTGTGCAGGTGAGCCGCGAGACCCCCAGAACATATCACCCCAGGTATTGAGGGATCTGCATACCAAGTTTCGTTCAAATCGGTCAAGCCGTTTTTGAATTACAGTGAGAATGGCAGCTTTTTACATTTTTTCCATTGACATAAATGGGTGAAATCTGAATTTCTGTTTGTAGCTCCGCCCATGTGTGCAGGTGGGCCGCGAGACCCCCAGAACATATCACCCCAGGTAGTGAGGGATCTGCATACCAAGTTTCGTTCAAATCGGTCAAGCCGTTTTTGAATAACTGTGAGAATGGCAGCTTTTTACATTTTTTCCATTGATATGAATGGGTGAAATCTGAATTTCTGTTTGTAGCTCCGCCCACGTGTGCAGGTGGGCCGCGAGAACCCCAGAACATATCACCCCAGGTAGTGAGGGATCTGCATACCAAGTTTCGTTCAAATCGGTCAAGCCGTTTTTGAATTACTGTGAGAATGGCAGCTTTTTACATTTTTTCCATTGACATGAATGGGTGAAATCTGATTTTCTGTTTGTAGCTCCGCCCACGTGTGCAGGTGGGCCGCGAGACCCCCAGAACATATCACCCCAGGTAGTGAGGGATCTGCATACCAAGTTTCGTTCAAATCGGTCAAGCCGTTTTTGCGTGATCGCGGCACATACACACACACATACATACATACATACACAAATACATACCTCCGATTTTATATATATAGATTTTATTTGAAAGCTTAGCATTTGTTACCCATTCACTTCAGAATTAAATTCAAAATGTTAGTTCTCATTGATAAAGCTTTACAGAATGATGTTCTATCTATATTACTTGTCAACTGTTTTGGAAATCTCCAGGCCGAATAGAACTTTACGGTCTGAGGGTAGTTGGCATCTGTTTGTTCTGTCACACAGTAAATTACGTTTTTCTGAAACAAGATCCTGTTGTTGTTTTTTCTTTTTGCTGCAGGACCAGAGGAATGAAACGGAGTGCCTATTTCACTTCTATTTCCATCTGACTTTACAGGATTTGATAAGCAACTGAAGGCGCTCCTGTTCACAAAACTGCATCACACAGGCCTTTTGATTTTATTTTTGATATCTTATCTCTTTGTTTTTTTACACAGTTCTTGTGTCTTTATTCTTGCCTCATTTTTGAAATTTTTTTATTTTTGAGTTACTTTTGGCTGTTGTTTTAATGTTTTCAAATTATCTTACATGCTTTCTTTTGATCTACGGTATGTTGTACTGATGGATTATATTTGAATTGTAATTATCTATCTAGTTATAGATCAGTGGTCTCAAACTCAAACCCTTAGTGGAGCCACATTTTGGATTTGTAGGTACTTGGAGGGCTGCAGAAAAAATGGTTAATGTCTTATTAAAGAAATGGCAACTTTTTATGTGTCATGTGTCAACTTTTCACGAGTCCTTTAACAGTTAAAGGAAAGATTTATAAACTATAAAGAGTTTTACCTTAAGCAAAATTGTCATTAACTATTTTTTCTGTGGCCCTCCAAGTACCCTATTTTTTCTGCAACCCTCACATTTAAAGTTTAATATCTTTCCTTTCTCAAAGGTGACACATTTCAATCACTATATTGAAAATAAAATCATTTTCCCTACCTTTGTTGGCTGGTGACTTTATTTTTCTGTGCTTTTAACTATGTTTCCAGGATCTTCTTGTCCTTTGACTGTTTTTCTCTCCGTCTTCACTTTCTGCCTTGCATCCATCTTTGGCATTAACTTAATATTCAATTTTTCTGTTTTCTTTTCAAAATTTACATTTCCATGTCTTACCTTCCCTTCTATCTCTCTCTTCTTCTGTCCCTATTTCCATGGTCTGACATCTCTTTCTTTCCTTTCTCTCCCTCCCTCCTTCCTTCCTTCCTTTCCCCTGGTCTGGCATCTGTCTCCTTCCCTCCCCCAACTTTTTAGTTCTTTCACCTTGCCCCCTTCTTTCTTTCTCTCTCTCTCCGTGCCCCCTTTCTTTCTTTTTTTCTTTCTCCATGCCCTTTCTTTCTTTCTCTCTCCATGCCCCTTTCTGTCTGTGTCCTGTTTCCCTTCTTTCTTTCTGTCTCCCTGTCCCCCCCTTTCTTTATTTATTTATCCCTGCCCTCCCCCAAGCCACCATCAGAGAACAGGCGGGCGTCGAGTTCTTAGTTCTCTCTACTTATCTTCCCCAGCACGGGGCCGATCAATTCTCGTTACCCGACGTCAATTCTAACATTGGCGAGGAAGTTCCGAGCCAGCCAGGTAGCGATTGGCTGGCCCAGAACTTCCTCTCTGACGTTAGAATTGACGTCGGGTGGTGAGAATTGGTCGGCTCTGCACTGGGAAAGATAAGCAGGGAGAGCTAAGAACTCGGTGCCAGCCTGTTCCCCAATTGCGGCGGTGTTAGCCTATTCCCCGAGGGTGCCCTACACTGCAACCACCACCACAGCCTGGGATGCCTCATTGCTTGGTTCTGGTGCTTGTGGGCAAGGCGCAGGGCAGAGTGAGTCATGCGCTCTGGATCCGGGCTGAGAGGGAGCGGAGAGAGGCTGATATCGCGAGATGCACAGCGCAAAACAGCAGCCGCTAATGCCGCCTAGAGACGCAAGCCAAAGTGGGCAGAGGGAGGCTGAGACTGGGAGAAGCACAGCGTCACCAGGAGGCCGTTTGCTGACATTCCCTCCGACGCAAGTCAATTATACCACTCGCGGTCTGTACGCGATTGTCCTCTCCACAATCGGAAAACTTGTGAAGTGGAGAGGACAGATCGCAGGCCGCAAAATAGTCCCTTGGGGGCCGCGTGTTTGAGACCGCTGTTATAGATGGAATATAAATGAATAAATAATAAGCCTTACTGTCATCGATGACATAAAGCCACATACTTTCTACAGTATGATTAATGCTCCTCCAACTATTACATGTTTTTCTCCTCTGCCAATTTTTGCTGCATTGTTGCAGTGCCTGATGGCTCTGAAGCTGAATTTGAGTGTTTCTAGTATGTCCCTGTCAGTTCTGAAGCGCCTAGAGGAAAAGAGAGCTGAACACTTTTTACTGGTGAGTCACCTCTGCATGAATACTCCATGACACCTTCTGATCAAGTTTCATTAGTAAGTTGTTATAATGAAACAGAATAGAGGATATGCATTGGTGTGGTTGGTAGTGTGGGGCCAGTATAATGTTGACAGGCAAGCTTATATTCCTGCTCCTCGCTTAAACTACTTGCACAGCAGGGATCTCAAAGTCCCTCCTTGAGGGCCGCAATCCAGTTTGGTTTTCAGGACTTTCCCAATTAATATGCTTTGAAAGCAGTGCATGCACATAGATCTCATGCATATTCATTGGGGAAATCATGAAAACCCAACTGGATTGCGGCCCTCAAGGAGGGACTTTGAGACCCCTGCTGTACAGTATCCTTTGTGGGCAAAATGATACACTTCTAGGCCTTGTTTTGAGAGGAGTTGTTTGAATGTATATTTCACCTAGTAACAATAATACTTTACAATTGATGGGATATCATACATTAAATAAATAAACATAAAAATATTTATTTATTTATTTGCTTATTTGTTTAGCCTGTCCATCCAAAGGAGCCCAGAACGGGTTACAAGAGCACATTTACAATATTGGCTTAGGCATGACATAGTTGACACTGTACAGTAGACATGACAAAATATAATGTAATTCACTGGTCAGGTAGTGGAGCTGCTAAGTTTCTGGGCGTAGGTCATTAAGGCGCTGGGTTTGTAAAGAGGAAGGTTTTCATGGCCTTCTTGAAGCTCTACGTTCTAACTGATGGGGGGAGGATGATGTTGCATAATCTATTGGTGTATGTGAAAAGGAATGCAATATTGCATAATGCTGTGTGCATCCTCCTATGCACAGGATTATATTATTTTCTGGGTTAATTTTCAAGCTGCTCCGTTGCATCCAACTATGTTAAAGTCTAATCATAGGATTCTGATATTGTGGACACCATGGAAAATATAATAACAATATCATCAGCATACAAAATATAAGATACTTCCCAAGATATTCCCTAAAGAACTCAAATATAAATTATACCAAATGGGTAATACAGGAACCCTAAAGTTCCCCCATTCCATTGGCCATTTAGGAATGCCACAAACCAACCCAACATTGCACTAGCCTCCCCTATAGGACTTAATTGAGAAAGAAATAAATCACAGTTCACTACGTCAAATGCTGTAGATAAGTCTAATTGCATCACAAAGCCTATTCTCTATCATTTATGATAGTCCTCAGTGCAGTCACTAATATAGTTTTTATTGTTTCTGTACTATATCAATTACAAAAGCCTGATTAAGTCATATCCAGTAAATCATAATCAGAAAGACGTTGTTCTAACTGCTTCCATAATTTTGGCAATAGCAGAAATGTTTGCTAATGGGTGATCATTGGAACATTGTGTACCAACTTCTTTGTCCCTCTTCCGCTTTGGGGTCTTCCTGCCAGTGTTTTTGTTGCTTTGGCCTTCTCCTGGTGCCCTGAGGTCTTACAAATATTGATACTGCTTTGCCCCTCTTCTGACTCCTTGGGTTGTGCATTCCACTATTTATGTCACATTGCTCTTCTTACACTGAGTTAAAGTCTTTATACCACTGTTAGTGCCCTTTGCTATGCTGGGGGGGGGGGGGGGTCTCTTGTTGATTCTTTTGCAGATCTCTGCCAGGAAGTTGTTTAAAAATGATTACATTTAGCTTGCACCTTTCTAGTTCGTGGTTAGTTACATTCTAAATTTACACCCAAGGCATCAGAGCATCAGTAGGGTTGGAACACTAGCTCGCCTGGTTCTCAGCCTACTGCTCTACTCATTCAGATTTCAAGCAGCTTTTCATTGAAAGTACAAAATTGCTTGCCCCATTGACTTTAATGGAAATTAATTAGATGAATTGATGTCAGAAAAAGAACAGAATGGTGATTGAGACAGAGCCAAAACCAAATCAATCTAAATGTTGTTCCTATCTCCTTCTGGTCCACTTCATTTAACCATCTTGCTTAGGTTGTATAGGAAATAAGGGCTGACCATGACTGACAAGCAAGACTTAGGATAAAAAATGTGTTGGGTCATGCTTACAAAACAACATGAGGAAGTCAAGAGAGCCACAAGTGATGAAAAGAATCACTTTGTCTGCTGTCATACTTTCAATAGGGCGCTACATTTGAGGTCCCACTGTAGTAGCCAAAGGGGCATTTTTCTCCTATGACATGCCATGCATCACCACTTTTTGTGTTTTTCCTCTCTTTCTCCTTCCTGTATAACAGAGATGGAAGCAACCCAGCAACCTGAAGATACAATTGGCATGCCTTCCTGGTCACCAGCAGCTGTCTCCTGATGATTAAAAAAAAAAAAAAAAAAAAAAAAAAGTATCATACAGGTTGAACATCTACACTGATCCACTCTGTTCCATGGTCTATGTTTGAAATTACAATAGCACATCAGATACTATTCCAATGTTTGATTAGCCTATTTCATTTGGATGGCACGCAAACAATAAGTGTGTCTAAATTTCCAGAAATATGATCATCTTGCAAAACTGTGGTTTGAACTGGACTTTTCAATCTGATAGTATGCACAAGAATATAGGGTAGGCTACCATCCCAATCCAGTGTAAATGGAAAAGCTGGTCCAGTCCTAGTTCTGTCCAATGCATCCCATGGGCAGGTACTGTACTTCAGATTTTCTCACTGATTTCCTAATAAAATCAGAACAATACAAACGAATGTATGCAAAGGGACAAAAGCTAGGCTGCACCAGTGCACCAACCTTCTGGTTAACCATGAATGAGCCTGATTATTTATTTTACAAACAAACTAATGAGCAGCTGAGGCAGCTTGAAGAATTCCTTAATGGGAATAAAATGATTCTATTACTAGTAGACTCAAAGAACAGTTTGGTGATATTGGAACTTTTACAATGAGGCCTATCAATATCCACTTCCAAGTCCCTGATGGAGTGAATTGCCCCTGGGGCTTGCTTCATGGAGTTTTTGGTCTGGTGCATGTGTCACATGATTAACAATCTTTCCCTTCTTTATTATTACCTGGTCACCAAAAATTCTTGCTTGATTAACTTGATTGTATTTATTTATTTTGTACACCAAAGTGATTAGCTATTTTTGATTCGTTGCATGTCTATATACTTCTAGCAGCAAATCTCCTACTGGAATACTGATTCCTTGCAACACAGAGATTCTTTTTGCTAGGATTTCTGTTGTCTTTCCCGTTCTTTTTTTGACAAATGTTTATTATGGGATTCTCCCCTGATTCTTTGTAGGGTTACCAGACATCCCGATTTACCCAGATGGATTTTCAAACCCCGGCACTTTGTCTGGGTTTTGAGAAGCTTCGACCTCAGGTCTGCTTTGGGAGGGCATCTGCACATTCACAGATGCAATACGGTGATGTCATGTGCGTGCGTATGACATCATGGCATTTAATTCATGTATGCGCAGATGCCCTCCCAACGTGGTCCTGAGAATGAGAACAGGTTGAGGAAGGCGGAAGGGGGGGAGGAGAGACGAGGCTGGGGTGGAATGGGGCGTGACTTGGGCATAATGGGGTGGGGCTGGGTAGAACTGGGTGGGCCTGGGGGTGGGGCTATGGATCCAGATTTTACAGGAGTAAAATCTGGTAACCCTTGTATTAGGTCTATATTTCTGGTACACATTGCAAAATTCATTTGCCTAAGGCAGGGGTAGGCAATTCCGGTCCTCGAGAGCCGGAGCCAGGTCAGGTTTTCAGGATCTCTACAATGAATATGTATGAGATGGATTTGCATGCACTGCCTCCTTGAGATGCATATCTATCTCATGCATATTTATTGTGGATATCCTGAAAACCTGACCTGGCTCTGGCTCTCGAGGACCGGAATTGCCTACCCCTGCTCTAAGGTATGGTTCTCAACCCAGTCCTGTCCTCTGGAGTTCTGGATCGAGAACCTGTGGTCTAAGAATTGTCTTGATATTATCCTTGTTTACCGAAGCAGCTTCACATTTTCTAGCTAATGCGTTTGCTTTGCTATTCTGTATTCCAATTGACAACTGGGCTTACATAGAATTCCCACTGTAGTCTGGAGCTACAGATATATTTTATTAATATACTTCCTACCTTCTTCCAGTAGTTGTTGGCAAGCAGTGAGAAAGTTGAGGAAGTATTATGAGGCAGAAAACAGCTGTACTGATGAGAGACGTGAGAGCCTTAACCACAAGAATGGAGGAGGAAGAAGTGGCAGTATAAAGAATGACAGTAGTTATAAAAGGCAGCCAGGGAGGCTTAGGGCTAGCAGTGCAGCATCAGTGGCAGCAGCCCAACACCTCTGAGAGCAACAGGAGTTATGATGCAAGCATTTCATTTCATTAAAATTGATAAGCATCAGGGGTGTAGCTCCATTGAGCAAGCCCAGCAAAATGCCCACGGCCACCCAATGGTAGGGGGCACTTGAAGCTGAATTGCAATGCGACCATGTGGGTCAAGCCTCTTTCAGCTTCCCCCACCCACCTGCCACAGTCATGGCACAGGCAAAGTTGAAAGCTGCCTCTGTGACTAGTAGGATCTTTCTTTTGCCAGTGTACCTCTGCCTCGACTGCAATAGCAAGTGGCAGACCAGCAGTGGGAGGGTGAGGAAAGCTGAAGGAGGTTGGACCCATACAGGCATGTGAAGGCAGGCAAGGAGAGATGCCAGTCAGAGTGGAGGGAAGGCCATGGAGAGATGCTTGAATGTCTGGGGGGGGGGGGTGTGGAGAAGGGGAGAGATGCTTGATTTGGAGGGGGCAATGATAGAAAGATGCCTAAATGTCTGGGGGGGGGGCAGAGGGAGGAGAGATGCTGGATTTGGGGAGGTGGTGATGGAGAGATACCTAAATGTCTAGGGGGGAGGCTGAGGGGTAAAGATGCTGGATTTGGAAAAGGGTGATACCTAAATGTCTGGGGAGTAGAGGAGGAGAAATGGTAGATTTTGGTAGGGGGAGCAGAGGAAAAAGACAGAGAGAGAGAGAGAGAGAGAGAGACCTGGCGCAAAGAGGAGGGAGAAGAGGTTGGCAGATGCTGAAATGGGGGGGAGCAAAGATAACAAAGAGAGGCTAGATTAGGAGAGAGAGGGGGAGAGATGCCAAACCATGAAGGAGGAAGGATCGATGGGTGAGTAGAGTACAAGAGGAAGGAAAGAGAGAAGTGCACATGGGGAGGGACAGAGACACAGAAGAGAGGCTGGTCATAGTGGGACAAGAACACAAGAAATGGCTGTGGAGGGAACATAGGACAGGGATGCAGGTGCAATACAGGATACGAAGGATAGGAAGACAGAAGGGGTTGCTGGAAAGAGTAAGTTTGGAACACAAAGTGATACTGAATATGGGGAGGGGAAGATAGGGAAAGAGAGAGAAGGAGACACTGGACAGGATGGATAGGGACACAAGAAATGAATGTTGGATATAGAGAAGAAATGTCAAAAGCTCAGAAAACACTGGAGAGAGTTAAGAAAAAAACAGAAAAGCAGAAGAGCGATGCTAGAAGCAAAGCAATGCTCAGACCACAAAGATGGAAACAATAATTTTTCTGAATTTATTAATTGTAATATGTCATCTTTGGGAAATGCGCATTCCCCCAATCTCTACTTTCTTGGGAGTGATGGTATTATAGGGGGCTCAACTCAATATTTCTGCCTGGGGCCCATTCAGTCCTAGCTCTGCCACTGATAGCATTTGTGTTTAAATATTTCTTGAGAATATATCTTACATGTTTGGGCTGCTATTTTTGTACTGCTTCTTCAGATTCAGTCAGGCATACAAGTTATGGAACTGTTCTCCCACATCTCAGAACTTAGTGAAAGGTTTTGAGCATGCATGGCCCTCAGCTCCTCAGCTTTGTTTTTATTCACTAATGGGCTCTTTTACTAAGGCATGCTAGCCAATTTAACGCTTGCTAAATGCTAACGCATCCAGACTATAATGGACGTATTAGCATTTACCCCCTCTTTCACGAAGGTACGCTAACCGATTTAGCATGTGCGCTAAACGCTAATGCATCCATAGACTAACATGCACGCATTAGCCTTTAGCATGTGCTACTTCAATCGGTTAGCGCACCTTAGTAAAAGAGGGGAGGTCTGTTTTCCTTACTTCGATTCGAGTTTTCAGTTTAGCGTTGAAATTTTACAGTGTTATTACTTTTTTGCAATAGAGCGACTAACCCCCTCTTTTACTAAGGTGTGCTAACCGATTAGCGCGCACTAATCAAATTAGCACATGCTAAACGTTAACGCATCCATAGACTAACATGCATGTGTTAGCATTTAACGTGCACTAAACTTATCGGTTAGCGCACCTTAGAAAAAGAAGGCCTTAGTTTTTCCATTCTTGGAATGTACAGTGGTGCCTCACACAACGAACTTAATCCGTTCCAGGAGCAAGTTTGTTATGTGAAACGTTCGTTGTGTGAAACGCGTTTTCCCATAAGAATACATGTAAAACAAAATAATTCGTTCTGCAGCCCTGTTTTCCCATAAGAATACATGTAAAACAAAATAATTCGTTCTGCAGCCCTACATTTCCCTCCCTCCACCTCACCTTATATGCAGAGTTTGCCAGCTTTCTTTTTCACCCAGCCGCACGCTTTCAAAAAGCTGTGCACGCGCAGCTGCTGAAGTTGATCAATGTTCTCCTCTCCTGCAACTTCCGGTTTCCGGTTGCGTCAAAGGAGAAGATTGAACAACAGAGCATGCGCGCATGTGCTGCTCTTTGAAAGTGTGTGGCTGGCCGAAAAAGAAAGCCGGAAAACTCGGCATCTAAGGTAAGGTGGAGGGAGATGATGGAACACTGCATTCAGACAGGAGGGTGCTGCTGTTCCCGGCTCACATTAGGAAGCGGCGAGAGTAGTTCCGCCCCCCCCCGGGCCCCTCGGGCGACTTCGTTGTGTGAAACGAAGTTCGTTATAGGGAGCAAGACAAAAAGTTCGTTATGCGCAGCGTTCGCTGTGCGAGGCGTCCGTTATGCGAGGCACCACTGTATTCTCTTTGCTTGTTCCCTTCTGTCTGGATAACCTACATCAGTTTTATCAGCTGTAGGGAATCTGTCATTACTTTGACAACTGCTTATTCTGTTTGGTCATTTCTAAAGCTTGAAAGAATAGTAGAGCTGAATACCTTTTGTTATCAGTAGTAATACAAGTAAATACAAACAGAAGACAGTTCCCACGAAGAAATCAAATAGGTCAGAAAAGTAGGATGGAAAGAAACTTCATCCTTTTAGGTTTTGAAAACTTTGGATTCCAAGTGAAAATTTCTTACACCAGATTATCTGAGTGACGAGACCAACATCACTCTCTCTCTTTCCTCTTGTAGCACCATCTCAGGCGAACACCTCCCGATATAGAGAAGCATTATAGGAAGGTTATCTTTCTTGCTGTGCTGATCTAGGTATTTCTAAAATTAAAAAAAAGCTTTTAATTTATGCCTAAAATCCATATAATTGTGACATAGTCTAATATCAAGAGGAAGAATATTCAAAATTTTTGCTCTTTGGTGCAGTAATGTTGTGAAAATATCTTTGCATATCTCATTCCCCTAGGACTGGAGAAATAAATTTATGAGAAGACCAAAGAGATCTACTATGAAGATCTGATAAAGGTGGCAGCAAATGAAACATATGGAGAATGAACGTGTAAAATTTTAAAGATCATAGTACATAACTTAAAAGTCAACCATGCTTATATAGGAAGCCATCGGAAAGAACAAAGCTGTGGAGCTGCAATATCATAAGATTTAGCTGAACATAATCAACAGGTTGCAGTATTTTGTGACATTTCTAATTTTTCTTCTATAGAACTTGGACCTTCTTTTACTAAGGTGCGGTAATCGATTTAGCGCACGCTAAATGCTAACGTGTCCATAGACTAACATGCACACATGAGCATTTGGCGCACGCTAAATCGATTAGCGCGCGCTAATCGGTTAGCCCACCTTAGTAAAAGAGGGCCTCGGTGTATTTAAGATTACAATAGTCCAACTTTCTAGAAGAGCTAGCACCAAAATTCTGAAATGATCAACCGTAAATAAATGCCTGAGTCTTCGAAGTCTCCACACCATCACAAAGAATTCTAGTAGTCAAACTGTTCACCTGTGGAGCAAGAGATGAAATAGAGTCCAGAATGGCGCCTAAAATTTCCAGTGAATCCTCCAGATGGGATGTGGTACAAACTGATGTTAAAGTTAGGTACTGCATTGTCAATTGTGGTTGATCTAACCAGAGAAATGTTGTTTTATCCATGTTTAATTTCAGGCAGTGTAATGTCGTTCAGTGCTCCACTCTCTGCATTAAGTCATATAATTTAGACTCAATTTGAGAACTAAGAAAAAAAAGAAATCATCTCAGTTCAGGTGGGGGAGGGGAAGAAAGGAGTCCATTAGACACCAGGGAATTTATTTTTAGGTCGGGTGTGTGAGGAGGTGCCCTAGACACCAGGGATATCTTTTTTTGAAGCGGTGGGGAAGGGATTGGGTGAAGTGGGTGCCCTAAACACCCTAAACACAGGAGAATTTTTTGTAAGTCAGTTTGAAGAGAGAGAAGGTTGGTAAAGTCTGGTAGGGGTGCCAGTGCAGAGAACTAATGGGGCAGAGAGGTCAGGTTGGATTATGTCTGCCGTACAATTGGTAAAACAATTCACACAGTAACCATGCTTCTGAGGCCATGTTTTACTTTTATGCATTGCTATGGCATACTTAATGGTGTCATATGCATTTATTTGAATGCAATGTGTGGACAAGTATGCCTCACCCCACTTCCTGTATTGCTTGTGCACACATATCTCATAGTATCTATGTGGCTGAACTGCTGGTAGTTTCTGTATCAACTCCACAATAGGGGAAAATTTTTACAAATTATCCACTTGGATTTGGTCCCTCATCAAGATGTTTAATTTGTGTAAATATATTTGAGTTACCAGCAACTCTTTTACTCACTCGTATTCTCAAAAGAAGTTTAATGTAGTGGCTCCGAGTTTGTAGAACGCTCTGCCGTTGAAATTAGATTAGAACAAGATTTTATGAGACTTTGGAAAACACTGAAAACTTGGTTATTTACTAAATATTCCCAATAGGACTTCTTTTCTTGTTTTCATAGAATTAAAATTGTTTGACTGTACCTAGTTTATTGTAAACTGTCCTGAGCCCCTGGTCTTGATGGTATACAAATATACTCTTTATTATTATTACCATTGTTATTGTTTTAAAGTCTGTAATTGTGATCATTGCTCTAGTTTTTTTTAACTAAAACATGCACATGCATACAGTTAAAGGGGCTGATTCTGCATAGGATGCCAGTCTCAGCAGCTGCCTAAGAAACGGTTGAGAATCACACCACAGTATACAGAATCGCATCTGCCCTAACAGACAGACGCCTAGCCACACCTAACTGCTCTGATTCTTTAACCGGTGCCCATGTCACAGGCGCTAGTTAGAGAATTGCACCTACCTGACCGAGGAATCCCTTGCCATAAGCTGATCGCAGCAAGGCAATCCTCCTGCCGTGATCAGTTGAGTGGCTACAGCAGGGGACTCCCCCCCCCCACAAGTCCTGCTGAAATTGGCGAACCCCCCATTGAAGACCAGCAGGAGCGATGCCCACTCACTCCTGATGCCACCCCCAGAACCCCAACACCCCCCCCATTGAAGACTGGCATGAGAGATGCCCACTTCCTCCTGCCACCACCACTCTGGAACTGCTGGCATCCCCACGAAACTGCCGCCAACTTGTGAACCTGAAATCCCCCAACACCCCCCATAAAGCTGCCTCTCTTTTTTTTCAGTAGCCATCATCAGGGGTGGCAGCCTTCATATTGGGGAAAGGTGCAGCACAACTTTTTAAAATGGGAACAGGTATTGTGCGTGTGGAAAACAAAAGTCTTATTGCTCCGAACAGCTGAGTGGCCTCACACTTTCCACCATCAATGTACTGTTTAGTATGGCTTTTGGGCCTGGGTCCTCCTCTCTATGGTTCACTAGCCCACCGACCAGGCTACTTAAGACAGTGGTTCCCAACCCTGTCCTGGATGACCACCAGGCCAATCGGGTTTTCAGGATAGCCCTAATGAATATGAATGGAGCAGATATGCATGCCTGTCACTCTTGAGGGCAAAGCCTGCACTTAAACAAGCGTAAATAGTTTAAAAAGAATAAAATAAAATATTTATATATTTATTCAATATTTCATTTTTACTTATTTGAATTTTTGAATTCTATTATTATATTGATTGACAGGCTGTGGAAAAATGTCCCCTCTCCCCCAAAAAAGAAATTGTGATAAAGGTGGCAGAAGGCCAAGAAATAGAAAACATTTTCTCATCCTTTGTTAAAATATAGCAGTATTTTCTAGGTCCACTTTCTTTTATCTATTCTATACTGCTTTCTCCTTTTTTTCTGTATTTGGTTTTGTGAGTGACTTCCAAGTTTTTATTAAAGCCCTAAATCTACCATTGTCATTACTGTTGTGGAAATTTAGTGAAACGTTATTGCTTGGTGGTCACCAAGAGAGATGTCAAAATAATGGTATAAAGCGATTGCACAGCAAGCAACATAACATTACTGCAGCACGGTATATAAATGTACTGTTTGTCCCATACACACTTTACTTGTGTGTTTAAAAGAACATTTTTTTGAAACATACACAAAGGTGAAGAAATGTAGATGAAGAGACTAATGTTGAGATATATTATTCATGAAAGTAATGATAAATAAAAGTTCTCTTTATATACAAACGAGGGATCTTCAAAATGTTTCCGCACTTTAATTTTTTTAAACACTATTTACATTACATTAGAGATTTCTATTCCGCTATTATTATCTGAAAAGCAAATTACATCATTTTTCCACAGGTGAGCCAGCTTGCCTGACTGACTAGTCACATGACATTCTACGACATGCCCTCTTATCACTTCTCCTGCCCCAACCATTTCCCACGAAAACATGAACATGTGGAAACGTTTTGAAGAACCCTTGTATAACTTCATAAATTTAAGTTCCACCTAGGTGACATAGGAATATGTTTACTAAAGTGTGTTAAACTCTAATGTACACTTGATTTTTCAAGTTAATGCAAATATTAGCACAACACCTGAAAAAAAACATACCTAGAAATGCCCCATTCCCCTGGGTACACTGACTTAGCATGTGAGGAAATACATTTCCTAGTATCCTTAAGTAGATACACCCCTTAAAATGAATGTATAATAGTCAGAATCAAGACTGGAGTATGCTTTGATGGCAACTCCAGTAGTTGGGAAGTAGGACGAGCGTAAGTCAAAATTGGCAGGGAAATATAGAGATTATGAGGCTCATTTTCAAAACACTAACCCCCCTCTTCTACAAAGCCGCGCTAGTGGCTGCCGCATGGTAACGGCCCCGAAACCCATAGAGATTTAAAGGGCTTCGGGGTTGTTGCCGCGTGGCAGCCGCTAGCATGGCTTTGTAGAAGAGGGGGGTAAGGCCCTCTTTTACTAAGGGCTCCTTTTACTAAGGTGCGCTAGTGGTTTTAGCGCGTGCTACAATGCCGCGCGCACTAGATGCTAATGCCTCCATAGAGCTTGCGTTAGTATTTTTCGTTTAGTGCGGGGTTTGCACGCGCTAATCTTCAGCATGCGCTAAAAACGCTAGCACACCTTAGTAAAAGGAGCCCTAAGGAGCGTTAACCGATTAGCACGCGCTAAACACTAATGCATGCATGCTAGTTTATAGACACACTAGCGTTTAGCGTGCACTAATTCGATTAGCGCACCTTAGTAAAAGAGGGAATTAGACACACATAGAAACCTATGGTACCTTTGTGTATCTAACTGCTTTGAAAATGAACCCCTAAGTATACTAGTGTTTAATCATGAAGAGGTAGAGCCAGTACAGAATGCTAGATTCAAATCTGCCCACCATGTTGAGCAGCCTGGGAAGACTATGCAGGGTTTTACCTGCCGACACTTATTACGTTACTATGGGATCCTTTTATAAAGATGTGGTAAGGGTAATCACTAATGGGTGCTGAGGGGGTCACACCGAGCCATCCCATGGCAAATTAGCACAAAGATTGGGTGCATTGATTAGCGTAGGTTTAGCACAATTCCCTACCACCTACAAAATAGGTGGCAATAGGGACTCAACACCCTAATGGCCACACTCTAAAGGGAAATTAATGTGTGGCCATTAATGGGAAAATCTGAAATTTGGCCACTTTACCCCTGTGGTACAAATAGCTTAAGGGGTCCTTTTACTAAGGTGCGCTAGTGTGTCTTAGCACATGCTAAAATGGACATAGCACGTGTTAGCATTTAGCACGCGCTAAGACGCACTAGCACGCTTTAGTAAAAGGACCCCTTAGTGTGCGGGGAAAGACCAAACAAAATATTATAAGTACTTATTCTGGAGTATTAGTCTGAATAGGGGTTCTGATGGCCACTTTGGGACACTGGTGGTGGGATGCAAATCATTGGCATGGCAGTTGAAGAGCAGCACAGATTTGACGTTGACCAGTGTTCTAGAGCCATACGGCTACTGTGTCGAGAAATGTCTTGGGCATTCAAAACCTCTGTTTCAATATTGTCAATACTGGAGAAGGACCTGTATATTTAAATACATTCTGAGATAAATTTTGAATTTGTTATTAATCTCACTACAAAAATCTTTGGGAAGATATTTTATGCCGATGACTACAGCCGTTAAACATCATGTTGGTTTGGAATGTGTTTGTAAGTTCTTAGGTTTTTCATTTTAAAGTAAAAGCAGTGATTCACAGTGTGATATGATATATAGTAGAAAGCTGTTGTATCTAGTTTATATTCTGCAATAAATGCTCCACTCTCCTCATTGATTTTGTGTATGCATACAGTATAATCTATAGAGTGAGGCAGAAAAAATAATCCTGTTTTCTCAGCAACCACTTTGAATGTCAACAAGACATTTTATGCACTTATTTAGTCATTATCTATCATAATAAAACCCTAAGAGCGCATGTGCACTTCAAACGCTGTGATCCCTGACTCCATGATCTGTGCTTCTCTGGCGCCGCATGTGCGTGATTTCTTTATTGGCCTCCATTCTCATGCTTCCCCCCTCCCACACCCCAGACAGCCTGCGCCTCAATGAACGGTGCACAGATAGGGACTAGAGGCGTTTCCCCAGCCCGAGATGGAACAGCAGGGCAAGCAACCATGGGCCATTTGCTAGGCCGGCTCACTTCGATAATGCGAGGTGGGCCAGCCTAGCAAAAGCCCCGAGGTTGCTTGGGCTAACGGATGCTGGAAAGGGGGAGCAGTTAAGGGAGAAGGGGTACTACTGGACAGGGGGGAGGCAAAAGAGGAGCAGGGAAAGGGTGCTGCTGGACAGGGGGAGATAAAAGGGAGAAATGCTACTGCTGAACAGGGGGAGCAGGGAAAGGGTGCTGCTGGACAAGGGGGAGGTAAAAGTAAGGGAGAAGGGCTACTGCTTGACAGGGGGAGCAGGGAAGGGGTGTTGCTGGACAGGGGGGAGGTAAAAGGAAGAGAGAAGGGCTACTGTTAGACAGGGGGAGCAGGGAAGGGGTGCTGCTGGACAGGGGCGAGATAAAAGGAAGGGAGAAGGGCTGCTAGCACTCGTTAATGTAACAGGCTAAAAAAACTATTATTTATATATTAGTATTAACCAGCATTTTAGTACAGGTAGTCCCTGAGTTACAGACACCTGACTTAAGTATGATTCGTACTTAAGAACGCAGTGGCAGCTTAATTTGATTTCACTGAGCATATTTCCAGTGGCATAGACTCCTACACTTCTCATGCAACAGATTCAGGAATGATGCATGGCCACATTAAGAATAGTGTGTGTTGTGCATGCTGTACCTTAGAGGGAACATTGGTAGGGACATTTGGCCCTTTTGTCAGCTGGGAGCAGAGGTAAGCAGCAAGAATCTTAAAATCTGCAAGTTCTGAGTTACATACAAATTCGACTTAAGAACAGCTTTAAAAACATTCTTAACCCGGGGATTGCCGGTATCTTAGGCCAGTGGTCTCCAATGCGTAACCCCTGAAGTCCTCCACTGTGACCCTCAAAATGTTGGCTGAAATACTCTCCAAATCCTGTAAATGCATTAATTTTAATCTTGCCCACATGATGTAGAGGGGTATTTTTGATTGGATATCCAAATCTGAGTAAGGACCCACAGCAACAAGAGGGCATCCGTTGAAAATCAGGGGTTGGAAATTTCATAGCGACACCAGGAAGTATTTCTTCACCGAAAGGGTGGTTGATCATTGGAATGATCATCCACTGCAGGTAATTGAGGCAAGCAGCGTGCCAGATAAAAAAAAAAAATGAGATCAGCATGTGGGATATCTTCATGGAAGAAATTAGGGGGGTGGGTCATTAGAGTGGGCAGACTTGATGGGCCGTGGCCCTCTTCTGCCATC
Source organism: Geotrypetes seraphini (assembly GCF_902459505.1). Lineage (NCBI taxonomy): Eukaryota > Metazoa > Chordata > Amphibia > Gymnophiona > Dermophiidae > Geotrypetes > Geotrypetes seraphini. The sequence continues at coordinate 208,375,477 of NC_047088.1, forward strand.
ATTTTCTATGTTTCTACACAAAAATCTGGTAGCGAATATGACCATTTTTGAAGCAACTGTCTATCTTCTTGTTTCAAAAATGTCCATTTCTCAGATGCGCTTTCCCTCGGTGCTCTATCTTTATGAACCATTAAAAAACAAACAAACCCACATCCAAAAGAAAATTGGGATGTAGGAGGAGCTAGCATTTTTAGTAGACTGACAACATAGACATCTCAGCAGAGCAGCAGGGCAACATAGGAGACACTGCAGTGAACATCATATAAAAAGTCCCAGGTACGTATCTCATCATAACCCCCTTATATGGTATTGTGAGCCCTCTAAAACTCACCCCAAACTTATGGGACCCAACTGTCACCACACCAGTAGGCCTTATGCTTGCAGGTGTCACCTATATGTAGGTACAGTTTTGGAAAACTCACACATTCCACCATAAGTGTAGTAGTTAGAATGAGATAAGGGCCTGAGCCTCCATCTCTATAGTTACTACACTACCCACTAGATTACTCCAGGAAGTGCTTGCTGCTCTACTAGGACTGACCATAACATCTGAATCTATCATACAGGCAAGTATGTACTGTTTCATTTACATCTTTGGAGGGAAGGGAGGAGATTGGGGGGAGGGGTCAAGCCGTCATCCCTCCAGTGGTCTCTAAATATTATGATAAGGGCTTCAGATTTTGTGTTTAACCTACAAACATCAATAAAATATCCAGAGTACAAAAACCAAACAAAATAAATCAAAACAAAATAACCTTTACCCCCCCCAATAAAAAAAATTAAGAGATGTTTATTGGACAGACAGAAGAAAAAGATGATTTCACCTAGTACTTCCTCCCCTTCCCTGTCTTGTTTTTCCAAGTATCAGGTTTTTTTGCCCAGTGGCATAGCGAGGGTGAGAGGCACCTATATGCCCCTTCCCTGCCCTTGTCTCCACCCCCACTTCTTCCCCGACCCCCTCCCCCACCCCGCACCATGTGCGTGCCCCTTCCCTTCTCCATACCTCTAGTTGTTCACCGCCATGACCAACAACTTCAATGTGCTCCTCGCAAACGCATCCATTCCCTCTTGACATCACTTTCTAGGTGCGGCACCAGGAAGTGATGTCAGTAGGAGCTGACGCGGTCACGAGGAGCACGTTGAAATTGTTACTCACAGCGGTGAACAACTAAAGGTACGAGGTAGGGAAGGGGTGTGCGGTGGGAGAGGAGTAGGAGGATTGCTGGCATCCCCTCAATGATGGCACCTGGGGCAGACTGCCCCCTTTGCCACGCCACCTTACTATGCCAATGAGCAACAAAGATGTGCCTATTTGATACCATTGCAAAAGATACCCAGGTATCTGTAGCCGCAAAACACTGATGAACATTGACTTTTTATACCCCCAAAGAACCCCCCTAATTGACTGGAGAAGAAAAAATGTATAGATATCTGAGAATAGAAGCTCATCCTTCTCTGACACAAGAAGTGATGTTATATAATCATGGAGGTTAATTCTATAACAGGCATCTAGGATAAAAGGGTTGGCAAGAGCTTATTTCAAACCTATTCTATAAAGAAAGGTAGGCACCTATTTTTCTTGGCAGAATGAGAGCACAAGTCTCAGCTAATATACATATATTTAAGGCATGGTCACTTAAAGCCATCCCTATTGCTGATGTCAATGCCCAAACCTAGATGTCACCACAAGAAAATAAGCAACCAGGTGGCTAACCAATGAATTCTGGAAGGAAACAAATTAAAATAAATTATTATATGAATCCTCAGTGTGAGGTTATGAGCTCTGAAGAGAAAGTTTCCAAAAGGAGACAACTCTATTGCTCCCAGAAAGTAAACTGGCCAAGAAACCATAATTTGGTTTCAGCCGCACACCACCATCGGATTCACCATAATGTGTGAATAATGTGACATAAATAATATGCTAGTGATTCAAAACAATTCCGATTTCAATTCCAAATATATATCAAAAATTTTTCTGCCAGAATTCACAGTGTTAGCCCTCCCGATTGCCAGCCAGGACATGAATCAATAGGGGTGTAAAAACAGGAAGAACACTTAGCTTTGAAAGAGAGTAGTCGACTATCTGTTAGCTCGGGAGTGTCAAAATTAAATGATATTATTATCTGCCTTCTGTTCAAAGGCCCTCACAATTCGGTTTGGCCAGACCTGGTTTCAGGGCACTATTGCCCCTTCTTCAGGACCCATTAACAGTGAAAAATCACAAAAATAAAGAGACGCCAAGATATCACGGTTGCTTGTCACTGGCTCAAAAGGGGGAAGGGGGGGGCTTGATTTTTGGTCATTGATATTTGTATTGGGGCTTGTTTGGTGAGATCAAAACTAGATGTTAGCCAGAACACATATACATTTGTGCACTCTGTCTAAACTCCACCCATGAACCCAAAACATAGTCTACTTGTCCACAAGTCAGTATTCTTATATGTATAAGTGACAAGAATGCTGCCATTTACATGTAACAGCTTCTTATAGAAGTGCATTCATACGGTATATTTTATGTTTGCACATGTTTAAATCTCTTGCTTTTTCTACTCAAAAATACTTTTTCTCATTCGAGACCACTTATTGTGACACGAGTTCCATTAGAAAAGGCATGATTATCTCATGAGAACTCCTTTACTTCTCATTATCAACAGCTTTAATTATCATTTTTCTTACCTATTCCAATGAATTCCTTAAAAAGAAGGATGGAATTGGTACAAATAGAGATTAACCGTCTGCATGCACTAAATAATGCTTTTTGTCTGATCTCTGTAAGTAATGTGAAAAAAGTCATTTTCATAAGAATGATTCAATCTGACAGGCAAACAAAATGAACAGTTGCTATAGTAACACATCTGGATCTCTATCAACTTACCTTAAAAAGCTACAATGTGGGAAACCTTTTCACCTTTCTTATATGAATTAAAAAAATTAATACATTTTAGCTCCAGGACCATCTCTACACCACCACATACCCCCTGTTTTATGAAGCTGTTACCGCAGCGCAGCTGTTAGCGCGGCTTTGTAAAACAGGCCCATAGTACCCTCCTGCCGACGATCTTCGGGGGTGCCTACTGGTAGGAAGTGGTGAGCACCTTCCTGCCGGCGATGGTGGGGTTCTGTGGGCAGGAGGGGTTGGGCACTCTCCTGCCGCAATCATTGGGGTGGGTGGGGGGGGCCTACCAGCAGGAAGGTTTGAGCACCTTCCTGCTGGCGATGGTGGGGTTCTGTGGGCAGAAGGGGTTGGGCACCCTCCTGCTGCAATTGTCGGGGGGGGGGAAGAGAGGAGACTGGCATCCGTAGCTGCGGCCGCTATACTAATCGTGGCAGGAAGATCCCTTGCCGCGATTAAGTATAGCGGTCGCGTCTACTTACCATGCAGGCCAGCATTTTGCATAGGACCACCTAGGTTCACCTAAGGCTACAGCCTAGCGTTAGGCAAGCTTAGCCAGGCTTTGCGGGCCTCTCTAGGCTCCTGGAGGCGCCTTCAATATAGGCGGCCTGCCTGGGAAGCATATTTTTAGAAAATTTGCCTCCCGATTGGCTGATTAGACAGCTGTAGGACACACTTTGCAGAATCGGGGCCTGAGTTTCTACCTTTTCAGTATGAACAAACCTGAGACAGATCTTACATTTATATTTCAGTTCAGCTTCTATAAGCTGAGAATTTCATAAAGAGTCTGCCTCAGAAAACTGACTGTGCTACTGTGCCCTCCACAGTGAATCATGCAGAAATAGAAATTATGTTTCTGCAACAACAGCAGTATTTGCCCACTGGCAGCAAAAAGCAAACAAAGCTCCTCCATCCGGCAGCCGGAATGCTTGCTCAGGAACGGCTCACTCAGAGATGCCTGACCTCGGAACAATGCCACCAGCAATATTTGCAAGAGATGCAGCCTATTAAAATGACAATTTCAGCAGACATTTATGGAGCTGAAAACACCTTATTTATATTTGAAATGTAATTTAGACTTCCAGGTTCATCTATTTCTTGTTTTCTTTCCCAGCACTAAGGCCCTGTTTTACTAAGGTGCGCTAACCGTGTGCATGTTAATCTATGGATGCGTTAGTGTTTAGCGCACGCTAATCGGTTAGCGCACCTTAGTAAAACAGGGGGTAAATGATTATGGTGGGTGATTTGATGATAAGAAAAATACTGTACTTGTAAAATGCCATTGTTGCTTTAAAATACTAACCTTTGTATAGAACGTATGCAACCACTGGACCATTAAAAAAAAAAAAAAGATAAATGATATCTAAATTAATCTAATAGATTGTCATTGCCATTTTAATGGGTTTTAAGCTTTGTGGCTCACTAGTAAATAGTCAACTGTAATATGAAAACTATCATAGCTATAGATAAAATTGCACCAATTATAATGTTAATTGTATAACATTTTCTAGTAATAAGAAATGCTGAAATTTGACATTTAGTACTTATTCCTTCATTAGATACAAACCATAGCAAATTCATTCTTCTATTTAATTTGCATTTAAAAATATACACTCATAGATTACTTTGAAGAAAATCAGACAGCAGGCAGATATTCACACTGATGGGTGATGTCACCAGCGGAGCCCCGGTACGGACCACTTCAAAAAGTGCGTCACTTTAAGAATTCAAAAAGTTTGCGATAGCTCGAACCATGCATGCGCAAGTGCCTTCCCACCCGATGAGGGCGCGCAGTCCTTCAGTTAAAATACGCCAGCTAAGAAGCCAACCCGGGGAGGTGGGTGGGTTGTGAGAATATCTGCCTGCTGTCCCTGGATAACACCTGTTACGGTAAGTAACTGTGCTTTATCCCAGGACAAGCAGGCAGCATATTCTCACTGATGGGAGGCCTCCAAGCTAACAGAGATGGGATGGTGGGAGTGTTGGTCCAAAGAAAATGTAATTTGAAATACAGAGTGGCCGAAGTGCCCATCCTGTCTGGAGAAAGAATCCAGACAATATTGAGAAGTGAAGGTATGAACTGAGGACCAGTGGCAGCTTTACAGAGATCCTTAATGGTGTAGATCTAAGGAAAGCAACAAAAAGCTGCCAGAGCTTGAACTCTGTAGGCTGTGACACGACTGTCTCATGCCAGGTCAGACTGAGAATAGCAGAACAAGATGTAGACAGCCAGCCAGGCGTAAAACATTCTCTTGAATAAGGATGACCTAACTTTTGTGAATCAAAAGAAAAATTAGAGAAAAGTTCGCAGAGGCTTTGTCTGGTCAAAGTAGCAGGCCAAAGCCCAGGTACAGTCCAAACTATACAGAGCAGTTTCTCCAGTAGGAGAATGAGGTGTAGAAAGACACACAGGCAGAACAAGTGACTGAGTGAAAAGAAAAGTGACAACTTTTAGAAGAAACTTTGGACGGGTACGAAGAACCTCCTTGGCATGATGAAAAACTGCGAAGTATGAATCTGTTACTAATACAGGCAACTCACCGACCCTCCTGGTAGAGGTGAAAGCAATAAGGAAACACACTTGCCAGGCAAGAAACTAAGGATGAACCACCAAAAAATGGCTTCAACAAACTGGAAAGAACTACAGGAAGGTCCCAAATAACATGAAGGGATTAGAGAGGTGGTTTCACAGGGGAAAAAATCCCTATCAGAATCCTGGAAACCAAGTGCTACAATAGGGCCCAAACACAACAGGAGAAAACATGAGGTGTGGTTATACATTAAAAACCCCTGTCATGAATCTGGAAACCAGAGGAGAAGCAGTAAGAGTTGACCCTCGACTGACAAAGGGAAAAAATGCAATAGCACTGGAAAGAAGTCCGAGAGATATACACTTGAGACTAAAAGCAACAAAAGTAGAAAGAATGCATGAGCAATTCCACTATGTAGGAATGTAGAACATGAAGTAAAAAAGACACCAATAAGAAAAACCAAGACTACTCTTAATGGAAACATTGTTAAGTGGCTAGTTTCCTGGAGACATCCAGAAAACAAATAGGCTGAGAAGGACGCAGCCCGAGAAAAAGCAACTGGCAATGGAATTCAGTGCAAATTAGAATGAATCATAGACCTCTGAGTTGGATTGAACTGAGTTTGGAATATCAGAAGAGGTATGAGTTCCCTGAAACTGAGTTGAAAGAGAAGGGAGAACCATGTAGCCTGGGCCACCATGGAGAAAAAAGGCGTATGGTGACTACTTCTCTCTTGAGCTTGAATAAATTGCTCAACAAGAGAAAAAATGGAGGGAATGCATATAGACACAAAAAACACTTTCACCAAAAGGAAATATTGAAGGTATATTGAACAAAAGACACAAGCAAAGACCAGTCTTAACGGAGGAAAAAGCCTCAGACAGGGGCCCACCCACCTCCACAATGGTGGAATAACGGTGTTCAGGCGATCACTTCACTGGCATAAAACCTCCTACTGTAATGGTCATAGCAATGTGTCAAAAAATTGCTTTCAGAATTGAGTGATGCAGAAGAAGATAATAATAACTTAACTTTCTCCTTAAGGATCGGAACACCAACGATGGCCAGCGTTTCACTGTCAAGCTGCCTCAGGGTGTAAACAAATCCGATCGCACTCTCTTACGGACGCCACTCGCGTCTCAAAAGATCAATATACCTTCAATATTTCCTTTTGGTGAAAGTGTTTTTTGTGATTATTAGTGATATTCACCATATCCGAGTTTTTGTGCTATAATTTTGGGAATGCATATAGAAACATACCCTGAAGGTGCAGATTGTCCATATGAACCCCCCATGCAGAAAAAGATGCAGTCATGACCATGCAAGGAGGGGACAAATAAAAAAGGGAGATCTCCAGAAGACTAGAGGAGATCAGCCATAATTGAAGCAGATGAGACGATGTCAGAGATATACATGCTTTGAGAGACGATCCCTCTCCTGAGATCACTGGAAAACAAAACTCCACTGAGGAATACAAAAATGTAGTACTACCCGTGGCATAATAGGAACAGGGAAAACCCTGTTGCTCAGAAGAACCATCATGTGTCTGTCAGAAAGGAGTTGAAAAGGAAACAACTGCGGACACAGATGGATGAGAGTCTGAAAGTGAGCTGGAAGAAGAAACGCTCTCATGAGAGTGGTGTCTAGGAGTACCCCAATGAAATATAGACATGAATACGGGGAATTTAAATTCAAAGCCTATAACCAGAAGAAGGGAGATGGTCTGAGATGTTGCTTGAACCACTTCCTAAGAAGAAACTGCCTGGAAAAAACCAGATGTTTAGAAAAAGAAAAAACCTGAAGGCCGTGTGATCGAATAGATGCGGCCATCACAATTAGACACTTCATGAAGAGTCTGGGAGAAAAAGCCAGATATAAAGGAAGGATCTATACTGGTAATGACAACGGCTGAGTTGAACTGAAAAATATATACTGGAAGCCGTATGAATTGGAATATGTGGAGGCTTCCCTGAAATACATGAAGCAGAGACATGAGGTCTAAATGAGGAGAAACTAGTCCTGAAGTACCTCTCGACTAGAAAAAGGATAAGAGCTTTGAGATCTTAGAAAAACATCACAGTTCTCCGGAGTACTTGAGAATCAAATAGAAAAGGGATAGAATCCCTAACTCCACTAATCGAAGAGAATCCATCGAGGACAATCAGCAGAAAAAACAAGGAAGGACTGTACAAGATCCAAAATAGACTCTCTTGGAAAAAAGGGGTTGCGAGCAGGGTGAAAACATTGAGTATCGAAAACCTGCCCTATAAAGAAAAGCCAGAGAACTAAGGCTCTTAGCGATGCATAAGGAACTGAAAGTCTCTGAATGAGAAAGACAGGAAAAAATTTAATTGCAAAACTTTGCAAAATTGTGAAAGGGAAGACTGCTATTTGGAAGCATGTCCCAGCCTGGCCCTGAAAGCACCAAAAAAGTCGTTCCCCAAACAAGGCAAATTGACTAGCCTGTCCTGGTGGGTGATAGTAAAAACAGACACTCAAAGTCAGACCAGACCTGTAAGAACAGAAAAAAGGTGCTGAAAACATAGACACTGTACATATAAGCAGAGAAAATGAAATGTGGTAACGTGGAACATGGGCACAAACGTATGCCAAATAAAATAGACAAAGGACTATTTAGGCAACATAGGAATCTAGTAAGCCTATTTTGCCAACCATTCCTAGCCCTGTCCACTTTGCCCAGAAAAACAGATGTCTACACACTAGCCTGTAGAATGGACTCCACCAGGAGGGATTCTGTGAAACAAACTTATTATTTCTAAAGGCATATCAAACAAACCTTGTGTAGATAACTATAAAGCAAGGAATATAAAAGTCCTTAGTCAAGGGAAGGACAGTACAAAGTCAACTTCCAAGGGAATGACACAAGGTACAAACAGTCCCCTAAGGAATCTGTAAAAAAATATATGCTCAACCCTACTGAAGTGAAAAGAGAAGCATGTGGTGAAAAAACCCACCGCTTCAGAGAGAAATGGGGAGTTGTTCAAAAATCCTCCTCTCAGAAAGTCAATCCAGTGGCGTACCTAGGGTATGTGGCACCCGGGGCCCATCATTTTTTGACACCCCCCCCCCATCTATATGAAAAATATGATTTTTAGTACCAATCTACATATCGCACCACAAGAGTGTACCTAGGAAAAGGCTGCATCTTAAACATTGCAGTGAGCACTAGAACACCAACACATACATTGTAAAACTAAACAAGCCAGATCCCGCACAGTCAATTGGTCCTGTAGTCAATGCCAACTAAAAACTATGTCTTTTTCAGAACACACAGAACAGAGATACACCCTCGCCCAAAATGGAATAATCACAAACTAAAAATAGAAATATGTAGACAAAAGTTAAACTGATCCGCCAAGAAACCAGACCCTGGATACAATGCAACACCACAAAAAACAGTAACACATGTCCTCTAATACAGTGCAAAATATAAAGACAGTAGATGTAAATTTGAAAAACCTGATACATAACAATCACCACTTTATAAATTAACAAATAAAAATAAAACAAATAATGAGAAATAAAAAAATACCATTTTATTGGACTAATCCCCGTAAGCTCGGTCCCCATCCCCGCAAACCACCTGATTCCATCCACACAAGCCTTGAATTGTTTATATTAAAGTATAAAAAGAAACAATATTCTGTACAATTGTCAATTTATAAATCAGCGTCTTCTCCCCACTCTCTTCCCCATTTCCCTTCAGCATCCTCAGCCCACTCTCTCTCCACTTTCCTTCAGCGCACGCACATAAAAACAAGCAAGTAATTTTATATCATTTTCATTCTATTCATTCATAGAAATTAAAGTCTAGATAATGCCAGTCACATAACAAAACATGATTTTACAAAAATAATTCCCTGCAGTCAAGCCTGCAAGGATTACTAGATGTCTTTCAGCAGTTCCCCTCCCTCCCTCCCCCTTACCTTTGTGGCCAAGTCAAAATGATCTACCAACAATAAAATTTTAAAAACACAAAGCACGCTGTACGCAGAGAAAATGTTAATTATCATTTATATTCCACGGATTTTCAAAGAGGTCAAGGCAGATGACTTTATGAAATGTCACCTCAGTAACAACTATACAAAAATAGACAAATATTCCCCCTCCCTTTTTACTAAACTGCGATAGCGGTTTTTAGCGTAGGGAGCTGCGCTGAATGCCCCACGCTGCTCTCGACGCTCATAGGCTCCCTGCGCTAAAAAACTCTATTGCGGTTTAGTAAAAGGGGGCCATAGTGCAAAATATAGACAGCAGATATAAATTTTCAAAACGGACACATTTTGATCACTAAGTTGAAAATAAAATCATTTTTCCTACTTTTTTGTCTGGTGATTTCATGAGTCTCTGGTCCTTCTTCTGGTCCTTCTTCTTTCTCTCTCCCCCTGGCTCCCCTCTTTATTTCTGCCTTTCTTTCTCTCTCCTCCTGGCCCCCCTCTTTATTTCTGCCTTTCTTTCTCTCCCCTTGGTCCCCCTCTTTCTTTCTGCCTTTCTTTCTCTCTCCCCCTGGCCCTCCTCTTTCTTTCTGCCTTTCTTTCTCTCCCCCTTGACCCCCTCTTTATTTCTGCCTTTCTTTCTCTCCCCTTGGTCCCCCTCTTTCTTTCTGCCTTTCTTTCTCTCCCCCCCTGACCCCTCTTTATTTCTGCCTTTCTTTCTCTCTCCCCCTGGCCCCCCCTCTTTATTTTTTCCTTTCTTTCTCTCTCCCCCTAGCCCGCACAAAGCCATCGTGCCGATTTCTCCACTTCCACGATTCTTTCCCTACCCTCACCCCCAAGCCAGCAGCCGATTTCTTCCTGCTCCTTCCCCGATGTCCTGATGTCCTGAACTTCATCGGGCAGCAGCAGCATTCACAATTCACTGCTGTTGCCCGCTTCAGGCCTTCCTCTCTGTCGGGTCCTGTCTTCATGAAAACTGGAAGTAGGCAGGACCAGGCAGAGAACAAGGCCTGAAGCCGGTAACAGCAGCGAATTGTAAACGCTGCTGCTGCCCGAAGAAGGTAATGGAGCACCGAGGCAGTCCGCTTCTCCCCCCTCCCAGCCGAACCCCCGCTGACCCTCCTATCTCCCCCCCCCGTGAACCTTTCCGACCTTCCCAGCGAGAGCAGCAAACCTCCTTCGCGGCTTTCTCCTCCCTCTGCCGCGTTACTGATGACGTCATCAGTGATGCGGCAGAGGGAGGATAAAGCCGACGCTACTGGAGGGAGGTTTGCTGCTTTCGCTGGGAGGGTCGGAAAGGTTCACTTGGGGGAGGAGAGATAGGATGGTCAGCGGGGTTTCGGCTGGGAGGGGGGAGAAGCGGTCTGCCTTGGTGCTCCAAGGCCTGGCGCCATTACCTTTTTCGATAATGGCGCCGATGCTGCTTTCGCTGGGAGGGTAGGAGCGCGATAGGGACCGGGCCAGCTGTGCACCCCCCCCCCTAAGGCGGCACCCGGGATGGACCTCCCCCTCGCCCCCCTTGGTACGCTACTGCCCTGGGGAAACAGCCTGCAACAAGATCGCGCGATGCCAGAGATCTTTGCCTGCTTCGGCTGTTTCCTCCGCCGCGGTCCCGCCTCTCCTCTGACATCAGAGGAGGGGCAGGACCGTGGCGGAGGAAACAATCGAAGCAGGCAAAGATCTCTGGCATCGCGATCTTGCTGCAGGCTGTTTCCAGACGCGACACCCGGCGCAGGGGGGAGAACTGGACCGGACCGGGAGCACCCCCTCAGGGCTTGGTACCCGGGGCGGACCGCCCCTCCCGCCCCCCCCTTGGTACGCCACTGAGTCAATCCCAAACTCTACAGTCAGGAAGTCAATGTTGAAGGCTGAATACAGCTTAATGACTGTAAAGCTGTCCCATACCAGATTGACACTGATGCTGGCAATTTCAAAGAAGACCGGTGTCGCGGTATATGAGTCGAAATCATAGGAGACTCCTGTGAAAGTGCTACCGGTATCAAGAACTCAGCCGAATTAGTATCAGAGGAGACGGTGTCAACATGGCCGTCGGCACGAACAACTGAAAATACAGTTGAACATGTCAATGTCAACAAAGGTGCTGACATCAAGATGGGTGGCGACACCGACCTAGACGTTGACATCGATATAGGCGTCAACAAGAACAACTGAACATACAGATAAACATGTTGGTGTCGACATAAGCCGTGGACATGAAGGAAATCTGATGAAAAATGAAAACACCGGTACCACTGGCTGCATCACCGGTACCATTGATGTGGTGCTACGCTCCAAATATGAAAATGCCGGTATCAAGGCACACATCACAAGCGGAGAAAAATGGTTCAGCAGGAAAGAAAAAACACCAGTATCCTTGGCCCATGAGCCAGTACCATCGGTGTCGCTGCATGCTTACAAGATGAGTATGCCTGTATCAAGGCACTCATTGACATTGAAGCGGAGCCAGAGATGGGGCTTATCGAGGTTGTCAGGACTTGGACTCACTGCTACAATGACCAAGATCGGCAGGATTAGACTCACTGCTACAATGACCTGAAGCCCAAAGGAGAAAATGGAGATCCAACTTACCTAGAGAGGATTGGGCCCATTAATGTCAGTACGGGCTGGAAGAGCGGTGCCAGAAGTACGCTGGGCACCGGATTCCTGACGTCGGTGTGTGCCGGATTCCTGACGGCACTGACGGAAAACTGCTTCTGAAGAATCCACATAATCTTTCCTTGTGACCCTGGGCAAGTCACTTAATCCCCCCATTGCCCCAGGTACATTAGATAGATTGTGAGCCCACCTGGACAGAGAGGGAAAACTGCTTGAGTGCCTGAATAAATGCATGTAAACCGTTCTGAGCTCCCTGGGAGAATGGTAAAGAAAATTGAATAAATAAATAAAAAAAAATGAAAATGTGCTGGTGAGGGAAGAGCAGGGGAAGAAGAAAATGGCAAGGCCGAGGACCCGACATTGCTAGAACCACAGAAGGATTTCTGTGAAGACAATTTCCCCAGCAAAACAACCGTGCTGATGGAAATGGAGAAAGGAAAAACCTGCATGGAAAAACAGCCATAAGGTGGGGAGAAACAGTATGGCGACCCATAAGGCCCCACCAAGCCTAACCGACGACGGTAAAATAAAAATAAAGAAACTAGAAATGTTTAGTTTTGGGGTTTTTTTTAAACTAAAAGTGAAAGAAAAGAAAAAAACTGACTAAAAAATCAGAAAATCCTGAGAGCGGGAAGGCAGCGAAAAGAAATTTTTCAACAGCTGTTGAAACGCGACTTCTTAGGCCCGCAGAAACTAAGAAACTGAAGGACCGCACGCCCTCATCGGGCGGGCAGGCACTTGCGTATGCGCGGTTTGGGCTATCGTGAACTTTTTGAATTCTTAAAGTGGCAATACACTTTTTAAAGAGCAGGTGTCCTCCAGCTGCATTGCTACCACTAGGGGGTGGAATATTTTCAGTCGCTTAGGACAGGTATGTTCCCTGGAGTCCTGCAGAACTTGCCTGTCCCTCACAATTGAAAAATGTGACAGTAAAACAGCACCCTCTATTGGTGAGACTGTGGGTGGAGGACTCCTGCTCAGCTTAGAGGGAACAGTGGTTCACGTCACCCATCAGTGAGAATATGGTGCCTGCTTGTCCTGGGATAATGTATATACCGGTATATCAGCCCAATCCCATGGGAGAAAATTTACAACAAAAAATAGTTTACAATGGAGAAAATCAAGACTTGAATTAGCCTTAGGAAGAAGACAATCTAAAGAATTATTAATCAGGAATTGGGAGTGGTGGAGACAAGGTCTGTATTTAAATGCAAGAAAGCATGGACAAGCACATAGGATCTCTTAGGGGGAGGAAGAGATAACAGATGATTTGGATGGGCAGACTGTATGAGCCTGTGGTCTCAAACCCGCAGCCTGGGGGCCAAATGCGGCCGCTAGGTACTATTTTGAGGCCCTCGGTATGTTACCGTTGCCCGCCTCACTGCTGTAACCTCACACAAGCGCTTTCCTGCGTCCTTACGCAATTGTGACGTGGAGTGGGGAGGAGAATCGTGTACAGACGCAGTAAAGCGCTTGCATGAGGTTACAGCAGTGAGGCAGGCAACATTCCAGAACGTAAGGTAACCATTGGAGGCAGTGCAGCTTGTGCGTGTGTACGTAATCTCATGAACTCTTGCGGAATTCGGCACCTTTCCTGGTGGTGACTGCTTGATGTAAGATGGCAGTTGTGTCCGGTACTGGAGGAGGTAAGAGCTGAAGGCGGTTGCAGACACGATCCCCGGACACTTAAGGCACAAGTTTCCAGGCACAAAAAAGCCTAGAGTACTACACCAAAATCTTGTCTCTTGCAGTTGATACTTTAGATTAGAATCTAAATCACAATTTTGCATGAGGTAAAACTCTTTATACTTTATAAATCTTTCCTGAATTGCCTCTGATAATTTCAGCTAAACACAACTGAAAGCAGTGCAACATACAGAAAGTGAAAAACTATCTAAACTTCACTTTCTGCATGTTGCACTGCTTTCAACTGAAATTATCAGAAGCAATTAAGGAAAGATTTATAAACTATAACGAGTTTTACCTCAAGCAAAGTTGTCATTTCTGTAATAAGACATTAACTATTTTTTTCTGCGGCCCTCCAAGTACCTACAAATCCAAAATGTGCCCTGCAAAGGGTTTGAGTTTGAGACCACTCGTATATGGCCTTTATTTTCCATCATTTTCTATGTTTCTGTCAGGTACCATGGCACAGAGGGAAGATGCTTAACAGAATAAGGAATGCAGAGGAAAAAGGATGGCGGACACAGCGAAGAAATATCAAAAAGTGTTAAGAACCCCCCCCCCCCTGAGAAAAGCAAAAGAGAAACTGGGATGCTCAGACAACAAAGGTAGAAAAAAGTACTTTATTAAAATGAATGTATTATGTCAACTTTGGGAAATGTGCATCTCTGATATCTTGCATTTTATTTTCTATTTATTTTACTAAGACAGGCTTTGTATACAGGTTTAGAATGTATTTGCTTTAGCCAGAATTTGTTTACTGGAGTTCTGAAAAAGTTCCTCCTCCCCCATCCCAAGTCCCGACTACCTTGGGAGCTATGGCATTATAGGTGGCCCATCTTAATTTTTCCACTTGGGGCCCCCATTCAGTCCTAGCTATGCTACTGTGTTCCATCTAGTATATTTTAAGTTAAATCCTCCGGGGGAAAAAAAGAATTACAGACCAAAAGTTTGAATTGTTTTCCATTATTATTTTAAAACACTAAAGAAACAAAAACATAATGACCGATAAAGACCATAGTCTATCCAGTCTACCCATACACATTGCAGCTTCCTTCTCAGGTCCAAGCAACAGAATTAAAGAGAAAACTCTAACAACGCAGTAAAGTAGAAATATTTCCTTGTAATGACTTTGAACAGTAAATGCAATCTTCAAATGAGATAAAATTACATTCTGAAAACAAGCCAAAGTAACCATTATTAAAAAAAAAAAAAAAAAGTTAATCTGAACCCTAGAAAATTAGTGAATTACAGATCAATATCTAGTTTCCTATTTCTAGGGAGGATTATTGAAACGTGGTGGTAGACAGTTTATGGATTTTGAAGAGGATGAAAGACTTTTGGATGTTTGTCAAGTTTGTTTCATCAAGTTCATGGAACTAAAACAGCTGGAGCCTGATTCAGCCTGATGTTAGATTGGGTGCTGCTAGGTGCCCTAATCACGGACGTCTAACTTACCCCACCCCTCCCTTTTACAAAACCGCAAAAGCGATTTTTAGTGCAGGCCGGTGTACTGAATGCTCTGCACTACTCCTAACACTCATAAAAACTCTGAGTGTCGGGAGCAGTGCATTCAGCATGCCAGCCACCACTAAAAACTGCTTTTGCAGTTTTGTAAAAGGGGGGTGGGGGGTTAATTCTACATAGAACTAAATTGTTTTTAATTAGTTTTAATGGTTTGGTCATTGACCATGCCATTAAAAACTGATTAAACAACATTGTTTTAATGATATAGGTTTTGCGTGGAATACTGCAAGGCACCCTATGATGCCTGATGCCTAACATGGTTAAGGGTGGAGGGTAGGCGTGGTTGACTTAGGCATCTGAGTTAGGCGCCTGCCAAAGAGATGCCTAGGGATGCCTAAGCACGCCTAGGTAACGCTGTGTGATTTTATAAGTGGCGCTAGCGATTGCTTGACAACCATGCTGACCGGTGCCATTTACAGAATCAGGCCCTTAGTGTTGGGGGATAGTAGGATTTTGCATGTGTTAATACCCCTTAAAGAAAATTAGTGCAAACAAAATCAGTTTAATATCTCTTGCCCTATATATTATCGCACTTAAAGTAAATTAGTGCATGCTAAAAATACTTGTATGTACACAAATATTTTTAAAAAGCCAAAATAGATGTCTGAAAATTGGGGGGAAAAAAGTCTGAAAATGAACCAAAAATAAATCACACTGAGAGGGGAGGGGGGAGGGGATGAAGCAGGATGCAGAGGGCTGTCCTGTGTTGACTGACAATGCAATTACTCTCTCGGGATCTTGCCAGGTACTTGTGACCTGGATTGGATCCTGTTGAAAACAGGATACTGAGCTTGATGGACCTTCGGTTTGTACCAGTATGGCAACTCTTATGTTCTTACCTGCTATTTGGTGAAGGATGGGGGTAAAGTTGACATGCCTTTGCAGGGTGGGGGAAAGGAGAAAAGGACACTAGATCTGAGAGGGTGGTAAGAGAGGAGGAAAGAATACATCAGCAACTTGAGAGTTTAAGGGAGGGGCCAGAAATTGGTTTGATTGGCTCCTACAACCAAAAAGGTATTTTGCTGCCCTTGCAGAACAGAGAGTTGGAAGAAAACTGCAGGAGAATTTCCTTTGATTTTCGCATTTCTCTGTTGCTTAAAAAAAGGTTTTTTTGTGGGTTTGTGGCTGTTATACTAATAGAACTAAAGAGCTTTTTTTCTGACACTAAAAGCATAGAAACATAGAAGATGACGGCTACAGCCCATCAAGTCTGCCCACTCTGTTTACCCACCCCCTGTCTATGCCCTAATGTCCCAATTTCCTTATCTTGACCCTCGTAGGGATCCCACATGGGTATCCCATTTATTCTTTAAGTCTGGCATGCTGTCTGCCTCGATCACCTGCACTGGAAGCTTGTTCCAATGATCAACCACTCTCTCTATGAAGAAATACTTTCTGGTGTTGCCATGAAATTTTCCGCCCCTGAGTTTGAGCGGGTGCCCTCTTGTGGCCGAGGGTCCCTTGAGAAAGAAAATATCATCTTCCACTTCGACACGTCCCATGAGGTACTTAAATGTTTCGATCATGTCTCCCCTCTCCCTACGTTCCTCGAGAGTGTAGAGCTGCAATTTGTTCAGTCTCTCTTCGTACGAGAGACCCTTGAGCCCCGAGATCATCCTGTTGGCCGTCCGCTGAACCGATTCAATTCTGCGCACATCTATACTGTAATGTGGCCTCCAAAATTGCACACAATACTCCAGATGAGGTAATTGACCATGCCATTAAAAACTGATTAAACAACATTGTTTTAATTATATAGGTTTTGCAGTGTCATTACTCATTTGCACCATCACTCTGATGGACGGTTAGGACCAGAGGATGTAACACAAGTTACCCTTTTTGGGTTATCTAGTGACAACTCTGTGTTAGGGGTTTTGTGATTTTTCCTCAGGTGCGACTTGTGTTTACTGAGGGTCCTCCGTCTTATATTGAATTATATTGAACTATCTTGGTTGTTTGAAGTTTCACTACTTTATTATATCAACTGCTATTGGCTTTACACACATAGGGAAAGATTTTTGGTTCCTTCAAAGAGGGAATTGAGTCAAACAGAATAAACATTCTGCTTGAAACAGCAGCATGGAATCCTTATGGATAGAAATTCCATGTGAGAGGGGAAAGAGTATACTAGTGCAAAGAAGAGTAACCAAAATGATAAAGGGGATGGAACTCCTTTTATATGAGGAACATCTAAAGAGATTAGGGATCTTCCGCTTGGGAACAGATATTTGAGGGAAAATATGATTAAGGTGTACAAATTTCTGAGTGCTGTATTACAGGTAATGGTGAATCAATTTTTTACTCTTTCAAGAAATACAAAGACTTTGAGACACTGAATGAAGTTACATGGCAACAGTTTTACAATGAATAGGAAGAAGTATTTTTTTCACTTAACCAATAGTTAAGCTCCTGAAATCATTGTCAGAGCATGTGGTTGCAGCATGTGGTTAGCATGTGGTTAGCATATCTAGATTTAAAAAAATGTCTAGACAATTTCCTGGAGGAAAAGTCCATAGTCTGCTATTGAGATAGATATGGAGGAAGCCACTGCTTGCCCTGGAATCTTGCTGTTATTTAGGATTCTGCCAGGAACTTGTAATCTGGATTAGCTACTGTTGAAAGCAGGATACTGGGCAAGATGGACCACAGGTCTGACCCAATATGACTATTCTTATGTTAAGATGAAAGGCAAGGGGTTACAGCTGATTAGAAATTGTTGATAACTGAAATAGGAGAGCATTGGGTCTGCATATAACCCTCTCCTTTTACAAAGGTGTGGTAGCGGCGGCCATGCGGCAAACATTCTGACAGCCATTGAATCCCTATGGACGTCAGAGTGATTACCATGGCACACCGAAATAATCGCCTTTAAAAAAGGGGGCCATAATTTGGAGGAAAGACATGGGAATTAGGAATATATCATGAACTAAGTGGCATTCTGCAGTAACCTCTCGGACTGCCTTTAAAAAAATGGTATCATAAGGCAACCCCATTGCAATATATATTTTCAGTGACAGTGGGGCCTTTTTGCTAATATGTGCTAGAGCAGTGTTTCTCAACACGTGGTATGCGTGCCATTAAGAGTACACGGCATGGCTGCTGTGGAGAATATTCCCTGCCAACCCGTCCATCGAAGCCAGGCTGCTGTCACTGGGGATCCATCCTAGCTGACCACCCCACCCACTGAAGCCATTGCAGGGGAACCCTGCCCACTCCCCCCTCCCAATGCCGACTCACAGGGCTTCCCTCTGATGTCAGAGTTGACATCAGAGGAAAGCCTTCCAGGTCAGCAGGGGGGCCGTGGGGGTGTTTCCCCAGTTATCTCCTTGCCACACTCACTCCTTCTGCCTTCAGCGGCTTGTTGGGGCGACTTACAGCCAGCAGCGGTTCACACGCTACACATAGCTTATATGGAAACCTTCTCTCCAATGTTGGAGCTGACATTGGAGGGAAGGCTTGTGGGTCAGCCATGTGCAGCATATGAATCACTGCTTGCACGTTCCCCCAACAAGCTGCTAATGGCAGATGGAGCAAGTGCATTTCGAACAAATAAGGGGGCATGATCTTTCTGGGACAAAAGGAGAAAGGGGGGAAGGAGCACATTGGGGCATTGGAGGGGCACAATTCTGGGACAATGGCTGGAAGGCAGTGAGGGGGGAGGGGCAAGAATTTGACTCAGAAGGAAGGCAGGTGGCATGAACATGGGGCACAGAAGGGAGGGAGGAAGGGGCACTAACTTGGTACATAGGAGGAAGGGAATAGAAAGAGAGAATTGTTGGGCATGAGTATGTGAGTGAGAGGGTAAGAGTTGGTGGCATATGGGGAAAGGAAAAAAGAGGAAAATTGGGCATAGAGAGAGAGAGGAGAGAGGTAGAGATGCATAGGGAAGAGAAGGATGAGAGGGAGAAATGTTGGATATGGTGGTGGAGAGGGAACAGAGGGAGAGATTGAAGGGGATGCAAGAGGGAGGAATATTGAACATAGTGGAGAGAGAGATGTGGCATGGTGCTGGAGAGGGGTGATAGGAGAAATAGGCATAGGGCTGGTGGGCAGTGGTGAAAAATGCTGCACATGGTCCGGGGGATGAGAGACGGAGAAATGTTGGACTCCTGGAGGGACAGAGAGATGTTAATTGGGGAAGGGACTAAAGTCTGGAGGAGAGGAAGCATGCAGGAGGCAGAAAGAAAGAAATATTGGATGTACAGTCAGAAGGAAGTGCAACCAGAGACTCATGAAATTACTAGCCAACAAAGGTAGGAAAAATGATTTTATTTTCAATGTAGTGATCGAAATGTGTCCATTTTGAGAATTTATATCTGCTGTCTATATTTTGCACTATATTTTTCTGTTTTTCTATAGTTGTTACTGAGATAACATTGCATATTTTAAAGTCATCTGCCTTGACTTCTGTGACCCCCCCCAATATAAATGATAATTAACATGTTCCCTGCATACAGTGTACTTTTTAATTTTGCGGTTACCATTATGTATTAATAAGATTACATTGTGTGTACATGAAAAATGGATGGAAGAAATTGCATTACAATTAGTACTATTATTATAGGAGTGGGGTCTGGGGTAGAATCTAGGTGGGTCTGAAGTGGAGCCTGATCAGGTCTTGGGCAGAGCTTGGGTGGGGGTACTCAGTTGATATTTGTTAGACTTAGGGGGCAGTAGCATACCAAGGGGGGGAGGACGGCCCCGGGTTGCTGCTGCACAGGCAATGTTGCTGCTGCACAGGCAACTGTGGGGAGGGGGAGAAATGCTGCTGCTGCACAGGGAAGGGGGGGAGAGAAATGCTGCTGCTGCTGCACAGGGATGGGAAGGGAGAGAAATGCTGCTGCTACACAGGGAAGGGGGGAGATAAATGCTGCTGCTGCACAGGGAAGTGGTAGGGAGAAATGCTGCTGCTGCACAGGGAAGGGAAGGGGGGAGAGAGAAATGCTGCTGCTGTAACACCCAATTGAGGAGAGAGAGGGAAGGAGGGAAAAGGAAGACAAGGGAGAGGAACCAGAGATGCCAAGTCCATGGGAAAGAGGGAAAGGAAAGGAGATAGCAGACCATGGAGGGGGAGGGAGAGATGCAAGGGCATGGGGGGAGGGAAGTAGATGGATGCCAGACCAATGAGGATGAAGGGAGAGATGGAATGAGGAGGCATAAAGTTTCTGGAAGGGGAATAGAAGGAGAGAAGATGCCCTATAGAAGGGGCAGAGAGTGGGTAGATGGTGGATGAAAGGAAGAGAGTGACAAGAAGATGAATAAAGCAGAAATCAGAGAAGACAAGGTAGAAAAAAATTCTATTTATTATTTTTTTTTACTTTAGGGAAGATACATAGCTGTTTCTGTGGTTTTCTGTGGTTTTCTGTGTTTATGTAGAGCCCAGCTTCTTGGTGGTTCAATTTAACGTTTGTCTATGTATTCCTATTTTATCCCCCCTTTTACAAAACTGTAGAGCGTTTTTTAACACTGGCCGTGGTGGTAGCAGCTCTGAAGCTCAGAATTCTATGAGCGTCAGAGCTGTTACCACCGTGGCTAAAATGCACACTACAGTTTTGTAAAAGGGGCTCACAGGGCGGGGAAGGGCAGGTGAAAAACGGTGTTCGGGGCAGACAGATCGGGGCAGCAGCAAGCAGATCGGGGGCAGCGGCAGGCAGATTGGGGGCAGCGGCAGGCAGATCAGGGCTGCAGTAGGTGTTCGGGGCTGCAGGAGATCGGGGCTGCAGGAGAGTCGGAAAGACATTTGAGTTGATCTGTCAGCCCAGTCAGATCGTGAATTTTGTGTTGTGAATCGCGTCCCCGTCTACTTTGCATGCGTTTCTCCTCATTTGCATGCACGGATTCAAATCGGATCGCAGGAGAGGTTAGTGAATGGGACCCCGAAGGAAATCTGGTCGCAAAGGGGCTGCAAACCGATTGGTACACGATCGGTTTGCTTTTTGAATCTAGCCCAAAGTTCTTTGAAAGACATTGTAATAATAAGCGTCATTAATTCATTTTCCATAATGTAAGTGCAGTCTAATCTCTTACAGCCTCTCAGATGACATAGTCAGACTGCAAAAAAAACCCAAAACAACAACCACCAAACAACCCAACAACAACATCTTAATAGACCAGTAAAATGTTCACCACAAACCCTTTTGCAGTAAAGAAAATCCTGTCCAGGGACAAAAATGACTCATCAATGCCAGTGAAGAAAAATAAATCTGCTTAATTAGGCAAGAGTGCTTCTTTCATTGATTTCTCTATCAGCTTCCATGACAACCAGGAATATGCATTTACAATAATAGGAGACAGCAAAACTGGCGGAGTCCAATTTGTATTAAAGACTTCCTAAGGTTATCCCACTATTTTCGGTTAGACCCGACCCTTGCCTTTGTTACGTATTTAACACGCTGACAAATAGGCTTTATTTACTTTTATCACTTTTTTAAAAAATGCTACAAAAATAATATGATTTCCCCACCCCGAGCCACGGAAGCATTTTAAGAAAACAAGATGGAAATCCGACCAGTCTGGCTTTCCTGATTGCTTGTTAGCAGAAAAGCAAGCCTAGCCCAAAACCCTGTGATAGATAGTACGCCAAGGCGCCCCACCCGTGCCATCTGCAAGAGCGTGGGGGTCGCCTAATGCAGCATTTGCGGATTCTCTGCCTTCCCCAGGATCCGGGAGCCTTGACTGAGCCCTTCTGCAGCCTGCCCTGGCTATGCCTAGTGATGCAGCGCCACCCAGCAGCCGCAGCGTGGTCCAGACGCTTCTGCTAAGGAAGAGCAGCTGCCGCCGAGCCGCCTCCGGATCTTCTCCTGCTCCTGGGAGGAAGACGGAAGGCAGCGCCGCTCGAAGAAAGGTGTAGAAATGACACCGGATTTAGGATCATCTACGGGCGTTGAAAATGCATCAGCCTTACTAAGAAACGTTCACTGGGACCTTCGTAGCTTGGATTTACTGGTAGAAAATGAATTCCAGGGTTCCACAGCTTCCAAAGTCCTCAGGATCAACAGCGGTTTAAGTCGGATCCATCGCAAAAGGGAATTTGATTTGTAAAAAAACAAATCCCAACCCTTTCCTTCAAGCCGAACCTGGCTGTTTTCGCCCTGTCAAGTCCCATCCCTTTTACCCTTTATATTGAATAGTAGCCTAGTGATTTCCCAGGAGCGGTTAAAAAAACGCTGCTTTTTAAAGTGGGATTGAGGCTTAAACAGTAGTACTGTACTGTGTTTCATAGCTACCTTCAAAGGCTGGAAGGATCAGCCTGCTGTAGTACTTTGCAGTAAAGTTAATCACCCAGCAAATCAATTACTGTGTCAAACAATTTGGGCTGCCCTTTAAGCTCGTTCACTGTCAATATATTTAACCTTTATGCAAGAATATGGTGGGGTGGGTTTTTTTTTTTAAAACCACAATTAAATCTATTCCTTAATGTGTGCCTGGCAAAACCATATAGCTTTATTTTAATACAAAATTTTGGTGAATGTGTGGCAAACTGAGCACCAACATGTCTTCTGAGTGCAAGATATCTTGGAAAAGGTTAAAACAGACTTTACCATACTTAACTAACTTAAGCTGCATTAGTTGATGGTATACACTTATTTCAGCAAAATAGCCTTATGTGGGATGCCTAAAGCATTCAGAATTAGTTTTGCCATCTGTGCATGCTAAGTACAGTATGTGGGTATTTTTTTAGCCTTTTGGAGGGGGTATATCAGGGGTGAAGATTGGGTGTGGATGTGCTAATTAGCTAGCACACTGACATCTGTCATACTAACCGGTTATTAGTGCTGTCCGATTCAGGAAAAAAAAATTGATTCGATTCGATTTGGCCAACTGAATCGATTTTTCGATTCAATACGATTCGATTCACTTTCTATGACACAGCTTTTTAAGTTTAAGCATTTTCAACATTTTATTTAACCACGGCAATATAATGTCAAAGATAATATAGCTTTAAAATTAGCTAGAAAAATGGATTACATGAATTACATTTTCTAATTCCTATTTGGAAATATTAGTTTGTCATTCTCCCTCTATATGCTATTATCGTCCCCCATCCTAATTCATCATCTGGGCAGCCTGTGCCCAGATGCATCCTGAGTTTGACATCCCAGTACACCCCCACCCCTCCTCCTGTAAGCATATCACACCTGTTTTCTGCCCTTTTTTCTCTGCCATTGCTGTTTTCTGTGATGTGCAACAGTGGCACTAAAGTGGACAAGATGCCATGGGACCTTCTATAATGCAGCACTGCTATACCTTCTGCTGATGCTGATGCCAATCACACCCCTCTCTAAAGTCACTTCCTGTTTTTGAGGGTGTAGAACCGACAGTGTGTATAGCAGCATTGCATTTTGGAAGGTCCCATTGTGGGAACCATCAGAAGTGTGGCAGCTTCCAAGAAATCTAGGGCTAGATTCATGAACTTGCCCGATTGGGACTGACCCGTGCCCGATCCGAGCAGGTCTGATGAATTCTTGAAAATCTAATATGCATATGGGAGCGATTGGAGGATCGCCGACACATGCGCAGACCATCTGTAGATGCGTCTAGACCCGTCCGCCAAAGTGAATCGATTCGAATCGTGAATCGGGCAGTTCTACTAGTTAGTGCATCTATAACACAGTAGCCCAATAGGAGGTAGTAACTGCTCCCGCATACATTTTTTATGGCCATGCGTTAATGCTAATATTATCACAGCCATATATTTAAGAAATTGAAAAATAAAAAAAGCTCTTTTTGAAGGCCTTGCTAAAAATGGGAGTGTGTGGTGCAATGGTTAGAGCTACAGCTTTGCCACTCTGAGGTTGTGGGTTCAAATCCCACAGTGCTCCTTGTGACCCTGGGCAAGTCACTTAATCCCCCAATTGCCCCAGGTACATTAGATAGAGTGGGAGCTCACCGGGACAAATAAGGAAAAATGCTTGAGTACCTGAATAATTTGTAATCTGCATAGAATTGTAGGATATGTGGAATATAATTTTTTTTTTAAGTCCCACTTAAGAGCAAGCTAAGCCCATTAAGTTGTGCTAAGGGTTTTCAGTATTGTGTGGTAATTGCCAAAGTCATCAGTCAGTAAATACAAAATGTTTTAACTATTGGGTTTTTCCAGGAGTTCCTATTCAATTAATGCAGAGAATTATTTTTTTAAACATGTGTAACCTTTTCTTACCTGGCATAGCTGAACTGACAGCCTCTTTTACAAAGCTGCGTGGCAACAGCCCCGAAACCCTTTAAATCTCTATGGGCTTCGGGGCCATTAGCGCAGTGCAGTGAGTTACAGGACTTATATGACATATCAGAAGTTTATAGGGAGTCAGAAGTAGGACTAGTTTCTACTAGGAGGCTATAGGTACAGAGGTAATCCACTCACTTCATGTTCTTGCTCTCAAGAAGCCATTGCAGGCCAGAAATGTAACTGAACTAAAAGGGCTTACTTGGATTCCACAATTGACTTTTCTTAAAAACAGACTGTGGAGGATCAGTTAATCTCTCTGGGATGTCTATGGTTTGGTTTCCTGTCTTTGGGGATTTATTCACTAAGGGCCCCTTTTATTCACTAAGGGCCACAGTAGCAATGCCGTCGCAGTAAATTTATTTATTTATATACCACTTAAATCCTAAGTGGTTTACATTCAGGTACTTTATCAAATTACCCTATCTGTCCCGGAGGGCTCAAACTCTATCTAGTGTACCTGGGGCAATGAGGGGATTAAGTGACTTGCCCAGGGTCACACGAACAGCAAGGGATTTGAACCCACAGCCTCAGGGTGCTGAGGCTGTAGTTCCAACTCCTGCGCCACACACTCCCAAATGCACCAAAGTCCATTTAATTCCTTTGGGCTTCAATAGAAAAGGGGCCCTAAATTGTTCCCTTTGAAAAATAACTAGGACTGAATGCCTAATTTCAGGTTCCTAAATTTTGGGATGTTATGGAAGTAGAATTAAGGTGAGACCTAGCACTCGCTGATTTTTGCAACTACAATTACTACTACTAATACAAAAAATAACTTAGACCATTGTGTACTAATATGAGAAAAGACTTAAAGTGCCCCTCAAGCTTCCATTTTTATTTAATATACTGCCTAGACAAGCCATCTAGGGAGTTTATAATATAAATCATATCATAACAAGCAAAGTATTAGAGAGAAAATAAGAAAGAATGTAATACAATTCATGTGTAGGAAAAAGAAAGGAACGAGGATCACCCCATGTGTAAAATAGCACCAAATTTTAAGTGTTTCGTGCAATTTTTCACAGGAACCACACTTTTGCAAAGTATACAGTGTTAACTTTCACATGAAGTCTGTTTTAAGTGAGTTTCTTTAAATTTGCTATTAATGAACTGCTTTGATGCAAAATCATACAAAACAGCTCATTAATGCCAATTGGGTCATTCCATGTCAAGTGGACCAGGAGCCCACGCTCGACCCCCCCTTGAAATCCAACCAAATTTTATAGGGGTGTTGTCTAGGGTCTCAAATGAAACTATGCAAAAATTTTGGGATCTATCTCAATTTGGTCAGGAGCTAGGGGTGGTTGAATAAAAGCAATCGATCCACTCCCATGTCTCGTGTGACCTAAAACGCCAACTTTGCTTATGCACGGCGGCAGTAGGAAAATACCTAGGTGTCTGAAATGTAGCAGTTTGGTACAACACCTTGGGGCATGTCTCTGTGCCAAGTTTGAAATCTTTTGCGAACATGCTTCCATTTCTACAGGTCAGCAAAGTCGTCAAAAAAATTCACAAATGAAAATTTTTGGCAAAGTTTGACTCCATACTGCTGCTGGTAGGTAAGTCAGCTGAGGGTACAACTTTATCAGCAGACATGTACCATGTGGTACTTCCAATATTTGCAATATGAGCTTTTACAGTCAAGTGAAGCTGAAGATTTGACCATTCAAAAATATGTCTTTATGCATTTATGCAAATTTTCACTGTTTTTCAGATTCAAATGTCTCTAATGTGTAGGTTTTTTTTTTTTTTTTTTTTTTTTTTATATATCATTTGAAAGAGCATGTTTTTTGCTACAGAAGCTATCCTGTTTCATCTTGGACCCCGACCTTTCTTTGGTGAGAATTAAAGCTTCAAAGATAAGCATTAGTTGTATATGCGCACGAATGTTTAATATTGAAAAGAGGCATGTTTAACACAAACCATGTTGTATGCAAATTCTCAAGGTACATGAAGTTTCACAGTTAAGTTCAGATTGTTACTGTTTTTTTTAATCCCCTTTCCTGTATCCATGCATTTTCATATACCAACTTCCAGTGGCGTACCAAGGGGGGGGCGCAGTCCGCCCCAAGTGCACACTCCAAGGGGGTGCACAGCCGGCCATGTCTGGAACCTTTCACGCTGCTCTAAACAGCACCTCAGCGTGGCTGCCGTACTTATTCTGGAGCAGAGTCAGCAGCCGCGCTGAAGTGCAGGAAGGTCCCGTGATGACTGCATCTGCGCCGGAAGAAATAAGTGATGTCGGAGGGGGTGGACCGGCAGCCGCAATTATCATGGGACCTTGCCGCAACTCCCTGCATCTGCTGGCCCACCCCCCTCCGACGTCACTTACTGCTTCCGGAGCAGAGGCAGCAGAAGTAGTCATCGTGGGACCTTGCTGATTTGGATGGAGAGAGAAAGGAGCATAGCAGGGTGGTGGAAGGAAAAAAAGGGGTCAGGGTGGTATGGAAGCGTGGTGAAGGGTGAGAAAGGGGGGTCAGGGTGGTATGGAAGCATGATGGAGGGAGAGAAAGGGGGCAGATGCTGATGGAAGTGGGGGGAAGGGAGAGAAGAGAGTGAAATGCCAGACCATGGGGTTGTGGGAGAGGGAAGGAGAGGAAAGGAGAGAGATGCCAGACCATTGGAGTTGGGAAGGGAAGAAGATGGATGCCAGACTAATGGGGGTGAAGGGAGAGATGGAAGGGGGAGGCATAAAGTTTCTGGAAGGGGAATAGGAGAGAAGATGCCATATAGAAAGGGCAGAGAGAGGGTAGACAGTGGATGAAAGGAAGAGAATGACAAGAAGATGAGGAAAGCAGAAACCAGAGAAGACAAGGTAGAAAAAAATTATATTTATTATTTATTTATTTTTTTTTGCTTTAGGGGAGATGCATCACTGTTTCTGTGGTGTTGCATTGTATGCAGAGTCCAGCTTCTTGGTGGACTCTTTGTCTACGTATTTTTTTTTTTCAGTTCAAAAAATTTTTTATTGGTTTTTGGAAAACATAAAAAAAAACTATCTCCCCATTTACAAAACTGTAGAGCGTTTTTTAGCGTTGGCATCTGAGCTGTTATCACCATGGCTAAAAACCACACTACAGTTTTGTAAAAGGGGAAGGGTTTGTGATTACATACTAAGCGAAGGTATTTTCTGTGTTCTGTGTGTTCAAAAAGACATGGTTTTCTGTTAGGATTGACTGTGTAGGATTGATCTGTACTAGTCTGGCTTGTTTAGTTTTGCAATGGATGTATTGATGTACTGCTCACTGCAGCATGTAAGATGCTGCCTTTTCCTAGGTACACTCTTGTATGACGTGTGGATTGTTACTAAAAATCATGTTTTTCATACAGATGGGGTGTGTGTATCAAAAAATGATGGGCCCCGGGTGTCACATATGTTAGGTAAGCCACTGCCGACTTCTACTGGTCGTGAAGATCATGACAAGTGTATTATATACCGAGACCACATATTTATCAGTTATTGATCCATTGTCTGAAAGCCATTCCCAATAGTCAGATAGTACCATATAAATTTCTAAGCTTTATTAAAGACAAAAAAGAAAAGTGCAAAAACCACACTTATTTAAAGTGCACATACATACTGACAAAGATCAGGAAATCACATAAATTCAACTTTTAACTCAGTTTCTCGCACATGGTTTTGAAAGTCTGGTCATTGTAAGCCAAAATAGCTAGTGGATAATTGTACTGTCTCTCTGCGGGGATGCCAGTGAAATGACTATGCAGGACCTTGTGGATGCAAAAAATTAACCAGGATGTCGCATTCTTCCATTGAAATTTCACATACATCACCAATCCAACAAGAATTGTCATATATGCAAGCTAAGTATTGTCCAGGTTGAAAGCTGGATGCTTGAAAGGTAGGGACACGTTCAGGATCAGTATCAGACTCTAAAACATTGCTTATGAATGAGCTGGTGTCACTTGAAATTTTGCTAATGCAGAGTCTAGCAGTGTCTATGGGCTTAAATTGGTGATTTTCTCTTGTTTCAGTCACTGTGTGGCCCATACTAAACCTTTGCTCCTGAGCAGGTCTTATTGCTTCAATATCTTCTTTAGCAATGAAGAAAAATTTGATTCCCAAGACAGATTTATCACAGAATTCAAATAGGTCCCTTGGTGTCAAAATTTGGTTATTGAGAGAGTGTTATAAGATGGCATGGGCAGCTAAATGCTTGGCTATTCCCCCAATCCCATCACATGGAGATTTGCCATGGCTGGTGCCAAAGAAGTTCCACTCAGCAGTAATTTGAAAGTCAGTATCATGGCTGCAGAGGTTAATGAACTTCTTGAAGTTTTTATATTACGCAGCAGAACCATCACTATAGTAGTGAATATGGCTTAAGATAGGCAAGACTTCCTTCAAATGCAATATAAGTTGCCTCAAAAATGCATGAACAGCAATAGTATTGTGATGCAAGTAGTCACTGATCAACATATGCATAGGCTTTGGATATCGGGATTGCAGAAGTAGACAATGAAGGCGTGTAATGTTGCTTGGCTATTTTCCCAGTGAAACCCTTGTACTGCATCCTGAACGATGAAGGAATAATTTTCAGCGAAGTCCATCAAAACAATAGCATGCCCCTCCTTTATATTTGCTTTCAGTTCCTTCAGATAAGCACTCTGGTACTTGGAAATAAAATGGTGGCTGGCCAAATTAGAAATTTTTCCAATTAATTTGGAAGTGAAGTCCT
Organism: Geotrypetes seraphini; assembly: GCF_902459505.1. Taxonomy (NCBI): domain Eukaryota; kingdom Metazoa; phylum Chordata; class Amphibia; order Gymnophiona; family Dermophiidae; genus Geotrypetes; species Geotrypetes seraphini. The sequence goes on from NC_047088.1 coordinate 208,404,603, forward strand.
CTATGGATAACTGTCGAGTTTCCAGTGTATCCCGATCAGTGTGAATCCACTGATTAAATTCAATGATATCATCTGGATCATGTTCACCAAAGAACTCAGTAAAATATTCCTTCAGAGGGATCTGCCCAGGACATATTTCACACCGCTGTAACATGCAGTTTTTTGAGTTAATATTACAGACAGTTTTATTCAGAAGCACCTAGTAGTCATCTGGAACTGAAATTGCTGAAAGCATAAGTTTCACATTCTAGTGGATTGTGTAGACACAGACTGAACGAGTCCCTGATGAACTGACTATGACACACCACTTTGGCTGAAGCTCACAGAACTTTGACAACCCAATTTCAGGCCCATGCTGACCACGATAGGTGGTGTACAGTTTCTTCAGATTGCATAATAATCTATTCTGATTTTGCACTTTTTCACCACTGATCCGAACAGAGACATAATCATTTTTGCCTAGGCATAGTCTAGAGATTGGGTTTGAGGGACTTTTGGTCTGTCCCAGTATGGCAAGTCGTATGTTCTTAATTTCAGAAATCTGAACTCTGTTATGAAGAGCATTGCAGTAATCTAATTGATTATTAGATAGATTGTGAGCCCACCAGGACACTCAGGGAAAAATGCTTAAGTATCTGAATAAATTCATGTAAACTGTTCTGAGCTCCCTTGGGAGAACATTACAGAAAACCAAATGAATAAATAATAAGGGCATAATAGTAATAACATTCAGAGCAGCTGTGCACCCAATAGTTTCTCCAAAGTTGAAAAAAATGAATGTTGAACAATGCCTGAAACATATGTTCTGAAAGTTAATTGTCGATCAAGTTGAACTCCTAGGACCTTATCTGAGGGGCTAATGTGAAGTTGGGATCCAGCTATCATAATGGGAGCAGAGAGATTTGGGTCTGCCACCTGGAGAAAACACCCTGCAATTTAATTCCCTTTTCAGTGCTTATCTTTATACTTTCTTCTTTTTTCATTTGTTTAATAATAATAATAATAACTTTATTTTTCTATACCGCCATAATCTTACGACTTCTAGGCGGTTCACAGTAAAGAGAGCTGTACAATCAGCGAATTACAATCTTAAAGATCAATGAATTACAATCTTAACAATCAGCGAACTACAATATAGTGTTAACATGTTACAGTGAAGGGGCTGGATGGCCAGCGAATTACAGAATACAAATGGAGAGGAAGACACTGCACAGACAGAGAGTACAGAATACAATTGGTGAGGGAGCGTAGTATCAGCATGAAGAGTAATAGTTTTAGAAGGAGGGAGTATTTTGACTAGGAAATAAATCTATTGAACAGAGCAGTCTTAATTACTTTCCGAAAGGCGCCGTAAGTCAATCTGGCTCTATCAATGAAAGTTGCCTAGCCGTGTTTGCTGTCTGCTAGCTTGAAACTTAAATGTTCTTTCCAGAAAGGTTCTGTATTTGCAATCTGTGATCTTCGGGTAGGCAAAAAGATTGCGATTGCTGGTTGTCCTTGTGGGAGTGTATAGTTCGAAATGAGGTGAGAGGTAGTTGGGGGCTATTCCCCACACCAGTTTATAACAAAAACAAGAGAATTTGAATAAAATTTGTGCCTCAATTGGCAACCAATGTAGAAGTTTGTAGTAGGGACTAATGTGGGACTCGTTCAGCACTATGTTTTGTGATACATTACAATGCCACATTACAAAAACATAAGTCAGCAAGGCAAAACAAAGAAAAATCCAACAAGTCTGCAGTGAAAGTAGAGCAACAAATCCAAAAGAAGGACTGCAGTGATGATGTTAGGTTCAGGAACTTTTATTTAGGTCAATAGAATGTTTTTCACAGAGACTGTCTGAATTCAAAAGGGCCTGGGATAGGCACGTGAGATCTCTCAGAGAGAGAAAGAGAAAATGGTTACTGTGGATGGGTAGACTAGATGGGCCATTTGACCTTTATCTGCCATCATGTTTCTATGTTTCAATTGAAAGAAGAAAGGGTCCTGTCTTCTTTCAAATGAAAACCATGTTCATCATCACTGCAGTCCTTCATTTACAAAAACATTTCCACCTAGTTTATTTAGAAATGCTACAATTTCAGTTTTCACAATGTCCTATCAGAAGACATCTTATGGTATCATTAAAAAAAATACACAGAGTTGAGTGGGTTTGCTTCCACCATATCTTAAAATCTAGACTAGGCCTTTTTTAAAGCAATATTGTAAAGTGAACACATGTTAACATTCCCTTCCATTAAGATAGAAAAAACCGATACAGTTAGATGAGTTAATCTAATCATACGGTTTTCCACCCCCTTATTATTTAGAAGCAGCAAACATCCCCCTCCCCCCTTTTACAAAACTACTTAAGAGGTTTTTAGTGCCAGTCAGTGCGTTGAATGCTCTGCACTGCCCCAATGGTCATAGAGTTCCTATGAGCATTGGAGCAGTGCAGGTCGTTCAGCGCACTGGCCAGTGCTAAAAATCCTCTTGCATGGTTTTGCAAAAGGGGGGTTTAGTGCCTTAAGGTAAACTTAATGGACTCTGTATTCAGATGGAGGCAAAGCCAATGCCTGAGCGACTCTCTAAGCTGCACATTTATCTTTGCTATTTGTGCATGCATTTCTTGCCAGGTGCGCAATTATATTAGTATATCTGTCTATTTCAATTACATTGTCTAAACATCAAGATTAAACTAGGGGTTTCCCTAATATACATGATTGAACTGAAAAGAAAAAGTGAAAGAAGATGTATCAGATGACGCCGATCATAATGTAGAAAAAACAAATGTTGCAAGTTAAAATGTTAACAAAATGATCAAGATGCAAGATATTACTTGACAATAAAATGGTTTATTGATCTGAAAGAGAATAATAAACATAATTCACATGCAATTTTCTTGTCCTTTATATTTCATCGTTAAACACAAATATGATTTACTGTAGTGTAAAACAACAAACGAGAAACGTCAAGCTTCATGGAACATAAGGAAAAACCACAAATCAACACCGGCAAACAAAAGCAGGCAAAGCGGAGTTGATGAGATGGATGCTCCCGAGTTTATTAATCACATAAAATAAGAAGAGATGAGTAAAAGTCAATAAAAACAATTGCAGCTGGCACAAGTACAATAAAAGAAGCCAACAGTCCCGTGAATGTACCAGTCTATACGGGGATTAAGCAGCCATCTACATATAAATAATTCCTCCTTGATGTAAACAGTGGTAACAGATGATGACTTCAATTGCAGCAAATTGAAACAGCTGACAAATGGTATGGCAGTAGAATTGGCTTCACGGGATTATTTACTTGTGCCAGCTGCAATTGTTTTTATTGACTTTTATTCATCTCTTCTTATTTTATGTGATTAATAAACCTGGGAGCTTCCAGCTCATCAACTCCACTTTGGTGGTGTTTGTGGTTTTTCCACTGAAACAGGTGAAACTACTGTACAAAGTTAATGGATGTAAACAAATGGAAAATTTAAAAACTTAAAAATAAAGTTAAAAATGAAGATACATGGTTGGTATAAGTACGAGGGTAAATCATAAAGTAAAGGCAAAATACATTTAACAGCTTTATTAGAAGTAACTGTGAGCAATTGAACAAATCACTTTCTCACATAGTCCCCATGCAAGATGACACATTTGTTGTATCATTCGGCTTGCTTCTGCATTCCAGCGGAGAAAAGGTTTTTGGACTGCTCCTGCAGCCAGGTGAGTGCTGCTTCCTTTACTGTATTATGCCTTATCCTTTACTCTCTGGGTCACAGTAATGCACCCAGGTCTCATCACCATGACAATTCTCTTCAGAATACTTGGATCTTCTTCATAGCATCTCAGGGACTGGGTTGCAACTTCCACACGCAGTTGCCTGTGCAGTTCAGTAAGCTGTTTGAAAACCCATCGTGTTCAGACTTTCCTGTATTCTAAGTCATCATGCATTATGGCAAATGCAGATCCATAGCTGATATCCACATTTGCACCCAACTGAGACACCGTTATCTGCCAGTCTTCTCCAATCAAGGCATACGCCCTCTCAATGTGTTTTTGTGTGCGCAATTTTGATGGATGACCAGAACAACCTTCATTGGTTAAACCTATTCTTCCTGCATTAAACCTTTCATTGATTCATGGTGCTATGTGGATACTGAGTCAATATCTGATGGTGAATTTCCACAGGTTTCATTCCCTTTGCCCAAAGAAAGTGCACTACTGCACATTGTTCTTTGATGGTGCAGCCTTGCAATGGAGCATCCATGTTTTTGACCTCGTGGCTGTCACATGACTAAAAGCCAAGTGCTGCATTGTGCATGGACGAACTGTCCAACAGGAAATGTACGAGTACATATGTTGTATTTTGTTAGCTCTGTTCCGGATATCGGTTAATTTAACAATTGCCTTTAATTTTTGATTCGCCCTTGTATATGAGAAATGAACAAAAAGTCCAATAGTTTCCATGAAAATGAATCTATAGATGCTTTCAAAATGACTCAACAGAAATCATGTTTCAGCCACAAAGGCACTGCCTCAGGAGTCTAAATGTGAAGTGCCCGATGAAGTCATTAGCAGGATTAACATGGAAAACAGTAGGAAGTTTACTAAAGATTCTGGTACTTCGCTTCTGTGGCCATGGCACCAATAAGCTACTTCCCCCTCTGACAGAAGGAGACAAATAAAAATTAAGAGGTGTCTCTTTCTGCCGGAGAGGTCTTCTTGGGTGAACTAATAGAAGCTGGTTGATGAGGAAATCTTAAGAAATTGCCTGCCCCCTCCTCCCCCCCAAGAAACACCTGTCTAAATGTCTGTCCATCACACTCTATAAAGGAGCACAAAAGGCTGTGATATCTTTAGGTTTTGCTTTTCTTTGTCCCAAGACAGTGGAGATAAATTACATACTATATTACTGTTCTTGCTGTTGACTTCTATTTGCCAGACATAAAAATTGTTTTAGATAGGCACTGACATGTAGGGCAAGAAAACCACATCACAGGTAATTTATTTTGTTCCTCTTCTTGGTTCCTGAAGTGCTGAAATATATCTAATCTCAAGCAGCAGTTTTCATATAATTAGTTAAGAGCACCAAATGCACAAATCACAATTTTCATGCATTAACTGGGTCAAGTGTTTTGATTACCTGTGGATATTTTGATAGGACCTAGGAAATACTTAGTAGTGTGACTCTGGACTATCGTTAATGGTATTATAATAGGAAGAAATTCACTTTTCTATAAGTCATTGTGCTGCATGGATCTCTGTGCTTATGTAATAACCTATAAAGCTTGATATTCCCAGCTGTGGTTCATATTCTGATTTAAAGATATCCGTTTACAAAATTTCAAGTGCCTGTCTTTTAACTCAATTTCTGCATATATAAGAGATAAAGCTCTACAAGGAATAACACTGTTTCAGAAGGTGACATAAACTGATTAAAAAGAGAATAAAAAGGATAAAACAAATGGATAGCTAGTCCAGTGTGACCAAAACAGAATATATTTAACAAAGGGCTCCTTTTTTAAAGCCTCAGTAGAGGTTTCTACTGCAGGTCAGCAGGGTAAATGCTCTGACGCTCACAGGAATTCTAAGAGCGCTGGCACATTTACCTCACTGGCCCACAGTAGAAACCTCTATTGTAGCTTTGTAAAAGCCAGCGAATGTGTTGTGCTTTTGTAATGAGGTTGAATTTTCAAAGCTTTGTGGTCAGGATAAGGTATGGCTGGCCACTTTTGGTGACTGGTGGTTGTGAGGACAACTTAAATGCAGTGGCGTACCAAGGGGGGGGGGGGGGGGGAGGTCCGCCCTGGGTGCCAGCCCTGAGGGGGTGCTCCCGGCCTTGCCGTTCAGTCCCCCCCACCCCCGAAGGACCGCTCGCCCCACTGACCTTCCTGCACCACCTACGAAGCAGCCCGCAGCAGGATCGCGACGTCAGCGATCCCTGAGATGCTTGGGCGCTGCTTCCTGTGCCGCGGTCCCGCCCTTCCACTGACGTCAGAGGAGGGGCGGGACCGCGGCGCAGGAAGCAGCGCCTAAGCAGTGCAGGGATCGCTGACGTCGCGATCCTGCTGCGGGCTGCTTCGTAGGTGGTGCAGGAAGGTCAGTGGGGCGAGCGGTCCTTCGGGGTGGGTCGGGGCATCAGGCCTTCAGGGTGGGGCGGGCGGGCAGGCAGGCAGGCTTTCAAGGGGGAGGGGGGTGACAGGCAGGCAGGCAGGCCTTCAAGGGGGGGGGGACAGGCAGGCCTTCAAGGGGGGAGGCAGGCCTTCAAGGGGGGGGACAGGCCTTCGGTGGGGTGTGCAGACTTTCAAGGGGTGCAGGCCTTCAAGGGGGAGGGACCGGCCTTCAAGGGGGGGGCAGACAGGCCTTCAAGGGGGGGACAGGCAGGCCTTCAAGGGGGGGGACAGGCTTACAAGGGGGTGGGACAGGCCTACAAGGGGATGGGACAGGCCTTCAAGGGGGGGGGACAGGCCTTCGGGGGGGTGCAGGCCTTTGGGGGGGGTGCAGACCTTCAAGGGGGTGCAGGCCTTTAAGGGGGGGACAGGCCTTCAAGGGGGGGACAGGCAGGCAGGCCTTCAAGGGGGGGACAGGCCTACAAGGGGGGGACAGGCCTACAAGGGGGGTGGGACAGGCCTTCGGGGGGGTGCAGGCCTTCAAGGGGGGAACAGGCCTTTGGGGGGGTGCAGACCTTCAAGGGGGTGCAGGCCTTCAAGGGGGGGACAGGCCTTCAAGGGGGGGACAGGCAGGCAGGCCTTTAAGGGTGGGACAGGCCTACAAGGGGGTGGGACAGGCCTTTGGGGGGGTGCAGACCTTCAAGGGGGGGACAGGCCTACAAGGGGGTGGGACAGGCCTTCAAGGGGAGACAGGCAGACTTTTTAGGGGGGACAGGCCTTTGGGGGGGACCCTGGTTTAGAAGTACACGGAGGGAAGGGGTGTTCAAAGAGACGTGCATATGCCAAACTTTGGGGGGGGGAAGAAATAATGGGTCTGAAAATAGAGGAGAGGGAGAGAGATGATGGACCATGGGATTTAGGGAGGGAGGGAAGGAACAGAAAGGGAGATAAATTGGACACAAGGGATAGTGTGGAGGAGGGATAGAGATACTAGATAGGAAGGTAATTGGGAAAAGAAAGGGAGAGATGGTGGACTGGGGTGGTGGGGAAGGAGGGAGAGATGCCGGTGAAAGTGTAGTTAAGAAAAGGTGGATCTGTGGAGGGAGATGAAAAAAAGGAAAGATACCAGACTTCCTGGGGAGGGAAGGGAAATGGAAAGGGAGGACAGAGTTGGCAGATGGATGGTTAGCATGCAGAAAGAAGAAAGAAGGAGACCCTGGCAAGCAAGTTATCAGAAGAAAACCAGAGCCTTGGACCAACAAGATTTGAAATATAACCAGACAACAAAAGGTAGAAAAATTAATTTTATTTTCTGTTTTGTGATTACAATATGTCAGATTTGAAATGTGTATCCTGCCAGAGCTGGTGTTGGACCGCAAACGTGAGCTAGGATTTAACAGAGAGAAGAAAAGTCCTTTTTGTTTCTTTATTTTATTTACACCACAGCGCCAGTGTGGTTAGGAGAAGCCAAAGGGGGTGAAAAAGCTATAAAACCCACCAGGAGTTTTGAAAAAAATCACCCAACTGGGCAGGAAAATCGAATTGAAAAACCAATTCAATAGGTTGAATCGAATCAAAATTTTTTTTCCTGAATCTGGCAGCATTAGTTTGCGCTACTGTCTTAGACTTTAGGACCTGGGATTGGGGAGAGATGGCATCCTCAGTACTTTATAATGCAAGTGAAATGAGGATTTGGTCAGACTTTTGAAGGGTCTGCAGAAAAAAAATATTGTATAGGCCGGGGACATGAGACAGCAGGAAATGGGAACTTTTCTTCCTTCTATTTTTGTGAATGGAAAGGCTGAGGATGTCAGAGAGTTCAGTTAAAATATGTGCTTTATAAGAAAATATAATAATGTGTTTTATAAAGTTTATAGCATAGCTGGCCTACCCAGTGAGGTGTTCCTAGTGGTGATGGTGGCAGCGTGTCAATGTGTTGAGAGAAAGAGGTGGTCTGGGAAATTCTGCTGAGCAAACTCCGGACCCATTTCCACCCCCCAGTTAGTCCACTCCACTCAACTGGTTCACACACTGAGTGGGTCTTTGGGTGTTGTTTTGGGATCTCTTCCAGTGGTTTATCAGTATCTCCTTCTGGTCCAAGGAAGGAAACTTTGTTATCCTTAGCATTGACCTACAGAATATGTTTGTAACAGCGCTGCTTGTGTGGCATTAGGCTATGTAGTGATCGAAAGAAAAAAACAGACCTTTGCACATTTTTGCACTATATGGTGGGTGTATGAGGAGATTCACATTTCCTGCACAGCTAAGTCCATGTGAAGTTACCTTGTGCTGTATTTGACATCTAGCAAGGTCTCTGTTTGAAAGGAAAGATCTAAACTTAAAAATGAAGTTGCCAGAAGTTATGATTTGGACAAATTCCTGGAGGAAAAGTCCATAATCTGTTATTAAGACATGGGGGAAGTGTCTGCTTGCCCTGGATCGGTAGCATGGAATGTTGCTACTCTTTGGGTTTTGACCAGGTATTAGTGTCCTGGATTGGCTACCATGAAAATGGGCTACTGGGCATGATGGACCATTGGTCTGACCCAGTTAGGCTATTCTTATGTTATGTTCTCATCTGTAGGGGCCTTTGTTTTCACTTCTTATTTTAATGTATTTTTTTTCTGGGAACTTATCAGTGTTTTTTATAATGGGAACAAAAATGGAAGAGAATTAATGTGTGTGGGATGAGGGGGTAACTAATTTCTTCAGCTAAATAATTCAATCCACCTCAAACAGACATAGGAGAACTCACGCACCATTCACACACCCTCCAACCAAAAACGTCAAAAGAAAAAAACTGTTTGACAACCTCCTAGCCATTCGAGCTGCAGCACTCGACCCCCAACTCTACAACCAATTGACATTGACCACAGACTGCAAAACCTTCAAAAAGAAATAAAAACCCTTCTATTCAAAAAACACATAAAACCGAACTAACACAATCAGAACTGTCCCAAGCATCACTTGCAACTACTCCATATGTACTTCTGATGTCATGACAATTCAGACATAATTTATGTTATGCTATGTTTGGAATATAAGAAAATTTTCACTGCCTGTTTCTATTCTGACCATTTATTCCGTTTCATGGTCATTACAAAAAATATTTTTTTACATGGGGGGGGGTGTGTCAAAAAAATGATGGGCCCCGGGTGCCACATACCCTAGGTACGCCACTGAGCTGGCCAGAAGATAACACTGGGGGGCGGCAATGAAAATGCTGCATCGTACCGCGGGCCACATAAAACGGCCAGGTGAATATTGGTTATGGGGAGCAAGAGGAGTTTTAAGTTTGGAACATATATTAGGGGATGAAGGGGAGCTGTTGACCCGTGCAGAATTGTTAGCTAAGGTGTGGAAGACCTGGGGTGCACAGTTTGTGTGTTTTCAAGTGGAGCACTATGTGGAATCCCTTGACAGAGCACAATTGTGATTGCATATGGGGGCTAAATTACGGGAGTTGTTTACTCGGGAGGAGGGGGTGTTTCTTTCGGTATCTTGTATACATGCTAGTTTGCAAAAGTTGCAACCTGGAAAGGACTACAGGAACATTAGGGGTAAATGGAAAAGAGAACTACAGCTTAATTTGGAACATTGGGATATAGCCCGAACCTTAAGGGCGACATCTGGGGTGACCCCCTGTGCATGGTTAAGAGAAACGTATTATAGGGTGATCCTACATGCTTATTACACTCGTACACAATTATATTATAGTGGTGGTCTCCCTACACCATTGTGTCATAAATGTGGGATAAGGGATCATACTTTGGGACATGCATTTTGGTATTGTCCCATTATTCAAAATTTTTGGAAACGAATAATATCTTATATATCAAAATAATTGGAAGATCATTACGTAGTTTTTTGACCCATTTTATTTTGGATTTGCCTGAGGCTTTTAGTCATTTGCCTAGGGGGCATCGGGTGCTTTGTAGGAAGATGAGTTTATTGGCCAAGAAATGTAATCTTCAATATTGGACAGTCCCTGATCCCCCGAAGTTTTGGCATTGGCGGAATCAGTTACATCAATTGGCCATCTGGGAGGCGAGAGATGCTGGAAGGCCTAACAAGTGAAAGATGTTGTTCATCCATATATGGGAGCCTTTCTGCAAACCTTATATCCCAAACGCTGTAGTGCGGTCTTAAGATGGGTGTCCTAGGTTGTATTGGTGTATTCTAGTGAGGTGAAATAGAGAGTACCGTTGGGTAGGGGGGATTTGGAGAGGGTAGGTGGGGGTATCGAATAGGTTTAAACATATTATTATGTATAGAATAAGTGGGATTTGGTGGGGAGGGAGGGTTGAATGATTTTTATTTTTTTCTCTTTTCTTATTTTAAGTTAATAAGAATCTGTGTTAATTTGCTGTTATGTTTTAGTTATACATGCTTCTTATTTTATTTTATTTGATGCATTATTGTTGTATTATGCACCTTGGGTGCCCTTATGCAGTATTTGATGTTGTTTGCATCAATAAAAATTGTTTGAACCTAAACGGCCAGGTGGGAGCTGGCCAGAAGGTAAGACACCCACCGGAGGGAGGCACCTAGTTGAGCCACAGCATGGAGGGAGGGAAACAACAAAGGTAGGGGGAATGATTTTATTTTCAATTTAGTGATTGAATTGTTTTAAGTTTGAGAATTTACATCTGCTGTCTATATTTTGCACTGTTCAGGAAGAAATGCATTTGATTTTTTTTTCTCTGGACTTGTACTGCATGCAGATTCTTGAATCTTAGGGTTTCGTTTGTATACTCGTGTATTAGTACTTTTAGTTTTTGGTCCCGTATTTACATAGGGGTTATCTGTGTTCTGGTAAAAATGAATGTTGAGAAGCATACAGCGTGCTTTATGTAGTTTAATTTTGTGGTTAACCATTATGTCTTGTTGTTAGATTATATTGTGTGTGTGTGTATATATATGAAAAATGAATGGAGAAAATGGTGTTACAATTAGTACTATTATGGTGGCGGGGTCTGGGGCAGAGATTGGGCGGGATCTGGCCTGCGACTTAGCTTGTGTTTGGATTTCGGCCCCTTAATGTGACTGAGTTTGACACCCCTGCTATAGAGGCATGCCTGTAGTTATATGTACCTTGTACATGTAAATTCAGCAGAAAGTGCCACACACATGTGCAAAAAAGCTCCTTAAGCATTATTCTATAAGGGTGCATACAAGTGGCATAGCATAACTGTAAGGGGGGCTTACATATGAGTGGAGCATGGGTGGGACATATACATGACTTGGAGAATATTGTGAGTGTGCTGCTTGTCACATTCAGGCATGCCCATTTGTGCCTGCCATAGAAACATGAAATATGAAACCTGAAGGCAGATAAGGGCCGAATAGCTCATCCAGTCTGCCCATTGGCAGCATCCCACATGCTTGTCCCACTTCAGACACAGTCTTTGTCTCCACCATCTCTTTGAGACTATTCCATACATCTACCACCCTTTCTGTAAAAAAGTATTTCCTTACATTACTCCTGTACCTATCACCTCTTAACTTCATCCTGTGCCTTCTCATTCCAGAGCTTCCTTTCAAATGAAAGATTTACCTCATGTGCAATTATGCCATGTATGTATTTAAATGTCTTTATCATATCTCCCCTCTCCCACCTTTCCTTTAAGTCTGTCCCCATACGTCTTACGATGAAGACCACCGACCATTTTAGTAGCCTTCCTCTGGACCGACTCCATCCTGTTTAAATCTTTTTGAAGGTGCAGTCTCCAGAATTGAACACAATATTCTAAATGAGGTTTCACCATAGTCTTATATAAGGGCATACCTCCTTTTTTCTACTGGCCATATCTCTCCCTCTGCACCCTAGCATCATTCTAGCTTTCACCATTGCCTTTACAACCTATTTGGTCACTTTACTATCACACCCAAGTCTTTCATGCACAAAAGTTATTCACCCCTAAATTGTACTGTTCCCTCAGGTTTTTGCAGTCCAAATGCATGACCTTGCATTTCTTAGCATTAAATATTAGTTGCCAAATTTCATACCATTCTTCAAACTTCGCTATGTCCTTCTTCATGTTATTCACACCATCAGGGGTGTCTACTCTATAGCAGATTTTGGTATCATCCAGAGAGGCAAATCTTACCTGACAGCCCTTCAGCAATATCGCTTAAAAAAGGTTAAAAAGAACAGGCCAAAGAACAGAACCTTGAGGCATACCAATGGTAACATCTCTTTCCTCAGTGAGATCTCCATTGACTCTTACCCTTTGTTGCCTTCCATTCAACCAGTGCCTGACCCAGTCTATCACTTTGGGCCAATCCTGAGGGTACTCAGTTTATTTATTAGACGCCTGTGTGGAACACTGTCAAATGCTTTGCTAAAATCTAAATACACCACATCTAGCATATTCCCTCTATCCACTTCTCTGATCACCCAGTCAAAGAAATTGATCAGATTTGTCTGACAAGACCGGCCTCTAGTGAATCCATGTTGCCTTGGGTCCTGTAATACACAGGATTCCAGAAATGTCACTATTCTCTCTTTTAAAAGAGTTTCCATTCATTTATTTATCACTTTTGTGGAGAGGGACCATATCTGCCCTTCTGCAGTCCTCTGGTACCAGTCATGATTCTAGAACTTCCCTAAGCTCCTTCGGTACCCTCAGAAGTACACTATCCGGACCCATCGCTTTGTCCACCTTTAGTTTAGCTAGCTCCTAACGAACACAATCCTCTGAAAATTGTTCAGCGTCTACCATCTAGGCACACCTTAAAAAGACCAGTGAATTACACATAGCAAACTCCACCATCTCGTGTTTTATTCAAAAAATAAGGAGGAAAAGACATCGTATGCTTTGAGCTATATACACCGTGGGCCTGATTCTGTAAACGGTACCATAAGTTAGGTGATAGTAGGCGCCCTACCATTTCCTATCATAATTGTTTAAATTGCTATAATCGGTGCAGTAATTATGCCATTAAAAATGAATTAAAGCATTAAAAAAGTAGGCGTCAGAATCGCATCTACAGCAAGCCACCTAACAGTGCCTATGGTCAAAGTGGGCGAGTTAGGGGGGCAGAGACAATTTTAGTCACTGTTAGGTGTGATTCTCAAAACAACTTAGGCATCTGCAATGTAGGCCAGTAAAACCCTGGCCTATATTACAGATGCCTGTTTTGTAGAAGGCGCCATCAGCCATGATTCTGTTAACAGTGGCTAAGTGTGATTAACATGTGGCCAGTGCCATTTTTGTAGGCAGCTGCTGATTTAGGTACCATTTACAGAATCCGGCCTCAAATGTCCCAAATTCTAGAACTCACAAGTTGAAGCTCCACTGGGCTAGCATCAATCATGGGTCAAAAATGCGTGTTAATGTTTAACATTTCATAGATGATCCAAATATTGAAACAAATTTGCAGGACTAAAAAGATAGAATCTCATGTTAAGGATAAGCACTAACGGGAACCTTTTTACTTGCGGCTCCATCAGAGAATCCACTGTGCCTGCATTTTCCATTATCACGTTGACTCAGTTTGAAATCCTTCTATGGATAATTCATCAGTCTTTTGAGTTGTGGACTCACTAAGCATGGTGAATTTTTCCCCTTTGTTTCTTGAGAGTAAGTGGACATGCTACATTTCAATGCATTGATCCAGGTTTCTTCTAATATTCTATAATGGTATTTGGGTGCCCAGATAATGTGCATCAAGACACCTACATCTAAATTGCCTTCTTTATTGAATTACCCCCACAGGGCCTAGATTGAAGGATCTACAAAGGATGTTTTGCATTCCAATTGCCTAGCCAGCCAGAAGATTCGAGTACTAACAAGTGGACCATTATTGTAATTTAAAACTTTTTACAAGGATAACCCTCCTACCCCAATCCATTTATTTGGCGTGTTAGCTTGCAGTAAAGTTGAAGGTAACTGAACAATATTTTTACACTGATGACTGCGAGGTCTTTTTTTGTTTCATTATGGCAGACCTTTGCAATAGCAGGAAAGCTGGATTTTCCTGTTTTACGGAATGGATTCATTGTAGCTCTTGTTTTGTCCCATTTCCTTCAAGGTTAAGCATGAATGCATTTTATAAATAGAAAAGGGAGTGATATGTTTTATTAAGTGTTGATCACAACATATGAAAATGCTGTAGTCTTTAATGGAATATTAAACTCTAACAGTGTGTCACACACTGCCAGAATAGAAAAGAAGGAACAACAGAATTGTTTTCGAAGGAGATGGAGTACCGGCAGCTCAACGTCCATTGTTAAATTTTAGACAAAGCACTATCGGGAAGGTAATGGAGGTTATTGATCTAGTTCAATTGTGTCTGTCATCAGAGAGAGCATCTGCTCAGTGTCTTTAGTAATGCTCATAAGTGTATTTTCATTATAGGCTAGTTGTAAATGATTTCTTCCTTGTAATTTCTTTTAAGAGGGTAACCATTAGCAGTCCCTTAGCCCTATAAGAGGAAAAGAGTAGAAAGGATTTTAAGGAATAAGGTCTTAAGGGAGGATAGAAAGCTTCCTCTATTATTAATAAATAAATATAACATGCACATAGTGATCGAGCTTAAATAGTGTAATATTTCATTGTGTTCCAACCATTAGCCACTTTGGGCAATTGCTATATTAGATAAGATTATAAATGATTAACCTATGAAAATGATTATGATTTTAATGAGTGTGTGTGATCCACACATTGATTAAACAATACTGAAGACATATTTATTTTAGCATTAGCTATGGCACTCACTTGCAAGAGAAAAACATTTCAAAAGTGGCACAAAATGGCAGATGGAAGTTTTTTCTTGCCAAAATCTCTAAATCACAATTTTCAAAAAGGCAGAATTGGGATGTATTTCTCTGACCTCCCTCTTTTACGAACGCTTAGCGTGGGTTTTAGCGCTGGCAGCGACAGTAACTGCTCTGATGCTCATTGGAATATTATGAGCATTGGAGCAGTTACTGCTACTGCCGGCGCTAAAACCCACACTATGCATTCGTAAAAGAGGAGGTGAGTTTGTCCAAATAGCAAGGGGTATGTTTTGGGCTTACAATCTGGACATTTTCCTGTGATAGTGGAACAGAAAAAAAGATCCAGGACAGAAAAGCAGTACATTTTTATCTAGACATGTTTCAGTCATGACCAAGGGCCCCTTTTACAAAGCCACGGAAGCCAGTGGTGTAGTAAGGGGGGAAGGGGGGGTTTGGCCCCAGGTGACATCTTATTTGGGGCACTGGCATCCCCCTTTCCCACTCCTCCCCCTGCTGCGCACGAGCCCCTTCCCTTCCCCATACCTTTTTAACTATGGCGCGAGCAGCCACCAGCTTGCTGCCTGCATTGGCTTCGGCGCTCTCTCTGATGTCGCCTAGGAAGTGATGTCAGAGAGAGCACCAAAGCCGACGCGGGCAGTAAATTTATGGCTGCATATGCCGAAGTTAAAATGGTACGGGGAAGGAGCATGCGTGCGCAGCAGGGGGGCCGGGAAGAGGAAGGTGGAGGGGCATCACTGCCTCGGGTGCCTGTCCCGCTACACCACTAACGATAGTGATGCTGCTTTGATGCATTTACCATAGCAGTATCACTATGGATAGATAGGAATATGGGAGAAGAAAGAGGGAGGAGATGGTACACATGGATAGATGGGAAGGGAAGGCATGGAAAAGTAGATTTTGAAAAGAAAGCAGAAAAATGGAAGAAAGTTGAATGTTAAAAGTTAATGCTAAAGATGGATATATGTATATGAAAAAACTGACTGAGATAACGAGCAATCTCAAGAGAGTGATACTACTTTTAAATATGCTCAGAGAAGTTAAACTCTGAAGAGGAAGAGAACCCCCTCTTGGGAAAAGAGTTTACCGTCCAGTCATAGCATACTCGATATTGTATAAGTCACTCTCTGAGATATAACTTTCATTTTAGTATCTTTTTAAATTGTTCAAATAGTTCAAAAAATACAACTATTCTTTTTATATTTCATTGTTGTTTAAATTAGAATCACTGGATCATTGATTCAACCACACTTATCTTGTGAGAAAAAATCCTATAGGGTCCCAACGCGGCCCCGTTTCGATGTCTGCTTCAGGAGACCCAGCTGTAAATCTATAAGGTCCGCACTTGATAATTGGAAACTGATTTACACTTTATATGTCCGTGAAACTTGCGTCTGTAATGGAAACACTGTATTAAAGACCACACACAGTGCGTAGACTACAACTTCCTAGCTACGCTGTGGGGAACTTTCAGCTCTTCTGACTACTCTTACAGGGAGGAAGGCTACTATAAAAAAATACATATTACTCAAAAAGACTTGCTCAATGGGTCCAAGTAACAGAGAACGCTGCCCGCCACTCCAGATTTTAAACTGGAGTGAGAAGGGGAGGAACTCCGTGCGAGGAGATAGCGTAATGACATCACTAACATCTGCGAATAGTGAACTACTGACAACACAAGTCAATAAAGCATGTTGAAAGCCACTTTGTAACATGGATGGTATAGACATTAAATGAAGGCAACTTCAAAGGAAAGCAACCCATTCTATTTCGTTATTTAACCCATGTGGGTGAAATGTATTTAAGGCATATATCCATCTTTGTTCTTTCTTCCAAAGAATTTTTGCTATATCCCCGCCCCTGGTACTGATCACTGTATCTAGCACAGAAAATTTCAGATCTGCCGGGTCATGCTGTTTGTTGAGCCAATGATGTACCAGGGGAGCTTCTTGTATACCGGATCGTATCCTACTGATATGCTCCCCTATCCTAATCTTGATACTTCGGATGGTACAGCCCACATACAATAAACCACATGGACATCGAACAATATACACCAGTTGTTGGGAATTGCAATTGGTGGCTTGTTGAGTGTATCTGTTCCTCGTAGTCAATTGCATCTGTTGTAATGTGACGCTGTGTTGACAAATTTTGCAATGACCGCAAGGGGTATGTTCACCCGGCGCAGCGAGGGATGGTTGAGTGTTATTCACAAACTGAGAATGGACCAGTCTCTGTTTTAAATTCTGATTTTTCGAAAATGCAAATTGAGGAAGATCTTGAAACTCCTGATGGTATTGCATGATATGCCAATGTTGTTTGATGACTCGTTTGATGCGGCGAAGTAGGATTCAAGCCCCGCATTAACTTAGTGAGCACACGGCAGAAAGAGGAGAGAAATCAGTGAAGCTCCCACTGAATGCAGGCACTGCTTCATCTTTTCAAGAAATTTAAGGCTATTGGAGTCCCACTGGCATGGCACTGCTGAGGAAGCTCACACTGCCATATTCACTTGAGGGCTGATATTTTTAACTGTCTGAAATGTTACTTCTTTATTGGGCAAAACGCCATGTCTTATGAAAATAATCCTAATTGGGGGGTACATAGAACAAAAAATGAGAACACTAATGCTGGAGCATGATGCGAGTGAGCAAGAAAGGGTTAATCAAAGAACTAGGGCTGGCTCCTGCTTATTTCTGGTGCTAAAATGGCATGGATTCTTGCTACTTGTCATCTGGATTGGCTACTGCTAGGAAACAGGATAGTAGGCTTGAGTCCTTTGGTCTGACCTAGTATGTGACTCAATTGGGGAGAAAGAGGGAAGGAGGGAAAAGGAAGACCATGGAAAGGAGAGGAGAAGAAAGAGAGATGCCAAGACCATGGGAGGAAGGGGAAGGAAAAGAGATACCAGACCATGGAGGGAGAGAGAAGGGAAAGAGAAAGATGCCAGACCTGGGAGGAGGAAAGGAAGAACGAGACAGATACCAGATCTGAGGGGAAGAAAGGAGGAGAGAGAGATGCTAAAATCTGCTGGGAGGGAGGGAGAGATGGAAGGGAAGAAGACAGATGCAACACCATTGGGGGGGGGTAGAGAGGGAGAGATAGAAGGGAGAAGCAGACAGTTTCTGGAAGAGGCATAGAAAGAGAGCAAATGCCATATGGAAGAGGCAGAGAGAGGGCAGATAGTGGATGGAAGGAAAAGAATGATGAGAAGATGAGGAAAGCAGAAACCAGACAACAAAGGGATACTGTAACAGCAGTATAGTTTACTGACCTCAAGAAAGAGGTTTTAACCTCTGAAAGCTAATTGAGAAATGTATTAGTCCAATAAAATGATGGGCACTAAATTTTCTTCCTGCCATGCCCCTTGCCTCCTACCCAAATGCAAAATATAAATTGGTGGGCTTCCCAAAGCCCTGCCAGCTGAAGATCTCTTCCTCTAGGAAGGAAGGGGGGGGGGGGGGATTTGTTCAGAGATGTTTGGAGGTTGCATAGAAGAAAAACTGTACACTGACACTGGTATGGTAATCTTTGCTGTTTGTTTTTAATTTAAAAATAAAAGAAATAAAGTTGAAATACAGAAGTAAATAAGAAAATGGTGTGGGGCATGGTGGGGGGAAGATTTGGGTAGGGTGAGGGGTGGGGGGCAGTGGGCCCAGTGAACTTGTGTGCCTAGGGGCCCTCAAATTAATCCTGCCCTGCCTATATCTAAATATATAAGTTACCTTCAAGTCTAAGGGCTATTGTAGTAGTGGACCCTTGGGTACAGTAGGTTTTCTCTGTTCCTAAAGAGTTCACTATACCATATGAAAAGTTTTAGGTGAGTTTTGTACCTGGGTCCTTTTTTGTGAAGTCCACCGCACTGACAACTAGGCTGCCCCTCTATCCTGCTGGAATGTCTGTGTGACTAGTATACTAGTAATTTTGCCAGCTAGATGTCCCTAATGCTTGTTTTTCTATGTTTTTCCCTGGGATTTATTATTTTTTTAATGGTTCTTACAGATGGACATGCTAAGCCTGAAAACATCTAGCTCAAAGTCATAATGGAGCCATAAATTTAAATCTTTTCTGGTTCTATTATGGCTGTGAGCTAGATGGCTTCCTGAGATATTTTTGGAAAACGTCCCAATTCAGACTTATACGTCATATTGAAAATGCTCCTCCACATGTCCTTTAATTGTAAGTGTTAAAAACAAACCATATAGACAAAAAGAGATAAAAAAATAAACAGAGTTAAATTATCTGCAGATGCCTTTTATTACAAATATCATCACTGGTCCAAGTACAAAATGTGTAACAAAAATAATACCCAAATTCCAAATGCAATCATAGTGCAGCGATACAAAATAATCCCATAACTCTTGTATAGCTAGTTCCAATATGAAACTCATTCAATTAAAATATGGTTTAAAGCAGGTATGCCCACACTTTTGTGGCTTGCGAGCTACTTTTAAAAATGACATTTAAAAAATACAAAGCACACTGTACGCAGAGAAAATGTTAATTATCATTTATATTCAGGGGGTTTTCATTGGTCAAGGCAGGTGACTTTAAAATATGCAATGTCACCTCAGTAACAACTATACAAAAATAGACAAATATACCCCCCTTTTACTAAACCATGAGGTTTTTAGCAGAAGGAGCTGCGCTGAATGCCCCACGTTGCTCCTGACACTCATAGGAACTCTATGAGCATCGAGAGCTGTGCGGCGCCCTGCGCTAAAAAACGCTATCGCAGTTTAGTAAAAGGGGGCCATAGTGCAAAATATAAATTCTCAGTTTGATCACTAAATTTAAAATAAAATCATTTTTACTACCTTTGCTGTCTGGTGATTTCATGAGTCTCTGGTTGCACTTCCATCTGACTGTGCATCCAATATTTATTTCTTTCTTTCTTTCTGCCTTCTGCATGCTGCCTCCTGTATGCTTCCTCTCCTCCAGACCTCATTCCATTCCACAACCAATATCTCTCTGTCCCTCCATGAGTCCAGCTTTTTCTTCCTCTCTCCCTGCCTTCCCCCTGCCACCCAACACACTTCATTCCCTCCTCCAACTTTTTCTTTTTTTCTTTCTTTCTCTCTCTTCCTGCCTGCTCCCCCCCACCAAGCCACTGTGGCCGATTTCTCCCTGCTTCCCCACCACTGACGCAGCAACAGGGACAGGCCAAGCGCATGCGACTGCACAATGGCCGGCCCACGAGCCTTCCCCCGACATCAATTCTGATGTCAGAGAGGAAGTTCTGTGCCAGCCAATTGCTGCCTGGCTGGCGTGGAACTTTCTCTCCGACATCAGAATTGACGTCGGGAGAAGGCTTGTTGCACGTGCCTGGCCCTTCCATGTGGCGGCTTCAGCAGGGAAAGATCCTAGGCTCTGTGATTGACTCGCCTAGCCTTTACGATCATATTTAAAGAGCATCAGATTTGTTTGGGAGGAGGTTCATGACAGACTACTTCGTGGGATTTCGGGGTGGGGGTGGGGAGTCTATTGTGTGGGATGGGAGGGCTGGAACATGAGAGAAGGTACCACTCTCAATACATTTTTCCCAGGGACCCCTGAAGTTCTAGTTATGCCACTGCTTAGCAGTAATGCCAGGAAATACTTTTTTCACAGAGGTGGATACGTGGAATGCTCTCCTGGTGGAGACAAAAACAGTGACAGAATTTAAAATGCATGTGATAGACACAAAGGATCCCTAAAAAGAATAGGATATTATCAAAATAAAACATCAGCAGCTATAAGATCATTTATGATGGGTAGGAATGGTGCTTAGATGGCAGCTCCAGCAGTGGGAAAGTGAAGCCAACACCAGGCTGTCTTCTATGGTCTGTGTCACATACATGACAAGACAGATCAGGGTGGGCTGGAGTGAGTTTTGATGGCAACACCAGTAGTGGGAAAATGAGACCAGTGCTGGAGAGATTTCTGTAGTTTGTGTCCTGCACATGGCAAGACAGATCGGGATGGGCTGGAGAGAGTTTCGATAGCAATTCTAGTAGTTGAGATGTGGGGCCAGTGCAGGCCTGACTTTTTTTTTATGGTCTGAACCCTGAAAATGGCAAGGATGGATCAGGAGTAACTATGTATATTCTGTTCCATATTGTATGAGTGCAGGTGCTGTATATCGCATGGGGGAGGGAAAGACATTGTATAGTACAACTTAGCAAGTAAAATGTTGTAAAAATACTATTGGATATTGGTTTAATAACAATTTAATAATGAATGTGACTGTTGGACAGACTGAATGGACCTTGAAGGTCTTTATCTGCCATCATTTAGGGGGCCTTTTACTAGAGGTTTATGTTTTATTCATTTATAACCCGCTTTTTACAGAACGGCTCACAATAAAATATACCCAATAAGTAAGGCACACAGACATATATACAAATCTAACATTACCATGTTAGTGACCAGAGCTCACATCATTACAATAGTTAGCGCCCATA
Organism: Geotrypetes seraphini; assembly: GCF_902459505.1. NCBI lineage: Eukaryota > Metazoa > Chordata > Amphibia > Gymnophiona > Dermophiidae > Geotrypetes > Geotrypetes seraphini. Next base: position 208,425,874 of record NC_047088.1, read on the forward strand.
TTTCATACTGCAAGACAGATATTTCTTCAGTAATTTTTTAAAATCACGCAAATTTCCCTGCTGTCGTATATATGTTGGTATTTGATTCTGCTCTTGAGAACCTATACAGGAGAATATACTAGTTTTAGAGCTCACCAGCCTAAGATGTTTAACCGGAGAAATGGATAGGTCTACACAAGTAACTGAACAAAGTTTTGTTAATAGGCCTTAGGGCAGAATGGAACCCATCAAACATGCCAGGGCCATACCACGCACACACAAATAGACTACCACCAATAGTTAGTACATGTTATCTGCTACAAGATCCACATCATTCCTATAGGTCCTACTGCAGAAAACATGAGCTAATCTTTAGTAAAAGTCCCTATTACTATGTTATTTTGTGTTTTACTTTTCTTTTTAGAATACTATTGAAACAGATCATATATGTGCCTATATTTTATGTAAGTGCACTTTTACTTGCCATATAACTAGCTAAATGCTTAAGCCTAGATTGTGCAAATATGCATATATATTATTTTATAATCTATAAGTGTAACTGTGTGCCCACCCACTCTCTACCCAAACTCCACCCAAGTGAATGCCCACCTGCAAAGTACACACCCTTGAATATTGATCTGTGCTTACATTGTAGCGCTTAGCCAGAAATTTCTCTTTTATACACAGCTGTGTTCACATAAGGGCATAAATGACTAGAAAACCCTCTATAGAATTACCCCCCAATGTGGCTGTTTACTGATAAATTCACTACAAGCGGCTAAGCAGTTCCCTATTACAAGAGCTGTTCAGAGTTTCTTAATTAAACCATTTGAAGACTGCCTTTCTGTATTTTCCACATTCAATCAAAATGATGTACAGATCAGGTATAGAATAAAACACTGCCAATCAAGGCTATTCCATACTATTAATATTACATAATAGAATAAGCCAGGTCCTTGGCATCAAGTCCAACAGCTTCTATACTCTTAGGAATTGTAGTCAGCTTTCTTACTCAGCTGGAATCCTTCATCTGGCTATCAGCAGCTCTTGTTTCTAGACACATCCAGCCTCCATCTGCATTTCTCTCTGAGAGGTTGATACAATAAGCCATGCATTAGAAGGGTGCAAAAGAAAAAGAGCATACTAGTTTCCTTATGAACTTAAAAATATCTGTATGAGCCTATAAAGGGCTATACTTCTGTATGGGAACAAATAACAAACCTCTTTACTAAACCTTAACATTGGTAAGAATAATACTAGATAATACAAGGGGGTGCTGTAAAGTTCTCGGCCCAACCAACTTGCTAAATCTGTTACTTTGCCACTGTAGCTGAAAAGAGTGTTATTCTAGTTTTGCAAAGTGCCAATTTTCAGACTCTAATGAAATAAAGTAAAATAACACTCTTTTTATCTACAGTGGCAAAGTAACAGATTTAGCAAGTTGGTTGGGCCGAGAACTTCCAGTACCTCCTCGTTTTCACTACCTCTGTAGTCATTTGTACAGGGACTGCCTCTTTTTGTCCATGTTCTTTCCCTTTTCCCATTCCCCTTTCTGAAAACCAGACCCTCCTTGGGAACTATTTTCATGTCACTTGAATGGGCAAAAAAAAAAAAAAAGAAGCCGATGGATTCTGCAGCTTACCTGAATCACCCTTATTTTCCTTAACCTATTTTCTTTTTCATCTTCCAGCCTTTCATTCTCTTTTCTACATCTATCTGGATTTATATTGGGTTCCTTTATCAATACATCAAAGCATATGTCATTCTCTTTCAAGAATGTTATTTACTTCTCTATTTCATGTTTATAGTTTATATTTCACCTTTAAAGAAGGTGAATTACAAAAATACATGCATAATTAAAACATACATATGTATGGTTATGTATTTTATGATGCATGTGTTTCTGTAATCCCCTTTGTATAAAGCGGGCTATAAATAAAAACCATAGACCACAAAACAAAACAAAATAAACATATCAGAGTCAGCAAAATGTGCTGAATCATATAAAAGCATCAACCATCATACTTCACTTTACAAAAAGATGATGCTTTAACAGTTTCTTAAACCTACACAGATCTTTTTGTTGCCTAATGTATACTGGAAGTTTGTTCCGCTCTGTGGGTCCCACACATGAAAAAGTACTAGTTCTCATAGCGTCTAGATATAATTTCTCATGAGTAGGAATGACCAAATCACAACGTGCAGCAGAACGCAGTAGTCGCGAAGTCACATTGTAAATATTTTGGTGATAACCGATGTATACTCAGATAAACCATCAGTAATAACTTATACTTCACTCTATATCCATAGTCAACCAATACAACAATATGAAGTAGCATACTCATACTTTCCAATCTCAAATAGCCTTTCTTTCAAAGGTATTTATTAAAAAAAAAAAAGATCAAATACAAGGGCTATTTATTCAATGTGTTTTTATAGGGACAACTCAAAGATTGATGTCATCCTTACATTTCCTCATTGCTTCTGAGTCCTCCACCTTGTATTGCTTCCACTCCAGATGCCTCCCAAGGGTTCAGCATTTCTCCCTCGCCTTCTTAGTCTAGTATCTCTCCCTTTCTCTCACCACCCTTGTGGTCCAGGCTCTCTCCCTCTTCTATTGCAGTCCTGTACACTTTACCTTAATTGCTGGCAGTAGCAGCAACCTGAACAGGTGGCATTCGGCTTACCCTCCATCTGCCTTCTGTCATGTCCTACCTCCTGTGATGCAATTTCCTGAGGGTAGGCTGTGGCAGAGGTAGGCTGAAAATTGCCTGTTGTTCATACTGTTACCACTGCTGGCAACCATGGTAAAGTATACAGGACTGCAATGGAAGAAGTAGGGAGAGAACCTGGGCCTGGGGGTGGGAAGAGAATGCGAGTGATGCTGGACTGAGAGCACGAGGAAGAAATATCAGACTTGTAAGGAAGGGGAAAGAGAAGACTTAACTTTTAGATCAGGTCAAACACTGGGGATAACCTCAGAGGCTTCATATTGTAATGCCCTTTATCATCCATCATCCTAAGCCAGTGCTCACCTGGTCCGATGTTTAAGCTGGCTCTGGGTTTTTCATTCTCTTATAAAGATTCATCATCATGGAATGTTTTAGGCTCCTGAAGTATCCAAAGACTTCTGAGAATCCTCTTAGCTCTACAGTAAAATGGTCCTGTGTAATTTGGCCTTTACCAGTCATTTAGTCAGTTTTACTGTTTCTTCCCAGTGGTTAGTTCTATCATCAAGGTGATCATGTTCCTGAAAGAAATGATCTTGTGGAGCAGGCCTAAATTAAACAAATAACTTCTGGATAGTATCTGAATATCACAGCTATCTGGTAATTTCCTAGTTTTCCCTTGATCTTCCCTGCATCCATGCCTTAATTCCGTAAATCCCCATATCTTCACTATTGTTCAAATGGGGGTCAGTTTGTCAAAAAACTTCAGTGTGAGAACCATGACCATTCCCAGACAAAGTGGAAGATACCATGTCAAACTCCATGTCTCTAACCCCATTCCCTTCAAGCTGGCTCTCTTCCTCTCTCTAGTTTTGAATCTTCCCCTATGCTTTGTCTGGAAGTTTGTCTGTTGTGTCATCTTTTGAATAACTTTTCTGTTATCTTCCAGCACCACATAGCTCACAATAACTTTGAACTGCAGGGTGCTCTATCAGTCTTGTGATAACAGAGTGGAATTTTGGATAGCACATAGCTCAGACTCATCAAGAGTTGTATGGTGGAGATATTAAACAGAATGACAGTTATGGAGATATGCTAGTAGTAAGCCTAAGGAAAGACTTGGGGCCAAACTTAGGGTCGATAGAGTCCACTGTTGATCCCCAGGCCTTGCAAGGAAGAGCATGGCTATCGATAAGTAGAAGATAGAAGAGACCATAGAGATGAGCTTGATGGGAAACTTGATGAGCTTGATGCAATCTGGATTGAAACATGAATTCATGAGAGCTCTCAAACTCTGCAGTTTATGGAAGAATTTTCAAGTTGCTGGTTATTAAACTGACTAGTCTTTAAGCCCGTTACATTAACGGGTGCTAGAATACTGTTCACCCTCTATGTTGCCCCTTCCATTCACTGCCCTCTCTTCTCTTTCCATCTCTCTCTTTCTCTCTCATATGGCCATCTCCTCCTTCCTTTTGCCTTGGTCTGGCATACCTTCCTCCTTCCCTCCAAGCCATTCTCTCCCCCTCTGCTCCCTTTCCTCATTTAACTACTTCATTGGTCAGCAGCAGCATTCACAATTCATTGCTGTTGCTGGCTTCAGGTCTTTCTCTCTGACCGGTCCTGTCTTCATGAAAACAGGAAGTAGGCAGGACCGGCCAGAGAGGAAGGCCTGAAGCCAGCAACAGCAGCGAATTGTAAACGCTGCTGCTGCCTGAAGCACCCGAGGCAGACGCTTCTCTCCCCTCCCAGCCCAACCCCCGCTGACTCTGCGACCCTCCCAGCAAGATGACTTTAATATCAAACCTCCCTCCAGCGTTGGCAGCCACAGCACGCTAAACAGGCTGCTTCGACTTTCTTCTGCCATTGAGTCTCTATGTCGCATCATTGATGACGTCATCAGTGACGCGGCAAAGGGACTCAACTGCAGGAGAAAGCCCGAAGCAGCCTGTTTAACGTGCAGCGAGTGCCAACCCTGGAGGGATGTTTGTACCGGTGCAGAAGCGATATGTCTCTCCCCCTCCAGTACCTGTGCAGCACTTTGCTGCGGCGCATCCTCCCATGGGGGGCGGGGGGGGGGGGGTTTGCACAGTGGGAGCGGGTGAGAGCGCCGATCTCCAGTTGGGTTTTTTTTTGTTTGTTTGTTTTAAGTTGAAAGCCGGTGCTGCAGCTCCTCTCTCGATCCTGGTGCAGTTCGAGAGAGGAGGCGGTACCATTCACGGTGAGGAAGGCCGCCGCAGCTGTGTAATTTTTTTATTATTATTTTAAAGCCGCCGCGAGCAAGTGGTGATGTAAAACCCACGCATGCGCAATCGTGTTTTCGCGACGGATCAGGGAACATGATTTTTTTAGTGCGCATGCGCGGCCTAGCATTTTATTATATTAGATATACTATTTGGAAGAGAAAGGCTACAAAAATTGTAAGCTTATGTATAATATATAAAAAAAATTGAAAAATAGTCACAAAGAACCAATGATGATTTGATGGTGAATAATTTCTATTGAGGAATTATTCTTCAGTAGAATATGCCTCTGATTTGTAAATGTGAAAAGTTTGTTTTGGAACAGCTATTGGTTGGAGGTTATAGATATTATTGGCCATTGAGGTAGATTTTCAACCTCATTCTATCTATATAGTTTTAGAAAATATACTGATAGGCTATTCACTAGTGGCTGATAAATATATAACTGGTTTTCATTATTGGCCTAAATATGCCTATTGACTTAACCCCTCAACTCCCCTACATGAAATCTTTTCCAGAATAATCTTTCTTGTTCTGTATTGTATGTGAGTTGGTACATTATCTTGATTTTTTTGCTTGGCTAATAGCAAAATTTATAAACAAATTAACTTTCTAGAGCAGTGATTCCCAATTTAGTCCTCGGGACAGTCAATTTGGGGGATTTTTTTCCCATTTATATTTTATTGCCATTTAACCATAATTTACAAGAATATTCTCGTTACAGAAATACAAAAAGTAATTATAATACTTGAACAGTATAAGAAAAGGGAAAAATATATACATTTTCATTAGACCACAATAGCTGGGGAGGACCCAGGCAAAAGAAATGAAGAGAAATTGCAGAAATAAATATACAAATAAGATTTTAACAGCTAATCCCATTGTCACAATAACTGTTCATAATAACTAAACATTGCCAGTTACCAGTTTCTTCAAATGTATAAATGTTCTTGCTCAGAGGCAAAAAATACATACTTTACCCCAAGGATAGGCCAAAAGAAATGAAGCCCCCAGAGACACCATTTCAGTTCTCATTGTGAGAAACAATTTTCTTCGCTCTTGTGTTTGTCTAGTCAGGTCTGGGAATATTCAAACCTTTCTACCGTAAAATAATACTTGAGAGTTACGAAAAACAATCTAAACATAACATTAACATCCTGCTCAAACACAAAGGATATTAATAAAGTTGTTCTTTTAGAATTTTCAGATATAGTTGTTTCAAGCAAATCCATGACATTTAGAGCTGCATTTTCACCTGTATTCATTTGCACATTCTCCGGGTCAACTCCTATTTCTTTCTTCCCAGGTAAATAATATATTCATCTTATTGGAGGAATATTTTCAGAAGAAAAACCCAGAACCTCAATAGAGTATTTCTTAAGCAATTCAATAGAAGCTGTTCCCAAAGATTTTGGAAAATTCAAAAGACGCATATTTAGGGGTCTTTTTACTAAGACACGCTAGAGCATCTTAGTGTGTGCTAAAAATTAGCACACGCTAAATGCTAATGTGTCCATTATATCCTATGGATGTGTTAGCATTTAGCGTGTGTTAACACGCATTAATGTGCCTTAGTAAAAGGACCTCTTAGTCTACGGTTATGGTTTTCCAATTGTTCTACCTTTTTATTAAGTAAATTTTTATTTTTCACTATCCCCAACGTTAATTCTTGAAGATTTTCTACTTTATCTGTAACCTCTTTAACTGAGGTAAACTCCTCCTTTGTGCCATCCAATTTTCTCTCCAGAGCATCTACAGTACTTACAAGAATAGCCACCTCTTGAGAAGACTTGGACTCTGGAGTTTAGTTTCTGGAGAGCTTCTCAAATGCTCTCCAGCATTACCACCAATGGTCTCACCAGCTGGGAAAAACCCTCCACTACAACTTGCAGCTCTCCTTGCTTCCTCAAATCTCTCGCAGCTGTATCCCCTTGAACTGGGGTTTCCCCGTTCAAAGAAACTTCACCAGGTTCCACCAGCTGAGCCGTGGTGGGAGCAGGACATGGCCGGGGAACAATCCAAGGGAGAGAGAGAGAGATGTTGAAGTCCAGTTCTTCAGTGTCTCTTCTCGCTGAAGAAGAAGCGGACTGTACTCCGGACACTAATTGTAGGATAGGAGTAGCGTCAAACTCTCGAATGAACTGCTGTGTAGGGGATGAAGTTCTTGCTGCTGAGTAATTGGCCCAAACATTCCCTTTCCTTTTGGAATGCGGTATGTCAAAAAGGTAAGAGGAAATCTCTGCAGGTCCAAGTTGGAGATGCCGTCATCTTTGACCTCCCCCCCCCCCACACACACACAGTCAATCTGGTTTTCATGATAATGCAGGGGTGGGAAATCTGTGACATGCCACTGAATTTTATGTGCCCCAAGACCATGAGAAGTATACACAGAAAACCAGATTAACCAAATTTTTGGTGATTTTCAATACTGTGTTTTACAAATATTTTCAGAATAGCCACTCTAGCAGTTTCTTTTATTGTGTTTAACTTTTTACTTGTTTATTTTCACAGAAGATTTATAGAGCTCTGTGCATTTCTGTTTTTTATATTAAGTAATATTGACATTATATAATATTGTGGCTCACATTTCATGTGACCCTCTGTGTATAAGAGTTACCCACTTGCCCATATAATCCATATGCATGAGGTATATTTGCTTCAGCTACCATCACTATCTCGTATGTAGTCTTTGTGGATATCCTGAAAATCTGATTGACTGCTTGAGTTCTGAGGACTGAGTTGAGAACTTTTAAAATGTATTTCACAAGAACAATTCTCATTGATGTTGATTGTCAACAACTAGATTGTTTAGGAAATGAAAAAGTCAAATGCTGCCATCTACTGACTAATGAAGAAAACAAAAGACTATGCGGACCACCTAATAAGCTACTTTAAAATCATCAGATAATATATGTTAACTGACAGTTTTAATATGGTACCCACTACATGAATGAGTTAAGTTAAACTAGCTACATTAAACTGAACGTAGCCATTTGAACATGGTTGTGATCTGTTTGGAACCCTACAGCCTATATTTACCAGCAGTGTTGTTCAAAGTATTACGTCACGGTACCTAAGTAAAAGTAAAAATCAATACATGTTTTAATACTTAAGTAAAAATACACAATAAAAAATTTATCTAAGTGAAATTTATTAAAGTTATTGCCCAAGGTAATACTTTTTGAGTAAAAAGTTCCTTGACTACAATGAATGCAAATATTGTTAACATTTTTATCTCAGGTTTATCACTCTACAATTCAACCCACATTGCTTTTAGTAAAACTAAATTTTGCGCTTATGAGTCATTAGAAGCCATTACTAGAAGGAATAGAGATCTATGGGCTCCTTTTACTAACGTGCGCTAGCGTTCTTAGCGCGCACTAACCACATGCTACATGAAAAATACTCTATGGAGGCGTTAGCATTTAGCGCACGCAGCATTGTAGCACGCGCTAAAACCAGTAGCGCACCTTAGTAAAAGGAGCCCTATGTTTCATATTTAAACCCTACAATAACTGCACTTAAATAAATATAACTCAAGTTGATCAAAATATCAATATCATATATTCAGTAACCTTGTAGATCAACTTCAATATCTGTATTTCTTCGGGGATCTCAGTGGTGCTACTCATAATGATTCAAATTTTCATAATCAGTAGGGTTTTATGAACCAAATCGTCACCAATCCTAGCAACTTTTAGATTTATGAGTATCATAAATATTATTTTATCTATCAATCTTCAAAGCACCTATCACTTAATTTTCAAACTTTAACTCCCCAAAACCTCAAATTTTACTTAGCTTATATCTGGACAGAGACTTGGATAGACTTAGGTATAATCTAAGGAAATATTTTTTTACAGAAAGGGTGGTAGATGCGTAGAATAGTCTCCTGGTAGAGGGGATAGAGATGGACAGTGCCTGAATTCAAGCAAACATGGGACAGGCATGTGGGATCTCTTTGACAGAGGAGGAGATAGTGGATGCTATGAATGGGCCATTTGGCCTTTATCTGTCTTCATGTTTATATGTTAGCACAATTAAATTCATGGGAAAAACTTCAATTTGCACAGTTTTTACAACTTTAGCTTTTTCTGGACAACCTTACAGGTACTTAATTTGTACTTTGGGCAATAAAGTGTTAAGTGACTTGCCCAAAGTCACAAGGAGCAGCAGTAGGAATTGAACTCAGTGCCTCAGGGTGCTGAGGCAACTGCGCTAACCACTAGGCCACTCCTCTACTCCATTGCTTTGATGCCACTTCCATCAAATGTTCTATCACTAAGCTAGTGTCCTCTGTTTTAAATGCTTTATGTTCTCTGACTGATTTGACTGATTTGCTTTGGGTGGCATTCTGAGAATCCTACAATGAGTGAAGTTGGATTTAGTGCTATTGTATGTGTTTGTCACTATTTGGAGATTTTGAATTTTACCTCTTGCCATATATTAGAAACATAGAAAAATGACGGCAGAAAAGGGCCAAGGCCCATCGAGTCTGCCCACTCTAATGACCCAACCCCCTAACTTCTTCCCCTATGAGATCCCACATGCCTATCCCATTTTTTCTTAAAATCTGGCACGCTGCTAGCCTCAATTACCTGCAGTGGAAGTTCATTTCAATGATCAACCACCCTTTCTGTGAAGAAATACTTCCTAGTGTCGCCATGAAATTTCCCGCCCCTGATTTTCAGCGGATGCCCTCTTGTGGCCGTGGGTCCTTTAAGAAAAAAGATATCATCTTCCACCTCGATACATCCCGTGATATATTTGAACGTCTCAATCATGTCTCCCCTCTCTCTACGTTCCTCGAGTGAATATAGCTGCAATTTACTCAGCCTTTCCTCATACGGGAGATCCTTGAGTCCTGAGACCATCCTGGTGGCCATTCACTGAACCGATTCAGCTCTCAGCACATCTTTTTGGTAATGTGGCCTCCAGAATTGTACACAGTATTCCAGATGAGGTCTCACCATGCATCTGTACAACGGCATTATGACTTCGGGCTTCCGGCTGACGAAACTTCTACGGATACAACCCATCATTTGTTTAGCCTTGGATGAAGCTTTCTCCACTTGATTGGCAGTTTTCATGTCTTCACTAATGATCACTCCTAAGTCACGTTCTGCTGCAGTCCTAGCTAAGGTCTCCCCATTTAGGGTGTAAGTTCTGCACGGATTTCTGCTGCCAAGGTGCATAACCTTACACTTTTTGGCATTGAAGCTTAGTTGCCAAGTCGAAGACCAATGTTCCAGTAAGTGGTGACTTGTCAGAACTATTGCACAACATCAAGATTCAGTAAATAAACAACTCTGATTTGTCATCTTTTCATTCTACATATGCTGATGTATAGTTATTTGTGCATATGCTGTTCAATGTTGTATTTGAATGCTCCATGTGTGTAACATTGTCATCTATAACTACATTTTTCTCATTTTACAAAAACATACAGTAGTATAATTGCTGCTAGTTGTCTATGATTCTTGTTAGACATTGATGATACTTTGGAAGTATCTGATGTGGAAAGCACTGATGATCATCTAGATGAAATAGAACCAGGCGAATTGTGTGGGCAATTAGATGTACAAATTCATCACAAAATTACAATGAAAGTCAGGCAGATTCAGATTCAGAAGATACATACTTAGTCCAGTATGCCAAATCAAAGTGTCAAAAATCTGAACCAGTGAACTGGAAGGACATAGAAACTAATCAATCCACTTATCCAGGAAAAGTCAAAGTCCTTACTTTCAAATGTTTGTTGTCAAAACCCCTATTGACATTTTCATGGAGCTAATAGGTGCTGACTATATTGAGCATTTGGCGGACATGACAAACCTATATATGCTCAGCAAAGGTTGACCAATGTGAATACAAATCCAGATGAAATAGTTCAATTCCTTGGTCTCTTGATATATAGCGGCTATTATAAAGTTCCAAAAGAAGACCACTATTGGTCGACAGCTGAAGATTTATCCAATAAAGGGTACTGGACTTGTATACTGCTTTTGCTGTGTGGTTTACATGTTTTAGACAGGTACTTATTTTGTACTTGGGGCAATGAAATGTTAAGTGACTTGACCAGAGTCACAAGGAGTTGCAGTGGGACTTGAACTCACCACCTCTGCTCACCTAGCTGCTCTAACCACTAGGCCACTCCTCCATTTGTCACAAATAATGTCCAGAAAGTGCTTTTGTGAACTGAGAAACATATTTCCATTTAGTCAACAATTTGAATCTAGAAAATGGGAAAGCAGCCAAAGTTGTGCCATTCATTGTCACTTGTCTAAGCAATTTTTAGCTCTCCACATCAGATACATCCAAAGTATCATCAACAAGTAAAATAGTTATTTCAGGTTCTTCTTCAAGATCTTTAGCTTCAGTAACTAGGGTAACAGCTTCCTCCAACATAATACAATGTCTACATGCCTTATAGACAACTAACAACAATTATACTATGTTTCTGTAAAAGGAGAAAATTTTAGTTATAGATGCCAACATTACACATTGAAAAGCTTCTGCATAAACAACTATACATCAATATATATAGTATGAAAAGATGACAATTCAGTCAGAGAACATGTTAATAATTGGAAACGTAGAGGTAACCAGCTTAGTGATAGAACATGGATGATGTACATCCGAAGGTGCTGAAGGAACTTAGGGAAGTTCTGGTGGCTCGCCTGACTGGCCTTTTCAGTGCTTCTCTAGAGTCGGGAGTGGTAAGGGCAGATGTCCCTCTCCACAAAAGTGGAAGTAAGGAAGAAGTCAGGAATTTATAGGCTGGAAAGTCTGACTTCTATAGTAAGCAAATTAATGGCACACTTTTAAAACAGAGAATGGTGAAGTTTCTGGAATCCAGTGGATTACAGGACCGGAAGCAACATAGATTCACTAGAAGTAGGTCTTGTCAGACAAATCTGATCAATTTCTTTGACTGAGTGACCAGAGAATTGTATAGAGGGAGTGCGCTAGAAGTGGTGTATTTAGATTTTAGCAAAGCCTTAGACAGTGTTCTACACAGAAGTTTAATAAATAAACAGTGCGTTCAGGATGGGCCCCAAAGTCATGGACTAGGTCAGGCACTGGTTGAGTGGAAGATAACAGAGGATAGTGGTTAATGGAGATCGCTCTGAGGAAAGGGATGTTACCAGTGGTGTGCCTCAAGGTTCTGTTCTTGGGCCTGTTCTTGTTAACATTTTTATAAGTAGCTGTCAGGTAAGATTTGCCTCTTTGCAGATGATACCAAAATCTGCAATAGATTAGACACCCTGGATGGTATGAACAACATGAAGAAAGACCTAACGAAGCTTTAAGAATTATCTGAAATTTGGCAGCTAAAAATTAATGCTAAGAAATGCAAGGTCATGCATTTGGGCTGCAAAAATTTGAAGGACAGAAGAGAAGGACTTGAGTATGATTGTATGTGATGATCTTAAGGTGGCCAAACAGGTTGAAAAGGTGATGGTGAAAGCTAGAAGGATGCCTGTGTGCATAGGAAGAGGTATGGCCAGTAGGAAAAAAGATGTATTGATGCTACTGTATAAGACTCTGGTGAGACCTCATTTAAAATATTGTGTACAGTTCTGGAGACTGCACCTTCAAGAAGATATAAAAAGGATGAAGTCAGTCCAGAGGAAGGCTACTAAAATATTGTGTGATTTTTGTCATAAGGCATATGGGGTCAGACTTAAAGGCCTCAATATGTATACTTTGGAGGAAAGTGGGAGAGGGGAGATATGATAGAGACATTTAAATATCGATATGGCATAAATGTGCATGAGTCGAGTCTCATTTGAAAGGAAGCTCTGAAATAAGAGGGCATAGGATGAAGTTAAGAGGTGATAGGCTCAGGAGTAATCTAATGAATTACAGTACTTTTTTACAGAAAGGATGGTAGATGCTTGGAACAATCTCCTGGAAGAGTTGAGGAAACAGAAACTATCTGAATTTAAGAAAGCATGGCATAGGAACATTGGATCTCTTATAGAGAGGAAGAGATAATAGTTACTGTGGATGGGCAGACTGGATGGACCACTTGGCCTTTATTTGCCATCATGTTTCTATGAAACATTTAATGGAAGTGGCATCATAGCATATATATGGAAAACCAATGAATTATAGTCAGTCCTCTAGTTGTAAGTACATAAATTAGTTCAATTTTTGTCCATTCCTGGAGACGGCATATCTGCCTCTTATTATCTACAAATTGATGCAGTAGATCCTGATATAGAACAATTTGAATATACAGTATGTTCCACTTGTAGAACATTGGCAGCTAAAAGGTTAAATTAGCACAGCTAAAAAGGCATTCAATAGCTGCACTGCCAAGAAGAAGAGTGCTCAGTCTGATAAAATGCTCCTTCACATCAGACTGGGTCGGCAGATATTGATCATGGGAATTTCTGTCTGAAACACATGACTGCCTTATAGCAAAGAATGATTTATATTCATTGTCATTATCATTTACATTAGAAGTAGTGCTGAGAAATTCATCACTTGCATCTTTATCTTTAGCTATGTTATCCTAGAAATGCTGTCCAATTAAAGAGACTTTTAAAACGTGCAAACTCTTCAGTATTCTTAAAACCAGTCAAGGCGACTTCCTCTCTAAAAACCTTTTCAATCCATTAGACCAGGGGTGCCCACACTTTTTGGGCTTGCGAGCTACTTTTTAAATGACCAAGTCAAAATGATCTACCAACAATAAAATTAAAAAAAAACACAAAGCACACTGTATGCATAGAAAATGTTAATCATCATTCCTATTCCAGGGTTTTTCAAAGAGGTCAAAGCAGATGACTCTAAGCACTATCACCTCAGTAACAACCATACAAAAATAGACAAATATACCTCCTCCCTTTTTACTAAACCACGATAGCAGTTTTTAGCGCAGGGAGCTGCGCTGAATGCCCAGCGCTGCTCTCGACACTCATAGGCTCCCTGCGCTAAAAACCTCTATTGCGGTTTAGTAAAAGGGGACCTTAGTGTAAAATATAGACAGCAGATATAAATTCAGACACATTTTGATCACTAAATTTAAAATAAAATCATTTTCCCTACCTTGTCTGGTGATTTCATGAGTCTCTGGTTGCACTTTCTTCTTCTGACTGTGCATACAATCTTTCTTCCCTTCTTTTAGCCTGTATGCTTCTTCTCCTCCAGACCTCATTCCTTCCCCCCACTTTTCCTTCCTCTTCCCTGCCCTTTCTTTCTCTCTGCCTCCCTTTCATTTTTTTCTGTTTCTCTTCTTTCCTTCTGTATCCCTGCCTGCCCTTTTTCTTTCTTTCTCCCTGCCCTCCCCCAAGCCACTGCCACTGCCATTACCATCGGGGACCAGGACCCAAACACCACCAATAACAGGCCCCAAGCTCTCCCTGCTTCGGCCAACCAGCATTCCTCTCCCCGACGTCAATTCTGCCGTTGGGAAGAGGAAGGCTGATCAGCCCAAGATCGTGATCAACCTATTGGGGGACATGCTGCCGGGTCCTGCCTTCGCGGAAACAGAAAGTAGGCAGGACCCGGCAGGAACAAGAACAAATGCTTCACTAACCTGTCTCCCGCATTAGCCCGTAGCAAACGCTTGCTTCAGGGCTCTCAACATGTGCATGCCAGCTTCCCTTCTCCCCCCCCCCTCCCCGGATATAACTTCCGGTTTCGTAGGGAAGAGAAGAGAAGCCTGCACGCACACGTTAGAGCCCGGAGCATAAGTTCGCTAGGGACTGAAATCTCCAAGCCGGTTTTTTGGGGTTTTTTAAATGTTCAGCAGCGGCAGATGACAGCTGGGCGAACCGCCCAGCTAAAAGGCCCTAGAGAGAACACTGGAGAGGAAGGCTGATCGGCCTGTAGATCAGGACGGCAACACGAGTGCGATCGACTCGAGTTGCCTTCCTGAGCTACTGGTCGATCGCGATCGACACGTTGGGCACCCCTGCATTAGACAGTCACCTCAATGTAAAAATTTTCCATGGGATGAGCAGCAGTCCATTGTGATAGACATATGTCTGTTCACCAAGAAGTATAACCAGTTTCTAGTTGCTCATCTCCACTTCAAAGTAAGCCGACTTTTCACTTTTCTGTTTGGCTGGAGACCAGTAACCAGTTCAACAAACAAAGGCAACACCACAATTGATGAATTACTCATCCCTTACAGTACTTCACATTCACTTCGGTCTATAAATTAAAAGCTCCTAACAGTCCCCTCTTTGAAAGTTATCGGGACACGACTACACGATATATTCTCAGTGATAGCGCCGCAGCTTTGGAATGCTATGCCACAACATTTAAGAGAGGAAAACAATTTGGCCCGTTTTAAAAGTAATTTAAAAAGCTTCTTTTTAAAAGATGCTTTTAACCTTTAAAATACGTTCGGTTCTTATATAAAATTCCTTTTCTAATTGCACATTTTTTTTCTCTCTTTCTCTCTTTTCCTTTCCTTTCTTCTTTCTTTTCTTAGATTCCCCATCCTATTGTTTTTACCATATATGTCTCTCCTCTATACTTTAAAAATACTTAATTGTAGTTCTATCCCCTCTCCCCTTTTGTATTACCGTAGTCGGTCTGTATGTCCAATTGTCTACTCCATTATTTAAAATTTTAAGTTGTGTGTAAAAATATATCTTTATATTTTATTAATTATTGTATCTCGCTTAGTAAAACTAAATAAGCGATTCATCAAAGTCGAATAAAACTTGAAACTTGAATTCCTAGAAGAGTAAAATTTAAGGTGCGCTGATCTACTTGTTGTTTACATGACAAGGTTTGCATTAGCAAAATCCTATTCCAGTTTTTTCTGCTTCATTTGGTTAATCGAGGAATCATCATTTATCTCTCACTTCCGCTTCCACTTTTATTTTATACTTTGAAGTGCAAATATCAGATGCATTGCAAGTGGTACAAAATGCTGCAGCCAGATTGATCACCGTAGCATCAAAACATCTCATATTACATTTTATCTTCAACAATTACATTGGCTGCCTTTGATATTTTAAGTGCAATATAAGACTGTGATGATTTGTCATCAATTTTTATATGATAAAATTCCAGAGTATTTCAAAATATGATGACTGTTTATAACCCCAAAAGATCTTTGCGCTCTAAACGATATTATAAGGAGTAAACATCATTTTCCTTGGATGAATATATGTACACATTGGGGGTGGGAGGGAGTTTTTCTGGAAATTTCACTAAATTATGTGTTTATATTATATTTATGATATAATTGATTATAATATTTGAAAGAAGGTGGGTGGGACGGGATATAATTTTTATGTTTGTAGAATTATATGAGAATTACAAGTGTTATTGTTGTTACTAATGATATATTCCTGTACGCTTGCTGTAAGTTTTCAAAATGAATAAAGAATATTAAAAAAAAAAGAAAGAAAATTCAGCTTTGCTGAGGGGCAGTGTTAATCCAAAATATGTAGAGACTTGTGTAATGGGCTTTTGTTGTGCTGGGGCAAAGTTATGGAATTCACTGGTAGAGAAGTTAAGGAAATGTGCCGACAGAGGGGCCTGTAGAAAATTCTTAAAAGTACAATTGTTTGTTACTGCTTTTTTTATAAAGTCTGACTCACCTTGATCAAAGATTTACACTTCTCCCTCTGTATTCGCTGCGATAGGGGATTAACAGACCCGTGAATACAGAAAAACCGAGAATAACTTTTTTTTATGTTCGCTGTTTTCCATTAAAAACCATCATGAATATGGTGAAACTGCGAATAACATGGTGAAGAAAGTGTTGGGAATCAGCGATTTTCTCTGTAAACACTTGGAATCAGCGATTTCTCTATGCAAACTGATGTAATTGGGGGGGGGGGGGGAGGAGCCAGCAAACTAAAAACTGCAAATAATCGAAACCGCGAATGCTGAAACCGCAAATACAGAGGGAGAAGTGTATTGTGAATTTAAATCCTGATGTTTTGTCTGTCTCTTTGTATTGTTTCAAGCATTATGTATGTTTGATTTTATGTAAACTGCCTAGGGTTAGACGGTATAGAAATTTTAAAAATAAATAAATAAACGAACCCCCTCTTCTACAAAGCCGCGCGGCAACAGCCCCAAAGCCCATATAAATATAAAGGGCTTCGGGGCTGTTGCCGCGCAGCAGCCAGTAGGCGGCTTTGTAGAAGAGGGGGTAAGCAACAGTAGTAAAAATTGGTAAAATTATTACTTCAGTAAAAGTAAAGGGGTCAATTATGTATGGTAATTTAACCATCTAGCAATGACTCCTGGCCAGGTAAAATCACTTCTTTAGGGCTAACCACTACTTTTAAGAGACACTTAACCAGTTAGGGGGATATTGTATAAACAGCGCTGAAACTTAAGCACCAGTAGACGCCTTACTGGTGCCTAAGTTAAGAACATAAGAACATAAGCAGTGCCTCCGCTGGGTCAGACCTGAGGTCCATCATGCCCAGCAGTCCGCTCACGCGGCGGCCCAACAAGTCCAGGACCTGTGCAGTAATCCTCTATCTATATCCTTCTATCCCCTTTTCCTGCAGGAAATTGTTCTTGAACCCCAGTACCGTACTCTGCCCTATTACGCCCTCTGGAAGCGCATTCCAGGTGTCCACCACATGTTGGGTAAAGAAGAACTTCCTAGCATGTGTTTTGAATCTGTCCCCTTTCAACTTTTCCGAATGCCCTCTTGTTCTTTTATTTTCTGAAAGTTTGAAGAATCTGTCCCTCTCTACTCTCTCTATGCCCTTCATGATCTTGTAAGTCTCTATCATATCCCCTCTAAGTTTCCTCTTCTCCAGGGAAAAGAGTCCCAGTTTCTCCAATCTCTCAGCGTATGAAAGGTTTTCCATCTCTTTTATTAGACGTGTCGCTCTCCTCTGAACCCTCTCAAGTAACGCCATATCCTTCTTAAGGTTCAGCGACCAATATTGGACGCAGTACTCCAGATGCGGACGCACCATCGCCCGATACAACGGCAGGATAACTTCTTTCGTTCTGGTTGTAATACCCTTCTTGATTATACCTTGCATTCTATTCGCTCTCTTAGCGGCCGCTGCACACTGTGCCGTCGGCTTCATTTTCATGTCCGCCATTACCCCCAAGTCCCTTTCTTGGGTACTCTCATTTAATAACATCTCTCCCATCGTGTAGTTGTACCTCGGGTTTCTGCTTCCCACATGTAATACTTTATATTTCTCAATGTTGAACTTCATCTGCCATCTCGTCACCCATTCCCCTAGTTTGTTCATGTCCCTTTGCAATTCTTCGCAGTCCTTTTTAGTCCGAGCTCCACTAAATAGTTTGGTGTCATCCGCAAATTTTATTATCTCAGACTTTGTCCCTGTTTCTAGATCATTTATGAATATATTAAATAGCTGCGGCCCGAGCACCGAGCCCTGCGGGACACCACTCATGACCCTCTTCTAGTCCGAGTAGTGGCCCTTTACTCCTACCCTCTGTTTCCTGCCCGCCAACCAGTTTCTGATCCATCTATGTACGTCTTCTTCCACCCAATGGTTCTTCAGTTTCCGAAGTAGGCGTTCATGGGGTACCTTGTCAAAGGCTTTTTGGAAATGGCAAAAAGTGGTAAAAATAAAGCACCTACTGGCACCTAAATAATAGGCATCGTAATCGTACCTTCACAGCAATTAATGCCACTATGGGCATTTTTAATGCTAGAAGTGGCATTAGTCATCATAAATCACATACGTAGGTGCGATTCATGGCATAGATAGGCACCAGAAATGTAGGCCTGGAAAACCCAGGCCTACATTTCCGGCACCTATCTTTCTTGAAGGCGTGATGCTCTATAGGGCGACATCACATGATTGACATGTGATCGTCGGCCACTTTTTAGGTGGCCACTGATATCAGCACCCTATAGACAATCCGGGCCATAGTGCCACTGAAAATAACTGGCTAGCATGAATTGAAAAAACTCGGATATTTTGGGGGTATTCTGGGGTTACAGTTAACATGTGGTCAGTTAAATGGTTGATATTCAGCACTTATCCCCCCACTCTTTTTACAAAACTGCAAAAGCATTTTTTAGCACTGGCTGATGCACTGAATGCTCCTTACTTCTCCCAACACTCATAAAGTTCCTATGAATGTCAGGAGTAGCGCAGAGCATTCAGCACGCCTGCCTGCACTAAAAACCACTTTTGCAATTTTATTAAAAAAAGGGGGGGGGGGGTTAATCAACCAAGGTAACCATATAAATAGATCCACAAAAAGTCAGTGCTATCTTTATGTGGTGCCCTTTAGCCACTTAAGAGCTGACTATCACACTTAATCATTTGTGTGTTGGGACAGTGCCACAACCCTTGAAATTTAATGCTAGTGCCTGGACATGGCTTAGTACTGAATTTCCAAGTTTAATGATGGTGGTAGTCAGCAAAACACTGATTGCCACTGACTGAATATTGGTCCCTGCTTGTTTAATACAAAAATTTAGTGCATTTAGGGCTCCTTTCACAAAGGCGTTCTAGGGCCTTAACATGCGCAATAGCGCGCGTTAAATTCCCGAGCACGCTAGCCACTATTGCCTCCTTTTTAAGAGGCGGTAGATTTTCGGCTACCGCACGCTATAGCACATGGTAATTTTGTGCGTGCGCTAAAAACCCTAGCACACCTTCGTAAAAGGAGCCCTTAGTGTATTTAGTGCATGAAGCACACAGTGTCTCTCAGCTTCTATATATGGCACCAAATGTTTGGCACCAAAATTTAAGCATGGATCCAAGATGCGTGTGCAACTAAATGAGTTAACAAGCCATGAACTATGAACTGATTAACCTTAATAATCAGACTGCTGAATATTAGTCTCTTTCAAATGTAAGCAGAAAACTCATAAAAATAGCCTTTACCATCTTAAAAGTCCAGCAATATGCAAAAAAAAAGAGGAAAAACTACAACAAACTATAAGGTAAGAAATATGAAAACAATTATTTTTTAAAAAAAATATTAGATAAAGCACTTGAATCAAAAGCAAGAAAAAATATTTAAGGAACCCTTAGATATGCCTTGGGACAGCTCTAAATACTGGTCCATTTTTTTTCAGTAGAGACTTGGATTCCTTATGTGAAATAGGAAATCTATAATCTGTATTGTAGACTTACCCAGGATACTCTCTCCCCACCCTACCCATGGTAAACAACATAAATTCTTCTATAGTGCCACCCCATAGCATGAACACATTGTCAATGTAACAAACCCATGTGTGAATTTTATGCTGGAAAGGAGAACAAAATATCCAATTAATCTCAAATTTGTTCATATAAGAACATGCTACTGAAGACCTGATCACCCCGGCGTTGCGCGCTGCCCACTGACTGCCGATCGACAAATGATGTATATTCAAA
Organism: Geotrypetes seraphini; assembly: GCF_902459505.1. Lineage (NCBI taxonomy): Eukaryota > Metazoa > Chordata > Amphibia > Gymnophiona > Dermophiidae > Geotrypetes > Geotrypetes seraphini. Next base: position 208,446,085 of record NC_047088.1, read on the forward strand.
AGCCTAGTAATGGCCTATAAACTCTTCCATGATATAGCACTGGCCTACATTAGATCAAGTGTGAGCCTACCAGGACAGATAGAGAAAAATGCTTGAGTACCTGAATGTAAACCACATAGGCTATAAATGGTTTATAAATACTATAAATAAATATATGTCCTCCAAACTTCCACCCTAAACCCCAAATCAACTGCTTTGCTCATAAGAAGAAAAGCAACTATATGCGCCCTCCTCCTTGAGAGTGCCCAAAAAAGATCTTACTTACACTACCTACCATGCCTCTGGAACCAACTACCTTACCCGCATAAGATCATTAGAAGCCTACTGAACTTCAGGAATGCTATAAAAATTCACCTCTTCCCCTGATCCTCTATGAGAGTGTGCCAATCCAAATTCTCTGGCCCCTCTGACATAGTATGACAGAACATAGTATGGTAAATATGGAATATAGTATAGTAGGACAAAGATGACGAACAGTATGACAGTGTGGAAAAACACTGTATAAGAAAACATGGCATGGTCAGTCATAGGACGAAGCATATATCATCTGAGACTTGAGACAGTGGAGAGTCATGGCACTTTGTCAGAAGGGTCGGGGAATTTGAATTGGTACACTCTCATAGAGGGTCAGGGGAAGAGGTGAGTTTTTATTGCCTTCCTGAAGTTCAGTAGATCTTCTAATGTTCTTATGTGGGTAGGTAGTTTGTTTCAGAGGCATGATAGGTAGTGCAAGTAAGATCTTTTTTGGACATTCTCAAGGTGGAGGGCGCGTTCTGAGGGCTATTCTTCTTGTGAGTGAAGCAGTTGATTCAGGGCATAGGCCAGAATTTGGAAGGCCATGTACACTGTTACCATGTCATGGAAGAGTATGTAGGCAATTACTATGAATATACATAGTTTATCGATCGGCAGCCAGTGGGCAGCATGCAACACCGGGACGATCAGTTCTTGTATGTGGTGATTCTTCAGGAGTCGGATGGTGGCATTTTATACTCGTTGTAGTCAATGGAGGTTTTTTGTAGTGAGCCTGCCTAGGAGTGCATTGCAGTAATAATAATAATAACTTTATTTTTTGTATACCGCCCAACCAATAGTTCTGGGCGGTTCACATCAAGAGAACCGTTACATTTCAGTGAAAGTACAAAATCAATAAAATTATGTACAAATCTTTCAAAAAGGTAAGTTTTCGCTGACTTTCTAAATACATAATAAGGTTGTGAATGAGCAATCAAGGAGCTCATTCAAGAATTTGTTTTTCCAGCTTGAAAAGCAAGTGTCTTTTCCAAAAAAACTCTTGAAACGGCAAGCTTACTTGACATATATAATTTCAATTGAGAAGATAGGTATTTTGGTAATAAACCAGAGAGTGCTTTAAAACAAATACAACCAAATTTAAAGATGACTCTGGCTTCAAAAGGAAGCCAGTGGAGCTGCAAGTAGAAAGGACTCACATGATCAAACTTTCTCAAGCCGAAAATCAAGCGTACTGCTGCGTTTTGTACCAAACGTAATTCATACAGGAGAGAAGTCCAGTTCCAAGAAGTATCGTCCAATTTTTTGTAGTTGCCAGAGGTAGTACAAGGCAGATGCTACTTGGGAGATGTGGTTAGAGAGTCCTATGGCTCAGGATTGTTGATCGCTGATTCCAATATTTGCAAGTCTGGTGAGGAGGCAGTGATGATCGATGGTACTGAAGGTGGCACTGAGGTCTAGAAGGATCAGTAGCCCATCATTTCCTTTGTCTAGTATGCTCTAGAAGTCATCAGTACTGTCTGCTAGGACTGTTTCTGTGCTATGGAATTTTCTGAAGCCAGATTGCTATGAGGAGAGGGCATTCTGTCTGTCTATAAAGGCGTAGAGTAGTTGCTGGGTTCATTCGGATCCAGGGTTGGGTTTTTTTTAAGATTGGCCTGATGATTGCTGATTTCCAGCTTTGCAGTACCATTCCTGATTGCAGGGAGGAATTTATTAGAGGTAGGATCGATTCAATAAAGACATCTTTTGTGGCTGTCAGGAGATTTGATGGGCATGGGTCGAGGATGTATCCAGATGGTTATAGTGCGGTGATTGTTTTTGCTAGGTCATCATGAGATGCATGTGTAAGAATATCTTTGAAAGGCTGATATGTCCGTGCATATTCATATATATGCAAATATGTTTTTGTGTCAGTGTATGTATGTTTGTATATATGTGTGACCATGCAGTATACATGCTTATGTGTTTATGTTTTTATCTTTGTTAGTTCTCTGGGTGATCAAGAAAGGAGACAAGAGGGAGGATTATTTGAAAGGTGCAATTCTATAATTGTTATGGTACTGAGAATTATTATTTCTATGTTGCAGCAGTTGGAAGTGCTTTTGCCCAGCACATGTAGAAACTATTTCTACAGCAGAGGAATTTGTCCCAGCTCACCTCCTCTATTTCTGTAACTAGAGCAGTCTTTCAGAGCTTCACCTCACAGCCTTCCCATTCGCTAGGTACTATCCATAGTCTCTGATGCAAGTTACCATGAAAGAGAAGTAAGCAGGCTCACTCACATGAAGGAGTATTGAAGATCTACTGACAGAGGACCCGATATTCATGCTTTTAACTTTGAGATTTGTATAGGTATACAACCTTTTATCCAAAACTACAAAAAAAAATGAAAGTTTTGGCACCAGATATCTGCCGTGACACATGTTCAACTCACACAGGTGCATTGCGTCAGTCCTTTCGCAGTCCTTTTAGAAATCTGATATGCCTCTGCTGCTCATTGAGAACTGTGAAAATATCAAAAAGAACTGCAGATTCCCTTGTTTGATAATAGTGAGAAGCAGGAAAGGAAGCATCTGTCACTACTGATAACACAGAAAATAGTTAACTGCTGAAGCTTGATCATGATGTATCTGCGCAGCATCTTACTGAATATTATAGTAATGGAAATTGCTGAAATGGTGTTGAATAAAGATAAATGTGAGGATAATTCGGATGATGAGGATGATGATGACGACATTGTGAACATGGGAGAAAAAAAATCTCTATAGATGGCATGGTGAAAATTTGTGATCAGCAAATTGCAGGCATGGAACAATATGCATTTATCAATGAGAATGAGATTATGGCAGTTTACTTAATTAAAAGAAAGACATGTAATTAGACAGATGACACTGGAAGAAGTTTATATAAAGGTCATTTTTTTGGCACTTCTGAACTAGAAAATATTTCTCCTGCACCATCATTGAATAGCCAACTCCTACCTGAAATTAAGTTTTGTTTGATGCAGAATGCAGTAGAATCAATACACACAGTACCATATAGGACCATGTATTTAAAAACATATTTTAAAAAAGTCAAAAAATGCAAAAAGTATGCGATAGGACAGTTATTAAAATTCCAAGAGTAACTAGGCAGTTGTACTCTAGTGTAGGTGATATCCCATCAACTGGCTGACTCCATCCTGAAGATGATACATATTTAAGGCCCCTTTTACAAAGCCGCGGTAGTGATACTGCAGCAGTAAATACACCGAAGGAATTGGAATGGGCTTCAGGAGCATTTACCATGGCAACATTGCTACTGTGGATTTGTAAAAGGGGCCTTTAGCTTGGTTTCAGCCTGTTTATGTTTGAAGTTTTACTGAATGATTTACTTTGAAATAATTTGCTTGTAATTTTATGGTCTATATTTTTCTCACTTAAACCATTTCAAAATCTAAAATATTCTGAATTACAAAATGAGCTTGGTACAAAGGATTTCAAATAAAACATTGTGTAATTGTACTCCTAAATTGGCCTCTTTGAAAATTTCCTAAGGCTAAGTGCCTACATTTATTCTCAAAAATTTCCCAAACTCTTAAATTAAGAACATAAGAACAGCCATACTGAGACAGACTGAAGGTCCATCAAGCCCAACAGCAACCCAAGTACATAGTTGGATCTAAGTAGTAAAACAGATTTTATGCTGCTTATGCTAGAGCCCACCCAGTGGATTTCCCCCAACCATCGCAATAATGGCCTAAGAACTTTTCTTTTAAGAAATTAGCCAAACCTTTTATAAACCCTGCTAAGCTAACTGATTTCACTACATTCTCTGGCAACAAATTCCAGAGCTTAATTACACGTTGTGTGAAGAAACATTCGCTCAAGTTTGTTTTTTTAATCTAATCTAAAAAATTTAATCTAATCTAAAATTTATGGGTCGCTCTATATCTGACTAGGATCAAAGTGACATACAGATCAAGAATACAATATCTATTGATAGACATGAAAGTTAAGTGGACAGTATATTAAGAGGGAGAGAAATATAAGGAAGAGAGGTTGTTAAAGGGAATTACGAAGAGGACATTAGAGATATAGATAACACTGAATTTAAGAAATAAGAAACTCAATTTGAAAGATCTATTTTCTCATCATTTATTCCAACCACATATTTCTCATAGATTTGCCTTACTCAGTGAACCAAGCTGGCTGGCTGCTGGGAATTTTCTTTTTTAATTGATAGTTGCATTTATGACAGCTACTTATTTTTTAATTTTATATAATAAAACCCATGCTGACACCGGAATACGATCAAAAGCTATAAAAAATGTGTAAAAATAATGAATGTGGACTAGTGTTTAGAATGTAATATGAGTGCCTTATAATGATTATTTTTCAAAGCAATTAGGCAGAGTAAAAACAAACTGTATTGTTATACAGTATTTTACTGGTGTGTGCATTTCATGCAATCTTCTGGAGAGAATGTGCACAATACCACATTCTACTCTACTCTGTTCTCTCTTCTCATTCTATTCTACTCTACTCTAATATTGGATGCAATCTTCTGGAAAATTTAATAATTAAGTCTTGTTCTAAAAGTAAAATTGCTTGTAAAAATATTTCTGTACTTAATATTTCTGATACTAATCCCCTCTTTTACTAAGGTGCACTATACTTTTTAGTATGCGGTAAATATTAGTGCACACTAAACACGTGTTAAACGCTAATGCTTGTATGTTATCCTATGGACACGTTAGCGGTTAGCACATGCGTTGATTTAACGCACGCTAAACACGCGCTAAAACGCTTAGGGCACCTTAGTAAAAGAGGGCCTAAGGCTTGATTATGTTATGAAATTTCAAATATACAAATGGGTTCTTTTATTAAACTGCAGTAAGCACTGATATGTGCTTACTGCAGCTAAAAATGCCTTAACACAGGGTGGACTTAGGTGTCCGGGGTAATTTGGGGATTGATGTGTGCTACCACTTGCAAAAAAAATAAAATTTATTTTATAGTGTGGGGAGTGTGTGGCACGGTAGTATGAGCTACAGCCTCGGCACCCTGGGGTTGTAAGTTCAAATCCCATGCTGCTCCTTATGACCCTGGACAAGTCACTTAATCCCCCTTTGGCCCAGCTACATTAGATAGTGTGAGCCCACCAGGACAGATATGGAAAATTGCTTGAGTACCTGAATGTAAACCACTTAGGCTATAAGTGGTATACAAATACTAAAAATAATAAATAATTAGTGCTGGGGGCAGATCTAGGGGTGGAGAGTTGGCATGCTCTGCACTAATTGGCTAGTGCAGTTACATTGCTGCTTTCTAAACATTCAGCGTATGGTTAGCACAGTGGTTCCCAAACCTGTCCTGGGGGACCCCCAGCCAGTCAGGTTTTCAAGATATCCCTAATGAATATGCATGAGAGAGATTTGCATATAATGGAAGTGACAGGTATGCAAATCTCTCTCATGCATATTCATTAGGGATATCTGGAAAACCTGACTGGCTGGGGATCCCCCAGGACAGGTTTGGGAACCACTGGGTTAGCATGTGAGCATGTGAGTTCCTACTACCTGCAAAATAGGTAGCATTAGGGGCTGACATGCACATGATCATTAATATAGAAAATTGGGCAGTCTATCCCTGAGGTAAAAATAGGTCTAGCACAGGGGTAGGGAACTCCGGTCCTCGAGAGCCGTATTCCAATCGGGTTTTCAGGATTTCCCCAATGAATATACATGAGATCTATTTGCATGCACTGCTTCAATACATATTCATTGGGGAAATCCTGAAAACCCGACTGGAATACGGCTCTCGAGGACCAGAGTTCTCTACCCCTGGTCTAGCATGTAGAAATGACTCATGTAAGGGTGTGCAAAGGCTACTTTTTATCACAGTTTGGTTAAAGGGCCCCAAAATCTGAAAAATGAACACAGCCAAACTAAGCTAGTTTTGCAAGCAAAGAACTCAGAATGGTGTTGGAAAATTAACATTATACTAAGGCATGAGTATTTTTTATTGGGGGGGGGGGGGAGAACAAGAGGAAGCATTGCTCCTCCCTCCTGGATTTCTTAGCCAATCACTACTGCCTGCAACTGCGGTTAATCCTCTCTACCCAAGGATATAATACCTCTGTCCCTTTCTTAGATACTTCTGCTTATCAGGTGGGCTAAGACAAGAAAGCAGGAACACTGCACGCAATTAAACTCTGACATGTCTCACCCTCCAAATATTGGTTGAAGAAGAACTGGTTGTCCCTCAATATTGATAAAATGGAATTCTTAGGGGTTTGCAGAAGACCTTTGATGGACTGCCACCTAATATGGCCTGGACTAATCATACAGAGGTTTGTTGTTTGGGACTGATCTTAAATAGGTCCTTATCTTTGAAAACTCAGATTAAAATGGTTGCACATTTTACATTTTTTAAATTATATTTATTACATAGCATGAGAAATGGGGACTCAACCTGTCCTCTTTTTTTCTGGAGACATATGGTAGCCCTAGGCTTGAAAGAAATGAGTATGAGCTTAGAGGCATATGCCAGTAGTTCCCAAACCTAGTCCTGGAGGCACCCCAGCCCGTCAGGTTTTCAGGAAAACCACAATGAATATTTATGAGAGATATTTGCATGCACTGCCTCCACTGCATGCAAATCTGGTCCTGGAGGCACCCCAGCTACTCAGGTTTTCAGGATATCCCCAATGAATATTCATGAGAGATTTGCATGCAGTGCCGGCAACGTTTTGCATTAACTAGAAACCCATGGGCCCATGCTCAAAAGATTTGCAGTAGAGGAAACTCTACCACAAATCCACTGCTGAAAAAGCAATGTGGAATGCTTAGAGTACTGAGCATGAAAATTCATGTTGCATTATAATTTTGGCAGTAATTTGCTGCTTAATAATCTGTGCTATTTTCCTGTCAATACCAGAACGCTGATTGGCTCAGGCACTGACAGGAAAGTTGACATATTAAAAAAAGAAAAAAGAAACCACTTTGAGCAAATCACCTCCCACACTTCCCTGGTGGTCCAGTGGATCCCAGCCCACTAAACCCTAGCTTTGATAGTCCAGTGGGACACCACTAAGGCAGGCCTGGAAATTAACTCCAGCCCTCTCCCTGAGGGAGGTAAGGAGGCAGGCAGGGCCAGTCTCGACCTCCCCCTCCACTGGAAGCAGGCAGGCCCAGAGACAACCCTGATGGCATAGGAACCCAGCCCATGACCCAAATATAACTTAAGGAAGCCAGAGGGAGGGAAGAGGGAGTAGGCATCCTTCCCTCCTTCCTCTGGGGCATCATCATGAAAATGGCAGTGCCCCGTTCTGGTTTGTGCTTTTTGGGATGCACTGGGAGGGGACTAATCATGAACAAGGGGAGGAGGTTGAGTCAGGTCTGGGCCTGCCTCGGGGGATGGGGGCCTGATCCTTGGCTAGGGCTAGGGTTTTTGGAGAAGCCTGTTTGGGGCAGGGTGGTCATTATTTTTACTGGCACTAAGCATGTCTGACAACATTATTTTAGCATGCCATGGGATTTTTAATGACCACATTTAAATACAGTCTGTGCTAATTGTTTCAGGCCGGTGCTGAAAACATTAGAGCATTGGACAGCATACTAACGCTGGCACTAATCACTTTTAGTGCTGGCATTAGGTTTTGAGAATCGGCCTGCCAGTGCTATAGTTCTTTGACTCTGTTCTACCCAGTAGACCAGGGGACCTCAAAGTCCCTTCTTGAGGGCCGAATCCAGTCAGGTTTTCAGGATTTCCCCAATGAATATGCATGAGATCTATGTGCATGTACTGCTTTCAATGCATATTCATTGGGGAAATCCTGAAAACCCGACTGGATTCGGCCCTCAAGGAGGGACTTTGGGGACCCCTGCAGTAGACTTTCTACAAATGTGTCACAAGTTGGGCTGGGTGCTGTTTCAGAAGCCTGAGGATGCCTGGTTGCCAATAGCCTATGCCAGAGATAGGCAATTCCGGTCCATGAGAGCTGGAGCCAGGTCAGGTTTTCAGGATATCCACAATGGAGATGTATGAGATGGATTTGCATGCACTGCATCCTTGAGATGCAAATCTATCTCATGCATATTTATTGTGGCTATCCTGAAAACCTGACCTGGCTCTGGCTCTCGAGAACCGGAATTGCCTACCCCTGACCTATGCATTCTGGGTACTGACTGAGACAAAACCAATTATATCCTCTAATAGAAAAAGAGATGCTTGGTTTGGTGTTTGTTTGTGAAAGATTTCAAGAGTATTTTTACGTCTTCAAGTTTCAATCTGAGATAGACCATAAATTGCTAATAAGCATCATGCAAAGGATATGAGAGATGCACCACCCAGGATATAGAGATTACTGTTACATCTCCAGTGTTATGACTTCACTCTAGTATACAAGCATGAAAAGAATCTAGTGCTGGTATTTACCTTGTCTACATAATACCTGTCAATTCAAGCAGTAGACAATGACATAACAGAAGATGTCTCTGTTCCAGTGGACTCAGTAAAGTCAGTAATTAGGATGATTCATGCATTCTGGGCACAAATAGAAGAAACTATACAGAATGATGCTACATCACAAAGGACTAAAAGGGCCATGGAAGATAATGCTCCAGTCTTGATGTACCGACACATACATGAACTGTCAGAAATGTATGGGGTGTTAAGAGATTCCTGTATCATCATTCTCACTGTAATCACTAAGATGATTCTGTCAAGATCACACAAAAGACACATCAGAAGAAAGAAGAAGAAAAAAAAAAAGAACAAGAAACTCTTTGCTGGCCCAAAATGAAAGGAGATAATAACTGATTTTATTGCTACATGTTAGAAATTTCATGTATGACAAACAAAAGTTCCTGGATAAATATTACATTTTCACCTTGGGAGAAGATTGGTATAGAAATGTTCGTCTTTCAAGAAAAGCACTTTCTGGCTGTCATAATTTACTTATCCAAATATCCTGAGTGAGCTGGCATAGATGGAAGATCTGCAAAGATTTTGCTTTCACTTACAGATTTCGGTTTCTGAATATTCAGAGGGTAATGGATTAGCAGAGGCAGTAGTTACAATTCTCAAAGATATACTGGAAATGCTCTCTGTACTGTAATTGTCCAGCTTTGGGTTTTTCAAGAAAAAGCTGAAGACTATTCTTTTCCTTCATTACTATGTGGTCTTCATGAGTGTACCCACAGTCTAACCATCTTGGTTTGGTGTTTTTGTTAATTATCACTAATCCCCCCTCCCCCCTTTTACTAAACCGCAATAGCGTTTTTTAACACAGGGAGCCACGCCGAATACTCCGTGCTGCTCCCGACGCTCATACATTTCCTATGAGCATCGGGAGCAGCACGGAGCATTCAGCACAGCTCCCTAAGCTAATAACTACTATCGCAATTTAGTAAAAGGGGGATGGGTAACTGTTCATTGTCTATTGTTTCATTTAATGCTGTGTAAGTCTGTTGTAATCAGCCTAGAACTTTGGATAGTGGGGAATAGAAATGTAGAAAATAAAATAAAAATAAATAGCAATGCAAGCTGGAGAAGAGCTTCACAAAATTGTGGCAAATTACCAGCAGAACTTTTGTTTGGTCATAAGATAATTGCATGGATACCTACCCTTGAACCATGGCTATCTTAACTTGACCATAATGCAGTATTGTTCTTCTTTCTCTATCCCTTTTCTGACTTTTACAAAAATTGTGAGTCATTCTCTACTGATGACCTGTCTACTTGATCGTATACCATCTTCCTGGATTCTGAACCACCTCATTATCTGCTTCCCTATATTTTCCAAATGGTCATCTACAGTCTTCTTTAAGGGTTAACTCCATCGTTATGGAAACATGCAAAAGTTCATCCTTTGCTAAAAAAAAAAAAAAAAAGGCTTCCCTTAACCCAGATCTGCTTTCCAGATATCATCCAATTTCCAATTTACCTCATCTCTCCAAAAGTATTGAATGTAAATTTTTTTTCAAGCAGCTATCAAACTTCGCAGAAACCAATAACATTTTTCACCCTTGTCAATCTGGGTTTCATTCTGGGCATAATTGCAATATTGGTTACCCTTTTGAACTCTTTCTAAACCTCACTCAATAAGGATGACATTGTTATGCTTTTCTCTTTAGATCTTAATTTTGTATTTGACCTAATGGACCATTCTATTCTTCTCTTCTCCTCTTTGGTATCTCAGGGACTATGCTTTCCTGGTTTGCTTCTCTTTTTTGACAGATTGCTCTTTTTGTGTTTCTTTTTCAAATTTCCACTCTTCTACTTTTTCCTCTTGGTGTGGTGCTCCCTGGGGATCTGTTCATGTTCCTCTTCTTTTTAATATCTTCTTAAGCCCTTTTGCTCTCTTAATTCAAGAACTTGACATTCAAGCCTTTTTCTATGCCAATGATATTCATTTAGTATACAAACCAACTCTTCTCCCCTGGATCTTTTCCTTCTCTCTTCTGCACTCCTGACTATTTCCTCATGGCTTTCTGAAAGCTGTCACTTGCTTAATCCATCAAAATCTTTAGCTTGAATTAACTTGGAACAAAGCCTCTTTATTGTATCTCTCCCTATCTTTGGAGTTCTCTTCCCTGTTCAGTTAAACTCTTATTTTAAATTGAGATCCTTGCCGAAAAAGATTTCTCAAACAGGTAAATGTAAATGGCAGCAAGTGTCCCTGGAGGGCTTACAATTTAAGTTTTGCATCTGAGGCAATGGAGGATTAAGTTGCTTATCCAAGATGTCGAACATCAGTGGGAATTGACTTTCCTGATCCTCAGCCTGCTGTTCTAATTATTAGGCGTAGCTAATGCAGATAATACCTAATGTTTGGTAACAACAGAAAATTAAAGGCTAGCAGAGCTGAAGCCTGGTGGCCTTGTGGCAACCTACCTAAAACATTGATAGGTAAATTATTTTATGATTGCCAGTAACCTCAGAATTTCTGTTACAATACTGCTGAACATTACTGTTCACATGGCCAATAGGAAGATGCTGGGCTGGGGAGTTAGGACTGACTGAGAGCCAGTTGTTAAAGTAACTGCTTATATTTCCAGAATGCTGTAAATATTATTCTGTTTGATATGTTGTATCACTTTACTGTGTATTATTTTATGTGTGTGTGTGATATTCGGAGGGTTGTTCTTCATATGTTTTGTGCATGAACAATTAGAACTAAAATTATTGTCTGGACTAAAATATCACACACACACACACACACAGTAGGCTTAAAATGCTTGAGTGGGGAGAAAATTAAGACTTCAGGTTCAGTGAAGGTACAGGGATGAAAATGGACGGTGAGGGGATGGGAATGAATATTTGTCCCTGAGTCACTCTCTAACAGGCAAGCTCTACAGAACTCCAGGGAACTTGTTTGTCCCTACTAATTGAAAACACTGCCACCCACTGGCAGCAATGCAGTTGGAGCTCTCCTGTTCAGCTTGGAGCAGTGGTCCAAGGAGGAAATTAGCAACAAAAAATATGTTATTGTAGAAACCAGGTCTACTACATCAGTGACTGGAACAGTCAGCAGGATGTCTGTGGCTGACAGGCCTACCCAAAAGGCCAGATATGGAAGAAATAACTGTTAGATATGGAAGAGTTAACTGCAAGCTAACCTAATTGAATAGTGCTAAATTTGTAGGTTAACGGTTAAGCATGTTATAAGGGCTAATTCTATTTATTGTACATTATTTCAAAAAGGGAAAGATGAGCTGAATCTAGTCTTTCTAGCTAATAGAGTGGGTTCTAGGAGTCTGAGAGTAAAGCAACCTCAAGATTCTACAGTTTTGTTCCAGTTGGATACTCAAAAGGCATTTATCCAAGTACCTCATGAAAGACTTCTGAGAAAATTAGAAAGTCATGGGATAGGAGGTAATGTCCTATTATGGATTAAGAACTGGTTGAAAGAAAACATAGAGTAGGTTTAAATGGTCAATATTCTCAATGGAGAAGGGTAAATAGTGGGGTTTCCCAGGGGTCTGTGCTGGGAACGCTGCTTTTTAACATTTATCAATGATCTAGAGATGGGAATAACTAGTGAGATAATTAAATTTGATGATGACACAAAGTTGCTAAATCACAAGAGGATTGTGAAAAATTGCAAGAGGACCTTATGAGACTGGAAGACCGGGCATCAAAATAATAATAATAATAATAATAATAATTTATTTTTTGTATACCGCTATACCAAAAGTTCAAAGCGGTTCACAACAAGGGAAAATACGTACAATCGGTGAATATAAAATACATAATAACAAAGAATAAAATAATACATCAAGTAAAAGCATAAAGAGTTAAACAATGACTGCAATTAAGATGTAAGCATGTCGAACAGACGTGTCTTTAGTGATTTTCTAAAATCAAGCTAAGAAGTAGCCTCTAATATAGGTTTTCCAAGCCATGTATTCAGTTTGGCGGCCTGGAATGATAGAATTCTGTCAAAAAACTTCTTATATTGACATGATTTTAAAGCAGGATAATTAAATAAATTTATTCTACATGTACTCTTATTGGAGTTATTCAAAGGAAGCTGAGAAGCAAGATAATCTGGTAGCATCCCAAACACTGCTTTGCAACAGATACAAGAAAACTTGAACAAAACTCTGGACTCTACTGGCAGATGACATTTAATGTGAACAAGTGCAAAGTGATGCATGTGGGAAAGAGGAACCCAAACTATAGCTATGTGATGCTGGGTTCTATGTTAGGAGTTAGAGAATGACACGGTGACAAAAATTCATCACCGTTCCCGTCCCCGCGGATAACCGCGGGAAATAATCCCAGGTCATTTTCTAGTGTCTATTTCAACCTCAGTCCTTCTACACCAGGGGTGCCCACACTTTTTGGGCTTGCGAGCTACTTTTAAAATGACCAAGTCAAAATGATCTACCAACAATAAAATTAAAAAAAAACACAACGCACACTGTACGCATAGAAAATGTTAATTATCATTCCTATTCCAGGGTTTTTCAAAGAGGTCAATGCAGATGACTCTATGCACTATCACCTCAGTAACAACCATACAAAAATAGAAAATATACCCCCCCCCTTTTTACTAAAACACGATAGAAGTTTTTAGAGCGCAGGGAGCTGCGCTGAATGCCCAGCGCTGCTCTCGACGCTCATAGGCTCCCTGCGCTAAAAAACTCTATTGCGGTTTAGTAAAAGGGGACCTTAGTGTAAAATATAGACAGCAGATATAAATTCAGACACATTTTGATCACTAAATTTAAAATAAAATCATTTTTCCTACCTTGTCTGGTGATTTCATGAGTCTCTGCTTGCACTTTCTTCTTCTGACTGTGCATCCAATCTTTCTTCCCTTCTTTTAGCCTGTATGCTTCCTCTCATCCAGACCTCATTCCCTCCCCCAACTTTTCCTTCCTCTTCCCTGCCCTTTCTTTCTCTCTGCCTCCCTTTCTTTTTTTTCTGTTTCTCTTCTTTCCTTCTGCCTCCCTGCCTGCCCTTTTTCTTTCTTTCTCCCTGCCCTCCCCCAAGCCACTGCCATCAGGGACCAGGACCAAACCGCCACCAATAACAGGCCCGAAAGCCGACGATGCCCCAAGCTGTCCCTACTTCGGCCGACCAGCATTCCTCTCCCCGACGTCAATTCTGCAGTCGGGGAGAGGAAGGCTGATTGGCCCAAGATTGCGATCGACCTATTGGGGGAAATGCTGCCGGGTCCTGCCTTCGCGGAAACAGAAAGTAGGCAGGACCAGGCAGCAATAAGAGCAAATGCTTCACTAACCTGTCTCCCGCCTTAGCCCGTAGCGAACGCTTGCTTCAGGGCTCTCAACATGTGCGCGCCGGCTTCCCTTCTCCCCCCCCCCGGACATAACTTCCGGTTTCGGAGGGAAGAGAAGGAAAGCAGGCACTCACACGTTAGAGCCACGGAGCATAAGTTCACTACGGGCTAAAATCTCCAAGCCGGATTTTTTTTGTTTTTTTTTAATGTTCAGCAGCGGCGGCGGCAGCAGATGACAGCTGGGCGGACCGCCCAGCTAAAAGGCCCTAGAGAGAACACTGGAGAGGAAGACTGATTGGCCCGGTAGATCAGGACGGTAACACGGGTCTATCACGGAGCCCGGGATGGGCTCCACGATCGACTCGCGTTGCCTTCCTGAGCTACTGGTCGATCGCGATCGACGTGTTGGGCACCCCTGTTCTACACCAACATTCTTCAAAGCAAAGCTTGTGGGTCAGTGGTTGTGGCCATTCATACTCTGATTCTTCCCTCTCTCCTTAAAGAATGACATGAAGATGGTTTCCCGCGGTTATCCGCGGGGATGGGAACGGTGATGAATTTTGTCACCGTGTCATTCTCTATTAGGAGTCACTGCCCAGGAAAAGGATCTAGGTGTCATCATTCAGGATACGTTGAAACCCTGGTGGCAGCTAAGAAAGCAAATAGAATGTTAGAATTATCAGGAAAGGAATGGAAAACAAGTATGAAAATGTTATAATGCCCTTGTATCGCTCAATGGTATAGCTACAGCTTGAATACTGTGTACAGTTCTGGCTACTGTATCTCAAAAAAGATATAGCGGAATTAGAAAAGGTACAGAGAAGGATGATGAAAATGATAAAAGGTTTGGGCCGACTTCCCTATGAGGAGAGGATAAAGCGGCTAGGGCTTTTCAGCTTGGAGAAGTGATGGCTCAGGGGTAATATGATAGAGGTCTATAAAATATTGTGTGGAGTGGAAAGGGTAGATGTGAATCACTTGTTCACTCTTTCCCAAAATATTAGGACTAGGGGGCATGTGATGAAGCTACTATGTAGTAGATTTAAAATAAACCAGAGAAAATATTTCTTCACACAACGTGTAATTAAACTCTGGAATTTGTTGCCGGAGAATGTGGTAAAATCAGTTAGCTTAGTGGGTTTTTAAAAAGGCTTGGATAATTTCCTAAAAGAGAAGTCCATAGGCTATTATTGAGATAGCATGGGGAAATCCACTGCTTATTCTTAGGATAAGCAGAATAGAATCTATTTTACTACTTGGGATCTAGCTAGGTACTTGGGACCTGGGTTGGCCACTGCTGGAAACAGGACATTGTGCCTGATGGACCTTCAGTCTATCCCAGCAGTGGCGTACCAAGGGGTGGTGAAGGGGGAGGAGGTCCGCCCCGGGTGCACGGCCCAAGGGGGCGCACAGCTGGCCAATCACCGGGGAATAGGCTGCTGCCGGGGAAAGGCTGCCATTGCTGTCATAAGAAAGAAGCTGGCGCCGAGTTCTCCCTTCCTGCTTCTCTTCCCCGCGAGCCGACCAACTCTAGCCGTCCAAAGTCAATTCTGACGTTGGAGAGGACGTTCTGGGCCAACCAATCGCTGCCTGGCTGGCCCGGAACGTCCTCTCTGACGTTAGAATTGACGTCGGGCAGGCAGAGTTGGTTGGATCATGGGAAAAGAAGCAGGGCGAACTTGGCGCTGGCCTGTTTCCGATGGCCAGTGGCAGCCTTTCCCCAGCGGTGGTGGCAGCAGTATGTTTCCCAATGGCGGTGGCATGGGGGAGGGCAGGGAGAAAGAAAGAAAGGGGGGGGGAGACAGGGAGCCAGAAAGAAAGAAAGAGGGGGGCAGGGAAAAAGAAAGAAAGAATGGGGGCAGGGTGAAAGAAAGAAAAAAATGGGGCATGGGGAGAGAGAGAGAAAGACAGACATACAGAAAGAAAGGGGGCATGTAGAGAGGAAGAAGGGGCCAGGGTGAAAGAAAGAAATGGGGCACGGAGAGAGAGAGAGAGAAAGACAGACATACAGAAAGAAAGGGGGCATGGAGAAAGAAAGAAACAAGGGGACAGAATGAAACAAAGAAAAAGTTGGGGGAGGGAATGAGGTCTGGAGGAGAGGAAGCATACAGGAGGCTGAAAGAAGGGAAGAAATATTGGATGTACAGTCAGAAGAATAAAGTGCAACCAGAGACTGATGAAATTACCAAACAAAGGTAGGAAAAATTATTTTATTTTCAATTTAGTGATCAAAATGTGTCCATTTTGAGAATTTATATATGCTGTCTATATTTTGCACTATGGGCCCCTTTTACTAAACTGCAATAGCAGTTTTTAGCGCAGGGAGCCTATGAGCGTCGAGAGCAGCATGGGGCATTCAGCGCAGCTCCCTGCGCTAAAAAACACTATCGCGGTTTAGTAAAAAGGGAGGGGATATATTTTTCTATTTTTGTATAGTTGTTACTGAGGTGACATTGCATAAAGTCATCTGCCTTGACCTCTTTGAAAACCCGTGGAATATAAATGATAATTAACATTTTCTCTGCGTACAGTGTGCTTTGTGTTTTTAAAATTTTATTGTTGGTAGATCATTTTGACTTGGCCACGAAGGTAAGGGGGAGGGAGGGGAGCTGCTGAAAGACATCTAGTAATCCTTGCAAGCTTGACTGTGCAGGGAATTATTTTTGTAAAATCATGTTTTGTTAGGTGACTGGCATTATTTAGACTTTAATTTCTATGAATGAATAGAATGAAAATCATATAAAATTACTTGCTTGTTTTTATGTGCGTGCATTGAAGGAAAGTGGAGAGAAAGTGGGCTGAGGATGCTGAAGGGAAATGGGGAAGAGAGAGTGGGTTTATAAATTGACGCTGATTTATAAATTGACAATTGTACAGAATATTGTTTCTTTTTATACTTTAATATAATAATTCAATATAAAACAATTCAAGGCTTGTGTGGATGGAATCAGGTGGTTTGTGGGGATGAGGACCGAGCTTACGGGGATTAGTCCAATAAAATGGTATTTTCTTATTTCTCATTATTTGTTTTATTTGTTAATTTGTAAAGTGGTGATTGTTATATATCAGTTTTTTCAAATTTACATCTACTGTCTTTATATTTTGCACAGTATTAGAGGGCATGTATTACTGTTTTTGTGGTGTTGTGGTGTTGCATTATATGCAGAGTCTGGTTTCTTGGCAGTTCAGTTTAACTTTTGTCTACATATTTCTATTTTTAGTTTGTGATTATTCCATATTGGGCGAGGGTGTATCTGTCTGTGTGTATGAAAGGGACATGGCTTTATGATAGCATCGACTGTACAGGATCAATTGACTGTGCAGGATCTGGTTTGTTTAGTTTTACAATGTATGTGTTGGTGTTCTAGTGCTCACTGCAGTGTTTAAGATGCTGCCTTTTCCTAGGTACACTCTTGTTGTGTGATATATAGATTGTTACTAAAAATCATTTTTTTCATATAGATGTGGGGGGGGGGTTTGGGGGTGTCAAAAAATGATTGGCCCCGGGTGTCACATATGCTAGGTACGCCACTGTATCCCAGTATGGCAATTCTTATGTTCTTTTGTTCTTCATTAAAAAAAAAAAAAAAAAAAGTTGTTCTGCATCTGGAGTCTGGTGTTTGACTACACTATGAAATACTTATGGTAAAGAGGCAGATATTTCATTGGGCAACCCAGAGAAGGGTCAGGTCTAAATCGCCTTTTATTGACATATTCACTGCTATTCAGATTCAGGAAAAACATCTTTCTAAACTCATAATAGCAAATAAGATATTGTGATGATATATTGGAATTGCCATTCCGAACAGCCCTTTCTGGCTTGTAAATGAGTATATTGACTCAAAAATAAAGAAATACAAATTGCTTTATAAGAGTGAGTTGATTTTTTTGCTCTTTCTAACCAAATAATTCTCACTTCATGGAAGATTAATGCTAGCTACTATGAATTTTAAAAATATGTATCATATACCAACCATGTGAAAAAAAGAATGCAGAATCAGATAAGAGGATAGTCCAAAGATATGGGGAGGAAGTGTTTAGTGGTTAGAGCAGTTAACTGTGAGAAAAACCAGAAAGATCTGTTATTTTATATTATGGTTTTCATTTAATTCTCATAACTTCATATAAGTCAATTGGGATCTTTTCACTAAGGTGTGCTAACAGATAAGTGGGTAGCACATTCTAATGAATTACTGTGCACTAAGGCCCCGATTCTACTGAAAATAAGACACTGGGTTTTATTTTCGGGGAGGTCTTATTTTTTTTTCCATGTACAATGACTATCTCTCCCTTCCTCTCCTCCACCCCAGTTCTTCCTATGTCCTTTCTCTCCTTCACATGTTCAGCATCTTTCCTCCCCTCTCACCCATCCCTTTGTGCAGTATCTTTCTATCCTTCCCCCTCCCTCCCATCCCCCTGTGCAGCAGAACCCTTGCAGCAGCTTCTATCCCTCCCTCCCCTTGTGCAGTAGAACCCTTGCAGCTTCTATCCCTCCCTCCTTCCCATCCCTTGTGCAGAAGAATCCTTGCAGCTTATATCCCTCCCTCCCATACCCCCGTGGATAATTTTTTAATCCCTCCCATCCCCCCGCCACTGCCATGCACCCCCCTCTCCCTGCTGACCCTTTTATCTCTCCCAGCCATATGAACCCCAACTGCGAGACCAAAATACAGTACCTTATAACAAACCACATCATCGGCAGCACAGGCCCCATCACGGCTTTCTCACGCCCGGGCATTCCTCTGCCATATTGCTGATCATCAGCAACACGGCAGAGGAATGGCCGGGTGTGAGAAAGCAGCAATGGGGCCAGTGCTGCTAATGATGAGGTTTGTTATAAGGTACTGTATTTCAGTCTCACAGTCAGGGTTTGGATGGGTGAGAGAGTTGTAAGGGTCGCGGGGGAGTGCTACTGCCGCCGGCGACTAGGGCTTATTTTCGGGGTTAGGGCTTATATTAAGACCTACCCCAAAAATCATGCTAGGGCATATTTTCGGGGTAGGTCTTATTTTCAGGGAAACACGGTATAAACAGCAACTAAAAATAGGTGCCAAGGCATGTGGCACATAGCGTCTATCAATTTTCAGACTCTCTTTATAGAATCATGCCTAGAAGTCCCTAAATTAGACTTAGATGCATAAAAATCTTATGTTTATACCAGGGTTTTCTTGGCCTAAATACCAGCACCTAAGTCTAATTTTGTCCCCTAGCTGCAAAATATGCCCAAGATACGCCCACAATCTGCCCATAACCATGCCCACTTTTTGGTAGGCACCTTGGATTAGGCACCTACCACCCAATTAATTTTAATTTTTGCCAGTTTTGAGCTCATTATTGCTCATTAATGGTGCCAAATAAGCTAAATAAGCTAATTAAAAAATTAAGTTAGGTGCCTAAATTGGCTGGGGGGAGGCACCGATTTAGGTGACTAACTTCAGGAGCCATTTATAGAATCTATGCCTAAGTGCCATACAGTCCGTAGGTGTACAGTGGGCTGGGTGGCAGAGTATGTTAATTGTTAGCATATGCTAAATCTGTTAGCGCACCTTAGTAAAATTCCTCTTGGATCTTTCTAAATATATTTGTATAATTATTATAAAACATTATTTCTTTCCTTCTCTCCCCAATAAAATTAGTATACAAATCAGTAGTATGGATTGTAACTAGAGATAAATTAGAAAAGGTACAGAGAAGGATGACAAAACTGATAAAAGGGATGGGGCAACTTCTCTATGAGGAAAGGCTAAAATAGTAAGGGCTCTTCAGCGTAAAGAAGAGACAGCTCAGGGATGATATGATAAAGGTCTATAAAATACTGAGTGGAATGGAAAGGGTAGATGTGAATCTCTTGTTTACTCATTCCAAAAATACTAGGACTAGGGTGCATGCGATGAAACTACTAAGTCGTAAATTTAAAACAGAGCGGAGAAAATATTTCTTAACACAACGTGTAATTAAACTCTGGAATTCTTTGCCGGAGAATGTGGTGAAATTAGTTATTCCTAGGATAAGCAGCATAAAATCTGTTTTACTACTTGGGATCTAGCTAAGTACTTGGGACCTGGGTTGGCCACTGTTAGGCTTGATGGACCTTCAGTCTATCCCAGTTAGGCAATTCATATGTTCTTATGCATGTCTCTGAAATGCTAATCCTCAAATCTTCTGCTATTTTTATTACTACAGAGGATTACTCCTGCTCCCAGATTCTTCACCTGTAAATAGATGGGTAGGAGGTTTGGGTAGGGGCTGGCTGCTATTTTTTTAAAGGCCCAGAAGGTTTATGTTTTTTGTGGTAGGTTATGGCTTGCTTTTAAAATAAATCAAAGTTTTAAAATTTCTGTTTCATTCTCCTGCCTCTCCAAAAAAATAAGCAAATCCTTAATCTATAGAGGTTTCCCTCCATCCTATCCTGCAGTCCAAATTAGAAAAAAAGTGAGGTATACTCCTCCCTCTCTCTAAAAATACAGGACTTTGACTTCAAGGAGTGAAGTGAGGCCTTCCAACCGTGACATTTCGATGCTTATTTTGTACATCCTTTCTGAAATCCGGCTCATAATTTAAATGCCAGAATTGAAAATTCACCTCCTGATCTTTAGCAGATGCACATTTCATGTTAATTTACATGGGTGAGTTTTTTAAAATATGTGTAGAAGTGATCTAGTTGTTAGATCTGCTCCCTCAGCACTCTGAGGTTGTGGGTTTGATCCCAGCTACTACTCCTTGTGACCCCAGGCAAGTCACTTAACCCTCCATTGCCCCAGGTATCATAGTTAGATTGTGAGCCTGCCAGGACAGATAGGGAAAATACTGATTACCATTCAATGTATTGTAAACCACTTTGGGTGAATCATTTCATGAAAAGGTGGAAGTAAAATCCAGATGTCTCAATCCATCCTCCTTTTCAGGAGCCATATGGAAACCTAACAATAGGTGTGTGTGTGGGGGGGGGGGGGGTGGGGGGTTATTCTGTTTTATATTTAAGGATTAAGTGGGGAGAGGCTTGAGGAATAAAAAGACCATCAGATCTCCAGGTATTTGACTAAAGGTATTGGAGGGCTTTGTACTGGGCCTTGTTTCCTCTTTAAATTGGCGCCCCAATAAGCGTGTTAGCCTGCCAATGCACTGATCAGCTAAAAATAGCTAGGCAATTGAAAATCTGTTATCTTTCTTTAGATGCATTTTTATCCTTTTGCCACAAGATGGGCTCATTGCATATCTTATTTTTAAGCAAGGCTTGAACATGAAGAGTATACAAGCCTAGGAGCACGTGATCATTTTATTTAGGCTGCATTTAAACAAAAAGCACACAAACCTCTGAGAGTGTGGTTCAGGTCTCAGCGCAGTTACTACCGTGACAAAATTAGTCTCAGTCAGGATCAGAATCAGCAGCTTTCTGCCAACAGAAGGTCACCTTACTAGCCAACCACCACAAGCCAATATAAGGTCATCTTATTAGCTAACCACTAAAATTTACTTCTTGATCCTCAATTATAGAGCTTTTTGTTGAATGGTGAACCAAGTAGTTGAGATTTGGAGGCTGTTTAAAGAATAAAGTTATATCTTTGGTCATATTTATCTAATGTAAGACCCTGATACCTTACTAAGCGGTCCTTTTATTAAGGTACGCTAACCGATTTAGCGTGTGCTACAGATTAGAGCACGCTAAATGCCAAGGCATCTATTATATCCTATGGGCATGTTAGCATTTAGCGCATGCTAATCTTTAGCATGCGCTAAATCAGTTAGCACACCTTAATAAAAGGACCCTTAAATAAGTAACATTCTTTAATCAAGGGCAAGGGTTCTCAGTCCAGTGCATGGTACATACCTAGTCAGGTTTTCAGGATAAGCACAATGAATATGCATGGGAAAAATTTGAATGCACTATCTCCAGCAATGCAAATCTATCTCATGCATATTCATTGTGGCTATGCTGAAATCCTGACTGGTTAGGTGTGCCGTGGGTTGAGAACCTCTGAGCTAGGGTAATGTCATTCTGCAACACCTCTTTACAATGTGTACAGGTTGTACAGAGAACTTTGGATAATGTTAGTTAGGAAGTGAAGAAGAGAAGTTTAGTTTCCCCAAAGACATGAAAAAAAGTGGTAGTGTTCGAGGCTTGTGCAGATGAGGACAGAGCTTGCAGAGACAGGGCATGAGGATGGGGGCGGGGTTGGAGACAGACGGGGATGGGGACAAACTTTTTCCTCTGTGTCATTCTCTATGAATCTTCCATGGCAACTCTACAATGTTCTGGTCTCTTCTTTCTAGAGTCACTGAATCAAGCCCTTCAACCAGTGTTGTATAGTAAACAAATAAATGCAACTAATTATTGTACTTAAGTAAATTATTGTTACTTTTACTTGTAAAGAAGTACAGGATAACATTTGTTATTTTTACTTTTACGGAAGTAATAATTTCACTAATTTTCACTACTTATATCTAGTTACATCTATGCTTGCAGTAAAGAGCAAAAGCAGAATGATGATGCCTCAGTAAAACAAATCAAATAGCAAAACCTAGAACATGATTTTGCTATTGCAAACCTCATTATGCGAACAATGGATCGTTTCATCTTAAATTTTGCTGCTCAGTGAATATAACCTACTGTATAAGAATAGTGGAGTTCCCTGTGTTTGTTGAACTGGTTACTGATTTCCAGCCAAACTCATCCAGTGATGAGTTGGGTCACTTTGAAGTGGAGATGAAGCTGAAGATTGTAGTAATTCTTGATAAACAGACATATGCCTCTACTATACTAGATCTTGTATCTTAAGATGGTGGTTAACGGCAAGAGTGGATCCCTGATGAAGCGGCAGCGAAACATGTCGGGTCCACCAGCCTAAGTACAGCAACACTTTTGAAGATAAGTACATAAACTTCATTAGTCGTTTTAAAGTATAAAAAGTGTTCAAAATAAATGTAAAATTATTGAGCATCAGCCATTAAAAATTTAAGCCTTGACCGATGAGGAGGTTACACATGAATCTCCCCGTTATGAGATCATAACCTTTATGGGACGGAGGAGGGGTGTTTCTGAGGTCTATGGCTAAAACAGAAGTAGCAACATCAGTTAAGGATTTAAAGGAGTAACACAGAAAGAATATTTTAAAGGTTGGAAGCTTGGAATTTGATATTGGATTTCTACTATGCTAGAAACACGATTTTCTCTGTTGTTGCGCCCGTCCTTTGGAATGCAATGCCATCAAACCTTCGATCTGAAAATTCCTTAAATAAGTTTAAGACACTACTTAAGACATTCCTTTTCAAAGAAGCTTATCAAAACTCCAACTGAATCCCCAAATAAACATGGGAAAACAAAAACGCTTGTAGGAAGCGATACCCTGTCCTTTCCTTCTGTTTTACCCTCCCCTTCTTCCCTTATTTTTATTTATACAATGTAATTTACAAATCTTCCCCTCCCCTCATTTTCCTTGGTTTCGTATCCTTTGTAATCAAGTCTTTGTCTTTACCCTCTTCCCCCTTCCATAGAGATTTTATTTTCTCCTATACTTAGATTTAACTTTTATCATAAAATTTTTTATTTTCTATTTTTATCTTTTTACTATTGTAAACCGACCAGATATATGTGATGGTCGGTATATCAAAATACTAATAAACTTGAAACTTGATCACAACAGACTGCTGGCCATACCAAGGAAAATGTGTACATTGTGGCCACTGTCCACTGGTTTGATAATGTTTGGAGAGGAAATCTGCATGTCTGGCCCCCAGAATGAAGGGTTCCCACACATTTGACATTCTTGCATCAGTTCTCAAACATATTCAGAGTTTTCCCATCAAATGAAAAATTGTTAGAACAATAGTCAATGATTCCAACTTTATGAAAGCTTTCTCTGTAATTGGCTAGCATGATGATGATGATAACAAAGATGAAGCTGCCAGTGATGAATTAGACTATACTTTCTAATGAAGATGATAATGACAATGATGATGATAAAGTATTTTTTGCTATACAGAAGTCAAGTGTTTCAGATAGAGATTCCCTTGATTAATATCTGCAGACCCAGCCAAAAGACATCAGTAATATTGCAGCCTAGATTGATTTGAAGGAACTGTTTACTCAGACTGAGCAATCAACTTTCTGCCAGTGCAGTTATTGAGTACCCTTTTAGTTGTGCTGGTTTAATAATGACTCTCAAGCACACTTGCATGAGTGACAATCATTTCAAAATTTAGTTTTACTAAAAGCAAAACGGACTGAACTGTAGAGAAATTAAATTGTTGGGATAAAAACATTAATGATAGTTGCATTCATTGTAGTTAAAATACTTTGACTTAAGTAAATTTTTTATATGTTTTTCGGTATGCTTAAATATTTTTTAAAAATACATGTATTTTTAGTTTTACTGAAGTACTTTGAACAAAACTGCTGTCAACCCTGACAAGGTTCTGGCTGCCAACAAACAGCTGTGTCATAAACTGCCTGAATCCCTACAGTGGGCTCTGTCTGTGGCAGTGTTCAAGCCCACCTCTTCGAGACTGCTGTCAACACCTAACTCTTCTCACCTTGGGTTCTACTTTCCCAACCCTATACATCTTGTCCAAGTTGGATTGTAAGCTCTTCTGAGCAGAGATGGTCTATTTAATGTCAAAATATACAGCACTGCGTATGCCCCTCAGTGTTATAGAAATGATAAAAAGTAGTAAGAGTAGTAGCTGCCACCAATCCAACTGACTTCTGCAAAGTTGTACAGTAGTCTGCTGTAACCCAGCTACCCCAAAGTCAGGTCCATATTAGCTGGAATCTGGAGAAATGTGTGGCTTGTAGGCCCTGGCTAAGGACAGCCATTGTGATAGGTAGGTCATTTGATAAGGGATTTCAAAATAGTTGAAATGCCTTCCCCCCCACCCAAGGTAATTGCAGATGAAGATTCATGATTCTATAACTCAACAAAGGTTGCTTCCAATTGAACTGGAAGCCCAAGAGGGAATACTGTCAGGCCAAATAAAGGAAACCTTTATTAAGCTGTAACTTTTTAAATTAAACCTTAATGTAATAGAAACTTTTATTAAAGGGATTAGGTGAAACAGAGAAATTTCTTTGTGGTAGCTCTTCTGGCAGCGATATCATGAAAGCTTGCTAAACTGGTTTTGCTTAGCAGGTGTTGCAGCTACTTTCCATAAACTATGACTAACACTAAAGATAAAGAGGACAATTTTAAAACACATTTCCACAGGGAATACAATGCATTAGTCATAGAAATCAGCTTTTATAAAACTGCCTACCTTCAAAGCAATTCTGTAACATATGCATTCACCAAAAATCACCACTTACATGCGTAAGTCATTAGAATAATGGCATATACAGTACATTCTTATGTAACAAATTTCCATCTAAGTGCCATTTTGTAAATACACATGTATTTTACATATTGCACATTTCACAGCTTGGAGTCTGGGTGGGGCACTTAGATGTACAAACTTATGCCTGCAGTATGGCTGTGTAAGTGCTTGCATCTAAATTATAAATGTGTATTTTTGCTGTTATACTTTCTATAATATTGTATAAAGGAAAATAGACACCTCCAGTGGCGTAGCGAGGGTGGGAGGCACCCCTGCCCCCTTCTCTGCCCTTCCCGTTTCCATTCTCCCGTAGCTCTTTAACATCCTTAGCATGAGCATCTCCAACTTGCTGCCTGTGCCAGTCTCAGCTCTCCCTCTGACATCACTTACTAGTTCCGCAACCAGGTAATGGCATCAGACTAATGCAAGCAGCAGGTTGGAACTGCTTCTTGCACCAGCGTAGAGTTAGAGGCATGTGGCGGAGGAAGGGTGGGAAGAGCGGGGAGTGGAAAGAAGGAGAGGTGTCAGCACCCCCACCAAGATAGCATCTGGGGTGGTTGCTCCCCCCCTAATTATGACACTGGGCTCACTTTTCTTCTTCTCTCCTTTTCTCTTCCCTGGCAGCTAACTTGTTTTATGTGAACCACTTTGAAGCCAGTCCTTGGTATATTTGATATATCAAGTAAATGTAAATAAAATAATAAAATGTGCTAGCAGGAGTGGGGAATCTGTTCAAGGAGGGCAGGGAGGCCATTATTAATATAGCTCTGGCCCTTTAAGAAGATTACCAGGCTCCCAGGGAGTGGAATAACACAGCTTCCAAGATCGGTTGCTTACCAATAACCTGCAGTATTGAGTTACCAGAGATTAGTGGCTCTAACAGTAACTAAGTTGTATAAATTTACCAATTTTACTGCAACCTAGAAACTTTCTCCCTTGATTAACCATTCTTTTACTCTCTCTCTACTGTGAATCTCTTTTCTGAAAGGATTCCAGCAACCAGTTTCAGTATCTATTAATCACCTTAATATAACAGATGTATGTGTCTCAACAATGTTTTAAAAGATCAAGATCCTTTCCTGAAAACCTTTTAACACTATGAGGGCCATCTTTGGTAGTGTGTCTAAGTCTGATTTGGACTTTCTTGAGAAATGCAACCAAAAATCAAGAGGTAAAAACATCCATTTTCTAAATCTCTAGAAGTCTATCTTCTTTTTTTTTTCATCACATATCTATATATTTCAGCCCTTAAGATGTAAAACTTTTATTACATTTTTTAAAGAAAATGTCCAAGTTCAAAATGTCCAAAACCAAGCCATTTGGACATAGGCAGGGCCATCATTTATACTACACTGGCCACATAGACATGCCAGTAATGAAGCAGTGGAGCACCTTAGGGGGCACTACTGTGAACTTCACATAAAGGGTGCCAATTGTAGATCTCCAAAATTCCCCTAAAGCCTACTATTCCCACCTGTCTACCTCCCCAATAGCCCTTATAGCTGCAGGTGTCATCTATATGGCAGCATAATAGGTTTTTAGTGGGTTTTGGTGGGTTCACACTTTCTACCATAAATGTAGAGGGTAGGGTTCACTACACTGTGGTTCACTACACCATCCACCAAATCACCCCAGACACCTGCTTGCTGCTCTACTAGGATTTCCTATACCAAGTGCTGCTGTTATAGAGATAGGTATGTACTGTTTCTTTCACATGTTTGGGGAGTGGGAGGGAGTCATTGACCACTGGGGGAGTGTGGGTGGGGGGAGGGTCATGACTTAATCCCTCCAGTAGTCATTTGGTCTGTGTACCTTTTTGACACGTAGATGCTTTCAAAACAGGTCTAGCTCAGGATGTCTAAATGGCATCCTAGACGTCTTAGGAAATGTTTGATTATATCGCTGCAGGATGTCCAAGTGCTATGAAGATATTCTTCAGCTATTTTTTCCAGGGTTATTCCTCACAATCAGCATAACAATCCCCTAGACACTCTCATAACTATTTTTCTGTAGATCATCAGTTGGCTTCTTTAAGGCTTATGTTGATATATTCCCCACATGAGCCACATTTGTTGCTGGATCAATTTATCAAATTTTTCAATTATATTTTCTTTTTTAATTTATATTTGCACTTTGTATTAAAAGCCACTTATCTGCTTAGGCTTAATGCAAGGAGCACCTCTCCTGACACGATCATGTTTCATTTATGCAAAAAGAATAAAAGGAAGCTGGTGTAACAGGTGAAAAGATATATAAAGATTATGATGATCTCTTGAATTAGCAATAAGATATGGGAGGAATTAAATAAATATTCTCAGTAAATGGCATGATTTTTAACTGGTAACTTCTTTCCGTTTAGAGCGCTGGAGGAGCCACGGCTCTAAGGAAGCATAAATGAAACATAATCGTGTCAGAAGAGGTGCTCCTTGCATTAAGTCTAAGCAGATAAGTGGCTTTTAATAGAAAGTGCAAATATAAATAAAAAATATAAGATAATATACAATAAGATAATTAAGAAATTTGATAAATTGATCCAACGACGAATGTGGCTCATGTGGTGAACATATCAACACAAGCCTTAAAGGAACCGACTGAGGATCTATTAAAAAAAAGATAGAAAAATAGTTATGAGAGTGTCTAGTGGATTATTATGCAAATCTCACACATGACATGACCCTTGAACTTTGGATGCATTATGTACAAAAAGCTTAGCAGGACGTTTCGAAAATCGGCACCTGGATGTTGTGGCGATTAAAACGTCCAAGTGCCAGTTTATGATGTTTTTTGGACGTCGGTCTTTTTTGAAAATGAATCCCTATGTGTTTTTCAGGAAGAAAACTGTTTCACCGGGTAAGTGTATATGCACATGTACAAAAAGTTGTAAAATCTCAGCTACGTGATGTTGCTCAAAATTACTCAGGGTCACTTTGGCACAATTCTATAAATTAGTGCCTTAGTTTAGGTGTCCCAATGCCATGTTCTTAGCGCCAGTTCTACAATGGCTTCTTGGCAACAAGATTCCATTATAGAATATTAGCATGTCAGCATTGGTGCTCATGTTTAGGCACACTATCAATAGCAGGCATGTTTAGGTGCCTATGTGCACCAAGTGATGCACATTTATAGTATTCTATCAACTGTGTATGCAACTGGGAGACATGCCTTTGGCCTGTCCATGCTCCACCCATGTGTATGGCCCCCTTGAAGTTAGATGCTACTGCACTTAGGTGCCATCTTATAGAATAATGCATAGTGCTTGTAATGTGCATGTGGCATATGCCTCTAGGCACCAATTTATAGACTTGCCTTTTTAGACTTCTGTGTTAGTGTCCATTACATAGGGTTACCATATGGCTCCAGAAAATGGAGGATGGATTGAGACATCCAGGTTTTACTTCTATTGCTTTCAGTGGAATTAAAACAGAGATGTCTCAATCTGTCCTCCTTTTTCTGGAGCCATATGGTAACCCTATCATTACAGTATGTATGTGATATATGTTTAAGAATGTAAGAATAGCCATACTAGGCCAGACTGATGGCCCATTTAGCCCAGTATCCTGCTTCTAACAGTGGTCAATCCATGTCTTGAATACTTGGCAGAATCCTAAAGCGCTGCAAGATCCCATGCTACTGACTCACAACTTTGCTGATTGTTGAAAGTCCATCCAGGTTGTAGTGGACTGGCCATATGGTATGGTTCTGATGCTACAATCCACCATGGGTCTCAACTCTCATGTTACTTAGTTTAATCAAATTAAAAAGGAAAAAACTTGTACTTTGTAACATACATGATTCTGTTCAACTGATTCACTCTGCTCTCTATTCAACTTAGGTTACACTGGTGACTTATCAAAAATAATAATTAAAAATATATATCCAGGGTCTAAATTTAAACATAAAGGGAAAAGGTAACTGGCACAGGAGGAAAGGGAGGACTTTGAGCAAATAATAGCATTGATAGATGGGGATGGAGGAGATTAATTACGGGATGGGTGCGGGTGGATATGGGTTAGATTCCAGTAGGGATGAGCGGGGATAGGTGAAATGTATGTCCCCATGCAACTCGCTAGTTGAGAACCCCTGTTCTAAATGCTTATACACCTACAATACACAATTCTCAAAGTCAGTTTATGAGTATCACATGTCATAACTACTTTAGAAAATTACCTTCATATCAATAATAGTCTCCATTTTTCCACTGAGGAAAATTCTTCCATAATTAGTATGTGAATAATAGCAATTAAAAGAGTGATGATTATTGTAACAGAGGGTAAATCAAGTTTTAGTTAACCAAATAAAAGATAAAGTTCCCCATTGAATGTATGCAGAATTTCAGTACTATGAACAATGCAGTTTGATAGCACTGCCCTTTTTTTTATACCATTTGTAAACGTGAAGCTTTGCAGACCTGCTTTAATTCAAATTAGACAAAGAGGAATGTGCAGAGTTTTGAAGTCCTGTTGTGAGTATTTTGCCTGCTTTCTTTCACAGAGAGGGAAAGCTGACCCCTAGGATGATGGCTGCAGATTGGCTTAGCTCATGTGAGTTAGGAAGGGAAGATATTATTTCCATCACATCCAGATGTTGTTTTTGCCATAAGGGAGAGTCATATGAAATTTTTTTCAGGGAGAAATTAGTATATTGAGGAAAAGTCACAATGTGTTAACACAAGTCTAAACAATACAACTTTGTTTCTTAAAATACATTTTCTAATGTTTCATATTATTTTGGAATAAATTAATTGCATCATCCTTATTTCTTGCTTTCATAGTGTGTTTTCCATATTTCCCTGGTACAAATATGATCCCTATATGGAGTTCTGATAAGGGTAGAACACCAACCCCTAGGGGAGGAAGCAGGGCTGATACTAGGGGGGAGGAGATGAACTGGGCAGCTGCCTTTGGTATTATTTAGTAAGTAGCATCAGGCAACATATTTTTCTTAATTCTTTCCTTCAGTTCTCCACCCCTTATACTCCCAAGCTGAACTTTCTGCTGCAGGATACCTATACTTTGTTCCCCACCAGCTATGCATCCCTACAGACCAGCATCAGGAGACTCATTTGATCTGACATACTGTATATCTCCTGCTGCCTCAGAACCAAATATCTTGATAAAAGCTATGAGATTTGGTCTCAGAGAGTGAATGTATGGTTGGAGGGTGATCAAATGTGGATAATATGGTAGCCTGTTTATCCTAGGAGGATGATGAGGATAGAGAACTGAAAAAAGGAATGACAAACCAGGGTGAGAAGGGAAAAATAGCATTTGGAGGAAGGACAGTTGTGAGGAAGGAAGAGCTTCTTTAAAGAAAGGACGTGAGAAGGGGTAATATCTTCAGGAGGGAGGAATTTAAAAGAGGCAGTGTGTGTTTGGAAGGAGGGGTGAAAAGAGGGAAGAAAGCACAGGCCCCTGGATTCTCATTCCCTCCTTGACTAACAGATCATCTAGCCATGGCAGTTCCTGAGGAGAACCACTGATCCATGCTACCCTACTGCCACCCTCACAAGTATGTTCAAATTTTAAAAAAAGTAGAGGGGGTTGAATATCATTCTGAATATCTATCCCAAGTATAGAAAAAAAACTGACCCTGGTTCTAGGAGGAGGTGGAGGGAGTTAGAATTATCTCATTTATCAATTTATCAATTATCTTTTTCAGTAGTAGCTCAAGGCAGGTAGGTATTTTCATCTCATGGTGGTCTACAATTTTGACAGTGCTGTCTACCATGAACAGTTTAGGTCCAGATATTCAGTGCCAGTACTTATTTATTTTTGGCAGTACCCAGAAAGTTATGTGAACATGGATGATATTCAGTGCCATGTTTGCATAGCTAACTGTGCATAGCGATGACTCTCCTTTCTAGAATTCAACATGCTTAAGCTATCTGAACACTGATACTGAATATCATCAGTATTGAATAATTTTCAGAACCAGCCAAACTTCATCTTGACACTAATAAGATGGGGGGGAGGGAGGTTCTATAGAGTTGTCACTGTTCTTTAAAGGGAATTTCAGGATGAATAGCGCTTAGATCCAAATTCCGTACTTAAAGTTGAGTGCTGGTATTTACACCAGCTGAAACTTGATGGGAATGCAGGTGCTCAACTCATTGCGAAGGCAATGGCTTTGGTCTTTTGGTTAATCTTTGCAAACAAATCTACAGGTACTATATAATGATGTAACTTCTAATCACAAATTTGAAGGTATAAATTAAACTTTTAAGCTGTATCTTCAGAATGTGCGTTCAGTGTGGTTTATTATTGTATCAAGAGGAATCTTGCACTGCATTCTATGTCATCTCTTATTGACATTGATGTGCTGCACTCATCATTGATCAGCTTTGTTAGTTTAGTATAGAGCTTCATATAGAACTTCATATGCATTTGATTATTTCAATCTTTTTATCACTTTGCAAAGTTATACAGCACTTTTTTGAGTGCTATCTGAATGTTGGCTGGAGACTGATTCTTCTGACATGTTTCGCCTATCTTGACTGCCTCAATGATATCCCCTAATTACGTTGCTCCGTTTCATTCCCCGGTAGCTCAACTCATGGCATTCCAACACATAAATAATGCTATTCTATAACAATGCATACAATTTTTGGGAATGCCCGTGATCTTTCCCTGACTACACCTCCTTTTGAAGTGTGCGCTAAGGGATTTAGGCACCTGGTGTTATAGAATTGTGCTCAGGCAGATGCATGCAGGAATCCAAATTAGTGCCAATTAACTTCAATAATTGATTATTAAGTCGAATTAAGTCATAGTTTATGGCTCATTAACCAGTTTAATTACATGCGCATCTTGGATCCAGACCATAATTTTGGTGCCACATATAGAATCCTGGGGACAGTGCCATGGCAGCTAGAGAGGTTATTTTGTGGCATTCTCCAGTTTAAGTGCCATTGAATATTTGACCTAGGGTTAGCCAAACACAAGTTAACCAGGTAGGAGCCTCTGCTGCCTAGTTAAATTGTTTTGAATATCAAGTCCAAATTGCACAGAATGCATTGATATGGTGTCTCATTGATGGGTTGATAAGATCATCTTCAAAGACTTCATTTTATTTTCTTCTATGTTTTCCTCTCTGTTTTATTTAATTTATATTTAACATTTATTTAATTTGTAACCACATAGTACCATGCACTATTTTTCTGTGTTAACTTTGATTTGTTATAATATTTTATACCCTTCCCTCCCAGGTATTTTATTCTTCTGCCTTTTGATACAGGTTGTGTTCAGAGATGCTTTTTTTTTTTTTTTTTTTTTTTTTAGCTTATGTTGTGATCCCAGTCTGGGACAGACAAGGAGATTCCTTTTGCCTCAGTATTGCATTCAAATGGTTCTATTAATTTCTAATGTAAAAAAAAATGTTTTTTCTTTGTTGTATATACTTTCTGTAACTGCATCGAATCGAAAGGCATTTTGCGGTATATAAATAAAGTGTTATGTGTGCAATGGTTAAATGACTTGCATGTGATCATAAGGAGCAACAATGGATTTGAACAGGACTTTTCAAGTACTCAGTCTACTGCTTTAACTACTAGGCTACTCCATTTTCCAGGCATAATAATACACTTGGAAATGTTCATCAGAATCTGTAAACACTGTATTTTCTGTTCCTTTTTATATCTTATCATTCAGAGTAAATAAACTGATCAGAATAAACTGGAGAAAATAAGTAATGCCAGTTTTTTCAAGTGAGATCATTCACTTTACCCTAACAAAACATTCTGCATGCTGTACTTATCCAGTTGAACATCTGACATTCATTTAAGCTCAAGAAAACTCAGCTTCTGCTGCTACTAGATGATGGGCGTATAATCCTTTAATGCTGGCTAAAACATTTTTGAGTTATCCCCTTTTCAAATTTGTCAAACTTTAACTTATAGAAAAGAGGTTAATGCTCTGCACCCAATCTATAACTTTCTTTACAGAGGTTTCTCACATCTAACCTCAAAACCTGCTAAATGCATTCCCTGTGTCTCCAAGTTCTCTGATTCTGAAAATTATCACACTTCGCTTGAGACAGTTAGACAGATACAGTACATGAGGTAATTCTGCACTTTGCTGCATTGTTGCACTGTCACAGGCTCTGTTACCCGTGAATTTTGTACTAATTCTCAAAGAGAATGTAGATTATAAGCATGCTGCCACGTTGATCATTATTTCTGGAAAAAGTACCTAAAGAGACTGCATTTGGTTTCTCTCCAGGTACTTTTTCCATGGTAAACAATAAAAATGTGACTCACTGAGTGAAAAGGTAAAAAAGTGGGGTGACATATTTATACCACCTGATAGAGGAATATCAACAGCATGGTCCTGCAAAATTTCAGACCCGGGTATGGACTAATTATGTCTTTAAAAAATGAGAAAGGTCTATCAATAAAGAAATAATTAGCCCCACAAATTACATACACCACTGTAGGCACATGCAGGTTTTAGGGTGTAAAACATGAAAAGCATCAATGTTGATACAAAAAAATTACGTAGTCCCATTCTGCTGACTGTGTAGTACACAAAACTTTCAAAGTTGAAGATTGCCCTTCCAAATTTTATAGCCTTTTTCTTTGTTATTTTTAACCCCGCTTTTGGTATCTTTTCACTCAGTGGATCACATATAATGGTTTTTTTACAGCCTTGTCCCATCCCTGTCAATGCCTCTAAACAAGGAGGACCATTTTGTGCACAGTTCTGCATGGTTTCTGTGAACACAGTTGTGCACTACCATGGATACCCTATGTTTAACATCAATGCAAACTATGAAAAAGGAGAAATGGGGGTAACTTAACAAGTATTATCAACAAAAAAAACTCCCCACTAATTAAACCGAACTCTGTGCTTTATAGCAATATAATATAATACAATATAAATGCAAATGAAAGAAAAAGCCTCGGTTTAAATAGGTGAGAGAAAACCACTCTACCAACCACACATCTTAGGCATAAAAAACTTTCGTAGTTCTGTGAAGAACGCAGAGGATCAGCGCATCAAACAGTATAACTGCTATGTGACCTCAAACAGCCCTGAAGAAGTAGCATTGTAGGTACTGTGATGGGGCCAGGGGTAAGCCTAGCGCTGGCAACCTGGCTCCCGCCCCAGGCACAAGTATTAGCACTCTTTGGAGGACCACTCTGGAATAAGCACAACAGAGAAAAAGAAAATAAATAAAACCCTTTCCACCAATAATTTCCAGTTCCAAGGTTTATTATCCAGTTCAATTTGCATTGGTTCTAATACAGACCCACTGGCTGATGATGCTTGGAAAAGATTTATCACAAACAAAGTTCTCCTTTACAGCCACTTTTTGCATTGATCAGAAAGGAAAAACAAACAAAAATATTTTCCTTTAAACAGGGTTTCTTTCTCACCATTTGCTGCCATGCTTTGCACAGTTCTGGGCAGCAATCCGGTTTCAATAACTTATATAAAGAGCTCCTGAGGACCAGCAGGCCCTGGACTTTAGCTCCACGTCTTCTAGGCTTTTTGCACAATTACTGTAATGAGCCCACTGTGTTTCTTCAGGAAGTTCTCCCCATCTGACTGCCTGAAGTATGAATATCCCACTGGCCCCTCCTATTTCTGGGCAGTGGGTTGGGAACCATCCATCCTTATTTTAATGGTCTAAGATTCCCCTCCCAAAAGTTCCCACTATCAGGGATGTGAAATGTCAGGTCACTGAATCAACTCCATGGGAAGAGCAAGCTATTCAGGAAGGATGGACTCCACCTCAGCAGAGACGGAACGAGGTTACTTGCAAGCAACATCAAGAGAAAAATTGAGAAGTTTTTAAACTAGGAAGAAGAGGAAAGCCGATAGTCTACCAAGGTTGATGGTTCGGGAACCAGTATACCTAGAGGATACCATGCAGGAAGATAGCGGGGAAGACTCACTGGATCATAGGCAAGACAGAAATCCTGACAGATTGAAAGGGACACAAGAGAGAAGGAAATTCAAGACAGTAACAGGCCGCAAACTCAAGTGTATGTACACGAACGCAAGGAGCCTAAGGAATAAGATGGGGGAATTGGAATCTATGGCACAAAAAGATAACCTTGACATCATCAGTAACACGGAAACATGGTGGAATGCGGAAAAAAATCTGGGACACTGTGCTACCAGGATACAAGCTAAACTGCAGAGACAGAGCAGGTCAAAAAGGTGGGGGTATTGCCCTATACGTCAAAGAGGGAATTGAGTCTACCGGAAAGAACACGCCGGAAATGAAAAATAAGGTAGAGTCTCTGATCAAAATTCCGGGAACAAATGGAATGGAAACAAAGATTGGCATCTACTACCAACCCCCAGGGCAGTCCGAAGAAATTGATGGAGAAATGATAGACGAGATTAAACGCAACTGCAAGGGAGGCAACGCAGTTATCATGGGTGACTTCAATTATCTGGGGATAGACTGGAACCTAGGCACCTCCAGCTGCAGTAGGGAGACCAAGTTCCTGGATGCACTAGGCGATTGCTTCCTGGATCAACTTGTCAAGGAAAATACGAGAAGAAATGCAATTCTGGATTTAATTCTAAATGGATTACGACAACCAGCACAAGGTATAGAAGTAGAAGGGACACTGGGAAGCAGTGATCACAATATGATCTGCTTTAACCTTGACACAGGGGCAAAACATCAATCCAGAATGACGGCCATGGCACTGAACTTCTGAAAAGGGAATTATGAAGGGATGAGACTCATGGTGGGGAAGAAGCTTAAGAAGAGGATAAGCACTGTAAAAACGCTAAAGCAAGCATGGTCCCTTTTTAAGAACACAGCAACCGAGGTGCAAAATCTATATATACCATGTATCAACAAGGGATCCAAGAGGAAAAAGAACAAGGAACCAGCATGGCTCACTGTAGCGGTGAAGGAAGCGATCAGAGTCAAGAAGACTTTAAGGAATAGAAAAGGTCAAAAATGGATGAAAACTGGAAAAAGCACAAACAACATCAAAGCAGGTGCCATAAGATGGTAAGAGGGGCCAAAAAGAGACTCCAAGGAAAAAATAGCCAAGGAGGCAAAAAACTTCAAGCCGTTCTTTCGAAATATTAAGGAGAAACGACCCGCGAAGGAAGTGGTGGGGCCATTGGATGACCATGGAATAAAGGGAGTGTTAAAGGAGGAGAAAGACATTGCTGACAAAATGAACACATTTTTTGCATCTGTATTTACCAAAGAGGATATATACAACATACCGGAAGCTGACAGGCTATATGCTGGAAACGAAGACGAGAAACTGACAGGGTTGACAGTCAGTCTAGAAGAGGTATGCAGGCAGAATGATAGGCTTAAAATTGATAAATCTCCAGGACTGGATGGCATCTATCCAAGGGTAATCAAGGAACTGAAAGGGGCTATAGCTGAACTGCTTCAACTAATAGCCAATCTGTCGATCAAATAAGGAAGGATTCTGGAAGACTGGAAAGTGGTGAATGTTACGCCAATCTTCAAGAAAGGTTTGAGGGGAGATCCAGGAAACTACAGACTGGTGAATCTGACCTCGGTACCGGAAAAGATGGTAGAGACGCTGATAAAGGACCACATCATTGATCACCTTGACAGACATAATCTGATGAGGACCAGCCAGCATAGCTTCAGCAAAAGAAAATCTTGCTTGACAAACTTGCTGCACTTCTTCGAGGGAGTAAACAGGCAGATAGACAAGGGTGACCTGGTCAACATTGTATATCTGGATTTTCAGAAGGTGTTCGACAAGGTTCCACATGAACGACTACTTTGAAAAATTGCGAGCCATGGAATCGAGGGTGAAATACTCACATGGATTAAAAACTGACTGGCGGATAGGAAACAGAGAGTGGGGATAAATGGACAATACTCAGACTGGAAAAGTGTCACGAATGGAGTGCCGCAGGTTTCGGTGCCTGGACCCTTGCTATTCAACATATTTATAAACGACCTGGAAATTGGTACGACAAGTGAGGTGATTAAATTTGCAGATGATATGAAGTTATTCAGAGTAGTGAAGACGCAGGAGGATTGCGAAGAACTGCTCGAGAAATGGCCGAGTCATGGCAAATGAGGTTTAACATGAATAAGTGTAAGGTGATCCATGTCGGTAACAAAAATCTTATACATGAATACAGGATGTCTGATGCAGTACTTGGAAAGAGACTTGAGAGTAGTGGTCGACAAGTCAATGAAGCCATCTGTGCAATGCACGGCGGCGGCGAAAAGGGCGAACAGAATACTAGGAATGATTAAGAAGGGAATCACGAACACATCGGAGAAGGTTATCATGCCACTATACCAGGCCATGGTAAGCCCTCACCTGGAAAACTGTGTCCAGCACTGGTTGCTGTACATGAAGAAGGACACAGTACTACTCGAAAGGATCCAGAGAAGAGCGACTAAAATGGTTATGGGGCTGGAGGAGTTGCTGTACAGTGAGAGATTAGAGAAATTGGGCCTCTTCTCCCTTGAAAATAAGAGGCTGAGAGGGGACATGATCGAAACATTCAAGATAATGAAGGGAATAGACTTAATAAAGACAGGTTGTTCACCCTCTCCAAGAGAGAACAAGATGGCACTTTCTAAAGTTAAAAGGGGATAAATTCCATACAAATGTAAGGAAGTTCTTCTTCATCCAGAGAGTGGTAGAAAACTGGAACGCTCTTCCGGAGGCTGTTATAGGGGAAAACACCCTCCAGGGGTTCAAGACAAAGTTAGACAAGGTCCTGCTGGACCAGAACGTACGCAGGTAAGGTTAGTCTCAGTTAGGGCACTGGTCTTTGACCTAAGGGCCGCCGCGTGAGTAGACTTCTAGGCACAATGGACCACTGGTCTGACCCAGCAGCGGCAATTCTTATATTCTTATAGGGCTTTACTTTTCCTTCTAATATTAGTTAGCAGTAGCCTATCCCCCACTCATTATGATTTGCTTGCATACAGGGATTCTGGTTTAATTTCTGCTATTAGGCAATCCTCACATTCACACATCAAACTCTCATTCATTATACAGTCCCACATAAGGACAGAAATGTTTCTTTAAGTACTTTAGAACATTGTTATAGAACAAACCTTCATTCCCTTCCCCCACACAGTACCTTACTGACTCATGATGCATTCAAACATATTGTCTAAGGCAGTGATGGCTAACCTTTTTGAGCCCGAGTGCCCAAACTGCCGCACAAAAACCAAAGAATTTCCTCAAAGTGCCAGCACGTCAATTAAACCTTAATAACAAGATTTTAGTATCTAAAAACTCTTTATAAAGTTGCCTGAACTATGTAACATCATTTTTAAAGGTTGGAATCTTTGTATTGTCAGAGAATCAATTTGATTCACAATCCTTTGGTTTTCATTTCAATTTATTGGCAATTTATAATGTTTTAATGATTTCATTCAATTTAATGAATTTAGGAAGAATTTGATTCAGTTACACAATATATTTTAAATGTATTATTCACATAACATGTCAAATGTATCCTGGGTAAAAAAAAAATAAACTTCTTAAAACTGTTAACTGTGTCAAGACTCGGTGTGTATTCCCAAAGAGTCTATACATGTTTTTTTGTAAAATTTACAATCAAATTTGAAAATAGTTAAATCATTACATTTCTAATAATATGATGTAAAGAAAACAAAAGAGCTTTCAATTAAACCAACCGTTTTTATTGGAAATTCCAGATTGGAATACAACAGGGCCATGTAAAGTCCCTTTTTTTAAATAACATCTTTAAATAATATTTAAATAACTTAGAAAGTGTCTTAACTGCAAACTGAAAACACTACTTCATTTAAACATATGCTTTGGGCATGCTCTGAAAAAAATTAATGTGATTTTTGTTGTTGCATGCATGCTGATAACTTGTCAATCCTTGGCTCATAGTGCGTTAATTTCAGAGCAACACATGCAGCACTCATGTCATCTGTTAATCTGTTTCTAGCATCAGATTTTATATGATTCAAAGCCGAAAACAGCTGCTCACAAGCATAGGATGACCCAAACAAAGTAAGAAGAGCAATCCCAAGTGCTTTCATGGACTTAAAATTGTCTGGCAGAGAATTCCACGCTTTTAGGATTTCATTTTCAGAACTGCTAGCAGTGATTTCATTTGTCACCCTTTCACACTCAATACGTTCAAGAGCCGCACGCAGGTCATTAAATTTACTTTTCCAGATAGAGCTTTCTTGAAATTCCAGTAGCTCCATTTCCAAATTTTGAATATCCAACCACTGTAAACAGGAAAGATCAAGATCTTCAAATGTGGACTTTTCTGGGGAAGTTATAAATGAAAGGGTTGTCTCCATCTTACGGAACTGAGAAAATCTTTTACTAAAATTCTACTTTGCTTCGGCTACAATGGTGGAATATGCTTTGTGGATTTCCTGGTGTTTTATATGACTGTCCACAAATGTAGAATTATCCAAATGTATTTTTAGGTTGGGAAAATATTTTAGATGTCCACTCTCAAGGTCTTTTTCAAAAACATGCAATTTTCTCTCAAAAGCTTTGATGTCACTAAACATGCTTTCTGCTGTTTTTCCCATGCCTTGTAATTTTTTGTTTAGTACATTAAAGTGGTTAGTAAAATCTGTAAAGAACATGAGGTTGGTAAGCCAGGCCATGATGGTGAGTTGAGGATAGTCTTCCCCCTTTTCGTTCATAAATAGCCTATCTTCTTCCAAGCAGGCCACAAATCTCGCTAACACTCGTCCTCTGCTCAGCCACCGGACATTATTGTACATCAGTAAAGTGTTATATTGTGCCTGAAGCTCATCAAGAAGGGCTTGAAATTGTTGAAAATTAAGAGCACGCGCCATGATGAAGTTCACCATTTTTGTTACATCTTTGAGGACATCGTCAAGTTTTTTGCTGCTTTCTTTGGCGCAGAGAGCCTCTTGATGTATTATGCAGTGAAATTGGATCAGTGGATGTTTTGCTTCCTTAGCAAAGAAATGAATGAATCCTGATGTTGTCCCCACCATGCTAGGTGCTCCATCGCTAGTAACTGAAACCACTTTTTCTGGACTTATGTCTAGTGATGAAAAAGCCTCCATCACAGCATTGTGGATATCTATCCCTTGTGTTCTTCCAGGCAAAGACAGCAGTTTTACCAGCTCTTCTCTCATGATGTCATCAGTAGCATAACGCAAAATGAGCGCTAGTCTTGCATGGTTAGTAATATCTGTACTTTCATCCAAGCACATGGAGTAGAAGGGTGCTTTTTGTAAGTCGCAAGTAAGCTGTTGACTAACATCAGCAGCCATTCGCAGAACCCTATCTTTTGCAGTATTTCTGCTTAGCGGCATCTCAGAGATGCGCTGCACAATTTTATCCTTGTTTTGGAAATCATGGAAGAGTGAATTACTCCCAGCCAAAATTGCCTTTTTGATAAAATCTCCATCAGAGAGGGGCTTACCATGTTTTGCCATGCACAGTGAAATTTGAAAGCTGGCAACTGTAAGATGATTCGTTTTTGAAAGATAGTTGCTAAAATTAAGAGACTGGGAGTGATATTTCTTTAATTTTCCTACAAGGAACTCTTTTCTTTGAGCTAAACCAAGTTCAGCAACACTGTTATGGTTGGTCTCAAAGTGACGTTTGACACTTGATGTGCGAGACACAACACTTTCATTACACATAATACACAATGCTTTTCCACTGCGTTCAATCATGTATGTCTCTGTCCAGGCTTCTTGGAATGGTCTTCCACTATCTGTTTTTGCTTTTTTTGCTGTACTCAGTTTCTTTGTTCAAGACTTCAAGTCTACAAAAAGATAAAATTTGTATAATAAAAAAAATCTAATGAAGTGCTGTATACAAATCAGTCCCCATAAAAAAAAATGTGATTGGGGAATTTTACTAATTGTAGACATCCGTTTTGGTCAAAAAATATACTGTCCGGGTGAAAACCGGACTTGTGCAACCCTAACCTGGACACCTAGACAAATAGGATTAGTGTGTTGGTTGTTCACAGAGAGCCCAGCCCTCCTCTCAGCTTACTGAACTTCTCTTCCTTGAATTTAGCATGTCCCCCGTGGAAGATACAGAGGTTTTTACAGAGGAGCACATTATTAGACACATTAACATCCCCCCATATCCTCACCTCTCTAGCATGGGAGCACTAGGAACTGTTCCTGTTTACAGATGTCACATGTGGAGTCACACTACAGCCCCACTGAGTTCCTGTGACAGACTCAGTGTGAAGCTTCTCTTCCTCCCCCCACTTCCCCCTCACACACTGCCTGGCTCATAGGATACTAAGGGGAAGACAGGCAGGCTAAACATCCACTCACAGGACTGCAGCCAGCACAGGAGGATGGGCTGCAGCCCACCGGGACAATGCCCGGTCCTCCCAATGGCCAGTCCGGCCCTGTTGCCAGGTGAGCTGCAAAGCAGACACCGGCACACTCGCCTCCCGCCGCGCCGCATATCTTAATTGCGGACCTTCCCGCGTGCCAGCTGCAAGGCCTTTGCGTGCCACAGCTGGCACGCGTGCCATAGGTTCGCCATCGCTGGTCTAAGGCTTCTGGGCTTTAGTCAATTTCATTCCCCTCAGAGATATCGCCCTCTACCTCCATAAAAGATTCCTCACTCTCTGAAGCTGCGCACAAGCTATCCTCTGGAGCAGCGTTTGGCCAGACCTGCTCATGGAGCTTTTCCCTTCCAAATAGCCTCTGCTTGGAAAACAAAGTTCTGTCAGCATGGCAATGCTGTGGGACAGGAGGTTTCTTAGCAGAAGGCAGTAAGACAGAGCTCCTAACCTTCAGTTCCCTGTTCTGTGAGGAATGTCCTTCCTTCCAGATTCCTGATTGCCTGTGTGTTCTCAGATGGCCTTTATTCTGCTGTGGAATTTTCACTGGTGCTCTAACCACAGATGCTCAAGGCCCAGGCAAGAGGAAGGATCTTTGTTCACCGGCATGTCCTGTGGGCTGCGTGCCAGTGTCAGATGGGGTAAGGCTTCAGTTTGGGTGGGCAGGGGATGCCGGTTCGCACATGGGGGGGGGGAGTGATGCTTGCAAATCGAGTCAACACTCGGTTTGCAAGTCATGATTTGCGAGAATGTTTTGCTCGTCTTGCAAAACACTCGCAAGACGCGTTACTCGCAAACCGAGGTTTGACTGTATTCTTTTCTTCTCTGCCATCCCTTTTCTGTTCTGCCCTGCCTATATGATCTTAGCACTGGGAACAGAGTTAATGGGTAGCTTCCTGGGCTTAGAAACATGCACATTTGCTTTAGTGGCAGGGTTTAAAGCAGATTTTGAACCAGTGACAGGAGCTTCCCTGCACATATTTTTTCTTTAAATTGGACTGTGATTTATTCCTCACGTTTTTTTCTTAGCAATATATCAGAAACAATAGTTTGCTATGAAAGTTTGTTATGCCTATGATGTGTGGTTGGTAGAGTGGGTTTCTCTCACCTATTTAAACTGAGGCTTTTTCTTTCATTTGCATTGTATCCTATATAATAAAAGGCTAACTCGCGCATGCGCATTCCTATCTGCGTGCTTCCATGATCAGTAGTTCCGTGGCCGCAGGAATGCGAATGCGCGAGTCCCCAGCCTTTTTTTCCAGCACCTACCACTCACCGCCAGAGATGGACTTCATGCTCTCCGTGTGCGACACTCCCTGCTCTCCAGCAATGGCATGGCGGTTTCCACAAATTAAAAAAGAGACTACGGTGGTGCAGATAATGGGGGAAGCCGAAGAAGTCAGCTGTTTGCAATGGCCCCACACTCGTGGTCTCGCTGGCTCCCTTGCTGGGGTTTTTCGCGGTGGCGGCTCCTCTTGCGTCCGGCCCTGTGTACTTACTAGACATGAAGCAGACATGTCAAACTCTGGTCCATGGGCCAAATGTGGCCCACAGGGTACAAAAATTTGGCCCGCCAAACAATTCCTGCCGTTGCCGAAATTTGGCCCACCGTTCCTTCCCTTCCTCCATCAGGTACAGTTCAGCTCTGCCTATGTTAAAAGGAGCTGCTTTGAAATTGGAGCCCTGCCGCCACCGTAACACGTTCCCTCTGCCGCGGTCCCATATGTCAGAGAAGGGGCGCGACCAAGGCAGAGGGGAAAGTGCTACGGCAGTGGCAGGGCTCTGATTTCGACGCGGCTCCTTTTAACATTGGTAGAGCTGCACTGCACCTGATGGAGGGAGGGAAGGAAAGGTGGTTGTGCGCTGTTGAGCCCCTCTTTGCCCTTAGACCCTCTCCTAACTCACTATCTGCACATTGTGGATGCTCCCTCCTGTCTCAGACCACTGGGGGGAGGTGCCTGTCTTCAGCTGCCTGGATGGAGGGACGGAAGAAGAAAGAAGGGGCCCTGGCAAGCGAGTTATCAAAAGCCAACCATAGCCTGGGACCCCTACATGATATGAATAATGACCAGACAACAAAAGGTAAGAAAAATAATTTTATTTTCTGTTTTGTGATTACAATATGTCAGATTTGAAATGTGTCTTGAGGGAGGCTGCCGTCACGGCTTTGGACAGAGGGGTACCATTTTCGTGGGAGCCGGCCTTCGGAGAGGCTTG
This sequence comes from Geotrypetes seraphini, assembly GCF_902459505.1. Taxonomy (NCBI): domain Eukaryota; kingdom Metazoa; phylum Chordata; class Amphibia; order Gymnophiona; family Dermophiidae; genus Geotrypetes; species Geotrypetes seraphini. The sequence continues at coordinate 208,489,881 of NC_047088.1, forward strand.
GGACGCGGGAACGGATGCGGGAGGGGCTGCTGCTGCGAAGGGCTTTGGTGGGGGAGCCAGCCAGACCGCGAGTGTGGGGCCGTTGTAAGCGCGGATTGGTCAAGGAGCCGCTGCTGCCGAGGCTTTGAAATTGTTCTCCCACCGTCACTCCCTCCCGCCCCGGCTCTGCCTCTGCCCCTGCCCAGGTTCAAAAGCATGAGAGGCGGTCATCTAGCACCCGTTAATCTAACGGGCTTAAATACTAGTTACATTATATTGTTATAGAGTTTGGTTTAATTAGTTGGGAGGTTTTTTTGTTAATACTTGTTAACATCAATGCACACATAGGCAGTTGGTGACTCAGTTTGGGGAGGCTAAAATGGGGTAGGGCTGGAGTGAGGCTAGATTGGGGCATAGTAACATATTATACAATGGCAAATAAAGACCCAAATGGTTCATCTAGTCTGCCCAATAAGAGAGACAGTCATGATCAAATACTGGCATCACAAATAGGGCAGTCATGCAATTACGGAGGAGCAATATATCAAGAAATAAATATATCAAGAAATATATCAAGAAACAAACTTGAAACGTGAGTGGTTTTATTATTTTGGATAGTTACGTTTATTGTCAATACTTGAATAAACCAGCAATCCAAACTGACATTTTATTTGCCCCTTTGACACAGGACATGTACAAGAAGACTCATAGACTAAAGTTCACACAAATGATCCTTGTGTTTATTACTTTTGTTATACAGCTTATGTTAACAAGTAAAGCAGAGGAGCCTTTGTGCCCAGACCATTTCCTTTCAGCAGTTCAGCAGAAGCTTTTGGGGCACACTCTTTGACATCATTGGGGACCTTCTTTGAGGAATATTACTTTCCACCTGCACTGCAGCATATGGCTGAAGGGGCATGCCTTGCCCTTCAGAGTCCCTTGGAACACAACTAGTGCATCAGAGTTTTCAGGGTTGCTCTTTTCTCAAACCTCTGTGGGGAAACCAAAGATCTGACCTGGAGTTACTATGTCATCTTCTGTTTGAGTTAAAGGGCCTATGGATAGACATATTGGCCTGGATTCTTTTTTTTATGTTTAAATATATTTATTGATTTTTAAATCATATAATCAAGAATACCTTGTACAGAAAGCAAATTAGCAATTCCACATAAAGCAAGAAACATTCCAATAACATTTAAATCATGTATAAACTAAAATGCTCAAGCCCTCAAATTTGGATCCAAGGTTTTTTATCAAAAACAAAGATAGAAGAATTGAACAAATGTACACTCTTTCATAAAGTTAGCTGGAGGGCTGATTGCTGGGATTAATCAATAATCTTAGAGCTTATGATTTTTCTACCTCCAATCGGGAAAGCGCTAAAAAGGAAGTCAACTGATTAGGCTCAAAGAAAACATATTTAACTGATCGGTGATGCACTATACATTTACAAGGGTGTCGCAAATAAAAAGTAGCACCCAAAGATATAACACCTGGCTTCAACATAAGAAATTCACGACGACGCTTTTGAGTCTCTCGCGATAAATAAGGAAATACCTGCACTTTACAACCCATAAATTCTTTCTGTCTATTTTTAAAGAATAGTTTTAACAACCATACTTTATCAATAGAGAGAGCTACTGTTATAATCAAAGTACTCGGTTCTACAGCCTCTTTATCAGATTTTTCCAATAACTCCGATACATCCAATAGTCCTTGATCCGATGACTTTTTTGGTAATTTAATCTTATTAGGTAAGTAATAGACTCGTGATAAAGGAGGTAATGAATCTTCTGAGGCCCCCAAAACTTCAAGAAAATATCTTTTAAACATTTCTCTAGGTGATGTCAATGGAAGCCTAGGAAAATTAATTAATCTTAAGTTATTGTATCTGGATTTGTTTTCTAAGTTCTCCATCTTTCTTCTAAGATTAATATTGTCTTTCATTAAAGTTTCCTATAGTTGTTTGGATGATTTAATTTCCTGTTCAAGCTTTTGAACAGAGGAATTAGAGGCAGTCATATCATTTTTCAATTCTTTAAGTTCAGTAGAATGTTGAGATAATTTCCCCTCAATTGACTGAAGTTTGGGACTTATGGTCTTCACTAGTCCGGCCATATTGGCCTGGATTCTTTAAACAGAACTGTTTTTTTAGGTGCCAGTAGATGCCCAAACTCAGTAAAAAAAAAAAAAAAAAAAGCATAGTTGAAACAACATTTTTATTTTTTTATTTTTTTTAGTTCAATAATTTTTATTAAGTATTTTAAGGATACAAGAATAATTTAAAGTACATAGAAACAAAATAAAGCTTTCTGTATATAGAGTATACAAATCTATGTTTAACTGTAGTTAACATTTTTAACTGAGTTTCCAGGCGCCTACTGGCACCTAGAAAATCAGCACTAGAATTGTACCTCTGTAGGTCGTCTGATGCCACTTTGGGCATGGCAAATGCCAGACATGATGTTAGGCGGCCTAAAGCACCTATGGAGGTGCGATTCACATCATAGGTAGGTGCTAGAAATGTAGGCCAGGAAAACCCTGGTCTACATTTCCAGTACCTACCTTTGCCGGAGGGGCGATTCTATACCTGGCACCATCACATGATTGACAAGTAATTGGTGGCCGTTTTTAAAGTGGCCGCTGACAACAGCACCGGTTACAGAATCCAGGTTCCTGAGCCCAATATTCAGCCAGCTGCGATCAGCATTTCGCTCACCACTGCCATCATTATACCTGGAAATTCAATGCCTGGGCTCAGGCAGAGCTGGTGAAAACAGTCGGTTAAGTACAATATTGAGCAATTAATTGGTTATGATGAATTGCATAAAGATAGGCCTGCATCCCCCTCCCCTTTAACTAAGCCATGGTAGAGCTATCCACCCAGGCACAGAGCGCTAAATGCTCCGATGTTGCTCTGACGCTCAGAGAGCAGTGTACGCGCTTATAGAACCTCAGGCCGTGGTAGAAACCTCTACCGCGGCTTAGTAAAAGAGGGGGCTTATGTGGTCCTATTTATGTGGACCTCTTAACTGGTTGTGCTGAAAATAGGCACATAACCAGCTAGGTGCTGACTCTGCCCTTGGAATGCCTCCAAAAAAAGCTGGTTTCAGCTTGAGTGCTAATCAGACATTTCCAGTGGCACTGTCTGGTTAAGTGCTGCTTAAAATGCCCAGTAAGCTCTGGAAAAGCGATTTAAACAGTCCGCAGTCTCACCTGAACATTTAAATTGTTTTCAATATTGGGATTGAATCAGCTGGTGGATCCCCTTTCTCAAAGATTTTCTAAAAGGGCATCTATTAGTGCCTCTGTGCATAAAACGTCTTCCAATCCAACCACATTATTAGCTGTTTGTCCAGATTTGTCTGCTATTTCACCTCCTACTTTGGATAAAATTTTCCATTCTGCTGCAGCAAATGTAATTGTATCTCAGGAGATGAGTTCTTTGAGTGAGGATCTTGGAGACAAAGTTATTTCTTTGAAGGATATTTGGCATGGAATAGGCTGTATGATACACTCCATGGGACAGTGACTCAGTTTTATGCTTTCATCCAGGAAATGTTGCAAAGAAATTATTACATGGGGTCTAATCTCTTGGTTTTGCATAAATGTTTGTCAACACTAGACATAGAAGTTTCTGTCTTACAGGCTGTTTTATTTATTAAATTTTCTATACCATTCTTCCAGGAGAGCTCAGAACAGTTTAAATGAGTTTATTCAAGTACTTGAGCATTTTTCCCTGTCTGTCCCGGTGAACTCACAATCTATCTAATGTACCTGGGGCAATGGGGGGATTAAGTGACTTGCCCAAGGTCACAAGGAACAGCGTAAGTTTGAACCTACAACCCCAGGGTGCTGAGGCTGTAGATTTTAACCATTGCGCCACACACTCCCCTTAATCCTGTCCACCTTAATCCTTTTATAACAACTTTTACTTACTTTTGATTTCGAGAAGGATAACATTTTTTATAATGGCAAAGTGTATTTCATGTATACTGAAAGAACTCAAACATGAAATTGCTGATCTGTTGTTAGTGATCTGTAATCTGTTGCTAAAATTGTCTGTAGTTCCTAAAGATTGGAGGGTGGCCAATGTTATGCCGATTTGGGGAGATTTGGGAAATTACAGATTCATAAGCCTGACATCGGTGCCGGGCAAAATAGTGGAAACAATTCCAAAAAATAAAATTATGGAACATGCAGACAAACAATTTAATGAGACAGAATCAGCATGGGTTCAGCTAGGGAGGTCTTTCCTCTCTAATTTGCTTGACTTCTTTGAAGGTGTGAATAAACATGTAGATAAAGGCGAGCTGGTTGATGCAGTGTATCTAGATTTCCAGAAGGCTTTTTGACAAAGTTCCTCATGAGAGGCTCCTGAGAAAATTAGAGTCATGGGATAGGAGACAATGTTCAATTGTGGATTAAGAACTGGCTAGAAGGACAAAGTACCTCCTCTTTTTGCGAAGAAACAGCCTTGCTGGCAGCAAAGTGTCCCCAGCATTGAAATTTGGCTGCCTGCATCCCCCTCACACATGACATCATAGCATGCTGACATCATCTCCACGCTGAAGTACAGTGCACATTTATACAAGGTGCACAAGACTGTGTGCACAAAAAGCTCTTCACCACTAGTGCACCTATACTGGATGCCACCTAATGTACATTTGTGGCGTAGTGGTTAGAACTAGAGAATGACATGGTGGTTGTTACTCGCAGCTAGCCGCGGGTAACCCGCCAAAACAGTGACCAAAAAAAAAGGTCACCGCAAAATCGGGGACAAGGCCATTCACCGCCCCATGGAACGGTGAATGGTTAGCAAGCACGGTGAACGAGTGTTCGATCCGGCAGCCCCCTCTCTCTCGTCGGCCGGCCATGCATCTCCCTCCCTCCCTTCTTTTCCCTTATGTTCTCTTGTTGAAACTGGCGATTTCTATAAGGCTATGCGCTGTGTTACAGCCGGAGCCTTGAAGTTGTATCGCGTTGCCTGCTGGAAAAGTCTCCTCCAATGCAACTTCCTGTTTCCTGGTGCATCAGAGGAGACTTTTCTAGCAGGCAACCCGACGCGACTTCAAGGCTCTGGCTGTAATACAGCGCATAGCCTTATACAAATTGCCAGTTTTGCCACAAGAGAAGGTAAGGGAAAAGGAGGGAGGGAGGGAAATGCATGGCTGGCCAGCAGGAGGGAGCTGCTGGACCGTGTGAAGGGTGCTGGGGGTGGGGGGATGGAGAGGAGAAGACGCTGAAGACGGGGACGGTGTGGTGAAAGGGACAGCGGGGATGGTGATGGGGCGGTGAAGGGGACAGCAGAGACGGGGACGGGGCGGTGAAGGGGACGGCGGGGACGGGGCGGTGAAGAGGATGGTTGTCCGGGGACAGGGCAGTGATGGGGACAGAATTTTCCCCCATGTCATTCTCTAGTTAGAACTACAGACTGAGCACCTTAAGGTTGTGGGTTCAAATCCAGTGCTGTTCTTTTTGACCCTGGGCAAGTCACTTAATCCTCCACTGCCCTAAGTACATTAGATAGACTGTGAGCTCACCAGGATAAATAGGGAAAATGCATGAGTACCTTATTTGTAACCTGTACTGAGTTTCTTTGGGAGGACAGACTAAAAAAATAAATGAATAAATAAGAGCCACTAAGCATGATTCTATAAAAGTCCATGCTGTTGATAGAATTATGTTGTGCAGTGTTTTGATCAGCACCAATTTTCTAGGCATCATATTTACCTCCCCCCATTTATAAAACCATGAAAGCAGTTTTTATTGCAGGATGGCACGCTTAATGCTCTGTGCTGCTCCTATGAGCGTCGTGAGCAGTAAAGATCATTCAGAGTGCCGGCCAGTGCTAAAAAACACTTTCACATTTGGGAGGAGGGGGGGGGTTTGAATCAGGCCCTTTATGTTTATGTTTGTTGGTTTTGATAAACTGCCTTTTGTGACATGTCAGCAAATTAATGTACAATTAAAATTCACGACAAGGGGGAAAAACTCCATTTCAGTTCTATAGGCAAAAAAAAATACTGTGTTTCCCTGAAAATAAGATACTGTCATATTAATTTTGGGCCCTAAAAAGGCACTAGCCCCCTCTTCTATTAAACTGCGCTAGCAGTTTTTAGTGCAGAGAGCCGCGCTGAATGGCCTTTGCTACTCCCAACGCTCATAGGAACTCTATGAGCGTCAGGAGCAGTGTGGGCCATTCAGCGCAGCTCCCTGTGCTAGAAACTGCTAGCGTAGTTTAATAGAAGAGGCACTAAGTCTTATTTTCATGGTAGGTCTTCTTTTTTTAATGTACAATGATCACTTCTCCCTTCATCTCCTCCACCCCAATTCTTCCTATTTCCTTTCTCTCCCCCACATGTGCAGCATCTTTCCTCCCCTCTCACCCATCCCCTTGTGCAAAAAAGTACAAACAGGCATACTGTGTTATAGTCCAAAATTTTGTGAATTTCTACCTCTGATGAAACAAGTGCTTACTTAGCTAAGAAGATCCGCACTAGTAAACAATAAGAACCGCTTCTCTGAAGTGACCTCCTCCTGATTGTCAGTGGCGTACCAAGGGGGAAAGGGGGGCGCTCCGCCCCAGGTGCACACTCCAAGGGGGTGCACAGTCGGCCGACTCCAGAACCTCTCGCGCTGCTCCAAATGGCACCTCAGCGCGGCTGCCAAACTTATAACAGAGCAGAGTCAGCAGCCACGCTGAAGTGAACGAAGGTCCCGCGATGACTGCGCCATCTACCGCCTCTGTTCCGGAAGAGGTAAGTGACGTCGGGGTGGGGGTGAGGGGGGTGGACTGGCAGCCGCAGTCATCACGGGATCTTACCGCAACTTCCTGCATCTGCCGGCCCAGCCCCTTCCGACGTCACTTACCTCTTCCATCCGGAGCAGAAGCAGTCATCGCGGGACCTTGCTGATTTGGAATGGAGAAAGAAAGGAGCATAGTAGGGTGGTGAAGGGAGAGAAAGGAGGTCAGGGTGTTATGGAAGGGTGTGGAGGGTGAGAAAGAGGGGTCAGGGTGTCATGGAATCATGGTGAAGGTGAGAAAGGGGGTCAGGGTGTTATGGAAGGGTATGGAAGGTGAGAAAGGGGGTCAGGGTGGTATGGAAACATGGTGAAGGGTGAGAAAGGGGGTCAGGGTGTTATGGAAGGGTGTGGAGGGTGATAAAGAGGGGTCAGGGTGGCATGGAATCATGGTGAAGGGTGAGAAAGGGGGTCAGAGTGTTATGGAAGGGTGTGGAGGGTGAGAAAGGGGGTCAGGGTGTTATGGAATCATGGTGAAGGGTGAGAAAGGGGGTCAGGGTGGTATGGAAGGGTGTGGATGGTGAGAAAGGGAGTCAGGTTGGTATGGAATCATGGTGAAGGGTGAGAAAGGGGGTCAGGGTGGTATGGAAGCGTGGTGGAGGGAGAGAAAGGGACAGATGCTGATGGAATTGCAGGGAAAAAGACATAAGGGGGAAGGAAACTGCATGGAATTGGGTTGGAGGGAGAGAAAGGGGGCAGATGCTGATGGAAGTGGGGAGAAGAAGAGGAGAGAGTGAAATGCCAGACCATGTGGGTGTTGGAGAGGGAAGGGAAGAAGAGGAGAGGAGAGATGCCAGACCATTGGAGGAGGGAAGGGAAGAAGATGGATGCCAGACTAATGGGGTGAAGGGAGAAATGGAAGGGGGGATGCATAAAGTTTCTAGAACGGGAATAGAAAGAGAGAAGATGCCATATAGAAGGGGCAGAGAGAGGTTAAACAGTGGATGAAAGGAAGAGAGTGACAAAAAGATGAGGGAAGCAGAAACCAGAGAAGACAAGGTAGAAAAAAATTCTATTTATTTATTAATTTTTTGCTTCAGGTGAGATGCATCGCTGTTTCTGTGGTGTTGCATTGTATGCAGAGTCCAGCTTCTTGGTGCTTGTTTAACCTTTGTCTACGTATTTTTATTCTATCTCCCCATTTACAAAACTGTAGAGCGTTTTTTAGCATTGGCATCTGAGCTGTTACCACCGTGGCTAAAAAACACACTACAGTTTGTAAAAGGGGGAGGGGTTAGTTTGTGATTATATAAGAACATAAGAACATAAGAAGTTGCCCCCGCTGAGGCAGACCAAAGGTCCATCTTGTCCAGCGGTACGCACCCGCGGCGGCCCATCAGGCCTAATTGCCTGAACTGTGTCCCTGACTAATTTTGTAACTGCCTCTAATCCTCTAATCCAGGGGTGTCGAACTCAATCAGAGAAGGGGCCAAAATCTAAAATCCAGCCTAAATCGCGGGCCGAATGGTTTACTGAACAGTCATAAACTGACAATGTTAACCAGAAATGTGAATTTAAAATGAGTGGAACAATCTTTTCCTTAACAGTGCTGTTAACCAACTCACATGCTATCAAGCAAAACAGTAATATTGGTATCAAGCAAAACAGTAATATTGGAATGTACCTAAAATGCTCATTGTTTTGTTTTCTGGCTAGATGTCTGACACCGTTTTCCCCGTATCAATGAGTCAATGTTCGGTTTTATTTCTTGGGCTGTAGCAATCCGCAAAACAGCATGGAGGTTGTCATCAGTAATGCGTGATCTGTGCTTGTTTTTGTTCAGATTCATTATTGAAAACATCTGTTCACAAAGATAGGTGCTCCCGAACATGGATAGAATACAGGCAGCATGAAGTCGGAGCTCTGGCATTGAGTCAGGGGGCAGTAGAGGGTAGAAGTCTTCAATTTCAACATCCTGAAACCTTGATTTCAGGCTACTGTCAGACTGAAGCTCGATTATCTCCATCTGAAGGTGATGGGGCACATTGTTGACATCAACTGTAAAAGGATTGGCAAAGATGTCAAAGCCTGAGTGCTGTGTTCTAAAGTCAGAGAAGCGCCGCTCAAATTCACTTAGTAAACGGCTAACTTTGGTAGCCAGCCAACTGCAAGGAAAAGTACCAGAAATAGTGGTTGAGATACTCAAACAAACGGGAAAGTGGGCAAGATTGTCCTGTTCCAGTTGGGACTTCCATAGTTGAAGTTTACGCTGGAATGCTGTGATCATGTCAGACATCTTCGTGATGACTTGTTTGCGTCTCTGCAGCTTCAGATTCAGTTGGGCGAGATGCTCGCATATGTCACACATCATAGCAAAATCACATAGCCAGGCGGGATCCGACAGTTCAGGCAAGGGCTTTCCTTTACTTTCCATGAAAAGAGCAATTTGTTCTCTGAGCTCAAAAAATATTTTGAGGACTGCGCTCTTGCTCAGCCATCTTACTTCTGTGTGGTATGGCACGTCTCCATGCTCTGCACCCACCTCCTGTAAAAACTGCTGGAACTGGCGATGATTCAGGCCACGTGCCCTTATAAAGTTAATAGTTTTAATGACTGTGGTCATTATGTCATTCATGTCCAGAACTTTTCCACATATAGCCTCTTGGTGGATAATGCAATGATAAGTAATCAAGGGTGTGTGGCAGTGACTTTTTTGCATTCTTTCCTTCATTAGTCCAACCAAGCCTTTCTTTTCTCCGCACATTGAAGGTGCGCCATCGGTAGTTAGCCCCACCAACTTTTCCCAGGGTAATTTAAAATTATTTATAGATTTCTCCACAGCCTCAAATATATCTCTACCAGTCGTCGTCCCATGCATGGCAGCTACATCCAAAAGTTCCTCAGTGACAGAGAGGTCGGTCTTCGTAGCACGTATAAAGATGGACAGCTGCGCTGTATCAGTGTTGTCTGTGCTTTCATCGATAGCAAGTGAAAAAGCGAGATAACTGCATGCCTGTTCGGCCAGCTGTGATGATAGATTTCCTGAGAGTTCTTGAACTCTGTCTGCAATGGTGTTTCTTGACAAACTGACAGTTTGAAAACTCTGTATCTGGTCTGGGCATACTTTCTCACACACTTTTAGCATGCATTGCTTCAAAAAGGCACCCTCTGAAAAACACCTTGAAGTACGGGCAATTTCTTCAGCCACTATAAAGCTTGCTTTCACTGCAGCATCATTTTTCGCTGTAGCCTTTGTAAACATTTGCTGCTGTGATTGTAGTTTGCCTTTTAGTTCTTTAACAATTTTATGCTTTTCTTCCAAAGTATATTTGCCATACTTAACATTATGTTTGGTGTCAAAATGATGACTTATATTGTACTCTTTCATCACCGACACTGTCTCATAACACAATATACACACTGGTTTGCCCTCACTAAGCACAAACATGTATTCATTTTCCCATTTGTCATTAAATTGTCTGCCTTCACCGTCAACTTTTCTTTTCCTGGACATTTTGGGATCAATATTGGCAGTAAAAGATGTAGTTTATTGGAAATCTGCGTTAGAATGAAAAAGTCAGTCAATAAATGCCTGGCTGGGTACAGATAGCAGATTCTGTTGCGATTTTTATGCCTACACTTTATGCCAGGAACTGGCAGCTTCTGCTGTGTATTTTTTTTACATAGTTCCCCCCCCCCCGACGTCCGATTCACCCCAAGCAGGACCGCTCGCACGCACCTGCACCCCCACCCCGAAGGACCGCCGACTCCCCGACTCCCAACACGATCGGGGCAAGAGGGAGCTCCGGTAGCGCGTTCCATGTATCCACCACCCTCTGGGTGAAAAAGAACTTCCTGGCATTTGTTCTAAACCTTCCCCCTTTCAATTTCTCTGAGTGCCCCCTTGTACTTGTGGTTCCCCATAATTTAAAAAATCTGTCCCTGTCTACTCTTTCTATGCCCTTCATGATCTTGAAGGTTTCTATCATGTCCCCTCTAAGTCTCCGCTTTTCCAGGGAGAAAAGCCCCAGCTTCTTCAGTCTGTCAGTATATGAGAGGTCCTCCATACCCTTTATTAGCTTAGTTGCTCTTCTCTGGACTCTCTCAAGTACCGCCATGTCCTTCTTGAGGTACGGCGACCAGTACTGGACACAGTACTCCAGGTGCGGGCGCACCATTGCACGGTACAGTGGCAGGATGACTTCCTTCGTCCTGGACGTGATACCCTTTTTAATGATGCCCAACATTTTGTTTGCCTTCCTTGAGGCTGTGGCGCACTGCGCCGACGCCTTCAATGATGTGTCTACCATGACTCCCAGGTCTCTTTCAAGGTTACTCACCCCTAGCGGTGATCCCCCCATTTTGTAAGTGAACATCGGGTTCTTTTTCCCTACATGCATGACCTTGCATTTCCCTATGTTGAAGCTCATTTGCCACTTTTTGGCCCACTCTTCCAGTGCTGTCAGATCTTTTTGGAGATCTTTGCAGTCCTCCGTGTTTTCAACCTTGCTGTATAGTTTGGTGTCATCCGCAAATTTAATAACCTCACATTTTGTTCCTGCCTCCAGGTCGTTAATAAATATATTGAACAGGAGCGGTCCCAGCATCGACCCCTGCAGAACTCCGCTCATGACCCATTGCCAGTCTGAGTAATGGCCCTTTACTCCAACCCTCTGTTTCCTGGCCGCCAGCCAGTTTTTGATCCATCGGTGGACCTCCCCTTGCACCCCGTGGTTCCATAGCTTCCATAGCTTCCTTAGCATATACTAGGCGAAGGTGTTTTCTGTGTTCTGTGTGTTCTGACATGGTTTTCTGTTAGGATTGACTGTGTAGAATTGATCTGTACTAGTCTGGCTTGTTTAGTTTTACAATGGGTTTGTTGATGCTGCCTTTTCCTAGGTATTCATGTGTGACGTGTGGATTGTTAAAAAAAAATCATGTTTTTCATACAGATGGGGGGGGGTGTCAAAAAATGATGGGCCCCAGGTGTCACATATGCTAGGTACGCCACTGATGATTGTTCTTCCCTTTACCTTCTACCTCTTTTTTCTTTTTTTTTTCATCACAATGTATTTTTTATCCTCCGGCCCTCACCAGTTTCCCTGTGTGTCAGTAAGTATCTGAGTCTTGTCTACCCCTCTCTTATTTTAATGATCAAAATATTTTTCTTCTTTCTTTTTTCTTTGACTGGCTTTTTAAACTAATATTTTAAACCATCTAGGTATGCTTTGAAAGATGGTATATCAAGTATAGAATAAACTTGGAAATTTTTGTTCCATGTTGGGGTGTTTAGCACCGAGGCTCCTGGCTATTCGTTTGATTGAGAATTTTGTGTCTGGATGTTCATTTGTGACACTGGTACACTGCATGGTTTGAGTTCAAGGTGATTAAATATATGAGAACATTTGTTGGAGCAGGTGCAAATGTTTGCAGGTATTTGTTCACTATTGGGATTGCATGTGGGTGCCTATTTTAGCAAGGTACATAGGCCCAAATTCTCTATAGGGCACTGATATTGGTGGCCGCCTAAAAATCAGCCACCAATCACGTGTCAGTCACGTGAGAGTGCCCTATAGAAAATTGTGCCTCTGCGATAGGTGCCGGAAACATAGGCCAGGGTTTTCTGGGCCTACATTTCCGGCACATATCTTTGTTGTGAATCGCACCTATGTAGGCGCTTTAGGTCGCCTAATGCCACTTCTGGCATTAGCCATGCCTAGGGTTACCATATGACTCTAGAAAAAGGAGGACGGATTGAGACATCCAGGTCTTAATTCTATTGAAAGCAATAGAAGTAAGGCGGACTGATACTTCTATTAAGAGCAATGGAAGTAAAACCCGGATGTCTCAATCCGTCCTCTTTTTTCTGTAGCTTTTCGTGACATGCCAGCAAATTAATATACAATTAAAATTCAAGACAAGGGAAAGAACTCCATTTCAATCATATAGGAAAAAAAAATAGTGGAGAAAAAGAAATAACAAGTAGGGAGGAGAAAAAAAAATGAAAACCAGAAGTGTTCAAATACAGGCCTACACTAGGAATGTCCACTCTCCATGGGGGCTGCAAAGGCATAGTCAAAAAGTAAAGTCATAAGGGCATCATTTCTAGAATTTCCCCCATAGAGGCCTAGTTCTATTTATAAAATAAGCTTCAAACACATAGAATATCTATGCCAGAAGACTAAAAATGTGTTTTACAATCAGGTCCATAAATTGCATTATCAAATGTATGCATATACATTCAAAAAGCAGGTACAAGTATGTGCTCTTGACAACTTTCTGAAAGAAAGTTGGTAGATAATTTTCCCTTTGAAAATCAGGGCAAAGCCCATGAGTTAAAGGTACTCATAGATTTGGCATGAATGTGGACACTTTTGAAGTTAGCCCACATTCAAGGATCTGAAAACGTTGCTCTAGTTTTCATTTGTTGGACACGGTAATCCCTAAAAACAAATCACGCACAGCTTGATTTGTTCCTTCTACAGAAGATGCCAAACAAGTAGCAGCAGTGTCTGTTCTCCAAAACATCCTTCATTGTTAAAAGGAACATCTGTTTTTATCATAAGGAATGATGTAACTGGGCTAGTTTCAAGGATAAACAATAGAGAAGCTAAATCTACAGAAAATGACCCAGCTGGCCAAAGGATGTGCAAACTGGTCACCTGTCTTGTAGCTCATATTTTCAGCAGCAGCACATCAGTGGTTAGACTCTTGCAAGCATTACGGCCTCTATCTGTGGACACAATTGAAAGTAAAGATAACCAAACATTTTTTTTTAATGTCCGTTAACAATCTGGCCTGGCAGTTTCTGCTTTGCTGACTGAGGAAGGACTATAATAGATCAATCATTTGGATCTCAGTGTTTGCAACTTCCTTACATCAGAGACTAGCAAATGTGGAGGAAGCATAACAGGAAGAGAAAAGAAGAATGGCACTCTCTCTGACTAGCCTACAAAATGAAAAGCATGCGCAGAATGTTTGTGTGACTTAAGCTATAGTTGATATTGACACAACATGAAGTGAATAAACTATTTAAACTGTGCTGATCAGTAATGGGACTGCTGAGTGCCTAAATCCACTATAGGAAGATTCACATGATTCATTGGTGCCAATTATCATAACCTGTTGGTTGGGCTGAGTTTGCACAGAGTAGGCCTTGGAGGAACAAACATTTACATAGGTACATAAAAAAGAAAAATAAACACTCTGTACTTGAAGCATTTTAATAATAGCTAACCAATAATGAGTCAAACGTAAGCAGTAAACTGGTAAGCAAGACATTAACCAGTGTTAAGACCTGTTGTTGCCCCAAATTTAAAATGATATCATTGTAAAAACTTGCTGCATAAGATATTTTGAGGACAACTGAATAACAAAAAATGCATTTTTGTTGGAAAGCATGAAGCAAGAAGTGGTTAGCATGAAGATTTTTGGTAAATGGGAAAAGCAACACATAAAAAAGAAAAAAAAAAAAAAAAGATTGAAAAACATTTAACCAGAAACAAGGATTTTTTGACCATGTTTAAATTTGTTTTAATAGTGTGTTGAAGTGGTCTGCTTTATTTAATTAGCAATACAAACAAAAATATAGTAGCAAAGGACAACTATGATCAAAAGACCACTATATAAGCTTATTTTAAAAAAAAAAAAAAACCAGTGGAGAAAAAAGAGACTTCAGATAACCAATTCGCTCCTCGTCTCAGTACATACCAGTCCTGTAATGAAGCATAGCACAGTCAGTGGTCTGTCAAAAAAACTGCACAAAAATCACTATCTTCAATATATTCAATATATTTAAACTTTGTGAAAAGGGATCTTGCCTTCTGGCCTCTTGGCCCTGAGATAATTTTTTTTATTTATTCAATTCAATTTTTCTATACCGTTCTCCCAGCCCTGATATGAAGCTTACACTAGTCGTATTGGAGTCCTTTTTCCACAGCTTCATTTTTCCTATTTCTAAAAACACAGAGGACCCATTTAAAATAGGTTATCCACTGGCTTATTAGCCACATAACATTTTATTCATCACAAAAGCTTGACTTAGTCATGAAGATTGGCTGATTTAGGCTTTCCTGCTAAATAAAGTCAGATGCACAGCCAGCTCCAAAGTTGGAATTCAGCCCACATTGCAATGCATGTGGTTCAGAAACATGCCCATGGCAGAATGCATATCTAGCACATTATGTTCAGATCATAGCTTGAAATAGAAATGTTTAATCCGTGACTCAAAAATGCCAATGAAAATGAACTGTTGCTTCCACATCAGCACTAGCGCTTCACATCTGCCAAAATTGCTGACAAGCATAAATGATTAAGTATGTTAAAATATTCAGCACAAAACATTTTTCCTATGTTACAAAAATGATACTGCGTTTCCATCTTATAAACTTTCTCCTGAGCAAACCTCAAAATTTTGCATAACTGAGACCAGAGATAGTACTTGGTTCTTACATTAAAAGAGAAATTGGAATTGTCAAACAAAAATTTAGCATTATGCCTAATGCTCATTCAGAGCTTAACCAGGGGTGACTCATGAGGGATATGAAGGGATGCGAGGCCATATGCAGACTTATTGTCAGACCTCATTTCCATATGCCAGTAGGGGCTGAAAAGCAGGGTCATGTATGAAAAATACAATCAATTGTTAGCCCTGGATTTACCAAATAGTTCCTTGTGGTTCTTGCCAAGCACTTCTCAGGCCCTGCCAGCCAATGGACATGCACCGCTATATAATCACCCACCGAACACACCAACTGGGTTCCCACTTGAATCTGGGATAGTATCCTGCTTCACAAGTTATTTCCCTATAGTTTTCCATGGATAATGAGACACTACATAACCCAGAGATCACACAGTTCCTAGAAACTGATGTGTTTTCGTGGTACTGTATATGGACTCCTGAAGAAGGCTAAGATTGCTGAAACACAGCCCATGTTGGGTTCTTATTTTAGAGCGCACACTGTCTACAATCAAGTACAGCTGCCAAGTAATCTTTTTGATTTTCAATAAATGTTTTATTATTCATTTTGTGTATTTTGAGACTTTTTACATTCCTGTATTAATCTGGGTACTGTTTGGTTTTTATTCCACTGTGTTTTTTTTGCATCCTTGTTGGTGTGGAACTTTTGCTCCCCTCCCCCCCCCCCCCGGGTTTTTTTTTTAAATCTATTGTGGCAGGTAGGCACCTGCCATGGTTAAAAGTCAAGCTTTGAGGCCACAACAAACTAAAAACAAGCCTCTGCTAAAAGCAGGAAACAGAACTTTAAAGCAGCTGGAAGAAAAGGAAGGGATTCAGAAAATACAGAAACCCGAAATTCAGGTGGGAAGGGCTCCCCAAACTAACTCCTTTGGGAGGATCCTTAAACAACTTGGGCCAATCAGAGTCTCAGGCCCCTCTCCGGTGCATCCCAAGCTGTGAAGATTATATACAGTCAACCTCTCCAGTAGTTATATTAGGGGAAGTAATAATATACCCCCCCCCCCCTTTTACAAAACCGTAGTGCAGTTTTTAAACACTGGCCATGGCAATAGCTCTGATGCTCATAGAATTCCTATGAGCATTGGAGCTGTTACCGCCCCAGCCAGTGCTAAAAAACATGCTATGGTTTTGTAAAAGGGGGGTTATAGTCGTAAGCAAACACACACTGGCTTTTACAAAGCTGCGGTAGAGGTTTCTACCACTGGCCAGCGAGGTACATGCTCCAAAGCTCATAGAATTCATATGAGCGTCAGAGCATTTACTTCTCTGGCCACATGACATTTTGTGGTTTTTCTTTAGCCAATAAGAAGGCACGTGCATCAACCATCAGGATAAGAATGAGAAAAAAAAGCCAAATAAAAACATACTGTACCTGTAAAATGAAAATGTTCTGGCTTTCTATTGAGTCATGTTATCCGAGGGTTATTTATCTAAATGTATCCTTATCTATATGCACCCTTAGCAGAAGACCAGGTTATCATTTGATATTACCTCATCCCATAAAAGTATAATCTGGGATGATTTAAGTAAGTAAAAGAAACAGATGTAGATCTATCAATAGAATTTAATTGAAATTTTTCATTCAAATATATAACAAAATAAACAAATATTTTTTGTGTAAAAACCCTCAGTCACAGGGAGGAGACTATATGCCTGGGATCTGTTCAGAGAGATCCCTGAGAGAGAGGAAAACTTCTGATTAGACATCAGCTGAGTTCAGAGCTGTGGGAAAAGGACTGATGTCTGTAAGTGCTTGGCTGAGGTAAGGCAAGCTAACTTTCTTTAAAGTGTGAGGCAAATTAAAAAAGTATTTTGTTCATATGAGACTGTGTTGTTCCTAAGCTCTTCCCTCCAGCACATGTGCTTCCTTATCACAGTCCCATATTACCTTGCACAAGAAAAGCTTTGATTAAGATGAGAACTTCCAGATATATACAGATGAAATCCCCCGTGGTGGTGGGTTTCTGGAAGCTTGAAAAGAAGTATTTATGAACAGTGGATTTAAAACCAGCAGTTATCTTCCACCTGTGTTACAAACTAAAGACGGGTGGTTAAAAGAGCATATGGAAGAGGTAGAGAGAGGGCAGACAGTAGATGAAAGGAAGAGAATGATGAGAAGATGAGAAAAGCAGAAACCAGACAACAAAGGTAGAAACAAATTTCTATTTGTTTTATTTATTTATTTATTTTTGCTTTATTCTGTTTATTGGACTAATTTTAACACTTTTTTTTTTTTTTTTTTTTTACTAATTCAGAGACCATAACTCCTTTCCTCAGGGCAAGACAAGGATACTGTAACAGCAGTATGGTTTACTGACCTGAAGAAAGAGGTTTTAACCTCTGAAAGCTAATTGAGAAATGTATTAGTCCAATAAAATGATGGGCACTAAATTTTCTTCCTGCCATGCCCCTTGCCTCCTACCCAAATGCAAAATATAAATTGGTGGGCTTCCCAAAGCCCTGCCAGTTGAAGATCTCTTCCTCTAGGAAGGAAGGGGGGATTTGTTCAGAGATGTTTGGAGGTTGCATAGAAGAAAAACTGTACACTATCACTGGTATGATAATCTTTGCTGTTTGTTTTGAATTTAAAATAAAAGAAATAAAGTGGAAATAAAGAGGTAAATAAGAAAATGGGTAAATAAATGGGGGCAGGGCAGGTGAGCAGGGCATGGGGGGAGGGTTTGGGTAGGGTAGGGGGTGGGGAGCATGGGGCCCAGTGGACTTGTGTGCTTAAGGGCCCTCGACAAATTAATCCTGCCCTGGGGCTGTTAACTGGAACCTCAGTGGAGAGCTACCACAGAGGCTCCCTCTCCAAGGAGGGGGAGGCTACCGGAGTGCAGATATATAAAATTAAAAAAACTGTCAGTAGAAATCTATAATAGATTCCAGACTATAACCAATGTAAAACT
Source organism: Geotrypetes seraphini (assembly GCF_902459505.1). Lineage (NCBI taxonomy): Eukaryota > Metazoa > Chordata > Amphibia > Gymnophiona > Dermophiidae > Geotrypetes > Geotrypetes seraphini. The sequence goes on from NC_047088.1 coordinate 208,507,992, forward strand.
TTATTTATACTTTTCTGAAAGTCTGTCTGATAGCTTTTTTTTTTTTTTTAAATATAATAATAATAATGCCTGACCACATAGGAGCCAACTTTTTAAAATTATTGGGGGTGCTAAACTCAATGGCAATTGCCTCTCCTCAGATACAGTCAAGGAATTTGTTCAATATTTGGGGTACTCAAGCACCCGCAGCATGCACAGAGCTGGCTCCTATGCCTGACCATATGACTGTGCCTAAAACTCCATCTGAATGCAATACCTGTGAATCTAGTATACAGTATATCTAAAGATTTCCTTTTTATGACTGACTAATCTTTTTCTAATGATTTATAGTAGCCTGAGGATTTTCAAGTAGAGTTAAATAAACTGTGCCAAAGCCATCATTTTATCAGGTTTGTATTTGATTCATGTGTCTAACTAATATACAGTAATGTGATTTATATGCATATAATTGTTTAATCTCCTTATCACTCCCCTTTTACAAAGCCACGGTATTGGCTGCTGCCCGGCAAATGCTCCAACACCCATTAAATCCCTATGGACATTGGAGCGATTACCACAGCAGCAGTCGCTACTGAAGTGTTGTAAAAGAAGCCCCAAATGCTTCCTCCAAAATACAAGACTAGTTATCTTTTCCAAATTTTACCATATTTGATACCAAGAGAAACACCATGGAATGAAGTGACATGAATATATACATATAGGTCTTCTTTCACCCTCTGGAAACTTAAATCCATTAAAGCATACTTTGTTAACTCTGCCTTCAGAATCTTGGTACAATCCCTCGTATTAAGTCAACTCGACTACTGTAACATCGCCTACTTAGCAATCCCCCAAAAGAATATGCGACGATTACAACTAATGCAAAACACTGCGGTCAGACTAATCTTCGGTCTAAAGAAGTTCGATCACGTGACGCCATACTTCAAACAGCTACACTGGCTGCCGATGGAAGCTCGTGTAAAGTTTAAGTTTGCCTGCCTCTGTTTTAAAGTTTTCTACGGTCTATCCCCTAAATACATCACTGACCTATTCTCCTTCTCAGCCAACAAACACAAGAGAAGCTCCCACTCGCACTTCGTTTCTCCCCCGGTTAGAGGATGCAAACTAATAAAACACCATGAGCATATTCTCTCACATCAGGCTGCCCTATGGGGTAAAGACCTAGAACAACTCCTATTGCCCACCACTTATGAGGTATTCAGGAAACGCCTCAAAACTCACCTATTCCTGAAATACCTAGACAGCTGACCCACTTCCCTCCTTCCCCTCTCTTGCCCTTTCTCCCCATTGTTCCCACATCCCTTAAGTTAACTCAACTTGTACGTCAACTCAACTTGTACCCCACTAATCTTCTGTAAACTGCATAGAACTTAACGGTATTGCGGTATATAAACTGTTATTATTATTATTATTATTAAGCTGTGGTAGAGTTTTCTACCATGGTCCGGGTTGCTAAATGCTCTAACGCTTATGGGAATTCTATAAGTGTCGGATCATTAAGCACTCCAGGCTGAGATAGAAACCTCTGCCATGGCTTAGTAAAAAAAAAAAAAAAAAAAAAGGGGGGGGGGGGTGGGGGGAGGATAGTGAGGAAATGAGTCTAAATGTGAGAGAAAATATTATAATCAAATAAAAATATAAAGGAAAGATATAAAAATTACAAAAGTGCAGCAAAACATGAACTAATACAAACTAAAACATGTGGAGTTAAATCCGCAAATGTCTTTATAAGTAAAGGAAAGACAGTGGTAATTGAGCAGGTTAATAAAAAGCCTACTGAGAAATGAGGAGCAAGATAATGGCAGACTAGGGACCATATTCCAAAGGATTACAGTACAATAGAAAATGTCCTACAATGGATGGAAGTAGTAGAAACAGCTTTGAAGAAAAGTGTGGAAATTTGATTATGGATAATATATTTAATAATAAAATGAATTTGCATTGTAAAATTGAAATTTTGGAGAATGTAGATTGGCACTGAACATTGCTGTTGATAAATTTTCCAAAGTTGCCTGCTGTAACTCCTCTTTCTATATTTTGTAAATATATGCTGGAATTTTCTTAAAATACCTGAGCAATCAGGTCCATCTGTTGTGAAAGTTTGTTTACCATCTTCTGTCAAGAAAAAAAATTCAGGTCAAGATTTAGCCCTTGAGTTGGATGTTTCTGTAGATATTTTTGGCTCCATAAACTGACCATGAATGCTGTGCTTGGATAGGGAAAGGTATTGAAACATCCTCTTTGTAATCCTTAATCTCAGTTTAGGAATTGTAATATTTAGGTATTTTCTGATATTGTTCACACTACCTACAAAATAACAAGCCAGTTTTTACTTTTGTGACTGTAATGATGTATGCGTTTATACATGTGTGTGTGTGTGTGGGGGGGGGGGTTTGTTCTCTGCCCCACTAAATAATATTTATTGGCTAGAACCAGGTCAGGAACCAGAAGCCTCTGGGAGGCTGTAAGCGGCTCTTCTCTTTCTCTATGTTCTCCATTATCTCAGTAAGTCAAGCAACTACAAGGTTTTTTTCTGAACTAACTTTACTTAAAGCAAGACTTTTCAGGCAACTAATAATATAGCAGAGGCAGATACGATACCAGGGGGAAATAAGTGGCAACACTATTTATTTACAAGGATGCAGCTCGGTTACCTCCTGCAGTCAGCAGTAAACCCAGAAATCCAAGCCAGGGCTGTATCTGACCACCAGCACTGAATTTCAAGGCTATTTCCATTTATGTTTAACATAGCTGGCCAAGCCAATATTCATCAGCTGGCCATCTAAGGGCTCCTTTTACTAAGCTGTGCTAGCAGTTTTAGCACGCGCTAGATGCTAACACCTCCATTGGGCTGGCGTTGTTTTTTGGCATGTAGCGTGGGGTTAGCGTGCAAGGCAACGTAGCATGCACTAAAAATGCTAGCATACCTTAGTAAAAGTCATAGTGGCCACAGATAAGACTTGGGATCCATTAGCGGAATTTGTAAAAACTGATTGAACAAATAAGTCTTTGATTCCTAATTGATCTTCACACACATACAGGGAGGGTGGGAGGGATGGGGGAGGGAATGTACTTTATATTATTACTAGCTGATGTCCCGGCGTTGCAAGGGTATTTAATTATAGCAATAACATTGTAAATGGATTCAAATAAAGATACTTTATAGTGGGTGAATGAAATTATTTTTTTACAGCTTTATAAAAAGTACAATATTCAAATTATAATGTGAAATATTTGACAAAATGAATACAATACAACTAACACAAAACTTGATTATAAACAACATTTTTAGTTTCACCTCCAGTAGGAAGAACATATAAATTCTTGGGTGAAGAGACCCCCAGAACATATCACCCCAGGTAGTGAGGGATCTGCATACCAAGTTTCGTTCAAATCGGTCAAGCCGTTTTTGATTTACTGTGAGAATGGCAGCTGTTTACATTTTTTCCATTGACATGAATGGGTGAAATCTGATATTCTGTTTGTAGCTCCGCCCACATGTGCAGGTGGGCCGCGAGACCCCCAGAACATATCACCCCAGGTAGTGAGGGATCTGCATACCAAGTTTCGTTCAAATCAGTCAAGCCGTTTTTGAATTACTGTGAGAATGGCAGCTTTTTACTTTTTTTCCATTGACATGAATGGGTGAAATCTGATATTCTGTTTGTAGCTCCGCCCACGTGTGCAGGTGGGCCGCGAGACCCCCAGAACATATCACCCCAGGTAGTGAGGGATCTGCATTCCAAGTTTCGTTAAAATCGGTCAAGCCATTTTTGAATTACTGTGAGAATGGCAGCTTTTTACTGTTTTTCCATTGACATGAATGGGTGAAATCTGATGTTCTGTTTGTAGCTCCGCCCACGTGTGCAGGTGGGCCGCGAGACCCCCAGAACATATCACCCCAGGTAGTTGGAATTACTGTGAGAATGGCAGCTTTTTACATTTTTCCATTGACATCAATGGGTGAAATCTGATATTCTGTTTGTAGCTCCGCCCACGTGTGCAGGTGGGCCGCGAGACCCCCAGAACATATCAGTCCAGGTAGTGAGGGATCTGCATACCAAGGTTCGTTCAAATCGGTCAAGCCGTTTTTGAATTACTGTGAGAATGACAGCTTTTTACTTTTTTTCCATTGACATGAATGGGTGAAATCTGATGTTCTCTTTGTAGCTCCGCCCACGTGTGCAGGTGGGCCGCGAGACCCCCAGAACATATCACCCCAGGTAGTGAGGGATCTGCATACCAAGTTTCGTTCAAATCGGTCAAGCCGTTTTTGAATTACTGTGAGAATGACAGCTTTTTACTTTTTTTCCATTGACATGAATGGGTGAAATCTGATGTTCTCTTTGTAGCTCCACCCACGTGTGCAGGTGGGCCGCGAGACCCCCAGAACATATCACCCCAGGTAGTTGGAATTACTGTGAGAATGGTAGCTTTTTACATTTTTTCCATTGACATGAATGGGTGAAATCTGATTTTCTGTTTGTAGCTCCGCCCACGTGTGCAGGTGGGCCGCGAGACCCCCAGAACATATCACCCCAGGTAGTGAGGGATCTGCATACCAAGGTTCGTTCAAATCGGGCAAGCCGTTTTTGAATTACTGTGAGAATGGCAGCTTTTTACATTTTTTCCATTGACATGAATGGGTGAAATCTGATGTTCTGTTTGTAGCTCCGCCCACGTGTGCAGGTGGGCCGCGAGACCCCCAGAACATATCACCCCAGGTAGTGAGGGATCTGCATACCAAGTTTCGTTCAAATCGGTTAAGCCGTTTTTGCGTGATCGCGGCACATACACACACACACATACATACACACATACATACCTCCGATTTTATATATATATAGATTTGTTTGGATGTAAGTGCTGATTATTGTATTAATTGATTATATGTTCTTTGTACTTTTGTATTTGATTTGAAAATTAATAAAAAATTACAAAAGAAAAAAAAAAAGACCTCTTTTTTATGTGAGTCTATCTGGCCGCTAGACTTAACTGGTTAGCCAATGAATATTGACACTGATCAGCTATGTCATACAATATAGCCAGTGACTGGGATATTCTGCAGGAAACAGCCAGCTATCTTCCGCTGAATATCAGTGGTTAGCCAGCTGTTCCTGACTGGCTAAATACCACTGAATATGAGGTGGAAGGTCTTTGAATGTAAATACTATTACCTTTTGGATTAGATAAAGTCCAACTTTCCATTCTTAGGAAGATGCCTATTACTGGGTAGCAGAGCAGTGCAGTTCAATACAATCCAACATATAGTTAGGTGACAGCTGCAATAAGACTCAAAGGCTCTGGGGGTTTACTAGGTACAGGCAAAGGGGCTCTTCCTGTCTGGCCGACATCTTGCAGGAGAGGCGGTGGTTGCACCATGCCACCCATAGATGACAAGAAGAAGAAAGATGCAGGCAAGTCCGCCAAGAAGGACAAAGACCCTGTGAACAAATCCGGTGGAAAAGCAAAAAAGAAGTGGTCCATGGGAAAAGATGGACAAACTAAACAACCTGATTCTCTTTGGCAAAGCTACATATGACAAACTGTGTAAAGAAGTTCCAAACTACAAGCTCATAACACCTGTTGATGGTCTCAGAGAGGCTGAAAATCAGGGGTTCTCTAGCCAGAGCTGCTTTTCAGGAGCTGCTTAACAAAGGGCTAATTAAACTAGTATCCAAGCACTGGGTCCAGGTGATTTACACAAGAAACATCAAAGGAGGAGATGCCCCTGCTAGCACAGAGGAAGCATGAAGAGGTTTTCTACTGGCGTTCATGGAAATATTTTTTGTAAACATGAGAAAATAAAAAAACAGAAATGGCTCTGAGTCTTTTATGGAGTTATTTCAATGAAGGTTCCACTAGATGTTAGTGATTCCTCAAAAACTCTATGGGGCTCATAATCGAAAGAGAAAAACATCCAAAAACCGGCCTAAGTTGGCACTTGGACGAACATTTCTCAAAAACGTCCAAGTGTCGATAATAAAAATGGGTTTTGGACGTATTTCTAAACGACCTAAGCCTTCATAGTGCCGCTGAATGACCAAAGCTAAACGGGGCGTTTTGGGAGGCGTGTTGAGGGCGGGAGTTGGGTGGGACGTGGGCGGGCTTAGACTTAGTCGTACAGCATGTATAACCGAAAGTTTTACAACAGAGCCTAGACGGAACTTGGACGTTGTGACTTAGACCATTGTTCTTCAACCGCTGGTCCATGGACCGATACCAGTCCGCAAGAAATTTCTGCCGGTCTGCGGAGGGCCGGCAAGATTGCTGCTCCTGCTAAACCCGACAGGAAATCTTCTTTCCGATGTCAATTCTGACGTTGGAGAGGACGTTCTGGGCCAGCCAATTGCTGCCTGGCTGGCCCAGAACGTCCTCTCCGACGTCAGAATTGACGTCGGAAAGAAGATTTCCTGTCGGGTTTAGCAGCAGCAGCAGGGCAGTAAGAGCAGGGGAAAGGAAGGAGGAAGGCTTTTTTTTTTTTGCAGGCAAGAAGGGAAGGAGGTAGTCTGGCAAGCAGGCTGGCTTTGGCCAGGGAGGGAGGGAGAGAGGTGGACAGGCAGACAAGCTGGCTTCGGAGGTGGGGGTGGGACAAAGTGTGGAAGGCAGTGAGAGGGACATAGGAAGGAGGCACTGGGGGCACTAAAGACATGGTAAGGATGCACTGGGGGCACTAAAGACAGGAAGGGGCACTAAGGACATGGGAAGGAGGTACGGGGGCACTAAGGACATGGGAATGAGGCACTGGAGGCACTAAGGACATGGGAAGGAGGCACTGGGGGCACTAAAGGCATGGGAAGGAGGCACTGGGGGCACTAAAGACATAGGAAGGGGCACTAAGGACTTGGGAAGAAGGCACTGGGGGCACTAAAGACATGGGAAGAAAAGAGGGAGGGATTAGAAAGGGACAATTGTTGGGCCTGAGTGCAGAAAGAAAGAAATGAAAGGATACACAGACAGAAGGAAATGCAACCAGAGACTCATGAAATCACCAGACAGCAAAGGTAGGAAAAATGATTTTATTTTCAATTTAGTGATCAAAACATGTCAGTTTTGAGAATTTATATCTGCTGTCTAAATTTTGCACTATATTTGTCTATTTTTCTATAGTTACTGAGGTGACCAATCTCGCGGAGATGGGGCGGAAACGGGGGTTTTAAATTTTAGTCCTAATAGTGTGCTGGTTCACAAAATAATTATTTTATTTCTGCCAGTCCATGGGTGTAAAAAGGTTGAAAAACACCTAAAGTCACCAGATAAGTACTGCAAACATATAAAACAGACCCACACACACTACCCCAGTGATCACCAACCCCCCACCCCCACCCCCATAAAAATTTTAATCATAACTTCAAAATTCATCCTCCAGACCATCATCACCTGGCCGCCTGGCATAGGAAAGCCTAGTCATCCAGCCCAGAGGCAGCTTAAGTCATCTTGGGGGTGGGTTAGGGACTCATGGAGAGGAGGACCCATGCCCATAAGCCCCTGTAATCACTGCATTGATATTGAAACATGTACACTCCCCTATACACCCCCAAAACCCTTTTGTACTGGCATATAAGTGGCTCCTGCAGCCATAAGGGCTATTGGGGTGGTAGATAAGTGGGTCTAGGGGATTCTAGAGGTGGTTTGGGGGGCTCACCGTAACCTATAAGGGAGCTGTAGGGAGGCACCCTTTTTGTGAAGTTCACAGCAGTACCCTTTAAGATACCCCACTATTTAGGTGGCATGTCTGGGTGTGCAGTCCATCATTTTGCAGACCCCTCCCAAGTCCAACAGGGCTTGTTCTAGGCATTTTAGACTTGGACGGAAAGTTGGACGAAAATGTGGTATAAAGATGGACGATTTAGGGGCTTGGACGATCAGTTCGGCAGGACGTATATTTAGACGATTTTCAAAACGAAAAAAAAGTTGGATGTATCTTTCGAAAATGTGTCTTAAGCTGTTTTTTACTTTGAACGACTTGCGAGATGGACGTAAACGGACTTAGACATCCCTTTTGATTATGCCCCTCCACTGATTTAGATAATAATATTTCTCCTTCAGCCTAGGGGAAGTTTCTTGACCACCATGGAATGGGATACAGTCCAGGTCACCTTGCTGAAAGAAATACACTGATAGACTCACTTCAGTATCTCATATGGACTGCAGAGGATTCTCTATTGCTTCATACAACCAACATGGCAGTTGCTTGAGTGACTTTTTGTCACCTATATACTCCTGCATCACTCTTTAGTATATCAGCTAGAGTAGTATGGCATACAGTCCGTGTAACTACTGTGTTATAAAGCTAAGGCTTAGGTTAGACGGACTATTCCCTAATGCATATCAGAGGCCAGGAAGGCAAAAAACAAAAACAGTTAGCCACCTGTGAATCAAGGTTTTATATGTGGGAGAGTTTCCTACTAAATCTGTCTCCTCCATTTGATTAGTAACTACACACCTTATACATTTTTGGACAATTCTATTTGGAGGCTTGTTCTGGTTAAATTTTCCTCATAAATGTGTAATCAATTTGCATGCTCATTTGATAGCTTTTTTGAATGCCAAATCAAAGCCTACAGACCCTGGAAACATAGGAGTCTGCTCTGAGGGTGCTTTAGCACCCCTAATATTGATCCAAATCCTTAACTGTGTAATTTCCATTAGGTTTAGCTTGGGAATACAACCTTCTCAATAGGAATGCATAATATATAAGTGCTGACTGCTCAATCTCTGGTTGCCAGACTTTTATGAAATTATCATTTATTTTTTTTAATTGTGGATTGATTATTCAGTGATTTTTGTGGCTATATAGAATTCTTGCTTTTTATATTGCACTGCTTTGTTCAATGTATTTCTGTTAGCCCTGCTGGACTGAACAATACCATTGAATGGAGCACTTTGCTGTAATCACTTGTGCTTGTGTGTACGTTGTTGATAAAGTTTGTTTAAGATGACGCAATTCTCAGCTGTTTTAAATTGCCTTGCGTCTCTTCCATTTTATCTCACTGGCGGCGTTCTACAAACCTTTTTTTTTTTTTTTATTCTTTATTCATTTTCAAATTACATTAAATGTATATATATATTCAGTCACATTAACAATAAATATATCATTTAACATTCTATCATTTGTACATAAATTTTTATCCCTCCCCCTTCCCACCCCTCCCTACCATATATTCCATAATCATATAAAAAAACATATTAAAAAAATATCCCTCACCCTACCCAAATTAATTAATACATTAAAGGGAAACATTTTCAACTAATCCTTACAAAATTTTGCTAATGGTTTCCACACATCCTGAAATTTCTTAAAATACCCTCTTTGTACTGCAATAAATCTTTCCATTTTATAGATATGGCACAAAGAGTTCCTGTGGCTTGCCCCTCATGAAAGGTTTCTTCTTGTTTAAAGCTCCTGAAGAACGGTATTCTGGCTGGAAACTGGACCAGTTGAGCTACTAACTTGGCGTTTATGCCTTGTCTGGAAAATAGAGGAATCACTCTGAGATTTTGAGAATGTTGGATATGAACTGTTCTGGCAGCCACTGCAGATAAGTTTTATAATTTTCGCTGGTTTTTAGTCCTAACCTTAAATTGTTGATAGCACTGCATTCTAAACTTGCAGATGTGATATATATTTATTTGTTGCACTTGCACTTTACTATTTATATTCACTATTAGTTGTGCACTATGATGGTGCACTGCACATCATGGCTTGAGAAAGAGCCCTGCTTCAAAATGGTAAGCCAGGAGCACTGGTAATCAGCGCACCTTAGCTTTCACTATTGCACTAAGGCCTCACATTTATATTTAATTATTTCCCTTAAATATTTCCCTTAAAGGTTGTGGCTTTTTTGTTTGCAGTGCTACCTACCCTTCTCGGTTTATATCTGGGGATTTTTGTCTTTTTTTTTTTTTTTACTGTTTTTGATATTCCCCTTTGGGTATCTGATATTGTGTCAATGTATTTCTGCAACAAGTGTTAACTTGGATGTTAAACTGAAATTCTTAATCAAACTATAATTAATAAAATAAATACACCAAGTACTCTGAAGGAAATATATTTTACTCAAAAAATGTCAAAATAAAATATTGCATGTCAAATTGTAGTACTTTCTGGATGGTTCTGGCCTGGGTCTTAAAGAGCTACATGTGGACAGGACAGCAACACATGGCAGAAGGGTGACAGGGGCTACAAAATTATACCCCATCCATTCCCTTCTCTGTCTGGTCATGATATATAAGACTTAGGGGGCATGTCACACAGGACAAGCTTCCAGCTTGGGAAGGTCCTGGCTCTTGCCACACCAGGGAAACTCAAATTCATCAATAAATGAATACATTGAAAGAGCAGTTTGTAGTTTCTTGGGGCTTCCCAACCTTTTCTTACGAAGCAATCTTCTTTCATGATCTTTGACTTACATTATTTTGAGCTGAGACTTGCCACTGGATTTTTGTAAACATAAGATTTCCAGGGCCCATGTTGGACAGCAGGGCAGAAATTTGGGAGGGGAGTCCCTAAAGCCCACCAGTGGTGTCTCATTCAGCCTCTGCAGGACTTGGGGTGAAATGCCCTCATTTGGCAGCTTGACCCCTAGCAGTAGTAACCCAAGACTATTGCTAGGAGTCAGTCACCAATTGGAACCTGCTTGGTAATAGAACATTCCTCCTGTCTCACCACTATACCACCAATGTACACCGCGATAACTTCTGGAACTATGGGGGTGGGGTGGCCATGAGTATTTAGCCACTTTGTGAGAAGGGTGTTCAGATGCTGAATGAGGATTGTGGGTAAATTGGGGCCATTAAGCACACACACACTATCTTCAGTAATGACCGTGGATGGGAACTCTATCATGCACTAACTGCAAATACTGTCCATGCCATCTCTCTACCCATAACTATTACTGCCACGAATCATTTCTATAGTGCTACTAAATGTTGCAGCACTGAATACATTATATGAAGGTACTTTCTCTGCCTGTAGTAGTATTTTTTTTTTTTGTTGTTGTTCCTGGAGCAATGGAAGGTTAAGTGACTTGCCCAGCAGCAGTTGGAGTCAAACTGGTACACTAACCATTAGGCTTCTCCCTGATACTGCTCTAAGCATATAGTGTGGTATTTTTACTGTAGTGGCAGTGTAGGGTAGCTATTAGTGTGAACCCATGCTGACTGCTTAGCACCTCTTGGTACCTCCAAGTCTGGTATATCAATAACATGAAACATTTAAGGCTCCTTTTACAAAGGTGCGCTAGCGTTTTTAGCGCATGCACCGAATTAAAAACTACCCCCTGCTCAAGAGGAGGTGATAGCGGCTAGCGCACGTGGCATTTTAGCGTGCGCTATTCTGCGCGTTAAGGACCTAGCCAGTGCATCTTGGTAAAAGAAGCCCTTAATGTATATTCTATCACATCTATAAGTTTCTGTCTCATCTGGTTGTTCACATATAAATAAATGAGTAATTCAGAACCATGATAAAACTTCCTGATGGCTATCTGGGGGATTTTTCTCTTCAGCTGAAACAACAAGCACAAACAGTTTTGAATGCCAAAAACAGTTTCCTTCATGACATTGTCGGTCATGGTGTCATCAGCCCACACAGGCTCCTCCGACCATCCCAGCGGCTAGGTTCAGGGGTGGGATGATACCTCATGTCTCAGGCTCTCAAAACTCCCTCAGTGAGAGGCACAAGACTCAAACCAAGTGGACAATAGACAAAAGAATCAATCCTCTGGTGAATGGGAGTGGGGACAGAGATCTTGGAGGTGAATGGGAGTGGGGACAGATATCTTTATTTTAGGAGGCATATTCACAGGAAAATAACACCATGTTAAATCCAAGCACAGAAACACTACGAAAAGATTCAGAGATACTGTATCAAGCTACCATCGTGCTCCTCCCTCCTTCTGTCTACTAAAGTTTAGTCATTTATGTGTGCAAAGCCACTCGGTGAAGAAAATTATAGGAATGATGTGATTAAATTGATCTGATTTTTACTATCATGGCTACAGCAAATTTGTGGTTATTGTATTTAGTTATTGGGATTTAATAACTGCCTTTTTGAAGAGATTTGTGAAAGGTGGTGTACAGAAGGTACAGCTTGACATAAAACTTACAATCTTGTTCACAGTGTAGCAATAAAATAACTACAGTATCAGAAATGTATTTTATTTATTTAAAAATTACCTATACAGTTTACATAATAACAAACATAAAATATGAAACAAAACATGCATGTTTCAAATATTACAAATCATTATACTTTAAAAAAATAATCAGCAGGACAGAAGACATTTTCAGATCATTCTAAGTCAGGGATCTCAAAGTCCCTCCTTGAGGGCCGCAATCCAGTCGGGTTTTCAGGATTTCCCCAATGAATATGCATGAGATCTATGTGCATGCAATGCTTTCAATGCATATTCATTGGGGAAATCCTGAAAACCCGATTGGATTGCGGCCCTCAAGGAGGGACTTTGAGATCCCTGTTCTTATAGTCTCAAGACACAAAAAAGCATTAACAAACAGTTGGGTTTTTAACATTTTCTTAAAATTCATCTTAGCAGTACAAAAACTCACGATTTCTGGAGTTCATTCCAAAGCTTTACACCCGCTACCGATAACATGGGAGATTGGCAGTCTACCCTCTGAACATAATCTCATATTGTTTTCTGACCTTAAACTTCTTTTAGGCTGATAGATTTCAAAAAATGTCTTGAAAAACAGTAGTAGAGACATGGTACAAAATCTGGTATTATGGAAATAATTTTGTATTGGACTCTTTGCTGCATTGGCAACCAATGCAGTTGCTTCAAAACTGGTGTTATATGAGTCACTCTAGAACAGTGGTCTCAAACTCAAACCCTTTGCAGGGCCACATTTTGTATTTGTAGGTACTTGGAGGGCCTCAGAAAAAAATAGTTAATTTCTTATTAAAGAAATGACAATTTGCATGAGGTAAAACTCTTTATAGTATATAAATCTTTCCTTTTGGCTTAATCTTAATAATAATACAGTCAAACCTCAGTTTGCGATAATGCAGTTTGTGAGTGTTTTGCAAGACATTCTCGCAAATCTTGCCTCACAAACTGAGTATTGAATCGATATGCAAGCCCCCACCCCCGACATCGTCTGTCCGTCCGCTCGCACCCTTACCACGATCGGGCACCGGCACGCAGCACCAACCCACAGGATGTGCCGGTGCCATAAAAAACCTGCCACCTACCGCTGATCTGTGCTGGGCCTTGAACATCTGCATATGCTCAAGGCCTTCTGGCTCCCGCTCTCTCCAAGATTCTGAGAAAACCTTGAAATTTATTAATAAACTAGTCTTTAAGCCCGTTATATTAACGGGTGCTAGAATATATGTCTATCTTTCTTCTGTCTCTCTCCCTACCCCTGTCTTTCTTTCTGTCTGTCTCACTCCCTGGCCCCCTTTGGCTATCTGTCTCTCTCCCTGCCCCTGTGTCTTTCTTCCTGTCTCCCTCCCTACTTCCCTGTGCAGCAGCTGCAGCATTGCCTCTCCCTCCATTTCCCTGTGCAATAGCATTTTTCCCTTCCCCCCCCCACTTCCATGTGCAGAAGCCAAAGCAGCATTCCCTCCCCCTCCATTTCCCTGTGTAGCAGCATTTTTCCCTCCCCCTACTTCCCTGTGCAAAAGCCGAAGCAGCATTACCTCCCCCTCCATTTCCCTGTGCAGCAGCATTTTTTTTCCATCCCCACTTCCCTGTGCAGCAGCAGTAGCATTCCCTCCCCCTCCATTTCCCTGTTCAGATGCATTTTTTCCCTTCCCCCCATTTCCCTGTGCAGTAGCCACAGCATTCCCTCCCCCTCCATTTCCCTGTGCAGCAGCAGGATTTCTCCATCCCCCTAATCTTCCTGCGGTCTGGCCGACTCCCTTGCCAGAGTTATTTTTCAGTTTAAAGGTGCCGCAGCGGCTCCTCTAACGATCCCCGCCTGCATCGGAAGTCTTCTCTGAAGCAGGTGCGGCTCATGACAGGAGCTGCGGCAGCACCTGGAAACTGAAAAATCACTCCGGCAAGGGAGCCGGCCAACTGGCAGTTCAATTCGGAGCTTCGGTCTGCCCTGCTCCCTGTGTGCCTTGCCGTATTGTATTTTTTAGTTGAAAGACGCGGCGGCGGCTCCTCTCATGATCCCCACCTGCGTCAGAAGTCCAACGCAGGAGGGGATCATGAGAGGAGCCACCGCCGCATCTTTCAACTTAAAAATACAATACGGCAAGGTGAGCAGGGAGCAGGTCAGACTGAACAACAGGACGAAAAACAACCCTAAACAGAACCCATTCCACGCAATACCTTGAGATTCAGCATCACTCTAGCCCAGTGGTCTCAAACACGTCTCAGTGTTTCACGTCTCGGGGGTGGGGGCTTGCATATCGATTCAATACTCAGTTTGTGAGGCAAGATCATAATCACAAAAGTAAAATAAAACAGTTTCTTGATCATATGTCTCTTTAGCTACAAGTTACAATATTATTATTAAGGCTTAGACAAAGGAAAGATTTATAAACTATAAAGAGTTTTACCTCATACAAAATTGTCAATTCTTTAATAAGACATGAACTATTTTTCAGAGGCCCTCCAAGTACCTACAAATCTCTTCTGGAAGCATTGGATGCAGGCAGGCATTCGTACATTAGATGATGTTATATATAATGGGAAACTGCTTGATTTCTCATGACTGCAACAATCATTCGGTATTTCAAAATCTCAAAATTATAGGTGGTTACAGTTGAAGCAGGCCATTCAGAGTTAGGGTTCTTTGATTGGCAGAATCTCAAAAATCATTATATCTTGCCGGTCCTATGCTTGCAGACAGATTTGTTAGGGCATCAGGCCGCCCGGTGGTATAAATTAATTTCTAAATTCTTGAATAAAAAACCAAAAAATAGTCTTAGGGACATTTGGAGCATCGAGATAAAGCAATATATTTCTGCATCTCGAAGGCCACAAATTTGGACTTGGAGGATGAAATGTACAGCGTCAGCATCTATTAGACAAACATGGTTTTTTTCTGTTACATAGATCTTTTTGGACCCCTGTTAGGTTACATAAGTTAGACAGTTCTAAATCTAATAGATGCTGGCATTGTCATCTAGACATAGGGACACTGGATCATCTGTTGTTCTATTGTCCTTTGATACTCATAAGAACATAAGCATAAGAACATAAGCAATGCCTCTCCTGGGTCAGACCTGAGGTCCATCATGCCCAGAAGTCTGCTCACGCGGCGGCCCAACAGGTCCAGAACCTGTGCAGTAATCCTCTATTTATACCCTTCTATCCCCTTTTCCAGCAGGAAATTGTCCAATCCTTTCTTAAACTCCAGTACTGTACTCTGCCCTATTACGCCCTCAGGAAGCGCATTCCAGTTGTCCACCACTCGTTGGGTAAAGAAGAACTTCCTAGCATTCGTTTTGAATCTGTCCCCTTTCAACTTTTCCGAGTGCCCTCTTGTTCTTTTATTTTTAGAAAGTTTGAAGAATCTGTCCCGCTCTACTCTCTCTATGCCCTTCATGATCTTATAAGTCTCTATCATATCCCCTCTAAGTCTCCTCTTCTCCAGGGAAAAGAGACCCAGTTTCTCCAATCTCTCAGCGTATGAAAGGTTTTCCATCCCTTTTATCAGATGTGTCGCTCTCCTCTGAACCCTCTCGAGTAACGCCATATCCTTCTTAAGGTACGGTGACCAATATTGGACGCAGTATTCCAGATGCGGGCGCACCATCGCCCGATACAACGGCAGGATAACTTCTTTTGTCCTGGTTGTAATACCCTTCTTGATTATACCTAGCATTCTATTTGCTTTCTTAGCGGCCGCTGCGCACTGTGCCGTCGGCTTCATTGTCATGTCCACCATTACCCCCAAGTCCCTTTCTTGGGTGCTCTCATTCAATAACATCCCTCCCATCGTATAGTTGTACCTTGGGTTTCTGCTTCCCACATGCAATACTTTACATTTCTCAACGTTGAACTTCATCTGCCATCTCGCCACCCATTCCCCCAGTTTGTTCAAGTCCCTTTGCAATTCTTCGCATTCCTCTTTGATGTATGAAGCAATTATATTTGGAACTTTGCTGTATATCTAGCCTCCCATGGATCGCTACAAAAACAGGCTTTTCCTAATAATGACAGGGATCGCTATGCAAATGATAACCCACAATTGAAAAAATTGCGACCGCCTCAACTTTACGCTTTGGTGGGCTAGTTTATGTTACAAATACGAAAAGATGAATGCTGATATGTTGGGGCACAGCAAATTATTTAAATTGGTTTAGGGCCCGTTGACATCCTTTGTTACTTCAACATAGTTGTCTTTGTTTAAATTTTTTGTTATTTTTATAGATATCCAGGACGGGGTGGGTGGGTTGGGGGGGGGGGAATATCTTTCTGGTTTATTTCTTCATTAAATTGTTGGATGGGAGGGGAGGAATATTTTTCTTCTGTATTGTTACTGGTGGAATTTAAGTGCTTATTTTGTTTATTAATGTCTGTATAATTCCTGGCACTTTGTATTAGTTTCGAAAATTAATAAAGATTAAAAAAAAAAAAGAAAAGAAAAGTATTATTTTTATAGAACATTTTATTTTGTTACCTATATTACTTTTGTGATTATTATAAACATACTGAGGCGAGCTGCATGTTGGCCGTGAGTTTGAGACCACTGCACTAGAAGTACCTGTGATCAATCTAGCTGTGAAGTTAATCAACATCTGCAGTGCCCTCATTTTCACTTTAGCAGTATTTATTTATTTATATAAAAAATGTCTTACTTGCTAAATCCTTTAATTCTGAGCAAGTTACAAAATACACTCATAATTTAAAACATACAGAAACAATGAAGAACATTCAAATCCATGACACTATCAAAATAGCTACAGTACTTAAAATCCATTATAAAAAATACAACAGTTTTGCAAAACAGTCATAACAAAAATATGATAGACACATAGAAATATGATAGCAGAGAAAGGACAAATGACCCATCCAGTCTGCTCATCTCTTCCTGTCTCTAAGAGATCCCACATGCTTATCCCAGGCTTTCTTGAAATCAGACACAGTCTCTGTCTCCACCACCTCTTCCAGGAGACTGTTCCATGCATCTACCACCCTTTCTGTAAAAATGTATTTCCTTAGATTACTCCTGATCCTGATTAAATTTGCAGATGAAACTAAACTGTTCAAAGTTGTTTAAACGCATGCGGATTGTGAAAAATTGCAGGTAGACCTTAGGAAATTGGAAGACTGGGTGTCCAAGTGGCAGATGAAATTTAATGTGGACAAATGCAAAGTGATGCACATTGGGAAGAATAATATGAATCACAGTTACCGAATGCTAGGGTCCACCTTAGAAACATAGAATATGACGGCAGAAAAGGGCCGACGGCCCAACAAGTCTGCCCACTCAAGAACCCTCCCTCACAACTAGTTTGCCTACTCAAGAACCCTTCTTCCCTGGAGTATCTATCGTTTGAGCATAACTCTGTAATACTCCCACCTGTTTGTCTCATCGACTCTTGAAGTCGAGCATGCTACTGGCCTTGACCACCTGGCGGGGAAGATCATTCCATAGATCAATCACCCGTTCGGTGAAGAAGTATTTCCAGGTGTCACCATGAAATCTTCCTCCCTTAAGTTTTAGTGGATGTCCTCTTGTCGCCGTGGAACCCTTTATAAAAAAGATTTCCTCCTCCACTTTGATGTGACCCATGATGTATTTAAATGTTTCTATCATGTCCCCCCTTTCTCTGCGCTCCTCGAGAGAATATAAGCGCAGTCTAATCAGGCGTTCTTCATATGGGATGTCTTTAAGTCCTGAGACCATCCTAGTGGCCATTCTCTGTATCGACTCCATTCTCTTCACATCCTTCTGATAATGTGGCTTCCAGAATTGGACACAGTACTCCAGGTGAGGTCTCATCATGGATCTGTATAACGGTAGTATGACTTCCAGTTTTCGGCTGATAAAGCTCCTTCTGAAGCAACCCAGCATTTGTCTGGCCTTTGCTGAAGCTTTCTCCACCTGATTAGCAGCTTTCACATCTTCCCGGATGAGAACTCCCAAGTCCCTTTCTGCAATAGTTCTTGTTAAGTTTTCACCGTTCAAGGTGTATATTTTGCATGGATTTCCGCTCCCAAGGTGCATTACTTTATATTTCTTGGCATTAAAGTTTAGTTGCCAAGTACTGGACCATTTTTCCAATACAAGCAGGTCTTGCTCCATAGTATTGGGCCTGGTTGCGCTGTCAGGTTCTGAGGCCCTGTCCACAATGCTGCATAGTTTAGCGTCGTCGGCAAATAGTGTAATTTTGCCTCAAAATCCCTTAGTCAGATTCCCTACAAAGATATTAAATAGCATCGGGCCCAAGACCGTCACTCTCGATGTTTTTGAGGGGATAGCGCCCATGAAAAGGATCTGAGTGTCATCATAGACAATACAATGAAACCTTCCACCCAATGTGTGGCGGAGGCCAAAAAAGCAAACAGGATGCTAGGAATTATTAAAGATGGGATGATTAACAAGACTAAGAATGTTATAATGCCCCTGTATTGTTCCATGATGTGACCTCATCTGGAGTATTGCATTCAATTCTGGTCTCCTTATCACAAGAAAGATATAGTGGCGCTAGAAAAGGTTCAAAGAAGAGCGACCAAGATGATAAAGGGGATGGAACTCTTCTTGTATTGGAAAGACTAAAAAAGTTACGGCTCTTCAGTTTGGAAAAGAGATGGCTGAAGGGAGATATGATTGGATCTACAAAATCCTGAGTGGAGTAGAATGAGTACAAGTTGATCAATTTTTCACTCTATCAAAAATTACAATGAAGTTACAGGGAAATACTTTTAAAACCAATGGGAGGAAATATTTTTTTTCAGTCAGAGAATAGTTAAGCTCTGGAACACGTAGCCAAAGGTTGTGGCAAGAGCGGATAGTGTAGCTGGTTTTAAGAAAGGTTTGGACAATTTCCTGGAGGAAAAGTCCATAGTCTGTTATTCAGAAAGCCATAGGGAAAGCCACTGCTTGCCCTGGATCGGTAGCATAGAATATTGCTACTCCTTGGGTTTTGGCCAGGTACTAGTGACCTAGATTGGCCACCATGAGAACGAGCTACTGGGTTTGACCCAGTAAGGGTATTCTTATGTTATGTTCTAACCTGTTAACTTCGTCCTATGCCCTCTCATTCCAGAGCTTCCTTTCAAATGTACGTTAAATGTGATGCCTTATTTTTTATCTACCGTATTTTTCGCTCCATAAGATGCACCTGACCATACGACACACCCTAGATTTAGAGGAGGAAAACAAGGAAAAAAACATTCTGAACCAAATTCTCCCTGCCAGGCTCCGCACCCAATCCCACACTCCTTGCCAGGCTCTGCACCCTGTCCTTCTTCCCTGCCAGGCTCTGTACCCTGTTCCCCCTCTTGTGGTCTAGTGGTAGGCTGAGACAGGGCACAGGGCAGGCAGGCCTAGTGGTTGGCAGGTAGGTAGGGAGAGGGTACAGGGCAGGTAGGGAAGTCTTTCTGTTTCCTGCTCAAATTAAGAAAATGCACATCTCTGATACCTTTACATTTGTATTTCCTCTTTTTATTTTTAAAGTAATTCACACGTCCAGCACAAGGCCTCTTGCCTCAGTTTAAATTGTTGTAAATTTAAACAAGTGATTAATTTACCGTAATTCCGGCAGGAGGGTCCCCTTCCCTGGTATCTTTCTGCAGCACCCCCTCCCCCAGTACCTTTCTGCAATCCCGGCGGTCCAGCGCTGCATTGGCAGGCTCCCCCAATGGACGGCCACCTGAGTCCCCATCTGCCATGGAAGTGAAAGGAAGGCACGAGCCCCAAGTGCGCCTGTATGGTCTTGTGCCACTGCCCGAATGGTGCCGTTGGTTCTTGCGAGACTCACAGGAGCTGACAGCGCCATTCGGGCAGCGGCGCAGGACCAGGCAGGCATGCTCGGGTCTTGCGCCTACCTCTTGCTGCCACACTAGATGTGGCCTCGGGTGGCCATCCAGCGGGGGAGCCTACTGATGCAGCGCTGGACTGCCAGGATTGCAGAAAGGTACTGGGGAAGGGGGCACGCGGTATTTGCTCCATAAGACGCACCCTTATTTCCACCCACATTTGGGGGGGAAAAGTGCATCTAATGGAGTGAAAAATACGGTAATTGTGTAACTCACCCTGGATAAGGGCAGGGGATAAATAAACAAACAAACAAAGAAATGAAAGAGACTCAATTCATGTGCATTTACATCATGTAGATATTTAACTGTCTCTATCATATCTCCCCTCTCCTGCCTTGCCTCCCCTCTCCTGCCTTATGACAAAGACCAAGCACTATTTTAGTAGCCTTCCTCTGGACCGACTCCATCCTTTTTATCTTTTTGAAGGTGCGGCCTCCAGAATTGTACACAATATTCTAAATGATGGCATCTATTCAGTTTATAACCAAATAATTTGTCAGGTACTCTAACTGTTTTTCCCAATCTGTCCTAGCAGGCTCACGATCTAGCTAAGGTACCTGGGACAATAGCAGATTAGGTGACTTGCCCAGGGTCACAAGGAGTGGCACTGGAATTGAACCTGCAACCTCAGGGTGCTGAGGCAGCAGCTCTAACCATTAAGACATTCCTCCATTAAGCTATTTAAATCTCATAATTCACATTTTGCCTTGCCTTTTCATAGGTCTCACATGTGAGTTACTAAATGGGAAATTCATCAGGCAGCATTAGGATTTAACAGACCTTAACATGCATTAAAGGAATTAGCGCATGTTAAATGCTTAAAGCCCATAGGCTATATTAGGCTTTGGCATTTAGCACATGCTAATTACCTTAATGTGCATTAAAGGTGCCTTAAGCCCTAACACTGATGGTCTTCTGTTACTGGTCTCCATTTATATACTTCTCCTGAAGACTCCATTAAGCCACCAGGTCTTCCTAATGTAGGCCCAGGGGGAAGGCAGAGAAAGAGGGGGCCGCTGCTGGTAGGCAGGGTCAGATCGGCTTAGCTTGAGAGGGGGCTGTTTGGTCAGCTATCATGGTGGGAGTGAGGGGGGAGTTTTGTTTACTGTTTTGGTTTCTACTGAAACTGAGCATCCAATTTCATTTGAAGATTCTGGGGAACTAATAAGATGGGACAATAGAGAGCTAGGGGGTGAGAAAAGAAGATGGAAAGTTTATAAGTAAGTGAAAAGCAAAAAAGAGATGGAGATCTGGAAGTTGAGAAAGCAGATGAAGTTTGAGTGGACAGAGAGGCAGAAAAGAAAAAAGAGAGAAAATAACTAAAAGAGAAAGATCAATATGTCAGAGAACAGGAGAGAGGAGAAATGACAAATACTGTAGACAACAGCCAGGAAAGCAGAAAAGAGAAGCTGGGACCAGTATGATGGAAAAGTAAATGTCCGATATTCATGTGAGTTAACTAGCTGGGGATTGCTTCCAACCAGTTAAATTGTGTCTTAGCGACTAACCAGTCATTTTCAGCAGTATTTACGGTAACTGGCTGGATATCAAACCCAAAATGTCCAGACTACACAAATAGAAAAAAAAAGTGTTTTATTTTGAATTTAACAGAAATATGTTAGCATTGGGAAATGTGCATTGCAAATGGCTTTATATTATGTTCATTCAATAAATCACCTCAGGAATTCAACCTTTTTTCACATTTTCTCTCTTGGGCGTCAGCTGTACCACTTAGAGCTCAATTGCTCTCATAGCTCCAAGAGTTAAGCACCCACTTTGTCACTAGCCATTTTATATCATATTTAATTTTCTTATCCCTCATAAAAATATTTCTGAATTAATATTCAAATATCAAAATTCTCTAAATGCTACTTATAGGGTTAGTGATGAAGTGGGTGCATAACTCTTGGAGCTATGAGAGCAATTGAGCTCTAAGTGGTACCGTTGAAGCCTAACAGAGAAAATTTGAAAAAGGTTGAATTCCTGAGGTGATTTGTTGAATGAATGTGATATGATTAACCTTGGAATATAAAGTGTTTTTAAGAAGAGGTTTTTTTAAAATGTTCAGCATATGAGGAAACATGCATTTTTGGTTTTATATCTTCAGTGATTTTGTCTTCTTATTTCTATTTGTAATTTGTGATCCCTTACTCTATATTTGATGAAGATCTGTCTGTGTTTTGGACATAACTAAGGTGTGTAGAGATCTGTAGCTGTCCCACTTGTTCTGTTCTACCTGTAGTAGGTGTCCTGGTGTTTTAGGACCTAGTGTAATATTTATTGTGCTGCCTATTCATAGGTAGGGTTCTTACTGTTTGTCTTATAGGATTAGTGCTACTGTTGTATGATGTGTTTGTTACATGTATGTTCACTACTATTTTTTTTAGGTTTTGTATTAGTTCACAATGTGCCTGGTAGTGGAGAGATTTATTTTGCTATTATTCAGATGATATAAGAATCAGAATATTTTTTTGCATGGTGACTTCCATAGAGAAATATTCTAGTTCTGACCTGTATCTGTTGTTGGGGGATCAGGCTGGATATTTGTGTATTTAACTCATAAGAATTGTTATACTATGTCAGACCAAAGGAGTTTGACAATCCTGTATGTGGTGTGTCATATGTTAACATCATTGACCAAGTGTGTCCCAAATGAAAAAAATGTTGAGAACTCCTAGCCTAGAGCATCTAGAAAGCAAATCAACATGAGAAACATTCCAAATGTACTGTATATGTCAGATACACCACTAGCTTGATTTGGGTGACTGTATATTTCTATATCTATTTAGGAATATTTTTACAGGAACAGAACCAGTAAGGGGAGGAGAGGTGGTCCATGACCAATATTGTTTGGAAGCCCAGATTACTATAAGTCTGCCCCTAATGGCATCTCTCTCCCTCCCCTTCCCCCCAAAAAATTTTTTGGCATCTCTCACTCATTCTCCCCAAGTGACCCTTTAAATTTGTTCTAGTTCCAGTCTGTGGGACTTTCCCTATGCTAGTCCTGTACCACCAGAAAAAAGAAGTAGAATCAGAGGATGTGAGACTGGCAGAGGGAGAGCCTTGTGAACCAGTCAGAAGCAGCCTGTCTTCAGTGTTGCTGCCAGTGAGTTGGGCCATTGGGGGAGGGGGCAAGGAACATATGTCAGAACCTGCTGGGGAAGGAGAAAGAGGAATAGGTACTAGATCTATGGTGGGTGGGTGAACAAATGATGCTGGGACTTGCAGGGAAAGAAGGAACAGAAACTGGATCTACAGTAGGGTAAGGGAGCAGAAGAGAAAGACACTTGCTGAATTCCTGGAGAGGGGGCAGGAGGAAGGGAAGAAAAAAGGGAGAGAGAATGGACAGAGGCTGACTGAATTTCAGTTTCGGATCTGGCACTGAAACCAACCTGGAATTTGGGTTCAGATTCCTGCTGAAAATGCCTGAGCATTTTCGGTCAGAACCGTTTCGGTTTGACCTGTTGGTACTCACAGTTCAGGGTGGGGATTCTTTCTCTGGCCTCTTCATATTGGTCATCTCCACCGCTGTCTTCTCCTCCATGAATTCGCCCTCCTTATGCCCTATGTTGGGTGCCATTTTTATGTAGCTCTGGTCTCTTGTCATGCAACATGGTATGGGGCTCCAGCCAGTGGGGTTGAGTCTTGTTCTCACTCCCACTTCTGTCATCACTGCCCAAAAACTGCCTCTCCCCCAAAGCAGGCCTTCCAACCCCTTCCCAGGCCTACCTTCAAAGGCCCTAGCAATCTAGAACTTCTTTGAGACAGAAGCATCCAGTGTTGTTCCTGCCCCTGGTGGCTCTGTATTAAAAATGGTGGGCTGTGATTTCCTGCAACAGCCCTATAAGACTTGCCTCTGCTATTCCCAGTTCCAAATTGACAGCTGTGACCTCCTGCACCAGTCTTGCGAAGCTGCCGTGGAAGTTGCAATTGCTATTTTGAATATGGAACCCACTGGGAGCAGGAACAACACAGGATGCTCCTGCCCTGAAGAAACCACTAGACCAACAGGGCCTTTAAAAGGTAGGCCTGGGGAGGACCTACAGGGATAGCAGGTGGAGCTGGTGGTGAACCAGGTTTTCTCTTGTGGGTGCGAAGCTGTTTTGAGGGGGGACAGTTTTGTAATGGTGATGCAGCGGGGCCACTTTTTCAGTTTCAGGTCTGGTACAGGCTGAAATCGAGCTGTGGATTTGGTTTCAGTTGGCCATTAATGCTGGACAGATGTGGGTGTTAGGGGAACAGAAGGTTGTTATTGGACAGGGCAAGAATATGGACACATAGAAGGAGGATGTTCAATATTTATTTATTTAAGGTATTGATGATTAGAGAATATGGGTAGGGACAGAGTGGATAGGTTCACAGAGGGAAAAAGGATAGCAGATATGGAGAAAGAAAAAATGTTAAACAGACATAGAAACTCTGCCAAGAGAAGAAAGAGAAAAGAATAAACCAGAGATTGGGACCAACATGATCAAACAAATAAAATGTCCATATATAGAAATTTTATTTTCTAGTTATTAATTAGAATATGTCAGTTCTGGAACATACATCTGCCAGAACTGGTGTAAGACTTGGCAAGGGTCCGTGAGAAAAACTCCACTCCAGCTTTCAGATAGGCCTCTCTTAGCATCTCTGATTTATGAAAAGTGGAAACAGCATTATGGGTTAAATTTTAAGGATAAGGCATAAGAAGGGTGGTGTGTACAAATAATTATTGTGAACCCCCCTTGAAAAAAGAAATAAAATGCCTCTGATGTAAAAGCAGTGGTGGAGGTTTTTTCAGGGGGGCCCCTAACTTTTACTATGGCTAGAGAAGCTTTGTGGGAGTAGCTGTAGGCCCAGGAGGTTATAAAAGAGAAGGAGGAAGTATAAACTAGGCTTTTGGTTGTTACTCTCTTCTGTCAAAGCCCAAGACTGAGGATGACTCCCAGATAGATTTGGGAGGGAATTGACAAGAAACTATAAATAGTTCAATCTAAAGGAAACCAGAATGTCTGCCTTTCACTGAGTGTGTGTAAATATTTTCAAAACTGTTCCTTAACCAACTTCAAATAAAGTTCCAGTTTGGTTCACTCATACCTTGGACTGAACTGTTGTTTATCATAGCAGATAGTGAGAGTTTAAGATGGGAGTGAAACCTCGGCGTTGCCTATCCTCCAGTCTACCGGATTTATTTGGCCCCAGCCTACGCCCAAGCTCAATTGTGAACTGTGTGTGACTGTAATCATCATTACATTACAAATTATTTTTTTTGTGGGCCCTTGTGTAGGGCGGGCAACCCCCCCCCCCCAGCCTGAAGAGCTGGCTGGAGCCCCACACCATATTGCATGACAGGAGACCAGTGCTACATAAAAAATGGCACCCAGTATAGGGCATAAGGAGGGCAAATTCTTGCAGAAGACTGCGATGGAGATGACCAATATGGAGAGGCCATGGAAAGAGTCCCCGCCAAGAACTGTGAGTACTAACAGGGCAAAGTTTGGGTGGGAAGAAACCAAAACCAAGATGGCACCCGTTTCTGTTAGCAGGAAGTGTAGGGGGAGGAAGACAGTGATGTTGCCCTCCTAGATTCCAGTGTTGATGGAAGCGTGTCATGGTGTCAGTGGAATACAAGAGGAGAGTTTCAGCGAGAGTGGGAGGAGTAGGGACTGAAACTACACCCTGAGTGAGAACTGGAACCGCATCCTGTGTGAGAGCTTACATGTGGAGAGCAGAAGAAGATAGAGCTATGCCTGATCTTCCGAGACTGCTAAAATCTCAAAAAAGACTCACTATTTGATCACAGCTATCGAGGATGGATTCTTGTGAGCTGCACTGTGTTCAATCATTACAGAGCCAGAGGAATTGAGATGCCTGTACAGCTGAGCTGCCTTAGGTGCGAAAGGAAGTTCTACTAATGTGTCCTCAGGAGAAATTACCAGTACCATGACTTGTGACAATGAGACCTCAGCTTATGTGACTGAGGGAGAGTCTAGCCTGGGTAGTAATGAATCCAGAACGGGTCCCATTCCCACCTGATTTGGGGTATCAAAACCCTGAGGCGGACAGTGTAAGATTGCGTAACCACAAGAACTGTGGAGGAAGGAAAAGTCGACACCTCCCCGAGAGTGAGATGTTATGGGAAGAACATCCCCTGCAGCAGTCCCGCTATATTTGATGAGCAAAATTAATTGGTCCCCTTTTGCAAGCCAAGTGATGCAGGGAACAAGCTTGGAACCTCCAGAAATGTACCTAAAGATTTGGACACAGGACTGCCACAGCCTGAGACTGTGTTTCATTTTCTTTGTTTGGCTCTGGGGGAGGTGGATCCTGCAGTGCCAACTGAGCAGATGACAGAATGGATTGTCTGGAGTCCAGAGATCGATTGACTCTTGAGATACAATGAGGCAGGTATGGTTTCAATGGAGGGTGGATATGTGGCACACCTAAAATTGTTAGAGGAGGAGGCTGTCCCATGGATGGATGCCCCTATACCCTGGGCATACCTTTGGGACCCCTGGGTGGAGCCTGGGAAGGCAGGAGAACTGCCTAGGCTGAATAGAGTGGAGTGCTACATCTGGTGCCTGGTATGGAGGTTATGGTACCCGTATGTGCCTTTACATGATGGTGGTGGATGCACAGTGGGAGACCTGAGTGAAGGAGATCTTCAACTACATTAGGCCTGATCCCACCTGCAGGAGTCCTAGCCCAGAGGACGTCAGCTACAGGGGTGAGGGAAGCCTTCCAGGTCGGCTATGGCAGAAGTGGGCATGCAGCTGGAAGGCAGGAAGAAGGCCTGTTTACAAATGTGGTCCCTGGCAGCAGCGAACAACATTGGCTCCACATCAGACAGGAAGAGTGCTGCATACCCCCCACAAGTGGCTTAAGTACCCCTAGGGGTACATGCACCATGTTGAGAAACACTGGTTTACATCACAGCTTGGGGGGCAGGAGAAGAGTGAAGATCTGATTGGTAGCCCTGCCGGCTTAGCGTTACACTCTAGGGGGAGGCGTCAAGATCAGGAGAATGACAATGACAATGACAACAACATGGCCGCCGGAAGTTGGAGGGGCCACGATGCCATGGTTAATGGTGATAAGGAACAAGGAGGTGCTTCTAACTGCAGAGACAAAGCTTTTCACAGTTCTTGCGGGCGGTGAAAAGCTTTATTCCTGTGCTTGTGGTGAGTCAAGCTTTGGCATCTCCATAGCAGCGGGCAAACCGCAGTCCACCGCGGTGTTTGTTCATTATATCATTCTGTACTGTGAACCATGAGTCTGTGCCATTACATTACAAATTCATTAGGGTTTTTTTTGGGTGGTCCCAGGAGTCAGGCAGAAAACCCTCCTAAGAGCTGGCCGGAGCACCGCATTGTGTGGTGGGAGACACGAATCTTTTTGAGCCTTTTTTTTTTTTTTAATGCTTCCAAAACTGTGTAAGCAAACTTACTTTGCAGGTCCTGTCTGTATTTTTCCTCTAGGATCTTTAAACTTGGCCAACAGCCTCACCTACAAAGAGTTCTTTGTATCAGGTAAATAAAGCGGAGTCCTTGGTATGTCTCAAAGTATTTAAAAGACTTTTAGTTACATAAGTCTCAAAAAACATCCTGCTACAGTACTGCATAGGCACTTAGGTAATTAGTGAATCACTGCCTTTCGAATAGGGACCCAGCTAAAAGGGAAGAGCGTCTTGTGAGCCGCAGGGCACAGTCTCTGCACCTTTGCCCTAACGCCTCCTTTTGACAGAGGCACCGTCTCCTATAGCTGATCTATTATTATTCGAAGGTAACTGCTCTGTCCAGGAACATCGCCCTCCCTCTCTTGCTCAGTGTATACGCTCTCTCAATAGTTTAGTTTTTAAAACACAGCTTTTAAACTTCAATAAAGGTTCAGCACCTTTGAAGAACCGGAGGAATGAACGTGAGCGAGCGCGAACTACACCGCAGAGGCTTCTCGCGGAGAGAAAGCAATTGTACCCTCCCCCTTCATCAGTCACGGGCCGCGCGCACGCTGGGAACGCCGCACCTTTGCCGCTTCGTCCCCCCCCCCCCCCAGTCTCGGCACCTGGTGGGCTCTTCCCGAGCCCTGCCTCCCCGCCAGTTTCACTGTTGAAAAGAAGCCGTTCGACTCGTAACAGCAACTGGTTAAAAACCAAAAAAACTGAGATTTCTGCTGAGGACGCGGCTGTTGGTTGCTTTGTAGTCCTTTTCTCCACCCCCACCCCCCCGAAACCTACAGTTTGGCTCGATCTGAAACTACTCGCACAGAACGCTCCGACAGTATTGCTCTGTGGAGAGAGGGGTGGGGGTGGAAGATACCTAATGGGGAGGGGGTAAGTTTTAGCCGCTCCAATGAGTCAAGGCAGGACTTGAAAGCGGCAGCGGAGAGAGAAGCCAACGACCGAAGGAGAGCGGGAGAAGCAGGCTGGCAGCCTGCAGTGGGGGAAGAACAGACGGGCTCTGTTTGTGCGGCAGTGGGAAGAGAGGTTAGTGTTTCAAGTTTCTGCCGAGAAAGTTTACTGAGGTGTGGCTGGAGAGACGTGCCACAGTGGCTCGCGACGGTCGGGAGCCGTGGCGCCCTGCGGGCTCCTTCCTGAGTTTGTACTTTTTTTTTTTTTTACTGCTAGTGAGCCACTCGGATTCACCGCCCGAGCAGCAGGGACAGTGTGTAAAAGAGAAAGGGAAACGGGCATTGCGAGGAGCGTTTAACAGGTGAAAGGAGGAAGCTGCTGCCTGTAAGAGTAGCTATGGCGTTGTTCGTGAAAAACTAACCTCCTTTTCATTTTTTGCTTATAGTCATAGAGAGAGAGAGGACACTGCGCAGGATTGATTTGCACAGGCTTCTAGAGCAATGGACGAGCCGGGCGGGTCGGCTCAAACAGTTCCAGCGCCCTCGGGGTAAGATCTAAAGGCACCTGATCGGTGTCCCCCCCCCCCCCCCCCCCCCGCCCCCGTTGTCCCAGTCACTTTCTCTGCAAACTGTTCTCGTCGCTAGTCTTTCCTTTATATCAATCGGTACCAGAAGCGCGTCGTCTGAGTATCTTGGGGCAGAACCTGATGTTTGGGAAAAGTAGACGATTGTCAGCTGTTACTTTTGAACCGCTGCATAGAAGTGAATCGAAATTCTGGAGAATGGATTGCTTAGGGAGAAAAAGCAATACTGTACCTGCAAACGATTGTTTACACCTGCACTCCGGGGCTGGGACATGTTATCTTGTTTATAAAAAATGTTACTAGGAGGACAGACTCTCTAATATGGTAACATAGATCTGATATAAACATGCCCATGATCTAAATGTTTCCTTGAAGTTGTTTTACTGCAGTGGTGGTCCTTGGCTAGACTCACGTGGCCAGTTGGAGAGGTTTCAGTGAAGTTACAATTACTGTACTTATGTTTGCTTAAAAAAATTCATGTGTCATATAGAAATCCTAATATTTGTTACATGTTTGAAAGTTCTATTAAAACCAGCATCAAATTGAAAATCAAAATACCCTTGGAAAGAGAATATCGTGCTAAATTTTTGGAATGTAATTTTGGCTGAACTGTTTTGGGGGGAAGTGGAAGATTTAGTATAAGACGATTTTGTCTAACCATACCTTAATATATTTTGAGTTACAGTTTCTGTAAAAAAGAATAACAGGGCATTCTGCACATGATTAGATTTGTAAGTGCTTGAAGGAAAGGTATCTTGTAATAACGGAGTACCAGAGAGATTTGTTGTGAAATTTTCATCAAACAACTTGTACTGTAAACATATTGTCCTCAAAATCGCATCTTGTATGCACTTTTAAAAAATATGTTTGCTATTTTGTTCTGTTAGTAGAAAAGTATAATTTGGGAGCTAGTAGGTAGGTATGGTTAATGACTTTTATTTGTACAAAATGCATTTGGAAGTACAGTGATTTGCAACTTGGAAAATGACAAAATGAAAGCATGTCAAAACCTGTAGGCCTTTCAGGTAGTCTACCTCAGTGCTAAGAATTACTGCAGTTTTGTTTTATAAAGGGCTTTTCCTGTTTTGTGCCTGTATAAGAAATAGTTTTTTGAATCAGGCCAGATGGCTGAAAATTTGCCTATAATAATGACCATTTTTTGACAGTTAAGTACAGTAATACAATTATTTTCAAATCAATCCCTAACAGTTTCTTGTGTTAGTGAAGAATTTCCTTTGGCTATGAAACATGAATAACTTAAATTCCACCAGCATTTGTTATATTCTTGCTTTAGGTCATGATAAAAGGATAATTGGCTAAATATTAGTAAATATTAGTAAAAAAAATATAATATTAGTATAAAATTATGTGTTTAGATAGTGCCATATACAAAGCTGGGCTCTTGTAATTCACCAAGTTATCTTAGTAGTCCAAGGAGTTAACCATCATCCCCTTAATATTAAGTGGGACTTAGCCAGTCGGGAATGGCTCTCTGCTGGCTATTTGTCGATAGCCAGCTGTCTCCTCCTGAATATCGGGCGTATGGGCAGGTGGCCAGATAGACAGACATACCTAAAAGAACATAACATAAGAATAGCCTTACTGGATCAGACAAATGGTCCATCAAGCCCAGTAGCCCATTCTCACCGTGGCCAATCCAGGTCACTAGTAGCAATCCAGGTCACTAGTATCTGGCCAAAACCCAAGGAGTAGCAATATTCCATGCTGGTCTCTTTGACCATTAGCTTTAGCCAACCAGTCATTAAAATTCAGCTTGGCTGGTTAAGTGCTAGCTGTTGACCTTAATGGGGGGAGGAATAGAAGAAAAAATGGATCTAAAAACAAGAGAGGGAGAGAGATGGTAGACAATGGGATTTAGGGAGGGAAGAAACAGAAAGGGAGAGAAGCTGTACACAAGGGATGGTGTAGAGGGGAATAGAGATACTGGATAGGAGGGTAGTTGGGAAGAGAAAGGGAGAGCTGGTGGAACCTGGGGTGGTGGAGAAGGAGGGAGAGATGCTGGATGCTGGAGTTGAGAAAAGGAGTCCACAAACTCCCCCAAGTCCATCTACCCCCCACCATCCATCTTCCCCCCACCAAGTTCCTCTTTCCCATCCATCTTCTCCCCATCTCTCCTTCTCCAGTCCACCAACTCCAACAAGTCTCTCTCCCCACAGCTCTGACCCCAACACAGAAGCCCAGTATTTGGCTGGCACAGGGCAACACTCATGTTGCACCTACCAAAAGCTCCGGGTGTTTCGCACAGCGGACAAATGCTTTCCCGCGAGCTACAGAAGATGCGGCCTTGCAAAAGCCAAGCGAGAAGCATCTCCACAACACTTCCAGTGCGCTTATGCCACTCCTCGTGAGCCCCCGTGCGCCACCACATCGCCCGGTGTGCCAGGTGCGCAGGGCTCTGACCGTCATGTGGTGGCCAATGAAAGGCCAGCTGCTGGCGGGACCCGGGAGAGCAGACACGCACCACTGAGCAGTAGCAGCAAGAGCAGTGCATGCAAGTGGCGGATTGGGGGTGTTTGCCGGGCTCTGGGGGAAGCATGCGGGAAGATGAGGTGCAGGCATTTGCTGCCAGCCAACCAACCAATTAAAAATCTCCTTGCTGCTACCGATCTGCAAGCAGAGGTCTGCTCGGCTTTCCCTCTGCCACCAGAGTCCTTGCTTCTGATGTAACTTCGGTTTCGCAACACCGGAAGTTACATTAGACGGAAGGATTCCAGTGGTATAGGGAAAGCCCGAACGGGTCTCTAGCAAGGGGGCCTCTGAATCAGTGAGTTCGATTTATTGCAAAAACAAATCAATTTGAATCGATTCACCCGAAGTGAATTGCTTAATTGATTTGAATTGCAAATCGGGCAGCACTAGTGAGAATACCTAAACCATGCCCCCTTAGGTCTCTTTTGTGTTCTTCACTACTAGACCACAGTGCCAGCTGTGAGGAGTGGCCCAGTGGTAGAACTCCTGCCTCATCACCCTGGGGCTGTGGGATCAAATCAGCTTCTTCTTGTGACCCTGGGCAAGTTACTTAATCCTCCATTTCTCTCTCTCTATCTATATATATGTAAATTGCTATGAATGTGTAATCTCAAAAAAAACCCCTATAACCCCTTTTCTTTCCCCTTTATGAGGGCAAGCTGAATACTGCTGATTATAGCATGCTCACTCTTTGCAGGTTTTGTGCACAGTATATGTAGTATTGACTAGTTTATTTGTCTCAAGAGTATTTTCTGATCTATTTATATATATTTATTTAATTTTCTATCCCATTTTATAATACATGCTTTTATAATATGCAGTTTTCAGACAGACTACTAGCCTGTGTAGGTGTAGGTGCAAATTACAGACACTTTAATGCATGTAATTTGCAATTGCTTGCATTGTTTCTGCTTTGATAATTACTAAGTACAAAGTACCTACATTATCTACTGTTGTACATTGGCCTCTTCCTCCTGGGAGAGGAGACCTGGCTTTTTCTCACCCTCCCTTCTAGGCTGATGCATGCCTAAGAAGTGTCTTATTTATTTCTTGGGCTTTACAATGGTGTGGAAGAAGCCAGGGCCTTCCCTTAGCGCCACCTGTTTCTCCTGAAGTATCTAGCTTACTAGATTGTGGTTGTGGGCCCCTTCCCTCATCCAGGGGCTTTGTTCAAGTGAGGAGGTGGGGTTCTGAGATTCGGTGAAAGCTGGTGCATCGCTGACCAGTGGGTTTAAGTTTGCTCCCATGGATGCCTAAACATTATCTTGTGCTGCTTTCTCATGGGTTCTGAGGAAGGGACCTTTATAGCAGAGGAGTATAAAATCATCTCAACTACTGTGATTTGGTCATAAGCAGGCTTTGTTTAATTTATGGGCCTATTCAGCTGTTTCTAGAAATTGCCTTATTTTGAATTAGCTATGAGACCGGCCGTGAACATGCTTGCAATAAATTTAAAAATTGGCCTTGTAGTAATTTTATAAAGGATTGACATTTGGAAAAGGCATTTTAGAAAGTTATTTGGCAGTATAGGTATATGAGGCAGCAACACATTGGTACATACTTTTGAAGCAGATGGATTTTTTTGGCCACTTTGAGTCATCCATCTGCTGAAAATATCCAAATTGCGATTTTTCAAAAGGCAGAATTTGGATGTTTTACACAATAGGGACATGTTTTGGGTGGGCCCAAAATTAGGACATTTTTTCATTAATAATGGAATGAGAAGAAATGTCTAAGGTAAAAAAGGATGTTTTTATCGAGACTTGTTTCATACAAATTCAGGGTACAAAAAGGTGTCCTGACTGAGCAGTTGACCACTGGAGGGATGAAGTGTGACCACCCCCTCCTTATCTCCCAGTGGTTATTGACCCCTCTCTACTTCCTTCCCCACTAAAGTGAAAGTGAAGGTAGATACCAGACTTTATGATAACTTCAGGTACTGTGGCCACTCCTAATAGAGCAGCATGCAAGGGTAAGGTGTAGCTTAGTGGTCAGTGCAGAGGAACAACAGGACCCAGGTTTAACTCCCACTTTAACTCTTATTACTGTACAAATTAGTGAGCCCTCCTAGAATCTACTGTACCTGAATTTAGAAGCATGATTGTAGTGGCATACCTTTAGATACATTAGATTTTTATCTGTTCCTGGGGGGCTCACAGTAACATATAAAAGAATTAAGGTTGGATTTGTACTGGGATCCCATTGTTTAAAAACATTGCACTGACCTCTAGGCTGTCTTTCTGCTCTGCAGGGACATCTTTGTGGCCATTTTTCTGCAATGATGTTAGATAAACATTTTTATGTCTGCTTTTTTGGCATTCATATTTGGGACATTTCATTTTGGAAGATGTGCTGAGAATGTCCAAATCAACAGCTAAGAACGTCATCCTCATGTATTTTTGAACAGGAAATCCTGACTCTCTTCTGTTCAAAAATGGCTGAGAGATGGACTTTTTAGGGGATATTATGAGCAGGACATCTCAATTCTGACTTGGATGTTCTTTCTAAAATACTTCTCATTGTGTGCTATATGGGTATAGTTTGGATAGAGCAGGGCATAAAGTAGGTACTGTATTTTTCGCTCCATAAGGCGCATCTGCCCCTAAGATGCACCCTAGATTTAGAGGAGGAAAACAAAGATATAAAAAACATTCTGAACCAAATTCTTCCTGCCAGGCTTTGCACCCAACCCCACACTCTTTGCCAGGCTCTGCACCCTGTCCACCCTCCCTGACAGGCTCTTTACCCTGTCCCCTCTGGTGGTCTAGTGCTAGGCCAGGGTAGGCAGGCCTAGTGGCAGGCAGAGCCCCCCACCCCCAGGCAGGTAGGCAGGGCCCCCCCCCTGGGCAACCCCAACACATGGACACCTTCAAGAGCAATGACAGGCAAATAGGAGGCCGCAGAAGCTGAAAAACTGACCAGCAGCCCTCTGTCCAGCATTTTCCCCTGAACCTGTCGATCAACTCCCCTCCCACCTTCAAACTGTCTTTGAGGTCCCTGGCATCAAGTCGCAGAAGTTGAACAATCAACCCAGCTGCCCTCTGTCCAGCATTTCCCCCTCCCCTGCCTACCTTCAAACTGTCTTTGAGGTCCCTGGTGTCAAGTCGCAGAAACTGTCCGCGTGCGACCCCCGCGCTACCATCCCGACCCCTTCAATGCAACTTTTTTCTCCCACAGCCAGGTTTTGCCCCTCTCTGACGCAGTTTCTTGTTTTGGGTGGGATGGGACGGGACTTGGCAGATGTGTGTGTGTGTGGGGGGGAAAGGCTCCAGGGCTGCTGCAGGCAACCCATGTAAGTCGCTGCCGCTATCCAGGAGCAAAAAAAAACTGGTGAGTTTGAAGGTAAGATAGATGAAGGAAGAGGGAAGGAGAGAGGTGGGTGGAGGGATGCCAGATGATGCACACGGGAGGGTGGTGAAGTGATCACAAGTGTGTGTGACTTGGTGGTGTCTCTGACGCTGCCAGAAGAGTCAGCCAGATGAAAGGGCAGGAATTCAGAATACAATGCTAAATGGCAGTAATTTTAAAAAGGTACCGGTGGTGGTAGGGGGGGAGGGAGGGGGGCTTGGGTATTCGCTCCATAAGACACACCTTTATTTTCACTCTCTTTTTGGGGGGATAAAGTGTGTCTTACGGAGCGAAAAATACGTTATATATTTTACAAAACACATCATCGGGACAAGTGTAGGGTGTATGTTCTCATTTATACCAAATTTGGAGTAATTGTTTATTTATTAGGTATTTATTATACCGCCTGTCAGTGTTGCCACTATAAAGTGGTTACACACTAAAACTGTAAAATTGTAAATGTGAGCATCAGCATATGCATGCTACAAGCACCAGTTCTGGTACTTAGTTTATTAAGGCACCTCTGTCACCTTTGTAAAATAGGTGCCTTTTTGGATTTCTTGTGTTGGTGATTTATATAAAAACTAGTCCTATAGCCCTTTACATTAACGGGTGCTAGAATATATGTGTGTATGTCTGTCTTTATTTCTTTCTCTCTCTCTCCTTAGCCGCTTTCTTTCTTTCTGTCTTTCTTTTTCCTTGGCTGTCCATCACCACCCCTTGCCTGCTCCCCCTGTCCATTGTCCCTTCCTTTTACCTCCCCTGTGTCCACCACCACCCCTTCACTGCTCTCCTTATGCAGCAACAGCCCTTCTCCTTTTGTTTTACCTCCCCCCCTGTCCAGCAGCACCTCTTTCCTTCTCCCCCTGTCCAACATTAGGCCTCTGTTCCTTTTTCTTCACCCCCTGTCCATCAGCACCTCTTTCCTTCTCCCCCTGTCCAGCAGTAGGCGTCCCTTCCTTTTTCTCCCCCCCTCCTCCTTCTTCAGTTTTTGGTGTTTGGAGCTTCTCTGTTTGTGGGCGCAGCTCTACCTGTTAGGAGAAGAAGCAAACAGTGATCTGCAGCTGACAGGCACCCTACTGCTTGGTAGGGGTTAGAGCATAGGCTGTCAGGCATCCATAGGAGGCTCAGTGGTACCTTGTAGGGTGCTGGCTGCGTTTTTGCCTCCCCCCTTCTAGTTGTGCATCTGTCACTCTGTGGGGGTAGAGGTTCAGTCAGACGTTGGAGAGACATTCTGGATGAGGCAGTAATTTCTTATTGCGAGAACTGATGGCAGCCATTCAGGGAGCAGTATAGGGCCAGCATGAGCTCGAAAAGCTCACTCCTACTGGGTGCGCCACTGGCCGCGAGATCTAAGATAGCCATCCAGGGAGAGAAAGGCTCAGCGCAGGGCAGGGATTTAAAAAAGTGAAAAAAGGTACACGGGGGAGGGGCTAGAAAAATTGTTAGTTGGCCGGGATGGGAGACGGGAAGGATCCTTCCTGTCCCGGCCTACCAGATCATACGGCAGGCTGGCAGAGGCCTTTAACAAGTCTGGGAAGGGGTTGGTGGTCACTTGGTGATGACCCGAATATAGGATGAAACCCCCATTTTTTGGGCCCAAAAATCTTGTCTTGTATTCAAGTATATATGGTACTTATACACGTGCACACTCTTTAAATGGAGATAGCAGTGAAGAGTACCAGTGGCTTATGAGTTATGGAGAGAACTGGAGACTTAACATGGGCATCTCAACACACCTATCCTCTGCACCTCATTTTCCCTCTCCTTCATACTTTAAAACCACAGTTAACCATAAAAACATATTTGTATACCGCAGATATGCTAGAACAGGGTCACAGCTCTTGCTGTTAATTTGACATTGAACTTTACCTTTAATAGCCTCACAATACCTATCATGTCACCTCTAATGCCCTCTTCTCCCCTCCAACACTTTCTGTGTAGGGAGCTGGGGATAAGGAGTGGGCCTTGCAGCTGTGTTAACTGCAGCTGGATGGATTAGCTTTCCAAATATTCTCATATTGCTGTTTTTCTGCAAGACCTGTTTGTTAGGATTTTGTCCTTTGTCAGCTGTCTGGTAAGCAATAAAATACCCCTCATTTTGCAGACAGACCCTATAGGCTGGGATCACTAGAGAAGCTTGCTACCTTTTAAGGTTTAGGGGAGGAAGGTTGGAGATCAAGGAATCCCACTGTAGTTGAGCATATAGTCATCTGTATATACCAGATAGCCATTTAATGCTCAAGTACCTGAATAAATTAATGTAAACCATTCTGAGCTCCCTTGGGAGAACGGTATAGAAAATTGAATAAATAAAAAAATTAATCCTTGTCCAGTTCGCCTTTTATTAGATGGAATACACCCGAGAGTCTTAAAAGAACTGAAGGTTGAAATCGGAGAACTATTGCAAAAACTTGCCAATCTGTCAATTAGAACTGGAAGATAGCGAATGTCATGCCGATTTTCAAAAAAGGATCAAGAGGAGAACCGGGCAACTACAGACCTGTGAGTCTTACGTCTGTCCCTGGAAAGATAGTTGAAGCACTGATTAAAGATAGCATAGTCCGGCATTTGGATACACATGACCTGATGAGAGCCAGTCAACATGGCTTCAGGAAAGGAAAATCATGTTTGATGAATTTACTTCAGTTTTTTGAGACAGTGAACAAACAAATTGATAGTGGAGAACCGGTGGACATAATATACTTGGACTTCCACATAAAAGACTTCTCTACAAAGCCATGGAATAGAGGGAGATATACTAAGATGGGTAGGCAAATGGCTGGAGAACAGAAAGCAGAGAGTAGGCATAAATGGGAAGTTCTCTGACTGGGAGAAGGTGACTAGCGGTGTGCCTCTGGGCTCGGTACTTGGGCCCATCTTATTTAATATTTTCATCAATGACCTGGAAGAAGGAACATCCAGTAAGATCATCAAGTTTATAGACGACACAAAGCTATGCCGGGCAATCAAATCTCAGAAGGATAGCGAGGAACTCCAGAGTGACTTGTGTCAGTTAGAGAAATGGGCAGAGAAATGGCAGATGAAGTTTAATGTGGAAAAGTGCAAAGAAATGCATTTAGGCAGAAAGAACAGGGAACACGAGTATAAAATGTCAGGTGCAACTCTGGGTAAGAGCGAACAAGAAAAGGACCTGGGTTTACTGATAGATAGGACCCTGAAACCGTCGGCACAATGCGTGGCAGCGGCAAAGAAAGCAAATAGAATGTTAGGCATGATAAAGAAGGGAATCACGAGTAGATCAGAGAGGGTTATAATGCCGCTTTATAGAACAATGGTCAGACCACACTTGGAATACTGTGTCCAACATTCCTTAGCAAAGCAGCAGATGAATCCAGACAAGTGGGGAATAGCTCACATCGACCAGCAGGTGGAGATAGAGAAACTGATTAACCGTTGGCCTTATAGCCCGGTATTCTCTCTGTCCATTCAGTTTGCTCTATCTCCCAGCAGGAATGTGAGCTAGTCCTCTAGCTCCTGGATTTTGCTGTACTGAGTGCATTTCTGAGCGACTTGAGTCTGCTGTTGAGACTAGCTCTCTTCTAACAGACAGGGGTGCCTGGCTGAGCGGTGCCGGCTTTAGGTGAACACCTGGGCCCTCCCAGGTCCCTTCTCCACCCTACCCTCCGGAGGATTGAGGGATTCATTGGGCTCTGCTGTCTTCTTTCCAGTATAAAAAAAAAAAAAAAAAAAAAGACAGAGCCTGTTAGTACTGTGCTGTTCCTGTTTGGTCAGCTAGAATTACAACTGCCAGCCATAACTTCGCGTTTTAGAAGTCGCGTTTTTTGGGGTGAGTACTTCTGCTGATATTTGTTTCCCCGCTCCGCGTTCCGACTATCCGACCGAGTTGCGACGTTGACCGGGGCGGGTCGGGGTCGCGGGTTAAGGGCGGGTTTGTAAACGAGCAGAAAGATAATGGCGGCAGAAGCTGCAAAGCGGTGTTCTCGCTGTGGTAAGCGAAGGACACTGCTAGGTCTGTGCTCAGCC
Source organism: Geotrypetes seraphini (assembly GCF_902459505.1). NCBI lineage: Eukaryota > Metazoa > Chordata > Amphibia > Gymnophiona > Dermophiidae > Geotrypetes > Geotrypetes seraphini. The sequence goes on from NC_047088.1 coordinate 208,546,717, forward strand.
GGGTGTTCAGATACACCGGCTGAGGCTTCTCAGGCAGCAGAAGTGGCTCAGTCCCGCGTTGGGGAAGCGCAAGTGGTTTTCCCTTCCCTTGTGGTTGAGTCGGCCAAACACCAGACTGCTGGGACAGAGGAGGGGAAGCCAGCGGAGGTAGTAGCGTCAGGGACGCTGGGAGGAGCCGCGGGTCCGCTACTCTGTTCGGATCAGACTGGGTTGGCTGGATTTGGGCTACCTTCATTTTCGCCAGAATTTGTAATGTTAATGCACCGAGCGTTTATGTTGCAGGGCTCGCAGCCTGCTCAGCCGGTGCCTATGAGTATGTCGGAGCGTCCGGTTCCATCTACTTCCACTTCTGGTTTTGCTGCCAAACCTTTGTGTGCGGCTGCGGTTCTTGCGGCTTCTCCCGGAAATTCACGGGTAGCAAAAAAGCGCAGACTCGCAGCCGCGGACGAGGGAGATACTATTCCAGTCTCTCCGTTATCTCTTCCGGACTCCCTGGAAGAGGGTGAGGTATTGGACTTGGACGATACCCCGGGTAGGGAAGTAGATGATCCGTCCGCTCTACGTCTTTTTCATAGGGAAGAACTTTCTTCATTAATTTCTAAAGCGCTGCAAGGCTTAAACATCTCGCAAGATGAGGCTGCTAATTCTGGTTCCACCAATCCCCTTATGACAGGGACACGAAAGCCACCCAGGTCCTTCCCAGTGCATGAGGCTATGCAGGAACTTATTACGGCGCAGTGGGACACGCCGGAGGCAAGTCTGAGGGTAGCAAAGGCCATGCGGCTATTGTACCCGGTGGCTCAGAAAGAACTTGAAAAATTTCAATTACCCAGGGTTGACGCGCTGGTGGCCGCAGTTACCAAAAAGACTACCTTACCGGTTGAAGGGGGAGTTGCTTTAAAGGATACTCAGGACAGGAAGCTTGAATCTTCTCTGAAAATGTCCTTCGAGGTAGCTGCGGTCACTCTACAGGCCGCAATTTGTAGTTCATACGCGGCACGAGCGTGTCTGCAGTGGTCTCAGTTAATGACTGATAATTTAATCGAGTCGGGTGGTTCGGTTCCAGTAGAACTGGCTGATTTGGAGTCAGGTCTGGCATATTTAGCAGATGCTTTATATGATATTATTCGGGCTTCCTCAAAACAAATGTCTCTGGCGGTGGTTTCTCGTAGATCTTTATGGCTCCGTAATTGGGCAGCAGATGCAGCGTCTAAGCTCCGGCTCATAAAGCTCCCTTTTAAAGGCCGTTTGCTTTTTGGGGAAGATTTGGATAAATTAATTAAGGATTTTGGGGATACCAAAACCCAACGGTTGCCGGAAGATAGGCCTAGACCCACGTTGAAATCCTCCACCTCGAGACAGCGTTTCCGATATCGGACAGGTAAACCGGGTTTTAGGTCCACGTATGGTTCCTTCTCTTCTTCAAGGCCTAGGTTTCCGCAGAAAGGTTCCTTTCGTGCAGCGAAACCTCCTTCAGCTCAGTCAGCCCGTGCCCCAGCAAATCGGTCTTCACAATGACGGGGTCTTGGCTCCCTCCGCTATTCCCTTAGGGGGAAGGCTGTCGGCTTTTGTAGCGGAGTGGGCCAATATCACGTCGGATCAGTGGGTGCTAGAAATCATTCGAGACGGTTACAAGTTAGAGTTCGCCTCTCCCGTCGCCGATTCTTTCTTGGTGTCCCCATGCAATGGGGTAACCAAAAGGGACTCGGTACGAATGACCCTTCAGGTGCTTCTAGATCTGGGGGCGGTGGTGCCGGTGCCACAGGTAGAAGTGGGACTCGGCAGATATTCCATTTACTTCATTGTGCCAAAGAAAGGGGGGTCGTTCAGACCGGTGCTGGATCTCAAACGAGTCAACGAATTTCTCAGTATCCGTCATTTTCGGATGGAGACAGTTCGGTCTGTCATTGCGGCGGTGAGGCCGGGGGAGTTCCTCACTTCCCTCGATCTCAAGGAGGCGTACCTCCACATTCCGATTTGGCCCCCGCATCAGAGGTTTCTGCGGTTTGCGATCCTAGGCCAGCATTATCAATTTCGGGCGATGCCCTTTGGTCTGGCAACAGCTCCTCGCACTTTTTCAAAGGTGATGGTGGTTGTGGCAGCATTTCTCCGCAAGGAGGGGATTCGAGTTCACCCTTACTTAGACGATTGGTTGATCCGCGCCTCTTCAAGGCAGGAAAGTTTGTCGGTGACTCAGAGCGTGATTTCTCTCCTTCAGTCTTTGGGGTGGATCATCAACTTTCCAAAGAGTTCGCTGTCCCCGTCCCAATCCTTAGTGCATTTAGGGGTGATGTTCGATACTTGTCGGGGAAAGGTGTTTCTACCCCGAGAGCGGGGAGAGAAGTTACAGTCTCAGGTTCGTCTACTTCTCGAATCCCCGAGACCTCGGGTTTGGGATTATGTACAGGTTCTAGGCTCGATGGTGGCGGCTATAGAGGTGGTACCCTGGGCTCGGTTCCACATGAGGCCGTTGCAAATGTCTCTTCTTTCACGGTGGTCCCCGGCGTCCCAGGATTACGATCTGCGTCTCCAATGGACTCCTCGAGCGGCTTCCAGCATGCAGTGGTGGCTCAACGAGTTCAATCTTTTTCGGGGCATGCCGTTGGCGACGCCGGATTGGGTCGTAATCACGACAGATGCCAGTCTTCGGGGCTGGGGGGCTCAGTGCCTACAAGCATCGATCCAGGGGGTTTGGTCCTCGGTAGAGGCCCAGTGGTCGATCAATATGCTGGAGTTGAGAGCTATCAGGCTGGCGCTTCTGGCATTTCAGTCCAGGATTCAGGATCGTCCAACCAGGATCTTTTCGGACAGCGTCACAGCAGTGGCGTATATCAATCGGCAGGGGGGTACCCGAAGTGCTCAGTTAGCCGAAGAGGCAAGGCTGTTGTTTCAGTGGGCAGAGACGCATGTGCCTCTCCTCTCGGCGGCATACATTGCGGGTCACGAAAATATTCAGGCAGACTTCCTCAGCAGAAATCGTCTCGATCCAGGGGAGTGGGAGCTGTCCGCTCAGGCGTTCGATATGCTTGTCCTAAAGTGGGGGCTCCCGGAGATAGATCTCATGGCCTCGTCTCGCAATGCAAAGCTGCCTCGGTTCTTCAGCCGACGAAAGGAACCAAACTCGGAGGGGGTAGACGCGTTATCTCTCCCGTGGCCTCCAAATTCCCTCCTATACATATTTCCTCCTTGGCCGATGATAAGTCGGGTGTTACAACGCATCGCTCTCTTTCAGGGACAGGTGATCCTGGTAGCTCCGGATTGGCCACGTCGTCCGTGGTACGCAGATCTGATGCAACTATATGCGGGCGATCGTTTGAAATTTCAGGTGACTCGGGACTTACTAACTCAGGGTCCAATCTCCATAGAAGATCCGTCCCACTTTGGTCTTACGGCCTGGCTATTGAACGGTCACGGCTAAGGAATAGAGGTTATTCTGAGCAGGTGATTGCCACGCTTCTTCAAGCAAAGAAGCTTTCCACGTCTACCTCCTATGCTAGAGTCTGGAAAGTTTTTGACTCGTGGTGTGGGAGGCACGGGATTTCGCCCTTTCGGGCGTCTCTATCGGCTATTCTTTCCTTTCTGCAAGAGGGCGTAGCTAAAGGGTTGGCCTATAATTCTCTGAAGGTTCAGGTAGCGGCCATTGCTTGTTACAGGGGCCGGATTTCTCGTTTGGCGCTGGCATCACAGCCCGATGTAGTCCAATTTTTAAAAGGAGTTCACCATATTAGACCTCCTATGAAGAGACCGTGTCCCTCATGGAGTCTTAAGCTGGTCCTTGGGAGGTTACGAATGGTGCCTTTTGAGCCTTTATCCATGGCTACGCTAAAAGATGTCACTTTGAAAACTGTGTTTTTGGTAGCTATGGCTTCGGCAAGACGGGTGTCTGAATTGCAGGCGCTATCTTGTAGGGATCCTTTTTTGCGGATTTCGGATGCTGGTGTATCGGTTCGAACAGTACCGTCCTTCTTGCCGAAAGTGGTGTCTTCCTTTCATATGAACCAGTGTTTATTCCTCCCGGCCTTTCGGAAGGAAGATTGGGGGGAGCAGTACTCGTTGTTGCGTCTCCTGGATGTGCGCCGGATGATTCTACATTATTTGGGGGTGACTAACGACTTTCGCCGGTCGGATCACCTCTTTGTTTTGTTCGCGGGGAAAAACAAAGGAATGGCCGCGTCGAAAGCTTCCATTGCGCGTTGGGTCAAGGAGACGATTGCTTCGGCTTATTTGTTGACAGGGAAGCAAGTACCAGAGCAACTTCGTGCTCATTCAACTCGGGCTTTAGCTACGTCATGGGCGGAGTCCGGGGGTCTTTCCTTAGAGGAGATTTGCAGGGCGGCTACTTGGTCGTCGAGAAATACCTTTTCAAAGCATTACCGGTTAGATGTGGCAGCCAGTGAGGAGGTTAGTTTTGGCGCTTCAGTGATTGCGGAAGCGGCATTAACTTCCCACCCGATTTAAGTTTTGCTTTGCTACATCCCACTTGTCTGGATTCATCTGCTGCTTTGCTAAGGAAGGTAAAATTATGTTCTCACCTGTTAATTTTCTTTCCTTTAGAAGCAGCAGATGAATCCAGAGCCCCACCCTTTAACTTCAATCTCTATATAGGTGTTCGGGGGCAGTCTTTGTTTATTTTCCAATTGAGTTATTGTTGGTAGTTGTTCAGTAATGTCTCATTGTTGCGTTTGATACTGGAAAGAAGTTTTTTAAGCTGCTCATTCTCCTATCTCGGGATGCTTGGGCAAGGAGCATAACTGAATGGACAGAGAGAATACCGGGCTATAAGGCCAACGGTTAATCAGTTTCTCTATCTCCACCTGCTGGTCGATGTGAGCTATTCCCCACTTGTCTGGATTCATCTGCTGCTTCTAAAGGAAAGAAAATTAACAGGTGAGAACATAATTTTACCTTGGTATCCCGACCTAAAGAAGGATATAAAACTGCTGGAGAGGGTGCAGAGATGAGCAACGAAGCTGGTTGAAGGTATGGAGAACTTGGAATACGAGGAACGACTTAGGAGACTGGGATTGTTCTCCCTTGGGAAGAGGAGACTACGAGGAGATATAATCGAGACTTTCAAAATACTGAAAGGAATCGACAAAATAGAGCGGGAAAATAAATTATTTACAATGTCCAATGTGACACGGACAAGAGGACATGGACTGAAGCTGGGGAGGGACAAGTCCAGGACAAATATCAGGAAGTTCTGCTTCACGCAGCGAGTGGTGAACACCTGGAATGCTCTCCCAGAGGAGGTTATTGCGGAATCCACCGTCCTAGGATTCAAAAGCAAACTAGATGCACATCTCCTTATGAGAGGCATAGAAGGATATGGGTGACTAAAATGACCCTGGCTGGGTCTCCGCGTGTGTGGATCGCCGGACTTGATGGACCGAAGGTCTGATCCGGAGATGGTGGTTCTTATGTTCTTAGTTCGATCATCAGCCTGTAGTTTCCCTTATACTGCCAGCTATTTTATTAACTTATGACTCCATAAAGTGCCTATATCTTCTAAACTAAACTAACTAAACTAAACCTTAAGTTTATATACCACATCCTCTCCATGAATATAGAGCTTGGCACGGTTTACAAGAGCTTAATAAAGGAAAAGAATAGCACATTGAGTTTGGTGGATTGAGTATAGGGGGGAAAGACTGGTTTTCAGGTGCTTACGGAATAGTTGGAAGGAGACCTGAGTCTGCAGTGGGGGTAGTAAGGTTGTTCCAAAGCCCTGCAATTCTGAAGAAGAGAGATTTTCCTGCAAAGAGGATACCTTTTAGTGAGGGGAAGGAAAGTTTAAGTTTTTGGGTGGGCCTGGTAATGTCGGGACTCGGGGAGTTCCAAGATAGAGGGATTGGAGGAGGGAGGATGCCGTGTAGGATTTTAAAAGCTAGGCAGGAACATTTAAAATGAAACCTGGCGATTATTGGGAGCCAGTGGAGTTTGGACAAAAGTGGGGAGACATTGTCAAATTTACGTTTTGCGAAGATCAACTTGGCCGCAGTGTTCTGAATTAGTTGAAATCTATGAAGACTTTCATTTCAAAGTATATTATGTCCATCTTTTTACCTCAGTGGATGATAGGATACAGCTGTTAATACGAGAGAGGGAACAAACCTACATTGTGTTGGAAGGAGTGAGAGAACTATTCAACTTCTAAAGTTTACATTTCATTTTGGCTTATTTTTCCACTTGAAGTCTCTGTCCCAGCAAAGGAGCTGGGATTAATGCTATTGAGACTCCTCATTGTCCTGTTAGAATGATGTTTATAGGGAATGACAAGTCACTGTTTAGTTTGAGAGAGTTGAGGGTACAAGATATGACATTTCCTATTTCATCTCATGTTAGTGTTGGGTGTACAGTTGGAATCGCAACTTTCTATGCAGACCCAAATTATGCATATTATAAAGGGAGCATTTTTTCAGTTGAGATTATTGTCAAAAGTGAAAAACAATGATGTCTATAACTGATTTTGGACTGTGGTACAAAGTACTGTAGTGTCTAAGTTGGATTTTTGTAATGCACTGCTGATGGGAATTGCAAAAGTTAAGATCAAAGTGTTAACAGGTTCTACAAAATGCTGCAGCAAGAATGATTACAGGGGTTGTTTGGAATGATCACATGCGGTAATACTAATATTGAAGCAGCTATACTGGTTGCCAATTCAAATGAGGATTGACTATAAAGTCATGACAATTATGTACCAGGTACTTTATGGGTTAGCCTCCCGATATCTGATATAGGTGTTGAAACAATACATTCCTCGCAGAGCTTTGAGATCGCAGTCTGCAATGAGGTTATCGATTGAAGCACTTGGAGAGACACATTATAAGAAAACACAAATGACAGCCATTTCAGTAGTGGGTCCATGTTTGTGGAATGCATTACCAGGGTATCTGAGACTGTGTAGAGATAAAATGTGTTTTAAAAAAAACAACTGAAAACTTATTTATTTGTTAAAGCCTTTCATTAGTTGGGTATTAGGGCTGTTTTAGAACTTTTGTGCAGAGCATACTTTTATTGGTTGTGTGCTATTTTACTAGTTGTGTGTAGGATTGATGATCAAGATTTAATGAGACTATGTTGTCTTTATGTCATGTCGGTATGTATTGTAATCTGCTTAGGTACTAAGCGGAGAAGAAATTTTTTTAAATAAATAAATAAATAAAAATAAACTCAAAAAATCGATTTCAATAGGCTGAATCAAATCAAAAAATTTTGCCCTAAACTGGGTATCACTAATATGTATACCCTAGTGGAAAGAATGGATAGAGGAGATATGATAGACGTTTAAATTCTTCAATTGTATTAATCTACAAACAAATATTTTCCAGAGAAGGAGAAGCAGTAAAACTAGAGGACATATTATGAGATTGTGGGATCGAAGATTTATGAGTGACATCAGGAAATACTTTTTCATGGAGAGGGTGGTGAATGTCTGGAATGCCCTCCTGCTGAAGATAGTGGAGACAAAATAACAGTGATAGAGTTAAAAATGCATGGGATTGACACAATCCTAATACTTCCTTTTTATCATATGTCTCTTGGCACAATCCCAATATCATTTTCATAGCCTTCCCCTGGACCACTGTTGTCTTGTATCCTTAGCAAGATAAGGTCTCTAGAACTGAACACAGTGGAGCCTTACCAATGACTTGTACAAAGTTATTAACACCACACTTTTTCTGGTAGTGATTCTTCTCTCTCCATGCAGCCCAGCATCCTTCCATCTATGGTCTTCTTTGTCACATTGTTTTGCAGCTTTGAGATCTATGTATATTAGCTGCTCATCCCCTAGCACATACAGCTCCTTTGGATTTTTATTCCCCAAGTGCATCACTCTGCATTAAATTTTAACTGCCAAGCATAAGACCTATGAGGAACTGTGTCAAAGGCTTTGCTGAAATCTAGGTAGACTACTACATCTAGCAGATGTTCTCTGTCCAGAGCTCCATAGACTACCTGTGATGAAATAAGTAACTAAAAACGATGGAAACAAACTGTTGGAGTGGCTATTATGAAAGTACCGTATAGAAACATAGAAAGATGACGGCAGATAAGGGCTACAGCCCATCAAGTCTGCCCACACCATTGACCCACCCTTTTAAGTCTACTGGCCCCCTTAAGTCAGATCATACTGCCACTCTACTGGCCTGCTCTATTAAGTCTATACCCTAGCGACCCTATTCATTGGTATGACCCTCGCAGTGATCCCACATAGGTATCTCATTTATTCTTGAAGTCTGGGATGCTGCGGGCCTCGATCACCTGTACTGGAAGCTTGTTCCAATGCTCTATCACTCTTTCCGTGAAGAAGTACTTCCTGACGTCTCCACGAAACTTCCCTCCCCTGAGTTTGAGCGGATGTCCTCTTGTGTTCGAGGGTCCTTTGAGAAGAAAGATATCATCTTCCACCTCGACCCGTCCCGTGATGTACTTAAATGTCTCAATCATGTCTCCCCTCTCCCTACGCTCCTCGAGAGTGTAGAGCTGCAATTTGTTCAGTCTTTCTTCGTACGAGAGACCCTTTAGCCCCGAGACCATCCTGGTGGCCATCCGCTGAACCGACTCAATTCTGAGCACATCTTTATGGTAATGTGGTCTCCAGAATTGCACACAGTATTCCAGATGAGGTCTCACCATGGCTCTGTACAATGGCATCATGACTTCAGGCTTCCTGTTGACAAAACTTCTCTTGATACAACCCATCATCTGACGTGCCTTAGATGAAGCCTTCTCCACTTGAGTGGCAGTTTTCATGTCTGCACTGATGATCACTCCCAAGTCTCGTTCTGCCGTAGTCCTGGTTAAAGTTTCTCCATTCAAAGTGTAAGTTCTGCATGGATTTCCATTTCCGAGATGCATGACCTTACATTTCTTGGCGTTGAAGCCCAGCTGCCAGATAGAGGACCAACTTTCTAAAGTACGGAGGTTCTGTTCCATAGTATCCTGTAGATTGTAGCCGTTTACGATATTTCATAGTTTGGCGTCATCAGCGAATAAGGTTACCTTACCTTGAAGCCCTTGAATCAAATCCCTAATGAATATGTTGAAGAGGAGTGGACCCAGGACTGAGCCCTGCGGCACTCCGCTGGTCACCTCCGACGTTCTAGAGAGGGTACCGTTAACCATTACCCTCTGAAGTCTGCCACTTAGCCAATCTTTAACCCATGCAGTTAGTGTTACCCCTAACCCCATCGATTCCATCTTGTTCAGCAGTCTGCGGTGTGGGACGCTGTCAAAAGCCTTGCTGAAGTCTAGGTATATGACGTCCAAGGACTCTCCCGAGTCCAGCCTTCTTGTTACCCAGTCAAAGAAGCTGATAAGATTGGACTGGCAGGATCTGCCCTTGGTGAATCCATGTTGACTGGGGTCCCGGAGATTCCCCTCATTCAAGATCGTATCTAATTTATGCTTAATTAGTGTTTCCATGAGTTTACACACTATTGAAGTGAGACTCACCGGTCTATAGTTCGCAGCCTCAGTCTTGCAACCCTTTTTATGCAGAGGAATGACGTTGGCTGTTTTCCAGTCCAACGGAACTTTCCCCGTGCTTAGTGAGAGATTGAAGAGCACGGCCAATGGTTCCGCCAGAACATCTCTCAATTCTCTAAGCACTCTTGGGTGTAAATTGTCCGGTCCCATGGCCTTGTTCTCCTTGAGCCTTGTCAGCTCGCTGTAGACGTCTTCAGGTGTGAACTCAAAATTCTGAAATGGGTCTTCCGCAATTTGTTTTGCCTTCAACTGTGGTCCGTGTCCCGGTGCCTCACAGGTGAAGACTGAGCAGAAATATTCATTTAGTATTTCGGCTTTTTCGGAATCCGCCACCGCGTAGTTTCCGTCCGGTCTTCTAAGGCGTACTATACCGTCTGTGTTCCTTTTCCTATCACTAATATACCTGAAGAAAGATTTGTCCCCTTTTTTAATGGTTTTTGCCAAAGTTTCTTCCACTCGAAGTTTGGCCTCCCTAACTGCTGTTTTGACCGCTGCAGACCTGGTCTTATATTCTACTTTAGTTTCTCTTCTCTGCGTACGTTTGTAGGAAAGAAATGCTTTTTTCTTCTCCTTAATGAGGTGCGAGATCTCCTCAGTGAACCATTGGGGTTTATTGTTTCTTTGTCGTTTGTCTACCGATTTTATGTAGCGATTAGTAGCTTCGTGTATGGATGATTTCAGGTACGACCACATAGCTTCCACATTACCGGACTCTGCTTGGTCCTGCAGCGTCTGATGGACGAAATCTCCCATGCGTGTGAAGTCGGTGCCCCGGAAATTAAGTACCTTTGTTTTTGTGATTGATTTAGGGAATCCTTTCCTAAGGTTGAACCATACCATGTTATGGTCGCTGGAGGCTAGCGTATCTCCTACCGAGACCTCTTGAGACGCTTTCCCCATTGGTGAGTACCAGGTCAAGGACCGCCTGGGCCCTAGTGGGCTCCGTTACCATCTGTTTTAGTTGTGCACCCTTTATGGAGGTCAAAAGCCTCTTGCTGCTACTGGTTGTTGCTGAAAATATGTCCCAGTCTGCATCAGGCATGTTGAAGTCCCCTAGCAGTACAGTGTCGCCCCGTAGAGTGATATTCTCTATGTCTTCAATTAATTCCGCGTCCATGTCTTCCAGTTGTCTTAGGGGTCTGTATACCACACCAAGATACAGACATTTATTGCCACCTCTTGCCAGGTTAACCCAGAGGGACTCCCCGGTGTACTTGACATCTGTGATCCTGGTGGTTTTGATGTCTTCTTTAATGTATAGTGCTACCCCTCCACCTAACCTGCCCTCTCTGTCCTGACGAAGTAGATTGTACCCCGGTATAGCCATATCCCACTCATGTGAGTCCGTAAACCAAGTTTCGGTTATTGCCACCACGTCTAGGTTGGCATCCCTTATTTCAGTTTCCAGCTCTAGAATTTTATTGCCTAAACTGTGAGCATTAACATACATGGCCCTCCACACTTTGTGTATGCTAGGTCGCTGTAAGGCGTTTTCCACCTGAGTCTGTGTGGCTCCTAGAGAACTGTTTGCTATGTGGGCCCTTACCTCGGAAGCAGAGTGTCGACTCATCCCATCAGGATAGTTCCTTTCCGCACCAGTACATGAGTAGGTACCCTCCCTCAACTTACCTAGTTTAAAGCCCAACGAAGCAGGCGGGCTAGTCGGTGTCCGAAGATTTTCTTACCTCTGCTGGTCAAGTGGAGTCCGTCTGGTCCCAGAAGTTCTTGTAGCGCCTCTCCATGATTCAGGAATCCGAAGTTCATATCCCGACACCATCCTTGTAGCCATTCGTTGGTTCTTAGGATACATTCATCTCTGGCTCTTCCCTTGCCTCTAACTGGGAAGATTGAAGAGAAGACCACCTGCGCACCCGTCTGCTTCAGCCTTGCACCCAAGGCTCCGAAGTCTCTGGTGATGGTCTCCTGGGTGTCTCTGGTGATGGTCTCCTGGGTGTTTCTGGCAGTGTCGAGGTGTGAGTAGTTTACCCAGGTTGGTGGTGACGTCCCGTATCCTGGCTCCAGGCAGACAGCAAACCTCCCTCGAGTGTGTATCCGGTCTGCAGATTGGTCCCTCGGTGCCCCTCAGCATGGAGTCCCCAATGACTATAACTCTGCACTTCTTTCGTTGTGGGGGGGGGGGGGGGGAGCCGGTCATCAGATGGAGCTGCTTGTTGGGTCTGCTCCTGTTCTTCGTGTTGGGTCTGTTCTTGTTCGTCGTCGGCAGCTTCTTCTTGAAGAATCTGGAATCTGTTCCTCAGGACGAGGTGAGGGGTTGACTTAGGGTTGGCCTGTTGGGAAGAAAAAGAAGAGGATGAAGAGATTGAAAAAGGGGGGGATCTCCTATGTTTGCTTGTGGAAGAGGTCACCAGCTGTCAGGTGCCATTGTCGCTAGCCATTGCCTGTATCCCAAATGTTGGTTTCAAAGCTGATGATTTGGGCGTCTCGAGAATGGACTTGTCGTGGGCATGTTCTGTGACTTGGGACAACTCCTGAACGACTCCGTCGATGTAGGCTTCATCCTCTCGGATGCTTCTCAGGCGTTCCACCTCCTCCCTGAGGCTCCACAGTTCCTGCATGAGGGCCCCATCCAGCTGAGCGGCCTCCTCTGTCTGCGTGGAAACTGTAGTGTAATGCCGAGGGATGGACTCGTTCTGCACGGAGACCTCTGTCCATCGTCCTGGATCCTCCTCCCTCTGCACGCCGTCCGTGTTCTCCTCCTGGATTCCCATGGTGGCTGGAATGCTGGATATGATTGTAGCCTTGGCGCTTCTAGTCCTCCCTGCCATTTCCAAGTTGTGATTTAGGTCTGTGTTCCGCCACTTATTTCTGTCAGATGGGATGATCAGTGACACTCAGAAAAGCACACAGACAATATAAAAGCATAAACAATAACCCTTTATTATATATATATATATATATATATATATATAAATAGCTTCACCGTAATCCCAGGCAACGACCATCCTTTACAATTGGGAATCCCTGCAATTGATAGGTGGGTGGACACGGGAGACTGTCCCTTTAGACCTTTAGACGTCTTGGATTCTAATGTTAGGGGCACAGTCCCGTCCTTATAAAGGGTGAAAGCTGCTGAGTTCATAGCTAAACAGCTGGTCCTGCAGTAACCAGCGTCCTTCATTACGATTCAGGCACACCCGGTCCTGGTCTTTTGTTCTTTGTTGTTTTGGCAACACCCAGGTCAAGGAGGTCAGGATAGCAGATCAGCAAACTTGTTGCAGAAACCAGCTTTCCATCTGGTTTTACTGTCCTTTTGATGTTGTTTTGGCAACACCCAGGCCAAGGAGGTCAGATAAGCAGACTTGAGGAGACATATCACGTAGTATGTTGAGTTTCAGTTACCCCCTGGCCATAGGCATAACAGTCTGCCTGTCAGTAAATTAGAAAAAGAGAGAAAGTTAGAAAAAGCCGACTGAGAGCTAGTGTGAGATTGCGAAAGATATTGATGTCTGAGAGATTAGGGTGTCTGAGAGATTAATGCGAGATTGTGAAGGTTTTGATTGTCTGAGAGATTAAGAAGTTAAGAGCTGAGGGTATGAAGGGGTGGCTCTCTGTGAGTTAGTGTGAGAATAGCAAGTTAAGTATGAGGGTTTGTGAGATTAGGGGGAGGGTTTAAGGTAAAGGGATAGGATGCTGCTCTAAGATATCCTAGTTGAGTGTAGTTTGGCTCTTCGCAAAGGCGCTCTCGCTAAGGCGAGCGCCTTTGCTGCTCGCCTTCGCTGCGCGCCGAACGGCTGCGCGCCGTTGGCTCTCCTCCTTTAATGGAGGAGCCCGGTCGCGAGTCGCTGACGCGGTGGGGGTGGGCGGAGCTACTCTCGCCGCTACCCCGAAGTCTCTCCCACGTTTCCCTGCGCTCCCAAAAATGGGAGTCTCAGTTTATATTCGGATCAGCACTGACTCACTCCCCCTCCCGAACATGTTTGTAGGACTCTGCCAGGCCTATTGTAGAGACCTGGCCTAAGGCGAGACCTGGTGGTCCAGTGTTAGCTGAGACAAGAGGGATCCCTCCAGCCTCCCCCGCCTCTTAAATCTCCCTGGTGGTCCAGTAGTGGCCGGGACAGTAGGGATCTCTTCCGCTCCTGTCCCAGCCCAATTCTAATTATTTTTATCTCTTTCCCTCCTCCGCGTACCTTAAGTATCCATGGTGGTCCAGCGGTGAATGGTGGCAGTTGCAACCTTCCTTCGCTCCTGCCCATGCAGAAACAATTAGCTAATTGGCTGCCATGAGTTCTTGCTATACTATCAACCATGTTTTAGACCTGTAACACAAAAGCTATGCCACATTTGTTATGTCTGTACTGGAAATGCTGCATTTTCAACTATGATATATCCGCCAAGTCTGTATTATCACTTAAGTCATGTCCTGTCTACAGTATATTGTGAATGTACTCTTGTAACTCATTCTGGGGTCCTTTGGGAGGACGACCTAAATAAATAAATGAATATTTACTGTAAACAGTTATATCTCTGTTGAGCATTACTGTGTATATCTGGTCTTGCTAAAAGTTGTGGCATTCTTTTAAAAAGACAGTACATGTTGAAAGATTCAATACCCTTTTGAAAGTCGTATAGTAGATGGAGTAACACAAGACTGCTGTAAACTTCTGTCTGCCACGTGTTAATAGAAAGTAGCATAAAGCAAGGATGGAAAAATCCTGGTCACTTATTACTAAAATTTTATTCCTGTGCCTGCTGGTAGCTTCTGAGCCATGAAGCACTGGAGAATAAGAAGTGTAGCAGCAGTCGAGTAGGGCAAGTACAGTATGTAGTTACCCAATTTATGAGGAGAATTTGCTATATGAATGATACCAAAATAAACAGTAAACTTTATATGTAAAATCAAATAATTTCTAAAGACCAGAAAGCTTTCTAAATAAGCTAATAGTTTCTATGCAAACTCATTTTAGGATTTTTTAGCTATGAATTTTAAAGCTTGTTTGTATGTTTATTTTTATTATGTTTTTGAGATTACGTATGTTTATTCTGTTAACCTTTAGCTGTAAATGGTATAAAAATTCTTAAAATAAATAAATAATATAAAGACCACAGTTCATACACAGTATGAACATTGTAGTATATATTTGTGTAGAAATTTAACATTTTGTTGTCACTGGGTCTTTAGAGAAATTTGTGATAGATAGCAGGGTACTGCTAATTATTTTTTTCATATAAGTCTTAATGGCAGGGATCCACTATTTTCTGTTGATCATAGGTCAGATGGAAAGTTCAGATGGCTGTGCCCGTGTTTTGTTTCATAATGTTAGTGATGATACCTTCACAATTCCATTGTCGTACCACACTTCTGGAAAGGTACAAAAAATGTTTCCTGTTAATCATGAGTTATGTTATATGCATTTTGGACAGTGTGTGAGCATTTTCCAGTCAGAATTTACTTTTTCCACTCAAGATTTGTTATAGCTTTGCAAGATTTCTCCAGCTGTTTTAGGATAGCAGAAGAAAAACATCACAGCGTTGTGGGTCTGGCCCATAATTCTGTGATCTCGGACAAAAACAAAATCAAACAGGTTTTGGTTTCACATAATTCTGTGACAAACTGCTAGTATCACTGTGTAGTCTGTTAATATCTTCCTTCAGCTTTCATCTTTGGTTTTTACTTGTGGTGATTTTATTTTATTTTTTTGTTTTGGGTTATAGACATTGTAGCTGCGTTGATAAATATTTATAAACAAAACCCTGCCAGCTGAAGATCTCTTCCTCTAGTTTGGCAGCCAGAGCTCTGATTTATAAAATGACAATTGTACAGAATAAATATTGTTTCTTTTTATACTTTAATAAAATAAGTTCAGTATGAACTATTCAAGGCTTGTGTGGATAGGATCAATAGTTTGCAGGGATGGGGCCTGGGCTCGTGGGGACGTGCGGAAATGGGGCCAAATTTTTCCCCATGCCATTCTCTATTTGATTTTTGCGTTAGCCGTTTTCCCCTCCATGTCATAAACAGCAAGCAACATCAAGAGATGCTCTTGATGTAATAGGACTATCTTGGCTACTGACCCACACAACTGGTAAGTTCAGACTCTCTGTCCTGAGAATCGGGACATTGACTGTGCCCTCTGCTCTTGCATGGAAAAGTGGTTGCTGAAAGCCTGCAAGCTTCCGTTTGAAAAGTATTTCAGTGCTGTGTCTTATAACATCGGATCAGGATCATTGGGTATACCAGGTAGTGGCTCAGGGTTATGCCCTGTGTTTACTGAGAAAACCTTCAAACTATCCACTGAGAGAGTCTCTTCAGTTTCTTTCAGAAGATCCTCCTTTATCAAGAGCTCAGTCCTTGTTAAGCTCAATGCAGTAGAACTATTCCTCTGCAGAAGTGGGGCTGAGGGTTCTACTTCAAGTATTTCTTGATACCAAAAAAGAAGGGAGGTCTCTGGCCAATTCTAGACCTCCATGCTCTCAACAAATACCTAAAGTTTAACACCATTGCTAAACTGTTTTCCAGCGGTTTAGCAGCGGATTATCAAAAGGTATTATCTCTATCTTTAGCAAGGTTTCTAGCAGTCTTTGACACTGACATGCAAATGAGATTTTCAGCATTGAAATGAGCCCTCCATTTGATTCTTAAAAAATGCCAATCTATTTAGCGGGAGATTTCAATCAAGTTATGGACCCAAACTGTGATCGCTCTACGCCGGGACAAAGCACAAGAGTTCCACAAACTAGAGGTATTCCTTATCTTTGTGCCACCTTAGATTTAGTTGATCCCTGGAGACTTCTACATACCTCAGAAAGGGATTATACCCATCGCTCCAGGGCGCACAATACACAATCTAGAATAGATTATATTCTTACTACGAATAGGGCGTTTCAGAATGTGGATTCAGCGGAAATAGACCCGGCCGTAATCTCAGACCATGCGTTGATTTGGCTTGATGTGAATGTGGGCTTTGGTATACGGGGACCAGTACGCTGGTGCTTTCCTAGTTACTTATTTTCTGATGACCATTTCAAAACTTATTTAACATCTAAATGGGAAGAATTCCTTGAATTTAATGGTCAACATTGTAATAATCCGGCGCTATTTTGGAGCACTGCAAAGGTGGTGCTCAGAGGAGACTGTATAGCCTATGTTATAGCTCGAAACCGACGTTTGTCCCGGGGCATCATTAGGTTGGAAAAGGAATTAGCAAACGCCACTATACACAACACCCGACACAAACTTCTAGGGAACACTTAATTTCAGTGGAAACGACCCTTAATTCCTATATACACGAGCGTACAGTCAAAATGCTTTTGTATCAAAAGTATCGCTATCATCGATATGGCAACCGCACAGGGAAGCTATTGGTGGGGTTGACAAAACAGGCCCAGGGACATCGTTATGTTTTGGGATTGAAGGATGCTACGGGTCACCTGCAGAATTCCACTGCTCACATAGCTCAGATTTTCAATGCTCATTTTCAGAGGATATACGGTCGCCAAGACTCGGGGGCTGAACCCCTTATTAGGGACTATTTGATGGATTCTGGTTTATTGCCACTCTCTGCTATAGATGTAGAATATTTAAATGCAGCCATTACCCCTAAAGAATTACAAAAGGCAATTCACCACCAAAGAAATTTTTCTGCCTCAGGGCTGGATGGCTTTACGGCAGAATTTTACAAGCTTCTCTCAATGCAGCTGGGGCCCTTTTTGCGGGACTATTACTCTCAGGCGATACAGGATGAACACTTTCCCATAGAAGCGAATGAGGCCTTAATTACTTTGATATTGAAGCCTGGAAAGGAGAGCACTGCCCCCGAGTCCTATCGTCCTATTTCTCTTCTAAATGTAGATATTAAAATTTTATCTAAAATATTGGCTGATAGACTAGCAACTCTTCTCCCAAACATTATCGTTTCGACACAGGTGGGTTTCGTAAAAAGCCGACAGGCGGTACACAATGTTCGCAAGGCCTTATTATCATTGGCTCATACGCAATCTCATAATACCCCAATGCTTTTGTTTAGTTTAGACGCCGCCCAAGCTTTTGACCAGGTCAATTGGACTTATTTATTTGAGGTGTTAGACTTTATAGGAATGACTGGCTGGTACGCTGCAGCGTTATGCACGTTGTACTCGACACCGAGGGCGAGATTGCTTGTTAATGAGATTATTACAGATCCTATACTAATTGAAAGAGGTACCCGACAGGGGTGTCCTTTGTCCCCCCTCCTTTTCTTGTTGTACTTCGAACCATTTCTGCGTACAGTGTCTCTGGACCCTGATATTGTAGGAGTGGCCTTTGGGGACCACTCTATAAAAGTGCTAGCCTTTGCGGACGATTTATTATTTACGCTAACCAACTCCAACCACAGGGGACAGGTTTAGAACAAATGCCAGAAAGTTCTTTTTCACCCAGAGGGTGGTGGATACATGGAACGCGTTTTCGGAGGCTGTGATAGGCCGGAGCACGTTACAAGGCTTCAAAGAAGATTTGGATAGGTTCCTAGAGGATAAAGGAATTGAGGGGTACAGATAGGAGTAGAGGTAGGTTATAGGGATAGTCTGGGACCACTGCTCAGGCAATGGGCCTGATGGGCCACCGCGGGAGCGGACCGCTGGGTGAGATGGACCTCTGGTCTGCCTCAGCGGAGGCAACTTCTTATGTTCTTATTATGCATCTTCTGCAAGCGCTAAATGAATTTAGATTTTATTCGGGCTTTACTTTGAACTATCAGAAATCTATTGCTCTAGCTAGTCCGGTGGCTCTGCAACAGACATGGGTGGGACACTTTCCCTTTACTTGGGGCGACGACATCGATTCAATATTTGGGAACTTGGATTCCTAGAGACCTTAAGACTCTTTATGACAGTAATATTTCACCACTGATGCAAGACACCTTACAAAACATATAAAACTGGTCCACTTTCCCCCTTTCGGTGGCGGGATGGGTAGCTCTTTTCAATATGGTACTCTTTCCCAAATGGTTGTTCGCTTTCAGGTGCTATCTCTGTTATTATCTTACACCCATAATGCACGTTTAACCAAAGGTTTGCAATGCTTCCTCTGGGGAGATAAGCGACCCCCATATGCAATTTCTTAGGATGTGCTTGCCCAGGGATGGGAGGGATATGGTTTATTGAATGTTCGCTGGTACACTATGGCCTGCCAGATGAGACCTATTAATGATTGGTTTAGGGGGATATCTGATTTTACTGCCACGCCACTGGAATTATCTTTGTTGGCTCCTTTTCATGTCAGCTATTTTTTACATGTGGCAGACCCGCAGATACGTCCCTTGGTGTCACATTACCGGATATTTGTGCCGGCTCTGCGAACCTGGAAGTGGGTGTGTAAATCTGCTAAGTTGTCCTCTGGGGTTTCTTTGTATTTACCCATTCAGGGCAATGGAGCCTTTCAGCCTGGACTACAAAATACATCCTTCAAAAGGTGGAGTATACATGGATTACAATATCTTTTCCACTTGTTTTCGGAGGAGGGGAGAATGGCAACCTTTGCATAATTACACCAGACTTTTGATTTACTGAACACTGATCTTTTTGCCTATTATCAGATCTGACATTACGTTCAATCTCTACCAGTGGATTACCTTACCGAGGACAACTGGGATGCTCTTTCGGAACTCTTCAGTCTCTCTGCACAACAGAGGATTCCTCTTCGATTTCACATTGTGGGTGTCCGGGACTGCCAACCTGGCCCGAACTTGGCCATTTTAGCGGCAACGTGGGCAGAGGATTTACAATGTGCTTTAATGGCACCGCAGATGCAGCGGGTGCTGAAGCATATTCAGAAGGTGTCTCCTAATATTACTCATTGGGAACTACAATTGAAGATTGTTTTGAGACTCTATATTTCTCCGGAACGTGCAGCTCGGATGGGGATTACTGCATCTCATTCCTGTCTGAAATGTGATCAGGCTCATGCTTCTTTGGGTCATATGCTTTGGACCTGCCCCCAAATTTTACAGTTTTGGAGACATTTAGGACACTACATTATATTACTTTGGGGGAGGCGATGGCTCCCGCAGCCGAGAGCATTATTCGGCTATTACAATATAGCCACGCCTAAACCTAAAGGAATGTCAGCCTTCGTAACCAGAGTGCTCCTGATGGGAAAGAAAGCAATACTCACTAACTGGCTGTCCTGGGATCCCCCGTCTTATGCCCAGTGGCGATCCTTGATGATAATACATGCTATGCTGGAGCGGAGACTGGTGGGAGACCTGGATCGAGGTCTGGGCCGCAGATTCTGTCAGACCCCACATGCTCGTAGTAGATTGTTGAATCTTTAAGTTTGACTCTCAGTTTCGACATGACAATGGACTCCTGGGGTGGGAAAGGGAAAGGGGGGGGGGTGAGATTGAAGTTTTGTTCTGGTGAATGACTCTGCTAACTGTACTTGTCTGTTTACTGATTTTGTAGTTGAAAATTAATAAAATATATTTGAACAAAAAAAAATAAAATGCCAAGCCGTTTTCAAAAGGCGGTGTTGGCTTTTGGTGACCAAAAAAGCGACTGGTCCAGGGGTGCAGGTCAGTGTCAGAAACTGCTAGAAAACCATGTGTTGTGATGCAGCGGTAGAGATGCCCATTTTCTCCACTGCATCACAACATCACTTCCCTAAAATCCTGGTCGTGACCCCCTCCTGCAACAGGAACTATATAGAGCCCAGAAAATTGGATTTTTATTATAATAATAATCAGCAGTCTCCTAGGTACTTTTTTTTTGCCTTTGGTACAATACGTTCCATCTATTACTACTAAACCTGACATTAGAGTTACAATTATTTTATTTGATATACCGCTATTATTAACAAAAAAAAGTCTTATTACACTGTATGCATTGAGAGTGGAGACTGGATGTGCATTTGGTCACAGACCCTATTAAATTGTTTGCACACTGGCCTCTGGGCTAACTTGCCCACTAATCTGAGTAATCGGAGAGATCAGCTACATGTATTTTTTATAATGGTTCCTACCATTTTACATAGTACCGATGTCAGGCTCTCTGGTCTGTAGCTTTCCAGATTACTCCCAGTGCCCTTTCTAAAAATTTATGTTGGCCACCTGTCAATTTCTAGGTACTGTAGATAGTTTTAATACAGAAACCAAAATGACCTCAATGTTCCATAAAAACAGGAGAAACCACAAAACCTAACAAAATGACAGAATATAAACATAAACATGGATTAATGAGAGAAAGGCAACATGGTATTAGTTGCGGGAAACCTTGCTTCACCTAATTACTGCATTTTTTTGAAGGGGTGAATGAACATATGGATAATGGTGAACCGGTTGATATAAGTGATACATGTGAAAATCAGGAACCCGAACTATAGCTATGGAATGCTGGATTTTGTGTTGGGAGTCACTACTCAGGAAAAGGATCTAGGTGTCATTGTTGAGGATATGTTTAAACCCTCAGCTCAATGTGTGGCAGCTGCTAAGAAAGCAAATAGAATGTTAGGAATTATCAATAAAGATGAAAATGTTATAATGCCCTTGTATCACACTATGGTATGGCTGCACCTCAAATACTATGTGCAGTTCTGATCGCCGTATCTCAAAAAAGATATAGCGGAATTAGAAAAGGTACAGAGAAAGCCGACAACAATGATAAAGGGATGGGGTGTCTTCCCTATGAGGAAAGGCTAAAGTGGCTAGGGCTCTTCAGCTTGGAGAAGAGACGGCTCAGGAGTGATACGATAGAGGTCTATAAAATAATGAATGGAGTAGAAAGGTTAGATGTGTATTGCTTGTTCACGCTTTCCCAAAATACTAGGACTAGGGGACATGCGAAAGAAAGAAAGGTGGAAAAGATGTATGCATCTGGACCATTCAATTTTTGAATGGTTCTTTTACTTCTCCACAGACTTATATGCAGATGGATGTGCTTGACATGCATAAATTTATGTGTGTGCAGTGTTCCATTATTGCCAGCCAGAGGCTTTTATGAGTAGATTTCATGTATGCATGGAGTGGATGGACATGAGTGTCTTCTTAGTGTTTTCTTCATTTTTTTTCTGTATGAGAGAGATTTGTGTTCTTGTTTGTGCTGTTTGATATTTGTGTGTAGTATTTTGAGTACATTAGATCTAGAAGTGCTATTAACAGAGCAGAAATTCTGCCAGTTAATACAGATCTCTATCCTGAGCTTCTCCCCTCTGTGTCCCTCTCCATTCTCCTGCATCCATCATCCCTTTTCAAGCAATGTCCCTGTGTCTAGCAGTTCTTCTTTGTCCCTGTTTGAATGTTCTCTCCCCATCAAGCATTTTTCTCCATGTCTGTCCCTCTCCATGTCCACATTGCTTCAGTGTCTCTGTCTCTATGCTCGGTCTACATCTAGAATCTCTTCTCTATGTTTCTGTGCTTCTTGGTATGCAGAATCTCCACCCTGAGCCAGCCTCTTTCCCCTACTCCCTCAAGTATTCATCTCACTCATCCTTCTCCCTCTTCTCTATTCCCTCCTAAGCCAGAATTTCTTTCTTCCCCCAACACCACCAGCCAGCATCTCATGCTATCTCTCCCTATCCCCCTGTTGCCCTCTCAAGCCAACATCTCTCTTCCCATTCGTCCCTAGCCAGCACTCTGTCTTAAGAACATAAGCAATGCCTCCACTGGGTTAGACCCGAGGTCCATCATGCCCAGCAGTCCGCTCACGCGGCGGCCCAACAGGTCCAGGACCTGCGCATTAGCTCCCTATCTATACCCCTCTATCCCTTTTTCCAGCAAGAAATTGTCCAATCCTTTCTTGAACTCCAGTACCGTACTCTGTCCTATTACGTCCTCTGGAAGTGCATTCCAGGTGTCCACCACACGCTGGGTAAAGAAAAACTTCCTAGCATTTGTTTTGAATCTGTCCCCTTCCAATTTTTCCGACTGCCCTCTTGTTCTTATATGTTTTGAAAGTTTGAAGAATCTATCCCTCTCTACTTTCTCTATGCCCTTCATGATCTTGTAGGTCTCTATCATGTCTCCTCTGAGTTTTCGCTTTTCCAGGGAGAAGAGCCCCAGCCTCTCCAATCTTTCAGTGTATGTAAGGTTTTCCATGCCCTTAATCATTCGTGTCGCTCTCCTCTGGACCCTCTCAAGTATTGCCATATCCTTCTTAAGGTGCGGTGACCAATACTGAACACAGTACTCCAGGTGCGGGCTCACCATTGCCCGATAACAACGGCAGGATGACTTCTTTTGTTCTGGTCGTAATACCCTTCTTAATAATACCCAACATTCTGTTTGCCTTCTTCGCGGCTGCTGCACATTGTGCCGTTGACTTCATTGTTGTATCCACCAGTACACCCAAATCTCTTTCAAGGTTACTTCCCTCTAATACTAATCCCCCCATTTGGTAGCTGAACATCGGGTTCTTTCTCCCTATATGCATGACCTTACATTTCCCTACATTGAAGTTCATCTGCCATTTATTCGCCCACTCCTCCAGTTTGTTTAGGTCCCTTTGTAGGTCCTCACACTCTTCCGTAGTT
The DNA here is from genome assembly GCF_902459505.1 of Geotrypetes seraphini. Classification (NCBI taxonomy): domain Eukaryota; kingdom Metazoa; phylum Chordata; class Amphibia; order Gymnophiona; family Dermophiidae; genus Geotrypetes; species Geotrypetes seraphini. The sequence goes on from NC_047088.1 coordinate 208,569,671, forward strand.
CTAACCCTTCTACAGAGTTTAGTGTCTTCTCCCTGTCCTTCCTGAGCTAGCATCTCTTTCACCTCTATCCCCCCCAAGTCAGCATCTTTCTCACCCCTGTCCCTTCCCCCTCCAGTCAGCAACTCTCTTCCCTATCCTCCCCAGCCAGCACTATCTTCCCTGTCCTCAATCCAACATTCGGGGTACCTCAGCGATGATTCCAATCAGCAACCTGCCGCCGGCTCTTCAGGCTCTACTGTGTTCCTGGCTGAAAAAAAGAGGAAGTGACATCATCAAGGGCAGGAATGCGGTAGAGGGAATCCTGCAGAACCTGTGCCTGTATATTCTGCAAGCCTAGGGAATTCTGCACAAATTCTGTATCACATATTTGTGCAGAATTCTGCCAGGAGTGATAATCCCTAATTAAACTATCACAATGTTTAGTGTTTATATAAATTTCAGCTTTGTGTAGCAAAAGAGATTTAATAGTTCCAGCAGTTCACAATGTTGAAGACCTTTCATTTAAACTTTCAAACCAAATAACTTATGTTATTAGAGTCCTTGAATCTTTCAAAACATTTTTGGTTGCTTAGAAATGGGTCAGGTGGTACCTGTATTAAAGTTCTAAAGGTTTATAGCTAACACACAAATCCTTTGATATGAAATTCCAATCTTGGTGTGAGATCCTGTTAAAGGCCATTGCCATTGTTCATCTGTGGTGGCATGTATGAAAGAAATATGAATTTTATTAACAGGATAACTTGGAATTCTAAGTTTGGCATGCTCCCTATCATGCTTGCCAGCCAGAATTCACTTCTTAGTTTGCAACATTTTAAAGCACAGGAGGTATACAACTGTCAGTGGAGAAAGACATTGATAAACAATCCCTTTTTTCCCTAAGAAAAGACAAAAAAATGTTGATGAAAAGATATAATTTTGTAAAGCAATCTACACAGTTGGATTGTGTTATTTATATATTATCAATATATAAGGTAGGTCCTCTTGTATGCCAATCGGACAAACCACAAAAGTTGACTCCAAGAATTCCACAGAGAAGAAAATCCAAGAACATAAGAAGTTGCCTCCGCTGAGGCAGACCATAGGTTCATCCTGCCCAGCGGTCCGCTCCCGCGGCGGCCCATCAGGCCCATTGCCTGAGCAATGGTCTATACCTATCTATACCCCTCAATCCCTTTTTCTTCTAGGAATCTATCCAAACCTTCTTTGAAACCATTTAATGTTTTCTTGTCTACAACAGCCTCTGGAAGCACGTTCCATGTATCCACCACCCTCTGAGTGAAAAAGAACTTCCTAGCGTTTGTTCTAAACCTGTCCCCTTTCAATTTCTCCGAGTGCCCCCTTGGACTTGTGGTGCCCCTTAATTTGAAAAATCTGTCCCTGTCTACTTTTTCTATGCCCTTCAGGATCTTGAAGGTTTCTATCATGTCTCCTCTAAGTCTTCGCTTCTCCAGGGAGAAAAGTCCCAACTGCTTCAATCTGTCGGTATATGGGAGATTTTCCATTCCCTTTATCAGTTTAGTTGCTCTTCTTTGTACTCCCTCAAGTACCGCCATGTCTTTCTTGAGGTACGGTGACCAGTACTGGACACAGTACTCCAGACGCGGCTGTACCATTGCACGATACAGCGGCATGATGACTTCCTTCGTCCTGGTCGTAATACCCTTCTTAATGATACCCAACATTCTGTTTGCTTTCCTTGAGGCCGTGGCGCATTGCGCCGATGCCTTCAGTGTTGCGTCTACCATCACTCCCAGGTCTCTCTCCAGGTTACTGACCCCTAGTGGTGTTCCCCCCATTTTGTATGTGAACATCCGGTTCTTTTTCCCCACGTGCATGACCTTGCATTTCCCCACGTTGAAGCTCATCTGCCATTTTTCGGCCCACTTTTCCAGCTGCGTTAGATCCTTTTGGAGATCTTCGCAGTCTTCCCTGGTTTGAGCCCTGCTGTATAGTTTGGTGTCATCTGCAAATTTAATGACTTCACACTTGGTTCCCGCCTCTAGGTCGTTTATGTAGATATTGAACAGGAGCGACCTAGAGAAACCAAGAAAAACACTGTGGAGTGACGATGGTCCTGAAAAGGACTTTAATGAAAAGAAACAAAGTTCCAAATATACAATAAAATAATCCACATAAAAACCTAAAGGACCTAGTCCGCTGGTAGCGCAGGTACCAACTTGGTCCGCGTTTCAACAAAATGTCTTCTTCAGGGGTCCCAAAAAGGTCCTATGATGGTAAATACATGGTAGAACTGATATGTGGAGAGAAGAGCGCTGTAAAAATCAATAGCAATGTATGGAAACTGCTTGCATAATATTTGGCTAGGACTGGGGCTGGGACTGATAAGATTCTGGGAGGCTGTTAAGTCAGATCACACCACAATAAAAGTACTGTGATGGGAGCAATTTTTCAGGAATGGGTGATGCTCAGCACAAATAGCATGCAAATGATATGCATTCTCTTCGTGTGGAGCAGCCCTGGTAAAAGGGGGAGGAACTGTGCCTAGCACGTGCTCAGAAGAGCAACTGCTAAGCACAACTCCTTCCTCTATTACTCTTGTCAAAATTTTCTGCCCTGTTGCTTCTCTCCCTGCAGGCTCATTTGATTGTGGCAAGGGAATACTCATCAGCTGAGCCAGCAGGACTTTGATGAGTGGCTTTGATAATTCCTGCCAGCTCAGTTGATTGGGGATTCCCCTGTTGCGACCAGCTGATAATGGCAACTTACAACTACTTTTTGTTTTAATGGGCACAGTAGTACTTCCTGATTCAGGGAAACATTTTTTGATTTAATTCAGCCTATTGAATCAATTTTTTTGATTTGATTAGATTTGTTTTAACTGCCTATTTGTGTGTGTGTTTGGTTTTTTTGTTTTTTTTCCAAACATTCTGGTGGGTTTATTTTGTAGCCTCTTCACCCACCCTTTGCCCTCTCCAACCCCACACGGTACTGTGGTGTAAACAAACAAAAAAGACGTTTCCCTTCTCTGTTAGGTCATAGCTCACGCTCGCTGTCTAATGCCAGCTCTGGCAGGATACGCATTTCAAATCTGACATATTGAAATCACAAAATAGAAAATGAAATTATTGACTTCCTAAGGTAAATAAGGCGGACTCAAAGGAAGCCAGGACACATCTTCAGAATATTATAAAGAAAGTCAATATGTCAGCTCCCTGGTCCCCACATTGTCTGGAGGTGGGAGTCCTGCTACAGCAATGATGCTTTGGAAGTATGTAGAGCAGTATTTTTAGAAACACATCTTTTCCAGAAGTGAAGTTAAATATGAGCTGTAATGTTGACATTGAGAAATTGTTCCTTTCATGCATCTGCAATCTGACTATAGTCTTTTTGTTATGATTTGAGACATATTTTCCATACTATTGAAAAAGGCATCTTTGAGCAACCCCCGGAGCAGTGCAAACAATGCTTATTCTGTTCTGGAACTAGAAAAGTTTTATGATCTTTAAATCTCTGAAATGCCAGTGATTACACTGCTTTTTGTCATTGCCTAGTATCTATCTTATCCAGTAGTGGTTTTCTTGTGTGCTATAAAGTTTAAAAACAAACTGATTCTAAGAATAAATAAAGCAGTTTGTTTTTACTTTAAATATATGCTTTTAGGAAAACTTTCTTTTTTTCTCTGTTTTTAAAGCTATGTATGTTTTTATGGGAGTACTCGGGGCTTGCTATGTAACAGCACATGGTATTTTGGTGACATTAGATTATTAAAATATTTTGTTTCCAATCAAAATTGTACCCACTTTAAAGCTGTTAGGAGTCACTTTTGACAGTAAATTTTCTTACCACAATCATATTAGTACTGTTGTCCAGAAATGTTTTCATCCTCTTAGAATGATAAGCTCTCTCTAAAATTACTAGAACCAGCTTCCTTGAATATATTGATCCACTCTCTGGTAATTTCTTGTATAGATTATTGTAATGCCCTTTATAAGGGCATTACTAAAAAGGAAATAAGATGCCTTCAGATAGTGCATCTATCAAGATTATCCATGGTGCTAAGAAATATGATCATGTTTCACCTCTCCTGTTCAACGCACACTGGCTACCCGTTGAACATAGAATTAGTTATAAAATCTTACTTTTACAACACATTCAAACAATCAACCAGAGTTCATTGATAGACTCTTAATTCCTTACAGTCCTTCTAAATCGCTTCGTTCAGTGTCACAGAATCTCCTTGTCATACCATCACTAAAATCAATCAACATGTTGAGATCCAATAATTTCGCTGTCACTGCACCTTCTCTTTGGAATTCGCTGCCTAATCATTTACGCATTGAATCTGTATTAAATCAATTTAAATCAAAATTAAAAGCATTCTTGTTCCAGGATCCTTTTGGACAATAACTGTACTTTTAAGGACCAAAACAAGCTTTATTACCCTTACTTATTGTTTTTCCCCCTTTACTGTGCTCTTTTCCTCAAAGATTGTAGTTCTAGCCCTTCTTCCCCATCTGTGTGAAGTTAGTTCATATGCTTTGTTATGTGTTTTATTAGCTTACCCTGGTCTTGTTTAGTACTTCTAATTTTAATTTGTTTTTATGGAATATTTTACATTGTACACGCTTAGAAATTTGATTAAGCGGTATAAATTTTTTTTTAATAAACTTGAAACTAAAATGGGAGGGTTTAGAATTATGTGTGTCGGTGTGTATAATTTTAAATATTTCAATAAATTGAGCAAGATATGTGTTGGTTGGTGGTTTGGGGTTACCTTAAGTGGTATTCCTTGTAAAGCACCTTAACCAGAATAACTTAAATGCCTCTTCCAGTTCAATAGGTGAGACATTCTAGACAGTAGGGTTATTTCCCTTTAGCCGCATGGTTGCAGAAGGAATCCACTCTGGATTTTTCATTCTGCCTCTATAGTACTTCATTTTGCCCAATGCTTTCCTTTTGCACGCAGTTGTATATGTTCTGCTCTCCCCATTTTATTATTTTAATTCGGTGTAATTTCATCCCCTTTTCGGGTGAATTAGTGCTTGGAGTGATTTTGAAGCTCTGCTTGCTTGAAAATTCACAAACTTTGGACTGTAGCTGACAAGCCGATCTCTCTGGGTACCTGTTGGCCAGCCTGCATAGTTTTCTCTGGAGCTCTGGGCAATCCTTGAAGTGGTCTCACCTTATGTTAATCAGGGGTCTAGCACAGGCTGTTTAGAGCTCTTAGGAGGCTTGGCGATGTCTTGCAGGGTGCTGGCTGCGTCATTGCGCCTCTGCCCATTCTGGTGCAAATTCGATGGTCTGCAAGGGTGGAGGTATAGTCAGACATTGGAGTCTGACAATTCAAAGATCAGCTTTGTAGCAGCATTCCCAACATTGAGGCAGTGATTATTCTCATCCAGCTACTGTGAGAGAGCTGAAAGCAGGCTGGCAGCACTTCTGACTTATCCTCTCAGGTCACAGTGAGTACACAGGCTGACAGCCCGTGAGAGACGTCGGGGGAGGTTTGAAAAGTGGGGTTTTGAAGGTTTCTGGAAAGTTTGAAAATATTGTGATTTTGGTGTGAATTTTGTGATGGTGGCCATCTTGAATTTTTAGCAATTTTATTTTCTAAAGCTCCCTGCTTCAAAACTGTAAATTTTGTCTGGAAACTTGCTGGAATGGAGTCCTTGAGCTCTCCTCTTGTGGATTCATGCCAGGATTGTGCAATTGTGCTTTTAGAGCGTTTTTGGCACAGTCGGGGGGGGGGGGGGGGCTGCAATGTCTAGCTTAGCCTCTTTTCTGATGAAGGAGGTGCCCAAACGCTTAGCTAGCTGGTGGAGCAGCTTTCATGCTTTGGGGGCTTGGCAAGGCTAGTAATTCCCTCTGTCAGGCTGCTGACTCGGCGCTGCTTCTGAGAGGCTCAGTTTAACCACCTTAGGGTGATCTATATCCTAGGAGCTGGACACCTTTTCACGATTTTTAGAAATTTTTGTGCTTTGGATTTCTGATCAGTGTTCTCCCCCTTCGCAATCTCAATATGCCTACACGGCGTCTATCAGTGGCGTTACTCCTTTGGCTACATCCTAGATTCTCCCTGCCACTTTGCTTGCACTGCCTGTCCCTGATCAGGGTGCATCCGATTGCGGATGATTTGCTTCTTGACCCCCCATCTTTACAGGTGCAGGGGATCAGGGACTGTGTGCTGGATCGTGGATCCCTCTGGGGTTTCAAGAGCCTGAAAATGCTTTCACGAGCCTGCACCTATTGGATTTTGCGTCTGCTAGACCTTCTTTCTGGTCAGTCTGCTCCATTCACTTCCTTTTTCTGGCTTTGTGGTGTATGCTTGTAGTTTACTTCCTTCCCCTGGTGCCCTGATGTGATCTGAATATTTCTAGAGATATGCCATTCTGGGATTTGCTGGCATGGGAATGTCAGCAACTTTTGGGTCAGCTCTGGGTGGATTTTTGGTGGCACAGGTGACAAAATGCACCTTTCTTCCCAAAGTGGGTGGTTTACTATTGGAAGTTATGCAGGACTACCATGTGGAGGTGGTCCTCAGGAAGCTCTTTGACGCAGCTGCTTTAGGCATTAAAGCTGCTTTGGCGATGTCTTGTGTCACACGCACCTGTCACGCTCAAAAGTACTCTCTGGAAAGTGAAGCAGTAGTTCTCGCTCCTCATGTTTTTTTGGCAGACACAGTTTCTATGCCAGATGCGTTGTATGCCCTTATGCGAGTTTGACTAAGGTATCAGAGTACTCTATCTCTGCTTGCTGCTGTTTTCACTTCCAAGGCTCCTTTGGTTTGAATGCCTTTTCAGGAGCTGTGATTGTTTGGCAATCTGGACGACTTCATGGATTCTAGCCTGGACTGTCGCTCTATGACTCTGCTTGATAGCAGACCTGATCCTCCTGGGGTTCTGGTCATTCTGATGTTGTGGCACCCATTGCTTCCAACCGTGTGCAAGTGAAACATTGCAGGTATTTTCTCGGGGCTACCACTGATGGAGTAATGACTATAAACGTTCCCAGCCTTCCGATTCCAGTGCTGCATCTCTTGATGCACAGGCATAATGGCATCAGGTTGAAGGATGCCCCGCTGTGGATTGGGGGATGGCTGGAAACATTTCTGCCTGTCTGGTTGTGCATTTCATCTGACCAGTGGGTCTTAGACATTCTTTGGTCAGTTACAAACTGGAATTTGCTTGATCTCTGACAGGTTGGTTAGTGGGCTCTGCTCAGATTGCCCGGACAAAGCGCTCAGGATTCCGGCAACCGTTCAGCACTTGCTGGATATTCATGCTTTGGAGCCAGTACCGCCCGACCTCTCGGGCTCAGGCAGATACTCCATATATTTTCTCATGCCAAAGAATGGCTCTGAAGAGTGGAGGCCTATTCTGGATCTTCAGCACATGACAGCAGCTCTCAAGATGCCACGATTCCAAATGGAGCCTGAGCGTTTGGTCATTGCAGCAGTGTCTCCAGGACAGTTTCTTGCCTCTCTGGATCTTACATAGACATGCTTGCACAATCCCATTTTTTTAGCCCACCGCAAAGTTTTGCAGTTTCATGTTTTGAAACAGCATTATCAGTTCTCGGCCCTGCCCTTTGGGCTGGCTTCAGCACCCCAGACCATCACTAAGTTGATTGTAGTGGTGGCGGCTTACCTATGGCAGATGGGTCTCCAGGTGCACCCTTATTTGGACGGCTGGCTGATCAGAACTCTCTCATTGGCTGAGGGATGCCACACGGAACGGGTGCTCCAGGTGCTGGAAGATCTGGGTTGGCTTGTCAGCTTTGGGGAAAAACAAACAAACAACCCAACAAAGACTAAAATGAACCAACTGACATTCACATACATTGCCACTTCATCCAGACCGCTAAGTTATCTATTGATATACACTAAAAACACCCAGAACAAGACCTTTTGGATGTGGGCCGGGTCAGCGAAGTGATGGACTGGACACCCAAACATCGCACTAGAGTTAGTGGGGTACCTTACAAGGCATTGCTGTGAACTTCACAAAAAGGGTGCCACATTAACATCTCACCACAACTTCCTTATTGGTCATGGTGAGCCCCCTAAAATACCCCCAGAACTTACTAGACCCACCTGTCTACCACCCCAATAGCCCTTATGGCTGCAGGTGCCACTTATATGGAAGTACAAAAGGATTTTGAGGAGTGCACATGTTTCACCATGAATGCAGTGATTAGAGTGGCTTATAGGCCTGGATCCTCCTCTCCATGGTTCACTAACCCACCCCCAAGACCACTTAAGCTACCTCTGTGCAGCTCTACTAAGCTTTCCTATGCCAGGCTGCCAGGTGCTGATGTTCTGGAGGCAGATGTGTATGTTTATATTATGATTTTTATGGTGTTTGGGGGGGGGGGGGGTCAGTGATTACTGGGGCAGTGTGTGTGGGGGTCTGTACTTTGTGTCTGCAGTGCTTATCTGGTCACTTTGGATACTTTTTTGCCACTTAGACCTGTTTTTACATGGCCTAAGTTACAACGTACAACTTCCGTCCAGGCAGCCTCGTTAAAGTTTCGGTTATACTTGCAGTAAGACTAAGTTTATCAGCCCACATCCCACCCAAATCCCGCCCTCACCACTCCTAAAACACCTCTTTTAGCTCTGGTTGTACAGCAACACTGATAAGGCCTAAGTTGTTTTTAGGTACATCTAAGACCCGTTTCGATTATTGGCACTTGGACGACTTGTCTTTTAGATCGTCCAAGTACCAATTTAGGTGGGTTTTTAGATGTATTTATTTTTTGATTATGAGCCCCATAATGCTTGTCTTCTAGTTTTGCAATCATTGATAAATGTATGTGAATTGATCATCCTGGCACAAAAGTACTTGAAGTTGTGACAGACGGAAACTGTTGCCTCCCTGGGAGAGGAGCAAAAAGGAAACTCTTTTGGGAAGTTAGATGCCTATAAATGACAATGTTGAAGTGGATAAGACAATCCTGGAAGGAAAAAGATCCCCCTGTCTCGCAGACAAATACCAGGACTTAACCATTGCAAAAAGGAAAACTCATAATGCTTGCCTTTTAGAAGTAGTAGGAGAAAAGGCAAGCATTGCACCCATGGAGAAAGGTGGTCTGAAAACTGTAACACCCTTTTCAATCAAGGTAACCTGCAGTTCTCAGTTCTCCAGCAACTAGGGAGGAGGGGATGTGGTTTGCAGATCATATACCAATAAATAGTACAACTCAGCAGAGAGAAGTCTAAGGAAGGCAGGATCCTAGAGAAAAAGTGGTACCTTTTCCATACATTGCCACCCTTTCTGTAAGGAAGTATTTCCTTGATTATTCCTGAAACTACTGCACTTTCATTTACCTATGTTGACTCATGTCAAAAGCTTTGCTTAAATCAGGGGTGTCCAATGTCGGTCCACGAGGGCCGCAGTCCAGTCGGATTTTCAGGATTTCCCCAATGAATATACATGAGGTCTATTTGCATGCACTGCTTTCATTGTATGTTAATAGATCTCATGCATATTCATTGGGGAAATCCTGAAAACCCGACTGGATTGCGGCCCTCGAGGACCGACATTGGACATCCCTGGCTTAAATCTAAATACACCACATCTAGGTGTCTCCATTGATCCAACTGTCTGGTTACCCAGTCAAAGAAATTAATTAGATTTGCCTACTGTGTAGTAGTAGGAGGAAGAGAAGAAAGGGCAGAGGACAAGGAAAGGAACCAGTAGAGTCAGTGCCTGAGACCTAGGGTACAGCACACGTCAGTAAGAGCACGGAAGCAAGCACTTGCTGGGACTCCAGTAATTATTCATACAGATAGCTATAAAACTACCTAACAAGCCAGAAAGCTTTATTTAAAAAAAAAACTCCTTTCTGCGTATACTGAAAACCTTTATAATGTTACCCATTTTTATTGCAACACCACAAAAAATCTTTCCATAAACTTGAGTTACATTCCACTACAGCAGGAATAATAGGACAATACTTTGATTCCAACAAATAGATATAGATATGGTCCACACACCATAGCATTCAACTTTTTCTCATTACACGTCTTAAATGTTTTCTCTCTGTTCAGATGAAAGGTGTTTAATAAGGCACAAGATTTTAATTCCAACCACTGTTTCTCTATTATATTAATTTATATTTGCCAGTGGTCCAACCTTTATAGAAAAGTTGTTTTAATGCTCACAGTGGGTCAGATTCTCAATACTAAAATCTGCCTTTAATGTGCTCACTAAACCGGTTCCAGCCAGTTTAGTGTGCATGTATTTTAGCGGCTGATTATTAAAATGACTTCACTGTGGTCTTCTCTGAGTTTTCTGGCAGTCTCCGACACTGGCATGCAAATGTAGTACAATGAGGTCATTACTATTAAAATGAGCACTCTGAGCGATTCTTTATAATCGCTGAATAATTCTCTAACCTCCTTGTGCCACATTTGCAGCCATAATTTGCCAACAGGTCTGAACTGTCATTGCCTTTCTGATCAGTGCCTGAGCGCTGATTGGCTCAGGCACCGACAGGAAAGTAAGGCTTGACAGCTCAGAAATTCTCCCCCCCATGCAAATTAAAATAAAAAACAAGCAAACCCCAAATCGAAGATTGGCAGGAGAGATGCCCACTCTCTTCTGCCACGTAGCGCAATCACCCAACACTGCTCATTCCCCCCCAATCCCACGGCAGTGGGAGAGATGCCCACTCCCTCTGGCCACTGAAGTCGAGCTCCTCCTCCCCAAGGCAGTGGGAGAGATGCTCACTCCTGCTGTTGAAGTCAAGCACCCCCCTCCATGGCAGTGGGAGAGATGTTCACTTCCTCCCGCGTCCAAGCAACGCCCCCAGACACCCCTCCCCCAGCAGTGGGAGAGATGCCCACTCCCGCTACAAAGCGACACCCCCGTGCCTACGACTATACCCCCCACTCCCTCCCCCTTACCTTATTTACGATGGTTGGCCAGCGGGAGTATCCCTCCAGCCAGCCATCATAAATAAGGTAAGGGGAGGGAGCAGGGGGTCATCGGGGGACATTGCTTGGCAGCGGGAGTGGGCATGGGCATATCTCCCTCAGCCGGGGGAGGGATGTCGGGGGGGGGGGGATGTTGCTTGATGATGAGAAGGGTGGGGGGGGGGTGCTTGACTTAGGCAGCAGCAGAGTGCTTGACTTCAGTGGTGGGAAGGAGTGGGCATCTCTCTTGCTGGAGTTGGGGGGGGGGGTTTGCTTGACTGGCAGTGGGAGGGAGTGGGCATCCCTCCTGTCAAACTTTGATTTGGGTTGTTTTTTCTTTGTCTAATTTTTTGCATTCTGCGCATATGCTCATCTCTATCAACAGTGTTGGGCACATGCAAATTTAGCAAATCTAGCAAATCTTCACTACTCTCCACCAACTTCATTTGAATGTGAGGTTTTTGGAGAATGACTCGCCTTTTTGAAATTGCTACAATAATGGCTGCGATAGCAACCCATCGGATTTTACTGTGAAGTTTTAAGAATCTAGCTCTGATATTTTATAAACTGCAGTACTGTAGGCTAGTCAATGTGTGTTGAGGTATGAAGTCACATTTCTTTAAAATAGTCTCAAATCATGTGTTTATTTTTCAAATAATCATAAAAGATAGTTTTGGCCTAAAAGATATAGTTTCTGTTCTAATCTCTTGTATAATTTTCTAATATTTTGTTGACTGAGTCGAGCCCTCCTGCTGGGATGAATCAGTATATAAAACTAAAGATTAGATTAGGTTATGAAAGCTGTTGTTAAATGTTCTTAGGGGGATGTTTTGAAAAGTGTTCTGCTTTCACAGTTTTAAGGTATTAAAATGTTCCAAGATAACTTGGTGTGTGTGATTTATGCAAACAGATTTAAATCATTTTCATTACCTTGTTGCAGTGAAAAGTTATGTAGGTTCACTGGTTATAAATACCAGAAAGAGTTCAAAAATATTTGTGAGCTTAGAAAGGAAGTAATCCCCTGGCAATTCCGAGAGTAGCAGTTCATCAAGGTTCTGAATTGACAGGAAATTAATTTATATTGGAGAAGGGCAAGCTGGGAGATGTAGTGAGCAAGCATTTAGAGTTTAATTGGACACCTGGAACAAATTTAGAAGGCTGCTGAAATGAAAAAAAGACAAATTGTGGAGGGAAAGGAAGAAGTAAAGGCAAAAGGGCTTAACTTCAGGAATGTTAGACCCTAAATTGAAGTAGGAGCTTGAAGGAAAGAATGTTGCCATGTAACAGATGTGTACTGGGTAATTAAGAAATAGTGTTTTGGAATCTGATGGAAGGACAGATTAAGCTACATGCATTGAAGTCAGAAGAGTCAAACTGGGAGCTGTAACTTTGTCTGAGGGAATGAAGCCTGGGTTAAGGTGTGCATAGGAAGCCTGTACATTGGCTGTGAAGATTATTGATTGGAAGCCTACAGTAAAGCAGCCACATAACTGATTAAAGTGGATAAGATAAAATCTGTATTATGGAGAGTTAAACATATGAAATGCTGTAAATTTGAAGTGCACTCTAAATTAAGGTGTGCAAGAAGGTAATCCTGTTCATTTATGGAAAAGAGAAAGACATTGCGGAGCTCCTGACCCAGAGAACTTTTCTAGAGTAGCTAGCCTGTGACACTACCTATTGGCAAAATTAATAATTAATACTGTTCTATTTTAAATTAATTTATGCTGTTGCCAATTTTTTTTCTGTGGGTTCTAGGGCCTGATTAATAGATCTGTACTGAGGTATGTTAGCAGAGCTATCAAGTTCTTGTTATCAGGATTAAATTTAAAATGTTGGAGAGGGAGGTTTCTAACCCAGAGACCATAGTACATAGTCCCTAAAGGAAGTGGAATCAGGCTCAGATATTTGGTACCTTTAAAAGTGGCACACTAGGCAGTTTCCTCTGCCATCAGTGCCTAAATGTGGACCAGCTTCTTATCCTTGTCCAGAATGTGTGGATTATTACCTTTTTGAAAATCTAATTATATGTGATTGCTGGTTATGATAACAAATGCAAAATTACAATAATTCATATTTGTATAGTAATGTAGTTAACACGGAGACCAGTACAGATCTCCAGTTTTGCTGATTAAAAATGGGAAATCCAGTGTATGTAAACACAAATTCTGTAATAAATACTAGAGAGTGAACTATTACTACTCTGGCTAAAACATGGTAAATGCAGGTTTACGGTCTGTATTCTCTCCAGGACCTTTTGAATGGTGACCACCTTGAATTTCCCTTGCGGAGGCGGGGTTTGAACCGGGTCCAGCCTGGGACCCTGGGGACTACAGGGCGAGTGCTCTGATCACCCAGCTGTCTGAAAATTGTATGCACAGTACTCCCTCAACCCCACATAGCTATTCCTTTGTTCTACCTGGATGGCTAGAATTTCTGGCAAGGACACTGTTGATGATACATTTAGAATAAGATTTCCTCAGCAACAGTAGCAGATGAATCCAGAGACTAGTGGGATAGTACACATCTACCAGCAGGTGGAGATAGAGAACTGATTAACAGGTCCTATTGGTTGGCACCCTCCCTGTATCCTCAGTATTCTCTATCTCCCAGCAGGTGATGGTTGCTGTTCCACGAGCTCATGGTTTCTGGCTGGATTTTGGTGTATTCTGCTGTTGAGAATTTTTCTCTTCAGACAGTTTGGGGTGTTTGGCTGAGCGGTGCCAACTTTGGGAGTCACACCTGGGCCCCCCCAGGTCCCTGCTCCACCCTCCTCTCCCCTGGATTGAGGGTTCTTTATGGTCCTTTGTGTTTTTCTTCTTTCCCATTTAAAAAAAAGAAAAAAAGAAAACAACCTAGTGCAGAGAGGCCACTGTGCTGTTACTGGAAAGAGCTTGGCTGTCTGTTCCAGTCTGCAGCTACCGGCATTAACAACGGTGAACTTCGGGGTGAGTGCTGTTTTTTTTCTGATCGTTGGTGTTATTGGTTCTGCCGGGTTAGTCGCGGGGGTTCTTTGCCACGTGGTGATCGGCGGTGGTATTTTCATGGCGGCTGAGGCAGTTAAAAGGTGTTCCCGCTGTGGGAAGTGGCGAACACCGTCAGGCCTATGTGCAGCGGGGTGTGCAGACGCTGTGTCGGCCATTTCCCATGCTGACGAAGGCGGCCCTGCGTTTCCCGCGCTCGTGGCTGCAGCCGTTCCGCTTCGTTGTACGTCGGCGGCTGCGCAGGCTGTCGGCGATTTTGCTTCATTGTCTTCTGCTGCGGGTCCGATTTCGAGGCAGGAGATGACCTTTTCCACCCAGGCCCATTCGACTCCGGTGGTTTTTTCTCCAGAGTTTGTGATGTTAATGCACAAGGCCTATTTAATGCAGTCCTCTCAGCCTGTTCAGCATCAGGCCAGTATGTTGGGCCAGGGGTCGGTCCTTCAGGCCAGTCGACCTTCTCTGGAGTCTCAAGTTGCTAAGAGGCGCAGGGTGACACCTGTGGACGGCGGTGACCTTTTCTCCGATGACGCTTTCTCTATCTCGTCCAGATTCGCTGGAAGACGGTGAGGTAGAAGATTTGGAGCTTGAGGATGCGCTGACGAGGGAGGTAGATAATCTTTCTGCGCTTCGGCTTTTTCATAGAGAGGAATTGCCTTCCTTTATTACCAAGGCGCTACAGGGCCTTAATATCTCTCAACGGGATGCGCAGGCGTCAGGTTCTGTTAATCCTCTTATGGCGGGCACGAAAAAGCCGACTAAAACGTTCCCGGTACACGAAGCGATGCTTGAGCTTATTTCTGCCCAGTGGGACACGCCTGAGGCTGGTCTCCGGGTGTCGAAGGCTATGCGCCAGTTGTATCCTGTCTCTCAGGATGAACTTGACAGGTTCAGGAACCCCAGGGTGGACGCTTTGGTGGCCGTGGTTACCAAGAAGACTACCTTGCTGGTCGAGGGAGGTATTGCCCTCAAAGACATACAGGATAGAAAGATTGAATCTTCCCTTAAGCTGTCCTTTGAGGTGGCAGCAGTTACCTTACAAGCGGCAGTGTTGTGTTACTATGCGGCATGGGCAAGGATTCAAGGTATGGCGGATAGGTGGATGGAGACCGGGGTGCTGGTACCATCTGACTTTCCAGATGTGGAAACGGGTCTGGCGTATATGGCGGATGCCCTCTATGATGATATTAGAGGTTTGGCGAAACAAATGGCGCTCTCGGTGGTTCCTTGTGGCTTCGTCACTGAGCGGCGGATGCGGCTTCCAAGCTTAGACTCGTGCGGCTTCCTTTTAAGGGTCATTTACTCTTCGGTGATGATTTGGAAAAATTGGTTAAGGATTTTGGGGATACCAAAATGCAAAGGTTGCCGGAAGATAAACCTAAGACACCTTTGAGGGCGTTGTCTGCCAGAAATCGTTTCCGTGATGTTAGGAGATATAGATCTGGGAAACCGTCCTTTCCACCATCTTCCAGTTCTTCCTATAATTCTAGGACTCAGTTTTCGCCTAAAAGTTCATTTCGTCCTTCAAAGCCCCAGCCTGCCCCACCAGCGCGAACCCTGGCCTTGCGTAATTCCCAATGACGGGAGGTCGGCTCCCTCCGTCGTGACCATTGGGGGGCGGCTGTCTTCCTTTCTGGCGGAGTGGGCCTGGATCACTTCAGATTGGTGGGTTTTGGTCATTATTCAAGATGGTTACAAGTTAGAAATTTCCTCTCCCGTCTCAGATTCTTTCTTGGTCTCCCCTTGTACGGGGGCTGCCAAGAGAGATTCGGTGCAGTGCAGTCTTCAAGTTCTTTTGGAGATTGGGGCAGTTATTCCTGTCCCTCCGGCGGAGAGGGGGCAGGGGAGGTATTCCATTTATTTCATTGTGCCCAAAAAGGGGTGTTCAGTCAGGCCTGTGTTGGATCTCTAGAGGGTCAATTGCTTTCTGTGGGTTAGGCATTTCCAGATGGAAACGGTGAGGTCGGTCATTGCGGCGGTTCAGCTGGGGGAATTTCTGATGGCGCTCGACCTCAAGGAGGCTTATCTGCACATCCCCATATGGCCACCGCATCAGAAGTATCTTCGCTTTGCAATCCTGAGTCAGCACTATCAGTTTCGAGCCATGCCATTTGGCCTAGCCACAGCTCCATGGACGTTCTCAAAGGTCATGGTTGTGGTGGCAGCTTTTCTTCGCCAGGAGGGAATTAGAGTACATCCTTACTTGTTGGCAACCCAGAGGGTGATTGCTCTTCTCCAATCCTTGGGATGGGTGATCAACTTTCCAAAGAGCTCTCTTACTCCGTCCCAGTCATTGGAACATCTGGGGGTGCTGTCCAACACGGAGGTGGGGAAAGTGTTTTTTCCCTGCGACCTGGGAGAGAAGTTACGCTTGCAGGTTCACCTGCTTCTACAGTCGCCTAGGCCGAGAGTGTGGGATTATGTGCAAGTTCTCGGCTCGATGGTGGCTACAATGGAAGTGGTGCCGTGGGCACGCTCTGACATGAGGCCGCTGCAACAGTCCCTTCTCTCTCGGTCCCCAGTATCTCATGATTACAATTCTCGTCTGCATTGGATGCCGCAGGCGTCACTCAGCATGTCTTGGTGGCTCAGCGATCTCAGTTTGTTCAAGGGCATGCCTCTGGTGACTCCGGATTGGATGGTGGTTACGACGGATGCCAGTCTGTTGGGCTGGGGAGCTCACAGCCTTCAGTCCACAGTGCAGGGAGTCTGGTCTCCGGAGGAGGCTCAGTGGCCCATCAATCTTCTGGAATTGAGAGCGACCAGGCTAGCCCTTCAAGCGTTCTTGCATATGATTCGGGGCCCTCCGACGAGGGTTTTTCGGACAGTGTCATGCCGGTGGCATATATCAACAGGCAGGGCGGTACCCGCAGTCCTCAGTTGGCGACAGAGGCGATGCTTCTCCTTCAATGGGCAGAACTTCATCTTCCTCTACTGTCGGCGGCTCACATTGCAGGTCAAGCCAACATTCAGGTGGACTTTCTCAGCAGAAATTTTCTAGATCCCGGAGAATGGGGACTCTCCGCTCAGGCGTTCCACCTCATTGTGTGATGGTGGGGTCTACCGGATATAGATCTCATGACCTCGTCCAAAAATGCAAAGCTTCCTCAGTTCTTCAGCAGACACAGGGAGCAGGGGTCAGAGGGGGTAGACGTGTTGGCTCTTGCTTGGCCTCCGGGTTGTCTCCCTTGATGTGTTTCCTCCTTGGCCGATGATAGGGTGTGTGTTGCATCGCATAACTTGCTATTCGGGTACGGTGATTTTGGTAGTTCCGGATTGGCCGCGTCGTCCTCGGTATGCGGACCTGGTACGTCTGTCGACGGGCGATCGGTTGCCCTTTCCGGTGACTCTGGATCACATCCCCATGGAAAATCCATCCTGCTTTGGTCTTACGGCCTGGCTCTTGAAAGGTCGCGTCTGAGATGTAGGGGTTATTCCGACCCAGTTATTTCCAATCTTCTTCAAGCAAAAAAGAGATCAACCTCTGCCTCATATGCTAGAGTCTGGAGGGTTTTCGATTCTTGGTGTGCTGCTCAGGGTCTGTCGCCCTTCCGGGCTTCGCTTTCTAACATTCTTTCCTTCCTTCAGGATGGAGTTGCCAAGGGATTGGCCTTTAATTCTCTTAAAGTTCAAGTGGCTGCTATTGCTTGTTACAGGGGCCGCGTGGTGCGTTCTTCCCTGGTGTCTCAAGCTGATGTGGTTCGATTTCTGAAAGAGGTGCATCATATTTGTCGTCCTATTAAAAAGATCTGTCCGGAATGGAGTCTTAAAGTAGTCCTTGGTGGGTTACAAAAGCCTCCCTTTGAGCCTTTGTCCAAAGCGACTTTAAAGGATGTGACGTTGAAAGCGGTTTTTTTTTGTCACGATGGCTTCAGCTTGGCGAGTGTCTGAGTTGCAGGCGTTTTCTTATAGAGATCCTTTTTTGCGTATTTCGGATTCGGGTGTGTCGGTGCAGACTGTTCCGTCGTTTCTTCCTAAAGTGGTCTCCACCTTTCATGTTAACCAGTCTTCCAACCTTCAGAAAAGAGGACTGGGGGGAGAAGTTCTCTTCTCTGTAGTTTTTAGATGTCTGTAGGATACTTCTACATTATTTTCAACTTACTAACGACTTTCGTCTTTCTGATCATCTCTTTGTGTGGTTCGCGGGCCGCAACAAGGGTATGGCAGCGTCTAAGGCTTCCATTGCTCGCTGGGTCAAGGAGACCATTGCTTCCACTTACTTAATGTCTGGTAAGCGGTTGCCCGACAAGCTTCATGCTCATTCCACTCGAGCGATGGCTACTTCTTGGGCGGAGTCCAGAGGTTTTTCTTTGGAGGAGATTTGTCACATGGCTACTTGGTCTTCTAAGAATACTTTTTCTAAGCATTATTGTTTGGATGTGGCGGTGCGTGCAGAGGCTGCTTTGGTGCGTCGGTTATTGCCGAGGCGACATTTGCTTCCCATCCTGATTGAGGATTGCTTTGCTACATTCCACTAGTTTCTGGATTCATCTGCTGCTGTTGCTGAGGAAGGAAAAATTATGTTCTTACCTGTTAATTTTCTTTCCTCTAGACGCAGCAGATGAATCCAGAGTCCTACACTTTCTGGCTCTTGGATCTCTGTTCGTATTTCGCTTTTTTTCCCCCGGTTTTGTTATTGTTGGTGGTAGTTCTCTCTATTATTACTTTTGCAATTTGTGTTTTTTACATGTTGAGAAAACCAAAAAAACTCTGTGGAGTGACGATGTTCCTAAATGGACTTTATTTGAAAGTATCAAAGTTCCAAAGGTACACTAAAATCATCCACATAAAATAATTCCATCCACATAAAAGTAAATCATCCACATAAGAGCCTTAAAGGACCTAGTCTGCTAGGGATACAGGACCCAACACGGTCCGCGTTTCGACAAAAAGTCTTCTTCAGGGGTCCCTGGGGGTCCTATAAAGGTGTGTACGTGGGAAACAATTGTGTGGTGAACCGGAAGTGAGACACTTGTTGGACATATGCTGATTCCGACTGCTTGGGCAAGGAGCGATACTGAGGATACAGGGAGGGTGCCAACCAATAGAACCACCTGTTAATCAGTTCTCTATCTCCACCTGCTGGTAGAGGTGTACTATCCCACTAGTCTCTAGATTTATCTGCTGCGTCTAGTGGAAAGAAAATTAACAGGTAAGAACATAATTTTTCCATTTATAGAATAAATCATTTTAGCCTTGCAGTTCAAGGTCAGCACTTCATTATTGTTTCATGGCCAGATAGTCTTTATTCCTTAATTTTTTTATTTGTCTCACTTTATAAACCTGAGAAATACTGTACCTGTATGGTAATTACAAAGTTTGTCTTTGGATATTTCAAACTACAATAAAAATTATGAACATTATTATTTTTTATGCTAATAAAAAAATGAGTTACATACAAACTGATTCAAAACTTATGAAAAGCAGTATATTGTGATTAAAATCAAACAACATTTAATTGGGCAACATTGTTTGATATGTTTCAGTCATGAAAATACCAAGATATAGGTTAATATATTTTTCTATACATGATCCTATAATCTTTTCAAGGCCCATAATGTAGAAGTAGAATGCTAAAATATCAACTCATGGTGGAACAGCTTGCAGAATTTGTTGGAGCAGTTGTCCCTTGTTTTTGATGGGTTATGTCTGGGCAATCTAGGGATACCTTTGTAATAGCCAGGGCTTTTTTTTCAGTCTGTTTATGTGGTACATGCCAGCCAAAAATGATCTTCCACTGGTGTAGCAAATTTCATGGGTGGCAAATCAAAGCACTGATTTAGAAGATGAGCAGTAGAATGGGTTACAGGAGTACATTCATAGTATGGGTAGGACAAACTTTAGTGAGAAATACAGACTTTACAGCATTTACAGTATAGACAAAGGGGTTTAGGTTACAGCATTTACAGTATAGACAAAGGGGTTTAGGTTACAGCATTTACAGTATAGATAAAGGGGTTTAGGTTACAGCATTTACAGTAAAAACATAACATACTTAAAATACAGACTTAGTAGGCATAGGGTGGATGAAAGTGTAGATATAACATGGAGGTAACATAGCTTTCCTAACAGGTGGGTGTGGTGGTCAGGAGTAAAGCTTTCTGTGCTCCTGCTTGGGCTGGCGCTGTTGTCTGAATGGCTGCAATCAAGTACAGATATTGGGGAGGAGGCAGCTCTGTAGATTAATATGAATATGGTTTTCCAGTCGTGGCCTATTGAGATGGAGTTTATATGTCTTAGGTTTAATTTGGATTTTGTGATGGCTGCCACCCTACCCCCTCTTTTTGTGGAGCATGCTTGGTAACCTTGAGGTGCACCCAAGGTGCACCCAAGGTGGCCCTGTCGTTGTCTTTGAGCCACATTTCAGTCACTAATAGGAGGTCCCATCTGTTGTCTGATATGGCATCTAGTAGGATGAGGTCTTTGCCGTTTACAGATGTTTGACATTGGTTTTCTTTAATGGTAGTTGATTAAGAGCAGAACAGATTTGGCTTTGTGAGGAGGTTCCTGTACCTGTCTTCTTTCTTTATTGTTGTACTGGCTGTCAACTGCTATGGTGCGAACTGAGGAGCAGAGTACAGAGCAAAGAAAGGGGAGGTGGATGTAAATATAAGAAATTTCAGGAACGATTGATATTTTTTTCAGGCAGCCTTATGGACTAGGGATTTATCTCATATATTCATATTCCCAAATTCATTTCAACAATTTTGACGTGCCTTAAAAAGTATCTTTTTAGGGAATTTTTCGGAACTTAGATATTGGATATTTATTTGTATTACTAGTCTTTGTGAACCGCATAGCACCTAATGATATTTGTAATATACAAGTGAGTTTTAGGTTATGTTATGATGTCTTCTACATAAATTTGTGAGTAGAGGTGAATAACTAGTGTGACCATACGGCTCCAGAAAAAAGGGGACGGATTGAGACATCCGGGTTTTACTTCCATTGAAAGCAACCAAGATGTCTCAATCTGTTCTCCTTACTTCCATTGCTTTCAATGGAAGTAAAACCCGGATGTCTCAATCCGTCCCCTTTTTTCTGGAGCCATATGGTCACACTATGAATAACCCACTGGTTCAAGACTCTTATGCCTTTCTACTAGAAAGGACATTATTGAGGTATGGGCTGTTTGTCAAGTAGTCAGTAGCTTAATGTATGCCTTTAATCTTTCCTGGCTGGATTATTGAAAAGCTCTTTGTCCAGATTATTCCTTGAATTGTAGTATGTGCAGGGTTCAACAGATAGTTAAGAGGAAATTCAGTAGTTATAGTGCTCATATAACTTCATATCTAGGGAGATAAGCTGCAACGATGCTGGTTTTACTCCACTGTGTTTCATAGTGAAAGCAAGTCAGAACTAGATCTTGGTCTTCACACAAGCATAAGAACATAAGAATAGCCTTACTGGGTCAGACCAATGGTCCATCTAACCCAGTACGCTGTCTTCGCGGAGATCAATCCAAGTCACAAGTACCTGGCAAAAACCGAAATAGTAGCAGCATTCCATTCTAGAAACATAGAAACATAGAAAGATGACAGCAGAAAAGGGCTATAGCCCATCAAGTCTGCCCACTCTACTGACCCATCCTCTTAAGTCTATGCCCTAAGTCTATGCCTATGAGTGGCTTTGCGAATGGTGTTTAGAGATGAACTTTGGATTCCTAGACCACGGAGAGGCGCTACAAGGACTACAGGGACCTGACGGACTACACCTAACAAAGAGAGGCAAGAAAGTTTTTGGACATCGACTAGCACACCTACTTCGGAAGGCTTTAAACTAGGTAAGTTGGGGGAGGGTTCATACATACATACCAGAGCAGCAAAGATCTGCCTTGGGGAAGCAAGTAAAACCCACACTTCTGAGCCTAAGGTAAGTGCCCATAGTATACACAAAAAAACAGGAGTCACACTAACGGGGATAGGCATCTCATCACAAATTTGGAGAGCAATGTATGTTAATGCACATAGCTTGGGCAACAAAATCCTGGAACTAGAAACAGAGATAAGGAATGCTGACCTTGACATAGTAGCGATATCCGAGACCTGGTTCACGGACTCGCATGGGTGGGATATGGTTATACCAGGCTACAATCTACTTCGTCGGGACAGAGAGGGCAAATTAGGAGGGGGGTAGCACTATACACTAAGGATAATATCAAAACTACCAGGATCACAGAGATTAGATACACAGGGGAATCACTTTGGGTAAACCTGGCCAGAGGGAATGAAAAATGCCTTTACCTCGGTGTGGTATACAGGCCTCCGAGACAACAGGAAGACAAAGACAAGGAATTGATTGAGGACATAGAGAACATCACTTTGCGTGGTGACACAGTACTGTTAGGGGACTTCAACATGCCAGATGCAGACTGGAACACCCTCTCCGCGACTACGAGTGGTAGCAGAAGAATATTAACCTCCATTAAGGGTACACAACTCAAACAAATGGTATTATCCCAGGACAAGCAGGCATGATATTCTCACATGTGGGTGACGTCATCTACGGAGCCCCGATACGGAAGCATTTTCAAGCAAACTTGATTGAAGATTTAAGTTTGCTCTGCTGCTCCACGCATGCGTGCCTTCCTGCTCCACTAGGGGGCGCATCCCCTCGTGGTCTCCAGTTCAAAATTTTCCGCTGAGCCTAGAAGTCGTGTTTTTTCAGGCTCTGCCCCAACTGCCTTCTAGCACCGCAAATTTTCTTGTTTTTCCTCGTTTAAGTCGCTGTGCGCGAAATTCTTCTTCTTCAACTTGATTCCTGCTTCGTTTTGACCAACCCGGAGGCTTCCGGGTCCCCGTGGCTGCGTGGCTACTTGAGCCGCGGCCACTTTCGATTCTATGTCCCGGCCTTTGACCGGCTTTAAAAAGTGCACCCGGTGCGAGCGGCTTCTTTCCATCACAGACCCGCATCGCCGGTGCATCCTTTGCCTGGGGGCCGCTCATCCAACCGACTCCTGCCCCCAGTGTGCTACTTTCCAGAATCGGGCCCTCCGTCGAAGGAAAGCCCGCATGGAGGATCTTTTCGCCCCAGACCAACCCTCTACCTCGGCCTTGAGGTCGGCCCCGGCCTCGGCCCCGGCCTTGACCTCGGCCCCGAATACCTCGGCATCGCCTCGAGACTCGACTCCGAAGTCCTCGGGACAACAGAAAGCCTTGGCTCCGGGTAAGTCCCCTCTTCAGGTTCTGTACCAGCAAAGAAACCAACCTCGGGGACACCGGCGACGCATGGCGGAAGTCCAATGCTTACAGCCCTGGCGAATCCCTCCAAGCCTTCGGGCCGTGCCTCCACACGGGAATACTCTGATACGAGGTCGCCCCCGGTGGAGTGCACCGAGGCAGGGGACATGCCTTCGATGCTGTCCGTGCCCGTCTTCCAGGACCTACTCCGAGCAATGATCTCGTCGGAGCTGTCCGCTGCAATGGCCCATCTACAACCGGCCTCAACCTCGACCTCGACCCCGCATGTGCCAGACCAGCCTGAGCCTCGCGTCGAGCCACCTCAGGGAAAAGTGCGCAAACTTCACCGCATCTCATCCTCCTCGGACTCCTCGCCGAGGCACCCGAGGCGCTCTCCCCCCACAGACCGCCACAGGGCAAAACGTCGTGCTAAACCGACAGAAACCTCGAACCGCCGTACCTCCAAGAAGGCCCGGGGTTCCCCCACTCTACGAGGCCGTTCCCCTACACCTCGTACGGGACCGTTCCCCTACACCTCGTACGGGACCGCTCAGGGTGGCGGAGTTATCACTCTCCAACCCGCGCATCCTCCGAACTCCCCCTCGGACCGGGGCTCCGGTCTGAGGTGCCAGGTTTTCACTGAGGGAGTCCGGGTCGAGGTCACCGATTCGACATCGATCGGTACCCCGAACCCCGGCATCGTCTACGAGGGGCTCCTCGAGACGTCGGAGATCCCCGACCCCGGAACACTTCCACAGTGCTTCCCCGGTCTCGGAACGTGGATCGGATCAGGAACCTCGATACTCGAGGGAAGCCTCCCCGTCCTTCTGCACCCGACGGATGTCTCGTTCACCGACCCCACACGGGGCCTCGGGAACATCCCGCCCATCCTTCACTCGCTTTATCCAGGACATGGGCCACGCTCTGGACTTAGACCTCCAGTCCGACTCCAGATACTCAAAAGAGTACCTAGCGGAGCTGGACATGCCATCACTGCCCAGAGAGTCCCTTCGTTTACCACCTAATCCGGTACTCCAACAGGCTTTCTTCAGGAACCTGGAGACCCCCCTATATGGTCACAGCCGTCCCCTCCAAAATGGAGGCCAAGTACCGTACGGTATCCTACCCGGGGTTTGAACAACCGCAGCTCTCCCACCAGTCGCTGCTGGTAGAATCATCCCTGAAAAAGGCTCACCCCTCCCGGGTCTTAGCCACGGTCCCCCCAGGTCGGGAAGGCCGAACCCTGGACAAGTTCGGCAGGAGACTATATCAAAATGCGATGATGGCTTCTAGGGTGCAAAGCTACACTTTCACCTTCACATCCTACCTCAAACACCTCATCGGACTACTGAGAGCCTTTGAGACTGACTTACCAGCCTCTCGCCAAGGAGCGTTTAGCCTGCTTGTAGAGTCCCTCTCCAACCTACGCCTCCATCTATTCCACGCGGCCTATGATGGCTTCGAACTCTCCTCCAGAGAGGCAGCCTTTGCTGTCGCCATGCGCCGACTAGCTTGGCTGCGCCTGGTCGACATGGACCCCAACTTACAAGACCGGTTGGCTAACCTCCCCTGCGTGGGAAAAGAGCTATTTGACGACACTATAGAGGCGGCTACAAAACACCTCTTTGAACACGAACGCTCATTTGCCTCCCTCGTCCGGCAAAAGCCAAAACCGCCTGCGTCCAGGCCGTTCAGGGCCCCTCCGCTCCGCTACCCGCAAAAATCCACTCCCGACTACTCCCGGCCTCCGCCAAGGCGTCCGCAAGCCCACCATCGGGCCCCACCCAAATCCCAACCACCTGCAACTACCAAACCATCCCCGTCCTTTTGACAGAGTCCCAGGCTCCCTGCCCATCGGGGGCCGCCTCAGAGCTTTTTACCCTCACTGGGAACAACTCACGTCGGACGCATGGGTCCTTGGCGTGATCTCATCAGGATACTCTCTCAACTTTCGAGCAATTCCTCCAGACAGCCCCCCAGGGAAGTGCCCTCCCAACCGCACGCTGCTACCCCTACTCCTCTCAGAAGCTCGAGATCTGCTTCGCCTGTGAGCAGTGGAGGAGGTTCCCCCCCGACCAACGGGGGAAGGGTTTCTACTCCCGTTACTTCCTGGTACCGAAGAAAACGGGAGACCTACGCCCAATATTAGACTTGAGACGACTCAACAAATTCTGGTACGGGAAAAATTTCGGATGCTTTCCCTACCGATCCTCTACCCCCTGATCGAAAAAGGCGATTGGCTCTGCTCCCTCGATCTGAAGGAGGCGTACACACATGTTCCAGTGCACCCCGCTCACCGCAAGTTCTTGCGTTTCCAAGTAGGGGACCTGCACCTACAATACCGAGTCCTCCCCTTCGGCCTAGCATCGTCACCCCGGGTCTTCATAAAGTGCCTCGTCGTGGTCGCAGCTGCCTTACGCTCCCAGGGTCTTCAGGTATTCCCCTACCTGGACGACTGGCTGATCAAAGCACCGTCCAGAGAAGGGGTTATCTCAGCGACCCAACAGACTGTTATCTACCTACAGAGTCTGGGGTTCGAGGTAAACTTCCCACAATCCCAACTGAGCCCCTCGCAGTCCCTGCAGTTCATCGGGGCCATGCTGGACACGGTTCGCCTCCGTTCCTTCCTCCCCCCTCCGCGTCTAGAGGCGTTAGTAAATCTGAGTCGAAGGATCTCACTGCTACCCTCGGTATCAGCTCGACAGATGATGATTCTACTAGGCCACATGGCCTCCACCGTCCACGTCACACCATTCGCCCGTCTCCACCTGAGAATCCCTCAATGGACCCTAGCCTCTCAATGGCGTCAAGATCGGGACTCGATCGATCGCCCCGTGACCAGTGTTCCCTCTAAGCGGGCGGGTGTTGTGAGCAAACTTTTTTCACTGTGAGCTAAAAATATCGGGCGCCAGCAAGTTATGAGCCAAATAAATATGTTGCTTTCTACCACAGAACTTCCTTACGTTTGTATGGAATCTATCCCCTTTCAACTTTAGAGAGTGCCCTCTCGTTCTCCCTGCCTTAGCTACTAAGTCTATTCCCTTCAGTACCTTGAATGTTTCTATCATGTCCCCTCTCAATCTCCTCTGCTCAAGGGAGAAGAGGCCCAGTTTCTCTAATCTTTCGCTGTACGGCAACTCCTCCAGCCCCTTAACCATTTTAGTTGCTCTTCTCTGGATCCTTTCGAGTAGTACCGTGTCCTTCTTAAAGTACCAGTGCTGGACGCAGTACTCCAGGTGAGGGCGTACCATGGCCCGGTACAGCAGCATGATAACCTTCTCTGTCTCTTCAGTCCAGCATCTGCCCCTTCCATTCACTGTCTGTCTTTCCCTGCCATCTCTCCTCCTGCCCCCCCCCACCCCCCAATTTGGTCTAGCATCCATCATCTTCCTTCTGTTCCCCTCATGGTCTGGCATCTCTATCCTTCCCTCCCCCCTGTGGTTTTTAGCATATCTCTCTTCTCATTTCCTCCACTCAGATCTGATCATTCTCTGCTCTCTCTTCCCTTTTCTTCTCTGGTCTTCCTTCTCTATTTTCTGCCTCCATCTAAATTAAATTCTTTCTTACTATTTAGTCCCGTTTCCCTCTTTTCACTGTGTCTACACACAGCTTGTCACCCCTTTCCCTCACCCCTCCATTATCTTACTATTTTCTTCCCCCTTTATTTATCTCCTCCTTCCATCCAGTATGTGTTCTTTCCCCACTTCCATTCAGCATCTGCTCTCCCTTCTCAACTGACATCCATCTGCCTTCTGCTCTCTCTCCCTTCTTCTCACTTCCATCATCTGTCCCCTTCTCTCTCTCTCTCATCTCCTCCATTCCATCATCTGCCCCTTCTCTCTCTCTCTCTCTCCCCCCCCCCCCCCCAACTTCCATCATCTGCCCCCCTTCCCCTCACCTTTGTGGGTCACTTTCTTTCCCCTGAGGGTGGCTCATGTCACAGGGGAAGCTTTGGCCGAGCAGAACCGCTTGATTGACAGTGGAACTTACTTGATTGATGTCGATGCTGGGGCCCGTTGCCGTTTGAAGGAAAAAAAAAAAAGGTGGAAAAAAGGAACCTGTAAAGGCGAGAGGAAGGGAAACCTCCAGGACAGCTGCTTTTTGCCCTCCTTCAGCGGCCCAAGAGTTCAGACCAGCAGCGGCAGCTCTGTATGCTTTTAACTGCCGGGACTCCTGCCTTCCACCGCGTTTGCCTCCTGCCTTGTCTCCGCACCTCCAGACCAGCAGCGGCAGCTGTGTATGCTTTTAACTTCGGCACAGAGCTGCCCCTAATCAATAGTTTAGCGCGGTTTCATAAGGCAGCCTCGGGGCCTTTGATAGCCGGCCCGCTTCGATGATGCGATGTGGGCCGGCCTAGCAAAGGCCCCGAGGCTGCCTTATGAAACCGCGCTAAACTATTGATTAGGGGCAGCTCTGTGCCGAAGTTAAAAGCATACACAGCTGCCGCTGCTGGTCTGGAGGTGCGGAGACAAGGCAGGAGGCAAACGCGGTGGAAGGCAGGAGTCCCGGCACAGCGACTGCAACAGGAAGTTGCAAGTCAGCTGACGCCGGCCTTTCGTTGCGGCGGGGACCGAATCCTTCGCGGACCGGCAAGATTTTGTTTGCGGACCGGCGGTTGAAGAACTGTGCTCTACACTGTGTGCGCTGTGACGAGAAACATGTGCGCTGCGAGGTAATATTTTGTGCGCGTGCGCACGTCAACGCAGCTTAGCGGGAACACTGCCCGTGACAGTGACTCCTTCCTTGCAACGATCGCTCCGCTGGTGGGCCGACTCTTCAAATCTTTCCAAAGGTTTGCTCTCCTCGCCCCCCCACACAACAAGGTACTCACCACGGACTCATCGGAGTACGCTTGGGGAGCCCATCTGGATGGCCTACGCACTCAAGGGATGTGGTCAGCAGAGGACCGTCGCTGCCACATCAACGTGCTAGAGCTTCGGGCCATCTATCTCGCAGCTGTAGCTTTTCAACATCTGCTCCACGACCGGGTGGTTCTCATCCGAACCGACAACCAGGTAGCAATGTACTGCGTAAACAAACAAGGGGGAACAGGGTCTTGGCCCCTCTGTCGGGAAGCCCTGCGCCTCTGGAAATGGGCAATCTCCAACAACACCTTCCTTCGAGCGGTGTACATACAAGGAGAACAAAACTGTCTGGCGGACAGACTCAGCCGCCTCCTCCAGCCACACGAGTGGTCACTGCACTCTCAGACCCTACGACAGGTGTTCGAACAGTGGGGGACTCCTCAAATAGATCTGTTCGCATCCCCCCACAATCACAAACTGCCTCTCTTCTGCTCCCGGATATACTCCCCGGACTGGCTCGAGGCCGACGCCTTCCTCCTCGACTGGGAGGGAAGGTTCCTGTACGCGTTTCCGCCGTTTCCCCTGATCGTGCGGACGCTTGTCCACCTGAAAACAGTACAAGCCACCCTGATCCTGATTGCTCCTCACTGGCCACGCCAGCCTTGGTTTTCCCTTCTACTTCAACTCAGTGTCAGAGATCCACTGCCTCTGCCTCGGTTTCCCTCTCTACTGTCACAGGGTCAGGGTTCGCTGTTACATCCCAATCTTCAATCTCTTCATCTGAATGCTTGGTTTCTTTCCCCCTGACTTCTCTCCCCGTGTCTCAATCAGTCAAGGAGATATTGGAGGCCTCTAGAAAGACCTCAACGAGAACCTGCTACTCCCAAAAGTGGACCAGATTCTCAACCTGGTGCTCCTCCCACAGACAGGACCCGGTGTCGGTCCCCGTCCCTCTGGTCCTTGACTATTTTCTTCAATTATCTCATTTCGGCCTAAAGACCAACTCCATTCGAGTACACCTCAGTGCGATTGCGGCCTTTCATCAGCCCCTGGAAGGGAAAGCCCTCTCGCTCCATCCCTTAGTCTCTCGCTTTATGAAGGGTCTTCTGAATGTCCACCCTCCTCTCAAACCCCCTCCGGTGGTTTGGGACCTCAACGTGGTTCTGGCTCAACTAATGAAACCTCCATTTGAGCCCCTAGACAAATGCCATCCAAAATTCCTCACTTGGAAGGTAATTTTCCTGCTTGTGCTCACTTCCGCTCAGCGGGTTAGTGAGTTACAGGCTCTGGTAGCGGACCCACCCTTCACGGTATTCCATCACGACAAGATGGTACTCCGCACCCATCCAAAGTTCTTGCCTAAAGTAGTGTCTGATTTTCACCTCAATCAGTCCATTGTCTTACCTGTGTTTTTTCCCAAGCCCCACTCTCACCCCGGAGAGATGGCGCTCCTTACTCTTGACTGTAAGAGAGCGTTGGCCTTCTACCTCCAACGCACTCAGCCACACCGGAAAGTCCCACAATTGTTTTTGTCCTTCGACCCAAACCGGTTAGGTCACCCAGTCTCCAAGCGCACCTTGTCCAACTGGTTGGCCGATTGCATCTCCTTCTGCTACGCTCAGGCTGGTCTCACACTGCATGGTCGAGTAATGGGACACAAGGTCCGAGCGATGGCAGCCTCCGTAGCGTTCCTCAGGTCCACACCTATTGAGGAAATCTGCAAGGCTGCCACGTGGTCTTCGGTTCATACTTTCACCTCCCACTACTGTCTGGACTCACTGTCCAGGAGCGATGGCCGGTTCGGCCAATCGGTTTTGCGAAATCTATTTGCTTAAATTGCCAACTTCCCTCCATCCCTTTTCAGTTAGCTTGGAGGTCACCCACATGTGAGAATATCATGCCTGCTTGTCCTGGGATAAAGCACAGTTACTTACCGTAACAGGTGTTATCCAGGGACAGCAGGCATATTTTCTCACAACCCGCCCACCTCCCAGAGGTTGGCTTCTTTGCTAGTTAAGTGAACTGGAGGCCACGAGGGGATGCGCCCCCTAGTGGAGCAGGAAGGCACGCATGCGTGGAGCAGCAGAGCAAACTTAAATCTTCAATCAAGTTTGCTTGAAAATGCTTCCGCATCGGGGCTCCGTAGATGACGTCACCCACATGTGAGAATATATGCCTGCTGTCCCTGGATAACACCTGTTACGGTAAGTAACTGTGCTTTAGAGCCCACCAGGGAAAAGGCAATACTGGACCTGGTACTCACAAATGGAGACAGTGTCTCGGAAGTATCAGTGGGAGACACGCTGGCTTCCAGTGACCACAACATGGTATGGCTCAACCTCAGGAAAGGCTTCTCTAAATCAATCACAGCAACGAGGGTCCTCAACTTTAGGGGCGCAGATTTCTACCACATGAGAGACTTTGTCCATCAGGAGCTGCAAAACCATGCAGAAACTGACAAATCGGAAACTATGTGGTCAGATCTAAAATTCATCCAGAACGAAGCATCTAGCCGCTATATAAATACAGTAAGCAAACGCCGGAGAAACAAAAAAACACAATGGTTCAGCAAGGAAATTTCAGACCTCATTAAAAAGAAAAAAGAAGCTTTTATCACCTACAAACATCTTGGGAAAAGGGAGGCAAAAGAAGACTATCTGGCCAGATCTAAGGCTGTCAAAAAGGCAGTCAGGGAAGCCAAACTTCGAACAGAGGAAGATCTAGCATGGAATATTAAAAAAGGGGACAAATCCTTCTTCAGGTACATTAGCGACAGGAAGACAAACAAAGATGGGATAGTACGCCTTAGGCAATCAGATGGAAACTACGCAGAATCGGATAATACCAAGGCAGAACTGCTAAACGAATACTTCTGCTCAGTATTCACCTGTGAAGCACCGGGAGCTGGTCCACAACTACAGATAAGGGACAGCCAAAATGACCTGTTTCATGATTACGAGTTTACACCCAGTAGCGTCTACCACGAACTTTCAAGACTCAAAGTAGACAAAGCCATGGGACCTGACAATCTACACCCCAGGGTACTCAGAGAGCTGAGTGAAGTTCTGGCTGAACCACTATCCGTGCTCTTCAATTTTTCCATGCGCACGGGAAAAGTACCCCTAGACTGGAAAACAGCTAACGTAATTCCACTCCACAAAAAGGGCTGCAGAACAGAGACAGAAAATTACAGACCGGTGAGTCTTACATCCATAGTGTGCAAACTCATGGAAACACTGATCAAACAGAAACTCGACAAAATTCTAGATGAAGAAAATTTACGTGATCCACACCAACACGGATTTACCAGGGGAAGGTCTTGCCAATCTAATCTGATTGACTTCTTTGACTGGGTGACCAGTCATCTGGATGCCGGGGAGTCCCTGGATGTGATATATTTGGACTTCAGCAAAGCTTTTGATAGCGTCCCACACCGCAGGCTGTTGAACAAACTAAAATCGATGGGATTAGGGGATACATTCACTACATGGGTAAAGGATTGGCTAGATGGTAGGCTTCAAAGGGTGATGGTAAACGGTACCCCCTCCAAAACGTCAGCAGTGACGAGTGGAGTACCTCAGGGCTCCGTCTTAGGGCCGATTCTATTCAATTTATTCATAGGAGATTTGACCCAAGGGCTTAGAGGAAAAGTATCACTGTTTGCCGACGCCGCCAAACTATGCAACATAGTAGGCAAAAGCAATGTTCCGGACTTTATGACGCAGGACCTACGGCATCTGGAACAGTGGTCATCAACTTGGCAGCTAGGCTTCAATGCTAAAAAATGTAAAGTAATGCACCTAGGCAAAAAAAATCCACACAGAACTTACACACTAAATGGTGAAACCTTGTCCAGGACCATGGTGGAACGTGATTTAGGAGTGATCATTAGCGATGATATGAAGGCTGCCAATCAGGTGGAGAAGGCTTCGTCTAGGGCAAGACAAATGATGGGCTGCATCCGTAAGGGTTTTGTCAGCAGAAAACCTGAAGTCATAATGCCACTATACAGATCCATGGTGAGACCTCATCTCGAGTATTGTGTTCAATTCTGGAGACCACACTATCGGAAAGATGTGTTGAGAATTGAGTCAGTTCAGCGAATGGCAACCAGGATGGTCTTGGGGCTCAGGGATCACACGTATGAAGAAAGGCTAAAAAAACTGCGGATGTACTCGCTGGAGGAGCGAAGAGAGAGGGGGGACATGATTGAGACCTTTAAGTATATCACGGGGCGTATAGAGGTGAAAGATGATATCTTTAGTCTTACAGGGCCCTCGGTAACCAGAGGACACTCGCTGAAAATCAGGGGAGGGAAATTTCAAGGTGATGCTAGGAAGTACTTCTTCACCGAAAGGGTGGTCGATCATTGGAACGAGTTGCCTCAGCAGGTGATTGAGGCCAACAGCGTGTCAGATTTTAAGAGAAAATGGGATATTCACGTGGGATCTATAGGGGAGTAAAAGTCAGGGAGTGGGTCATTGGTATGGGCAGACTCGATGGGCTATGGCCCTTTTCTGCCGTCAATTTCTATGTTTATCCAAGTTTCCAAGTTTATTAAATGTCTTGATTTATCGCCTATTCACATTTCTAGGCGATGTACAAATTGTTCAAAAAATTAATTAATATATCATTTACAATAAAAACAAACACAATAAAGGAAAATTAAACCTTAAATGGGATTTAACTGACAATACTAAAACATAAGGAAAGTTATTTAATTCGAAGGTTATATACAGTTATTATGTTTAAAAATTCAAGGGAAATACATTAGGAGGGGTAAACAATAAATTGAGAGAATTAATTTGATAACACAGAGAGATTTAGTCATTAATATACTTAATCATTAAATGCATCTGTAAATAAGAAACTTTTAAGATGAGCTTTAAATTTTCCTAAATTTTTTTCTAGTCTTAGGTAAAGTGGGAGGTTATTCCAGGACTGAGGGGCTGTTATAGAGAATATTGTGGTACGTCTTGTGTTAATGACTTTCAATGAGGGGATAGCTAAGAGATGTTGATCCTGTGATCTGAGAGATCTAGAGGAAGTATATGGTATTAATACTCTGTAGATAAAGGCTGGAGTTTTAGATTCTAAAGTTTTATGTGTAAGTAGGCATTGTTTGTAAATGATACGGTGTGCGACCGGAAGCCAATGTGCTTTCTTGAGTAAAGGTGACACATGGTCAAATTTTTTGGCATTATATATAATTTTAATGGAGGCGTTCTGTATTATCTGTAATCGTCTAAGCTCTTTTTGAGGCAAACCAATGAATAGGGAATTACAATAGTCAAGTTTAGAAATTACAAGAGAATGAAGTAGGATATTCAGAGATTGTGTACATAAAAATTTTGATATAGATCAAATCTGACGGAGTCTGTAAAAGGTTGACTTGACCACTTGACTTATATGATCATGAAAAGATAATTTGTTGTCAAATATTACTCCTAAGATCCTAATGTTTTTGGCCATTTGCAAAGGAATACCCTTAATAGAAATAGGAAAGGAAAGTGTTTCGTCTTCTTTCCATGTTTCTATGTTTCTAATGACCAATTCCTCAGCTCGACCCTTGTAGGGATCCCACAGAGGCATCCCATTTATTCTTAAAGTCTAGCACGCTGCTGGCTTCGATCACCTGCACTGGAAGCTTATTCCAATGGTCAGCCACTCTTTCCGTGAAGAAATACTTCCTGATGTCGCCATGAAATTTTCCGCCACTGAGTTTGAGCGAATGCCCTCTTGTGGCAGAGGGTCCTTTGAGAAAGAAGATATCATCTTCCACCTCGATACGTCCTGTGATGTATTTAAATGTCTTAATCATGTCTTCCCCTCTCCCTACGTTCCTCGAGAGTGTAGAGCTGCAATTTGTTCAGTCTCTCTTCGTACGAGAGACCCTTGAGCCCCGGGATCATCCTGGTGGCCATCCGCTGAACCGATTCGACTCTGAGTACATCTTTACGGTAATGTGGCCTCCAGAATTGCACACAGTATTCCAGATGAGATCTCACCATAGTTTTGTACAATGGCATTATGACTTCATGCTTCCGGCTGACGAAGCTTCTACTGATACAACCCATCATCATTAGATGAAGCCTTATCCACTTGATTGGCAGTTTTCATGTCTGCACTGATGATTACTCCTAAATCTCATTCTGCTGAAGTCCTAGTTATAGTTTCTCCTTTCAAGGTGTAAGTTCTGCATGGATTTCCGCTACCGAGGTGCATGACCTTACATTTCTTAGCGTTGAAGCTCAGCTGCCAGGTCGAGGACCATCTTTCCAATGTAAGCAGGTCCTGTGCCATACTATCCTGCAAATTGCATCCACTTACTGTATTCCATAGTTTGGCGTCATCAGCGAATAATGTTATCTTACCCTGAAGCCCCTGAGTCAGATCCCCTATGAATATGTTGAAAAGGAGTGGACCCAGGACTGAGCCCTGCGGTACTCCGCTGGTCACCTCCGATGTTTTAGAGAGGGTACCGTTAACCACCACCCTTTGAAGTCTGCCACTTAGCCAATCATTAACCCATGCAATTAGTGTCTCTCTTAACCCCATCAATTTCATTTTGCTCAACAGCCTGCAGTGAGGGACGCTGTCAAAAGCTTTGCTGAAGTCCAGGTACACCACTTCCATAGACTCTCCCAAGTCCAGTTTCCTTGTTACCCAGTCAAAGAAGCTGATGAGATTGGATTGGCAGGACCTACCCTTGGTGAATCCATGTTGACTGGGATCCCGTAGATTCCCTTCATTCAAGATCGTGTCTAATTTGCGTTTAATTAATGTTTCCATGAGTTTACACACTATTGATGTGAAACTCATCGATCTGTAATTCGCAGCCTCTGCCCTGAAACCCTTTTTGTGCAGAGGAATGACATTGGCTGTTTTCCAGTCCAAGGGTACACTCCCCATACTTAGGGAGAGATTGAAGAGCACTGCTAGCGGTTCCGCCAGGACATCACACAACTCTCTGAGCACTCTTGGGTGCAAATTGTCCGGTCCCATGGCTTTGTTCACCTTGAGTCTTGCCAGTTCGCTGTAAACGTCACCTGGTGTGAACTCAAAATTCTGAAACGGGTCTTCCGTGCTTGACTTTGCCATCAAATGTGGACCGTGTCCTGGTGCCTCGCAGGTGAAGACTGAGCAAAAGTATTCATTTAGTAGTTCGGCTTTATCGGAATCTGCTTCCACGTAATTCCCGTCCGGTTTGCTAAGGCGTACTATCCCGTCTGTGTTCTTTTTCCTATCACTACCGTCCCATTTCTGTCTCAACAGCAGACTATGGACTTTTCCTCCAGGAATTTGTCCAAACCTTTTTTAAAACCAGCTACATTAAATGCTCATACCACATTCCTTAAGAAGCTCTGGAAGCTACACTTCCCAGGA
Source organism: Geotrypetes seraphini (assembly GCF_902459505.1). Classification (NCBI taxonomy): domain Eukaryota; kingdom Metazoa; phylum Chordata; class Amphibia; order Gymnophiona; family Dermophiidae; genus Geotrypetes; species Geotrypetes seraphini. Next base: position 208,604,901 of record NC_047088.1, read on the forward strand.
GAAATATGTCAAATTGAGCCTGCCTAGTGGGTCAGTTTGAAGTGCTATGGATTGAAGTGTGAAGACCTGGTCGATGTCTGGATTGACTTCTATTTCTGGGATGGCTGCAGATACTTCAAAAGCAATGTTCAAAATATCTGGGTGCCATTGCTTAATGGTTAGTAGCTAGATTTAGGTTCTTCTTTAACTGAGTTCTGGAGGGAATTGGGATTTGTGGTCATTGGTGGATGATTGTTGCTATGATACTGGGAGAGAAAAAATAGCTCCCATCACTCCTCTCTCTTGGTCATAATTGAAAATGAAGGCTGCTCATGCTGTAGCATTTATGATGGAGCTGCTTCTCAACAGTAGATAATGAATGCCAAAGTTATCATCCATTTCTTCCAAGTTAAGTTTTAAAGCATGTTGTGTTTTGCTTTGTTTGTTCAGTTATCAGTATGAATGAAATAGTTTAGTTTTCTGAGATTGCATTGCATATGAGTATAATCACGTGTAACAGGAGACCAGGATCATAAGCTGTTTTAGTTGCTTTTGCAATAACATTCTGTAGTCCTTTGTGTGCTGTAAAAATCATGTATCATGGGTCTGTTAAACTACATGTGCCCAAGTCACAACTAGCAAATGTTAAATTGTTTTGCCAAATATTTTGGGAGCAATTATTTTCTGGTTAGTGATTTGTGTGTGTATGGTTTTAAATGGTTTGTGTTTATACTGAATTGATTTCATTTAGATATGGGCATGACTGGTTTTAATAATAAATTTTACTTCAGGATGCTACCATTACTTTATTCAGGCAGCCAGAACTCAAAGCATGATGACTGAAAGCTGTGTAACAGGCTCTTGGTTTAAAATTGACTAGTATAATTTTCCAGTTGCTGTGCTTGGGAATCTTTGTGACTAAGAGCTAAAAACATGTCTACTGTTTGGGATAACTAAAGTTATGAAAATTAAGCTGCTTCTGGGATTAAGTGCATGCACAGATGTGTGAATGTCCTGAAAAATAAACTTGCTTTCCTCATAACCATGAGTGAGTACAAACAGGATTCTGCTCAGTCCCCATAAGGACCTTGTTGAGTGGGGGACTTTTCCTTCCTATGCACCTTGGATTTGCGTTTTTGTGTGTGTGTCTGTCTCTGTGAGTGGGGTGTCCCAGGGGATATTTTGATTCCAGAGCTTAGCACAAATAGTTAAGAATCCCTGTAGGTAGAAGCAGGCCCTGCCCATTACTGAGAACCTCAGGAGTCTGGCCAGGGCCCTATTTTGGGGGCCAAGTGACGTGGGGGATCAGGATATCCTGGAGGTCCCGGTTATTTCAGAAGCAGTGGCAGTCCTGACTCTTTATGTCCTCTTGGACTCCCAGTCCCCCTTGGACACAGGTTTTCTCCTTGGAGGAGGAGGAAGAAGAGAGGTCTCAAGGTGATCTAGCTCTTTGATGAGATTACATAAACCCTTGAGATGCTCAAGACTCTTGCCATAAGAACATAAGAATTGCTATACTGGGACAGCCCAGTATCCTGTTTTCAACAGTGGCCAACTCAAGTACCCAGCTAGATCCCAAGTAGTAAAACAGATTTTATCCTGCTTATCCTAGGAATAAGCAGCAAATTTCTCCAAGCCATCTCAGTAATGGCCTATGGACTTCCCTTTTAGGAATTTATTCTAACCTTTTTTTAAACCCCACTAAGCTAACTGATTTTACCACATTCTCCAGCAACGAATTCCAGAATTTAATTGCACGTTGTATGAAGAAATATTTTCTCCTACTGCTTACTTGCTTCATCACATGCTCCTAGTATTTTTGGAAAGAGTAAACAAGTGATTCACATCTTCCCTTTCCATTCCACTCAATATTTTATAGACCTCTTATCACATCACTGCTGAGCCATCTCTTCTCCAAGCTGAAGAGCCATAGCAGCTTTAGCCTTTCCTCATAGGGAAGTGATCCTATCCTTTTTATCATTTTCGTTGCCTTTCTCTGTACCTTTTCTAATTTTGTTATCTTTTTCGAGATACAACCAGAATTGCACACAGTATTCGAGGTACGGCCGTACCATAGAGCGATACAAGGGTATCATAACATTTCCATCTTTGTTTTCCATTCCTTTCCTGATAATTCCTAACATTCTATTTGCTTTCTTAGCCACCCTCGCACATTGAGCTGAGGGTTTTAATGTATCCTTAACAATGACACCTAGATCCTTTTCCTGGGCAGTGGCTCATAACATAGAACCTTGCATCAAGTAGATATAGTTTGGGTTCCTCTTTCCCATATACATCACTTTGCACTTGCTCACATTAAACGTCATCTGCCATGGGCCTTTCTGAAGAGGATCCTCTCCTGGAAGGCCGCCTGGGACCCTTGAAACATTTCCTACTTTATAAGGTCCTCGCTTGCATGATGCTGGCAGAGTCAGAGACCCTGGATTGGGTCCTCAAGTTGGCCAGGGTTCTTGAGCACCTTTATACCCTTGCTCTTGAGGAGGTCGAGAAGTATTGGTCCTTCCCTGTGGTGGATGCATCAGTCACAGTGATCACCAAAGTAACTGTGGTGCCTATTTAAGGAACTCAGCCCTCCGAGAGCTCCATGAAAAGTGGGTGGAACAGTAGTTTTGCCTAGCCTTTTCTGTGGGAACTTCCATTGTTCAGGCTGTTGTTTATGGTGGCTATGTGGTGAGCTATACTGCTTTGGTGTATGCTATGGTCTTTTGCCTAGAGTCTGGGGCAGCCTTTCTGATTCAAGTCCTGGTACAACCTAGTTTGCCTTTCTTCCCTGTCAGTGGCCACTGTGGTGAAGGGGCAGTACTTGCTATGGCTCTGTCATTGAGTTGCAGATGCAGCCTCTAAGAAGCCTTTCAATCAACTGCTATTTAGAGCAATTGTGTAGCCACCAGAAAGGGGTTGGGGGGGAAGGCTTGCCCCTCCCCCCTCTTTGGGCTCAGGCCCCCCTCCAAACCTGCAGCACCCATTAAATGATTGGCGGGGATGCTAAAGCCCTTCCAGCCAACAGAATTCACTGTTGAGCTGTTCCCCCCCCCCCCCTCCTCTTGCTGCTGCTGCAGGAAACAGGAAGCTGGTGGTGTCCTCCAGAGGCCAGTGCCAGGATTCCTCGTGCATGCTCAGTTCAATCCCATTTATTTTGTGATCCTAAAGCAGGGCAGTTCCTTTCAACCCATCCTGGATCTAAAAGGAGTTGAATGTCTGTGAGTTGAACATTTTCAGAGGGAAACCTTAAAGCAGGCACCTTCTTTTCTTTATAGAATACTTGTGGAAGTGACAGAAAATGCACCTTTATTCAAGGTATACATAACTACACCAGCCATAGAGCTGATGTAAATGCATAAGCCTAGATTGTAAGAGCCCATTTGTATGATCAAATTATAATTTTTGTAGCCTATGGGGCCCATAATCAAAAAACATAAATGTCCAAAAAACATCCTAAATCAGCACTTCCTATCGCCAGGTCATCCAAGTGCCGATAATCAAAATCGTCATTTTATTTGTCTAGCAAGATATTCCAGCTTCTGTACATTCAGAGCACGAGATGGGCATGGTGGAAGCGTGTTATTGGTGTGCTTTAGGCAGTGTCAAGGGCGGGTTAGACATGGACGTCTTGCAGCAATAAATAATCAAATATTTTGCAAGACATCCTGGACGGAACTTATACATTTGGAACTAGACCTGATTTAGAAGGGTCTAAGTGCCACAGAGGTGCCCAAACTGACCAGATGACCACTGCATACATCAAGGTAAGACATCCCCACACTCGCCCAGTACTTACTGACCACCTTCCACCATATAAAAATGAGAACAAAAATGTACATACTTGTCTCTAAAACAGCAGCATCTCGTATGGGGCATCCTAGTAGAGCTGCACATAGGTGTCTTAAGTAGCCTAGTGGGTTGGCTAGTAAACCATAGAGAGGAGGAATCAGGCCTATAAGCCACTCCAACCACTACATTTATGGTGGAAAATGTGTGCCCTCCAAAATCCCCCAAAACCCTACTCTACTGCCATATAAAAAAAATTTCTAGATGTATGGGGTCTTTTGCTTTTAGAAAATGGGCATTTTCTTATTGCCGACTTTAGACATCCAGCATTATACATCCAAATCAGACTTAGACGTATGTTTTGAATATGCCCCTCTAGTTATATACGTAAATATGCGTATCCTAAGTTTATTATTGTTGTGTTTATCCCTCTTTCTTATTTAATTCTTTTTTTCTCCTTTAATTTTATTGTACACCCTTAGTATTATAATGAGCGGTATATCAAAACTTAAATAAGCTTGAAACTTGAAAACTGCTCATTGTGAATGTCTACCTACAAAGTACACACCATTACATCCCAGTGTGTTCTTACAGCACACTGCTTATCCAGAAACTGCTCATTTATGTACTTATGTGTTTATAACATGCATAAATGACTAGAAACCAACATTATAATTGGTAGACTTTATGAATACTACTTATAGTAAATTTGTACACTTTTGCCAATCTATGGTTGAGTGGGCTTTTATTTTTTTCAGGCACTGTTGATCCATTCTTGATTCTAACCACTTTATTTTCCTATTTAAAAGTGGGTACAAAATGTGTATGTATGTAATAGCATAAAATCAGACCTTGATTTAATTTGTTCTGGAAGAATGGCACCAGCTGTGAATCCTGTTGTTAAAACTGATTTTCATAAAGTAAGAATTTGTTTTATTCCGTAGGCTATATAAATTCTCTCATGATCATTTCTGCTTTTTAGATGTAGATTGTCTGCTTAATAGTGTATATTCCACCATGATATATGAAGGTGAAGCCAGATCAAAGAGTTCAGTCATACTTCAGCATTTTTTCCTTTACTGCCACATCTTGTTGCATATTTCAAAAGAATGCATCCTGTTCCCTGTCTGATAATCCTGGTATGTGGTAAATTAGTCATGTTTGAGCAAGCATATCATGTGCTTCTCTCATAATCAGCTTGCAGCTTAACACACATGCATTGACATTACATTATTAACTTACAATGATTATTGTTTATTGAGAGCTTTTATACTGCTACTAATGACTGGGGAGTCTACAATACAAGGAGCTACAATACATGAGCTTCTGTAGAGATGTTACCATACGTAGTTGCATAGAGCTTCTGTGAGGTGTTACAATGCATGGGTTCTATACTGAAATACAGGGAGCTCTGTGGTGGTGTTGAAATACAGAGATATTAATACCAGCATAATCCATCATCCTACTTATGTTACTGACACATTGACTATCCTACTTATGGGCCAAGGATACAAGTTAAATTCTACAGCAAGTGAAATATTGAATAACATTGTAAGGTCAAGTTGAAAGGGACTTCATAACCACTGATAAATTGGTCTAAACCAGGGGAGTCCAACTGCAGCCTTCACATAGTCAAGTTTTCCCTAATGGAGGCAGTGCATACAAATAATCTCAACTGATGTATTAAAATAGTCCAATGTTGTTTATGACGTCTATGTAATATACACCATCAATCCACAACAGCATATAATAAACTTCAAAGTGCCTAATTTCTAAGTAATCTTTTTTTTCCAGATAATACCTTTCTAAGTATCTCTATGGTCTTCAGTTCCAGCCAACCACCAGCCAAATTATTTGAAGGCTTGTTTCTCTTTCTAGCTTTTCAGGTGTTTCCTTATCTGGACGACTGGTTGATCAAGGCTTCATCGTCTCAGGAGGTGGCTCTGGCATTGACTCACTCCATTTCTTTCCTTCAAATCTTGGGCTTCAAAATCAATTTCTCAAAGTCTAACCTGCAGCCGACTCAACGTCTTCAGTTCATCGGGGCTATTCTGGATACTACCCTAACCGCTTTGCCTTCACCTCTGTCAGCAGATGTTTCAGCTTCAAACAATCTCTGCGAGATGCATGATGGTTCTCCTAGGCCACATGGCATCAACAGTTCATGTCACACCACTTGCCAGATTGCATCTACGCCCTCCTCAGTGGACCCTCACTTCTCAGTGGTCTCAAGTGACAGATCCGCTCTCACAGCATATCTCTGTCATCTCATTTCTTCTACAGTTGCTCCACTGGTGGATGACCTCCTTCAATCTATCCAGAGGTCTCCTTTTCCATCTTCTGCCTCATCACCAAGTACTCACGATAGATGCTTCAACTTACGCCTTGGGGGCGCACATGAGCAGTCTTCAGACGCAAGGTCATTGGACTTCCAAAGAATGCAAATTTCACATCAATTTGCTAGAGCTCAGAGCGATGTATTATGCACTGTAAGCTTTCCAACATCTTCTGAGCGATCAAGTCCTCCCTTTGCAAAGACAATCAAGTAGCAATGTACTACATAAACAATCAAGGAGGCACAGGCTCTCTTCCTCTTTGTCAAGAAGCGCAAAAGATTTGGCTTTGGGCAACCACCCGCAACCTTTTTCTGAGAGCAGTCTACATACAGGGCGAACAGAATTCCTTGGCAGACAACCTCAGCAAAATTCTTAAACCTCATGAATGGACACTCAATTCGACAACTCTTCAGTCCATCTTCACGCAGTAGGGCACTCCTCAAGTGGACTTATTTGCAGCTCCCCACAATCACAAATTGCCCCAGTTCTGCTCCAGGCTTTACTCGCCTCACCGACTGGAAGCAGATGCATTTCTTCTAGATTGGACGCACATGTTCCTCTATGCGTTTCCTCCCACTCCTCTCATCTTGAAAACTCTTTTCAAACTCAAACAGGAATCAGTCACTATGAAACTCATAGCTCCTCGGTGGCCCAGACAACATTGGTACTCCCTTCTACTTCAGCTCAGCACCAGGGATCCCATGCCTCTTCCAATATTTCCTTCTCTGCTTACACAGAATCAAGGAGCTCTTCTTCATCCCAACCTGCAATCGTTGAACCTGACAGCTTGGTATCTCTCAGGCTGACTTCATCACATCTTTCTCAGCCTGTACTCTGTATTATTGACGCTTCCAGAAAGCTGGCCACTCAACAGTGTTATCAACAAAAGTGGACTCGGGTTTTCTTCCTGGTGTCTCTGTCATCATCATGATCCAACTTCCTTGTCGGTGGAATTGGTCTTGGATTATCTCCTCCATCTGTCTGATTCTGGTCTCAAATCTACATCTATCAAAGTCCATCTCAGCGCTATTACAGCTTTTCACATACCAGTCGAGGATAAACCTCTAACTGCTCATCCATTGGTCTCCAGATTCATGAAAGGGCTTTTCAATGTTAAACCACTTCTCAAGCCTCCACCTGTTGTCTGGGACCTTAATGTGGTTCTTTCCAGGTTGATGAAGACACCATTTGAACCAATGGCAACAACTCATCTCAAGTTTCTCACCTGGAAAGTAGTTTTTCTCATCTCGCTCACTTCAGCCAGGAGGGTCAGTGAGTTGCAGGCAATGGTCGCAGATCCACCCTTCACAGCTTTTCACCATAATAAAGTGGTTCTACACATGCATTCTAAATTTCTTCCAAAAGTGGTTACGGAGTTTCATCTAAATCAGTCAATTGTTTTCCCAGTTTTTTTTCCCTAAGCCTCATTCTCATGTTGGAGAAACGGCGCTACACACTCTGGACTGTAAACGCGCTTTGGTCTATTACATTGACTGGACAAAGCTGCATAGAACATCTCCTCAACTTTTTGTCTCTTTTGATCCTAAATAAGTTGGGTCATCCTGTTACCAAAAGGATAATTTCCAACTGGTTGGCTGCCTGTATATCATTCTCCTACACTCAGACCGGGCTGCCCCTGGAGAGTCGTATCACTGCTCACAAAGTCTGAGCTATGGCAGCTTCTGTTGCTTTCCTCAGATCCACTCCTATTGAGAAAATCTGAAAGGCTGCCACCTGGTCCTCAGGTCATACATTCACTTCACATCAAGCAGCATCATGGGATAAAGACCTTGAACAATTGCTTGTGCCTACTACCTATGGTGAATTCAGGAAACGCCTAAAAATACATCTGTTCCTGAAATACTTAGGAAACCAACCTGTAAAATCTTAGTCCCTAGAACTATCAATCACTAAGTCTGTACTTTGTTTATTCCATTCAATCTGTAACATTTCTAATCATTGTAAATCGCATAGAACTTCATGGTCCTGCAGTATATAAATTGTTGTTACTTACCGTAACAGGTGTCATCCGGGGACAGCAGGCAGATAGTCTCACAACCCTCCCACATCCCCTGGTTGGCTTCTTAGCAGGCTTATCTTAACAAGGGACCGCGCTCCTACATTGGGCAGGAAGGCACTTGCGCATGCGCAGTGCAGGCTGATTGCAAACTTTCTAAATTTAAAGTTGCGATTCACTTTTCAAGTGTCCGTACCGGGGCTCCGTCGGTGACGTCATCATGTGTGAGAATATCTGCCTGCTGTCCCTGGATAACACCTGTTAATGGTAAGTAACTCTGCTTTCTCTTCCCTTTTAGTTTTTTCCTTTTTCTTTGTGCAGATTGTTCTTATGTATTTAAAAAACTTGTAATCTACCATTCTTTTGTTATATTTTGAATATAAGAATAGCCATACTGGGTTAGAACAATGGTCCATTTAGGCCAGTATCCTGTTTCCAACTGGCGCATTCAGGTCACCAGTACCTGGCAGAAATTCAGATAGTAGCAACATTCTGTGCAAGGGCAAGACTATGGACTTTTCCTTCAGAAATTTGTCCAAACCTTTTTTAAACCCAGCTACGTTAACTGCTGATAACATCCTCTGGTAACGAGTGCCAGAGCTTAACTGTTCATTTAGTGAAAAAATAGTTCAAAGGTATTTCTATGTAACTTTGAGTGTCCTCTAGTCTTTGTAATTTTTGAAAGAGGTTAAAAATTGATTCACTTTCATTCTGAGGAAAAAGTGTTATTAGTGATTTGCTGGAAAGATCAGTTCTTGGCCTAGTTTTTTTTAACATTTTTATAATTATTGCAAAAGGGATGTCTGGTAAAATTTGCCTCTTTGCAGATGATATCAGAATCTGTAGCATGGAACTGAAGATATCCTTAGTGGCAGGGATAATATGAGAACAAATCTAGTGAAACTTGAAGAAAGATCTAGAAATTGGCATTTAAAATTTAATGCTAAAAATACACGGTTGACAAAAACCCAAAGGAGGAATACTTATAGGCGATGAGTCCTTCCCTTGTTCTAAGGCTTCCTAACCACTTGGCATTATGTGGCATGTAAAAGAGCCAAGTTAATTTAATCATGTATTTTTAATGGCTATAACTAATGGGTATACTGGATGGACCATTCAGGTCTTTATCTGCCGATATTTACTATGGGCTCCTTTTCCAAAGGTTCGTTAGGGACTTAACACGCTGAATAGCGCGCGCTAGCCGCTACCGCCTCTTCTTGAGCAGGTGGTAATTTTTCAGGTAGCGCGCGCTATAGCGTGTGCTAAAAACGCTAGCACATCTTTGTAAAAGGAGCCCTATGCTAGAATGGTGTTGAGACTATCTTTAGGTGGTCAAGTGATGCTTGGGCGCATGGAGAGAGGAATGGCCACCTCTGTACATATAAGTGTAATGAAACCTCGTTTTAGAGTACCTTGTACAATTGTGGAGATCACATCTTCAAAAATATATAAATGAAATAGAGTTGGTCCAGAGGGTGGCTATAATGAAAACCACTGACCATTTTATGAAGTCAGTGGGGACAGACATAAAATCTCAATATATATATTTTTGAAGAAAGGAGAAAGGATATGTGATGGACACTTAAATACTTCTGTGGTTTTAAATTATAGTAGGTGGGCCTCTCAATTGAAAGGAAACTTTTGAACCATAGATGAAGGTGAAAGGGGATAGACTCTGGAGTAATATTTCTTTACAGAAGGGATGGTAGATATATAGAATGGCTCTCAGTGGAGATGATGGAGATGGCTGTATCTTAATTGAAGAAAGTGTGGATCGAGTGTAAAGGATCTCTGAGGGCAAGAAAAGAAAAGATAGTGGAGATTTAGTAGTAGTTGGTATAGGTGGGCGGATACAATTTAAAATACTGAAACTGATTTTTTAAAGCTTAAAATGGTGCAGTCCATCTATCTCTTGCAACCATGCTAAGAGTCTTTCCCAACATGAGCATTGTAGTCTGCAGTTAAGCAGATATTGACTGCTATCATTTCAGCAAATAAAAATAGAGGATTACAGCTGTTAAACTTTTGTGTTCCGGCAAACTTATAACTGAAGTTATAACTGTTTTAAAGTTGTTTTTTATTAAAAGTTTATTTAAACTATGTATTTCTTTTTGGTTTATGATTATGAATTGTGCATGTTTTACTGTACACTGCCTTGTACAGTGAATAGAGCGGTATAAAGTTTATAATATAAATAAAATTTAAATGTCTTTTATGAGCATTCATTTTCTTTGTTTCTCTTTCTATTTAATCAGTGTATGTGAGCAATTAATATTTATGATACCTAAAAACATAGGTAGGGCTTTTGTTCTTAGGTGGTGGTAAACTATATGTAGCCATTAAATTTTCATCTAATTAGGAGTTCTTTGGGGTACAAAAGTCATTGTTAATCAGCATTGTAATGCCACATGTACTACTGCTGGATACCTTTTTCTTTTGAATCAAATAATAGGAGCCAGCCATATGGATGCCGGTAGATGCTGAGTATATTCCTTGATTATGCCCAAGGATGGTTGATTTATAATTTTGAAAGATTGAAAGATTGATGAAATATTTGTTTGTGCCATTAGGTGTCTTTGGCACAGAATAGGCATATAAAGGTCTCCTTCTACAAAGCTGCAGTAGAGGTTTCTACCATGGGCCAGTGAGGTAAATGCTTCGATGCTCTTAGGAATTCTATAAGCATTGGAGCATTTACCTTGCTGGCTCACAGTAGAAACCTCTACCACAGCTTTGCAAAAGCCAGCAAAACTGATTTGAAGATAGAAGATGAACTGGGGTGTGGGGGCTAATTCTAGGGGAACACTTATTTCAAATTTTTTTTTTTTTTTTTGCATCGGAGTTTCTTATCAGTGTTTATCACTTAAAACCTGAAAATATGTTAATCTGAGGAAAAACATTTTAAACTATTTTTATGCTTTTAGTTTACATTGGAGATTTATCTTATAAAATTCTCTTCCACAATTTTTTTTGTGCATTAGTCATAGCTCTTTGTGACTTCAGTTCTGTTTTATTATACAGTAGAACAATATAAGCAAAATAAAATTTGTACGAATGTGTGTATATAGAACTTTCTTTGTCAACTGGACCTCATTCATAGAGGATTTTTCCTTAACTGTGCTTATAACTATGTTTTGCCATTTTTGACTGAAATTGTTCTGCCTTGCCATTTTTTGCCATCACTTTGTATAAATACGCTTTATTATGTATGTAAACTTGTAACTCATTTTGAGCTCTCCTGGGAGGATGGGATATAAAACCAAATAAATAAGCAAAAGATCCAATGAATTAATCTCACGATAGAGTAGCAGAATCATTTATAGTAGTTTGTGGTTTTAGTGATGAAATATTTTTGTGATGAGCCTTACCATTCAGAACTCAAACTGTACAGATTTTGATATGTTGTGGAAGATATGCTACTCACACTGAAGGAAATTTGCATTGAGGAATCTTTCCCTAAATTTAAGTCACTTTTACTTCCATCAAGCTTTTTAATATTCCTTTAGTCGTGTGACAGTCACGAAGTCAGAAACGGATGCTCCACTGCAGGATTGAAAAACCTGTGGAAATTAACCATTGGATATTGACTCAGTATGGACATAGCACCATGAATCAATGAAAGGTTTATGAGTGGATAAAAAGGATTAAAGCGGGAAGAACAGGTGTAACCGAAGAGGGTCATTCTGATCACCCATCAACATCGTGCACACAAGAGCACATTGACAGGGCGGATGCTTTGATTAGAGAAGACAGATGAATAATGGTGTCTCAGTTGGCTGCAAATTTGGATATCAGTTATGGATCTGCATTTGCCATACTGCATGATGACTTGTGATACAGGAAAGTCTGCGCACGATGGGTTCCTAAACAGCTTACTGATCTGCACATGCAACAGTGTGTGGAGGTTGCAACCCAGTTCCTGAGATGGTATGAAGAGTAAAGTATTCTGAAGAAAATTGTCACTGGTGAAGAGACATGGGTGCATCACTGCGACCCGGAGAACAAAAGACAAAGCATGATGAAGTAAAGGAAGCAGTGCTTACCTGGCTTTGGGAATAGCCCAAAAACGTTTATGCAGGAATGCAGAAGCTAGTTGAATGATACAATAAATGTGTCGTCTTGGATGGGGATAATGTAGAAAAGATATTTGTTCAGTTGCTTACAGTTACTTCTATTAAAGCCATTAAATATATTTTGCCTTTATTTTTTGATTTACCCTCATACATTGCTTAGATCCTATATTGGAATAATTGCTATAACATACACTAATAAACATTTTGTAACATTAACAAAAGGACACCCACTTTTAAGATATATTTGGGAAATGATTCTATTTCCCACTGATTGTTAAATAGTTTTCCAGGAGCTTTTTTTTCCCCACAAAACTTGAGAGATCCATTTCAAATGCTCCTGCCTGGCTTTTAAGATCATTCACGGCATCCTTCCTCCCTTAATCCCACTATCTTATAACTCCTCGAGTCCTGACTCTACTAGACCCGCCCAAAGGTATAAATTATCCTTCCCCTCTCTACATGGTATTCGCTATGCAGGCAAACTGGGAAAATCCCTTCTCTTCAGAATCACAGGTCTTTGGAACCACCTTACTACCCCGCTGCGGAACCTGGGCTCCCTCCAGTTATTCCGCAAGCAATTGAAAACCTGGCTTTTCACTAAAATGTAATTCTATCCCTCTTACTCTTCTCTTCTATATATAAGTTCATGTAAACCTTTTTTTTCCTTCTCTTCCTATATTTTAAGTTCTTGTAAACCGTGCCGAGCTCCACAACATCCGTGGAGATGATGCGGTATATAAACTTAAGGTTTAGTTTAGTTAGATTGAAATTAAAGCTTTTTCTATAGCTATTTCAGATGCTTCATCAAATTTGAAATGTGTGTTTAATGACAACCCAGGAAATCTTTTGTGCTGTTGTCTCCTTGAGCCTAGCCTTAAGCTCATGAAACTTTATTGGCCCTTTTTTTTTTTTTTGACTAGCATGTGTATTGATGCAGGATTCATCTTTTATACTATAACAGTAATGGTAAACTCTGGACCTAAAGTATCATAGACAGGCCCTCTACAGTATTTAAGGATTTCAACAATGAATATATATTTGAATGTATTCCATTAAGCAGGGAATCTTGTATACTTTGTCTATCTTCAACTCTGCTTTGAGGATCATAGGGCTCCTTTTACTAAGCTGCGATAGTGGTTTTAGTGCGCGCTGAATTGCCGCATGTGCTAGATGCTAATGCCAGCATTGAGCTGGTGTTAGTTCTAGCTGCGTAGTGCGGGTTTAGCGCAAGCGGCAATTCAGCACGCGCTAAAAACACTAGCGCACCTTAGTAAAAGGAGCCCATAGTTTTAGGCATCCTTGGAATAATGACTTTTCTGATGGATGGATGTCTTGTGCCATTTTTCTGATGGGTAAGGGGGATTGGGACTTGTATACACTTTTTTTTTCTGTGTGGTTTACAATCAAAGTGGTTTACATATTTTAGACGGGTACTTATTTTGTACCTGGGGTAATGAAGTTACATGACTTTCCCAGAGTCACAAGGAGCTGCAGTGATAATCAAACTCATAACCTCAGGGTGCTGTGGCAGCTGCTCTAACCACTCCTCCACTTGATATTATGAATATTTCATGTGTACCTATGCTTAAAATGTGTTTTTTTAGTAAACTCCCCCCTCCATATTCATGGGGATTAGGGGCACAACCCCCTCACAAATAAGAACAATTTGTGAATAATTTTATGGAAGACTGAACTAGAGAATGACACGGTGGTTGTTACCCGTAGCTAGCTGCGGGTAACCTGCCAAAACGGTAACAAAAAAAAAAAGGTCACCGTGAGTTCGGGGACAAGGCCATTCACTGCCCCGTGGAGCGATGAATGGTAGCATGGGGCGGTGAACAAGTAGGGTTTGCGCGGTGAACGAGGGTTCGATCCGGCAGCCCACTCTCTCCCGCTGTCCGTCCATGCATCTCCCTCCCTCCTTTTCCCTTACCTTTTCTTCTTGAAACAAGAAGAAAAGGTAAGGGAAAAGGAGGGAGGGAGGGAAATGCACAGTTGGCCAGTGGGAGGGAGCTGCTGGACTGCGTGAAGGGTGCTGGGGATGGGGGATGGAGAGGAGAAGACGCTGAAGACGGGGACGGTGACAGGGCGGTGAAAGAGACAGCGGGGACGGTGACAGGGCGGTGAAGGGGACGGCAGAGACAGGGATGGGGCAGTGAAAGGACCAGCGGGGACGGGGCGGTGCAGAGGATGGTGGGACGGTGACGGGGACAGAATTTTTCCCCTTGTCATTCTCTACTCTGAACCACCCTGGCCTCCCTTCTGCCTTCTGGACCTCTCCACACCTTATTTTAAAGCCTGATGTTCCAGCAGTGAAGTGGGACAGGAGTGATCTTCCTATGCTCCTGCTCCATGCAGAGTCATGGGAAAAAAAAAAAAAAACCACCAGGTTTTAAAAGTAAGGTGTGGAGAGGTCTGGGAGGTGGGGTGGTTTAGAGACTCTCAAAAACCCAAATTTGCTAATTCTAAACCTGAAAATATGGAGGAGGGAGTGCAATTCTCCCTTTATAACCTGGAGAGAAACCAGACAAATCCATGTAATAATATAGTATTCTCTGTTCATGTTCTATAAACTGTACTTTTCTTGACAGCTTTGAAATTAGGCATGGCCACCCTACTTTTCAACCAGACTATACATGAATTTCTATATATGAATATTAAGTGCCATGATATTTTTCCTGCTAACCAATGTAATCTCCAATTAAGCTCTCAGTAATCTTGGAATATCTGTATATGTATCATTGAATTACTTCTTTAGTTAATAAATTTTACTTGACCTCTGAATACAATTGCAATGTAAGACTGTTGTTTGGATTATATGACTATCTATATTTAAAATGTAGTACTTTTAGTGTGGTCTGTTTAGTATAAGTAAGCAGTGCTGTGGCAATAGTCTCAAATCCCTTCCTTCTAAAGCTGATCCTTCATTATTTATACATGTTGTTTACTATTAATTACTTACAGGCATTTAAAGGCTAGAGCCAAAACTGACGTCTTTGAGAACTGGAAGAAGTACATTTTGGCATTCTGATTCATATTGAAATATATCCAAGTTGACTCTTTTTTTTAGCAGTTTTATTTGAAAAAATGTACACTTGTAAATAATACACATAGTTGGTCCTCTGAGCCAAGTACCTCTTTTTAGCGAAAGACAGAAGTGAGAAAATCCATAATGATTGTTAAATCATTTTATTTTCTCAGATTTGAACATTAGTATATTAGGAAATGCTAATGAATTTCACATGGACTAACTATTGAAGGACTATGTTTCTGATGTAAAGGAAATCATGGATCTTGTATGTAGCTGTGTTACCATTTGACTGGTTGAACATTGATGTTGATGATAGTGCTTTCATTTCTGAAGTTTTTAATGGATACAAGTTTCATTTTTTACTTTCATGGGCATAAATGAGATGGGCAATGTCAAGAATTACTAACCAGTAGCTTCAATCCCACTTCATGGGATTATTAGAAAAAGTGGAATAACAAAAATAAACCTAAACACTAAATCAGTTAGCACATCTTTGTAAAAGGACCCCTAAGATCAGGGGTCTCAAAGTCCCTCCTTGAGGGCCGCAATCCATTCGGGTTTTCAAGATTTCCCCAATGAATATGCATGAGATCTATGTGCATACACTGCTTTCAATGCATATTCATTGGGGAAATCCAGAAAACTTGACTAGATTGTGGCCCTCAAGGAGGGACTTTGAGACCCCTGCCTTAGATAGATGTTAAGCTCTCAAGAGCAGATGTCAGTGTCAGAGAATACTTTAGTTTATAATGGTAATTGTAATTTTAAGCAGTTTAAATTCCAGTGTTTTCAAATGAATCAGAATATAGATGTCCAGAAAATTAAGCAAAGCAAGTTCAGAGGTTTTAACATTAGACATGTACAATAAAATATTAGAGTACAGAGACACTGTATGTGAAAAATTTGAAAGTGTTATATCTTGAAATTTTATGTTGAATCAGATGAGGTAAAAGCTCTAGATCAGGGGTCTCAAAGTCCCTCCTTGAGGGCCGCAGTCCAGTCTGGTTTTCAGGATTTCCCCAATGAATATGCATGAAATCTATGTGCATGCACTGCTTTCAATGGATATTCATTGGGGAAATCCTGAAAACCCGACCGGATTGCGGCACTCAAGAAGGGACTTTGAGATTCCTGCTCTAGATCTAATCTGAAGGGTACTAGGGACAGCCCTTGTGTTCAGATTTGTGAGGAGAATTAGCCCCATGAATGGCAACAATATTGGGGGAAAAATGGCAATAAAACTTACTAGCAAAAAGAAAAAAATTCCATCACATCTCTCTAGACTGGAACATATGTGGTATTATGCACTCCTACCAGCAGATGGAGACTGAGAATTAATGAGCTTCCAATAACCTACGAGTGGGCTGTGCAGTCCTCTGGAAGCCAGTCGGTTCTCACTCAGCAGATGGTAGATGTGGTAAGACTGCAGTCTCCTAAGGCATTGTTTGGAGTTTTAAGGGGGGGGGTAGGATTTTTTTCTCCCTTCTTCCTTTTTATGGGTAAAGAACTACCTTTCTTTGCCTTTTATTTTGCTTTCTAGCTGCTGGCTGAGGCCTATGGGGGTCCCTGTTGCTCAGGTAATGTTAAATCCAGGAAGCTGGGTTCCTCCCCCCCCCATTCCCCCTCCTTGTTTCCCTTTGGAGAAGTTCTCAGTATTAAATATCAAGAAGAGAATAAAAGATAATAAAACAAAAGGCCTTGACTAGTTAGCTCTGCTATGCTATAAACATCTAGCCTAAAGGGCATTCGATCTTCCTCTTGTGCCTTCCCTATGCATCATTAGGGACATAATTCAAGCTCGGTGGAAGTCCTCAGATGTTTCCTTCCGGATAGCGAAGTCCATATCTCAACTTTACCCTATTCTGGAACAGGACAGGGAGCCATTAAAGCAATGTCTGTCCTCGAGGGTCACAATCCAGTTGAATTTTCAGGAGCCATTAAAGCAATGTTTGTCCTTGAGGGTCACAATCCAGTTGAATTTTCAGGATTTCCCCAATGAATTTGTGTGAGATTTATTTGCATGCACTGCTTCCATTGTATGCAAATAGATTTTGTGTATATTCATTTGGGAAATCCTGAAAACCTGACCTGGTGAGGGTCGAGGTTGGATGCTCCTGCATCAAAGTCTTGTATAGTGGATGCAGTAGTGTCAGCTGTCACAAAGAGGAATACTGTTCCAGTCGATGGGGGGACAATCCTTCGAGATCCACAAGATCACAGGCTTGAGGCCCTCCTAAGGCAGAATTTTGATGTGGTGGTGCTAACAGTGTAGGCTGCTGTGTGTAGCGGCTTAATGGTCAAGGCCTGTGTTTGTTGGGCCAAAAGGATTCTGGATAGAGATCCTGATTGGAACCCGGTAGATTAGGAAGTGGCTAAATTGGAGATGGGAGTCTTCCTTTCTCACGGATGCTCTTTATGACCTGCTCCGTACTGCTTCTAAGTCCATGGCCCTCAGTGTGGCTCCAAGGTAAGTTAGTGGATGTTGCATCTAAGGCTAAGCCAAGCAAATTTCATTTTTGTGATTCCCTCCTCTTTGGAGAAGAATTGGACAAACTAGTTGAGTCTAAGTGAGTTTAAAGTCCCTCAGCTTCCAGAGAACAGGCCTAAGTTGGTAGGTCATGGTGTTCCAAATGGAGGTCATTTTCAAGAAGCTAGAAGATACAGACTAGACAGAGATCTGGACCACAGTGTAGCAGGTTTTTTCAGAGGTCCAGTCCTTTCAGGGTGGTCTACAGGGTGGCCAGGATTTGGGTCCCTCCTCATCTGCCCAAGATCATGCTGGTCAATGAAAGTATGCGAGGCCACCCTCTGATTCCAGTGGGAACAAGGTTGAGAGATTTCTGTCAAGGATAGACCTACATTACCTCGGACCAATGGATGCTAGAGGTGGTTCAAGAGTGCTATGCTTGTGAGTTTGCATGGAGCCTTAGAGGACATCAAGCCTGTGATCTTGTGGATCTTGCGGGATGCCTTCATGGCATCTCTTTGTTTTTGCTGGAAGGTACGAGTGGTTCGGCTTTGGTGTCATTACATTGCTTTACAGGCAGTGGTTCCAGAGTGATGGAACTCTTGCATTTGTTGGGCTGGGTAGTCAACCTAGCTAAGAGTTATTTTCAGCTGTAACAGACTCTGGAGTGTTTGAGGGTGCTGTTCGATATCAAAAGGATAGGTTTTATATTATTTTTTTTACCACAGCCAAGAGTTTGCAAGCTGCAGTACTGGATCATAACTTTGCTTCGGTCATGTAGTCCTCAAGTTCGAGAATTTCTGCAAATGCTTCCCTGGAGGTGGTACAATGGGCCAGAGCAAACATGAGGCCTTTTCAGGCGGCTGTTCTTGCCAGGTGGTTCCTGCATTTTCAGGACTTGGAGGTTTGTCTTTTCCTCAGGATCCTGGCCCATCACAGTCTTCGTTGGTGGAGAGTCATCTGGTGAGGAGCATAGAACTCGATCTGCCCTGGTGGACCTTAGTCTCCACGAATGCCAGTCTTTCTAGTTAGGTGGCCCATTGACGATCAGGTAGCTCAAGGTCGCTGGTTGGAAGAGGAGGTCGGTTTGTCAATCAGTGTCTTGGAAACCAGAGCGATTTAGCTGGCCTTGCCTTCAGAAGCACCCTTTGTGGCAAGGCAGTCCACATGCTGTCACAGTGCCATGACTATGGTCTATGTGTGTGTGGGGGGGTGGGGGGGGGCAAAGAGTCTCACAGTAGTTGGGAGGTGGCCCTGCAGATGGATTTGGTGGACAATGCATAGGTAGATTATCTCAGCAGGAATCTCCTGCTATTTGATGACTGGCTTCCAGGAGACTGCATAGCCCACTTATAGGTAATTAGAAGCTCAGTAGATCTCGTTCTCTATCTGCTGGTACGAGTGCATAATACCCCATCTGTGCCGGACTAGAGGGACAAAAGGGTAAGTAACAAATTAGCAGGTAAGATCTAATTTCCCCATTCTTGGAAGCCAGAAAGTTACTTAACTAAGCTCCTAGTTTGCTCTCTTCCACAAATACTCTTTCTTACAATTTTAGAAATACCAAAAATAATTCAGAGGCCAAAATAATCATTATCCCAGGACAAGCAGGCATGATATTCTCACATGTGGGGTGACGTCATCTACGGAGCCCCGATGTGGAAGCATTTTCAAGCAAACTTGATTGAAGATTTAAGTTTGCTCTGCTGCTCCACGCATGCGTGCCTTCCTGCTCCACTAGGGGGCGCATCCCCTCGTGGTCTCCAGTTCAAAATTTTCCGCTGAGCCTAGAAGTCGTGTTTTTTTCAGGCTCTGCCACAACTGCCTTCTAGCACCGCAATTTTTTTCTTATTTTTCTCGATTAAGTCGCTGTGCGCGAATTTTTTCTTGTTTCAACTTGTTCCTGCTTCATTTTGACCGAACCGGAGGCTTCCGGGTCCCCGTGGCCGCGTGGCTACTCGAGCCGCGGCCACTTTCGATTCTATATCCCGGCCTTTGACCGGCTTTAAAAAGTGCACCCGGTGTGAGCGGCTTCTTTCCCTCACAGACTCGCATCGCCGGTGCATCCTCTGCCTGGGGGCCGCTCATCCAACCGACTCCTGCCCCCAGTGCGCTACTTTCCAGAACTGGGCCCTTCGCCGAAGAAAAGCCCGCATGGCGGATCTCTTCGCCGCTGACCAACCCTCTACCTCGGCCTCGAGGTCGCCGAATACATCGGCATCGCCTCGAGACTCGAATCCGAAGCCCTTGGGACAACAGAAAGCCTCGGCTCCGGGTAAGTCCCCTCTTCAGGTCCCGTAACAGCGAAGAAGCCAGCCTCGGGGACACCGGCAACGCATGGCGGAAGTCCCATGCTTACAGCCCCGGCCAAGTCCTCCAAGCCTTCGGGCCGTGCCTCCACCACACGGGAATACTCTGATACGAGGTCGCCCCCGGTGGAGCGCACCGAGGCAGTGGACATGCCCTCGATGCTGTCCGTGCCCATTTTCCAGGACCTACTCCGAGCGATGATCTCATCGGAGCTGTCCGCTGCAATGGCCCACCTACAACCGGCCTCGACCTCGACCCCGCATGTGCAAGACCAGCCTGAGCCTCGCGTCGAGCCTCCTCGAGGAAAAGCGCGCAAGCTTCGCCGCATCCCATCCTCCTTGGACTCCTCGCCGAGACACCCGAGGCGCTCTCCCTCCACAGACCGCCGCGGGGCAAAACGTCGTGCTAAAACGACAGAAACCTCGAACCGCCGTACCTCCAAGAAGGCCCGGGGTTCCCCCACTCTATGAGGCCGTTCACCTACACCTCGTACGGGACCGCTCAGGGTAACGGAGCTATCACTCTCCAACCCGCGCATCCTCCGAACTCCCCCTCGGACCGGGGCTCCGATCCGAGGCTTTGGGCTTTCACTGAGGGAGTCCGGGTCGAGGTCACCGATTCGACATCGATCGGTACCCCGAACCCCGGCATCGTCTACGAGGGGCTCCTCGAGACGTCGGAGATCCACGACCCCGGAACACTTTCACAGTGCGTCCCCAGTCTCGGAGCATGGATCGGAGCAAGAGCCTCGATACTCGAGGGAAGCCTCCCCATCCTTCTCCACCCGACGGAGGTCTCGTTCACCAACCCCGCACGAGGCCTCGGGAACATCCCGCCCATCCTTCTCATGCTTTGTCCAAGACATGGGCCACGCTTTGGACTTGGACCTCCAATCCGACTCCAGATACTCTAAGGAGTACCTAGCGGAGCTGGATATGCCATCACTGCCCAGGGAGTCCCTTCGCTTACCGCCTAACCCGGTACTCCAACAGGCTTTCTTCAGGAACCTGGAGACCCCTTATATGGTCACAGCTGTACCCTCCAAAATGGAGGCCAAGTACTGTACAGTACCCTTCCCTGGATTTGAACAACCGCAGCTCTCCCACCAGTCGCTGTTAGTAGAATCCTCCTTGAAAAAGGCCCACCCCTCCAGGGTCTCAGCGGCGGTCCCCCCAGGCCAAGAAGGCCGAACCCTAGACAATTTCGGCAGGAGACTATATCAAAATGCGATGATGGCCTATAGGGTGCAAAGCTACACCTTCACCTTCACATCCTACCTCAAACACCTCATTGGACTACTGAGAGCCTTTGAGACTGACCTACTGGCCTCCCGCCAAGGAGCGTTTAACCTGCTTTCAGAGTCCCTCTCCAACCTACGCCTCCATCTATTCCATGCGGCCTACGATGGCTTCGAACTCTCCTCCAGAGAGGCAGCCTTTGCTATCGCCATGCGCCGCCTAGCCTGGCTGCGCCTGGTCGACATGGACCACAACTTACAGGACCGGTTGGCTAACCTCACTTGCGTGGGTAAAGAACTGTTCGATGACACTATCGAGGCGGCTACAAAACGCCTCTCCGAACATGAACGCTCGTTTGCCTCCCTCGTGCGGCAAAAGCCTAAACCGCCCGCGTCCAGGCCATTCAGGGCCCCTCCGCGCCGCTACCCACAAAAATCCACTCCTGCCTTCTCGCAGCCCCCGCCCAGGCGTCCGCAAGCACACCATCGGGCCATGCCCAAGTCCCAACCGCCTGCGACTACCAAACCATCCCTGTCCTTTTGACGGGATACGCGGAAGGGGGCGGGCCCCCTCCGCCATAGTCCCAAGCCTCCTTCCCATCGGGGGTCGCCTCAAAGCCTTTTACCCTCACTGGGAACAAGTCACGTCAGACGTGATCTCATCAGGATACTCTCTCAACTTTCGAGCCATTCCTCCAGACAACCCCCCAAGGAATTGCCCTCCCAACCGGACGCAGCTACCCCTACTCCTCTCCGAAGCTCGAGATCTGCTTCGCCTGAGAGCAGTAGAGGAGGTTCCCCTGGCCAACGGGGGAAGGGCTTCTACTCCCGTTACTTCCTGGTACCGAAAAAAACGGGAGACCTGCGCCCAATACTAGACTTGAGACGCCTCAACAAATTTCTGGTACGGGAAAAATTTTGGATGCTTTCCCTACCGACCCTCTACCCCCTGATCGACGAGGGCGACTGGCTCTGCTCCCTCGATCTGAAGGAGGCGTACACACATGTTCCAGTGCACCCCGCTCACCGCAAGTTCTTGCGATTTCAGGTGGGAGACCTGCACCTGCAATACCGAGTCCTCCCCTTCGGCCTAGCATTGTCACCTTGGGTCTTCACCAAGTGCCTCGTAGTGGTTGCAGCGACCTTACGCTCCCGAGGTCTTCAGGTATTCCCCTACCTGGACGACTGGCTGATCAAAGCCCCATCCAGGGAAGGGGTTATCTCAGCGACCCAACAGACTATTACCTACCTACAGAGTCTGGAGTTCGAGATAAACTTCCCGAAATCCCAACTACGCACCTCGCAGTCCCTACAATTCATCGGGGCAACGCTGGACACGGTTCGCCTCCGTTCCTTTCTCCCCCCTCCTTCCTCCCCTCTCCCCCCTCCCCCTTCCGCGTCGAGAGGTGTTAGTAAGTCTGAGCCGAAGGATCTCACTGCTGACCTCGGTATCAGCGCAACAGATGATGACTCTCCTGGGCCACATGGCCTCCACCGTCCATGTCACACCCTTCACCCGCCTCCATCTGAGAATCCCTCAATGGACCCTGGCCTCTCAATGGCGTCAAGACCGGGACCCGATCGATCGCCCCGTGACAGTGACTCCTTCCTTGCAACGATCGCTCCGCTGGTGGGCCGACTCTTCAAATCTTTCCAAAGGTTTGCTCTTCCTCGCCCCTCCCCACAGCAAGGTACTCACCACGGACTCGTCGGAGTATGCTTGGGGAGCCCACCTGGACGGCCTCCGCACTCAGGGTCAGCAGAAGACCGCCGCTGTCACATCAACGTGCTAGAGCTCCGGGCCATCTATCTCGCAGCTGTAGCTTTTCAACACCTGCTTCACGACCGGGTGGTCCTCATCCGAACCGACAACCAGGTAGCAATGTACTACGTAAACAAACAAGGGGGGACAGGGTCTTGGCCCCTCTGTCGGGAAGCCATGCGCCTCTGGACATGGGCAATCTCCAACAACACCTTCCTTCGAGCGGTGTACATACAAGGAGAACAAAACTGTCTGGCGGACAGACTCAGCCGCCTCCTCCAGCCGCACGAATGGTCACTGCACACTCAGACCCTACGACAAGTGTTCGAAAAGTGGGGGACGCCTCAAATAGATCTGTTCGCATCCCCCCACATTCACAAACTGCCCCTCTTCTGCTCCCGGATATACTCCCCGGACCGACTCGAGGCCGACGCCTTCCTCCTCGACTGGGAAGGAAGGTTTCTGTACGCGTTTCCGCCGTTTCCTCTGATCCTGCGGACGCTGGTCCACCTGAAAACGGTGAAAGCCACCCTGATCCTGATTGCTCCTCGCTGGCCACGCCAGCCTTGGTTTTCCCTTCTACTTCAACTCAGTGTCAGAGATCCACTGCCTCTGCCTATCACAGAGTCAGGGTTCGCTGTTACATCCAAATTTTCTATCTCTTCATCTGAATGCTTGGTTTCTTTCCCCCTGATTTCTCTCCCCGTGTCTCAATCAGTCAAGGAGATATTGGAGGCCTCTAGAAAGACCTCGACGAGAACCTGCTATTCCCAAAAGTGGACCAGATTCTCAGCCTGGTGCTCTTCTCACAGCCAGAACCCGGTGTCGGTCCCCGACCCTCTGGTCCTTGACTATTTACTTCAATTATCTCACTCCGGCCTAAAGACCAACTCCATTCGAGTACACCTCAGTGCGATTGCGGCCTTCCATCAGCCCCTGGAAGGAAAAGCCCTCTCGCTCCACCCCTTAGTCTCTCGCTTCATGAAGGGTCTGCTGAATGTCCACCCTCCTCTCAAACCCCCTCCGGTGGTTTGGGACCTTAACGTGGTTCTGGCTCAACTAATGAAACCTCCATTTGAGCCCCTAGACTGAGAAGGGACATGATCGAAACGTTCAAGATAATTAAGGGAATAGACTTAGTAGACAAAGACAGATTGTTCATCCTCTCCAAGGTGTTTTTGTTTCAGAGAACAAAGATATAGGGGATCCTGTTTTAGGATTTATGCATTGGGGAATAAAAGTACTTTTCCTGATACAGGGTAGTGTTTGCTGTCAGACACCCGAGTCTGTGGGTCTAAAATAAATCTAATTCTTCAAGTTGCTAGGAGGGTCTATTGCCAGTAGAGATCTAGGCCCCATTTTACAAAACTGCGGATGCAATTTTTAGCGCAGGCCGGTGCAATGAATTCTCTGTGTTGTTCCCAATGCCCATAGAAACTCTGACTGTTGGGAACGGCGCAGAGCATTCAGCATGTTGGACTGCGCTAAAAACCGCTTTCACGGTTTTATAAAGGGGGGGAGGTGTATGTGATCTATTGATCCATCAAGAATAGAATTAAGGTAAAAATTTTAGTCTCTTAATATATAGTATAAAGATTTCAGGGTTGGAAACACAATGAAACTTTTGATAGTTTGAATTTTATAAAATATAGAGCAGAAAAATAAACCTATGACTATTGTTTACAAGCTGTATAATTTTTAATTTTGGACTCCTAATTTGTCAGATGATGTACTTTTGTAGGGAAGAAGATGGGGTGATGAAGGGTGACTTCTGTATTGTTTCAAACTCAAAGATATTTCACATCTAAAATAAGTAAAGTGGTTCTTAGGTTTACTATATAATTTTACCATGGATATAACAAAAATTCTGTGGATCAGAATGTAAATTCCTCTGCTCTTACAAGTAAGTGAGTTACCCTAGAAGATTGGAGAAGGATGGATGTTGAAAGAAGGTGTTTGGAAGCTATACTTTTAGAACAGAGGATTTGCAGGACCTGAGAGATCTAGTGAAGCTTGAAGAATTATGTAGAATTTGTCAGCTAAGATTTAATGCTAAAAAAATGAAGGGTCATGCATTTGGGCTGAAAAAACCCTGAAGGAGCTGTACAGTATAGGGATGACATACTTTTGTGCCTGAAAGAACAAGAAGTCTGGGATAATTATATCTTATGATCTTAAGGTAGTTAAACAGGTAAAAAGGATGATGGCAACCCCCCTCCCCCCTCCAAACATTAGGATGCATCAGGCCACTTCATTTGCAATTACAGCCCCTACAATATGGAATTCCTTGCCACTTCATATTAGGGCGGAAAAAAATTTAGACAGATTTAAGGGAAATCTAAAGAGCTACCTCTTCCGAGATGCTTACAACTGCTGAATAGACTTAGAAATAGCCAAGGTTATCAAATAATCTTCATTCTCCTGCTTCCCCATTGTAGTGTTTACCCTTTATGTTCTCTTTACTTTTAAATTGTAGTTTCCCCCCCCCCCCCCACATTCCTATCATTTCACGTTTGTGATATACTGTTTAGTCGGTATTTATATGTTCAGTGTTTTCCCCTTATTTTAATACAATTTGTAAAATGCTTAGAAATCTTGATTTGCGTTTTATCAAAAATTTTAATAAACTTTGAAAACTTGTCATTGGGGAGGGCCTGCTGCTGGCAGGTTAATCCCTTGGGGACCTGTTTGGCCAGCCTGCAGAGAACGTTGTGGAGCTCAAGGTCCATTCCCTAGTAGCTTAGCTTGCCTACTGAATCACAGAGGCTTGAGCACAGGCTGTTAGGCATCCACAGGGGACTCAGTGGGGCTTTTCAGGGTGTCAGCTGTAATTTTGCCTCCTTCCCTTTTGTGTGTGTAGTTCTGCATAGGTTGAGAATGAGCCCAACCAGGGCTGTGGGTCCTTTTGGGGAGGCCTGTCTACTGGGAGAAAATTCCTCCCGAAGCCCTAGAACAGAGGCATACCTAAGCATAAGAGCATTGAAGCCACGGAGCCCAAGAAACATAGGGTGGAGTTACCTAAGGGGATCTCAGTGCTGCCTCAAAGTTTTTTTTCTCTGAATTTCTTAGTTTGATGTGGAGAACTTATTTGAATAGCCGGGATGCTCACATGAGGTCTGGCAACGAGCCGGGGGTCATGCAAAGGGAATTGGGCTCCCAGGATGCATCAGGGTCATTGGCAGAGGCTGTGGACCTTTCTGATAGGGACTCAGAGGGTGAGGGATCAGTTCGTATGCCTTTGCTGTCACAGAGCAAGTTTTCTCTGCTGGTCGATATGAGATCTCAAATAGAGAATGATACGGGAACATATTTGTCCCCGTCCCTGCAGGAACTCAATTTCCCGTCCCGTCCCCGTGAGTTTTATCCTTGTTCCTGCCCCATTCTTGTAAGCTCTGCTTTAACCACACAAGCCTCGCAGACACTGGAAGGAAATGGAGAAGAGAGAGAGAGATCATATACTGGATGGAAGGAGGGGATAAAGATAAAAGGGAACATGCTGTATTGGGGGAAGAGGCTAGAGTTAGTGAAATACTGGAAGGGGTGAGGGAAAGAGGTGGCAAGCTATAGGTAGACACAGTGAAAATAAGGAAATTGAGAACTGGATAGTAAGAATTTAATTTAGACAGAGGCAGAAAATAAATTGAGACCAGGGAAGAAAAGGGAAGGGAGAGTAGACAGATAACCAGATCTGAGGGGAGGAAAGGAGGAGAGAGATGCTAAAAACCACCTGGGAGGGAGAGATGGAAGAGAAGAAGACAGAGATACTAGACCATGGGGGGAGCAAAGGGAAGAAAATGGATGTCAGACCTAAAGGGGGAGGGAGGGAGAAGTGGAAGGGAGAGGCAGTTTCTGGAAGAGGCATAGAAAGAGAACAGATGCCATATGGAAGAGGCAGAGAGAGGACAGACAGTGGATGGATTGAAGAGAATGATCAGAAAATGAGGAAAGCAGAAGAAACCAGACAACAAAGGTAGAAACAAATTTCTATTTATTTATTTAGCTACATTGATAAAACGTTTATAAATAGAAAATGGAAATAAGGTAATCCCTTTTATTGGACTAATTTTAATACATGGAAAGGGACATCAGATCTTGTTGCCTATTCTTTTAAGTAAGATCATAAGAGTTGCATACTGGGATAGACTGAAGGTCTATCAAGCCTGTATCCTGTTTCTATGCTGCTTAGCCTAGAAAAAAAAACAGTGGATATTTTCAAGTTTTTGTAGACTGGCTCACCAGGATCACCCAAATTTCTAATTTTGGTTTATTTTGGTTTATACTCTAGTCCTTTTTTCCTCCTTTTTTTTGGGGGGGGGGAGGTCACCTCAGTTTATATTCAGATCGGTTTATACGAGGGTCATTTCATAAATAATGCACAGATTGGCAACATTGGGGATGATGCAATTGCAGTAAACCTTGTTTCACTTTCGTGCTTGAAGCAGGACGTGTGCTTAGGAGCTCTGTAGTGTGCATAGTGTGGTTGTGATATGTGTGGGAAATGGAGGCTGCAGGTGTCTCAGGTACTGTGTCTGTTGACGATCAGAGTTCGTACATTAAGATTGAAACTCTATGTGGCAAAAACCTAACAGAAATCCACAGTTTCTCAGTGGGCAACTTGTTTTCAGAGTGGTCGTGGCCAAAATCAATAACTGATGAATGATGTGTGAAACTCGTGGCTGATGCTCTTGAACAGACAAAGTTCCATGTGGAAGAAGTGTCACAGCAGTGTATTATCGTGATTTTTTGTAAAAAAAAAAATGCTCAGAAAAATGCACAAAACCCGACCTCGGTTGCTTTTGGCTGGGCCACTCATTCTTCACAACAATTCTCGCCTGCACATAGGGAATGTCATTGAAAAACTACGCAAATACGGCTGGGAGGCGTTACCTTATGCTCCCTACAGTCCAGACATGAGTCCACCAGACTTCGACCTTTTTCCAAAGTTGAAACAACCTATGCTTGGACATCGTTTTGCATCTCTGGAAGAGCTTTCTTTCTCCGTTACCTGAGCCATTCGGCAACTGAACAAAAATGGTGTCTTGGATGAAATAATGATTTCCGGATTTGGGGACTTGGTCATTGCAAAGCAAGGAGACTATATTGAAGGATTGTAAAGAAATACTTGAAAAAAACAAACAAACATGTAAATTTTAAAAAAGTATGCATTATTTATGAAATGACCCTCGTATTCGAGTATATATGGTAAGTTTCGTTTTACCCTGTCTTGTGTTTTTTGTCGCTATCTGTCCTAAAATACATTTAGGAAACACCACTGGTTTGACATCCTATTGTCAAACATTTTCTTGAGCATTTCATTGATGTGGCCAACTTTGATTTTACACAGTAGTAATAAGTACACAAGACACAGTAGTACACAAGACCACAATATAGTATTGTTTTGTATTAAATGATGCTTCAAAATAACATGCTATATTTGGCACAAAATAACATTTATCCAGAAAGAAAATACTGAGCTTCTTTTTCTGACTGATGTGCACTGTTGGATCCAGGAAGGGCTTTGGTTTGTACATAGTGTACACTTGTACAAACTTTGAATGTTTTTTTAAAATAAAATGTCTGCACTGCCACCCTGTGGTTTCTGCCTTCATGGTTTGCTTACTTATAGAGATGATGAGATTTCTCAAAAAAGGGGGTATGCTCTGTGTAGAATTCTGTGTAGGAATTGAAGTTTAAGAAAAACAGACATAAGTTAGCACTAATAATGCAGATGAAATGACAGTTTGAGAACAAGGTTCAATTTATATTGAAAACCCTTCTTTTGAAGGTTACCAATATTGTTTGTGGATGTACTTTTACTGAATAGAAATGTACAACTTTTTAGTATAACATTCTGACCTTGATAAAGGGCAACTCTGTTCATATTCAAAACCTGTATTGAGATTATGCATTCTCTTTGATCTTTACTTATTTTTTCCTTGATAATTCCATTTGTGGTGCTGAGTGCTTGTTCCCACAGGGTTTATTAGAGTTAAGTCAGTCAAGTAGTAAAATTTAAGGTGGAATTTAATTAAAACAAAATTACATTTCAGCTATTTATTGTGGTTTAGAATCTACGGATTAGGAAACCCAGACTTTCTTCCACTTAAGTCTGGTACTTAGGATTAAAAGTGATCTAATTAATTAGTAACAATTTTTTTTTTAAAAACCAAATGAGTTGAATTGGTAATGATTACACTTTTGTATTCATTTGTTGATTTCATAATTAAAATAGAAAATAATTTTGGGAATTATTAGGAAAGAAATGGAAACAAAAATGAGAATGTTATAATGCTTTTGTATTGCTCCATGGCGCGACCATACCTCGAATACTGTGTGCAATTATGGTCACTGTATCTCGTAAACCCCCTCCTTTACAAAGCTGCGATAGTGTTTTTAGTGCTGGCTACCATGGTAACAGCTCGAACGCTAAGAGTGTTGAAACTGTTATTGTTGCAGCCGGTGCTAAAAATGCTAGCACGGCTTTGTAAAGGAGGGGGACAATTTTAACTGCAATTGGTGAAATATGCTGATACCGAAACTAAGGCCATTTTGGTATCTGGGGTGAAATTATGGAACAACTTAGTTGGACAGTTGAGGATGGTGGATAATGTACATTGGAACCTTGGTTTACGAGCATAATTTCCAGAAGCATGCTCGTAAATCAAGTTACTCATATATCAAAGCGAGTTTCCCCATATGAATGAATGGAAACTCGCTTTGATTCGTTCCACCAACCCCCCCCTCCGAGGCTACCGGCACTGCTCCATCACCCCCTCCCCCTGCTCTAATCGGCATCGCACCCCCCCAAACTGGCTCGCAAGCCCCCCTCCGCGAACGCCCCCCGCGAGAACCACAAAGCACCCCCGTGCTGAAAGCGGCATCCGCCCGCCCTTCCTCCCAAACACGGTCCTTACCCCTTCTGCTCGTTGTAAGGGTGAATGCAAGCTCCCGCCTCTTGCCTGGGCTGGGCCTTGAGCATCTGCGCATGCTCAAGGCCTTCTAGCTCTCGTTCTCTCGGAGAACACGAGATCTCCGAGAGAACAAGAGCCAGAAGGCCTTGAGCATGCACAGATGCTCAAGGCCCAGCCAGGCAAGAGGCGGGAGCTCGCATTCACCCTTACAACGAGTAGAAGGGGTAAGGACCGTGTTTGGGAGGAAGGGCGGGCGGATGCTGCGGTTCTCGCGGGGGGGGGGGTGTTTTGCGGTGCCGGTTCGGGGGGGGGGCGATGCCGGTTAGAGCGGGGAGGGGGGGAGGTGCTCGTACACCGGAACATGCTCGGTTTGCGAGGCAAAAGTTTGCTGAGTGTTTTGCTCGTCTTGCAAAACACTCGCAAACTGGGTTACTCGCAAACCGAGGTTCCACTGTACTTTATTTGTGAAAACTTTTTAAAATAGAAGAGCAGTACTGTTTAATAGGAAGCGGTAGATGCAGGATCAGTAATTCTTATGTTATATTATTGTTTATTTTATGTTAATTGATTTTATTTGTTTTCTACGTATATACCTCTGTAACCCACTTAGGCTTTATGCAGCATATAAGTTTTATAAATAAATAAAAGATATAGCAGAATTAGAAAAGGTACAGAAAAGGTCAACAAAATTAATAAATGGAATAGGACGACTTCCCTATGAAGACAGGCTAAAGCGGCTAGGACTCCAGCTTGGAGAAGAGATGGCTAGTGAGAGATATGATAGAGATGTATAAAATACTGAGTGGAGTGGAATTGGTAATCAATCATATGTTTACTCTTTCCAAAAATACTAGGAATAAGGGGCAAGCAATGAAGCTATTAAATAGAAAATTTAAAACAAATCCAAGAAAATATTTCTTCACTTGGTGGCTGATTCTATAAACGGGTGTCCCGATTCTAGGTGGTCGTAGGTATCCTACGTCTGGCAGCCAATCGGGATGCACGTTTACAGGTCTAGGGAGATGAGTAGGGACATACTTAAGCTCACCCAAGGCTGGGCGTGGTTTCTCCCAGAAATGGGTGAGCTTAAGCAGCCCTAGGCATCTCTCTAGGGCTGCGACAGATGCCTGAAATGTAGGCCAGCAATATGCCCACTCCCTCCTACCTCCAGCCATGATTCTCTGACACCCTCCCTTGAAGCACCATTGGTAGGAGGGATGCCCACTCCCTCCTATTACCACCCCCTCGAACCCCTAACACCCACCTGAAGTAGCCCAGCAGATGGGATGCCCACTAGTTGTACAGACGTGTAAAGTACTAATTATTAATACTGAAACCTTATCACACTTTATACAGAGCTATATGTTCACCACTTAGCATATAGCGGCTACATATGTAAGACATTTTTGTTTGGACCTTCAGAGTGCAGCCAGGTATTTCATACTACTGGTTGCTAGGGTCTTCGTCAGCCTAAACTTTTATTGAAACTTTTTTTTAAATAGCTGTTAGGTTAGAAAATAAGAAAATAAAGAAGAAATTGAAGCTATTTTCGTACTTTATCCATAAAATTAATATAAACCACTTAGCTTATAGTGGAATCTTAAATTTCATTTACGCTACCTCTCCCGACATGCATGTTTCAAAATAAACTTTCTTCAGGGTCTAGGGGAACAGTTAAGGGAGCTGTAGTCCGATGTGTAATTAGTACTTTTCATGTGTGGATATATGGTTCACTACTAATCCAGTGGCAAAACTTTTGAGCACTAGTTGTAAAGGACATTTTAAATAAGCATGCTTACTGAAAGAAGTGGTTTAAGAGCAGTGAAAGAAGAAAAAAAAAAAACTAGGACTGAAACTGCATGGGATAGGAAAGGGAGCTAGGAGACCCTGAGAGAGATTCTTGGTTTGTTTTTATTTAAGTTGGAGCACTTTTAAGCATTGATTCAGAAGCAAGGTTTTTATTTATTTATTTTAACATGAACAGCTGGAGCATATCCAGATTTAACAATAGACAGATGTGATATGTGAGAAACTGTACGATTATAAGTATCTGTATCATATTTAAAATAGGACTTATTTTATAATTATTTTATAATTTTGCTGTAAATGTGGGTTTTTTTTGTTTTTGTAACAGACTGAGTTCTAGCATATGAAAGAGGAACTCGAACTATAGCTATATGATGCAAGGTTTCACGTTAGGACTCACCACCCAGGAAAATGATGTCATAGTTGATAATACATTAAACCCTCTGCTTGGTGTACAGTGGTGGTTAAGGAAGCAAATAGAATATTATGAATTATCGGGAAAGGAATTGAAAACAAAAATGAGAATGTTATAGTGCTTTTGTATCGCTACATGGTGCAACCACGCCTCAAATACTATGTGTAATTCTGGTCACGACATCACAAAAAAGATGTAGCGGAATTAAGAAAGGTATAGAGAAGGGTGACGAAAATGTGTGGGTTTTTTTTTTTTGTGTTTTTTTTTTTAAAAAGGGCCAATTTCCTATGAGGAAAGATTAAAGCGGTTAGGGCTCTTCAGCTTGGAGAAGAGATAACTTAGAGGAGATATGATAGAGGTCTATAAAATACTGAGTGGAGTGGAATGGGTAGACATGAAACACTTATTTACTCTTTCAAAAAATACTAAGACTAGGGGGACGTGCAATGAAACTATTAAGTAGTAAATTTAAAACAAACCAGAAAAAATATTTCTTCACTCAATATGGGGTCCTTTTACTAAGGCGCACTAGCCATTTAGGCGCGCACTAAATAACGTGTCCATTATAGTCTATGGGCAAGCTAGCATTTAGCACGTGCTAAAACGGCTAGCGCACCTTAGTAAAAGGACCCCTATGTAATTAAATTCTGGAATTCAGTGCCACAGAATGTGGCAAAAGCAGTTAGCACAGCAGGGTTTAAACAAGGTTTGGAGATAACCCCCCCCCCAAAAAAAAAAAAAAATATTATTATTAAGATGGACTTGGGAAAATCTGTTGCTTATTTCTAGGATAAACAGCATAAAATCTGTTTTACTCTTTTGGGATCTTGCAAGGTATTTATGACCTGGATTGACACTGTTGGAAACAAGATACTGAACTTGGTGGAACTTTGATCTGTCCCAGTATGGCAACTCTTATGTTCTTAACTATTTCTGAAAGAAATTATAGTACTGTGGTGCATCATGTATCAATGGTGAGTTTTTGAAGGTTTTGATATGTGTAGAATAGGATGCATCATTTGAACCTGAACATTGTGTGAAATTCTTCTGATATAGCTGATGCAAAATATGCTGAATAGCTAATGGTTTTTAGACTACATCTCTATTTTTTGGGGAAGAGCTTCCATAAATTGCTTTACTTCAGTAAATAGCTATCTCAGTCTTTTAATAGAAGAATAAGACCACATGATACAACTTTTAATATTTAATTTACCAGAAAATTTGCATATGTGTAGAAAATTATTTTGATGCAGAATAAATAAATTGTCAAATTCTTGAACCATGTAATTTAAGAGGAAACCTGGAAATGGTAGTGAGTAAACAATTATTTATACATGTGTATCTTATGGCTGTTTGTAATGCTTATTGTGAATGTGGTATTGTAACCCACCTTGTTAAAGGGGTGATATAACTAAATAAACCATAAACTATAAGAATAGTCTTACTGGGTCAGACCGGTGGTCCGTCAAGCCTAGTAGCCCATTCTCACGGTGGCCAATCCAGGTCACTAGTACCTAGCCAAAACCCAAAGTGTAGCAATATTCCATAGTACCGATACAGGGCAAGCAGTAGCTTCCCCTGTGTCTTTCTCAATAACATACTATGGACTTTTCCTCCAGGAACTTGTCCAAACCTTTGTTAAAACCAGCTACGCTATCTGCTCTTACCACATCCTCTGGCAACGCGTTCCAGATCTTAACTATTCCCCGAGTGAAATTTTTTTTCCTCCAATTGGTTTTAAAAGTATTTCCCTGTAACTTTGAGTGTCCCGTAGTCTTTGTAATTTTTGACGGAGTGAAAAATTGATCCACTTGTACCCGTTATACTCCACTCAGGATTTTGTAGACTTCAATCATATCTCCCCTCGGCTGTCTTTTTTCCAAGCTGAAGAGCCCTAACCATTTTAATCTTTCTTCATACGAGAGGAGTTCCATCCCCTTTACCATCTTGGTCGCTCTTCTTTGAACCTTTTCTAGCTTCCTTTACTACAGTTCTCAGCACAGCATGGCACAGTGAGTACAGAGCTGACAGCCTGTCACAGCAATTTATTTTTTTTGGGGGGGGGGGGTCTCCCAAAGTAGTTTTTGGGCAGTTAGCCCTAGGTCCCCCATTCCTAAAATCTGACCTTGTTCGCTGACAGCTGGATCAGGGGCTCAGGCTTCCCTCTCATCATTGTCTCCTTATTCAGGGCCCGATTGCACTCCAGGATCAGACTGCTGTAGTCTTACGACATGGCCGTTAAGCATGCAGCCTTAGTCTGCAGAGGCTACTCTTCAGGAGTGATAGTTACTCTCTTGCGCAGCAAAAAGAAGTCAACTGTGGCAGCCTATGTGAAGGTTTGGAGATGTTATCAATCTTGGTGCATCCAGAAGAATGAGGATCCAACCTTGCTGTCAGTACCACTGATTTTCACGTTCCTTCAAGATGGGCTGGAAGAGGGTCTGGCCATCAACTCTCTGAGAGTTCAGATTGCCAGTCTTTCTTGTTTTGGTCCTGAATACCTGAGATGCTCTTTGGCTGCTCATCCGGATGTGATCTTCTCCTCTCCTTAATTCTCCTTCATACCATATTTATCACCATCATATCAGCTGATTCCCCAAAGACCTCAGAACCACCGCTCCTCCTTCCATATAGCTTACTTTTCTGGGGAGCTTACTACACCAGTCGCCATTGGTCAAAAGTTTTACAGCATTACTTATGTAGCTTTCCGTTCTCAATACACATTACTTATTTTAATCTTTAAATATTAAATTTTAATTTTTTTAGACTTTCACTTATCTTTATCTTTGATTTAGCTTTTAGTGGTAGGACCCGACATGTTTCGCCTCAGCTTCGTCAGGGATCCACTCATTACCGCTGCCATCCAAACCGCTCATTCGTATGTCTGTTCTGTTACAAGATATGATATGATGGTAATAAATAGGGTATGAAGGAGAATTAAGGAGAGGAGAAGATCTTAGAGTATATATGTTTGAAGCAGTGTTGGAATACTCTAAGTGAAGAGTTTAAGTCATTTTGTACGGCTGCAGTCCACCAGAGCATGCCGATGAGGGGGACGGCAATGCTTGGAAAGAGAAAACGAATCAAATGGCCTCCACCCCTTGGCCTGGCAAACAGCTGCCTCCCTCACGGCCCCAGCTGCATCACAATGATAGTGCGGTGGCACACAACCAAGGCAGACAACAGCATGTTCCTCCTCACACTTCAGTGCTCTGAACACCAATACACATTCCCCAGCTGACTGGCCTGCCTGCTTGCCCGGCCCTATATGGTCCTGGCGCATAACCAGACAACCGCCAGCTGATGGCACACGCAGAGTGAAGACACCGGATGCAGGGCAACCACAGCAGGACATCAGGACGCCTGAAGGCTGTACTGCAGCCTCTGTCCCAGCCCAGGTCACCCTGGAACACCCTCGTGCTGTGCAACACCCCCCGAGACAGCATACCAGCAGGAGCTTCCTCTCCTGCCTACTGAAGGCTGGACTGCAGCCGCTATTCTGGCCCAGGTCACCCCACACAGGCCTGGAACACCCGTGTGCTGTGCAACACTCCCTCCCCCCCAAGGACAGCATGCCAGCTGGAGCGTTTGCGAGGTCCCAACCTGCGAAAAGAACAAAACTTCCTCCGCTGCCTACCTTGTACTGCCTCATGCTCGCAGTGGCCCTTGTCTCACTGTCCGATGCTCTACACCCAGGGAAAAGCTGATCCCATGGTAAAGGCCGAACTGAAACTTCCGCCTCAGTTCGGGTCACTCGCCCCGCCCCCGTCCCTAATTGGCCCTCTGACCCTGTCTATTCTTTACCTCTGTTTCCTCTTTCCTCCCCTTCTTTCTCTTTCCTCCCCGGGCAACGGCCTTGGCCATTTAGTCGCCACTGCCCCCTATAGGGTGGGGCGCTTATCCTTAAATGCAGCTTATTATAGTTACATATGGAAGTACAGTATATAAGTATAGTTTGTTCAATAAGTAATTATGCAACAATGTGGTGGAGTGGTGTTTCAGTGGTAAATTTCACACTATCTAACCTTTTATGTACAGAGACTCTGATTCTGAGATTGCTTTAAGAAAACTTGAATTTGCTTTAAATTAGTTAAGAAATAGTTAACCGTCCAGTACTGTCAGTTCTGAAGTTCAGAAAACCTTTCTTTCAAAGGCATAATGATCAGTCATGTGAAATCTAGTCACATTTTAGCCAGACAACATTGTGCTTTGTGAAGCTAGGTGGCTCATGCTGTTTGAATTTAAGTCTGACTGGCCTGCTGTAGCCTTTCTTCCTGTAATAGAGAAGAGAAGGTATGTGTTTTCTAATTCATGGTTTATCTCATTTGTCATAGCATATAGTGTGCTGACTTGTTTTGATTTGTTTCCTTATTCAAACATCAGAATAGCTTTTTATACTCAGAGTTTAATGTAATGTAATATATTTTAGTCACAGTTTGACTTTGATGCAACTGTACGTATTTTTAGGAAAGCAAAGCCTTGAGTGAATCTTTTAATAAAGGCAGTTAATAAATCCCAATAAATAGAATAGTAGAATCCCAATAAATAGAATAAAAGGAGAATTTGGGCTTATATGTATAATAGATCATGCCTTTGATATACTGTCTTTCTGTGATACAACCAAAGTGTATGGTCTTTTCCACATAGAGAAAAATCAAGTTTATTGTATCATGGTGTGTCCAAATTTTCAGGATATATCTGTAGATATGTCTGAAAGCTTCTTGTTTTACCTTTGTTGAGCGGAATAATTGAGAATTTACTATGGCATGTGGTGATATTTTACTGTGGGCTAAATTCATCAACATTATCTTCTTGGTCTGTTATAGGGGTAGTGATTTGGGTGGGATGGAGGGTGGAATGATATGGAAGCAACCTCTAGTTCATCATATTACAATGTTTGCCATGCAGAATTTACAGCTTGATAACCCCAGATGAAATTTAAAAGATAAAGCTGTTGGTACAGTTTGCTTATGTATGCTGTTTTTTGGTGGATTAATGGATTTTTTCCCCCTTGGCATTGCTGTTATAGGTGTTACACATCTTCATGTAAATATTTAAAAGAAGCAGACATTTGTGCCTTTTATTCCTACTTTCCGTTTATGCAGGTGAATTCATTCAGGCCAACAAAACGCATTTACTTACCATGCTCACCCCAGCAATCAGTCATTAGCTAGTTTAAAAAAGGATTGCATAATTTCCTAAAAAAAAAAAAAAAAGGAACAACGAAAGAACTGGAGATGTCAAAACCAACCTGCAGTTACAAATACTTTATTAATAGTTTGTCCAAAGTTCAAGAAAAAGTCCTAGAAGTGCAAAACAAATGTGGTCAAGGACTTTTTCTTGAACTTTGGACAAACTATTAATAAAGTATTTGTAACTGCAGGTTGGTTTTGACATCTCCAGTGCCTCTTCTTTTGTTCTGTTTTTCTCCAAGGCTTGGTACCTTCTTTTCTTTTTTTTTTTTTTTTTTTTTTTCCACATATCTAAAAAAAACCAAACAAAAGTACATAAGCCATTAAGCTTGGGAAAATCCTCTGCTTATTTCTAGGATAACCAGCATAAAATCTGTTTTACTCTTTTGGAATGTTGTCAGGATTGGCCACTATTGGAAATAGGATATTGAACTTGATGGACCTTTGGTCTGTCCTAGTATGGCAACTCTTATGTTGTTCTTAATAATAAGAATGTTATTGATTAGTCAACCTCTGCACTGCTTTTATTTATTGATGTTTTAGGGAACCAAATAAGCTATCATAGTAACAAAATAGGTGAAGGCAGATAAAGACCCAAATGGTCCATCCAATCTGCCCAAACTTACCCTCTCTTTAAAATTACTGATTTAATTTAAATTTTCCTCCTTCTTAGCTATTTCTGGGCCTGGATTTCTTTCTTCTTATCCCTTTGAACAAGAGGAATTATTTCACTCCTCTGTATGACTTCTGTACAAAAATTGAGTTTTGAGATTTTAGTTGTAAGATACTTCTTTCTGTTCGTTCTTGCTTATGAAATAGGCTGTTTCCTTTTACGAGGAAGTTGCTGGTGCAGCATTTGTAGAGGTTAATGATTAATAACTTGTAAACATTTACTACAGTTTGTTTTAAATATCTATCATCGTGGGTTTGTAAATCTTGATATAGCTGTATGCAAGTGTAATGTGATCTTGCCGTCAATGTCATTTTTTTTCCCAAGGGGCTTTAATTTATTTTTCACTTAGGCTTTATACAGTATATCCGTTTTCACTATTGTCTTAAGTTGCAGAATTAATTTGAAAGAAATTTAAACTAAATGCAGAAAGAGTGCTAATTTAAATTGGTAGATATTTGCTATTGATTCAGATATTGGAACTAACTACAAATAGACTAAATACATATACCCAAGTATTATGTTCATTTGTCAAAGACAAATTTGTTTTTAGGAAATGAATTATTTAAAAGAGAGGGAAACTTTAGAAATGTATTTTAATTTGACTGATATTTCAGGATTGCAAAGTTCCATTAGATTTTTCTTTATCAGATGAAACCCTTTCAAGCTTACAGATATTTGACTGAGTAAACCAGTAAATTTTAATGAATATATAGTTTTATCTTGATAGTATTCAGATCTGCCTATCTAGAGTAAACGCTTTTCTTTCTCTGATTTATGTGTTGGGTATAGTTAAATTGTGAGAAGCGGCTTCCATTTGAGATCTTAGTTAGCTGGCATGGTGGAATTATCAAGTACCGTATTTTCACGTAGATAACGCGCACCCGTGTAAAACGCGCACATGGGTATAGCGCGCGGAAAACACAAATTTATGTACAGAAATTTTTATATACCGCGCACACCCGTATACCGCGCATGCTGCCCGACTCTCCTCTGGCCACCCCGACTCTCCTTTTGCCCGCCCCGACTCTCCTCTCCCCCTTGAAGTCCTGTCCCCACCCTGAAAGCCTGATGCACCCCCGACATCCGATTCACCCCCCCCCCTCAGGACCACTCGCACGCATCCGCACCCCCACCCTGAAGGACTGCTCGCACCCCCACAGCCTCCCGACCCCCCCCCCCCATCATGTAGAAGCTCCTACCGGTGTCCTGCTGCTTCCTCTTGGCAGTCCCGCCCTTTCTCTGACGTCAAGCCCTCTTGCCCCGCCGACTCCCTGACACGATCGGGACAAGAGGGAGCTCAAGCCCTCTTGCCCCAGCCAACCGCGGCACCCCCCACATGATTGGGGTAAGAGGGAGCTCAAGCCCTCTTGCCCCCCCCCCCGACTCCCCGACACAATCGGGGCAAAAGGGAGCCCAAGCCCTCTTGCCCCACCGACTCCCCAACTCCCCGACAATATCGGGCCAGGAGGGAGCCCAAGCCCTCCTGGCTCTGGCGACCCCCCCCTGCTAGTTCGGGCCAGGAGGGAGCCCAAGCCCTCCTGGCTCTGGCGACCCCCCCGTTAGTTGTTCGGGCCAGAAGGAAGCCCAAGTCCTCCTGGCCCTGGCGACCCCCACCCCGCTAGTTGTTCGGGCCTGGAGGGAGCCCAAACCTTCCTGGCCATGGCGACCCCCTACCGCCACCCCGCACTACATTACGGGCAGGAGGGATCCCAGGCTCTCCTGCCCTTGACGCAAACCCCCCTCCCCCAACGACCGCCCCCCCAGCTGACCCGCGACCCCCCTGGTCGACCCCCATGACACCCACACACCCCTTCCCCGTACCTTTGTGTAGTTGGCCGGACAGACGGGAGCCAAACCCGCCTGTCCGGCAGGCAGCCAACAACGGAATGAGGCCGGAATGGCCCATCTGTCCCAAAGCTCCGCCTACTGGTGGGGCCTAAGGCGCCTGGGCCAATCAGAATAGGCCCGGGAGCCTTAGGTCCCTCCTGGGGGCGGGGCCTGATGCACATGGGCCCAACCCGACCATGTGCCCAAGGCCCCGCCCCCAGGAGGGACCTAAGGCTTCCGGGCCTATTCTGATTGGCCCAGGCGCCTTAGGCCCCACCAGTAGGCGGAGTTTTGGGACGGATGGGCCAATCCGGCCTCATTCCGTCATTGGCTGGCTGCCGGACAGGCGGGTTTGGCTCCCGTCTGTCCGGCCAACTACACAAAGGTACGGGGAAGGGGGGTGGGGGTGTCGTGGGGGTCGGCCAGGGGGGTCGCGGGTCGGCTAGGGGGGCGGTTGGCGGTCATTGGGGGGATGGGGGTTTGCGTCGAGGGCAGGAGAGCCTGGGATCCCTCCTGCCCGTAATGTAGTGCGGGGTGGGGGTTGGGGGTCGCCATGGCCAGGAAGGTTTGGGCTCCCTCCTGGCCTGAACAACTAGCGGGGTGGGGGTCGCCAGGGCCAGGAGGACTTGGGCTCCCTCCTGGCCCGAACAACTAGCGGGGGGGGGGGGGGTCGCCAGAGCCAGGAGGGCTTGGGCTCCCTCCTGGCCCGATATTGTCGGGGAGTTGGGGAGTCGGCGGGGCAAGAGGGCTTGTGCTCCCTTTTGCCCCTGTCGTGTCGGGGAGTCGGGGGGGGCAAGAGGGCTTGACGTCAGAGAAAGGGCGGGACCGCCGGAAGAGGAAGCAGCGCAGGCGCAAGGCACACAGAAGGGCCGGGACCGCCAAGAGGAAGCAGCAGGACACCGGTAGGAGCTTCTACATGATGGGGGGGGGGGTCCGGAGGCTGTGGGGGTGCGAGCGGTCCTTCAGGCTGGGGGTGCGGGTGCGGGTGGGAGTGCGTGCGAGCGGTCCTTCGGGGTGGGGGTGCGGGTGCGTGCAAGCGGTCCTTCGGGGTGGGGGTGCGAGTGGTGCGGGGGGGGGGTGAATCGGACGTCGGGGGGGAACTATGTAAAAAAAATTTTGTACAACGCGCTCACACGTATAACGCGCAAGGTTATGCGCGGTTTGTAAAAATCGTGTATAATGCGCGCGTTATATGCGTGAAAATACGGTATATTTACCGAGAGGGATCCCCTGGATCCTCTGATCTGGTTGGTACTTATCATTGATATCAAATACGGTATATTTACCGAGAGGGATCCCCTGGATCCTCTGATCTGGTTGGTACTTATCATTGATATCAGCTTGCATGGATAGGGGGCCCATTATCTGAGACAAGTGGTACTAAGAGTGTAGCAGTATTACAAAGAGGGTTGTCTGGATTTGCTTCTGGGTGGAATGCAATTTTTAAGGGATCTTGTTTTATAGGTAGGGTTGAAGGACTCAGGTAGCTCATCCATGTCTGTTTTAATCACTCACACAATAAGCAAGCCTCTAATCCCTTATTTGTCCTGTTTGTCTGTTTTGATTAAATTGTAAATTCTGTCGAGCAGGTATTGTCTCTTACTGTGTATGTCTAGTAGTGCTATAGAAATGATTAGTAGAAGCTCAGCCAGCTGTGTGCCTTTTTTGGTAAGAAATCAAGCAAGTTTGATCCCCTTGTGGGAGGCGGGGGAGGGTTGTACCCCATTGAGGCCTTAAGTTTGATCCTGTGGTCCCTAACCAAGCACCTTTGAGCTTTTTAAGCAGGTCTCACTGAAGGATTTGTTCTAGTTAAAGACATTCTTTTTGATGGCTAACTGTTCTTTCCAATAGGATGGTGCCACCTTTTCTTCTAAAGGTGTTTCTCCCCTCTCAACTGAATCAGAAGGGTCTTGGTTCCACTTAGACCTTTCATAAGCTGGATGTTCACAGAGCCATCCTGAGCTTTTCATAAGTTAGACCAACCAATAGATGACAAACCCATGACAGAGCACAAACTCATAGTGCTTCCCTATGTCCGAAGAGTGATGGACTGCATAGATAAATGGCTAAAGAACAGCTTACAGTGCACCACAAAAGCTAGAATCTATACTTACATATGAAAAAACAACTACTTCTGCACCCCAAACCCACAAAGTTGTGAAAAATTGAAAGAGGACCTTGTAAGACTGGGAGTCAAAATGTCAGATGACATTTAATGTGAGCAGGTACAAAGTGATGCATGTGGGAAAGAGGAACCTGCACTTATAGCTGC
Organism: Geotrypetes seraphini; assembly: GCF_902459505.1. Taxonomy (NCBI): domain Eukaryota; kingdom Metazoa; phylum Chordata; class Amphibia; order Gymnophiona; family Dermophiidae; genus Geotrypetes; species Geotrypetes seraphini. Next base: position 208,646,998 of record NC_047088.1, read on the forward strand.
ATGATGCAGGGTTCCACGTTAGAAGTCACTGCCCAAGAAAAGGATCTAGGTCTCATTGTTGAGGATACATTGAAACCTTCAGCTCAATGTGCTGTGGCAAATAGAATGTTAGGAATTATCAGAAAAGGAATGAAAAAGAAAGATGAAAATTTTATAATGTTCTTTTATCGCTCTATGGAAAGGCCACACCTTGAACACTATGTGCAATTCTGGTCATTGTATCTAAAAAAAGATATAGCGAAATTAGAAAATATACAGAGGAAAGGCTAAAGTGGCTAGGGCTCTTCAGTTTGGAGAAGAGATGGCTCAGGGATGATATAATGAGGTCTATAAAATACTGAGTGAAGTGGAAAGGGTTTACTCTTTCAAAAAATACTAGAACTAGGGGGCATGCAATGAAGCTATTTAGTAGTAGATTTAAAACAAACCAGAGAAAATATTTCTTCACACAATGTGTAATTAAACTCTGGAATTCGTTGCCGGAGAATGTGGTGAAATCAGTTAGCTTAGCAGGTTTTAAAAAAGGGTTGGATAGTTTCTTAAAAGAGAAGTCCATAGGCCATTATTGAAATGGCTTGGGAAAATGAACAGCTTTATTCCTAGGCTAAGCAGCATATTTGGGATCTAGTTAGGTACTTGGGACCTGGGTTGGACACTGTTGGAAACAGTGTACTGGGCTTGATGGGCTTTCAGTTTGTTCCAGTATAGCAATTCTTTTGTGCGTAGATTCTTATTAAGTTTATGAAATCCCTGCCATTGTGGCCAGTTGTACCTTCGTAAAACTGGCTGCACCATAGAAAAAAGGCTGCAAAAGTATGAGACATACCACAGAAAAATCAGCTTTAGCTCTCCTTGCTAAAACTGGTCATATGATTAGATTTGAGAACACAGGTTCATGGTGAAAGATCATTTGTGGCATAGCAAGACACCTACATAATATCAGTGGATACTAAAATGGTTAAGGGGCAGGAGGAGTTGCCGTACAGTGAGAGAGTAGAGAAACTGGGCCTCTTCTCCCTTGAAAAGAGGAGACTGAAAGGGGACATGATTGAAACATTCAAGATAATGAAGGGAATAGACTTAGTATATAAAAACAGGTTGTTCAATCAATCCAAGGTAGAGAGAACGAGAGGACACTCTCTAAAGTTAAAAGGGGATAGATTCCGTACAAACGTAAGGAAGTTCTTCACCCAGAGAGTGGTAGAAAACTGGAATGCTCTTCCAGAAGCTGTTATAGGGGAAAACACCCTCCAGGGATTTTAGACAAAGTTAGATAAGTTCCTGCTGAACCAAAACGTATGCAGGTAAGGCTAGTCTCAGTTAGGGCACTGGTCTTTGACCTAAGGGCTGCCGCATGAGCGGACTGCTGGGCACGATGGACCACTAGTCTGACCCAGCAGTGGCAATTCTTATGTTCTTACGTTAACCACTCTTTCGGAAGAAAAGGGTTCCAGGGGAGATCTGGGAAATTACAGACCAGTAAGCCTGACTTCAGTGTCAGGCAAAATGATGGAAACAATTATAAAAAATAAAATTGTGGAACACATAGACAGAGTTCAGCCGAGGGAGGTCTTGCCTCACCAATTTGCTTCACTTCTTTGAAGGTGTGAATAAACATGAATAAAGGAGAGTCGGTTGATGTAATGTATCTAGATTTTCAGAAAGCTCTTGACAATGTTCCTCATGAGAGGCTCCTGAGTAAATTAAAGAGTCATGGGATAGGTGTCAAAATTCAGTTGTGGATTATGAATTGGTTATTGGATAGAAAACAGAAGGCAGGGTTAAATAGTCATTTTTCTCAATGGAGGAGAGTAAACAGTGGAGGGCTGCAGAAATCTGTACTGGGACTGGTGCTATTTAACTTATTTATAAATAATCTGGAAATTGAAACGATGAGTGAGGTGATTAAATTTGCAACGACACTAAACTATTCAAAGTTGTGAAAAATTGCAGGCAGACCTTAGGAAATTGGAAGACTGGCCAGATGAAATATAAGTGTACAAATGCAAAGTGATGCACATTGGGAATAATAATCCAAATCACAGTTACTGGATCCTAGGGTCCACCTTGGGGGTTAGTGCCCAAGAAAAGGATATGGGTATAGTCATAGACAGTATGATGAAACCTTCCATCCAATGTGTGTTGGCCAAAAAAGCATACAGGATGCTAGGAATTATTTAGAAAAGGATGGTTAACAAGACTAAGAATGTTATAATGCCTCTGTATCGCTCTATGGTGCGATCTCACCTGGAGTATTGTGATCAGTTCCGGTCTCCTTATCTCAAGAAATATATAGCAGCACTAGAAAAGAACATAAGAATAGCCTCACCGGGTCAGACCAATGGTCCATCAAGCCCAGTAGCCCGTTCCCACTTCAGGCCATTTCAGGTGTAGCAATATTCCATGCTACCGATCCAGAGCAAGCAGTGGCTTCCCCTGTGTCTTTCTCAATAACAGACTATGGACTTTTCCTCCAAACATTTCTTAAAACCAACTACGTTATCCACTCTTACCACATCTTCTGGCAACATGTTCCAGAGCTTAACTATTCTCTGAGTGAAAAAAAATTTCCTTCAATTGATTTTAAAAGTATTTCTCTGTAACTTCGAGTGTCCCCCTAGTCTTTGTAATTTTTGATGGAGTGAAAATCGATCCACTCATACCCCTTCTACTCCACTCAGGATTTTGTAGACTGCAATAATATCTCCCATCAGCCATCTCTTTTCCAAACTGAAGAGCCCTAACCATTTTAGTGTTTCCTCATATGAGAGGACAATGATGTGCTTTCTTAGATGGGGGTGGGGGGGGGGGGGAGAGTAAAAAGCATGGAAATGCAACAATGTGCATTCTTTGATATTGAAACTTTCTGAATGACTTGTAATTGTAATCATAATTTTAATTGTTTCAGGTACATCGTTTGCCATAAACTTCTCATGTTTTTCCCTGTGAGACTCTTAATTATCTTATTGCTTTCTATATCTCTTGACACTGTGTGACCTCTATCTTTTTTTTTTTTTGTACCATGTTGTGTTCTTTACTATATATTAATAAGTAAAACTTTTGGAACTGAAAAAAAAAAAAGCTTGTCTTTTCTGGTCTTCCTGTTTAACCCTGAATCTGTGCCTAAGTGGTGAGTCCTGTCTCTCCTGCATCCCCATGTCCCCAGTATCCATTACCCCCCCCCCCCCACACACACACACACCCCTTCTCTCCTTATCCAGTATCCTACCATGCCTCCTCCTTTTCACAAAATCCATCAATCTGCCCTTTATGCAGCTGTATATGCTATTGCTCTCACTCCCAGCATCACTTACAATCCTTCTGGCCCCTGACTTGTGGAAGAATTTGATGTTTGTTTGTTTTTTGCATTCATGAGAACGGGTGCTTTCTATTCCTGCCACTCTGCAGTTCTTCATCCGGCTCTGCCAGCACTGCAGGAGAGCTTAACTAACAAGAACTGGCACTTCTTGTCTGTTGTGAGAAACAGGAAGTGCTAGATATCGCTTTTTTAAAGTTCTTCCATTGTGCCAGCAGAGCTGGACAGAGAAGCAGGAGGAAAGTTGCTACTGTTGAGAAGGGCTTTGGTGAGGCAGGCTTTCAGTTCATTAAGACAATGCCTCAGCCCAATTCAAATGTTGTATTCACTAGCCTGCAATATTGAGGTACTGTGGGTTAGTGAGTCTCACAATTTTCCTATGGTAAAATAGCACATTTGCATGTATTAGTAAGTTTGGGGCAAACTTTGTATGTGAGATGGTGGTGGGTGAAATTATTTTTCCAAAGTCACAAAGTACATTAGTAAGATTTCAACCCTCATTTCCTCTGTTCTCAACCTGCTACTCCTCCACGCCAAATAAGCATACAGGTCTTTTGATTATAATATTACTTAATACCAACAGTTTTTTTCTGCATGCTTGATGAATTTTAGCAGCTTGTTCAGGTTTATTTATGATCGATCTACTATTTCTTTTTTTATTTTTTAATTCCTCAGAAGAAGAACTAAAGGCAAAGCTCCTCTCCCACCAACTGAAGTAAAATACATTGGCAAATCAACATCATCTGATGTGTTACAATCTAACAGTTACATAATGGAGCAAAAAGAGAATATGATTGATAAAGAGATAGAATTAACAGTGGTTCTGCCAGGGGACGTAACAACATCAACCACTGTTAATGGCAGGTATGTTTTTAACCCCTTTTTTAAAGGCCATGGTTTCCAGTTGCTCTCTGCCACCTTCTGTCTTGCTGTCTTCTGCAGAAATGCAAGCAAATATTTAGGGAATTCCAAGGAGTCCAGCCTTTTCTACTATTGCTTAAGGTTGCTTACCTAGAAGCCCTTTTACTAAACTGTATTAGATGCTATATGCTCCTAACGCAGTTTAAAATGACAATACTGCAGGACATACTCAAGTGTCCTGTGGTAATTGGCAAATGTGTGCATACTAATTTCATGCTAATTTTTTTGTTGTTGAGAGCATATTGGGGGCAGAGTGTGGTTATTCCTTCGCTAAACAGTTAGTGCATTTATATTAGCGTATGCTAACTGTTTGGCACAGGAATACTGTGTGAGCTTTACCCCCTACTAAATGGATGGTGGTAAGTGCCCACAGAGTAATTTTTTTTTAATGGCTGCTCACTAATGGCAAAACCAATTTTGAATTGCGTATAGTTGGATTAAGCATAAAGGGAGGTAGGGAGAGAGTTTCAGAGGGAAGGGGCAATGAAGAAAAACGTAGATAGTTGAGTCAACTTGAGCATACATGGAACAGGGGGAGGTGAAGAAATTTAAGATGTTCCAGCTGTGTTAGATGGGAAGAATGCTGCTTCCCTTTATCTGCTCATAGTCAAGCAACTTAATACCAAGTATTGGCAGAATATTCATTTAAACCATTCAGCAAAATATTGTGCCCAAGTTGATGATATGACTTGGATATGTCAACATTTTACAATCAGGCAGTGAGTTGTGGAATAGTTTACCTTTGGAATGCAGATTAATTCCCAAGTATATATTGTTTCAGAAATATTTGAAAACTTTCTTATTTCATCAACTTGTTTTAACTGAAATTTAGGCTGTATTGTTATAGAAATTAAATGTACTTCCTAGGTGTGCTTATTCCTTTGGTTTTAACCTGCAATGATCCCCCCCCCTCAACACACACACACACTTGAGGGTCAGCACTCAAGAAAAGAATCTGGGTATCATCGTAGACAATATGCTGAAGCCTTCCGCCCAATGTGTGGTGGTGGACAAGAAGGCAAACAGGATGCTAGGAATTATTAGAAAAAGGATGGTTAACAAGATTTAAAATATTAGAAATGCCTCTTTATCGCTCAATGGTGCCGACCTCACCTTGAGTATTGTGCTCAGTTCTGGTCTCTTTATCTCAAAAAAGATATAGCGGCACTACAAGAAGTTCAAAGAAGATTGACCAAGATGATAAAGGGGATGGAACTCCTATCATATGAGGAAAGACTAAAAAGGTTAGGGCTCTTCAGTTTGGGAGGGGAGATATGATTGAAGTCTACAAAATCCTGAGTGATGTAGAACAGGTACAAGTGGATCGATTTTCTTTTTTTTTTTTTTTTCCTGCAACCAGATTTACAAAGACTAGCGGACATTTGAAGTTAGAGTAATGCCTTTAAAACTAATAGTAGGAAATATTTTTTCACTCGGAGAATAATTAATCTCTAGAATGCATTGCCAGAGGATGTGGTATGAGTAGTTAATGTAGCTGCTTTTAAAAAAAGGTTTGGACAAGTTCCTGGAGGAAAAACCCATAGTCTGCTGTTGAGACAGACATGGGACAGTTGCATGGAATTAGAGAATGACACGGGGAAAAAAATCTGTCCCCGTCACACCATCCTCTGCACCGCCCCGTCACCGCCATTCCCTTCACCACCCCGTCACCGCCACTGCCATCCCATTCACCATCCCTGCTGCATCCATATAAGCCTTAGTACTGTAATATTTAGCTTATTAATATTTAGCTTATTCCTTTCTTATAAATCAAAGTTCCTGCTGCTGAACTAGAGAAAGAGATGTTCAGCTGGCAGGGCTTTGTTTATAAATTTTTATCAACACAACTAATATACTACTTTATCCTAAAGCAAAAAATAAATTAAAAAATATAATTTTTTTTTTCTACCTTTGTTGTCTGGTCTCTGCTTTCCACATCTTCTCATTCAATTCCTTCCATCCACTGTGTGTCTTCTCTCTTTGTCTTCCATTTGCTGTTACTGTGCCTCTCCCTTCACCCCTCCCCCCCCAATTGGTCTAGCACCCATCTTCTTCTCTCTGCTCCCCCATAGTCTGGCATCTGTCTTCTTCCCACTCTGTCTTCCACATTTCCCTTCAGGATCTGTTCCTCTCCACCCTCCTTCAATGTCTATCCTATTCCTTTCCACCACCACCCTTCCCTCCCTCCTTTACCATCTATTCCTTTATACCTCCCTTCAGCTCCTCTCACTTGGCCTATCTATCTAGCTTCCTCCCTCTTATTTTCATGGCACGTTACAATGTAATTTGTGCAAGCCACTGGAGCCTGCGAGCTCGGTCCCTGTCCCATCCCCACAAACCATTTCGCTTCTGTGCTCCTATTTTCCCCATTTCTAATATCTCCCCTATGTATCTGCCATTGCCCCCCCCCTGTGTCCATATACCATCCCCATGGCATGTCCCCTTTATGTCTCTGTCACTATGCCCCATGCACATAATTTCCCCTCTTTCTGTTACCTTCCTGTGTCCAGATTTCCCCTATCTTCCTCTTCCATACCAGTGTGTCTCTTCTTTCAACTCCATCTAGCTTTTTTCCCTTTTTCTTCCCCCACCCCTTGCTTCTAGCATCTGGCTCACATGCCTGTCCTTCCCTTTCTTTCCTGCTGTGGGTTTTTCTTTCCGTCTTAATCCCCTTGGCCCAGAATCCTTTTCCCTTTCACTCCCTCCTTCCAGTTTGAGCCTGGTTGGGCAGAAGCAATGCGCTGTTCCTTCATCTCCAAGGTAATATGCTATATTAATGTGGTATTGCACCTGGTAAGTTTGCAACCACCACTTCCTCTTCCCTCAACATGCAATAGAGGTAGACAGCTCATAATAGTGAAAGCGGTTTCTAGAACTGCACATCTAGATAACCAAAGTTCCAAATAAGCAGGTAGGGTAGATGGTGTTATTTAGTACAAAACATTCATTCTTCTTACACCTTAAGTACCAACCACTACTCCAACAAATAATGAACAATGGCAACTAGTGCATTACAGGCGATTGATGTGGCACATGTTGTTCTCAGCGTTAACCAAAAAACGATGCTCTCTAGTAGAAATGCATGTAACATATCTTACAGATGGATTGCGTGGTCCCTGCAGCCCCCACCCGCCTGCCCAATCGATCCTAGTGTTTAGCCAGCTCTCTCCCTTCTCCTCACCTTAGTTTGCAGGCTTTCTTTTTCGGCGACCTGCACGCTTTCCCAAAGAGCCGCGCATGCGCGGCTGCTCAGTGTTCAATCTTCTGCTCTGCTGCAACTTCCTGTTTCCGGTTGCGTCAGAGCAGAAGATCGAAACTGAGCAGCAGCGGGTGCACGGTTCTTTGATAGTGTGCGGGTTGCCGAAAAAGAAAACCTACAAACTAAGGTGAGGAGAAGGGAGAGTGCTGGCTAAACACTAGAATCGATTGGGCAGGCGGGTGGTGGCTGCGGGGACCGCGTGATCCTTTTGCCTCTCTGCGGAGACAAGACCATTCACCGCTCCACGAGGCGGTGAATGGCCTTGTCCCCATCCCCGCAGCGACTGCTAGTTTTCATTCCCCGTTTTGGCGGGTTACCCGCGGCTAAACGTGGCTAGCCGCGGGTAACCGCCACCGTGTCATTCTCTACATGGAATGCTGCTGTTATCTGGGTTTTTGCCAAGTACTTGCATCTTGGATTTGCCTCCATGAGGATGGGATACTGGGCTAGATGGACCATTGGTCTGACCTAGTAAGGCTATTCTTATGATGTTAGGTATAGGAGGGTTATGAGAATTGTATAAGTGTTAATGAATCAACAGGCAACCAATGAACCTCCCTAAAAACTGGAAAGATAAGATTGTTATCCTTTTTACATGTTGCCAGGCAGATGTATTTTGAAGTAACTGAACCTATGAATATACTGTTACAGTAGTATGAGTTGTATTTAGGCTTAAATCAAAGTAATCAAGTCACTATTCTCCAATAAACCCTTGCATTACACAGATAAACATAATATAGTGGTTGGGGCACCATCACATCTAAGTTTTGGGTTTCCATTATAAGATTTAAATCTAGCAAAAGCCCTAAGTACTGGACAAAATCATTCAGACAGGATATTTAATGATAGGCATCTGGCTCAACTATCAAGCATATCTACTTACCCAGTAACTTGATGAATCTCTAACCAGTCCATCATGGCTACAAAACAAAAAGATTCAATGTTGATATTGTAATCTCTTGGTTGTAACCAACTATGACACAAAGCTGATTGTCATTAGCATAAAAATGACAGCTAATCTTGAAGCTCAGCAAGCAAGACACTCGTATTCAAAACATTAAAAAGGATATGATAACATACCAAACCTTGTGCAATTTCACACAAGTTTTGCTGGGTTAGAAATTACAGTATATTCTTTAAAGAAAGCACTTCAGAACTATCCATCAAAGATTTCAACAAATCCCATGCCTTACCAACTATATCCACATTCACTAATCAATTTTATATTCTGCCTTTTCATGGATAAAAATGAGTTGATTACTGCAACTCTATTAATAGGAATCTGTATTGCCAATATGTGTTGCCTACATTGCTTTAAAGTTTTGCTCCTAGATAAATCAAAGGGGCATATATGATTTGGCTGCCAGTAAATCATAGTATCTCTTAAGATAATTTGGTATTCAAACTGTTTCATCTTGGAACTCCATAACTGTCTTGCTATATATATCATTCTGTATATGCTGAGATCACACCAAGTATATTCCATCTAGAATGCTGAGATCACACCAACAGAATCTTTTAGTAGTACCTTTATTTTAATGTATTTATTTAGAATCTATTTTATTGAGTCTGTTTTCAGTGCAGTAGATCCTTTGCTTTGGAACAATTTACCAAATTAATTACAGCTAGAATTTTCTTATATCTGCTTTAGCAAACAGTTAAAATAATTTTAATTCTGGATTTGTGCTTCCATGTTGAGTTTGCAACATTTTAAGCAAGCTGGTGCCAACCTTTTGGAATGACTAGTTTACTATTAACTAAACAGAGATACACCACTGTGTTCCTGAAACAAAACAACAGTCCATGCAATGGCTGTGTTTGCTCTGAATACCTACATGAACAGGTTTCATACCCCTCAGCCCTTTCTTCCATCTCTGGAGGAGTCCAAGGAAAAAACCTATCAGACACAAATGTGTAGTTTAAATATTCAAGGCCTTGGGAGTTCTTGGTGTCCTAGTAACTGTTAGAATACCAATCAAGAATCTCCCTGAATTACAAGTGACTTGGCCATTTTATTAAGTTTATGACATCACTTAATTCATTAGTAAATATATGTAGTTAGTACATCTTTCAAATGCAACACAATTGCTTCATTAAGGTTTAGTGATAAATTCCATACTCCAGAAATATCCTTTTGGTTAGTTTCAATCACATGATTTCTTGTCAATCTTATTTTATAGTAAATTTTCCTAGAAACAGACTTAGTTATTACATGCTATTTAGTTTCGCTCCTGTCAGTAATAGAGGGGATGTTCTATTTCAGTGCATCACACATCTTGTAACAACATGTTCATTTAGGGCACACTGATGTGTTCCCTGTTCTAGGACTTAGGCACTTCCTCTACTCTGTTAATAGAACAGGATGTAGCTGCTTTCACAATCGGAATCTCTCCTCCTCATACATTGAAGAAGCTGAGAGTGCTGACAAAAGCAGAAATGGAGAAAGCTTTGGATCCTTGGTACGTATCTTCTGCCTTATACAGCGATCTCTTGTTTTTTCATTTTTTTTCTAACCACAGTGCCTTCCTCAAGCTGGCACTGAAACATAAAGATGTAATAACTATGTATGTTTACTAATAAATTAAATAATGTCATAAACCTAATAAAATAGCTAGTAACAGGAGCAAAACTAAATAGCATGTGATAACTACGTCATTATTGTTGCTAGCACAGCAATGTACATCTTAATATATAGGAAGCACCTAAGGCTAATATCCTGGTTTTCAACTGTAAAAACTTTTGGTGTTGTTTTTGAGACACCCTGGAAAGGTCAGGAAAAAACATTTATTTTTGACCCCAGAAACATTCAAGCATGTTGCAGAAATACATCCAAACCACAGTATTTTGATCTGGCTTAAATGCAGATGTGGCGATCAAGGTGGTTCTTTGCGTACTAAGTTCCAATGATGATTCTAGAAACTCTGTTAAGTTCAAAACTTCACCTTCACCTTGCTCTCATGCTTGCAATTCTAATTTTCCTGCCTTAGTTGTTCCTATTAAATAATAAGCCTTAGTATCAGGTGGCATTCTCAGGACGTCCTATCATATACTTTTTAGCCATATCAATTGGTGTAATCAGTGGAGATCTCGGTAAGTTTAGAAATCTTAAATTATTTTTCCTCGCATGATTTTCCAGGTTCTCCATTCTTTTATGAATGTAGCCACTGTCTTTAAGTACAGATGTTCCCAGATTTGAATCTCCTGGACTTTAGCATCAAGAGTCTCAATCCTGTCAGCCTTTTGACCTGTTGCTTGAGCCTGAGCAATCACTGCTTGAGAAACAATAACTATATCCACAGAAAAACAAGCAGATTTTTAAGATAAGAGTTGATATTTTGAATCGCATCCCAAAGTGACTCCATAATCATGGCATCTGGTTTTTCCTCAAATCGTTGGTTTAATTCAGAAGGAAGCATTTGACCATGCTTGGCAATTATATCATTTACCTTCTGTGACATAGACAAAGTAGAAAAGGAAATTTCCAGCTCACAGGTGGAAGGTGTGGTAACAGGAGTTCCTTCCACAGCTTCCAGAATCACCCTTTGTGGGGTCTGCAACCAGAGACTCTCTGTGGCGCTAATACATCTGAATTGGAAGGGGGGGGGGTGCATCCTTTCAACAAGACTCGGAGACTTTATCTACGCTGCTCATCACTGAAATCTCAGCAGGGACGGCCAAAGCACCAGCTGTGCCTGCAACTAGCTTCATCTGGAACTAGCCCAATGATGGTTTGCTGGACCAGTCCCAGGAACAAGATGTTCTCTGGACTCTCATCTCATTTTCTCCATCTGAGGCAGGAGAGACACGTGTTAGAACAGTGATAAATCCTCAAGACAGACCAGAACTCCTTCAGGTACATGCTGCTAAGTCGTCATCTTGGATCCTCTCTTGGTACATACCTAATTTGCCTTCTTGGGATTCCCAGTTCAATTTTTATCTTTATATTTCTACTAGCTGATGCCCCGGCGTTGCACGGGTATTTAATTATAGCAATAACACTGTAAATGGATTCAAATAAAGATACTTTATAGTGGTGAATGAAATTATTTTTTTACAGCTTAATAAAAAGTACAATATTCAAATTATAATGTGAAATATTTGACAAAATGAATACAATACAACTAACGCAAAATGTGATTATAAACAACATTTTTAGTTTCACCTCCAGGAGCAAGAACATATAAATTCTTGGGTGAAGAGACCCCCAGAACATATCACCCCAGGTAGTGAGGGATCTGCATACAAAGTTTCATTGAAATCGGTCAAGCCGGTTTTGATTTACTGTGAGAATGGCAGCTGTTTACATTTTTTCCATTGACATGAATGGGTGAAATCTGATTTGCTGTTTGTATCTCCGCCCACGTGTGCAGGTGGGCTGCGAGACCCCCAGAACATATCACCCCAGGTAGTGAGGGATCTGCATACCAAGTTTCGTTCTAATCGGTCAAGCTGTTTTTGAATTACTGTGAGAATGGCAGCTTTTTACTTTTTTTCCATTGACATGAATGTGTGAAATCTGATTTTCTGTTTGTAGCTCCGCCCACGTGTGCAGGTGGGCCGCGAGACCCCCAGAACATATCACCCCAGGTAGTGAGGGATCTGCATACCAAGTTTCGTTCAAATCGGTCAAGCCGTTTTTGAATTACTGTGAGAATGGCAGCTTTTTATATTTTTTCCATTGACATGAATGGGTGAAATCTGATTTTATGTTTGTAGCTCCGCCCACGTGTGCAGGTGGGCCGCGAGACCCCCAGAACATATCATCCCAGGTAGTGAGGGATCTGCATACCAAGTTTCGTTCAAATCGGTCAATCCGTTTTTGCGTGATCGCGGCACATACACACACACACACATACATACATACACACATACATACCTCCGATTTTATATATATATATATATATATATATAGATGTAAATTTTTTGAACCCTTGTTCTGTATTTGATGAGGGTCTATGTGTTTTTGCATGTGATTGAGGTGCTGTATTCTATTGGCTTTTAGTTTCTGTGTAGAACTCTGTAGCAGCCCTGCTTGTTCTGTTTTATTAATGGTACATGTATTAGTGTGCTGGGATTCCATATAATATAGTAGTGCTGCCTATTTGTAGATAGGGTTCATGTTTGAATTATAGGGATTAATGCTACAGTTGTATAGTTAAGATCTTTTTCAAGATTTTATTTCATAGTGTGCCTGGTAGTGGAGAGGCTTGGATTGCTGTTTTTTAGATGGCATGAAAATCAGAATTTTTTGCATGATAACTTCTGCATCTGTTGGGAGATTTTTCTGGATGCAGGCACATCTGCATTTAATTCATACCAAATGCCATACTGTATCAGATTAAAGGTCCGTTAAGGTGATGTATGAGGTGTGCCATATGTGTGAGCACTGTCTTGTCAGGTGTGTCCCAACTGAAAAAAGGTTGAGACCCACTGCCCTAGAAAAGAGGGGGGAATGGCGATGTTTAAATACTTGAATTGCACAAAATGTAATCTTTTTCCAAAGGAAGAAAGTAGAAGAACTAGAGCACTTGATAATGAAACTGTAAGGAAGTAGACACAGGAGCAATATTGAGCTTTTCTTGGAAAAATAAAACATAAGAGTTGTAATGCTATGAATTCCCTCCCAATAATGGAATTCATAGGAGGAATTGGGGTATAAGGAGGATCCCTAATAGCAAGAGGATAGAAACTAAAGTGAGCATATCAGCTCAAAACTTTTGTTTTGTTTGTTTACTGCAAAGGACAGTAAAAATGCTTGAGTATCCTGAATAAATCCATGTAAACTTTTCTGAGCTCCACTGGGAGAACGGTATAGAAAATTGAATAAATAAATGCAGTAAATAAATTGGGCATGAGGGGTGTGTGTAAATAACCTAGACAGTTTCAGTTAACAATATTAAGCAAAGACATTTATAGGTCAGCTTTAAAATCCTTCACCACTTTGAGTAGATTGTCATTATTTGCTATGTTGGAAACCACAACCTCTCTAGATTGTTTTAGAAATATTACGCTGATGGCATTTTAGTTGTAAAGTTACTTTCTTGCAAATATTTGCTTATAACACTGCCTTTTGGTCTTTCTGATGCAATGTTTACTTGCCATTTATCTTGTTTACTTGGACTTTCAGGTTACTTTCACTGCATTGTAAACTCAGAGCAATATATGAGCTTCCAGAAACTTTGGTTACTATGACAATACTCTCTTACATATGGCATTGGCTGATTTAAGAAACTGAGCTTAATTAATTTGGTGAACAAGAAATGAGTTTACCAGACTACTTTTAATAGTGCAACAAAAGTGCTTTCTAAAACTGAAAATAGTAGCTAAACATTATGTTAAAGCAATTCTGAACTCTTCATCAAATAGGGCGAAAAGATAATTTAAAAAATTTCCTTGATGCATAACATTAAAATGTGCTGTAGGAAAAAATTTAGACTTACAGGACTATATTTAGACTTATAGGGCTCACCCACCCATGCACCTTCCAATGCCATGCCCCCTTTTGGATTGTACAGTATGGGATTTCGGTGCATATTGTTATAGAATTGCATGTAGCAACATGTGTGCACAGTTCTAAATTGGTGTCAGTTAATGCCAATTAACACCCAGTTATTGGCACTAATTGGCTCCTTATGTCTTATGAATCCAATCATTTCAGTGAGTATACACTTGCTGGGGAAGTTGCCTCAGAAGCTGCAGGGCAATCACTGCTCTGGAGCTATGAAGGGGACCTTAAAGAGAGGTTCCTGACAAAGCTAAGTGTCTTGTCATTCTAATTGAACACTTTTTGAAAACGATTAGACTGTGATATACAGCACTCAAAGATGTTTGGGTGGTGAGGCAATATTCTTCAGGTAAATACCCCTCGTTTTTGCCTCTGTCTCTGAGCATATTCAGCCTTTGAATTATATATATGAGAAGTCTAATGCTATGTGCACAAGGTTGTTAATTTTTTTAGAGGAGTGACCTATATTCTTGATATACTTGTCAATCACCGACAGGTGCTGCTTCTACAATCACATTAGAGAATGACACGGGGAAAAAATCTGTCCCCGTCACCGCCCCGTCCCCGGCCCACCATCCTCTGCACCGCCCCGTCACCGCCATTCCATTCACCGCCCCGTCACCGTCACTGCCATCCCTTTCACCGCCCCGTCACCGCCACTGCCATCCCATTCACCGCCCTGTCACTGTCCCCGCAGCATCCATATAAGCCTTAGTACTCTAATATTTAGCGTATTCCATTCTTATAAATCAAAGTTCCTGCTGCTGAACTAGAGAAAGAGATGTTCAGCTGGCAGGGCTTTGTTTATAAATTTTTATTAACACAACTAATATACCACCATAATGTTTCCGACAGAGGACAAGTATGCAATAAATGCATTTTGCTGTTTCAATGCCAGTGCTCAGCAGAACAACAGACAGCAATATGGACATTCACCTTATGTAGTACTTTTTTAATATATAAAAATAGGCAAAATTAGTTGCTGTTTTATCATTATATTTTCTTGCCATTATAGTATTCTTCATTGATCATTTTTCTTTTTAAATTCAAAACAAATTCAACCTATCTTGTGTCCCAGCATGAATTCATGTTTCACTCAATTGACTGTTTCAAGGGAATTAACCCTCCAACTTCCATTTGCAAAAATACCCAATGTTGTTCCTTCTATGAGCAATATTTAAATTATGAGGAACAACATTGGGTATTTTTGCTGAATTGTGTGACACCATTTGGGCTGAACATGAAGATTGAAAATGCCTGGTTAGCCCTGGACAGATGATTTGAACAGCCAGGAGCCTGTCCTGGCCATTTAAATCATTTTGAATATCTAGTCCAATGATAACAGAATTAGGGTGATTATAGAAACATAGAACTTTGTTGATCACTAAAAACAGTGGAGACTAAGGGTCTATCAAGCTCAGCATCCTGTCTTTGACACTGGCCAGTCTTGGTCTTTGGAACTGCCCATTGTGTCAGAAGCAATAGGGATTAAGTGACTTGCCCAGGGTCACAAGGAGTGTAGTGTAGCTCTAACCACTGGATTTAGAAGTTGGCTTCTTTTGGGATCTTTAACTCATCATCGCTAGGACTCGAATCTGAGTCCGTGGCACCTAACATAGAATGGAATTAGTATGGCAAAGTAATGAAGAATGGTCCAGCAGCCCCCACCCTCCCTCCACCTCACCTTATATTCGTTCCGAGTTTGCCGGCTTCCTTTTTCCCTAGCCGCACGCGTTCAAAAAGCCGTGCATTTAGCCAGCTCCCTCCCTCCACCTCACCTTAAATTTCGAGTTTTCCGGCTTCCTTTTTTCCGAGCCGCACGTGTTCAAAAATCCGTGCACGCGCGGCTGCGCGAGTCAATCAAACTTCTCCTCTCCTGCAACTTCCTGTTTCCGGTTGCGTCAGAGGAGAAGATTGATTGACTCGCGCAGCCGCGCGTGCACGGATTTTTGAACATGTGCGGCTCGGAAAAAAAGAAGCCGGAAAACTCGAAATTTAAGGTGAGGTGGAGGGAGGGAGCTGGCTAAATGCTACGGGCGGGCGGGCGGTGGCTGCGGGGACCGCGCGATCCTTGATACCTCACTGCGGAGACAAGACCATTCACCGCCCCGCGGGCGGTGAATGGCCTTGTCCCCGTCGCCGCAGCGACTGCTAGTTTTCTTCCCCGTTTTCGGCGGGTGACCCGCGGCTAAAATGCGGTGGCCGCGGGTAAACCGCCACCGTGTCATTCTCTAAATCACATCTCTCTAGGACCTTAGGTGGCAGAAAAGTAGGTCGGGGTTTTACAGGCCTATATTTCCGGTGCCCAGGATCCTTCCTGAATCACTCATGGTTAGCGGCGTATAGTGATGCTGAAGTCTGGTGCTGCCCCCTAGCCATACCCGCTTCTGGGCTTTGGTACCTAGGTGCTGGTCCCAGAGGCTGCATAGCAGTGACTTTTTTTAATGAGTTTTAATTGTATTTTAATGGCACAACCAATTATCAACTTTTGGCTTCTGTTGTAGAATCCAGCCTTAATGGTTAGGAGCAAAAAATCATGTTACTTAGTGATTTGCCTGCTTTGGGAAGAGGCTAAGCTTATCCCAGGACAAGCAGAAAGCATATTCTCAACATGTGGGTGACGTCACCGACGGAGCCCCCTAGTGGATGTTTTTGCAAGCAAACTTGCTTGAAGACCTAGGGCATGTGTCTCCTCAGTGTGGCCTCAGTTCTATGTTTTCCGTGAAGCCAGAAGCACTGCTCCCTTGCGCGCGATCTCATTGTCCCTCTTGCACCGCAGCTTTCTTTGTTGTTTTTGTTTGAGTCGCTGTGCTCGTGTCTTTTTGACTGGACCTCCGGTTTTCTGGTTGCTTAGCCTCACGAGGCTGCGGCCATGTTTTTTTAATGTCCCGGCTTCGCACCGGGTTCAAGAACTGCACTAAGTTCAACCGGGTTATCTCCATCATCGATCCTCATTGTTGGTGTGTGGAGTACCTGGGTGTGGAGCACTGCGTTGTCGTGTCCGCGTTGTGCGACTTTGCAACCGCGGGCTCTTCATCAGAGGGTGGCCAAGATTCTTCAACTTTTTGGTGTGATGGATCTTGAGGGACAGGCCTCGAGCTCGACCTCGACACTTGTTAGGTTCCTCGGCCTCAAAATCCTCGGCCTCAAAGTCCTCCTCAACCTCCAAGGCTCCGGCCTCGGCTCCTCCTACTACTCTGGCCTCGGGTAAGTCTCCTCTTTCCTCCTCAGGTGTGCCGGCAAAGAAGCCTAGCTCTGAGTCATGCGAGTGCCACCTCGTCGGCATATTCGAGACCTCGATCTAAGCATGCCTCCTCAAGTAGGGAATACTCTTCCTCGAGGTCGGCCCCGAAGGAGCGCACTGCTGCACCTGTGACCCAATATCCTCTGGTCTCGGTGCTTATATTCGAGGACATGTTTAAGACCGTTCTTACCTCGCAGCTTTCCTCAGTCGTGAGCCAACTGGTCCCGACCTCGACGTCTCTGCCCTCGGTCTCGACCCAGCCCCAGTCTGACCAGCCTGAGCGTCCTTCTCTTGTGTCTCGGGCCCATGCCTGCAAGACTCGCAGGATTCCCTCGAGCGATTCTTCGTCTCCGGAATCTGGACCTGTGACTTTACGGGGGCCCATGACAGGAACCCACTTCTCGCCCGCTACTTTGCTGAGGTTTGTCCCTTCTAAAAAGCTGTGGTCTTCTCCGCCCCTTTGGGGCAGGTCTCCGACCACGAAGCCTTCCAGGCACACCCTTGTCCTCGAGTTGGACTCTACTGTGCATTCCCCCTCAAAGCAAATGACCTCCTCTCAAGGGTTTTCTAAACCGGTGGAGGAATTTTCCTTTGCCCCATCTTCTCCAGAGCTCCACAAGATGGGCCCTCATACTCCGGGGTCCTCCCCGACCCACCTTATGCGGGGGCGTTCCTCGATGCCCCCGAGGCGCTTTAGTAGAGCCTCCTCGATATCCCATTTGCGGGACTCCGAGGCTCCGGCATGCTATTCAAGGGAAATTTCTCCCTCTTTCTCTGCTGCCCCCAGGTCTCACTCGGCGTCATCTCAGGAAGATGAGTCTTCTTCTCGAAACTCCTCCTTCACTTGTTTCATTGCTGACATGGGCAGGGCCTTGAACCTGGACCTCCAGTCTCAGTCCCGCTATACTCAGGAATTCCTGGCGAAAATGGGTGTTGCTCATCCGCCCCGTGAGGTGCTGCACTTGCCGTTGCACCAGGTTCTCCGGCGGACATTTCTCCGGAACCTGGAGATCCCTTATGTGGTCCTGGCTATTCCCTCCAAGTTGGAATCCTATTACCGGACGATCCCGGTCAAGGGGTTCGAAAGTTCTCAGCTTTCTCACCAATCCTTAGTGGTTGAATCTTCCTTGAAGAAATCCAACCCCTCGAAGGTGTACGCAGCCGTCCACCGGGCCGGGAGGGCCGTACGATGGACAAGTTGGTCGCCGTCTTTATCAGAACTCAATGATGGTGAACTGTGTCCTCAACTATAACTTTATCTTCACGTCCTATCTCCGGTTCTGTGTGGAAGCCCTCCACTCGTTCCGGGCGGATATGCCGGATTCTCGTTGTCAGGAGTTTCGTCTCCTCGAGGAGACTCTCTCCCAGCTCCACCTCTATATGTTTCAGGCGGCCTACGACGCCTTTGAGTTGTCCTCGAGGGTCACGGCCTTTGCGATCGCCATATGTCATCTTGCTTGGCTCAAGATTGTGGATATGGATCGGAATCTCCAGGATCGTCTAGCCAATCTCCTTTGCGTGGGTAATGAGCTCTTTGATGATTCCATTGAGGCGGCCACCAAGTGCCTCTCGGAACACGAATGGTCCTTCGCCTCTCTGGTGAGACTTAAGCCGAAGATCCCTCCGGCTCGGCAATACAAAATCCCTCTCCAGAGATATCCACAGAAAACTACTCCTGCGTTCTCTCAGCCTTCTTCGTAGCGGCCGCAACAACTGCAGCAACGGCAAGCTAAGGCCCAGAAGCCTGGGCTGTCTTTTTGACAATTCCGGTGTGAGCCTTCGGGCTCCCTTCCTTCTGGAGACTTCTCCCCTCCCCATCAGGGGACGTCTCCATCATTTCTACACCCAGTGGGAAAGTCTTACCACCGACAGTTGGGTGCTCTCCATCTTCCAGGAGGGGTACTCCCTTCACATCAGTCACGTACCCCCCGACCTTTCTCCAAAAGAGTTTCCTTCGGCCCAGTCTCAGCTGCCTCTCCTTCTGCGGGAAGCTCGGGCCCTTCTTCGCCTTCGGGAGATCGAGGAGGTGCCTCCAGACCAGTGGAATATGGGATTTTATTCCCTGTACTTTCTGGTACCCAAGAAGACGGGGGATCTGCATCCGATCCTGGACCTCCATGCTCTGAACAAGTTTCTGGTCAGGGAACAGTTCAGAATGCTCACCCTTCCTACGTTGTATCCCCTCTTGGACAAGGGGGACTGGCTGTGCTCACTGGACCTCAAAGAAGCATACATGCACATTCCAAATACACCCGGCCTCTCGCCAGTATCTGAGATTCCGTGTGGGGGATCTCCATCTCCAGTATCGTGTTCTTCCCTTCGGCCTGGCGGCCTCTCTGAGGGTTTTCACGAAATGCTTGGTTGTGGTAGCTGTGGCCCTGCGTCTCCGTGGCCTGCAGGTGTTTCCCTACCTCAACGACTGGTTGATCAAGGCGTCCTCTTGCCATGAAGTTCTGTGAGCAACGAATCAAACCATCTTGCTCCTTCAGAGTCTCGGCTTCGAGGTGAACTTCCCCAAGTCTCACCTCTGTCCGTCCCAGTCTCTAGAGTTCATTGGAGCGGTCCTAGACACGATTCGTCTCCGCTCCTTCTTGCTTCGGCCTCATCAGGAGGCCCTTATTCGTTTATGCCAGAGAGTGGCCCATCTGTCCTCGGCCCCGGCTCGGCTCTTGATGGTCCTACTAGGTCACATGGCCTTCATGGTTCACATGACTCCTTTTGCCAGACTTCACACCTCCATATTCCTCAATGGACTCTAGCGTCCCAGTGGATCCAGGATTGAGATCCTGTTTCTCGTCTCATTGTCGTGACTCCTTTGTTGAGGCAGGCTCTCCGTTGGTGGATGCTGTCTTCCAATCTTTCCAGAGGTTTTCTGTTTCATGCTCTTCTGCAGAAGGTCCTCACGATGGACTCGTCGACCTATGTTTGGGGGGCTCATATGGATGGTCTTCGCACTCAGGGTGTTTGGTCCAGTGCCGACCGCCTTTGTCACATCAATCTGCTGGAGCTCCGAGCAATTTTCTTTGCCCTGAAAGCTTTCTGTCACCTGCTTCGCGACTGAGTGGTGCTGATCCACACGAACAACCAGGTCGCCATGTATTATATCAACAAACAGGGGGGGCACGGGGTCCCTGTCCCTGTGCCAAGAGGCGATGCGGCTTTGGGATTGGGCCATTCGCCGCAACATTTTCCTTCGAGCGGTCTACGTTCAAGGCCAGCACAATTGTCTGGCGGACAGGTTGAGTCGTCTTCTGCAGCCTCACGAATGGTCCATCCATTCCTTGACTCTATGTCAGGTGTTTGCTTGTTGGGGGACTCCGGATGTCGATCTGTTCACGTCCCCCCTCAATCACAAGTTGCCCCGTTTCTGCTCCAGGGTTTACACCCCTCTCAGGCTCGAGGCAGATGCCTTTCTACTGGATTGGATGAACCTGTTTCTGTATACATTCCCTCTATTCCCTCTGATTCTGAAGACTCTCGTCAGGCTCAACTCCATGTGTGCCACCATGATTCTGATAGCTCCTCGGTGGCCCCGACAACCGTGGTTCTCCCTTCTATTACAACTCAGTTCCAGGGAGCCCCTTCTTCTGCCTGTTTTTCCTTCTCTACTTACGTGGAGTCAAGGTTCTCTTCTTCATCCCAACCTACAGTCTCTGCACTTAACAGCTTGGTTCCTCGAGACTTAATGTCCTCGTTACAATTCTCCCAGCCTGTGCTGGATGTCCTGGAGGCGTCTCGGAAGGAGTCCACTCACCAGTGCTACCTTCAGAAATGGACCCGCTTTTCTTCCTGGTGTGCTACTCGGCAGCTGGAGCCGATCTCTGCCTCCTTGTCTGCTGTCCTGGATTATCTGTTACACTTGTCTGGCGCTGGACTCAAGTCCTCTTCGGTTCGAGTCCATCTTAGTGCTATTACTGTTTTTCATCAGCCGATTGATGGGAAGCCTATCTCTGTTCATCCTGTGGTTTCCCGCTTCATGAAAGGCCTTTTCTACGTTCATCTGCCCTTTAAACCACCTTCCGTGGTTTGGGATCTTAACGTGGTCCTTGCTCATTTGATGAAACCTCCGTTCGAGCCACTGGCGAGTGCTCACTTGAACCACTTGGAAGGTTGTGTTTCTTATTGCTCTCACTTCTGCCCGTCGGGTCAGTGAGCTTCAAACCTTGGTGGCGGACCCGCCTTTCACTGTCTTCCATCATGATAAGGTATGGTTCTCTGTACCCATCCTAAGTTCTTGCCTAAGGTTGTTTCGGAGTTTCATATCAACCAATCCATTATTCTTCCTGTGTTTTTCCCGAAGCCCCATTCTCACCTTGGAGAAGTGGCTCTGCATTCTCTTGATTGCAAGCGTGCGCTGGCCTTCTACTTGAAGCGCACCACTCCTCACCGTTCGGATCCACAGCTGTTCCTCTCTTTCGACCCTAATCGTTTGGGGTCACTCTGTCTCTAAGCGGACCATTTCTAACTTGTTGGCTGCTTATATTTCTTTCTGCTATGCTCGGGCTGGTCTCGCCCTGCCAGGTCGAGTCACAGGCCACAAGGTCCAAGCGATGGCGGCGTCTGTTGCTTTCCTCCACTCCACTCCCATTGAGGAAATCTGTAAGGCTGCCACTTGGTTCATACATTCACCTCTCACTACTGTCTGGATGCTTTCTCCAGGCGTGACGGCCACTTTGGCCAGTCCGTGTTGCAAAATCTATTCTCCTAATTTGCCAACTCTCCCACCATCCCATTCTGGTTAGCTTGGAGGTCTCCCACATGTTGAGAATATGCTGCCTGCTTGTCCTGGGATAAAGCACAGTTACTTACCGTAACAGGTGCTATCCAGGGACAGCAGGCAGATATTCTCGCAACCCACCCACCTCCCCGTGGTTGGCTTCTTTGCTTGCTATCTGAACTGAGGCCACGTTGAGGAGATGCATGCCCTGGGTCGGGCGGGAGGGGCACGCGCGATTGTGCTGGCCAATCGCAAACTTGAAGGTCTTCAAGCAAGTTTGCTTGCGAAAACGTCCGCTAGGGGGCTCCGTCGATGATGTCACCCACATGTTGACAATATCTGCCTGCTGTCCCTGGATAACACCTGTTACGGTAAGTAACTGTGCTATTTGGTGTTTGGATTTTGTTGGGGGTGGAAGTTGGTGATGGTTGGACAGTCTTGCATCTTGATGTTTGGGATTTTCCCTAATACTTGTTGGAAATAGGATATTGGACTCAAGGACCTTTGATATGGCTCAGTGTGGCATTTTTCTAATTTTTCTATATAATGAAGTAGAGTCAGCCTATGCTATGTATACAATTTATTGAGTTTGAGGCACAACCCTCAGCACTTTTAGACCTTATAAAACTATCTTGATTTTTTTTTTCTAATGTTTCTTACCTTTGTGTGTCAGGTTTGGCAATTTGAATTAAGATTTATTTAATTTGTACATAGTTTCATTGTGCTTGTTCTAAACAGTTCTTTTAAAAGATTCATAAAGAATATAATTATGAATTTCTGTATGTTTTGTTTTTGAAGCAAACCCATGATGGACTTGTTGGTCTTTCTCTGTGGACAATATCATTTAAACCCATCAACATACACTGTAGATCTGATTTCAGCAGACAAAAGTCAGATCAAATTCAAACCAAATACACCAATTGGGATGCTTGAAGTAGAAAGAGCAATTTTAAAGCCTAAAAATATAGATGAGAAGAATAAAAGATCTACTCCTGTTGTGCCTGAGGTGAGATTTACTTTGCATTTTACAGATTTCTTTTGTCCTCTCATCTACAAAATGAAGATAACTGTTCCACCACTATTTGTTTAAAATAAGTGATTTTTACACTTTTAGTTGCACTTTAATTAAGCACACACTCGTGCCCTATGATGGCGTGCAGTAGTAGTGATCTTTGTGACTATGCTCATGTTACTTTGATTTAAGCCTGTGAGAGGAAGTTGTTTGCCTACTCTGTTAGCTTACTTCTCCGCACTGAGGAAGCGTAACACAAAAATTTATTATTATTTTCATTGTTTATTTAAAATTGTGGGACAATTTTTGGCTGCTGTGTGTGTGCTTGGGGATGTGTCTATTGGCACAGCTGCTCTTTTTTGGTGTTACGCAACTACCAAGCATATCCATCGACTGTAATAACAAGAACAGCGGTATTGGTCCATATGGAATGTAGAATGTGATATAAGTCAGTGACATAGCCTTTCTCAATGACTCTTCAGGAGCTAGAAAACAGAATGATTTTATAATGGAGTCATTTTCATTTATTTTTGTCTTCAGCAAACTGTACGTGTAGTAATAAACTACAAGAAAACGCAGAAAACTGTAATGAGGGTTTCTCCACATGTGTCACTTCAAGAACTTACTCCAACCATCTGTAGTAAATGCGAGTTTGACCCTCTGCACACTGTCTTGTTAAAGGACTATCAGTCTCGGGAGCCTCTGGATTTGACAAAGTCTCTTAATGATCTTGGATTAAGGGAATTATATGCAATAGATAACAGCAGAGGTAAGATTTTGTACTGCTTTTCTGTTGCACACCTTGTGGCATATCAAAATAGAACTAATATTTTGACATTCCTAAGAATTCAGCATTTTATGTTAATGGGCTTGTTGACTCTGCTTAAGAAAACATTTTTTTAACAGAGCAGGAGTGGAGGCATTGCCTAATGATTAGATCAGTGAGCTAAGAGCTAGATAAGCCAGGATTTAAATTTCACTGATGTTCCTTATGGTCTTGGGTGAGTCAGTTAACCCTTTATTGCTTAGATCAGTGTTCCCTAAACCTGCCCCAGGTCTGAATGTTCTTGACTGTAAAACACCTCAAACTACTTCTGAAAAGGCATAGGCTAAATCCAAATCCCGTTCCTCTTAGAGCAAGAGTTCTCAACCCAGCCTTCAGGTCATACCCACCAGTCAGATTTTCAGGATATCCAGAATTGAATGTGTGTGAGACAAATGACTGGTGATATATCAAATAAAATGATTTATGCATGTACTGTCCCAACACACACGTTCATTGTGGAGATCCTGGAAACTTAACTGGATGGGTGTGTTCTGATGACTGGATTATGAACAAGAGAAATAGCCTGTGGATTCCTTTCTTCTGGCCTGTAGTGGTTGCACCTGTCCTGGCCTGTGGGCAACAGATATCACTTCTGGGTGCTTTGATACTCCTGCATGGTAGTGGGCAAGAACCTAGGGAACTGGGTTCAATTCTTACATCTGCTCCTTGTGATCCTGGGTAAGTCACTTAATCCTCCATTGCTCCAGGTACAGAACTTAGATTATGAGACCACTAAGGACAGAAAGTACCTGCTTATAGTATATGTAAACTGCTTTAATTGTATCCACAGACAGGAGGTATATCAAGTCCATGACCCATTTATCTATTTTCTTTTAACTAGGCACTTCAGTTGATGATGTGCATTCATCTTTACATGGTAAGTTTGCCTATTTAAATAGGTGAAACAGTTACATGCAATTCCATGCCTCATGCATTTTTTTTTAAAATTTGACGTAAAGCACATGACCCATATGTTCTTGAATTAAAGTATTACCTAAAAATTGCCAGTCTGTGTGAAATGATTTGGTGTTTTCAGTCCTAGTGGATAGATGCTGGTATACTTTTTAACAGTTTGTACTAATTCATACAGTTAGTATGAACAAAGAGATCTGTTATTTGGATGTACCGGTATTTGGGAAGTAAGCTGACTTCTAATTTTCATGGGTGATGTTGGGTCCCCTGCTACAGTTTTCTCCTATAATCAAGCCTTGCACTGGCCCCTGCTATACTAAGAACAGGTTTGAATGACAGGAAGGCTGGGGGGAGGGGTTATGGTTTTAGAGGGGAGGTTGGGGATGGCTATGGTGGGTGAGGAGGTGGTTTGTTTATCCATTTAGAAAAATTTGCAAGATTGTATGAATGATTGCCATTCTTTTCATAGATGGATGCCTTTCATGTCCAAATTTGTTTTATTCCAAAAGCACTGCTATGTCTGTGCAAGACACCTATATTCTCAAGAGGAGTGTATTCCCCTTTGTTTCTCCAAGTGCATTAAACTGAAATCTACAAATTGTTTCAATACTGAGTAGACAAACTGGAGCCCTGGAAACAGCCCTTTCTGCCGTCTTGTGTTATATGCTCACTTGCATGCCGTCTCCTTAGTTCAATATGTCATTTCTAAATATATTTCTAAGGTGTTCTTCAAATACTTTACCCCACTTCAATGAATGCTTCAAATGGTTCTCTAAACATTTCAATAAATTTCAATAGACCTCGGAACCACCACTCCTCCGTCCCACAAATGTGTCTCAACGGAGAGATTCAAGTGGTGAACTCCTCGCCGGTCTATTCAATTTAAATAATGTGCAGTTCTTATCATTTTTATAAAGAGATTTTAGTATGCACTTATCTCAGTAATGGTGAACTTTCAGTTCTCCATATAGGCTAGCGGTGAGACCCGACATGTTTCACGAGAGTTTCATCAGGGGTCTACCCTTTTTAACTACGGCGCTCACCTCTGAGCATATGCATTCAGACTATGAGCTGGCAGAGGCTACCTCTTGCAGCTTTTTTTAATGGTATACTGTGCATGACCATGGGAGGGTGAAAAAATGAGGAGCACAAGTTGCATTTTCATTTTCTTCACTGAGAACTGGAGAGGATGGATAGATGGACTGTGTTGGTATGGGCTGTACAAGTGCAGTTGTGTAGATCTTTCTGAAATACATTTCTGAAGTTTCTAGAACAAGAACACTTGGTTGCCTTGGGGGAGGAGGAGATGTGGCAGCTAAATCAGAAGTGAACCAGCCTCAAAGGCAAAGGGGACTTCAGGAGAACTCTCTGGATAGTCTCTTCTTCTGAGCTCAACCAAACTTGGGTTATTTTATTGTTAGCTTGATTATTTAATTTTTATCTTAAATGGCACTTGACGAGCAGTACATACTAGAGATGGGCAGTTATTTGCAACAACATGAAAAATATCAATGACATATCCCTTATAATTAGTCAGACTAGATTATTATGGATAACTGTGCTCTTGACATTTTTGCTGGGTTGTTGGAGTATAGGTTAGTGTGATTACTCCCACTGATAAATATGGAGACCTATTTAATTGGATTAAATTAAATTGAATATAAAAACATGACATTTTTTGGTTTTTCTTTAGCCAATAAGAGGGCATGTGCACCAACTATCAGGGTAAGAATGAGAAAAAAAAGCCAAATAAAAACATACCTGATAGGAAATGACACAAAATGAAAATGTTCTGGCTTTCTGTACAAAATACATACAACATGAAACGTATAACAATCAACAATACAATATCATACATTATAGAATTTCATCTATTATGTTTGCTTTACCGTAATCTGCTCAGAGATGGTTGAAAGGGTGGAGGAGTAGATCTCTATGAGAAGACCGATATCCAAGCGACTGAAATGCAGGAGGTCTGGGGAAAAGAAGAAGTGATATGAATAGCTTTGAAAAGAGAAAATGGAACTTCTATCTGCATGGGTGTTGTCTACAGACCTCCGACTCAAGCACAGCAAATTAATAAAGATCTTGTTGTAGATATCCAAAAGCTGGGGAAGAAAGGAGAAGTACTGTTGCTTGGTGATTTCAACTTGCCGGATGCCGATTGGAAAGTTCCATCTGTAGAATCGGAAAGAAGTAGAGAGATAATGGATGCCTTTGAAGGAGCACTGCTCAGACAAATGGTGATGGAACCAACAAGGGAAAAAGCCTCCACCAGCCAATTCCTATTTCTCCTTCTCACAAGCTTAAGCACCACATTGGAACAGTTTCTTGTGTTGGTGCAGCCCTGAGTGTGAGCAATTTGATGCCCAAAATCTGGCACTGTTCTCAGTCTGACAAGAGTTGCATAAGTTTGGGCACTGCCCAGCTTACACTTTAAGATTTGTGCAGTGCAGGAAGAAGATGGTAGAGGCTTCAACTGTGCTGGTTTCTCTTCTGGATGGTTAAGGGAGCCAACCAACTGTTTACATTGCCATGCTCATGTGAACTGGCTCTTGAGAAATTCTGGGCACTAAAAGAAAATTCTTCACTGGAGGAATTTGAGTAGAAAATCATGTGCAGAATTCTGTCAGGCGTTGTTTATTCCAAATGTCCATCACCATCTTTGTGAAAACTATTTTTAACAACTCTTATGTGTTTCCCTCTCTCCCATGATTTTCACGTAGAAAAATATCTTTTCAAATACTAAACATTTGAAGAGGAGTTTTTCCTTTTATCCTTTCATCTGGAGAGCTGCTTGAGCATGTATGCATAATGTAGGGTTGACTTTAGGGGAATGTGGGGCTTGAATTGATTGTCTGAGTACCCCTAACCTCAAGAGACTGAAGAGTGGAAGTTGGATTTTCCTGTGTGAAAAGAGAGATAAGGAACTTTACTTCAGTGCAAGTTGTTGTTGCTCCTGCCCTGCCAGTGCTCCCAATGAAAAGGAATGATCTCAATATTATGGGTAGAGCTGCCACAAAATGATGGGAGCCTCCTAAAGTGCAGGTCCTAGAGCAGGCTTCCCAATTCACACTCATCCTCACAGGATAGCCTTTATACATGGTATATAGTGTAGACCAGTGGCCTCAAACTCAAGCCATTTGCAGGGCCACATTTTGGATTTGTAGGTACTTGGAGGGCCTCACAAAACATAGTTAATGTTTTATTAAAGAAATTACAATTTTGCATTCGGTAAAACTCTTTATAGTTTATAAATCTTTCCTTTTGGCCAAGTCTTAATAATAATATTGTAATTTATAGCTAAAGAGACAAATGATCAAGAAACTATTTTATTTTACTTTTGTGATTATGATAAACATACTGAGAGCCTCAAAATAGTACCTGGCTGGCCGCATGTGGCCCATGAGCTGCGAGTTTGAGACCACTGGTGTAGACCATGTCCAATTTTGGTGGATCATCTTTGAATTAAAAGGTAGAGACAATGTCCTTTCTGTAAGTTTGGTTTCCAGAATTGTATCTTTTAAGAAATAGGAGCATTCATGATAGTAAATCATGTTTCTCATTTTAGACTCTTACCAAATCTCTCAACATTTAGATATGCTAATGCAGAAAGAAAATGAGAGAGGATTCTTCAGCTTTTTTCGGAGGAGTAAAAAGAAAAGGGAACAGGTATTAACATTATGGTGTTAATGCGTAATAAATAATTGTGAATATTGTGTTAATGTCTGTTCTGATATTTAAATTAGTTTCCTTAATCCCACAAGACTTCAAGTGCCCCTGCAACACCTCTACTCAGCAAACAAAGACCAGCAAGTTTAACAAGATCCAGTACTCTCATCAGGCAATATGATTCAAACACACTGCCATTTGAGATGCAAAAGAAGAGACGAGCCCCCTTGCCACCAATGCATGATTCTCAAAATGCTCAAAGGGATATGGTTCCCAAACTGGTTCAATCAGGATCCTTAATTGTCAAATCTGTCAGTGTTGATGGAGCAGATAAGGTCAGTACCAGAAAAATGTTATTTTCCTTATCAAATTATAAGCCACTGAGAATGTTATTGTGAGTTGTTATAATAGGCAATTATATGGGAATTTTTGTTTGCTGCTGTTGCAGTACTTTTGGAAGATCATTTTCAAAAGCCTTCTCACATAAAAAAAATAGCTATTTGAAAACTGTATATCCTATGTGTGGTTAAAAATGGGGGGTCTCGGTTTAGATTAGTGTCTACCACCCAGTAGTGTCCCTTCTTTACCCAGAACTGGCAGTTCCTCCACCGTCAGCCCCCCACCCCACAACCCAGCAATTTACCTGCCATCAGCATGCCCCTCCCTCCCTCTTCACCCCCACATCAAAGACAGCCCCCTCCTAGACCCAGCAGTAGGATCCCTACACCTACCGTGCTTCCCTGGTGATCTAGCAGGGTGTTGGGGCAGGAGCAATTCTCACTTGCTCCTGCCTATGTTTTCTCCACACTGAAAATGTTTCCTGAGACTTCCAGCAGCAGTCTCGACAATCTGCCCTGTAATGCATGTGATTACAGGGCAGACTGGATGGACCATTCAAGCCTTTATCTGCCATCATTTACTATGTTACTATAAACTCTTTGTTTATATTTGAGTTACCATTTTTCCCCTAAAAACAGGGGTAAAAATGGTATCTTGGTTTATACTCGGATAGGGTCTATTTGAGTATACGTGTTTTATGTTTTATTAAAATTTGATATACTGCTCCAGCTTTCAATATATCTAAGTGGTTAACAAAATTATAAACAATTAAAATAAGAAAAGAACTCCATACAATTAAAGCGCGGGTAGGGAACTCTGGTCTTCGAGAGCTGTATTCCAGTCAGGTTTTCAGGATTTCCCCAATGAATATGCCTTGAAAGCAGTGCATGCAAATAGATCTCATGCATATTCATTGGGGAAATCCTGAAAACCTGACTGGAATACAGCTCTCGAGGACCGAAGTTCCCTACCCCTGAATTAAAGGAAAGACCTAATCCACTCATACATGGTACCTACCGTATTTTCACGCAAATAACGCGCACCCGTATAAAACGCGCACACGGGTATAGCGCGCAGAAATCACGATGATATGTACAAAAACTTTGGTATACCGCGCTCACGGGTATACCGCGCATGCTGCCCGACGCTCCTTTCGCCCGCCCTGACTTTCCGTGCGCTGTCCCTACTCTCCGTTCACCCCCCCTGACTTCCGTGCACTGTCCCCCCTTGAAGGTCTGTCCCCATCCTGAAAGCCTGATGCCCCCCCCGACGTCCGATACATCCCTCCCTCCGAAGGACCGCCGACTCCCCAACAATATCGGGCCAGGAGGGAGCCCAAATCCTCCTGGCCACGGCGATCCCCTAACCCCACCCCGCACTACATTACGGGCAGGAGGGATCCCAGGCCCTCCTGCCCTCGACGCAAACCCCCCTCCCCCCAACGACCGCCCCCCCAAGAACCTCCGACCGCCCCCCCAGCCGACCCGCGACCCCCCTGGCGACCCCCACGACCCCCCCACCCCCCTTACCTTTGGTAGTTGGGCCAGAAGGGAGCCCAAACCCTCCTGGCCACGGCGACCCCCTAACCCCACCCCGCACTACATTACGGGCAGGAGGGATCCCAGGCCCTCCTGCCCTCGACGCAAACCCCCCCTCCCCCCCAACGACCGTCCCCCCCAAAAACCTCCGACCGCCCCCCAGCCGACCCGCGATCCCCCTGGCGCCCCCCCCGACCCCCCCACCCCCCTTCCCCGTACCTTTGGTAGTTGGCCGGACAGACGGGAGCCAAACCCGCCTGTCCGGCAGGCAGCCAACGAAGGAATGAGGCCGGATTGGCCCATCCATCCTAAAGCTCCGCCTACTGGTGGGGCCTAAGGCGCGTGGGCCAATCAGAATAGGCCCTGGAGCCTTAGGTCCCACCTGGGGGCGCGGCCTGAGGCACATGGTCGGGTTGGGCCCATGTGCCTCAGGCCGCGCCCCCAGGTGGGACCTAAGGCTCCAGGGCCTATTCTGATTGGCCCACGCGCCTTAGGCCCCACCAGTAGGCGGAGCTTTAGGATGGATGGGCCAATCCGGCCTCATTCCTTCGTTGGCTGCCTGCCGGACAGGCGGGTTTGGCTCCCGTCTGTCCGGCCAACTACCAAAGGTACGGGGAAGGGGGGTGGGGGGGTCGGGGGGGTCGCCAGGGGGATCGCGGGTCGGCTGGGGGGCGGTCGTTGGGGGGGAGGGGGGTTTGCGTCGAGGGCAGGAGGGCCTGGGATCCCTCCTGCCCGTAATGTAGTGCGGGGTGGGGTTAGGGGGTCGCCGTGGCCAGGAGGGTTTGGGCTCCCTTCAGGCCCGATATTGTCGGGAAGTCGGCGGTCCTTCGGGGTGGGGGTGCGAGTGGTCCTGCCGGGGGGGGGGGGTGTATCGGACGTCGGGGAGTCGGCCGGGCA
This sequence comes from Geotrypetes seraphini, assembly GCF_902459505.1. Lineage (NCBI taxonomy): Eukaryota > Metazoa > Chordata > Amphibia > Gymnophiona > Dermophiidae > Geotrypetes > Geotrypetes seraphini. Next base: position 208,678,156 of record NC_047088.1, read on the forward strand.
AGAGGGCTTGGGCTCCCTCTTGCTCCGATCGTGGATGCGGGTGCGGGTGGGAGCGCGTGCGAGCGGTCGTTCGGGGTGGGGGTGCGAGCGGTCCTGCTGGGGGGGTGAATCGGGCGTCGGGCGGGGTGGGAACTATGTTTTAAAACTTTTGTATACCGCGCTCACGCATATAACGCGCGAGGGGTATGCGCGGTAGGTAAAAACGCGTATAACGCGCGCGTTATATGCGTGAAAATACGGTATATAAAAACAGTAACTAGCTATTTTTTCTGGTGAAACCTCACTGTCTGTCAAAGTATCAGCAATTAATAAATATGATCGTTGGTAGGTATCTCTTTACCAAAGGCTTGTGAAAAAAAAAAAACCTATCAGTAACCTTTTGAATGTCATGAAATTAGATTCTAGTCGCAGATAATTTGGTAATTGATTCCATAAATAGGGACCCAAATAAAAAAAATGCTTTAAATCTAGTATTTTCCCACTTTACCTTTTTGCTGCTGGTATTACTAATCTATTAACTTGTAATGATCTAGAAGGTATATACGGTATAATCAAAGAATTCAAGTAGGTCGGTCCTTGGTGATATAATACTTCATGCGTTAATATAAGTATTTTGTATTTTACTTATATGCAATAGGAAGCCAATGATATTGGAAAAATAATGGTGTGACATGATCAAATTTTTGTTTATGATCTAACAATTTTTAAAGCTGCATTTTGTAATGTTTGAAGACATCTTAAATTTAAGAAATTCCTGCATAAACTGTTATAATAGTCAATTTTTGATGCAAAGAAAGTGTGAATTAGATAATGTAAATCAGCATTTGTAAAATAATGTCATACTGATCTTAGCAATCTCAGTGTATGGAAACCTTTATTCACAATTTCTGAAATTTGATCATTAAATGTAAGTTCTGAATCTATAATGATCCCCAAGTATTTAAATTTCTGTACCAATGGTTTTTGTTTATCTAGCAATGACAGCTGCAATTTAGACCATTGACCGGTAATCCAACAGGAGAAACATTTCTCAACACTTAGAACTAATTTATTATCTAACCAAGTGTAGATTGATCTAAGACAATCATACACTTTGTCAAGTTGTAATTTGCAGGATCAATTTTTGCAACTAAAAGAATATCGTCTGCATAACATCGTCATCATTTATTGTATTCCTTCAAATTTTGAATGCAATTTTTGTTTTAGTTTGGATGTAATCCGCCTTGAACCGCAAGGTAATGGTGGAATAGAAATCACTAATGTAATGTAATAACAATACACTTGGATTGCAAATTCTTGTGTTATTGTTAAAAGCAGAGCTATAAAAATATTGAACAGAGTAAGGGATAATGCTTATCCCTGTTTTACTCCACATGATAAATCAATTTTTTTAGATATTGAACATGGTGTTACAACTGAAGAACTTCTATTGTGGAGGAAGGTAATAAACCAATTTAGAGTATTTCCTGTAATTCCTATTGAAATTAATCGAGCTGATGATTAAGTCAAAAGCTGAGGCCAAATCTAATGATATAGCAAAAGCATAATATCCATTGTCTAAGTCAGAAAATCCCCACAGAAAAGTAGGTGCAGGTCTTATTGGCACTTTTTCCCTAGTGAAAGTATACATCTACTTGATTTTTCTTGTCGAAAATAGTTTATAGTAAAGGACAAATCTTTAGGATGGTGGATTTTCAAACCTATTCTTGAGAAAGATTCCTTGCATATCAGTTTTCTGGATATATACAATTAGTATGCATGACAGAGGTCTGCATGCACTGCCTCCATTTAACTCATGTATGCTCACTACAGATATTCTGACCCCCAGGATTTTTGAACCACTCCTCTAGGCCAGTAGTTGGAAACTATAACATATATTTTTAAATGAAATTGATTAATTCCACTGAGGATCCCATATCAATTTATAGTGCTATGTTCTGTCTTTTTAGAAGTTCTGTTTCTAGAGCAGTGGTTTCCTAAACTATCTTGGAGAATTTCCAATGAGCTAGGTTTTGGCAATTTCTGCAATGAATATGCATGAGGGAAATTTGCATTGGAGGCCATGCATTCAAATTTATCTAGTACATGGTCACTTTGGATAGTCTGAAAATCTGACTGACTGGGTTCCTGCAGGAATAAATCCAAGAATCAGTGGTCTTCTAAAGTTTTGGTTTTTTGTTGTTTTTTTTTAAATAATTTATATTGGGCATATCCTACAATTATATGCGGATTACAAATTATTCAGGTTCTCAAGCATTTATCCCTAACTGTTTCGACAGGCTCCCACTCTATCTAATGTACCTTGGGCAATGGAGGTTAAATGACATGCCTAGGGTCTCAAGGAGCAGTGCGAGATTCGAACCCACAACCTCAGGGTAACAAGGCTGTAGCTCTAACCACTGCACCAAACACTCCCAATTCTCAATATGTGTTTAGCATCACCAAGTAGAATAATTGCTTGTGAATCAAGTCAGATTTTTGCTCTATCAGAGGGCTAGGATATTTTTTTGTAATGATAGTTGAATTTCTTTTTGAAAAAATATCTGTAAATATTTATACTATAGGATTTAATAATTATTTTAAACTCCTTTTCCTAAGATGCGATAATGGATTCAATATATGGTACCGAAATAATGTGCGTTAAGTGCCATGCAGTCCATTTTATTCCTATGGATGAATTAGCATTTAGTGTGCACTAAATCTGTTAGTGCACCTTAGTAAAAGGACCCCTTTATTTGCTTCAGCAGCAAAATTATAACAAGAATTGTTTACTTGCTCTGCTAGAATTTGCATCTGAGATGAAAAGTTGGCTAGTCTATGACTGAAAGTGATAATTCTGTAAAATAGGTGCTAACATTTACATTTATTTGTTTAGGTGATTTGTTTTATATCCTGTCCTTGCCAACGAGCTCAGAACAGGTTACAAGTTAACATACATAATGTGAAGACAAACAGATTGTAGGTTTCCATGTGTACAGTAGTCTTAGGTTGTCTTGGTTTAACAAAGGGTCAAAAGATAGCATACAATCTGGCCATTATTTATAAACATAAATCTGCAGAAAAACAGATTGGGAATTTACATGTGTACAGTAGTCTTTGGTCGTTTTAGTTTGACACATACAGAGGGTCAAAGTTAGTATACAATCTGATCATTTTAAGTTAACATACAGTTGATCTCCTGATGTGTGTGGGGGGTAGTTGGTTTCAATAGCAGGTATGAAGTGGGAGTAAGAATGATGTCTGGCGGTTTGGAGTTGGAGGGCGTGCCCAGGTGGTATTTGCAAATGTTGCCTCTTTGGAGTGGAGTGGTCTGTTTGGGGCGTATGGAGGAAGTTTGACTGATATGTAGTTTGGTGCCAAGTTGTGTATGGATTTGTATGCTGTTACTAAGCCCTTGAAGATCCAGCGTTTGGTGATGGGTAGTGCTTCTGAGATATAGTCTCGAGTACAAAGGTTTTTTAGAAGTCTAATTGCTGCATTTTGTACCTGTTGTAGGTGCTGGAGACTTTTTTTTTTTGTGCTGTCAGCCCATTGAATAGTGTGTTACAGTTGTCCATGCTGATTATGCATGTAAACTAGAATAATGGCGTATTCAGAGATATGTATACATACACAAGCAAATACCTAAAACCAGGCTAAGCACTTTGGTAAATCTGCACATATATTACATAGGCAGAGCTTGGCTAGAGTGTGAGCAGGACTCTAGCATTAAGGTTTACACACTTAAGCCAGCTCCTATGGTTGGTATAAGTGCTTATGCCTGAGCACGTATGCATGTATACTCGGTTGAAATAGTTTTCTAGCCATCTATTTTCCTTTACAGAATGGATACCTAAATGTATGCACAGTGTTACTCAAATGCTTGAAGTAATTTAGCTGGATATCTAGCAGCTGAACAGCATACTCCAAATTTACCTGTTTGCCATGGCAGTCTAATTTTAAAATAGTGCAACTGTTGCCTGGTACCCCATCTTCCTAACCCTAGTGTTTAAGCCCTTAGCCTGAGTTCAACAACTTGTGGGCCCTAAAAATATCAAGCCCCCCTCCTCCCAGGTTCCAGCAACAGGGTTGTGGCTGATAAGAAGATAAGAATTGCCGCTACTGGGTCAGACCAGTGGTCCATTGTGCCCAGTAGTCCGCTCACGCGGCGGCCCTTAGGACAAAGACCAGTGTCCTATTTGAGTCTAGCCTTACCTGCGTACGTTCTGGTTCAACAGGAACTTATCTAACCTTTTCTTGAATCCCTGGAGGGTGCTTTCCCCTATAACAGCCTCTGGAAGAGCATTCCAGATTTCTACCACTCTCTGGGTGAAGAAGAACTTCATTATGTTTGTACGGAATCGATCCCCTTTTAACATACAGTGGGTGATCATCCTGCATTCAGTGATTATCACATAGTGTGGTTTAATATTAAGATAGGTGTAGAGAGGACTCATTCAAAAGTAGATTTTAGACTTTAAATGTTTGGTATTCTGATTGCCTTCACTCCCACAATTCAAATCCTCTCTAGTTTGTTGGTTCCCTCACTCCCATAATCAAACTTCTTGTTAGTCTAGTAGTCAACACCACTATAAGATTTTAGGAACCCTCCTGTTCCTCCACTAGAACCATTTTTTACTTTTCAAGTTACATACCCTAGCAGAATTTGTAAGCTGTGTACCATTTGTGGAAAATGAGTGATCCTGGAAAACACCGGTCTTTAATTTAAGAATATTGGTCAGGTGAAGCTATTTATCATCACAGAATTGTGTGTCCTTTAGTAATCGTAATGATAACTGAATTCACACAGATTGTGCTGATTAAAAGTTTACATACCTTTGAATGCTTATGCTGATACACTCACAATTAACACACTCTGCTTGAGATGGCAAAGAAGGGTAAGCATCCACACCCGTGCTTGTTTGTAATTAGTGTCTGTGTATAACTAGTTAATCAGTTTCTTAGCTCTTGAGAAACCCTTGTGCACTTCATCCAAGGCTGCACTGACTTTTTTGGTTACTGAAGCATGGAGAAAGAAAAAACTGTCAAAGGGTCTGTGAGCAAAAGTAGTTCAACTTTATAAATCAGAAGGAGGATACAAAGATTTGAAAATGCTAATCAGTACTGTTCAAATTCTGATCAAGTGTAAAATTATGAGTTTTGTTAATACCAAACCACGGTCAGATAGACCAAGAAATATTTCAGATACAACTGCCAGGAAACTTTGTAGAGATGCAAAGAAAAACCTACAAGCAACTTCTGAAATATAGGCTTCTCTGAAACAGTGGTGTGGCTGTTTGAGCATGAACAAAAATGGACTGTATGATAGAGCTGCCAGAAAAAAGCCATTGCTGCACTAACGCCACAAAACATCATGCTTACAATGTGCCTCAACAGCCCCTAGGGAAACCTCAAACTTTTGGAATGAAATAATTTGGAGTGATGAGACCAAAATTGAACTTTATAGTTACAACCATAAATGCTATGTTTGGAGAAGTCAACAAGGCTTATAAAAAGAAGCACACCATCCCTGCCATGAAGCATGGAAGTAGAACTCTGCTATTGAGGGGGGATTTAGTCAAAATTGATGGCAGGGTGAATGTTGCATCTTATCAGAAAATATTGGAGGAGAATTTGCATTCATCAGCCAGGAAGCTGCACATGGGGCACACTTGGACTTTCCCAGCATGACAATGATCCAAAACATAAGGCCAAGCTGTCCCTTAAATGGATGCAGCAGAAAAAAGTGAATCTTCTGGAGTGGCCATCAGTTTCCTCATCTCAACATCATTGAACCACTGTGGGGAGAGCTCAAACAAAGCAGTTCATGCTTGACAACTAGAGTTTACAGGATCTGGAGGATTTTTGCCAAGAAGAATGGACAGGTTTACCACATGAGAAAATAAAGGGCCTCATTCACAACTATCAGAAAAGAATGCAAGCCATCATTGGTGCAAAAGGGACCAATAAATGATATTAAATACTAAGGGTATACAGCTTTTGAACAGGACCATTTTTAAATAAATAAATAAAATAAATAAATTTCCTTTATTACTTTGCTTTGTCTAATGGTCATGCTATTCAGTGATGCATAATGGTTTAATTGGAAATACATCAGAATAAATGTTTTGTCTGATCACTCATATTTTACAAATGGTTCACACTTTACAAATTCTTCCAAGGATAAATAAACTTATAATCACAACTGATCTCTCTTGAAAGCTGGTATCTGGTAACACCACATTAAAATGAAACAGGGTGGCATTTGACACTGCACTATGCCTCACTTGTATGTGGTGCGTAGTGCAGAATTAGGGCAGCTTTCATAATTTTGAGTTTGATATGGCAAGGGGTAGGTAATATATACTGTAATTCTACCACCATCTTTAAAGGATTAGAGATGGGAGTGGAGGTTTGAAGTAAGTTCAGTGCATAAACTTAGTTGGGGTCTTGGTGTGCTGGGCCCTCTAAACTACTAGAGATATTGATTATGGAACTAGAAAAACAACTCTCGGGATTTGGATTGTGGGCTTAAGGGTCACTGGCTGTGACCTTTGTCTGAGGGGGACAAGGGGAGGGAATTGCTAGCTTTTGCCAAAAGACTATGGCTCTGTCACAATTGAGGAGCCCATTTCATGATGGGAATGACCTATTCCAAATTCATTTTTAAAGGGTTATTGGTGTGGTGGGGATCTAGAAAGTTAGAACCAGAGATAAGATGATTTGGAGGATAGTATTTTAAAGATTTGGATGTGTGAGAGGAAGCTGTAAGCCGTATTGAGGTGGGCCAGAGAACGATGACTGGGTACCAGGCTACCTGAAATATTTTAGTTTCAGGTGAGTTATTTGTACACTATGGGCTATACACCTAAATCTAGTCTTGTAGTACTAAAAAGTCAGTGATAGATTGCTAAATTCTCCTCCGTCTCTAGGAATTCCTTCTGAGTGGTTCACTTTTTGAATAGCTAAATTAACCACCTGTCTCCTTACTTTAAACTTAAATACATCTCTGTTTTGCATAGCATTTCTGTCTTGTCTCTTATAACACTTTCAACTTTATTTATTTAGGATATGTCGAGAATAATAAGAACAGGTTCTCTACAGCTCAGTTCCACATCCTCATCCAACTCTTCTTTGAAAAGAACAAAACGCAAAGCCCCACTCCCACCTTCTCCAACATCAAAAATCCAGCAAGACCAATATGATGAAAATAGTAATGAAACTGGTAATCACTGTTTTTTCTGTTTCTTAAATCTAGGGAACTGTACATCTTAACATTACTTGTACAGATACATTGTAGTTTTATGTGGTAGTAACAAATGAAAAAGCAGCATAGCACTTTATAGAAATACACAGAAGCTTGTTTACTAAGCTGTGCTAAATAGCTTGCACAGCTGTTAGCATGTGGTAGCTGTTAGTATGGGTGCTAAAGCCAGCCAGCCAGCACTATAAAAATCCCTTCTTAGCTGCTTAAAATAGGTAGGGGTGGATTAGGGGTCAGAGTGGGTCACAGACAGAGATAGGACAAGATCAGCACTGACAACTAATGTGTTACCTAGCCAAATATTAGCTGGCTTGACTACTTATAGCACATCTGAACCTAACATCATCTCAAGGACTATTGGGCTACTGGCAGTCAGAATGGCTATGGTCCAGAGAGAAACACCTCTGATCATCCTTCCCCCATCCCTGCTAAGCAATACCCCTCTCACTTATCAGGCAATCCTATCTGGTTCCCCCCCAATCCCAACTTTCTTCCTGTTAGAACTCTCACAGGAGACACCCTGGTAGTCTAAAGTATGGAACAGGAGCAAATCAATCTATTCCCACCCCATAGTTCCTGATCCAAAATGGTGGCTATGACTTCTAGCAGTAGTCATGGCCCCAGTTTGAATTTGGAGTATCTACAGGGTGGAGAAGGAAAAGTATTGCTCCTGTCACTTCTACTAGGCTTCCACAAGGTAATCCCTTGTGTGTGTGTGAGGTGTTTTGGTTTTGTTTTTGTTTTTTTGGAGGGGGGGAGATGTTGAAGGGTGCAATATCAGACATGGGGAGTGATACGATGAGGGTTGAACTGTGACTCTCTTTTGAGCCTTGAGCTTGTGTTACATGCATTAGAAGTTAATACAAGTTGTGCACTATCTGCTGATGTACCTTGAATTTTGTACTTAACAGACTATAGTAAACATGCCCCATATTGAAGACTTCCTACTCCTTGCTTCTAATTTTACAGGACATACAATTTAAAAAAAAACACCCAACCCAAGAGGGTAGTGTGGTTCGTTGAATGATTTTGATCATTAGCATATGTGTTATTGGGGCAATATAGCTCTTTTAAAAAAACTTTGTTTATAGATAACTAGTGTTAAAGTCCGTTACATTAATGGGTGCTAGAAAGCAGCCCCCTTTCCTTCTCCCCCTCCCTGACTGTCTCTCTGTGAGCCCCTAGTATTTAAGCCCATTACATTAACGGGTGCTAGAATCTATGTCTGTCTGTCTTTCTTTATTTCTGTCTCTCCCTCCCACTGTTTTTCTTTCTGTTTGTCTCTCCCTGGCCCCCTTTGTCTCTGTCTTTCTGTGTCTCTCCCTGCCCCTGTATCTTTCTTCTTTTCTTTCTGTCTCCCTCCCACTGTCTGTGTTTCCTTCTATCCCTCCCCCTCCATTTTTCTGTGCAGCAGCAGTATTTTCCTCCCCCCACCCCACTTCCCTGTGCAGCCGCACCAGCATTTCCCTTCCCCCCACTTCCCTGTATAGCAGCCGCACCAGCATTCCCTCCCCCTCCATTTCCCTTCCCCCACACCACTTCCCTGTGCAGCAGCAGCATTTTCCCCTACCACCCCTTTCCCTTCCCGCGGTCTGGCTGGCTCCCTTAGTCCCTTGCCGCCCCCCCTTCCCTTCCCTTCCCGTGGTCCCGACAAACCTGCCGACTGAAGCAGCGCAGGACTCTACACACGCTGCTTCGGGGACTTCTATTGCTCTGATTTACTGTGGCACATCCCTGATGACATCATCAGAGATGCAGCAGAGCAAATCAGGGCAGTAGAAGACCCCGAAGCAGAATGTGTAGAGTGCTTTGGACACTGCTGGAGTGGGCAGGTTTGTCGGAACCGCAGGAAGGGAAGGGGGGCGACAAGGGACTAAGTCAGTCAGACTTCCCTCCATGCCCTGCCATCTCTTCTTCCCTCCAAGCCATTATCTCCCTCTCTGCTCCCTTTCCTCCTTGAACTACTTCATCGGGCAGCAGCAGCATTCACAATGCATTGCTGTTGCTGGCTTCAGGTCTTTCTCTCTGACGGGTCCTGTCTTCATGAAAACAGGAAGTAGGCAGGACCGGCCAGAGAGGAAGGCCTGAAGCCCCAACAGCAGCGAATTGCAAACGCTGCTGCTGCCTGAAGCACCCGAGGCAGACGCTTCTCTCCCCTCCCAGCCCAACCCCTGCTGACTCTGCGACCCTCCCAGCGAGATGACTTTTAATAACAAACCTCCCTCCAGCGTTGGCCGCTGCAGCACGTTAAACAGGCTGCTTCCCGGCTTTCTTCTGCCGTTGAGTTTCTCTGTCGCGTCATTGATGACGTCATCAGTGACGCGGCAGAGGGACTCAACTGCAGGAGAAAGCCGGGAAGCAGCCTGTTTAACGTGCTGCGGCGGCCAACGCTGGAGGAAGGTTTGTAGCGGTATGTGCAGAAGCGATATGTACCTCCCCCTCCGGCATCCCTCCGGCACATCCTCCCATGATCCTGAGTCAGCCACAGCGCTCGAATCTGTTTCTCGCGCTTTGTCTGGCCGCCGCATACGCACTCTGGCCACGGACCTACAGATCACGGAACAGGGATCACAGATCACGCAGGTCTGAGTGCGCATGCGCGGCTAGCGTTTTATTATATAGGATGATGATTTACTCTAGTGGTGATTTCCCATCAAAATGTAGGAATGTATCAGGCACACAAGTGGATGATGTCATATGTTACCAGGATGGTACAGCTCTTACAGAGTTGTAGAGTTCTGAATATGAATGGTTATTCTCATGCATAGCAGTCTCCTCAGCTCTAACATTTTGATTTTTTTTCTAATCTGCCTGTGATTGATATAGGGAAGCCATAAGCTTATCATTTTGCATAAACAAAGGTTTTCCTATTTTTTAAGAGGTTTTTACCGCTGTGTCATCCAATGTTATTGTCCATTTTCTTTTCTTTCTTTAATATGTCCCTCCTTGTAAGCAAGAAAATGGTGCTACCTACTTTTTATCCAAAGACTCACCAAAATCAATTTATAGTTCTCCATTCTCTGGACTGTAAATGTGCTCTTATTGCTTATCTCAAAATAACTGAACCCATTAGAAAGTCTACACAGGTCTTTTTCTCCTTTGACCTCAACAGAATCATCCAGAATTTTAGTCAACAAATGAACTCTAGCAAGTTGGCTAGCATTCTGTATTCAATTTTCTTATGAATGAACAGATGTTCCTCAAAGAATTAGTTAAGCTCTGGAACTTGTTGCAAGAGGAGCAGCAGTTAGTGTAGCTCAGTTTAAGAAAGGTTTGGACAAGCTCCTGGAGGGAAAATTCATAATCTGCTATTGAAACAGACATGGGGGAAGCCACTGTTTGCCCTGGATCAGTAGCATGGAATGTTGCTACTATATGGGTTTCTGCCACATACTGTGACCTGAATTGACCACTGTTGGAAACCGGAAATTGGACTAGATGCACCATTGGTTTGACCTGGTATGGCTGTTCTTATGTTCTCCTAACTACTAAAATGAAATCTTATCATATCAGAAACACTTCAGCTATTGTACCCCTCCTGAAGTCTATGTCACTGAACACTACATATTTATTAAAAAAAATGCAGCAGTCTAATCCTTGCCTTCATACCTTCACCTTGTACTACTGCTTGGGCCTGAGCTGTACTGGCCAGTCTGTCTGATATTACAACTCTCACGCTGTTCTGTTTGCCAGATGCTCCTGAAAATAGGCAAAATACAGAGATGAACCACTCGGGGCTTAATAGTCACTCACTTGAGTACCTGACTTATTTCTATTGTTGACAGAAAAAAAGCAATGCTGCTCACATGTAACAGATATTTTCTGTAAACAGCAGGATTTATCATATAATTCCTCCTACCCAACCAATTATTGTATTACGACATGAACTTGGGAACTAATAGAGAAGCTGAGGAGAATGCTGGGCATGGGAACAACCACAAATGTTCAGATCTTTACACCAAGCTCAGAGCTCTGGGAGAGCTGTCAAGTCAGAAGCAGAGAGAGCAAGATACTCACAGGCAACAAAACAGCAAAAAAAAAAAAAGTCTAAAGGTTGTTGTGAAAACTTCTATGCATTCTAAATCAAAGATTAAAAGTCTTCTAATGGGATCATATAATGGCTGCTTCCTGAATGGATGTCTGATTTCTTGGCTCCACTACCATCTCCCCTACTAACCCCTAACTTATATTATTTTTTGGAAGTGAAATATGTCACTTACTTTAATCAGTGAATCTAGATTCATCCCTGCAATGCAGAGAATGACCACTATTTTTATAAAGTTGTGGTGACTTGGTATGTCTTTGAAGGTGCAGAAACTGTGAAAAAGAAAAAGTGATGTGTACATCAGGGAAAATGGCAGTGGCATCCCAGACTGAAAACCCTACTCCAGCAGTGTTGGATAATAACATGCGGGTCTCTATGCAGCATTTATCACAGCTGCTTGATGACAAGCTGGTCAAGCTCCACACGTCCATGGAGGAACTCGGACTCTTTTATGGTCCAGGCTACGTGGCTGCAGCACATGGAGGAATTGGTGTCAGCGACTGAGGATGAGAACCGATTGGGAGAGGTAGAAGCCCAGATAAAGACCCTCATGGAGTGGGTCGAGGACTAAGAGAACCACAGCAAGAGGAAAAACATTTGAATCATTGGCCTCCAGGAGAGCATGAAAGAAACAGAACGGCTACCATTTGTGGAGTCTGCTGCCTCAGGCTCTCAGTTTCCCACAGGCTGGAGGGCCTGTCGTGGTGGAGTGTGTGCACCATGTTGGTCAAAGGCAAGAAGTGAGTGGCAGTCTGAAACCAATATTAGCCCGTTTCCTTAAATATGCAGTTAAAGCATGCTTACTGGATCTCTTTAAATGAAACCGCAGCTTGGAGTACAATGGCACCAAAATCCTCCTTTTACAAGACTTTTTACAGAGTGGCGGAGGAGCATCGGCGGGCATTTGCACCCTTTTGTTTCCAACTATTTGCCCTGGGACTGAAATTTTCCTTGCAGTATCCTGCTAAAGTGCAGCTCATTTTTGAAAAACACATCAAAGTGGAGGAACGCTGGAACTTTATTGATCGCCTCCTGTAAACACCTTAATCCTCTGGGTAACTTACAACCTTGTTTCTCTTCTCTTACGGCTGTGCAGTATGCCTGATTCCCTGACGGGGTGAGAAGACTGTGCAAGACAAGACAAGTTGGACTGTTTGTAAATATTCCTGTTGTTGTTTCTCTGTGTTTGGAAGAAATTGTTGTGTCTTGTGTTGTGTTTTTGTTTTTATTGATTTTATTTATGAGTGCCTTATTGATATCCTGGGTTGTAAACTACCTTGGTTTATTTTGGTTGTAAGACAATATATCAAATTTTACACAAGCAAGCCAAACATTTTATAATACAGTTTATTACATTACATTACATTAATGACTTCTATTCCGCCTGTACCTTTCAGTTCTAGGTGGATTACATCAAAAAGATAACTGGACATTTCCAGGAAGAGGAATACAATCAAAGACGTTGGGCCTAATACATCAAAATGATAGCTGGACGTTTTCAGGAAGAGGAATACAGTTAAAGGCGTTAGGTCTAAATAACATTTTGAAGGGAGGATCCTAAGAGGGGGAGAGAGGGGAGAAGAGAGGGGGTTAGGAAATTAGGATGAATTTCTTGAATAGTAGAACACGAAAAACAGGGAGGAATGGAGGGAAGTGTAATACAAAAATCCAAAACTATCACTCCAAGACAAAAGCACCACATAAGCCAAGAAAGCTAGCTTATTACTTAAGCAAAAGAAAAGCCTCAGACAAATGGAGAGGTGTTCCCACTCTCTTCCACCCAAGCATCATAGGCAAAAAACTTTTGCACAAGTTTAAAGTTAACAGGTGGGAGAAAAAAATAGCCGAGAATGATTAATGGTAAAAACCACTGAACACGATCGTTTCGTGGCCGGTAACCATTGCTTTAGGGTCTTAGCGCCAAATCCAGGCTATCCTATAACACAAAACAACCCCAAAAGAGAAATGAAAATGCTCACCTGCTGAAAGTTGAAAAAGAGCAAAAGCTCATTCAACTACTTACAATACGCAGCAACCACAACTTCCAAAGCACTGTTGTGGGGCTTATAACTACGTCCAGCCCTGTCAGGAGAAAAATCACGTGACAGGTCAGCTGAACGCGAACCAGCCAATCCGGGCAGACCATGTCGGCTCATTCACAAAACAGAATGATTGAAATCACATGAGCTAGAAACAGCTGATACACAAAAGAGAGCATACTAGAGAAATGCTGCAGACAAGACAAAACTAAAATAATGACATGATTAACTGTAGAAATGCTGACAGCATGATTTTTTTCAACTACGCTGTCTGGTACTTGATCAGATTCCAATTCATCCTGGGGCGGCAATAGAAGACTTCAGCTCCAGTGCAGGATGGTTACGCTAGACGTTCACTCTCTCTACACTGTCATTCCTCAGGAGGAGGCTCTGAGGGTGATTTCTAAATTTTTGAACCATCGTCCCTCTCCTACACAAATACCCACTGATTTTCTAGTTGACTTAGCTAGATTTGCCATGTGTGAGAACTTTTTCATGTATGATGGACAATATTATATCATAAACAAACTTTTGGTGTTGCCATGAGGGCCACTATGGCTCCGTCCATGGCAAATCTTTTTATGTCAGACTTTGAAGATCATTGGCTTCATCAGTTCCCTCAGTTTTATTTCGTTTTGAAATGGATGCAGTACATTGATGATATTTTTTTCTTTTGGATGGACGACCATGTTTCTTTGCTTTCTTCTGTTGACTGGCTAACTGCCACCCCAAGATAAAATTATCTGTACAATGCAGTACCACACACACCACGTTTTGGATTTTTGTATTTCCCTCCATTCCTCCCTGTTTTTTTTGTTCTAGTTTGTAATACATAAACTGGATTATAAAATGGTTGGCTTGCTTGTGTATTTTTCATATATGATATTCTCTCTCTTTGTATGTATGTAAGACATGTGCTTCTGGAAATAAAATATTTTCAGAGAGAAAAGGTATTGGGTAATTCCTGAGCGCAGGTGTGTGTTAGGCATGTCGATCATGCATGAATGATATTTTGGACACTGTGAGCGTGTAATGTTTGTAATTGGGCAAGGGGTCTTGGGTGTGTCTCTTGTGGCCCCTTACAATCTTCAAGGACCAGAGTTGAAAACTGTATGTGTTAGCATTAGTTTTTTACATTTTATCTGATTGAATTTGTTGCTATTTGTAGACTATACTAATCACATTTCATGTTGCAAATTGACTTAGGAAATACATTATGACATTTGTTTAGCTGTTTATGCTCTAAATATTCTTATGTTTTGATCTGAAATAGAAGAAGTAGTGCATCAGAAAGTTGACAGTGAAGAGGCATGTGCTGAAGTACAAACTCCAACAGGTACTTGTCATAATGTTTATTTATTAGAATCTATAGATCGCCTTTCACTTTAACATCAAAGCAATTTACAAAACTAAGAACAGGAAAAGAACACTGGTTGCTGGTGATGTATAGTAGGAAGCAGAGACATACTATCACAGAGCAATATTGATAAAGGATTTTATTTAAAATGAGATGATAATTTTTTGTTCAGTCATTGCATTTGTTTCTCTGAATAGTAGTGCTGCCCGATTCACGATTTGAATCGGTTCACCGATTCACTTCAGGTGAATCGATTCGAATCAATTTAAATTTTAAAAAAATCGGCTTTCCGATTCGGACCCTCTCCCCTTGCCCCCTAAAGCAGGAGCGGCAGAGCTGCTCTTGCTGGCTGGCTGCTGCCCCACCTGTTTTAGAGGGCGAGGAGGGAGGGTCAGCTGGGAAGTGCTGCTGTCCGGCTTCCCTCCTGGCCTCCCCGAAGGACTTCCCCCCTGAAAAACTGTGCACCCCCCTCCCCGGGAATGCCTCCGTGTTCCCCCTGGCCTCCCCGAACCGTTTACCTTATAGCTTCAGCCGAAGATCGCGGTTACAGCTTCTTTGTAGTGCTTTGAGCTGTTTCCTCTGCTGCGGTCCTGCCCCTCCTCTGACGTCAGAGGCAGGATCGCGGTGGAGGAAACAGCTTAAAGCACTTTGCAAAGACGCTGTAACTGCAATATTTGCTGTAGGCTGAAGCTATAAGGTAAACAGTTCAGGGAGACCAGGGGGAACACAGAGGCCTCCCCGGGGGGGGGGGGGCAGACCTTCAGGGGGGAGGGCAGTCCTTCAGGGGATGGGACAGGTCTTGGGGAGGTACAGGCCTTTAAGGGGGGAACAGGCCTTTAAGGGAGGAACAGGCCTTTAAGGGGGGGGGGGGGACAGGCCAGGGATGGTGGCACAGGCCTTCAGCGGGGACAAGCAGGCCTTTGGGTGGGGGAAGTCCTTCAGGGGGTGGGACTGGCCTTGGGGGGGTACAGGCCTTTAAGGGGAAGGTGCAGACCTTTAAGGGGGAGACAGGCCTTCAAAGCGGGGACAGGCCAGGGATGGCGGCATAGGCCTTCAGGGGGGACAAGCAGGCCTTCAAGGGGGGGAGACAGGCCTTCAGGGATGGAGGTACAGGCCTTCAGGGGGCAGGTGCAGGCCTTCAGGGGGGACAGACCTTCAGGGGAGGGGGTACCTGGTGTAAAAGTACATGGAGGGAGGGAAGGGGGGTTCAAAGAGACTGCATATGCTGGACTTTGGGGGGAAGAAATAATGGGTCTAAAAATAGAGGAGAGGGAGAGAGATGATGGACAATGGGATTTAGGGAGCCAATTTTATTTGGGGACCCGACACAGCCCTTGTTTCAGTGTATTGCCTGCATCAGGGGTCAGTAAGTCTTCTCAAAAGAGCACGGCTTTGAGTGGTGGTATCACAATATGAATGTGATCAATAGTAATGGCAAACTGTAGTGTCGCTATCATCGCTGTTAAATAGTATGCTAAAAAACAATGTACCGTTGACTAGGGAAAAGACTGATACTACAGTACACTTTTTCACTGTCCATTCTGAGCTCCATGGATGATATCATCTACATGTGAGAATATCTGCCTGCTGTCTTTGGATAACACCTGCTACAGGCACGTAACTTCACTATTTGTCTAATTGTGTTAATCTTAGTTTCCTCTCCTTGTCAATCTTCTCCTGAGATATTGTCCATGGTTTCCTTTCTATTTTCATTTTCTTCACTGTTCTACTGCCCATTTCCTCATCTACATTTGTCCCTTGAGATCTTTAATATTCACATCATTTCCTTTTTTCTGCCTCTATTCAGTTTATAGCTAGATTTCACACTTTCGTTTTCTAGTTAAGTCTCTTACTTTCTTTCACTTCTCACTTTATCCACAACTTTCCATCTCTTACCTTCTTTCCAGCCCACTTCCCACTCTCATTCCTTCTCAAGTCTCCTATTCTTTATACTCTAACCTCCATCTCTGTCCTTTGTACTTGCTATTTTTCTGTATTGTGTTTAAAGCTTCAGAAATAGGTTTCAGGATTCTCAGCATATCTTAAACGTTTCTATTGGGCCCAATGTTTTGTCTGTAATGGTACTATCTATTTTCTTTTGATTCACAAACTGTCATCAGAATAGGCCAATTCTTGATATACTGTTCAAAACAGTCCTTTACAGAGTTCCATCTAACATCTTATGGGAGTGTTAGCTTGGTTCCACCCATTCTTTTCAGAGCTGCTATAAGTTTTCTGCTGTATGTGCATTTCTTTAGATATCAGTTGTTCTTGCAAAAAAAAAAAAAAATCCCTTCTGTTATACAAACACATACAATAGCATTATTGTTGACATTACTCCACCCTCAAGACTTAGGTTATCAATTTTATCCGCTAGACTTGTTGCACATTGTTCCATTTCTCTGTCATATACTTCAGCAGTTTCTCTGCAACATCTGTTCTACTGGGTGGACTGTATCCTGTTTTCAGTGACTGAACCATATTAATGAAATGTAGGTTTTCAATTGGGCGGAAAGAAGAGTTTGTCGCATAAACAAACTGGGCAATTTTTTTTTTTCATCAATTACCTCTTTTTCTAATCTGCTGGATGGTCGGATTTTTTTCTTTCCTTTAGGTGATATACTGTGGATATATGATGTATAAAATATGACTGAAACACTATCCTTAACAGATAACTCTGAAACTGTCTGATGGTGATCTCAAAGGTGGATATTTTCAAGAATCCTTTAGGTTGATGATAGATTCCCCTAAACAAAAATCAGTGATGTTATTTTATTATTGTTACCATTTCTGCTTATTTAGTATTACTCATTATACTCACTGCTACTTAGTACTGATCAAAAAAGGAATATTAGCCTGTTTCAACTCTTTTTCTTCATAAAACCTATATCAGAATAACGGTAACATATGTTATCTTAGCAAATATATTTTGGTTCAAATATGTCAATTCCTCTATTCATTTATTTATTTGATTTTTTATTTAGCCCATCCTCCCAAAGGAGCTCAGAACGGGGTTTTGAACCCTTAACCTGAGGCTAAAGCTCTCATTCCATGTCAAATGGTCCAGAGCTCCCAACTCAACCATCTCAGAAATTGATGACATTTTTTTTAGAGGATGTTTTGGGGCATGATCTCAACTATGTCCAGAGTTAGGGTACCCTTTATTTGGGCCACTATTTTATATCCATGTAGAATGTCAACTGGGGACCCTCCTTGAAATTGGACTAGTTGACATGGAATTGCTTTCTAACCACTGTGCTACACTAAAAACATTTACTAACCTGAAGATCCTGCCTGTTCAAACATGTTCCTTTTGTCATTTTCATCAAGGCATGTCTCATGATGGGCCACCCAGACCTTGCATTTCTTTGTTGCAGTGTTTGCATTTTGCACTCATGCACATCTTACCTATAGATAGACCCAGTTTGGGAATATATTAATGAAGTTCCTCTTTCTTAACGGCCTGCTGCCATTATAGGTTTTCGCCTCCAAGGAGAGAATAATATATAAACTTAAAACTTAAGAAGTAAGGGGTTGATTCTGTGTTCATTGATTTGCAAAGGAACAGTGGGACTAAGGTCTTTTTCTCAACTGTATATTTTATAACATTTTTGCTGTGAAGAAGTATGTTCTCTACAAACACAAATTCACAATTTTGAGAAATGCAAAACCAAGTTTGATATCTTCTAGATAGAAAATTGCCTGTGACATCATGAATGGGTTAATGGAATTCATTTACCAAAAAATTTAAACATTGCATGAATACAGTGTGTACAGCCTCATGTTACATAATTAAAAACGAATCCTTATTTCATGATGAATAACTTTTGAACTATAATGTATCTTAAATAGAAAACTATCTTTAAATAGATACTTCCTTAAAAATGTATTTTATTTAAAAAAAAATTTAAATTTAAAAAATTTTTGCTTTTTATCCACGCTGCCACCTACAAAATAGGTAAGTGCTTCTATGTTAATACTTTCTAATGGTCATGCACTAATGGCAATATTATCACATGCTAACTACTGTTCAAAAGGATTAAAACCAAAGAGAGAGCAAATAACAATCTATCTGCAATGATAGCAGGTGGAGAAAATGCCTCGGAATAAAGTGACAGCCATAAACATAAGTAGTATAATACTGTCATGAAATCAGTCATTATCATAAAAAACTTCAACCTGTATGACCAAACCTTGCAGCATAGTTGAAACACTCACAACTGGGTTAAAGGTACACTAAAGATCACTTATCTAGTACAGTCCTGTAAATTTGGGCTACTTCTCACAGCTATATAACTTCCAAACACTGCCCAAGGATCAGATGAAAACCGAATAAGAAATCTTGTTTCACCAGTCAAGCCGGCTGCTTCAGGGGAAATCTACCAACCCTGTGAACTAGTCCTCCCAACAATGGCGCCTGTTTATAAAAGGAGAATGGCAGGAACCACTAAGCACTTCCTGTCTACTTGCTCCAATGAAAAAGCAAGGAGAATTTAGAGATATACTCAAAAGAATGCATTCTATTCGGTCCTGACATTAAGGGCTCCTTTTACTAAGCTGCGCTAGCGGTTTTAGCGCGCACTAGACGCTAACACCTCCATTGAGCTGGTGTTAGTTTTTATGTATAGCGTGGGGGGCAGTGAGCACTAATCTGCAGCACGCGTTATAAAAATGCTACCGCAGCTTAGTAAAAGGAGCCCTAAGGGCTAGATTCACTAAGCAAACCGATTGTGTACCATTTGGTTTGCGAGCCCTTTGCGACCCGATTTCCCTCCGACCCGATTCATTAACCTGTGTACTGACCCGATCCGTGCATGTAAATGAGGGGAATTAGCATGCAAAGCAGGAAGGACGCGATTCACAAAACTTCTTCTGGCACACTGACTGGCTGGCCGATCTTAAAATTAGCGACTGGCAAGGACCAGTTGCATGTGCTAAAACCCTGCTGTCTGCCGTGATTCTGCTGCTCTGGCCGCCCTGCTCTGCCCCAATTCTCCTACTCTGGCCGCCCTGCTCTCTGCTCTCTTCTTTGCCCTGGTTCTCCTGCTCTGGCCGCCCTGCTCTTTGCCCTGATTCTCCTGCTCTGGCTGCCCTGCTCTTTGCCCTGATTCTCCTGCTCTGGCTGCCCTGCTCTTTGCCCTGATTCTCCTGCTCTAGCTGCCCTGCTTCCTGCTCGCTTTTTTGCCCTGATCCTCCTGCTCTAGCCACCCTGCTCCCTGCTCTCTTCTTTGCCCTGATTCTCCTGCTCTGGCCGCCCTGCTCTCTTCGTTGCCCTGATTCTCCTGCTCTGGCTGCCCTGCTTCCTGCTCTCTGCCCCGATTCTCCTGCTCTGGCCACCCTGCTCTCTTCTCTGCCTCGATTCTTCTGCTCTGGTCGCCCTACTCTCTGCCTCAACTCTCCTGCCCTTCTCCACAGTGCGAGCCTGTGGTTTTAACCCATGGGTTTCGAAGTAAAAAAAGTAAAGTAAGTAAAAAAAAGAAAAAAACACAGGCACAAAGGGCCGGCGCATGCGCAGACCATCTACAATCAAGGAAGATGGTCTGCGCATACTCAAGGATCACTCTCACGCGATCTGTGCAGTCTGAGGGAGGCGTACCAACGATGGCCTCCATTTGCATGCAGACCTTTAGTGAATTAGTCGGCCTGCAAGCAATCGGGCACGGATCTCAGGTTAGTGAATCTAGCCCCAAGTCTTTCCAGCCAGACTCCTCAAATCAAATATGTGTTTCTTTTCCATTTGGCACAATCTTATTTTATAATCATCACAGCGTGCATTTGTGTCAATAGCTTGCAACACAGTGCATTTAAAGTCTGAAAAATCATGTGATTTCTCAAGACAGTGGTTTACAAAAATATCCACTGTATGTGCATTCTGGTTGTTATACTTATGTTCTGAAAGTCTGATCTTCAAGGGAAGCGATGTATGCCCTATATACTTCAATTGGCAAGAGCAAATAAGCACATAAACTACCCACCTAGACAAGCAGTGCTGCATTTCAATTTCTAAGACTGGTGTACTAGGATCATAATACATTCCCCTTCAATCATGATGTTACACTGGATATTACATTCCCCTTCAATCATGATATTACAGTGGATATAATGTCCTGATTTATCTTTATTCGACCTTGCAGACCATAAATCAGGCACAATAGATCTTTTAAGATTTCAATGCCTACTGTATGTAGTTACACATTTCACTCTACTGAAACATTCTTCAAATTCCTGCATTCTCTAGTGGCTTTTTAAAAAAAATCTTATTAATAGACAAAGTTAATGGGGAGAATTTCAGGACACAATTAATTTTCTCTTGTTCACTACATTTTGTCCTATATTCCAGCAGTGCTGGCCTTGGGCTAAACCAGCGGTCTCAAACACGCTCTCTAGATTTTATTTGCGGCCAGCGGCTGGACTGGATCATTATCTTCCTTTTGGAGCAGCAGCGTGTCTGGCCGGCTCGTTCCGTTCAAAGCCATGGGTTGGCGGCTCCTTGCACTATCCACGGAAGAGCCGGCCAGACACGCTGCTGCTCCAGTGGCGTACCAAGAGTGCGGCTCGTCTAGAGCAGTGGTGCCCAACCTGCTTCCCTTCCCTTCTCAGGCCGGCTCCGTGTTATTTGATCTCCCTGCTTCTCTTCGGGGCCGACCAACTCTCGCCGCCCGACGTCAATTCTGACTTCGAGAGGACGTTCTGGCTAGCCAATCGCTGCCTGGCTGCCCGGAACATCCTTTCCGACGTTAGAATTGACGGGCGGCGAGAGTTGGTCGGCCCCGTGGAAAAGAGAAAGAGGGAGATCTTGGCCTGTTCCTGATGGTGGCAGTGGCAGCAGCCTATTCCCCGGCAGCAGTGGCATGGGGGAGGGCAGGAAGTAAGAAAGAAAGAAAGAAGGGGGGGGGGACAGGGAGCCAGAAACAAAGCAAAAAATGGGACACGGAATCAAAGAAAGACAGACATAGAGAAAGAAAGAAAAAGTTTGGGGAGGGAATGAGGTCTGGAGGAGAGGAAGCATACAGGCGGCTGAAAGAAGAGAAGAAATATTGGATGCATAGTCAGAGACTGATGAAATTACCAAACAAAGGTAGGAAAATGATTTTATTTTCAATTTAGTGATTGAAATGTGCCAGTTTTGAGAAAGAAAAGATATTAAACTTTAAATGTGAGGGCTGCAGAAAAAAATAGAGCACTTGGAGGGCCGCAGAACAAATAGTTAATATCTTATTAAAGAAATGACAATTTTGCATGAGGTAAAACTCTTTATAGTTTATATATCTTTCCTTTTAACTGTTAAAGGAAAGTTTTATAAACTATAAAGAGTTTAACCATATGCAAAATTGTCATTTCTTTAATAAGACATTTTTCTGCGGCCCTCCAAGTACCTACAAATCCAAAATGTGGCCCCGCAAAGGGTTTGAGTTTGAAACCACTGGGCTAAACCATGTTCTCTTTCGTGCTTTCTCCACAGTTCTCTGAGGATAACCTCATGAAGTAAATTTATTAGATAACACTTTAGCTTTATCCAGAAATTTTTCATTTGAGGAGCAGATTTTCCTGATCCTAAAAAATTGTGAGGCCGGGAGGCTATTTTTCAAATGAGAGGGGTGTAGACTGTAATACTGTAGATATGTAGTTCAATCAGTGTCTTTAGTATACACAGTACAGTATATCAGTATAGCAATGTATCAATACACATCTCCCTTGTTATTTGCGGGGGATAGGGGCAGAGCCGGACTGCGAATAGGGAAATACCGCAAATATTTGGCTCTGACCCACCTCCGCCTCCCTCCTGTCTTCCCTCAGCATCTCGGCCTTATCTGGTGGTCTAGCGGGCTTTCGGGGCAGGAGCGATCTACCTATGCTCCTGCCTCGTGCAGATCGGCAATAGAAAATGGCTGCCGTGAGTTCCTGTAGTCTCTCGAGACTACGGCGGGAGCTCACAGATGCCCAGTCCCTCATGCTGGGACTCCCAAAGCCGCCCCTACCCCAGCAAATGTTCACAGTAGGAGTGCCAATTCCTTCTGCTGCCACCCCGCTTACACATCCCTTGGTAGGTGGGATGCCTTGTCCTTCCTGCCAGGTACCTCCCCACTCCCCCGTAATTACCGCGCCCAGGAGTGTGTCCCCCGGCGAGAGTAGGCTGCCGACCCCCCAGCCAGATACCCTTAGCCCAGCCGGACCACTCCCCCCCTCCAGCCCACTGATTTCATGACAGCATTATACTACTTATATTTATGACTTGTCACTTTATTCTGAGGCTTTTTTCTCCAGCTGCTACCATTGCAGATAGATTGGTATTCGCGCTCTCTGTAGTTTTAATCCTTTTCAATAGTAAATTAGTATTGTTGTTATATTGAAACCCTTATTGTTTGCCGTTTAACATTAGCACATGGCCATTAATAGAAAAGAAATAGATAATCAGCCTTTTGGCTACAGTAAAAGTGACTTTAGTGCATGGAAACCTGCTTAAGGGCTTAATGCCATTATTTACCGCAGCTTAGTAAAAGAACCTGTAAGTTAATTGATTAATGTTCTTTATTATTATTGATTCTTTTCACATATAGCTTTATATTTGTAAGATATGCGCAGTAACTGGGTTTTTTTCTTAATAAGTGACCTCTGGCTGACAAATAATCTAAACAAATACTGCATGCAGTAAATTCTAAGGAAGATGCACAGCTGCTTCCCCATTAATCTTTGACTTCATTCACTGAAATTTTAAAACTCTTATCTGATTGATAGGGTCCTGAAGTTGTCTATTTCCCCCCTCCAGTACCCATTTGCCCCTGTAAGATATGAAGATAAAACATCACATATTTTTCTGATTACATAAAAGTGCTGTACTTGGGATATTTATACAATAACTGCAGTTGTCCATTGTCTCAATAGGTAGCATATTTATTTCTCTTTGGGTACAGATGTACTTGGCTATGAATATAGCCTGAAAGAGATTGATGAAAAGGAAGAGACCAATGCACATCATAATGAAGAAAGTACAGGTATTGCTTTTGAGGCTCAAGAGCTTTCTACCTCAGTCGTATCTACTGAACCTACTGTATCTGTACCTGAACAAGCTACTGAAAATAATTTGAAAGACTCTGAGGAAGTAAAAATAGATAGCATGGACTTGGATAACAAGTAAGTAGTCAAACAAAACAGTAGTATCTATAGCAAATGTGGAATGCAACTATTAAAACTATGTATGAGATAATCTTCAAAAGCTTTGTTTTAATTTTGTCTAGCATTTTTTCATCAAACTTTTTAAAGTAAACTATTGGGTTTCCTGTCCCACACAGTCTGTCTTCATCATTCCCACTCACTGAATTTTCTCACTGCTGTTCATGGCAATGGTCCTGTTCTCAGTTCACATTAGAACAAATACCTCTTGTATATTTGTAAGTCTTCTGAGATTTCATTCTTTAATCCTATTCCAAGGCAATGAAACCAAACTTATTTGTTTGGAAACTAAGTGCTTCTACTTTTATTGCTAAAAGGTTTAGGGATTAATTCTATAAGTGGGCATCCCAATTGTAGGCAGCGATAGGCGTTTGGCAGCCAATTGGGATACACTGTCTGGCAGCCAATCGGGACGCACATTTTAAAAAAACACCACGAGGCAGGATGCCCACACTAGGCATTTGTTGCGGGTCTAGGGAGATACTTAGGGACTCTTAAGATATCCCAAAAGTGACCTTGGGCGAGTTTGAGTGGCCCTATGCATCTCCCAAAGGCCAAAACATACTCCTGGCCTACCGCTGAGCTGCCGCTGAGCTGATTGTGGCAAGGGAAACCCTGGTCAGTTGAGCCAACATGGCTTCCCCAAATCCTGGCCAGTCAGAGTCTTAGACTGCCCCCAGTGCATCCCAGGATGCACCGGCAAGTAGGCCTAAGACTCCGATTGGCCCAGGGTCCTTAGGCCCCTCCCCAGTGCATCCCAGAATGCATTGGGAAAGGGAAGGCCCACTATTTTAGACTGGGAAGCCTGCCAGCCAGAGGGAGTAAGCATCCCTCCAGCCAGTCTTTCTTCTAAGAGATACCGGGGGAGGGGGGTGTTGGGTTCGACTTCGGGGTGTGGGTCTGCAGATTTTAGGGGTGTTGGGAGACTGGCTTATGGTTTGTGGGGTGGCGGGGATTCGGATGTGGTAGCAGGAGTGAGTGGTCATCCTTTCTGCTGGGCTGCTTCGGGGGGAGGGGATTGGCTGCAGGAGGGAGTGGAGGGGTGAAGGTTCTGGGAATGTCGGCGGGTGGTGGTGGCAGGAGGGATTTGTCATCACTCCTGCCAGGCTACTTCGGGGGGGGGGAGGGGAGGGGATCAGCAGCAGGAGGTAGTGTGCATCCCTCCTGCCAGTTTTGTGGTACATGGGGGGGGGGGGCAAAATCCCTTGCCAGAGCCATTCAGCTGATTGTGGCAGGGGTATTTTCCCCCCAATCATCTGAGCCATCAGGCCTCTTTGAAGCTTCGGCAAGGCCTGCTGGCTCAGCTGATTGGGAATTCCCTTGCCACAATCAGCTGATGGCAAAGGATCCTTCGATCAGGCAGGCACGATTCTCTAACCGGCAATGGAAACATGAATGCCAGAGAATCGGAGGGTTAGGCATCTGTCTATTAGAGTTGACACGATTCTGTATAAGACGCTGATGTGTGATTTTCAGCTGCTGCTTAGGCATCTGCTGAGACAGGCATCCTATACAGAATCTGCCCCTTAGTCTTTTCATACTGATGAAGCTTCAGTTTATCTGTCCACTGAGGATGAGTATACTACTGAGATGACATAGCTTGATCCTAGGGAGGAAAGATAATTGCTGCTACTGCAGCTTCCCTTTCCAATTGAAAGAGCCTAGAATCTCCTCTTAGTCAGAAAGGAGTTTTGTATGTCACCCGGGCATACTGTTTATTTTTGAAAGAGAAAGTTTAAAGAGGGAGGAAATTTGAGTTAAAAATTTTACATTCTACTTCTGGTTATTTCTAAAGTTTACTTTCAACAGTACCAATAGGTCAGACATCTCTCTTGTATTCTGTCCCAGTAGTTCTCAAACTTTTCCTAGGGGGACCACCAGCCAGTCAGCTTTTCAGGATTCCCCTAAGAATATACATGAGACAGATCTGCATGCCTGTCACATCTGTAATTAGAAAATGGAGGCAGTGCATACAAATCAGTTGATTGTATATTCATTTTGGACATCTGGAGACCTGATTGGTAAGGGGATACTCTAGGACCGCATTGGGAAACACTGCACTAGTACGACTGTATGAGCAAACAAAAGCTTATATACAAAAAGTGTTTGAATCAACATATTTATTCTTTTTCAGCTGTTACTTTTTTTTTTTTAAATCAATAGTCTGGTGTAAATTGCAATAAATAATGGCACATTTCATGTATAGTGTTGCCCCTTTATCTGGTATTTACATAATAAGAGGGGAAAAAAGGTTTAGTGTTAAAGTACTTGAACTTCTATAGAAAAGAAACATTCATTTCTAGAGTTGTTTTTTCTTTCCTAATTCAGAAGGCGATGCTAGAAGGTGGAGTTCCACAGGGATTTCTTCCCTTGTGTTTTAGTTAATAGAGTTTAAAAAGATATGGTGTTTGGAAGTAGTCAAAAAGTAGAAAGTATTTGATTCAAATGGCTTATAGCGGTGGCTTAAAACATTGGATTTTTTTTTTTTTTAATCTCAATTGTAAAACATACCCATGGCAGAGGCTAGTAACATCAATTTTGATAAGGATTGGGGTCATATTTTGTTGACTGATGTATTGTGGACAATATTCTAATGATCTGTTGCATACATTTTTATGAATTAGTACTGTTGATATTCTCTGTTATGAACCACTTTAAAATTTTATAATAGTGTTCAGTATATCAAGTCAATAAATCAAAACTCTTTTCCTTATCAATTCTGTCCAGTTTGAGTCCTGTGCTATAATAAAACCTTTTGCCAGTAAATACCAATAGTATGAAAAGGATTTAACACCATGATTCAACATTTCAGTGTTTTAACTTACCTGTAATGGTTTAATTATCAATGTATTGAATGTTACTATAACACTATATTTTTCAGGGAGCTACATTCTGAAGCAGACAGAAAAGATGGTGAAAATGTTACACTGGAAAAAAACAAACAGTTAGTACTGGACCTAGATGAAGATGGTAAGTTTTGTTGTTTGTTTTTTTTTGTTTTGTTTTCTAATCTTGATTTTAGGAAATAGTTAAATATCAATTTCAGATGGATAGGAATAGCTAAGACTTGTTTCTTCTCCCCCTTCCCATTCAAGTCAACACAAAGGCCCTGATTCTCCAAAAGTGCGTCCCGATTTTAGGCAGCTGTAGACGTCCTACAGCTGTCTAATCAGCCAATCGGGATGCACGTTTTTTTAAAAAAAATGCTCCCCAGGCAGGCCTGAAGGCGCCTCCGGGAGCCTAGGGAGACCCGCAAGATGCCTAAGCTCGCCTACAGGCCTTAGGCGAACTTAGGCGGCCCTACGCGTCTCCCTAGTAGAGGAAGAGACGCTTAAAATGTAGGCCAGCAAAATGCTGGTCTACATTGTAAGTAGACGCGGCCGCTATACTGATCGCGGCAAGGGATCTCCCTGCTGCAATAAAGTATAGCGGCCGCGGCCGCCTGTCCCATCACCGACAGGAGGATGCCTAACTCCTCCTATCGGAACCCCGAACCCCGGAACACCCTCCCCCCCCCAAACTCATAATCGCCGACAGGAGGATGCCCAACTCCTCCTGTCGGAACCCCCTCCCCCCCAAACTCGTAATCGCCGACAGGAGGATGCCCAACTCCTCCTGCCGGAAAGTCCAACGATCCCCCGCCCCAACTAATCTCCCTCCCCCAACTAACCTTTCAATGTTGGTCAGCTGGACGGGTCTTGCTGCCGTCCAGCCGACGGGTCTGCCTCGTGGAAATGAGACGGCACGCCCCTTCCCGGCCCATCCCCGCTAAATCTAAGGCCTGATTGGCCCAGGCTGTAGAAGCCTGGACCAATCAGGCCTTAGGCATAGCGGGTCCGCCCATCCCCACTAATCCTAAGGCCTGATTGGCCAAGGTGCCTAGCCTGGGCCAACCAGGCCTTAGATTTAGCGGGGATGGGCCGGGAAGGGGCGTGCCGTCTCATTTCCACGAGGCAGACCCGTCGGCTGGACGGCAGCAAGACCCGTCCAGCTGACCAACATTGAAAGGTTAGTTGGGGGAGGGAGATTAGTTGGGGCGGGGGGTCGTTGGGCTTTCCGGCAGGAGGAGTTGGGCATCCTCCTGTCGGCGATTACGAGTTTGGGGGGGAGGAGGTTCCGGGGTTCCGACATGAGGAGTTGGGCATCCTCCTGTCGGCGATTACGAGTTTGGGGGGGGAGAGGGTTCCGGGGTTCCGACAGGAGGAGTTGGGCATCCTCCTGTCGGCGATTACGAGTTTGGGGGGGAGGGGGCTCGGGGTTCCGACAGGAGGAGTTAGGCATTCTCCTGTCGGTGATGGGACAGGCGGCCGCAACAACCGCGGCCGCTATACATATTGCAGCAGGGAGATCCCTTGCTGCCATAAGTATAGTGGCCGCGTCTAATTTAACCCGATTCTCTAAAGACGCCAGTTACAGAATTGGCGTTTAGTATAGGACGCCTCTCCCGGGCGGCCTGCCTGGGGAGCATTTTTTTAAAAAAAACGTGCATCCCGATTGGCTGATTAGACAGCTGTAGGACGTATACAGCTGCCTAAAATCGGAACGCACTTTTGGAGAATCAGGGCCAAAATGTCCCACAATATTTATATTAACAATCCAACAGAGCTCCATGTAAGTATGTGTATTTATTGTGACCCAGTGAAAAAGCTGGCCATATACTACTACTACGTATGCAGTGCTGTACAGAGTCACAAAGAAGATAGTCCCTGCTCAAAGGAGCTTGCAATCTAAACAGACAAGACAGACAAATAGGATGCTATGGATACAGTTAAGGGGAATGTTTAATCTGTTGTCTAGGTTGGTGGGCAATGGGGAGAAGGGTTATGGATTAAAGGCTGTATAAAAAAGGTGGGTTTTCAGTCTGCAATCGCATAAAGCTGGGGTCTCTGTTATAGAAGTGTACAGAATACTGACACTTTTATGGATAAGTGTACACTTGTATTCATAAGTGGCAGCAAAATATTTAAGCACTATTCTGTAAGGGTGTATAAGTGGAATAAAATATAAATGTAAGGATGTGGAGCATGGGCAGGGCTGCTACTTACATGTGCAACTTAAAAAATTCTGTAATTTGCATGGGCCCTTGCAGCATTTGGGTACCCACAGTTTTGTGGTGCCTAAAGGTAATATGCACTGCTACTGGGTTACACTAGTATTCGATCATGAAATCTGGGCACCCAGGAACCATTAGAGAATAGGCTTTCAAAGCATGACATTGGGTTGGCTAGGAAGAGGAACCCACTTATGGAATTGCTTCCTTGTTGAGAACCTCATAAAATGTGTTGTGTGTTTGTTTTTGCTAGAAAAATATTAATAAAAATTGAATTCTATAGTTCTGTGGATAATTAGTTTAACACTCTTAAGACTGAGGAATTGCTGATTAAATTGTTTTAGTCAAAACTGATTATCATTTAAGGCACAGGACTGTTGGTCTAAATTCAAAATGAGATGACCCTTCACAAGGCTGGTTCTTACAGTGATCTACACTTCATAGCCATCTTGGGAACCTTATAAGCTTATTCCAAATCACACTCATTTGTATTGGCTGTTGTGAAGGCTGTGAATGTTGCTTTCATATTTCTCATCCACTGAGCTGATGGACAGAAGTTGACTCAGGAGATCAATGCAGGTTCCCTTCAAGGCAGAAAGCAGAATTCCTTGTAGATAATTGGGTCAAACTATTTTACTTATTTCAGTATCTAGACATTATGATCACTTGAGACTATTGTAGAAAAGGGCGAAAGAATTCAAGAAAATTTTTAGCCATGTCTTCAGTTAATTGGTGGTTAATTAGCTTTGAAGTTTGATAGCATGGTAATGTAAGATTATACAGTCAGGAAGAGGCAGGTCAACTTAAGAGTACTGTTTTTTCCCTAAATTATTATCATTATATTTGTTTAAAGCCTACAGTAAAGACATCACCATTGGAATCTCTAATGGAAAAGAGGAAAGCATAGATAAAACCACAGAGGTGATTGTAACTGATACTGGAGAAAATGTCAGAGTTCAAGATGACAGACTGTCACACTACCAAGAAAGTGAAAAGGATAGCTCTAAATTAATTCTACAGCAAACACAGCATAAACCAAATGAAGCAAGCAGAAAGATGATGAAAACTCAAGATGTTGCAATTCAGACTCCTTCATGTTATAATGGTGTTGGTGTTGACAATAACATGTTAAATGAAACAGTTTGTCCTCAGGATTGGCATTTACTGGCCTTACAAAATAAAGGTGGTATACAAAACACAGTTCCCTTAAACTTTTTACAAGAGTCAACTGTAGAAAAATCTGTCCAAGTTTGTCGTAGTCCAGATCAAGAAAATGTTCATCATGATTCACTTTTCACAAGACAGAAAACTAACATGAAAGCTGTTGATACTGATTTTACCTCAGATGGGAAATTTGCACAAACTCCACTTCTGTCACCTTCAAAAATATATCCAGTGTATAATCAAAACTCGGAACCTAAACCAAAGCCATCCAATGAGATTACAAGAGAGTACATACCAAAGATTGGAATGACTACTTACAAAATAGTGCCACAGGGCGCCTTGGAAGCACTTAAGTGTTTTGCAAATGACGCTGTCATGAACAAGAAGAATGTGCCATTTGAAACTCAGTCACAGAATTCAGATTCTTTGAAGTATAACCCAAATGAATTTGGATTTCAGTCTGGAAATCATTTTGTTTCTGAAGGACTGTCACATTCTGGCAAACAGTATGAATCTGCAGTGACAGCAAATGATCATCCGAATGGTACTAGTAACTTTAGTGACAGTCTTGCTAAAACCTCTTTTAAATATGCTGTTGCAACTAGTGAAACAGAAATGAATAATGACTTCAAGAAGGAATTGGCAGCTGTGCTAGAAAAATCAAATAATACAAATACTTTTGAGACAAAAGAAAAACAAAATTCTGCATATCCTAAAATAAGACAGAATTCATTTTATTTGCAGATGCAGAAAAGAGTATCGGGGCTTTATGTGGACTCTGCAGTGGCCAAGAGTGCCAATATTGTTACCAGCCCAACTCAAAATAACCCAAAGAAAGAGATGGAAAATAATGTATTATTACCTCAGGAAAAGAATGTAATATCACCTCATAAAGCAATACAGTTTGTTAATAACTTAAGTCAACTGCCTACAGAATTAGTTGAAAAAAATTCTGATTGTGTCCATGGTGAAAAGAAATCTGAGATTTCTGTCATATCTCCCATCAAAGTAGACAGCTCTTCACATTTTAATGCAAGTCAGTCTGTACCATTAAACTTGGAAAAGCTGAGAACTTTTATGACCCCAAGACCATATTCTAATACCACACCCTCACCCTTTGCACGTGCTGTATCATCGGCTGTCAAAAGATCCCAGTCATTCAGTCAATCATATACCCCAGTCATCCAACTGTTGGAAGAGGAATCTTTTAATACATTTTTTCCTGCAACTTCATCTACTGAAATGAAAAATCCTTTATCACCCAAGTTGTTTGGAAATTCAAAAGAGAGTGCTCCTGAACAGGTAAAAAAAAATAAAATATATATATATATATATATATATAGTACATTATTACACAAAAAATTTAAGGTACATTCATATATGTCAAAATAGTAACAAATCTCTTAAGGGGGCGGCAGGTTCATTAGTTATTTCAAAGGGGGAGCTCAGATACTTTTGTAACCCACATTCAGGTTGAGAACTATGCATGTGAAAGCATACATGAATTGCAAAATTAAATCTCCATAAATACTTTCCTTTCTCGACCTAACTCCACTCACACTTAACCTGTACAAGATGGTCAGTTTTATATGCCATTATTTAGGTAAACTTGTTTGCACACATAAAGCATTTTGAAACTTGACCTTCCCACTGGTATGTGAAATTTTTCCTTTTTTTTTTTAATTAATATGTAGACATTAAGAGACACAAAACAAAAAGAATCCAAGTGATACTTTTTTTTTTAATTAGACTAGAGCATGGTTAGATTAACTTTAGAAAGCTAATCTAACCATGTCCTAGTTAATCCAATAAAAAATGATCAGTTATTGGATTCTTTCTGTTTTGCTTTATTTCTTTTTTATTTGTACATATCTTTAAGAGTGGACAAACATGGCTGCCACACCATTTCTCTTAAAATTAGTTAGGCTTTATCTTAAGAGGGATTACTGTTTGTTGCTTTGAGTGAAACCAACTTGCATTTTAGTATTAAATTGTTTGCTACCAGAGTCCAGTTGAACATGGTGTCTGATAAAGCTGTTGTTTCAAGCACCCTCTTTGTCCATGCGCTTTTTGTAGTCAACTCTGTCATAACGTGACAGTTATTTTCACTCTGGTACTGGCTGTTAGCACAAGAGCAATTTCAAACTACTTCATGGTTCATTTTTACTATGATCTTTGCCCCAGTTTTCAAGGTGAAAGTACCTAAGGAAAAAATATTCACAGAGACTTTCACTTTTTTTCTAGGCACATTATTTTGAAAATACAAAACCAAATACATTGCAATCTCTACCCAGCTCCATTCTGACAATGCTGTCTCTGAATGCAGCCTATCTCTTTTGGTAAAACATTGCTGTACCTGCAGAAATAGCTTTCAAAATGCGTACTTTCATTATAGATATTTACTACCTCATTCCCTGCCATAGTTGCTGGTGATAGGCACATTCCCTTTGTCCTCTATTGAAACTGTCACATTTAATTAACAAAATAGATAAAAGACAGTGGTTCACTATATAGATAATTGAAGGTAATACCTAATAGAAGCAATGAAAATAAGGCACCAACAGCCCTCAAAAACAGGAGTTCGCTTAGAAAAAAAGCAAAAACTAAAGAAGGGAATAGTAACGGAATGACTGCAACACAAATTAGAACAATATAATAATCTACATGACACTCAACCTAGATTTGGGAATGGTTGCAGCACTGACACAGTTTGGGGTACTTTATCTGATATTAGGAAAATCAGTTTAGGCAGATGAGTTCTCTTGATGCAATTTAAAATATTAAAGGCTTTTGACCTAGTGGATCTTGGAATATTGCTGAGCTTGTTGGGCCACTATAATATTAGAGGGGCAGTTTATCATTGGTTCAAGAGGTTTTTGTTTTGTTTTTTTAAAAAAAGCAAATTGATCATATTAAGTAAAAATGTCTTGTTTAACGGACTAATGGTGTCATTATGAACAAACTATCCAATATGGACTTTCATCCATGTATATATGCTGATTTTATTCTATTCCATTTACTTATGATCTTCAGAAAATATTGCCTAATATCAAAAGAGGGCTAGATATCTTGGAAACCTGGGCAACTGCATTTAAATTTAAATTAAATAGAGAAACAACAATATTGTTTATATTAAGTAATCCATTTTGTCGGTGGCATTGCATACAAATTGGAATACCAACTCAAAATTTTTGGAGTAATATTAGACAATTTTCTTTAATTTGGTTCTCAAGTATAGGTGATCACTGCTAAGGTCTTTAAGTTAATACAGAAGCTTAGATGAATCGGAGCTTAATTTCAACCTGATTCATTTTAGCTTATTGTGCAAATAATAATAACTTAGAGTAGACCATCTTGATTATTGTAACATGTGGGATACAAAGAGTCTGTCTTGAAAAGACTTCATTCAAACATTAGAGAACACAGCTGCAAGTTTGATATGTAGAGCCTCAGTTTGACAGTTTCACCATTGTTAAAACTGTATTAGCTCCCAGTTGAATCTTAAACTTTTTTAAAATTATGCACTTTAGTTTTTCATATTCTTTGTAGTTGAGCTAACTATGAGCCCCTTTTATAAAGCCAAGGTAGCGATTTACCTATGGCGAATGCACCAAAGCCAGGAGGAACTGAATGGGCTTTGGTGAATTTGCCGCTGGGGAATCACTTTCATGGCTTTGTAAAAGGAGCCCTATATGTCAGATCTAATTAATTTACCACTAAGGAATTATGACACACACAGATTTTTATTTTTATCTTTTTAATTTTCTTTGGGAAAATCCTAGTAAAATAGTATTAAAAACTGTGCTTTCATTACTACTCCAATATCAATCGTTGAGATGGGAAAATTCTATACCTTTGACTTAAGACAATGATAAATTATTCCAGAAAATGTTTAAAAACCTTACTGTTTCAAAATTTTGTTAGAAGCAAAGTGACATATCAGAATTGAAAACTTTTGTGTAAGGATCCTGGCAATACACAGTCTAATTTCATTTGTAAACTTACTCCTGAGGCTAGTGCAGGTTATAAGTGTCCAATGTAATGTAAAAGGGAATTACTAAAAAAAGAAAAGCAAAATACTACATGTATCTCTTATATTATAACCACAAAATATGTCAGGTGAACAAAGAAAGAAAATAGGCCCTCCAGTTGCAACAGTGTGACAGGGCACCCTAAATTAACAGACAAGGAAGAAATGCATTTTTGGATATTCTGTGTTGTCTGCCATTGACTGAAAATCACCCAGCTGATGTCTAGTGATAAGTGGGATGCTGGCAATCCCTAGGTGTAATCTTTTAGTACTACTAGATCTCAAGCTGTATGGCTCTACTTTTCGAATGGTTTGTTTTTAAGGGAGTTAGGAATTAAAGACTTCAGAGGTTCTTCATTGGAGGGAAGGTTTGGAACGGGGGATTTGGGGAGATTACTTGACTAGAAGGAAGCTTTGGAGTGGGAGGAGAGTCTGGCCTTGGAATGGTCATCAGGTAGAGGAGGGGAGGAGAGGAGGCAGCTGTTTTGATTTGTATTCCAGACCCTTTAAAGGCACCCAGGAGTATTAGGCCATTGCTGTGGGATTTCATTGTCCTGGAAGAGAAAAACAACCACAACTTTTTGCTGGCATTATTTTTCTAGCAATAATGTGGCTTGTGGTGTTCACTGCAAGTCATATCATAGAATCTGCATAGTATTGAGGCGTTTTGAATACATTTACATGCTTTGCATTTCATTTTATGTAAACTGTATTAACTTTAAATACCATTTGTTGGTGCCCTATATAACACATATTGAGATGCAAATAACACACATTTATAGCTAGAGTAGTGTTTCTTAAACCCCTTTTTAAATTCTGTGCCTCTAACTCAGGAGTGTCGAACTCAATCACATAAGGGCCGAAATCTAAAACATAGGCTAAGTCATGGGCCAAATTTTTTATTAAGATACTTAAGGGTCCCTTTATTAAGGTATGCTAACCGATTTAGCACGTGCTAAAGATTAGCACACTCTAAATGCGTACCTTAATAAAAGGATCCCTTAGTCTTAGTAGAAGTATAGAGTTACAACCTCTCCAATCTCCCCGGCTCTGTAATGTAAACAAAATAAATAAAAAAGACTACCTCTCTCTTTTAGGTCCTAGTTCGCATTTGCTGTCTAACACCAGCTCTGGCAGGATACACATTTCAAATCTGACATATTGTAATCACAAAACAGAAAATAAAATTATTTTTTCTACCTTTTGTTGTCTGGTCATTCTTCAAATCATGTTGGTCCCAGGCTCTGGTTGTCTTCTGATAACTCGCTTGCCAGGGTCTCCTGCCCATTTCTCGTTTTCTTCCTTCTCCATGCTAACCATCCATCTTACATCTCTGTCTTCCCATTCTGTTTCCCTTCCCCCCCCCCCCCCCCCTCCGAAGGTCTAGCAACTAGCATTTTTTTGTCTCCATGCCCGCAGCTGCAATGATAGACCCTACCATCCCCAGATCCACCATCTCTCTTTTTCTCAACTACCCTTTCATCCAGCATTTCTCCCTCCTTCCCAACCACCCCATGGGTCCACCATCTCTCCCTTTCTCTATCCCCCTTCCACACCATCCTTTGTGTCCAACTTCTCTCCCTTTCTGTTCCTTCCCTCCCTCCCTCCCATTGTCCACCATCTCTCTCTCTCTTCTGTTTTTAGACCCATTATTTCTTCTCCTCCCCCCCTACCCTCAGTCCGGCATATGCATGTCTCTTTGGACCCCTCCTTCCCTCCCTCTGTGTACTTCTACATCTGCCTCCTCCCCCCCCCCCCCAAAGGCCTGTGTGTTTCCATCTCTCTAGTGTCCTCCGGCTTCCCAGTCTCACCTTCAAAGCAGCCTTCAGAGGATTGTTGGTCGGCTGTAGCGATCCTAGCAGACTGCCTTCGGTCTCCGCAGCATGTTCTCTCTGCTGTAGCCCACTCCTCCTCTGATGTATGAGACCACAGCAGAAGGAACATGCTGCGGAGACTACGGCAGCCTGCTAGAATCGCTACAGCCGACCGGCGATCCTCTGCAGGCTGCTTTGAAGATGAGATCAGGAAGCTGGGAGAGAGATGGTGGACAATGAGATGGAGGGAGGGAAGGAACGGGGTATTTTCTGGAGGGCCAAATTTAGTTACCCTGCGGGCCTGAGTTTGACACCCCTGCTTTAACTGATCAATGGACCCATCCCTTTTCCTTTCTAAAACGTGTGCAGTAATGACTAGTAAGAAACTACATATGTTAATGTTAGTTGCTAATAGTGCTAACTTATCACAAAAATTACAGCAATATAATTACATTACCAATAATTCTAATAGCTGTCTTTACTCTGCCAGAGAGTTTCAATAAATTGCCTCACATTTCAAGACCCTTCTCCATACCTCATTTGATCTCCTCGGGGTTATGGGCAACAATGGTTAAGAACCCCTCGTATAGAGAATGCTTATATTTTATAGTTGCTACTAATGTGCTTTCAAGTAAGAAATTGGAAGACAGGATAGGATATTCTTGACCTCTATGCAAGAGCATGGGAGTGAACGTTTGTTCCCATGCTCAGATATGTCACAGAGACCATCCTAGGATACTATGTTTACTCTTGCTGAATTTCCAGCTGCTTGCTTGGCTGTTCATTACTTTGTTAGATAATATATAAGGAAATCATTGTTGTAGTTGTTTTTCTATATCCCTCCTAAAAGTCACTAGGAGGATGATGAGTTAATAGACTGATACATTAGTGTGTAGAATTTCTCACAGATTAACAGATTTTCTCATGATAGTTTGCGGTGGATTCATATGAGCTTGGTAGCAAACCTTATTTTTTAATTTGATTCATTTTATAACCCCATTTTCTTCAACGAGCTCAGATCAGGTTACAGATTGACATACATAATGCATAGACAAATAGTGAGAAACATAACTACAGAGAAGGTGGTAAGAGTATACTTCATTTATTTTCCTTTTTTTTGTGTGTGTGTGGGGAGGAGGGGGAGGGAGTGAAATGATCCCATACAGATACTTTTACATACCAGCTTTTGCTGAATTTTGGATTAATGAATGGTATTTAATTGCAACAGGAATTTGAATAAAATTTTGCACAAAGTAGCATACTTCCCCAAAATTTTTCTTTCTGTGAAGGTCAAAATCTGCCTTTTTTTTTTTTTTTCCTTTTCAGAAATGTGGTTTTAGACGACCCAAACATATATATTTTAGGGTCTTTTCTGTGAATTTTGTTTTTTTTTATGTTTGTTTATTAGCACTTATATACTGCCCTTCACAACTGCAGAGCGGTTTACAATTTTAACTCCAAGAAAAGGAACTCCATTAACAAAAGAAAAGATTAAAAAAAACACAAAACAAGATTAAAGAAATATACCCCCCATTAAAAATTAAAATGTAAAAATCTATAAAGTTCAAATTGTGGACATAAAGTACAGGCTAGTACATGGCCTTGCCATTAAACAATTCCATAGAAATAAGAAATAAAAGGGAACATCTGGAATCTGTTCACTAATCCTTATAAAAGGCAATTCTATAACTTAAGCCTTTTTGCATGCACAAATGTATAGAATACATATACCTGTAAAAGTGTCAGCAAGGTGCTTAAGCTCTGTTCTGCAATGGTGTGTAAAATTTTATATAGCACATAAGTGCAGAGTTGTGGGCAGAGCATTCCAGAGTTTGGGTCCAACAATACTGAAGAGATCCTCTGTAAGTTTCCAGTCAAACTAGTCGTGAGGATGAGACTTCCAGAAGAAAATCGTCCAAGGAAAGCAGCGTCCTGGTAGGCTGGTATCGTTGTAACAATGTGGAGATATCCCCATCCCCCCAAAACACACACACACACACACACACCACACCACACACCACACACACATAAGTTCTGTAGAGCTTTGTAAGTCAGGCATAGATGATTCTCTTCTATTGGAAGCCAGTGGAGTTAGATAAGAGCAGGGGTTATATAGGAATGTTTCGCTGTTTTGATGATGATACATGCAGTGGCATTTTGGGCAACTTGCAGGATTCTTAGATGCTGCTTCGTCCAAGCCTCACCGCAGCACAGAAAAGCCAACCTGAATACAGCTTCTAATGATATGGTGGCCATTATAGCTGAAATTGCTCACCATCTTAAAAAGTAACATCCCATTTTCATAACGTCAGTTAAAAGGTTTTAAAAGGGAAGTATCATGCTATAAAAAGTCTGTGTGAGAGCTTTTTTCCCACACTGGCTACTTTGATTTAACACAGCCTGTGATCAACTATTCTTTCTAAAGTGCTTATTCTAACTATGTGCTATTTGTCTTTAAGCCCTCACCATGACTGCTACCCCCCTCCCCCCCCCCCCAAACAGCCAGCAGGGCACATTAGGACATGTCTCAAGATGTATTTTATAACTAAAAGATATTGTGTGCTGTCTAATAATGCCACATTTTGGAATTTAAAGTCCTGTTAAACCTTTTTACTATAGCTGCTTTAACATCGTTATTGGTTACAAAATAATAATAATAACTTTATTTTTCTATATCGCCATAGTCAGATGACTTCTAGGCAGTTCACATCGAAAGAAGGCTGGACATTCAGCGAATTACAAATGCATGAG
The DNA here is from genome assembly GCF_902459505.1 of Geotrypetes seraphini. Classification (NCBI taxonomy): domain Eukaryota; kingdom Metazoa; phylum Chordata; class Amphibia; order Gymnophiona; family Dermophiidae; genus Geotrypetes; species Geotrypetes seraphini. The sequence continues at coordinate 208,716,820 of NC_047088.1, forward strand.
GGGAATGTTACAGAAGAAAAGGGTTGTAGGGGAGGGAATGTAAGAGGGGTTGAAAGGGGGATAAATTCTTCAGACCTATTAAAAAATTACCCTTTTCTGTATATATTTTTTCAGGTGTACGACCTAGATTAAATATTGTTTCAAAAGCTTTGGCAACTTCATGACCAATTTTTGTTTTTAAACTCACAACCCAAGCATATTTTGACAGGATATCTACAACTGTTAAGATGTATTTGTAACTGTTGTTACAACGGGCCAAGGAAGACATATCAACTAAATCAGCTTGCCGTTGTGCATCTGCGTCTGACACGATCATTTTGTTTCTTTTAAAATGGGCCCTTGGTCTGTTTAAATGATAAGCAACTTGACCTGCTACATCTTTTCTGCTGATTGTTTTATCATGCTTTGTAGTATCTTGTAGCAGAGGGTTTGTGCCTCCAAAGCTCCCTGTTATTTTTGGGTAATAGTAAATGCTGTTCAATAAAGTCTCCTTCATGATTGCTATTTAAAAAAAACCCTGCTAACTTCTCTCTAAAAATTAGGCCATAAGACCTCTCTCTTTTAACAGAGGTAATATTTTTTCTGTTCTTTGTTTTATTATACTGCTTCTGGTAATGACTGTATATTCTGGTAGCAGTCACTTGCATTTTCAGGTCACTTTTTTTCTGCTGTTATTCTGTTAAGGGGTTTTTTGTTTTTTTTTACTTGGCTTAACACAGCTTGTGATCACCTATTATTATTTTTTTTTTTAATAATTTTATTAATAATTTTTTTAAATTATACAAGTATTTACACCTTGTTCAAGAGAAACAGAGAGCAATTATAAACAATAAGCAATTATCATATTCCCCAAAAGAAAAAATTTACTCTTCCTTAGACCACCAATAAAAACAAGAAATAAAGGGGTGAGACAAGTGAAAATAAAAGGAGATTCATAAGTAAAAAGAAACAAACTTTAAAGAAAAGGCATTAAACGGAAAATAAATCACCTATTTTTCCTTAATCATGCATTGTTAGTTAAATCGACGGATCTTCTTAATATCTAGATCACCTGTTCTTTCTATAGTGCTTGTTCTTAACATGTGTTATTTGCTGGCACCTCTGGAAACTGTCATGGAGCCCCAGCAGCCTAAAGAAAAGTGAGAAGCCAAGCGTATCTCTTGGACTTCCTGGGAGGTGGTCTCCAGCAATGTGACCTCACTCCAGAGGAGATTTAAGACCTAAGTCTTGGCATGCTTTTTGACTTTTGGTCAGAGTACTCAAACTGACCAGTGCAAGAGCTGATTTGAAAGTTTGGGGTCTTTTTGATCAAATTCTATATACTGACCTGTGGAAATGGAAATATCTTTTTGGTGTGTAGGAAAGACTGTACGTAGTTGGACTGTGTCCGTAAAGAAACTGTTCAAGAGAGTGCCTCTTGTTTGCTAAGGAGAAGTAAAGTTTGGAGTTAACAGTTCAACCCAGTGTGGTCTGCAGTTATTCTGGAGCATGAGTGGAAGTCTGGTGCAAGCTTGTTGGATTCCAGCTACTAAGATGGTCCCAGCTTTGGTACCCAAATCAAATAAAAATAGCTTTGTGTGCCCCTTCTCAGCATCCGGGGAAACAAAAGAGCATTAAAGCCTTTTAATGCAGGGGTTCTCAACTCAGTCCTTGGGACATGCTTAGCAAGTCATTTTTTCAAGATACCCACAATGAATATGCATGAGAGAGGTTTACATGAAGGTAGTGTATTCAAGTTTATCTCATGCATACGAGTATTCATTGTGGGTATCCTGAAAAGCTGACTGGCTAGGTGTGTCCTGAGCACTGAGCTGAGAACCCCTCCTTTAACATATGGTTAGCGTACCATGCAATAACAGACATAGGTAAAAACTAGTACTGCCCGATTCAGGGAAAAATTATTTAATTCGATTCAGACTATTGATCTATTTTTCAATTCACTTTTCCCACCCAGTTGGGCATTTTTTTTTTTTTTTTTTTCAAACGTCCTAGCGGGTTTATTTTGTAAACATGCATAAATGATTCTGTGTTCTAAAAATAAAAAGAGCCACTGAAAAATATGTAATATCAATCTTATGCCAACGTTATAACATATGCTCAGAGACACGAAGCCCTTCTAGGGATAATACCTCTGTTGATGGACTCTCCTACCAATCACCACATATGTATAAAGCTTGCAATTGAAAATAGTAGGTATCTCACAAATGGTATTCATGGATTTGTATCCTCTTTTCTCAAAAAAATCAAAAGCAAATAACTTACCTCAAAGGGTCTGAAAGGTCCAGACACAGACCATGTTTTGCTCTGTTTTTCAGGGAGCCCAATGAAACCTTGTATGTTTCCACATAATTAACTAGAAAACAAAACGGTGAACTGGTTACAATTTTTTCAAAAAAGAAATGCTCAAAAATATTGTAATAATGTAACATCATAGGCAATAAATACTACATCAAAGCTGTTTCACTCTTTCAGGCTAGATTGGGCGGGTACCTGTCAGTGAGCTAGTTCCAAAATCACTTCTTCTCTGTTTCAAAATTATAATGAGCACTAGATGCTGTCAACCTTTTTCAAAAAACTTTGACGTCGTCACACTCCAGACTTGTGGGCATTTCAAAAATGTCTGCCATTCAATTTCATTGTTGAGACCACTGGGTTGGAGAGTCCCTAGTTTGTAAATCCAACACTGTTCCCAGATCCTTAACTCCTATATCAGATCACCCTTGTCATGTTCAGGATATTTAAGATAGAAAACCTTAAATCCTCAGTAGTGTGTTGCTTATTGACCCAATCTTGCACTAGAGGTGCCTCATTCACCCTAGTTCTGATCTTACTCAAAAGCTCCTCAATCTGTATCTTAGTACTTCTAGTAGTTTCCCCACATACTGAAAGGGACACGGGCACTGTATGATATATATACCGCCGCTAATAGTGCAATTGGAAGTCATTTGGGCCAGGATTTTCAAAAACCCATGTTAAAAAGTGACGGTCTGCTAAAGCAGCCATTTCGATACCGAATCTAAAAGCCCAAGACATTCTTTAAAAATCACACATGCAAATAAGATTGGCAGACAGCAGCAAAGATTTCCTACAGTTGCATGTGCCCATCGCTGATGGGCACATGTGCAGAAAAATCCTGTAAAAAAACAAAAACACTCTCCCTCTGCCCCTGTGTTGTGATGCAGTGGGAGAGATGCCCATTCTCTCCACTGCATCATAACACCCCCTTCCCTAACATTCTGCCCCCCTTTCCCCCCCCCTCCGGCAGCAGGAGAGATGCCCACTCTCCTGCTGCACTAAAAAAAAAAATCATGCCCGTCTAGACCTGAATGCGCGCCCTAACCCCAGCAGCAGGAGAGATGCCCACTCTCTCCTGCTGTACTAAACTACCCACCCTGACTAGTAGTGACCCCCTCCCAGCACCCCTCCCTTTACCTGAACATGGAGCTGTACATCCTCACCACAGCAAAGTCATCTAAACTGGATATTCCCCTTGCCGGTTCATCTTGGGATGCACCAGGCATGGGCCTGAGGCTCTGATTGGCCCAGGGGCCTAAGACCCCACCTACGGGGTATCCAGGCCAATCAGAGCCCTAGGAGCCTTCCTGATGCATCCAGGGAGGGGCCTGAGGCTCTGATTGGCCCAACTCTCCCATAATAGGGCATATAGGAGGGGCCTTAAACACCCTGGGCCAATCAGAGCCTCAGGCCCCTCCCCGGATGCATCATGAAGGCTCCTAGGACTCTGATTGGCACAGATACCCCATAGGCGGGGCCTTAGGCATCCGGGCCAATTATAGCTTCATGCCCCTCCCCAGTGCATCCCAAGGTACACTGGGGAGGGATATACCCAGTTTAGATGACGCAGCAGCAGATTCGGTGAGGATATCCATCTCGATGATTAGGTAACGGGGGAGGGGGGGTCACTACTAGTCAGGGCAGGTAGTTTAGTGCAGCAGGAGAGAGTGGGCATCTCTCCTGCTGCGGAGGAGGGGGGGAAGGTCACAGCCAGGATGTTAGGGAAGGGGTATTGTGATGCAGCGGAGAGAATAGGCATCTCTCCCACTGCATCACAACACAGATGGTTTTCTAGCAGTCTCTGATACTGACCAGCACCCCTGGATCAGTTGCTTTTTTTTAGTCACCCAATGGCTTGGCATTTTTTAAGAATCCACCAGAGGGCTCATTTCAATTTTGAAGAGCCCATTTGCATGTCAGTGTCAGAGACTGCTAGAAACCTTGCTAAAGACGGAGATAATCCGTTTTGATAATCGGCCGCTAAACTGAGTACAGGCTAAACCACCGGAAAACAGTTTAAGATTTTGAGAATCTTGCCCTCAGTTCGCTGTCTTGCTAACCCACTCAGGTACATTAGGATCACATAGTGCAGCACTGTGCTGATCTATTTTACAGTGTCCACAGGCACGATGAGCATTGGGTGTACTAACAATGATCCTGAATCTGCTGTAAATTGTGATCTCATTAAATAATGTTTTAAGTTCTATCTCTTAGCAAAGGCAAATGTAAGAATTTCCTGAAACATGGGATGATACTGCATAATGTTCAATGTGACTTTAGTATGCGTTTGATCTGAAAAGCATCTACTATAGGAGAATCTGACACTTTCTGTTGAGGTTGTAAGTACTGAACGGTCATCATAAAAAGCATATTTATACGCTTTCTTAATTACTGATTATTTATTTATTTTGTAGCCTTTCCACCCACCCCACCCACTTTGCCCTTTCCAACCTCATGCCAGTGCTGTAGTGTAAACAAACAAAAATAATTTTCCTCTCTATCTTGCTCACACTTACTGTCTAACACCAGCTCTGGCAGGATACACATTTCAAATCTGACATATTGTAATCTCAAAATAGAAAATAGATTTTTTTCTACTTTCCACTGCCATATCCAACATTTGTTTCTTTCCCTCTCTTCCCATGCCTTATGCTCTGGGTCAAGCTTCTCTATTTCCTGCCATGCAGCATCTCCCCCTTCATTCCCTCCATTATCATTTGCAACATTTCTTTCCATCCCTCTCCATATACATCATCTGTTTCTGCCCTCCACCCTATGTCCAACATGTCTCCTCTCTCCTCCATGCATGTCCCCTCCCCTCTACTATGTACAGGATTTCTCCCTCTCACCCCTTTCTACCTCTTTGTTTCATCTCTCTCTTCCTCTCCTCCACCCCAACAATTCTTCCTCTCCTCTCCCCCAATGTGCATCATCTTTCCTCCTCTCCCATCCCTCTGAGCAGCAGCTTTTCTCCCTTCCCACCTATCCCCCTATGTGTAGTAGCTTTCCATCCTTCCTTCCCTCCCATCCCCCTATGCAGTAGTTTTCCATCCCTCCCTCCCTCCCATCCCCCTATGCAGCAGCTTTTCATCCTTCCTTCCCATCCATCCCTCTCTCCCATCACCCTGTACAACAGCGCCCCATTGACATTCCCACCGTGAGACCTGACATACCTCCAGGCCTCCTAAAGAAGCAGCAGCGGTGGTGGCCTTCAGAAGCGGCATCACTCTGAACAAGGCTGTTTCGCAGCCTGCCCCTCTAGAGTTTCCCTCTGCCACATCACTGATGATGTCATCAGTGATGCATCAGAGAGAAGGCCCCGGAGGGGCAAGCTGCGAAGCAGCTCGTTGAAAGTGCTGCCACTGCTGAAGGCTGCTGCCACTAATGCTGCAATAGGAGGCCTCAGAGGTATGTCAGGTCTCACCAGGGTTGGGTGTTGGTTGCTGAATCAGTGAGTCTGATTTTTTCATACAACGGATCGATTCAAATTGATTCAACGAAGTGAATCGATTTGAATCGGCAAATTGGACAGTATTAATAAAAACCAACAAAATTTGTATTGAGAGGGGGGAGGGGTAGCAATAGAAAACCTAGCGCTGGCCCTGGGAAGGTTACTCAGGTATTGAGATGAGCTTATAAATGTCAGTGCTCCACTGCAGTTTCTTACCTGGCAACAATTTTCAGTGACTCTGCGATACCTTTTTCCCTTCTTTTTGTAGTATTTAAGCCATTTGTTCTGTTATCATGAGTTCAATATATGCATGTGCCTTTTCTGCTCAGTAACGTGGAAACTATATTGACCAGTCAAGTGTGCATGAATTAACTTCCTCTGTAACAGAATTGCAATGCATGTCTTCAATATTTGAATAGAGCTCTGTAGCCAAATTACATTCAGTTTGAAAATAGTCTGTATTAATAAAAAGCAAACAATTTAATGCACTAAAAATGCTTTAAAACCATGTTTTAACGTGATATTTTACTAGTCAAAAATAATCCATCCTTCATGCTTCTGTTGTAGTTCTTCAATACAGCATGGAAGAGTTATGTGAATTGTGTGTGTATAATATCTAACCAGCACTAACTAAAGGGCTGCTCCAGAATCATATTTTCTTCTCAGCTGGCTAAAGCTCTTTATTTTGTTTTTAAATACTAGAAAGCTAACACTGCAAGCAGTCAATTTAACAGCCAGGTTCCATGCTCAACTCACCACTCATCTTCTGTCCTTGAGAAAAAGACTACTTTACCATTTCAAAATTCTGACCCAGAGCAGATCCACCAAAGCTTGATGGCTGCGATTCGTTCAGGAGAAACTGCTGCCAGATTAAAAAGGGTGAGTTCATTTCAAGAGAGGATTTGTTCATTTCAAAATTGGGAACTGCATACCTTAAAGCAGTTTAGCCTGGCACTGGGTCTGATAAGCTAAATCTCCTGCACAAATGATCCTCTATTGACTAGCTTTTTAAATGCATATCTGTTATCTTAAAGACTTATATCCTATAATTTGTATTTATTTCATGTGATTTGTAGTCCTCTGTACAAAGTTGAAAAATCAATTCAAATAAAAAGAAATCTTTCACATAGCCCTATCACTATGCTATGTTTGTATACTGCAGACATGTGTGTAATAAATAACATAAAGATTTATTTATTTAGTTATTTTTTGAGGCAGCATGTCTGATGGCAGACATGCATTCCTGCATAAGAATAGCATTTGAGCCATTAGGGCCGGATTCTATAAACAGTGTCTAGCAGCGCCTACATTGTAGACACCTCTCAGCACAGTTGTCAATCAACTCTAGACACTGCTTTATACTAGTGTGTCTCAAATTTTTTAGCATCGGCACACTAAACGGAGCAAATGTTTTTTGTGACACATAATTATAAAATTGCAAAACCAATAAAAAATTAGATTTGAGAGTTATTTATTTAAAGTTCTTTAAGGTACGTATTGGTAATTGTAACAATAGTGAACCTAAAGTAGATAAAATAGAATCGCTCGGTTTTGAGTGCAAATTAACTCAAAACACGGCTCAATAGTTGACAAGCAAACACACATTTCATCATCTTCCATCTGCAGTCATTCTCTTTTCTATTTAATTTCAGCCAGACCTGAAAATTTTAAGGTTGCAAAGATAAGAAGATCTAAACGGTAACAAAGTCTTGATTGCTTTGTTGCTCAAGTTAAGATAACTACTGCATAAAAACAAAAACTAAAATTACTTGCCTTTAGTTTTCAAGGATCAATCACGTCAATGAATGATGCTTGTCCGGGTGGTTGTATCCTTACGCATACAGAAGCTCATAACATTGAAAAACTCTTGTGTATTCCACGTTTATGTCATCTATTCTAGTATATACTTATGAAGGGAATTTTTAAAAAATAAAGTAAAATTATGGAATCTCTCGTCACACACCTGGAATCTCTTTGGGGCACACCACTGTGCTATGGCATACAGTTTGAGAGAGACTGGCTTATAGAATCCCACCTAGGAGTGCTTAGGCATCGCTAGACATACTGGAGGTGGTTGCTGATATATTAGGCAAGGTTTTATTTGGCCTAATTTACCAGCGTCTAACTTGGATGACTAGTGATGCCTAAGCCAACCAAACCTATTTTTCAGATAGGCGTTGCTAGGGGTTCTAAGAGTTTGGCTGAAAACTGGTGTGGTCAATTCTGAAGTTAGGCGTCTTTGATTAGGGTGCTCAGCAGTACCTAATGTAGGCGTCGTATACAGAATCTGGCCCTTACTACCTACAAAATGGGTGGTGGTAAGTGAGCACATTATAACTTTCTTTTTAATAGCCATATGCTAATACAGTAAAATCCCGATTATCTGATACTCAAGCAACCGGCATTCTCACCCAAATGGAGGTAAAAACAAATCGTCATCCCCTCCATTCCCCAAAGTGGCAGCAGTACTTACCGGAAAACTCCCCTCCACTTCGTCCTTTTCTACAACCCCTGAAGTAGCAGTAGTCCTGACCCTCCAAACCACCCCTCCTCTCCTCCCCCCCCCCCCCCCACTAACCTAAAGCAGCAGCAGTGGAAGTGACCTAGACAAGAAAGGAGGGAGGTAAGAGAAGAACAGTTGCTGGATCTACAAGTGGGGATGATGATAGAGAGGAAGAGAGTGAGGTGGGAAGGGAGACAAAACTGTTTTTGGAGTAACTCTCAAGCAACCAGAAACTGCAGTTATCCAGCATCTACCAATCCCCAAGGATTGAGAGTATACTGTAGCAACATTAGCATATGGCCATAATACAAAAATAGGCTGGTTTGTTGTTTGCTTTTTTACAGCTATGGTTAAAAATAAATGGCCTTAGCATACAAGAAAACCCTGTACAAAGTTGTGCTATGGCCACTTTTTAGTACAGCTTAGTAAGAGAACACCAAAGTGTGGTAAGGTTCTTTAGCTACCACATGATGATAGAAAATATCTGTATTTAACTGTTGGGCATGTTCATAACACTTAAGGGAGGGCTGCCATGCAATTCACATATGACAGCGACCATATGTGGCCTGTATAGCAATTAATAATGCTGTTAATCTCACCTGAGGTTGTGTAGCTAATTGCTTTGCATCTTTTCCAGTTTTACATTTAATGAACAGAATAATCTTTGCATCAATTGTAAGGTATGGTTTCTGCACATTCCACACCTCAAAAAGTACCAGAACAGAGGTCTGTTAATTGTTTAACATCAGGAATGAGCATGAACTAACAAGGTGTTGTATTAAGTCTTTGTATGTGGTAATTCCTGCACTGAACATCTTAACAGTTTATAAATAGACCCCATTAATGTCTCAGAACTTGAAAAAGAACTGTGTATGGTTTAAAATGTGGTGTTTCCATGCTCGATCTGTTATCTGACTGAAAATCATTGACCATTAAATGTATTTCTGTTAAACAAAAAACAAAACAAAACTAGGCTGACATAGGAAATTAAAAACAATGGCAAGAAAAGCTGCTCAATACTTTGTGCGATACATAATTTTGTGCTTTGCATTCTAATTAATATACTTACACAGCTGACCCTGTCAGCGTACCACAAAAGAATACAGTAGTAATAGTCTAGCAGGACATTTTATTTATAATTGAATAAATTTGTTTAGACAAAAAAAAAGAACAAACCAACAAACATTGCATGATTGTGTGTTACTCTTTCCAGCATTTGGTGATGACTTGATCCCATAAGCATCACTTTATATTATCTGTCCTGCACTGACTGGGTCATTCTGTATGCAGCAGAGATTTATTTTGAAGAAAGTTTTTTGGGTATTTTTATTCTTCCAAATTGGAACCCAAGAATATAAACCTCTTGTGTCCTTTGGCAAATATTAAAGGTGGCTCCAGGAGAACTGAATGTGAATGACACGTGGATCCCAGAAGCACAGTGAAAAGTTGTTTCTCTTTAGTCAGTTTTCTTTTTGTCATGATATCAAAGGGCATGACTCAGTTTTACATGGTTTGTGGAACTAAACTTCCTGCATGAGTCAGTCACAGTATAAGTTAAGCATTGTCTCTGCTTAACTTTGTATATTCCATGGCATTATCTGTTCTAAGTAGTGTTCTAAGATAACACCTAACGTAGGACTTTTATTAAAGTATGTTAAAATCTGGCTTAGTGTGTTTTTAACTTGAGATTTTCATGTATGCTAAGCACAGATTTTATGCAGCACATTGTAGATTTTTTTAAAAATATACCGTATTTGCCGGCGTATAAGACGACTGGGCGTATAAGACGACCCCCCCAACTTTTACAGTTAAAATATAGAGTTTGTTATATACTCGCCGTATAAGACTACCCCTTCTTCCGCACAACTTCTCTACCGCCCCGGGTGCAGCACAGCCGGCCAGGTCCCCTTACTTTTGTGGCACTTCCCCGACTGACCGACAACAGCCCCGGTCCGACAAACCTCCCTGCCCTTAACCGCGAATCTAAATTACCTTCTTACAGCTGCTGTAAGAAGGTAATTTAGATTTGCGGCTACAGGGCAGGGAGGATTGTCGGACCCGGGCTGTTGTCGGTCGGTCGGGGAAGTGCCACAAAAGTAAGGGAACCTGGCCGGCTGTGCTGCAACCGGGGCGGGGCGGGCCGCCCCTCTCCCTTGGTAGCCACTCGAACCGCGAGGCTACTCTCCTTCTCCTTATCTGCCCTGCCTGCAGCACAGAGCCGAACGGAAGTCTTCCCGACGTCAGCGCTGACGTCGAAGGGAGGGAGGGCTTTGTTTAAGCTTTGTTTAAGCCCTCCCTCCCCTCCGACGTCAGCGCTGACGTCGGGAAGACTTCCGTTCGGCTCTGTGCTGCAAGCAGAGAAGGTAGGGAGAAGAAGAGCCGCGTACATCCAGAAGACTGAGTACATCCAGCCCCGCAGGAGCCCCGCGACCCTCGGAGGCGTCCCCATGGGATCCCCGCGACCCTAGGGGGCGTCCCCACGGGATCCCCGCGACCCTAGGGGCGTCCCCGTGCAGCTCTCTAATGTAAAGTAAGGGCATGTAAACAGTACCCGGCGTATAAGACGACCCCCGACTTTGGGGAGGATTTTAAGGTACTGAAAAGTCGTCTTATACGCCGGCAAATACGGTATTTTTATGCAGGACACACACTAACTGCTAGAGTTCACTACTGCGGGACATTCAATGTTTAGGAGGTGGTAGGTATTCCCACATTAACACTGCATTATCTGGTTAGCACACTCTACCGTATTTTCTCGCATATAACGTGCACGTTATACGTGGTTTTTACTTACCGCGCATACCCTCGCACATTATACGCGTGAGCGCGTTGTACAAATTTTTTTTTACATAGTTCCCCCCCCCCGACGTCCGATTCACCCCCCGCACGCACTCCCACCCGCACCCCCACAGCCTCCCAACCCCCCCCCCCATCATGTAGAAGCTCCTACCGGTGTCCTGCTGCTTCCTCTTGGCGGTCCCGACACCCGACACGATCGGGGCAAGAGGGAACTCAAGCCCTCTTGCCCCAGCCAACCGCGGCACACCCGACACGATCGGGGCAAGAGGGAGCTCAAGCCCTCTTGCCCCAGCCCGACCATGTGCCCAAGGCCCCGCCCCTATTCTGATTGGCCCAGGCGCCTTAGGCCCCACCAGTAGGCGGAGCTTTGGGACGGATGGGCCAATCCGGCCTCATTCCGTCGTTGGCTGCCTGCCGGACAGGCGGGTTTGGCTCCCGTCTGTCCGGCCAACTACACAAAGGTACGGGGAAGGGGGTGGGGGTGTCGTGGGGGTCGGCCAGGGGGGTCGCGGGTCAGCTGGGGGGGCGGTCGGAGGTTCTTGGGGGGGCGATCGTTGGGAGGGGGGATTGCGTCAAGGGCAGGAGGGCCTGGGATCCCTCCTGCCCGTAATGTAGTGCGGGGTGAGGGTAGGGGGTCACGTGGCCAGGAGGGTTTGGGCTCCCTCCTGGCCCGAACAACTAGCGGGGGGGGGGGGGGGGGGTCGCCAGGGCCAGGAGGACTTGGGCTCCCTCCTGTCCCGATATTGTCGGGGAGTTGGCGGGGCAAGAGGGCTTGGGCTCCCTTTTGCCCCGATCGTGTTGGGGGTGCCGCAGTTGGCTGGGGCAAGAGGGCTTGAGCTCCCTCTTGCTTCGATCGTGTCGGGGGGGGCAAGAGGGCTTGAGCTCCCTCTTGCCCCGATCGTGTCAGGGGTGCCGCGGTTGGCTGGGGCAAGAGGGCTTGAGCTCCCTCTTACCCCGATCATGTCGGGAGTGCCGCGGTTGGCTGGGGCAAGAGGGCTTGAGCTCCCTTTTGCCCCGATCGTGTTGGGGAGTCGGGACCGCCAAGAGGAAGCAGCAGGACACCGGTAGGAGCTTCTACATGATGGGGGGGGGGTTGAGAGCCTGTAGGGGTGTGAGCGGTCCTTCAGGGTGGGGGTGCGGGTGGGAGTGCGTGCGAGCGGTCCTTCGGGGTGCGGGTGCGTGCGAGCGGTCCTTCGCGGTGGGGGTGCGAACGGTCCTGCGGGGGGGGGGGGGGGAATCGGACGTCGGGGGGGGCATCAGGCTTTCAGGGTGGGGACAGGACTTCAAGGGGGAGAGGAGAGTCGGGGCGGGCGAAAGGAGAGTCGGGGCGGAGGAAAGGAGAGTCGGGCGGCGACCGGAGAGTCGGGCAGCATGCGCGGTATACGGGTGTGCGCGGTATATAAAAATTTCTGTACATAGATTTGTGTTTTTTTGCGCGCTATACCCGTGTGCGCGTTTTACACGGGTGCGCGTTATCTACATGAAAATACGGTAATCATAACACTATCCAGATAGCACAGAAAAGCTCACTCCCTGCCCATGTCATGCCCTTTTCTGTGAGGCACGGGAAGGGGCCTAAGGTCCTGATTGGCTCAAACACCTTAGGCCCCTCTCTGTGCATCACATGATGTACCGAGGAGGGGAAGGCCCACAATTTTGGACCAGCAAACCTGGAAGCTGGCGAGCCTCCCTCCTGCTCTCTTTGGACAAAGGTACAGGGGAGGGTTCAGGGGGTTGGAGAGGTTCAGGTGAGCATCCAGTGGCAGGAGGGAGTGGGAATCCCTCCTTTTGGTGAGGGGGAAAGGGAGTTAAGGGATTTTTTTCTTATGTGGGGGGAGGGGGGTCTGCATGGCAGGGGGTAGTGAGCATTCCTCCTGCCGCTTTTCATTGGCACAGGTGGGGCGATTAGTCCCCAGTGCCAGTTCATCGGGGAGGGGGGGTGTTGGTGAGGTCCAACATCAGTGGGGGGGGGGTCCTCCTTTTTTTTTTTTGAGACAGATATTTTGTGTGTGGAACACATGCACAACATCTGCATCCAGTAAAAAAAAAAAAAGTTTCTTGCCCCAAACATCTAAATGGCAGGAGGCTGCTTCGGGGCTTCCCTTACCTCTCAGCTGTTCCGGCTTCCCCTGTTGGCTCTTTGCATGTGTGAGAGTTGCTCTCAAAGTTATTCATTGACAGGATTAGTCAGGGATTACAATGAACCTCCATTCAAATCATTTGTATGCAAACTTTGTCATGTATCAATAGTTTTTTTTAAATCGGTCAAAAATTGGATTGGATCAGAATGGACCCATGTAATCTTACCAACCCTGTTTAGTGCATCTAGCCCTTAATCCTCCATTGCTCCAGGTATATTACATAGTGAGCCCACCAGGACAGACAGGGAAAATGATTGAAGATAGACGGAAAAATGTTTGAGTACCTGAATATATTTACGTAAACCATTCTGAACTCCTTTGGGAGAACGATATAGAAAACGTAATAAATAAATAAGGTACCTGTGTGTGAATTGCTTTCAGTGTGGGTCATATAACTTACAAAAAGGCAGTGTACAAGTCCCTATCTCTTTAATGTATTTTGCAATAAGCCTTTTTGTGTAGACTGTGTGTTAAGACTTAACACCTTTTTCTAAAAGAGCCCCTTACTCATTTATGGAATAATTTTATATAAGAATCTGATAAGACCTCATTTAGAATAATGTGTACAATTCTGGAAACCTGACCTTTAAAAAGATATAAACAGGATGGAGTCAGTCCAGAGGAAACTACTAAAATGTTCAGTTGTCTTCTGCATAAGGTGTATGGAGACAGACTTAAAAGATCTCAATATGTATAATTTATAGGAATGCGGAATGGGGAAGATAGGATAGAGATGTTTAAATATGTAGCATAAATACATATGAGGCAAGTTTCTTTCAATTGAGAGAAAATTCTGAAATGAGGGTGCATAGGATGAAGGTGAATAGAAGCTGTATATAATAAATGTAAATAAATAAAGGGGATAGATTCAGAAGTAACTTCAAAAAATACTTTATCATGGAAAGGGTGGCAAATTTGTGGAATGGCCTCCTGGTGGAGATGGTGAAGACGAAGAGTGTATCTGAATTTAAAATAGCTTGTGACAAGTATCTCTAAGGGAGAGGAGGAGAATAGGGGATGGCGTGGCTGGCAGACTACATAAGCTCTTATGGTCTTTATCTGCCTTCATTTTTCTCTGTTTCTAGAAAGAGGATACCAACAAACAGGTGATAAATAATGTATGTAAGTGATCAAAATAGATTGTTTTGTTTTTAATATTTGGGATCGTACAACTCAGCTACTTTCTGGTCTAATTTTTTTACCATTTGGTTAGATGCCCATCTAGATTAAAGGATAATTTTATGTTTTATGTTTTCCATCATTGAAATCCATACACAAGGATTTATGAAAGGTCTAGGTTTTTTTTTTTTTCTATCAAGCAGTTTGTTTTGATTTCTTACCATTTTTTTTTTAAAACTCAGGACCCTTGCTGTGTTGCTTTTCATAAACAATTAAATATATGTTTCAAAAATATCTATTTTAGCCTTGTAATAATTTCTCTTTTTTATTATAATTTGTTCTCTTTGGTGAACCACTTTGGACCAATTTGGATTAAGTGGTCTATAAGTAAGTAGATTATGCTGCCTGTTTGTCCTTGGGTAATCTATTCTCACATGTAGGTAACGTCATCCACGGAGCCTGGTACGGATAGTGCAAAAGTGTGCTGTCACTTTTTAAAAGAAAAGTCTTGAACTGCCCTTACTGTGTATGCGCAAATTCCTTCCCACCCAGACTATAGACTTTTCTTCAGGAAATTGTCTAAACCTTTCTTAAAACCAGCTATGGTATCCGCTCTTACCACAACCTCTGGCAATGCATTCCAGAGATTAACTATTCTCTGAGTAAAAAAAATTTTTTTTTTTCCTACTATTGATTTTTAAAGTATTTCCCTATAACCTCATTGAATGTCCCCTAATCTTTGTAATTTTTGACAAGAGTGAAAAATCAATCCACTTGTACCCTTTCTACTCCATTCAGGATTTTGTAGACTTCATACATATCTCCCCTCAGCCGTCTCTTCCAAGCTGAAGAACTCTAACCTTTTTAGTCTTTCCTCATATGAGAGGAGTTCCATCCCCTTTATCATCTTGGTCACTCTTCTTTTCTAGCATCGCTAAATCTTTTTTGAGATAAGGAGATCAGAATTGAACGCAATATTCCAGATGAGGTTGCACCATGGAGCGATACAGGGGCATTATAACCATCCCTTTTTAAATAATTCCTAGCTTCCTGTTTACTTTTTTGGCCACAGCCGCACATTGGGCAGAAGGTTTCATGGTATTGTTTACGATGACCCCCAGATCCTTTTCTTGGGCGCTAATCCCCAAGGTGAACCCTAGTATCCGTTAACTGTGATTCAGGTTATTCTTCCTAATGTGCATCACTTTGCATTTGTCCATATTAAATTTCATCTGCCATTTGGATGCCTGCAATGTTCCACAATCCACATGTATTTTAACAACTGTGAACAGTTTAGTATCATCTGCAAATTTAATCAACTCACTCATCGTTCCAATTTCCAGATCATTTATAAATACTCAACCAACAACTCAACGATGGCCCAAAAAACAAAAGCAGCAGAAAGTTTCTGGGCCTTCTCCATCCAAACCACAACAGTCCATTTGACTTTCTTCTGGAGAACATAGTCAGTATTTCTCAACCTTCACTTCAGACTCTACCTACTAAGGAACTACTCACCCATTATCAGGTGGCCATGTACTACATTAGCAAATGGGGAGGAACAGGCTCTTATCTGCTCTGCCAAGAAGCAATCAAGATCTGGTCGTGGGTGATATCTTTCAACATTTTTCTCAAAGCTGTTTATTTAGCAGGAAAATAGAATTCTTAGCAGATAGATTAAGCAGACTCCTGAAGCTGCACGAGTGGTCAACCACTCTACATCAGATCTTTGAGACTTGAGGGCCCCAGAAATAGATGTTTTCTTCCCCCTACAATCACAAACTTCCAGTCTTCTGTTCAAGACTCTACACTCCCAATCATTTGGAGTTGGCTTTTCTCCTTGACTAGCAGAACAAGTTCCTGTATGCTTTCTTTTAACAATTACTCTACTTGTACTTAAGGAACAAGCCACTTTGATTCTAATAGCACCTCGGTGTCCAAGATAATCATGGTTCCCTCTCCTCTTACAACTCAGTGTTCGGGGAAACCATCAAACTTCAAATATTTCCTACCTTGCTGACATAGAACACAAGGTCTCTTCTCCATCCCAAACTATGCTCATTGGCTCTCACAACATGGTATCTGTCTTTCAGCCACTAAGTCCCTCTTTTACTAAGGTGTGCTAAGCATTTTAGTGCGCGCTAAATCAATATGTACGCTAACTGTTAATGCGTCCATAGGGTAACATGCAAGTGTTAGCGTTTAGCACGTGTATAGCATTATTGCATGCTAAAAAGTATAGCACACCTTAGTAAAAGAGGGGGTAAATGTCTTAGCAGAATTAATTGAAGACATAGAAAATATCACTCTACGAGGAGAAGCTGTACTGCTAGGGGACTTCAATATGCCTGATGCAGACTGGAACTTATTTTCAGCGACAACCAACGGTAGCAGGAGGCTCTTAACCTCCATAAAGGGAGCACGTCTCAAACAAATGGTAACGGAGCCCACTAGGGCCCAGGCGATCCTCGACCTGGTACTCACTAATGGGGAAAGCGTCTCAGAGGTCTCAGTAGGAGATACGCTAGCCTCCAGCGACCACAACATTGTATGGTTCAACCTTAGGAAAGGCTTCCCTAGATCAAACACAAAAACAAAGGTACTCAATTTCCGGGGCACAGACTTCGCACGCATGGGAGATTTCATCCATCAGACGCTGCAGGACCAAGCGGAGACCGATGATGTAGAAGCTAAGTGGTTAACACTGAAATCAACCATACATGAAGCAACTAGCCGCTTCATAAAATCAGTAAATAAACGACAAAGAAACAATAAACCCCAATGGTTCACCGCGGAGATCTCGCACCTCATTAAGGAGAAGAAAAAAGCGTTTCTCTCCTACAAGCGCACGGAGAAAAGAGAGGCAAAAGTAGAATATAGGACCAGGTCTACAGCGGTCAAAATGGCAGTTAGGGAGGCAAAACTTCGAGTGGAAGAAATTCTGGCAAAAAACATTAAAAAGGGGGACAAATCCTTCTTCAGGTATATTAGTGACAGAAAAAGGAACACAGGCGGGATAGTACGCCTTAGAAGACCAGACGGAAGTTATGTGGAAGCAGATTCCGATAAAGCCGAACTACTGAATGAATACTTCTGCTCAGTCTTCACCTGTGAGGCACCGGGACACGGTCCGCAGTTGAAGGCAACACAAAGCACAGAAGACCCGTTTCAGAATTTTGAGTTCACACCAGGTGAAGTTTACAGTGAACTGGCAAGACTCAAGGTGAACAAAGCCATGGGATCAGACAATTTGCACCCAAGAGTGCTCAGAGAATTGAGCGATGTCCTGGCGAAACCGTTGGCTGAGCTATTCAATCTCTCCCTAAGTAAGGGGAAAGTTCCCCTGGTCTGGAAATTAGCTAATGTCGTTCCTCTGCATAAAAAGGGTTGCAGGGCAGAGGCTGCGAATTATAGACCGGTGAGTCTCACATCAATAGTGTGCAAACTCATGGAAACACTAATTAAAAGCAAATTGGACACGATCTTGAATGAAGGGAATCTTCGGGATCCCAGTCAGCATGGATTCACCAAGGGTAGGTCCTGCCAATCCAATCTCATCAGCTTCTTTGACTGGGTAACAAGAAAGTTGGACTTGGGAGAGTGTTTGGACGTCGTGTACCTGGACTTCAGTAAAGCTTTTGACAGTGTCCCACACCGCAGGCTGCTAAGCAAGATGGAATCGATGGGGTTAGCAGAGACACTAACTGCATGGGTCAATGATTGGCTGAGTGGCAGACTTCAGAGGGTGGTGGTTAATGGTACCCTCTCTAAAACATCGGAGGTGACCAGTGGAGTGCCGCAGGGCTCGGTCCTGGGTCCACTCCTTTTCAACATATTCATAGGGGATCTGACTCAAGGGCTTCAAGGTAAAATAACACTATTCACCGATGACGCCAAACTATGTAATATAGTAAGTGAATGCAGTTTACAGAATTATATGGCGCAGGACCTGCTTACATTGGAAAGTTGGTCCTCAACCTGGCAGCTAGGCTTCAATGCTAAGAAATGTAAGGTCATGCACCTAGTAAGTGGAAATCCATGCAGGACGTACTTCTTGAACGGAGAAACTTTAACTAGGGCTTCAGCAGAACGAGATTTAGGAGTAATCATCAGTGCAGACATGAAAACTGCCAATCAAGTGGAGAAGGCTTCATCTAAGGCAAGGCAGATATTGGATTGTATCAATAGAAGTTTCGTCAGCCGAAAGCCTGAAGTCATAATGCCATTGTACAGGGCCATGGTGAGACCTCATCTGGAGTACTGTGTGCAATTATGGAGGCCACATTACAGTAAAGATGTGCGCAGAATTGAATCGGTTCAACGGACGGCCACCAGGATGATCTCGGGGCTCAAGGGTCTCTCGTACAAAGAGAGACTGAACAAATTGCAGCTCTACACTCTCGAGGAACTTAGGGAGAGGGGAGACATGATCGAAACATTTAAGTACCTCACGGGACGTGTCGAAGTGGAAGAAGATATTTTCTTTCTCAAGGGACCCTTGGCCACAAGAGGGCACCCGCTCAAACTCAGGGGCGGAAAATTTCATGGCGACACCAGAAAGTATTTCTTCACAGAGAGAGTGGTTGATCATTGGAACAAGCTTCCAGTGCAGGTGATCGAGGCAGACAGCGTGCCAGACTTTAAGAATAAATGGGATACCCATTTGGGATCCCTACGAGGGTCAAGATAAGGAAATTGGGTCATTACGGCATAGACAGGGGGTGGGTAAGCAGAGTGGGCAGACTTGATGGGCTGTAGCCCTTTTCTGCCGTCATCTTCTATGTTTCTATGTTTCTATTTGCACCAGTGTCAGCCATCATTTAAGCCTCTAGAAAGCCATCCACTTTAAAATGGACTCGTTTCATAGTCTTGTGCAATAACAAATCATTAGATTCAATCTCCGTTCATCTTCCATTGGTCCTAGACTAACTTCTCTGACTCTGGTCTAAAAACTAATTCAATCAGAGTTCATCTCAGTGCTATTAGTGCTTTTCATACTCAATTAGACAAAATGCCTTTGTTTTATACATCCTTTAGTTTCCAGATTCATGAAAGGCCTTCTCCATACCAGACCATCAATTAAACCTCCTCCAGTACCTTGGGACCTTAATGTTGTACTTTCAGTTCTTATGAAGCTTCTATTGAACCTCTTTCGACTTCATCGTTGAAATATCTAATTTGGAAAGTGATATTCCTTATAGATATTACGTCAGTTTGTCACATCAATAAACTTCAAGTGCTTGTATCAGATCCACCTAACACAAGATTCAACCATGACAGGGTAGTTCTTTGAACTCCTCTGAAATTCCTCCCAAAGACTAGTCTCGGAATTTCATCTAAACCAATCTGTAGTTCTCCCTGTCTTTTTTCAAAAACCATATCTCACCCTAGTGAAACAGCACTCCACGCATTGGATTGTAAACACGCTCTTGCTTATTACTTGGATTGCACTAAACCTCACAGGACTTCAATTCAACTGTTCCTGTCATTCGATCCTAACAAACTAGAAGCTCCTGTCACAAAAAGAACAATCTCCACATGGTTGGCAGACTGTATCTCCTTTTGCTGTGCTCGGGCTGAGCTGATGCTTGAAGACCATATTATGGCACATAAAGTTCAAGCAATGCTAACTTCAGTAATTCATCTGTGTTCCACTCCCATTGAGGAAATCTGTAAAGCAGCCACTTGATTCTCAGTTCTTACTTTCACATCCCACTACTACTTAGAGATTCATTCCAGAAGAGTTAGTCAGTTCAACCAAAACAGTTCTACAAAATTTATTTTCCACTTAAAAGCCAGCTTCCCTCCAACCCTGTTGGTTTCCCAGACAGTTGGCCCAGGTGACTAAGGCCCTTCCTATGGGCGGGGCCTTAGGTGCCTAGGCCAATCAGGCCCTAGGCCCCTCCCTGAGCATCCCACGATGCACCGGGAAGGGGCAGGCCCGCCATTCAGTTTTGATTATCGGTACTTGCATGATCTGTCTTTTTGATCATCCAAGTACCAACTTAGGCCGCTTTTTGGATGTTTTTTTAAATTATTATTATGAGTCTCATAGTCTTGTAATTTCCTACGGTCTGCATGCAGTTTTTCACAGTCTGCATGCATTTTAACAAATTTGAACAGTTTATTGTCATCTGCAAATTTAATCACCTCACTCATCATTCCAATTTCCAGATTATTTATAAATAAGTTAAATAGCTCCAGTCCCAGAACAGATCCCTGCGGCACTCCACTATTTACCTTTCTCCATTGAGAAAAATGGCTATTTAACCCTACCCTCTGTTTTCTGTTCAATAGCCAATTTCTAACCCACAACTGAATGTTGCCTCCTATCCCATGACTCTTTCATTTTCCCAGGAGCCTCTTATGAGGAACTTTGTCAAAAGCTTTCTGAAAATTTAAATACACTACATCAACCAGCTCACTTTAATCCACATGTTTATTCACACCTTTAAAGAAGTCAAGCAAATTGGCGAAGAAAGGCCTCCTTTGGCTGAACCCATGCTGACTCTGTCCCATTAAATTATGTTTGTCTATGTGTTCCATAATTTTATTTTTTTATAATTGTTTTCACTATTTTGCCCAGCTCTGAACTTGGGCTTACTGGTCTGTAATTTCCTGTATCTCTCCATGATTTTGTTGGAGTTACTTTCTGACTTTCCTTGGTTCCTTTTGTCACTTGCATTCTCTAGGCATTTAAACTAGAGACTGGTGGTGACAAAAGGAAGATAATTCAGGAAGTCACCCCCCCCCAGCAAAAATAGGACAGCAGTGAGAAAGGCATTAGTTAATATACACATTTTAAAAAATCAAAACAGCTCATTCATAAGCAAGAAATGGAAAACACTGAGCACAAATGCTTGCAGTGTAAGTAAAAAAGTTCAGGATCTGGAAGCCCTGATTTAAGAGGCAAATTTGGATATTGTTGCTATTGGAGACATAGTTCAGTGATTCCCATGAATGGCATGCAGCCATAACACTATAATTTCTTTAGAAAGGATAAGGAAGACTGATTGGGTAAGTTGTGTTGTTTGTGAAAAACAATATTACAGTGGCTAAAATAGAAGGAACCTAGAGAAAAGAGGAAGCAATGTGGATGGTCTTGGAAAGACTAGGTGGTACCTGTATTTACATGGGTATCATCAACATATCTCAGGCACAAATGGAGAAGCTGAACAAGGATCTGATTGAAGATATCCATAAGCTGTAAAATTGTCAATTGGAAACTTATGCATTTGATTTGTCCACTGAAATCATTTGCATATGAACTCAAACAGAAAACTTAGAAGTGCAAAATTCTGCTCATTACTACGAGCCATGCCTCAGAATGATTTAACTGTATCCTGTTCATAAATCCATCTTTTTTTTTTCTTTTTCTTCCCATCAGCTTTATTCGTTCTAAAACTTCATTTTGCATCCTTCAGTGAGAGAAATGTTCTGCCAAGGGAAAACATTCATAACTGTTGACTGATGTAAGGTGTCTCTCAATGAAAAAGGGGCCTTTTTATGGTTTTGAAATTTCATGGATTGCAATTTTTTTGTTGTTGAACCTTTACGAGGTGTTAGAACTGATAAAGCCTCCAGTTTTTCTCTTGATCCAGTAGAGACACTTGAACTTGTAGCTGATAAAATCATTGAAGGTCAAACTGCTGTTTGTTACCCTGGGAAATGTGGCAATATTGTAACAAGTTTTCTTCTCTTCTAGGTTTATGTTCCATCAAACACTGTGTCAATAAATGGAAGATCCAGGCTCAGCCGTCAAGTCTCTTCAGAAGAGCAATACGAGCACTAGAGATTTTATCTAATGTTTAGCACTTTAGACACCACTGCACAAAGCAACTAAATACTGATTACAAAGTATTTCAAATGGAAATTCATTTGTAGGTTAATATATATTAAGTCAAGGAAATATCATTGCTGAAGATGTTCACCTTGGGGAAAACTTATTGGAGTATATAATTTATAGCAATATTTTCTTTCTCAAAAGCTAAAAATTGCTGCTATAGTGCTTATTTTGATTTTCTTTTAAGAAATATCTTGGACATCATTAGTTTCAATTTTGTATATTCATGGTTGAATTGGTTGAGCGATGTAAAATGGTTTAGATGTCTATAATTCCTTAAGTTTTAAAATCTGAAATTGTGTAATATTTGTGTTAACATACTATGTAATGCATATATGAGCATTATTTGTAATTCTCACTGCCTTCAATGATGTTAAGTTAAAAACTGTAATTAGGAGTTATAACTGAGATATACAATGCATACACAATCTAGAAAGAAAGCCAAGTATGCAGTTTTATTTTTAACTAGAAATCTTTTATTTTACCTTTTCATTTCTTTATTTATATTTTTTGTAAAACTCATTAGCAAAGCAGTCGTTGCAGAATACATAATTCCCCTTGAGGAAACCTGGTAAGAAAGTTATACAATGGTCAAAGGCAGGAAGTATCCAAATATCTATGATGATCTTGTCATCTGTTTTAATACCACTGAATAAACAAGTGCAGGATTAAGGACCAAAGAGATTAATTTAAGTCTTTAAATGAGTCAAAGCTAGGCTGATGAAATGCAAATTCAACAAGTATGCCAGGCTGTGTTGGAGATCTACATTTGATATATTGTCCCTAATACAGTATCATAAATCTTTAAACAGTGTTTCTGCAAAATTTGATTGTGCTCTTTGGAGAATTATTTGATTCAAGCAACATTGTACTTTGAGGGATCAATTGTTAATAGAGTTCATTAAGCGGAATGCACTAATTGTGTTGGCCAAAGTAGGACATAATAATATTTTCTATTTGTTTAAAAAAATAAATATGATGCTCAGTATATACAGCAATATAAATACAGTTATATAATATTGTAGTTACAATGATATGTCATCCATCAAATGATTGACACAGTAAGAGGGAAGTCTCTTTGACCAAAGAACTTACAATCTAGATATAGTAGAGCAAATGCATAGAAAATATGAATATATGGACAGTATGGTACTATGTCACACACACAAGTTTTATGGAGACTTGTGTTAAATGAGAATATTTTCTATAATATTTAGTTGGCCACCTATGAAATACATCAGTTTTATTTTGTTGTTCCTGACATTTCACTATTTGGCATGTTTGCACTGTTTGTTAATTTTAATGAACACAGCAGAAGTGGGTGCATTGCAAAAGTGAGTGGTGGCAGATGCCTCTGTGGCAGTGGGCTAAACCAAATATCTTCTTAAAAGAAATCATCTATTAAAAAAATACAGATCTGCAGGTGCCAAGTGATAGACTTTTAATTGCTTTGCCTCTAGAAAAAAATATACAGATCAGCCATGTGAAAAAGGAAAATAGAAAATCAAGGATGGCATTCTCATACTTAATAAAATATGCATGAATAGGAAAAGCAAGTTATACACTCAAAAGAAAAATCTCGGGGATGCCAGTTGAGGCATCTAATAGGTGTCAATTAAAGTAGTCATGGAGACCAGCCTAATGGTCTAAGAAGTCATTCTGCCATGCTGGAGACCCACATGTAAATGGCATTTAACTGGCGCCATTCAGTGTGGTTGTTAATGAACCGCTAAGCACCATTTATAGAATCATGCCTTGCAGCGCCTTAGCGTTCTAAGGCAACAGAAGGCGTTAAATCCTTAGGTGTACTGATATTTAGGCCAGCGTTTTCTTGGCCTAAATGAGTACACCTAAGGTAAGCGCCTACCAGTGCCTAACTCAATCCGCGCCCAAACTCTGCACTGAATCTGCCCCTAACAATACCTACTTGCCCGGTAGCTGTCTCAGTGTAAATGCCTACATTAAAGTGGTAGGCGCTTACCAGCAAATACATTTTTTGATTGGTTTATAATGGCACTTTCAATTATCAGTGCCAATTAAGCCAGTTAAAAAATGAAGGTGCCTAGATCGGCTGGGAACATCAATCTAGGCACCTAAGTGTAAGCGTCTTTTATAGAGGACCCAAATGTATTATTTAGGAAGTGCACTGTGTGGTGAAAACACAATTGCATTCTGCATGGGGTGGGGGGCAGGGGGGATCTGCCAGCAAGAAATAAGTAATGAAGGATTCACCTTCAGAGAAGTTTTTCCTTTTAGCACTTTTATGCACACATTATTTTATTCTTTTTTTTTTAATAAAGCACTTGATAGAGGAGGTCATTAACCAAAAGTGCACATATATAGCGCAGGGCCCATTTTATTCTATTGTGGCACATAGTTCACTGACAGTACACATAAATGGTCTTCTAGATGTGCTGATGTTTTTGAAGAACTGCTGTATCTAAATGAATATCTATTCATGGATTGATCACTTGTGTTCTTGGACTGATTTTATAGTAGTGTTACTGAGCTTTCAAATTCTATAACTGAGGCCATGAATCAAGAAGTAAAATATGGATCATATGCCAAGCAATGTACTTAATTAAGTTAGTGGCCTTTTTTTTTAAAATGGGATATGCCCATGCTTTTTCTTCACATAATACATTTCAGAGAATTTAATAACTGCATAATTTCTTGTGCCTACAGTTTGATTGTATATGCAGATTTTCACTGCAATTACTGGGATAATTGTTATTTTCTTAAAGAAAAGCTAGTTAAATAAAAGTAATTCTATTTACTATTTAAATGGTGCAATTTAAAATTATTTTTTGAAGCCATATCATGTCTTTTTGATGAACTATGCTATGCATTTGTGTGTGTGTATGTATGCATGTGTGATGCAAAATTTCTCTGTATGATGTCTCCAAATGAATTAACTTTGCACATAAAATGGCAGGATTGATCCTCATCATGCCAATGTATGAGAGAGAATTTCAGTCTCTGAGTCATTCCTAATGCTCATCTGAACACTTACAGTGGTTCAGGCAATAAATCAAGATACTGTTTGAAAGGTACCCCATATAGCTGACAATTTATGTATGTTCACATTTTTTTTTCATCTCTGTCTGCATGGTGCTCAAACTTCTGTTTCTAATGCTGTTCTTGTACTTTTCTCCTTTTACTCAATGTTTTGTTTTCTGTTATTGAGGTTTTGTACATAGGCATTCATTCTTCACAGTTCTGTCAGGGTTAGGATCCCAGTATATTTCTGGCCTGGCAATATTGCATAGATTCTAATTGATAAGCTATGCTACTTCATTGTGCCTTTCAGTATATAAGTTTTCTGACACCACCACCTCACACCCAGCAAAGAGATACAACTACTTCCCAGTTCCATTCTGCAAAATCTGCATGTTTCTTATCAACTCCACCAAGCTGGCATCCTGTAACTGTCTCTGTAACAGTCTGTTGTCTTCAACTTCTAACAACAATTCTCCTAAAGATGCTCAATTGCTTAGCAAGAGATAACATTTGCTTAGCCACACCCATGCCAATGTTAGTCTGGGCAGTGCTGGGACATTGTGACAAGATGGCTTCCTTGTGCAGGCCATACCAAAAGTACTCATCTAAGGACAGTATCATAATTTTTTTTTTTTTAAATAGAATTGATATTGGAACATATGGAGGCTAGCGCTATTAGATTTGAATGTGTGTTAGGATGAGAGTGTTATGATGATTGGAGTTTAAAAAAAAGAAATACCTCATGTTGTTAGCTACAGAGAGTAAATTGAATCAGATCAGTTATGAATAAATGGCACTTAGTTTCAGAGGTGCTTCAAGATGAAAGCCTAGATTATGGGCCTCTTCTATCAAACTGCGTTAGCAGTTTGTAGAGCGGTGAGCCTCGCTTAATGGCCCACGCTGCTCCCAATGGGTCATTCAGCGTGGCTTTCTGTGCTAAAAACTGCTAGCGCAGTTTAATAGAAGCGGCCCTATATCTTTCAAACCTAGATTTGGGTGATCAAAGATATGACCCATAAAGCTTAATGTGCCTTCCAGGATTTAAGTATTTAGGACTAAGGAGAATGGGGGTGGTGTTACACAATCCATCTGATCTGCAGTGAAACAATCTGAACGAACAAGGAAAAACTGCAGACACGAGTACAAGATGCAGGCTAAGTTTATTAAAACAATAATTTGTGCTGTTAATGTCACCACTTTTACACAAAATAGAGGACCCGACACGGTCCGTGTTTTGGTTAATACGCCTTCATCAGGGGTCTCTAATTTGTGATGGTATCAAATAGATCCGCAACAAAAATAAATATGAGCCTGTGTCATATAACTTGAAAAGCTGGAAAGTCTCTTCATGGGGTAGCTATGAATGGTTTACATCCTGCAATTCAATATCACCGGCATTCCCCCCCCCCCCCCCCCCCCCAACACACACCAGTGTACCTTAAAGATGGTCTTCAGTTGCTCCATGGCAGTGACAACATTGCACATTTGCTGTCTGCATCCTAGTCTGAAGCTTTCCCTCTGACCGTTCCTGCCCATGCAGGAACAAGGAGTGATGTCAAAGGATCGAGATAGGCTAGAGATAAAGTTTAGTTGCTGGCAGCAGGCAGTATATGTGCAAAACTATCACTGCTGGGGACCAACAGAAGACGACCTTAAAATAGACCCTTAAAGGGGTGGGGGAGCAGATGCCAAACTTTGGGTAGAAAGATGGGAGTGATCCATGAGCAAAACTAGGGCCACCAGTAGAATCTACTGTTGAGATGGTGGTTTGAAGAGGGAGGGAGATCATCAGATCTTTATAGAAGGGAAGGGGGATGGGATTTTGATATACTGCATTTCTGTGGCTACCGTCAAAACGGTTTACATATTACGTGCAGGTACTTGTTTTGTACTGGGGCAATGGAGAGTCGTCCAAAATGCTGCAGTCCGTCTCATGGCCTCAAGAAATCACAAGGGTCATTTTTAAGTATGCTTGCCTTTGCTTCAAAACCATGACAGGTTCATCCTCAACCTATCTGTCTCACCAATTCGAATTCCGAGGCACAACTAATGCACGCAGTACCTACTTGTTCGCTTTCCATCCCTAAAGGGCTATACCTACAAGAGATACCTCGATAGAACATTATGTTTAACCAACTTCATCTCAAATGCACTTTCGTACCAAACGTTTAGGAAGTCAATCAAAACTTATCTCTTTGACAAATTTCTCTGACCCCCACTTAAACCTTGATGTACTTTCAAAACACTTTCAGACAAACTTGACTAAACTTAACAAGCCAATGTAATTTTGAAAGTTCCCTGTAATGCCATTGTCTGTATACAGTCTCTTCCCTTGTAAACCGCTTAGAACTGTTTGTGGTATGGCGGTATATAAAAATAGTTATTATTAATTGATTTGTCCAGAATCAAAAGGAAGTGCAGTGGGAAATAAATAAATACACCTTGTGTGATTAATCACAATTAAAAATTTTAATCAAAATGTAGCTGTATAAAATTTATATCCCGCTTAAAACTAAGTGACACAATAAAAACATACATAAAAATGTTCTGCATAAAACAAACCAACAATCCTTCAGATCTGACATTAATGCAGCAGCTGTAAAATCATGTACTGGAAAATGCTTGCAAAAGCAAGTTTAAAAATCTTTTAAACTAACAAATTAAAACAAAGACACGTGTCAAGGGAGCTTATTCCATAGCAATATCTTCTATTGAAAAAATACTTGCTTTTGTTATCAGCATAATTCAAAGCACTTGATACTGCCACAGAAAGATATCTCATATACTCTGATCTCAACTGATGTGGAGATCAATATAACTTCACCATCTATGATAAATACCAAGGCACTGTTTGATGTAATGCCTGATGGATCAATGTTGGCACCTTATATTGTAATCGCTGCACAAATGGTAACCAGTGTAGCTGTTTTAGAACTGGTGTTGCAAGTTCAGATTTAGCACTACCCATAATCCTTGCTGCAGAATTTTGGATCACTTGTAGGTTTGCAACCAGGGATGGGCAAAAAAATGTCATGGTTGGACCATTACTTCTAATTTTTAGGTGTAGTAGGGTATGTATTGGTGCATGGAAGGAGGAAAAAAACTGAAGACTTTGAGTCAGAAAGTTAACACAGATAATGGGAAAGGGTAGCTTAATCTGGCCCAACCCACAGGAATTGATGTTACCTGGCAATATAATAGCAACCATAACTATATGATTCTTGAACTAGTTTTCCCAGTGGAATTAACAATAATGATGAAAAAAGGATAGGACATTATTTAAATTCCCTGTGTGTGTGTAGCTGTGGAGTCTGCATGTGTTTGTGTGTATATATGCATCCTATGTGTGCTGGGCATTTGTTGTGTCTGGGGAAGAGCATATGTAGGGAGGCACAGTTTATGGGTAGAGTCAGTTTGGAGCATGTAGAGGTAGTTGTAGGGGACTAGGTCAGGAATGGGGCAGTTGGAGTGGTGGGGCATTTGCAGGAGTTAGCTTTTGGTGTTGGGCAGTTTAAGAGGTGTCATTTCAGCTGTAGGTAAGGGTAGTTTTGGGGATGGGGTAGTTTGCAGGATGATGGAGCATTTGTAGAGGTAAGTTTTGGGGATGAGGGAGTTGGGGTGGTTTCTGAGTGAGAGACAATGGAAGGGTTGTATATTTTGGGGATGGCAATTTGCAAGGTAGTAGAGCAATTGCAGTGGACATTTTTTTGAGAGTGGGGGGTAGTTTATAGGGTAGTGTTGCAATTCCAAGGCTAGGTTTTGGCAATTGGGCAGTATGTGAGGTGGTGTGGCAGTTTAGGTGAACAATTTTAGAATTGTGGCACTTACAATGGGGGAAGGTGTAGCCTGGAGGGTTGGAAGAATAGGAATTCCATCTAAACTGCCTTGCCCTGTTCTCTGATTGTTACCTTTCCCTCTAAGTGTCTATGTTACAGAAGCTGGAACTTTTTATCTCATAGAAATGCATCTACATGACTATGGTACATAAATTGGAAGAAAGCATTTATCATGTGCTAAGTTTTCAAATGTTGTTTAAATTTGCTATGCCACTCAGAGAAATGTCTGAGTGGTTTACAATATAGTAATAATTACAAAAAGTTACAGAGAAGTTGATAGCTAAGAGGTTCATAAATCGAAACAAATATGTCTAAAAACCTGCCTAAATCAGCACTTGGACAACCTAAAAGACAGGTCGTCCAAGTCCCGATAATCGAAATGGGTTTTTAGACACATCTAGAGGCATTTTGGGCTTCTGAGTGCCGCTGTGTGTCCAGAGCTCAAAGGGGCATTTTTCAAGGAATGGTTAGGGTGGGAGGTGGGCAGACCTAGACTTAGTCATCCTGCAGGGATAATCGAAAGTTTAACGAAACTGCCTGGACGGAACTTATATGTTGTGACTTAGGCAATCTAAAAACAGGTATAAGTGCCCAGAAGGTAATCAAAGTGACCAGATCAATCAAGTGCCCAGAAGGTAATCAAGTGCCCAGATGGTAATCAAAGTGACCAGAGCCAATCAAGTGGAGAAAGCCTCATCCAAGGCTAGACAGATGCTGGGTTGCATCCGAAGAAGTTTTGTCAGCCGAAAGCCCAAAGTGGTAATGCTGCTATACAGGTCCATGGTGAGACCACATTTGGAATACTGTGTACAATTTTGGAGGACGCATTATCAGAAGGAGGTTCTGAGAATAAAATCGGTTCAACGGTTGGCCAACAGGATGGTCTCAGGACTCAAAGATATCCCATATGAAGAATGTCTAGGTAAATTGCGGCTATACTTTCGAGGAATGCAGAGAGGGGTGACATGATAGAGACGTACAAATACGTTACTGGCCGTATTGAGGTGGAAGAAGACATCTTTTTCCTTACATGACCTATGGCGACAAGAGGGCATCCGCTAAAAATCATGGGCAGGAGATTTTATAGTGACACTAGGAAGTACTTCTTCACTGAAAGGGTGGTTGACTGTTGGAATGATCTTCCACTTCAGGTAGTTGAGGCCAATAATGTGACTGACTTTAAGAACAAATGGGATCAACATGTGGGTTCTCTTCAAGGAAGAACCTAGGAGGGAGGGTTCTTTGAGTGGGCAGATTTGTTGGGCCAAAGTCCCTTTTTCTGCCGTCATATTCTATGTTTCTATGTTTCAGATAACCACTGCATGAACAAAGTACAGAACCCCACACACTCCCCCAGTGATTACTGACCCCCATACAGTGCCATAAAAATCGGAATTAAAAGCTTACAAACCTACCTCCAGAACATCGGCACCTGGCATAGGAAAGCCTAGTAGAGCTGCACAGAAGTGGCTTAAATAGTCTGAGGGGTGGGCTATTGAACCATAGAGAGGAAGACCCAGGCCCATAAGCCACTATAGCCACTGCATTCATGGTAGAAAATAGCCCACCAAAACCCTACTGTACTGCCATACAAGTGCCACCTTCAGCCATAAGGGTTATTGGAGTTGTAGACAGTTGGATATAGTGGGTTTTGGAGGGCTCACCATGACCTGCAAGGGAGTTGTGAGATGTTTATGTGGCACCTTTTTGTGAAGTTCACAGCAGTGCCCTGTAAGGTGCACCACTACTCTTGCTATGTCTGGGTGTCCACTCCATCACTTTGTTGGCCCTTCCATTTCCAAAAGGTCTTGTTCTGGGCATTTGGGACATGGACAAATTTTTGGGTGAGAATGTGTTATAAAGATAGATGACTTGGCTGCAAACGGCTGGACATATAAGGATACGATTCTTGGGGAAAAAAATTTTGGACATATTTTTCAAGAATAGACTTTAGATGCTGCCAGCTTTGGACTACTATGCCCTAGGCCCAAAACGGACTTAGATGTTGGTTTGTTTTATTATTATTATGCCGCTCCACGTGTCTTCCTTGTGCAGTATATGTAGGGCAGATGCTGGCTACACCCCCAACAATTAAAGGTACAAACCTAGGAGCCCTTTTAGTTTTGCTTAGTGTGCACTGATGAAATGTAGTCTGCTCTAAGGGCCCAATTCTAAAAGTGGCACCTAACTTATCAATTAAAGTTAGGTGCCATTTATAGAACTGTGCCTACCAGTGCCTGTCGAGTTAGGCGTTGGTATATTAGGCCAGGGTTTTCTTGGTCTAACTCAACCCATGCCCAAACTCCACCCCTAATCACCCCTACTTTTCAAGTAGGTGCCACTAGATGTCTCAGTGTAGACACCTACATGGTGCCTACTGGTAAATTAATTTTAAAAACATTTTTTCTAATTGCTTTTTAATGGCACTATTCAATTAACAGCACCAATTGAACCAATTAAAAATTATTGTATTTTTCGCTCCATAAGATGCACTTTTTTCCACCCAAAAGTGGGTGGAAATTCGGTGCGTCTTATAGAGCAAAGGTATAATTTTTACCCCCCCCATACCGTTTAAAAATCCCCCCGCTGCATGCCCCTTTCTAAAACACCCCCCATATGCCTGCCGCTGCACCTTTTTAAAACCGCCCCCAGTAAACACCCACCACCGCACCTTTTTTACACACACACCCCTCCACATACACCCGCCACTGCACCTTTTAAAAACATCTCCCCCTCAGCAAACACCCACCACCGCCGTCGTACCTTGTTAAAAACATCCTGGTGGTCTAGCGTGATTCCTCCCTCACTAGCCGTCTCCTATTTGCCGGACCAGAGCAGCGGAGGTCAGGCGAGAGCTTTCCACACTCCTGCCTGGCCCTGCGCTGCTTTCTGATTGTTTCCGTCAGTTCTCACGCCTGGCCTCTGCTGCTCCTGTCTGGGAAATAGGAGACGGTTAGCCAGGGAAGAAACATCAAGATGTTTTTAACAAGGTATGACAGCAGCGGGTGTTTGCGAGGGGGGGGAATGTTTTAAAAAGGTGCGGTGATGGGTGTTTGCAGGGGTGTGTGTGTAAAAAAGGTGCAGCGGTGGGTGTTTGCAGGAGGGATGTTTTAAAAAGGTGTGGTGGCAGGCATGTGAAGGGGGATATTTTAAAAGGGGGTTTGTGACAGGAGGGTATTTTTTAAATGGTAAGGGGGCTGTTAAAAAAATTGTACCTGCGGGGGGAGGGGGGTGTTTTAGAAAGGTACCTGGGGGATGATAAAAATACTGAGACAGCTGTCTAGGGAGGGAGAGAGGGATTTAAAAAGGTACCGGGGGGTGGTCTGGATGGCTGGCTACCGTTAGACGTGCCCACCACTAGATGTGCCCTGTACCCTGTCCCGGCCTACCACTAGACCACCAGAGGGGGATAAGTTACAGGGCACACCATTTAGTTCAGATTTTTTTTCTTGGCTTTTCCTCTTCTACAGGTGGGTGCATCTTAAGGAGTGAAAAATACGGTAAGTTAGGCACCTAGATCGTCTAGGCGCACTGATCTAGGTGTCTAACAGGCGGTTTTTATAGAATCAGAGCCTAAATGCTAAGAAGCCCATATGTATAAAATGGGCTTCTTATCATTTGGCACATACTAAGCTTTAGTAAAAGGACTCCATTAGACTGTACATTCTCTGGAGAACAGGAAAATGCCTAGATTACGTGCATGGCCACCACTTTGATAGCATCTGATTTTTAAATTCAAAAAATCAGACCACATAATGCTTTATTACAGGGAGCTGCATTGGCTCCGCATGGAAGCTAGAGTGCAGTTTAAGTTCAGCTGCCTGTGTTACAAAGTAATATCTGGTATGACTGTGGCCTATTTAGTTAATCAATTAATTTTTTTCCCATCATAGACGTTCTACTTGGATAGCTTCCTCTTTTGGTTTTCCATCACCCAAATGTTGCCGCTATAAAAGATATCATAATCGTCTACTGTCATTTCAAGCAGCTACTAAGGATACTGATTTTCATCAATTATTCTTTACATCTACAATGTCAAAAATTTTAGGAAACTATTAAAGGCTTATTTATGCAGGACATTTTTGAAAGATTGAAAATGTATTTCGTTCTGTGTTGTAGCAGAATTTTACTGTTGTTAAACCACATAGATCTGAAGGATAATGCGGTATATAAATGTTATGTTATATAAGAAATTAAATAAAATGATAAAATAATTTACCATGCAGGCTTTGCAGCTTAAGTTTTGCATCTAACGCTTGCCACCCTTTAGGTCTCCTACATAAAGTGTACAAACACAGTAGTATTAAGTAGCTCAATACAGCATAAGCAGGTTGGTACTTGGCAACTGTTGTTTGCTATGTTATGAACTGTTTGAGATTGGTCGTGAGAACCTTTCTCATTAGTCATTTTGGATTCCATTTCCAATAGTTAGAGAATATAATAATATTTTTTCACAGAGTATATTTTTGACATGAGCACAAGTCAACATTTATTGTTTTTCTTAATTGTTTGAGAACAGGGACTTTTTAGCCTCCACAATTCATAATATATTTTTCATTCCTTTGATCTTTGCTTTTCCACTTATCTTTCATTTTTCTTCTACAATGTGAGTTGTAGACATGTTTCTTTTATTTAAAAAAATATGCATGATATTTTAGGTTCATTTATATTACAGCATGCAAAACTGGGCAGCTAGGACTTTCTTGACTTCCTCTTGCTCATATCCCAATTTACCCCCAAAATGGCATCTTGACTAGTCCCCAAAGGAATAAAAACATATAATTTAAAAGTGATAGCATTGCAATTTTTACTTTCTAAACACTTGACAAGGATCCAAGCCAGCCATAACAATATGACAAACACAAATCTACCACATTGCAGCCAAATTTTCAGTTAACCTTCCCCTCCAAAAAAAAACCAAAGCAAAACTCAACTCTCTAATAGCATGAACAAGGTCATGTTGCAGCTGCATATAATGCCCTGTCCTCACTGAGTCTGGCAGCTGAGGGAATGAGGTGTCAAAGTCGATCCTCAAGGGCCACAATCCAGTCGGGTTTTCAGGATTTCCCCAATGAATATGCATGAGATCTATTTGCATGCACTGCTTTCAATACATATTCAGTGGGGGAAATCCTGAAAACCCGACTGGATTGCAGCTCTCAAGGAGGGACTTTGACAACTGGTTACTGGAGTTTTCCAGTCTCATCTACTATCAGCTGTGCCTGATCAGGTGAGTACCTCCAATAGCAAGACACACAATGTGAGTTCTAAAGCCAGCATTAGCAGTAAACTTGAGACTGGGATCATATCCCACATACCCTGGCTTAGGAGTGAGGTTCATTACTGATTTGATATGTGCAAAACCTAACCATTTGGAGATATCACCACTCATAAACAGACCAGACTTGGGCAGAAAGTAGCTAACCAGAAAGCTAGATAGCATTGTATAGGAAATGACAGATGATAAAGATCTTTAGTAAAAGAAACCATGTTACTTTAAGAAAGAGATGGACAGAGAAGAGAAGGATGCTGGGAATTGTAGTACAGGAAGACAATATAAAGCCAGTACTGATGAAGGAACTCCGAGGAAGTTTGGCCAACTGGTATACCTGACTGTGATCAAGATTATTCATAGTGCAGAAGAGTCTTTTTAATGGAGGAAAGTGGCAATGTCAGGTAGTCAGAACAACTACTGTAAAAGAGTGTTTGTGACATGGGAATAACAATATGATAGAGAGCAACAGAGAAAAGTGTGTGTGTGTGTGTCAGGGAAATGAAGAGGATTGCCACTTAATTTATACCAGTCTGTTTTCAAATGCATGATGTAATGTCCAATGTGACCTTGGTATGTTAAGAGCATGGAATGCAATTGTGCTGTTATCCATGAAAGGCATTCACACACACTGTACTCTGAACTGAGAGTTCAGACCTCGGTGATGTAGCTGTATAAACAAACTTTCCACATACGGACTTATTGCACCTTTCTCATCATTGGTCTCAATAAACTTTCAATTGTATGCTTTTATTTGTACATCTCTCTTTTTTTTCATCAAAATGTTTTATGTTATATAGTTTTCAATACTCATCTTTTTTTTTTTTTTTTTTTAATTTATTTATTTATCATTTTAATGCATCCTATACAAGATGTTTAAGAAATACAGAAATATATAATTCTCTTAGTCATTTTACATACCAAGAATTGAAATTTAAACATCCATATAAATCATATAATACAGTCCACAACTTGTGGAGAAGAGACAAGATGAAAGTAACACCCCTCGGGAAAGGGGAATATACAAAGGAAACAAAAAACTTTAAGAAATGGAGCAGTCAGATCTTACCTATCCAAAATAAAATTAACCGCAATATTATTAACCTGTATCATCCGGTCTGTGTAGAGATACCTTTACCTTCAAGGAAAAAACCTAATTGGGCAGGTTCAAAGAAAATATATTTACTTCCCTGATAAGAAATAAAACATTTACAAGGAAATCGCAACTGAAAACTTGCCCCCAAAGCAATCACCTTTGATCTATATAACAGAAATTCTTTCCTTCTGGACTGCGTCCACCTCGAAACATCAGGAAATATATATATCCTTTCCCCCAAATAGGAAATCTGCTTTAAATTGAAATATAATTTCAGCAACATCTCTTTATCCTGAAGAAATACCAATGAGACCAATAAAGTTGCTCTTCCCTGAATTTCAATATCAGAAGACTGCAGGATAGCAGAAACATCTAATTGAACATTTTCATCCGCTGTAGCTTTTTCTTTCTGCATTTGTTTTATATAGTAAATTCTTTGTATCGGGGGAAGACTTACTTCAGGTACCTTTAAAACATTCAACATAAAGTTCTTAAAGAGTTCTTGAGGAGACATAAACTTGGCAACCGGAAAATTAAGAATCCTCAAATTTAAGTTTTTCTGCTGATTTTCCAGGTTTTCAATCTTCCTCAAAATCATTATCTTTTCTGTTGTTTGTTTGGTAATCAAATTCTTAGTCTCTATTGTTACTTTATCCAAATTTTTTAATTCAACTTGGTGTTGCTGGGTAATAGTCTCTAAGGAGCTTATCCTGGAGGTAGAATTCTGAGTCATAGTAACAAAGTTAGAACATACCAGGTGAAGATTCTCAATTGCAGACCAGATGGAATCCAGGGTAACAGCCTGTGGTTTCACCAACGGTCCAAGGAGGGGGACATCAGCCGACCCAAGCACGGCTCCTGCTCCAGCGTTGGAAATCTGGGCTCCTGCAACCTCCCCACCGCTGGTCACCGACGGCTCCTCTCCCCCAGAACGCTGCCTTTCCAACGTCGGGATCAGCGTATCTGCTGCGTGTTCGACTTCCGGGTCAACTACGGAGAGAGAGCAAGCCTCACCCCATACTCCGGGGGAGCCCTCCCGCCAGCTCCGCTGCAACGCAGATTCTCCGGGAATGGGAGGGGTGTGCGGTCCTCGCGGGCTCAGAGAGAGCGACATCTCTCCGTCCAAGCTGTGGATTTCCCGTTCCACAGCAGCGGAAACACCCGATGTGGAAATAGGGACTGTGTAAGCTGTCATCACAGTCTGCCTCGGCGTCGAGAAGCCCGGGGTAGGTGGAGGGATACCCCTCGGTTTCCCTCTTCTTTTAGGCATAGAAATATCTTTATTAAGACGTGAAAATGAAGAAATTTTCCCTTCAGAACGGGAGTGCTTCTCTCAGCGTCCTGCTCCAGACGCCATCTTGTCCTCAATACTCATCTTTAATCCTGTATTTGGCAATGTTGCTCAGAACCAACATGTGTTTTCTATGGCTGTTATGGGAGATCTGTATCTCCAAATGGCTGTTACTTGGCACTGTTGCTCTCGTTCAACATCAAGTTACATAAAGCAGCCATTTCACAATCTGCCAATTAAAGGGTTAACGAGGAAAATGGAAAGAGGAGTCTCATTTCTTATCCATGAAAAATCATAGACTGAATTAAAATAAAGACACTCTTGTAAGCCCTTGACTAGGCTATTTTTTAAGTGATCCATTGGGCATTCAGAGTGGATCAGAAGTTGTGACTGGTGTAGGGTTGCCATATGTTTGGATTTCCCCAGACATGCCCTCTTTTTGGCGCCCCATCAGGTATCTGGGCAGCTTTTTCTGTAGCTCTCTTTTTTTTGTCCAGGTTTTGCCTTTTTTTTTTTTTTTTTTTTTTGGGGGGGGGGAAGCTGGTAACAACCTGACCTGCTAAATAAATCAGCTGAAACTGGACCCTGATGCTTTCAGCCAGTGGTCTTCATTGAAGACCCACAGAGATCTGAGCAGCCTGCAATACAGTCCAGGGTTCCTTCCCCCTTCCTCCACGGTGGGATCCAACAGTTCTCCTTCCCAGCAGAGGCTCTTTCACTCTTCAGGCCACCAGCAGTGTAAGTGAGGTAAACACACTGCCTTCGGCAACCCAGAAGCTTTCCCTTTGCTACTACTTCCTGTCCCCAAATAGGCGGGAAGCGGTAGCAGAGGGAAAGCTTCTGGGCCACCAAAGGCAGCATGTTTACTTCACTCATGCTGGTGGTGGCCCAAAGAGTGAAAGAGCGATTGCCAGGAAGGAAAAGGGTGAGGAACTACTGGATCCAGTGGGGGAGGGGGGGTTTGAAGGGAGGTGGTTAAGAGATGCTGGCCTGTGGGGATGTGGAGGAAAAAGACATGCCAGACCTCCGTAGGAGGACAGAGATGAAAGACTATGGTAGGAAGGAGAGAAGAGGAGATACCAGACCACAAGAAGGGAGAAAGGGAAGGAGAGAAATGTCAGACTACTGGAAGGAGGAGGGAAGGAGAGAGAGATTGAGATTCCAGACTAAGGGAGGAAGAAGGATAGGAGAGAGATAACAGACCACAAGACGGGGGAAAGGAATGGAGAGAGATGTTGGACTACTGGAGGGGAAGGGAAGGAGAGAGATAACAGACCACAAGAAGGGAGAAAGGGAAAGAGAGACATGCCAGACTACTGGAATGGGGAGGGAAATAAAGAGAGATGCCAGACTGTAGGAAGGAGAGGAGAAAGATGTCAGACCACCAAAGGGAGAAAGAGGGAGGAGATGCTGCACAGGGATAGAGAAGAAGGGGAGAGGGAGGGAGGAGGTGGTTTACAAAGATGGGAGTGATGAAGAAGGGAAGAGAGATGGAAAATGTTTTTTTAGAAAAGATGGGAACAGGGGAGAAAGAGAGAGCAGATGGTATACACGGATGGAGGAGAGGGGAAAGGCAGATATATGGAGGAACATGGATACATGGGAAGGGAAGACATGGAAAAGTAGATAGATTTGATATGGAAGCAGAAAAATTGAAGAAAGTTAAATATTAAAAGTTAATGACAAAGATGAATGTAATAAAACCAAAAATTCTTCACAAGTTCAGACAATACCAATTTCACAAGGGGCACATCCAGTAACCTATAACCACTTCAAAATCACTAGTGTGAAAGAATTATATATTTGTTGTGTATAGTCATAAGCTATGAGAGCACAACACCAAAATGGCTGAAGCTCTAAGGCTTTCAAATGAGATAAGACACAGTTTACTGCCATTATAAAATGTGTCTTATCTCATATCAGTAACAGAATATATTACCATTTCAGTCTGTTGTGTCACTCACACTGCTGGTGGCCTGAAGAAGGGGATAGTTTTCCTTGAAACCAAGCTCAGCTGAACCCTTGGACCATGTATAGCTGGTGACGGTGCAAAGTTATAGATTTTTATACCATTTGACACCTTTCAACAAAACTACCTTTTAAATAGATTTAAAGAAATATCATTTCTTCTCTATGCATGTGCATGCATATTTTTAAAATCAAATATTATTTGTCATGATAAAAGATACTGTTTAATGTTACACTATATTGTACGTCAAAAAAAGTGAACCTCCCGGACCCCAAGAACTGGAACCAGATAGGGGGGAGAGACTAGAGCGGAGCAGGTGGAATGACTAGTATATAACTATCTCTAATGAATGAGTGATAAACACAGGAAAGCCCTCAGTCACACAGCCACTCACTGGAAATCCAGCGGAACAGGCTGTCACTGGCTTACACCCAACAGGGTGTTAACTGTGAAACATCCCTGGGCTTTTACTCTGTGTATAATTTATAATAAAGTGTACCCAACAGTACTCGGTGTGAAAAAAGATAATAAATCAAAAAAACACACACACTCGTTCCACCATAAACAGCAATAGTCTCTGCCCCTTGTCCGGGGGGTCAAATACAAACGTCCAAAACCAGCAAAGTGAAAAAGCCAACAGGAAGTACTTAGCTTCTCAGTGGAAACAAACAGCCAGCAAAGATCTTGATTCTTAATTCGTCCAACGGGACTCCGTTTCGGGGGTGCACACCCCCTTCTTCAGGAACTGCTGGACTGCGCTGTGACCCTCCAAATAATCCGGCACAGCTTAGATTGACAGAGCTGGAAATTGGAATGTATGTACAGAGAATTAGCTCTTACCTGTAAAAGTATACTCTTCCCCCAAATTCTATAAAAAAAGTGCTAAAAATTATGCACACAATCTAATTGTATAATAAGCTAATTAGTGCCAATAATTGGCTTTTTAACAAGCAATTATTGATGCCAATTAAAATCAATCTAATTCAATGTGTAAATTTAGGCACGAGTGAAAAAAAAAGGTACGCAGAAATGAGTGGGTCATGGGTGGTCCAGGGTCGTTACTTTTAAGTTATGCGTGTAATTATAACTTTAAGCACTACTTATAGAATAGCGCTTTTTGGGCACCATATATAGAATTTAGATGTTAATGTGCAACTTCCAGCAGGACACTATGCACTAGGGCTATAAAGTTACACATTGATAAGTTTCTAAAGCAATAGCCTTTATGTCATACATTGATGTGGCACGTGGTACTGAAATATCCCTTTTTCAAAATGTCAGTGCTTGATTCTTCATAGATGCCAGCTGTGAGTATCAAAGAGCCCCAGCATCAGATAACTGTCTTGATCTTCCTCACTTGTCACCTCAGTCTCTTCTATTTTCCACTGCGGTGGGTATGGGTGATTGAGTTGGGGGGGAGGGGCAAGGGAGGCAAGTCACATGTTGGGGATGCTCTAGCACCCACACCTCTTAGCAGGGTTGACACTTATGTGTAATACATTCCATTTCAGGAACTGGGAAAAATATCAGAGAAACAGAAGTCAAAATATAGAAAAAGCAGAAATATTAATTAACCTCCTATAGCCAGCCAAAACAGAAAATAAAAACTGGAGTCTTATAACTCAAGAAAATGTGACCATGCATAAGACAGACAGCATGTAAAATCATTTACAGCCAAGGATAAACACATGCAACCACAATCATTCACATATTCACTACAGCCTTAAATAATGTGTCTGCAAGTTCTGTGAAAGAACTTACCATAGTTTGCCCTCTGTTCCCAGGTAGTTCTTCCTTCTCTATTGCAACTTTAGACTGTTTTGACTATTATCCCAGGACAAGCAGGCAGCATATTCTTTACGCAAGGGTGACGTCACCGACGGAGCCCTCGGTACGGACCTTTTTACTAGAAAGTTCTAGTTGGCCGCACCGCGCGTGCGCGAGTGCCTTCCCGCCCGACGGAGGAGTGCGTGGTCCCCAGTTTCTTCGTTTCCGCGGAGCGAAGAAGACGTGTGTTTTTTCAACAGAGTTGAAATCCTCCTTTTGCCTTCCCGCTCGCGTTATTTTTTTCGGTTTTTCACCTTCGGGTACTTTTTTCTTCCCAATTCCAAAAAAAAAAAAAAAAAATCTTTCTTTTGTTTTATTTTTTCGTTCCTACCCCGGCGGGGCCTATTGCCACGATCCAGGCCTCGGGGTTTGATTTTGCGGAGGCCGTGTTTCCATTCATGCCCCCGCAGCCAGGTTTTAAGAAGTGCCAGCGGTGTGCACGCCCGATCTCCCTCACTGACCCACACAATTGGTGCTTGCAGTGTCTGGGACCAGAGCATCGGGCGGACTCCTGCACCCGCTGTGCCACTCTCAAAAAGCGCACGTTGAAGAATCGTCAAATCCAACAAAATTTACTTTTCGGCACCGGCCCGTCTATGGATTCGACATCTTCATCTGCGGCACCGTCGAAATCGACACCGACCACTTCGACGCCGCCTGAGACGACGTCGGCGCCTCCGGCGCCAGGTAAGCCGGCTAAGAAGCCTTCCACCCTTGAGCGCCCTCCCACCTCGGGGACGGCACCAGTCCTCTCGGCTCCACGCCGGGCCAAGAAACGCTCCACTCCGATATCGGTGAGTGCCTCGTCATCGGCACCCTCATCGCCGGAGTGTAGAGCGGCACCCAAGGAACCAAAAAAGAAAAAAGTGGTTCCGGTGCCTCCCCTGGATGACCGCATTGCGGCCATCCTCCAGGACAAGTTGCAAGAGCAACTCCACCAGCAACTTCAGCAGCTCTTACCATCTATCTTGGCACCGCTGCTCTCGGTACCAGACCGGCCCGAGCCCCGCACCGTCCAACCGGTATCCACTCCATTGGTACCTATGGACTCTTCCATGCCCATTCTCTCGGCACCGCATCTCCATTCCCATACCGAGCCAGTCGCCTTAACGACGACGGATCCTCCTCGGGACCGAGCAGGACACCGGTCTTCCCATGACCCGGACCGGCACCGGTCTTCCCAAGACCCGGACCGGCACCGTTCTTCCCGGGATCGGGACAGACACAGGTCTACATCGCCAGGAAATGTCTCGGTACGCTCAGGCAAGTCTTTGTCTAAGACTCACCATGCCGACCCGTCCACTCCGGTCTCTCGACACGCAACCACCGATGTCAGAGACCCGGACCTATGGGAAGAATCCCCCCCCGGTACCGAGGAGGATGCATCGTCGTCGGACGAAGAGCCTTCCGCACCCGAGACCACTTCCAAACCTGAACAATCTTCCTTCTCTAAATTTCTCAGGGAGTTGTCAGGGGCTTTGTCTTTGCCATTGGAATCTGACTCCAAAAAGTCACAAGCTTTCCTGGAGGCTCTGGATTTCGATCAACCTCCCAAGGAGTTCCTAAAGTTACCTGTTCACGATATCCTACGGGAAACTTTTTATAAAAATTGGGAGAACCCGCTAACTGTCCCTGGGGCCCCCCGTAAATTGGACAGTCTCTATAGGGTCATACCAATCCCAGGTTTTGATAAACCCCAACTGCCCCACGAGTCTCTCCTGGTAGAATCCACCTTGAAAAAGACTCAGGGCACCAGTGTGTATGCCTCCACCCCTCCTGGCAGAGAAGGAAAAACTATGGACAAATTTGGCAAACGGCTCTACCAAAATGCCATGCTTGCCAATAGGGCAAACAACTACTCCTTCCATTTTTCCTTCTACCTGAAACATCTGGTAATGCAACTCTCCTCCATGCAAAAATACATGCCGGAGCACAAGGTCCCTCTTTTCCAGCAGCACATCTCCAGCCTGCTTCAACTGAGGAAGTTCATGGTGCGCTCTGTCTATGACTCCTTTGAGCTATCCTCCCGTGCATCTGCCATCGCTGTGGCTATGCGCCGCCTGGCCTGGCTCAGGGTCTCTGATCTAGACGTCAACCATCAGGACCGTCTAGCCAACGCCCCATGTCTGGGAGATGAACTATTCGGAGAGTCCCTGGATACCACCACTCAGAAGCTCTCCGCCCATGAGACCAGATGGGATACTCTCATTAAACCAAAGAAAAAGACTCCTCCTGCTCGTCCTTATAGACCGCAGACATCATATCAACGCAGGTTCTCTGCCAGACCGCTCAACCCACCTGCACAGCAACCTAGGCGGGCCCGCCAGCACCAACACACCCAGGCTCGTGCCCAGCCTAATCAACCTGCAAAGCCTCTTCCTCCTGCCAAACCTTCTCAGCCCTTTTGACTCCTCTCTCCAGGGCTTAGCCAGTCTTCCACCCTCATTGCCTCTTCCTCAGCCAATCGGAGGCAGGCTCCACATTTTCTTCAGCCGTTGGGAGGTCATCACATCGGACCAGTGGGTCCTCAACATCATCCGCCACGGCTACTCCCTCAACTTCCAGACTCTTCCGCCAGACAATCCTCCCGTCGAGTCTGCTTCTCTCTCAACTCAAACCCCCCTCCTCCTGAGGGAGGTTCAATCCCTCCTCCTTCTCAATGCCATCGAAGAAGTACCTCCAGATCAAAGGGGTCAGGGATTCTACTCCCGCTACTTCCTGGTACCCAAAAAGACAGGAGACCTTCGTCCCATTCTCGATCTCAGGGACCTCAACAAGTGTCTAGTCAAGGAGAAGTTCAGAATGCTCTCCCTTGCCACGCTTTACCCTCATCTCTCTCACAACGACTGGCTATGTTCCCTGGACCTCAAAGAGGCCTACACTCACATACCAATCAATCCAACTTCACGTCGCTACCTGCGATTCCAGGTGCACCATCGCCATTATCAGTACAAGGTGCTACCTTTTGGCCTCGCTTCATCACCCAGGGTGTTCACCAAATGCCTCATTGTGGCGGCGGCCTTCCTCAGGTCTCACAACCTCCAAGTGTTTCCCTACTTGGACGATTGGTTAGTGAAAGCTCCTACGTCTCCTCTTGTGCTACAAGCCACTCAACATACCATCTCTCTTCTCCATCTACTGGGGTTCGAGATCAACTACCCCAAGTCGCATCTGCTTCCCACACAGCGCCTTCAGTTCATCGGAGCAGTTCTCGATACCACACTAATGAGGGCATTCCTCCCCTCCGATCGTCGACGGACTCTGCTCCACCTCTGTCATCAGGTGCTCCTTCATCACACCATCCCAGCTCGACAGATGATGGTCCTCCTGGGACACATGGCATCAACGGTGCATGTGCTTCCCTTAGCACGACTCCACCTCAGGACACCTCAATGGACTCTGGCCGACCAGTGGTCACAGACCTCGAATCTTCTTTCTCATCCCATCTCTGTGACATCATCTCTTCAGCGATCTCTACAATGGTGGTTGAACTCCTCAAATCTTTCCAGGGGCCTTCTGTTGCATCTGCCCCCACATTCCATGATCATCACCACGGATGCCTCCCCTTATGCATGGGGAGCTCACCTGGGAGACCTACGCACCCAGGGTCTTTGGACCCCACAGGAGCGTCGACATCACATCAATTTTCTAGAACTACGAGCCATGTTCTATGCTCTCAAGGCCTTCCAGCACCTTCTTTGTCCTCAGGTTCTGCTCCTGTGCACGGACAACCAAGTCGCCATGTACTACATAAACAAACAGGGCGGCACAGGATCTCGCCTCCTTTGTCAGGAGGCTCTTCGTATTTGGACCTGGGCCACGGCCCGCAGTCTCTTCCTCAAGGCGGTCTATATCCAGGGCGAACAGAACTCCCTGGCCGACAATCTCAGCCGCATCCTTCAACCTCACGAGTGGACTTTAGATCCTCCCACGCTCCACTCCATCTTTGCTCGCTGGGGCACTCCGCAAGTGGACTTATTCGCAGCTCCTCACAACCATCAGCTGCCCCAGTTCTGCTCCAGACTCTTCTCTCCTCGCCGTCTGGCCCCGGATGCATTCCTACTCGACTGGACGGATCGGTTCCTCTATGCCTTTCCTCCACTACCTCTGATGTTGCGGACTTTATTCAAACTCCGCAGGGACAGAGCCACCATGATCCTCATAGCCCCCCGGTGGCCTCGTCAACACTGGTTCTCCCTCCTGCTTCAACTCAGCTCCAGGGAGCCCATTCCTCTACCTGTGTTTCCTACTCTACTTACACAGCAGCATCAGTCTCTACTACATCCCAATCTGTCTTCACTCCACCTGACAGCTTGGTTTCTCTCGGGCTGACCTCTCCAGGAAATCTGTCTCAGCCTGTTCGTCTCGTTTTAGACGCCTCCAGGAAACCAGCCACCCTTCAATGCTACCATCAGAAGTGGACCAGGTTCTCCTCTTGGTGTCTCCGGCATCATCACAATCCCACCTCCTT
Organism: Geotrypetes seraphini; assembly: GCF_902459505.1. Classification (NCBI taxonomy): domain Eukaryota; kingdom Metazoa; phylum Chordata; class Amphibia; order Gymnophiona; family Dermophiidae; genus Geotrypetes; species Geotrypetes seraphini. Next base: position 208,761,733 of record NC_047088.1, read on the forward strand.
AGCGGTGGAACCTGTTCTGGACTACTTGCTCTCCCTGTCCAACGCAGGCCTCAAGTCTACCTCAATCAGAGTCCATCTCAGTGCCATCACGGCTTTTCATGAACCTGTCCTAGGAAAACCCCTCACGGCTCACCCTCTGGTTTCCCGATTCATGAGGGGTCTCTTCAACATCAAACCACCTCTACAACCTCCTCCGGTCGTCTGGGACCTGAATGTGGTTTTGTCTGCCCTCATGAAACCTCCTTTTGAGCCTCTTGCCACAACTTCGCTCAAATTTCTAACCTGGAAGGTGCTTTTCCTCATTGCCATCACCTCTGCCAGGAGGGTCAGTGAGCTTCATGCACTGGTAGCTGATCCACCGTTCACTATCTTTCATCATGACAAGGTGGTTCTGCGTACCCATCCAAAGTTCCTCCCCAAGGTGGTCTCGGCCTTTCACCTTAACCAATCCATAGTGTTGCCTGTTTTCTTCCCGAAACCCCATTCCCACCCCGGGGAACAGGCACTGCACACTCTTGACTGCAAGCGTGCCCTGGCTTACTATCTTGATCGTACAAGGGCTCACCGCTTGTCCCCTCAGCTCTTCCTGACCTTTGACCCGAATCGTTTGGGTCGACCGGTCTCTAAACGAACGCTATCCAACTGGCTTGCAGCTTGCATCGCGTTCTGTTATGCTCGGGCCGGTCTGTCACTGGACGGTGCTGTCACGGCCCACAGAGTGAGAGCTATGGCCGCTTCTGTTGCTTTCCTCCGTTCCACACCCATTGAGGAGATCTGCAAAGCGGCCACCTGGTCCTCAGTTCACACATTCACTACTCACTACTGTCTGGATGTTTTCTCCAGACGGGATGGGCTCTTCGGCCAATCTGTACTTCAGAATTTATTTTCCTAATGGCCAACCATCCCTCCTCCCTCTTTGTTAGCTTGGAGGTCACCCATGCGTAAAGAATATGCTGCCTGCTTGTCCTGGGATAAAGCACAGTTACTTACCGTAACAGGTGTTATCCAGGGACAGCAGGCAGATATTCTTACGTCCCACCCTCCTCCCCGGGTTGGCTTCTTAGCTGGCTTATACTAACTGGGGACCACGCACTCCTCCGTCGGGCGGGAAGGCACTCGCGCACGCGCGGTGCGGCCAACTAGAACTTTCTAGTAAAAAGGTCCGTACCGAGGGCTCCGTCGGTGACGTCACCCTTGCGTAAAGAATATCTGCCTGCTGTCCCTGGATAACACCTGTTACGGTAAGTAACTGTGCTTTTTCCACAAATCTCTCAGTGCACTTGTGACAAACAAATAAGCTACAACAAAGCCCATTTATTAAAACTACATGAGGAGTACTACCAGGTTGAATATGAGTACTACAGATTAGTAAATCACATGGTAATTTTGCATGTATTCATGCAACCCGGAATATTCTGTGTTCCCTGGCCACACAGGTATGAGATGGCACTCTCTATCTCCCCCCTCCTCCCCACCACACTGTGTAAGAACTCCTTGGTTGTTTAGTGGTAAATTATATACAGTAAAATCTTGGATTGCAAGTAACTTGGTTTGTAAGTGTTTTGCAAGCCAAGCAAAACATTTGATTAAATTTTAACTTGATATACAAACACTGTCATGCAATACAAATACATACCATATACACATATCACAACTGAGTCGATAGCTCTTCTCTCTCTGACACTGCAAGAGTGTAGTGACTGTTCCAAACAAGCAAACTCTTGCAATACGAGTACATACAGTAAACATGTGTCACTTCGTCACAACTGACCTGGTGGTTCATCTCTCTCTGACGCTGCAGGAGTATAGTGACTGTTCTAAATGAGTGAGGTCTTGCAATACAAGTATAGGGTTTTAGGGTTGTGGAACGAATCGTCTGAGTTTCCATTATTTCCTATGGGGAAATTCGCTTTCATATATGAGTGCTTTGGATTACAAGCATGCTTCTGGAACGAATTATGCTTGCAAACCAAGGTTTGACTGTATTCCCCTTTTCTCTCTTGATGCCTCCTTCACCATGTTTATTTACCAATATGACAGTGGGGTCTATTTGCTATCTATGCACTCAACTTGAATTTATGCACATTGACATGTTAATGCAAGTTAATCCCGTAAGAATTGGAAACAATCTACACATGCTGGCAGATGTGTGGGTGTGGTTCCAACTCTCTGCCAACAAACAAGGCAGGAGGGACTTGTGGCTCAAGGATAGAAGGGCAAGCAAAGTTCTTACCCTTGCTTTAGAAGGAAATAGGAGTGATCTGCAGTAGCATGACTCTGGGGACAGGTCAGTCATGTTCCCAGCCCCAGCTGTTCCAAGAGTTATGGGGATACTTTTGAGGTGGAGGGGGGGAGAGATAGCACCCCTGCCATAGTAAACAAAGCACTCCAATATAAACAAGAGAATGGCCGGACAGTTGATCATGCCAGGCAGCAGGTCTCCAAAAGTAGAGCAGAACAATAGTGACATGAACAGCCAGGACTAACATTTTTTTCTTTCATTTTCTTTATGAGGAAAAATGAGATGATTTTATAAAGGCAAGGAAATAACACTCCAAATGAGGATGAGACTTGTCCCCACACTCATTTTCTCAGTGCCCAATTATGGATATGAAAGCTGGACAGTACGGAAACAAGATAGAAGTTTGACTCATTTGAGCTTTGGTGCTGGAGAAGGATTTTATGCATGCCATGGACTGCGAGGAGAACTAACAAATCAATTCTGGAACAGATCAAACTGGTTATGTCGCTTGAAGCCCAAATGATGAAGTTACAGCTATCTTATTTTGGTCATACCGTCAGAAGAGAAAGATCATTGGAGAAGGACATCATGTGTGGGAAAATTGAAGGAACCAGACAAAGAGGGCAACCTGAAACTAGATGACTGGACACATTGAAAGCAGCCACGGGAATGACATTGGAGGACCTTACCAGACTAGCACAAAACGGATTTCTTTTTAGATCTGTAATTCATCGAGTCACTTCTAGGACTCTAACACAAGTCAATGGTACCTAACTAACTAACTAACTAAAAGCCCTTTAATAACATTACCTCCATATCCATCTACCCCCCTATATAAGTAGGCCTGTAGTTGTATGTAACTTAGTTGTAGGCATGTTTAAGGATGTAGTTTGGGCAAAACACGGGTGAAGTCACAAAGTATAGGCATAAATTATAAGAACTCCAAATTTGGTGAATTTTAAATGCCCATGAAAGAACAAATTTACACCACCATCGGACACTCACTTGGATATAAATTTTTGTGGCCCTTCAGATGATAGGCAATTTTGGAGAAGAAGCCTATGTCCAAACTAACACTATGGTTTTTTATTTGTTCATTATTAGCATTGTGCTTAAAATGAAATAGAAAATTTGTAGAAATTTGAGAGAAGACAGTACATCCATGTCCTCTGCTTTGCCCCAAGGGGGTGCACAACTGGCCACCCACCGGGAAATAGGCTGCCGCCGGGGAAAGGCTACCACTGCCGCCATCGGGAACAGGCCAGCGCCGAGTTCTCCCTCCCTGCTTTTCTTCCCCGCGGGGCTGACCAACTCTCGCCACCCAACGTCAATTCTGACATTGGAGAGGACATTCTGGGCCAGCCAATCGCTGCCTGGCTAGCCCGGAACGTCCTCTCCAACGTTAGAATTGACGTCGGGCGGCGAGAGTTGGTCGGCCCCGCGGGGAAGAAAAGCAGGGAGGGAGAACTGGGCGCTGGCCTGTTCCCGATGGCTGCAGTGGCAGCCTTTCCCCGGTGGCAGTGGCAGCAGCATGTTTCCCAATGGTGGTGGCATGGGGGAGGGCAGGGAGAAAGAAAGAAAGAAAGGGGGCCTGGAGAGAGAGAAAGACAGACATAGAGAAAGAAAGGGGGCATGGAGAGAGAAAGAAAGAAGGGGGCAGGGTGAAAGAAAGAAAGAAATGGGGCAGAGAGAGAGAGAAAGACAGACATACAGAAAGAAAGGGGGCATAGAGAGAGAAAGAAAGAAGGGGGCAGAATGAAACAAAGAAAACAAGGGAGGGAATGAGGTCTGGAGGAGAGGAAGGATACAGGAGACTGAAAGAAGGGAAGAAATATTGGATGCACAGTCAGAAGAATAAAGTGCAACCAGAGACTGATGAAATTACCAAACAAAGGTAGGAAAAATAATTTTATTTTCAATTTAGTGATCAAAATGTGTCCATTTTGAGAATTTATATATGCTGTCTATATTTTGCACTATGACCCCCTTTTACTAAACCGCAATAGCGGTTTTTAGCACAGGGAGCCTATGAGCGTCAAGAGCAGCTCCCTGTGCTAAAAACCACTATCACAGTTTAGTAAAATGGGAGGGGGTATATTTGTCTATTTTTATATAGTTGTTACTGAGGTGACATTGCATAAAGTCATCTGCCTTGACCTCTTTGAAAACCCGCCGAATATAAATGATAATTCACATTTTCTCTGTGTACAGTGTGCTTTGTGTTTTTAAATTTTTATTGTTGGTAGATCATTTTGACTTGGCTACAAAGTTAAAGGGGAGGGAGGGAGGGAGGGGAGCTGCTGAAAGACATCTAGTAATCCTTGCAGGCTTGACTGTGCAAGGAATTATTTTTGTAAAATCATGTTTTGTTATGTGACTGGCATTATTTAATTTCTATGAATGAATAGAATGAAAATGATATACAATTACTTGCTTGTTTTTATGTGCGTGCGCTGAAGGAAAGTGGAGAGAGAGTGGGCTGAGGACGCTGAAGGGAAATGGGGACGAGAGAGTGGGGAGAAGACGCTGATTTATAAATTGACAATTGTACAGAATATTGTTTCTTTTTATACTTTACTATAATAAGTTCAATATAAAACAATTCAAGGCTTGTGTGGATGGAATCAGGTGGTTTGCGGGAATGGGGACCGAGCTTACAGGGATTAGTCCAATTTTCTTATTGCTCATTATTTGTTTTATTTTTATTTGTTAATTTGTAAAGTGGTGATTGTTATGTATCAGTTTTTTAAAATTTACATCTACTGTCTTTATATTTTGCACAGTATTAGAAGACATGTGTTACTGTTTTTGTGGTGTTGCATTGTATGCAGAGTCTGGTTTCTTGGCGGTTCAGTTTAACTTTTGTCTACATATTTCTATTTTTAGTTTGTGATTATTCTATATTGGGCGAGGGTATCTCTGTTCTGTGTGTATGAAAAGAACATAGTTTTCAGTTGGCATTGACTGCAGGATCAATTGACTGTGCGGGATCTGGCTTGTTTAGTTTTACAATGTATGTGTTGGTGTTCAGTGCAGTGTTTAAGATGCTGCCTTTTCCTAGGTACACTCTTGTGCGATATGTGGATTGTTACTAAAAATAATATTTTTCATATAGATGGGGGGGGGGTCAAAAAATGATGGGCCCCGGGTGTTACATATGCTAGGTACGCCACTGCTGGATATAACTAGCACATGGATGCCCATTACTCATTAATTTTATAACAAACTGTATGTCAGCAGATCTTGTTTTAAAATATGAGACATCGATGTCCATAGCTGATGTACAGACTTGGCCATCCATATTCTGAGCTGGATGTCCTTTCTAAAATTATGCTTTCAGCGATGCAAGTGAATCAAGCTACAGCAGGTATCAGAAAATTAGTATAGTAACAAGATGAGGTGAGTCATTTAGAAAAGATATGTAAAAACATCCACAAACAGGGATTTTAACAATGAATTCTTGGCTGAAATATGGGGAGGGGGGAATATGGTAGACTTTAGGCAAAATATAAAGACTAGATATCCTTGCTTGTTTTTACATGGAAAATTCACATCCCCTGGAAGTCAAGAAACCTTATCGATTGGATACTAATAGGGTCATAAGCTCTCTCTTCAAATAAAAAGACTGAAAATTGGTGTCTCATTTCATGTACATAATCCAAAGTATTCATCATGATGACAGAGTCACGCTTATCAGCTGGTTTAATAGCGAAAGACAAATTGTGCTTCAATGCTCATTTTTCAACTCTATAAATATTATGGTATTTATATTTCACATGTTGTTCTAGACCTGGCAGTTCATGCAAAACCAATTGCTGAAAAGTATAAATAATGAGATCTGTTTGTCCTGGAGGAGACCAAAAGAATCACTTGCTAATTACTGAAATGTCAGCACTTGACCCATGCAATGCAAAAAGATATTTAACTTTCAAGGTGTATATAATTTAAACAGATGTGCATAAACATCCAAATAACTGATAGGTAAAAAAGGTAAGCCTTTATTTAAAAGATAAAATCTGAGTTGAAGTCAAGTCTTTATCAGACAAATTAATCATTGTGGATTGATCATTTCAGATCTGGACATCTATCCCCAAATTCTATAAAAAGCACTAAAAATTGCATGTGCAAGTTCAGGCACATACCCAATTTGCATGTACAATTTAATTGTCTAAAAAGACAATTAGTCCTGATAATTGGGATCTTTAATGAGCAATTATTGGTAATAATTGGTTTTAATAAAAACTTATGCATGCAAATTTAGATGCATGGAGGGGCATTTTCAAAAGGACATCTATGTCTGAGCTGGTTTCGGGTATTCCTGCTGGCACAGCTGACGGGGATTCACCCTGCCATGATCAGCTAAGCCGTGAAATCCTAAACCCCTCCCCCTGACTTCTCTACATCCCCCCACAAACCCCAATATTTGTAGACCTCCACAACATCCCTAGATCCTCGCCAATATCACCCCACATCCTTCAACATTGCTGGACCCTCAACTTCCTCCCACATCCCTCAACTTTGTTGGACCCACATCCCCAACCCCCCCCCCCTCATACCTGCAGATCGGTAGGAGGGAAGCCAACTCCCTCCTGTCTATAGGGCTGCATGCTGCGAATGGCGGGCCTTGCCCCTCCCAATACATTGTGTCATTGGATGGGAGCCAAGGTCAGTACGAGCAGCAGGTGGAAGATGCTGCTTGCACCAGTAAACATTTCAAGAGGTACGCTGGGGGGTGGGGTGCTGAAGCAGCGGAGAAGGGTGCGAGGTGCACGGTGTGGCGATGCTGGGTGCCACTAGCCTGGGCGCCAACCTCCCTCACTACACCACTGCACCTACTTTTATGTGGAAGCAGGTAAAGCTTACCTCTTCACTTTAATGGAAGTAGTAACTAACTTGCTAGTTGCACACATGCAAGGTGTGACACCAAACTAAACTAAACTAAACTAAACCTTAGGTTTGTATACCGCATCATCTCCACATTCGTAGAGCTCTGCACGGTTTACAGGAGATGGGATAGAAAAGAACTAACAAGTATGAAGGGTTTTTAGAGGGCTTAGAGTGCCAGAGATGGAATAGGTATCAGATTTTTGAGAATAGCCAGGTCTTCAGATGTTTGCGGAAAAGTTGGAGAGAGCTCAGGTTCCGAAGAGGGGAGGAAAATTTGTTCCAGAGTTCGGTGACTCTGAAGGGGAGGGAGGTCCCTAGTTTTCCTGTATGGGAAATGCCTCTTAATGAGGGGAAGGATAGTTGAAATTTGTGGGTAGATCTGGTGGTATTAGGGTTAGAGGAGTTCCAAGAAAGAGGGATACAGAGAGGGAGGATGCCGTGTAGGATTTTGAAAGCTAGGCAGGCACATTTAAAGTGGACCCTGGTGATTATCAGAAGCCAGTGAAGCTTGGACAGAAGTGGAGAGACGTGGTCAAATTTATTTTTTACGAAGATAAGCTTGGCCGCAGCATTCTGTATCCGCTGGAGTCTATGGAGGTTTTTCTTAGTTAGGCTTAAGTAAATAGAGTTGCAATAGTCCAATCTGGAAAGTATGATGGATTGGACAAGGACGGTAAAGTGATTTTGATGAAAGCAGGATCTGACTTTCCTCAGCATGTGAAGGCTGAAAAAGCATTTTTTTTTTACCAAGGAATTGAGGTGGTCGTTGAAGGACAATGTAGAATCAATGATGATGCTCAGAACATTGCTTGAGAACTCAAGCTGCAGAGTGGAGCCAGAGGACAGTGAGATGGAGGAGGGTAGTTGGTCTAGTTTTGGACTCGTTCAGTTTCATTTGAACAGTGTGGGCCCAGGATTGGAAGTTCGTTATGCAGGAGGCTATGTTCCCGGAAAGGTTGGTGAGGTTCGAGTCAGTCTCGAGGAGGACGAGGATGTCATCGGCATAGCAGAACATGTTAATCTACTTCTGCCTTAGGTAAGATAATATTCAAGCACCTATCTAACTTCATGTACAACTTTCTATAAATTGTCCTCCTTATTTTCTTACTCCTGTTACTCTTTATTATCTATGGGGCTCATTTTCAAAAGACAAAAACATCTGAAAATGGCTTAAAGTGGCATTTGGATGTTTTATTTGCTAAAATGTCCAAATTGCCATTTTTGAAGCACATTTTTTTAAAAAAAACTTTTTTCTGTACTGTTTGTCTGAAATGCATCTAAATTTCAAGAGGGTGTGTGTTGGTCATATTTTAGGCAGGATTAAGGTGGACTTATGATATGTACATATTCTGCATTAATGGAACATCGAAGAAAACGTCCAGGGCAAAACTTGGACATTTTAGGCTAGATCTGTTTCAATAACGAATAAGTGCCAAAAGGTGGCCAAACTGATCAGATGATCACTGAAACAATACCAGCCTGCATGACAGCTTCAGTCCTATTAGAACAGCAAGCAGGTCTCAGGAGTAGCCTGGTGGTCAGTGACCTGGCTCATATCCTATTCTAGTACACTTTTCGTGAAAATTGTGAGCCCAACCAAAACCTACAGTACCAACACATACAGTAGGTGACATGCAGGCAGAAGGATTATTGTTGTGCACCGTCGGGTACAGTAGGTTGTGAGTGAGTTTGGAGGGCTTACCATATAATATAAGGGGATATGGTGAGATGTGTACTTTGGACCTTTTATGTGACATTCATAGTCGTGTCCCCTAGGATGCCCCACTGTTCTGCTGGGATGTATATGTGTGATCAGTCTGCTAAAAATGCCAGCCTCTCCTGTGTCCCAGTGAGTTAGTTAATGTCCATTATCTTTTTTTCCAGTGGCAGCCTCATAGGCTTTTAGCAGCTCCTTCAGGGTATCAGTCTTCTCCGTGAAAGTTCTCCAGAACTCTGGGACCTGAAGATGGGCACTTTCGCTCCTGAGAATCCAGTCACCCTGTCCCAGTTGTGGTTATTTGGGTTCCGGTAGTTCCTTTGATGGTGGGCTGGGTTGTCCCTGAGCCATCTCGATAATGGCTCTCACTAATGCTCCCTAGCAGTCATTTCTGGTCTGTAATTCTGGCTGAACTCTCTCTTGTTCTTGACTGGTCAGGGCATGGCCTCCTTTTCTTCAGCCTGCTTTTCCAGCTGCTTCATTAATTTTTTCATATGTAGGGACATCTCCCTAGCATTTGCCACTTCTGGGTTACACTCTTTTCCATATCCTGAAGCTGGCACTCCAGCTGAACCCTTATCCATGAACTCCTTTTGCGCTCGATAGCCATACTTTCCAGTTCTTTAAGACCTCTTCCTTAGAGGCTCTCTTTGGCTTTAACTGTGCTCTCAGCACTGATGCTTACGCTCTCTGGCAGATGTGGCCCACAACTCCCCTTGCAGAGTGGTCATCAGCTGGGTTAACACCCTGTTTGCTTCTGCAAGCCTGGCACGCTCCTGTTGAGCTTGGTAGTCCACTCTCTAGGCTGACAACACGTTGGCTTGCTCCATCCATTCTTGGACCTCACAGCCAACTGCTAGGTACTTGGGACCTGGGTTGGCCACTGTTGGAAACAGGATACTGGACTTGATGGACCTTCAGTCTGTCCTAGTATGGCATTTATTATGTTCTTATTGTACTGCTTCATGGGAGCACTGTTCTACAACTGGGCCTACAAGGCCTGTACCTGCCTCCAGCAGTCCTTCAGTCTAGCTCTCAAGCAGGCCATTGAATAAAGCGACATTCAGTGTCTTTATTTTGCAGACTGGTGTTTATGCCCTTGTTTTCCCTCCTTCCTGGGGTATTTGGTCTTAAGCTTTGGTGCTGCCTTTCTCTCATGCTTTCCTGCAGCGTCTTGCCTACTGAGCCTTGCTCAGTTCCCATTTGAGGTCCTCCTTATGCTGACAGACTCCCTCAAACAGTTTTTTCAGCTCTTTGCACTCCTTAAGTGCACTGGCTGCTGGCAAATTACATGGCTTCCTCCCTTGTGGAGACTTCTTTTTTTTATTTATTTATTTTTTTTTCTGAAGCCTTCCCTGTGTCTTTCCTCCCAGGATGGCAGTCTTCTATCCTTGGAGGATTTCTCTGCATGGCTAGCCATGTTGCATGCCACTCCTGTTCCCAGATTCCCATCTTGGGTTTTACTTTTCAGAAAATTAAAATAAAAGGAAACAAAAAACATGCCTTTCCGGCCCTTACTAGACTTCTTCCAGTCCCTGCCTAGGCTGAAGCTATCCTTCTTAGGCCTTATTTTATAATAAAACTTGTTCGCTTCCTGAGGTCCCACTCCTTCTGGAGTTACCTGGTCAGCTTCTCTGCAGCAGAAGCTAAAATAAAAATAGTCAGAAACACCATATGTAACAGACCACCTGATGGTGCAGGCTGGCTTGTATTTTTAGGAGGGTCATGACATAACCATACACAATTCTATGCAATAACTTTTATTCTGTTCATTTGCTTCACACATTATAATAAAGCTTGGCTTACCTCAGCCAACTTGTTTCTACCTCAGACCTCTCCTTTCTCCTTGGACCTTCCCTAACTGAGTCAAGCCTGGGCAGAAACACTCCTCCCTGAGACTCACCCACTCTGGGACCTGTAGTCCTTCTCAAATATATGGTGCCCTCTGCTGCCCAATAGCATAACAGCAGTCCCAAAGAGAGGAAATCCCTCCTCTGCCACAAGGATCCTTTTCGGACTTCTCACATTGGCATCCTGTAATAAAATCAAGCCCTGTCTAAAAAATATGTGTGTGTTGTGCCATATATTCAGAAGCGAAGGAGTGGAAAAGTTGTGTAAAATATCTTGAGTTCACCAGCCTCGTTTGGACTTTTCCACTCCTTCACTTCTGAGTGTTCTGTTTGTGGATTTGATTCTCCTGTGTTATCTTGTGCCATATATTAACATTTCAAAAGTGTATATATGTATATACCTTGCCAAATCCAATAACAATTTATTCATAGAGGATTTCTTATGTTTATATTGGGAAAAACTAATGCCTTCTTTTACTAAGCTATGATAGAGGTTTCTACCACAGCCTGGGACACAAAAGGCTCTGATGCTCATAGGAATACTTTGAGCATCGGAGCAACGTTGGAGAATCTAGTGCTCTAGGCTGCAATAGAAACCTCTACTATGGCTTAGTAAAAGGGGGGTAAATTAGATTTTTATAAAAGGTAAAAGGAACCAAATGAGGAATTGAAAGCACAATTGTTAAGTAGTAGTAGTTTCACACAGAAGAATTTAACACAAGCATGACTAAATACAAATTTAGAAACGTGGTAAAATAACAATTAAGGAGTTTGAAATTCTCTTTAGTGGTGATAACAGAGGTCAGTCATGTGTTGTTCTGTACTGGAACAGTTCTGAGATATCAATTGATAACACTCAACTAAATCAGAACATTGTTAAACTATGCAACATTTCCAATAACATAACATAGTAACATAGTAGATGACGGCAGATAAAGACCCAAATGGTCCATCCAGTCTGCCCAACCTGATTCAATTTAAATTTTTAATTTTTTCTTCTTAGCTATTTCTGGGCAAGAATCCAAAGCTTTACCCTGCACTGCCAAAATCTCTGTTAAGACTTACTCCAGCCCATCTACACCCTCCCAGCCATTGAAGCCCTCCCCAGCCCATCCTCCACCAAACGGCCATATACAGACACAGACCGTGCAAGTCTGCCCAGTACTGGCCTTAGTTCAATATTTAATCTTATTTTCTGATTCTAGATCCTTTGTATTCATCCCATGCTTCTTTGAACTCAGTCACAGTTTTACTCTCCACCACCTCTCTCGGGAGCGCATTCCAGGCATCCACCACCCTCTCCGTAAAGTAGAATTTCCTAACATTGCCTTTGAATCTACCACCCCTCAACCTCAAATTATGTCCTCTGGTTTTACCATTTTCCTTTTTCTGAAAAAGATTTTGTTCTACGTTAATACCCTTCAAGTATTTGAACGTCTGAATCATATCTCCCCTGTCTCTCTTTTCCTCTAGGGCAGTGTTTTTCAACCTTTTTTGGGCAAAGGCACACTTGTTTCATGAAAAAAATCATGAGGCACACCACCATTAGAAAATGTTAAAAAATTTAACTCTGTGCCTATATTGACTTTATATAAAGTAATTCTCTTGAATAGGAATCAAATAAACACAAAGAAAGTATTTTATAATTACTTTATTATGAAACATTAAGTAAACAGAATAGTGAAAAATTATAAAATACTTTATTCAGTGCGAAACCTGGGCCTGTTTGGCTGAACACAAAGCTGATATTCTGGCTGGAATCGAAGAAAGACACACACGTAGCTCTTCGTCAACAGCTCTCAGTCTCTCTCTGTATTTGGTTTTTATAGCATACAAAAATAGACAAATATACCCTCCATCCTTTTTATTAAACCACAATAGCAGTTTTTAGCGCATGGAGCTGCGCTGAATGCCCAGCGCTGCTCTTGACGCTCATAGGCTCCCTGCGCTAAAAACCACTATTGCGGTTTAGTAAAAGGTGACCATATTGTAAAATATAGACAGCAGATATAAATTCAGAACTGTGCATAGTAAGTGAAGGGAAGTTTTCATCTCTGGGAATTTACCCAGTTAACTATTAAGTTATTTGGGCAAATTCCTTTGAAAACTGTGGTAATACTGCCTCCACTTTGCTAAATTTAAAATAAAATCATTTTTCCTACCTTGTCTGGTGATTTCTGGTTGCACTTTCTTCTTCTGACTGTGCATCCAATCTTTCTTCCCTTCTATCAGCCTGTATGCTTTCTCTCCTCCACACCTCATTCCCTCCCTCAACTTTTTCTTCCTCTCTCCCTGACCTTTCTTTCTTTTTTTCTGTTTCTCTTCTTTCCTTCTGTTTCCCTGCCTGCCCCTTTCTTTCTTTCTCCCTGCCGTTCCCCAAGCCACTGCCACTGCCGCTGCCATCGGGGAACAGGACCCACCAATGGATAACAGGCCCCAAAGCCGACGCCGACGCATGCTCTCCCTGACGTCAATTCTGCAATCGGAGAGGAAGTTCTGCCCAGCCAGGCAGCGATTGGCTGGCCCGAACTTCCTCTCCGACTGCAGAATTGACGTCGGGGAGAAGAAGACTTATCGGCTCGATAGATTAGATCGCCAAGACAAAGTGAGTCCTGGGTGATCGACTCACTTTGCCTTGGCGAGCTACTGGCACCCCTGCCTCGGGCCCCGTGTCAGCTCCGGGCCCCTGAATGCAGGACTGGTAGTACTGCCCTGATGGCGGCCCTGCGGCACACCAGGCAACATCTCGCGGCACACTAGTGTGCCGCGGAACATCGGTTGAAAAACACTGCTCTAGGGTATACATATTCAGGGCTTCCAGTCTCTCCTCATACGTCTTCTGGCACAAGCCTCCTATCATTTTCGTTGCCCTCCTCTGGACCGCCTCAAGTCTTCTTACGTCCTTCGCCAGATATGGTCTCCAAAATTGAACACAATACTCAAAGTGGGGCCTTACCAATAACCTATACAGGGGCATCAACACCTTCTTCCTTCTACTGACTACGCCTCTCTTATACAGCCCAGCATCCGTTTGGCAGCAGCCACTGTCTTATCACACTGTTTTTTCACCTTTAGATCTTCGGACACTATCACCCCAAGGTCCCTCTCCCCGTCCGTGCATATCAGCTTCTCTCCTCCCAGCATATACGGTTCCTTCCTATTATTAATCCCCAAATGCATTACTCTGCATTTCTTTGCATTGAATTTTAGTTGCCAGGCATTAGACCATTCCTCTAACTTTTGCAGATCCTTTTTCATATTTTCCACTCCCTCTTCGGTGTCTACTCTGTTACAAATCTTGGTATCATCTGCAAAAAGGCACACTTTTCCTTCTAACCCTTCAGCAATGTCACTCACAAACATATTGAACAGGATTGGCCCCAGCACCGATCCCTGAGGGACTCCATTACTCACCTTTCCTTCCTTCGAGCAACTTCCATTAACCACCACGCTCTGGCTTCTGTCCGACAGCCAGTTTCTGACCCAGTTCACCACTTTGGGTCCTAACTTCAGCCCTTAAAGTTTGTTCAACAGCCTCCTATGAGGAACTGTATCAAAGGCTTTGCTGAAATCCAAGTAAATTACATCTAGCATATGTCCTCGATCCAGCTCTCTGGTCACCCAATCAAAAAATTCAATCAGGTTCGTTTGGCACGATTTACCTTGTGTAAAGCCATGCTGCCTCGGATCCTGTAACCCTTTAGATTCAAGGAAGTACACTATCCTTTCTTTCAGCAAAACTTCCATTATTTTTCCAACAACTGAAGTGAGGCTCACTGGCCTGTAGTTTCCTGCTTCATCCCTGTGACCACTATTATGAATAGGGACCACATCTGCTCTCCTCCAAACCCCAGGAATCACTCCCGTCTCCAGAGATTTGTTGAACAAGTCTTTAATAGGACTCGCCAGAACCTCTCTGAGCTCCCTTAGTATCCTGGGATGGATCCCGTCTGGTCCCATCGCTTTGTCCACCTTCAGTTTTTCAAGTTGCTCATAAACACCCTCCTCCGTGAACGGCGCAGAATCTACTCCATTTTCTCGTGTAACTTTGCTAGACAATCTCAGTCCTTCTCCAGGATTTTCTTCTGTGAACACAGAACAGAAGTATTTGTTTAGCACATTCGCTTTCTCCTCATCACTTTTCACATATTGGTTCCCAACATCTTTTAGCCAAGCAATTCCATTTTTCATCTTCCTCCTTTCACTAATACAGTGTTTTTCAACCTTTTTTGGGCAAAGGCACACTTGTTTCATGAAAAAAATCACGAGGCACACCACCATTAGAAAATGTTAAAAAATTTAACTCTGTGCCTATATTGACTATATATAAAGTAATTCTCTTGAATAGGAATCAAATAAACACAAAGAAAGTATTTTATAATGCTGCCACCGCCAACAACACCGTTGGCGGCGGTGGCACTCAATGGCTAAAGAGCCGCAGTTTGCCGGCCTAGGGACAACACTGGAGGGTGGCCAGCTGTGCACCCCCTTGGGACGTAAACCCGGGGTGGGGCAGACCGCCCCCCCCCACCCTGGTATGCCACTATCTGTACCTCACTCCCTCCCTATGACCAAAAGTTCTCCTTTCTTCTATTCCCCGTGTACACAACCATCTCTTTCCCTCCCTTCCTCTCTCCAAAGTCCATGCCTTCTGTGTCCAAACACTCATTCCCTCCCCCACCTCAGCATCTCTTTCCCTCCCTTCCTCTCTCCCAAGTCCATTTCTTCTGTGTCCAAAAACGCATTCCCTCCCCCACCTCAGCATCTCTTTCCCTCCCTTCCTCTCTCCCAAGTCCATGCCTTCTGTGTCCAAAAACCCATTCCCTCCCCCACCTCAGCATCTCTTTCCCTCCCTTCCTCTCTCCCAAGTTCATGCCTTGTGTCCAAAACGCACTCCCTCCCCCCTTTTGTGTTCCGTGTTTGCCTCCCAGCCCATCTTTGCAACTTTCTCAGCAAAACGAAGTTCAAGCCGCGAGGCTTGTCTTCTGCTTCCTGCCTGCCCTGCCGCACACAAATAGCCGAACGGAAGTATTCTCCGACGTCAGCGCTGACGTCGGAGGGCAGGCTTTGCTTAAGCCCTCCCTCCGACGTCAGCGCTGACATCGGGGAACGCTTGCGATTGGCTATATGTTAGCTGCAGGGCAGGCAGGAACAGAAGACGAGCCTCGCGGCTGGAGATGTATTGAACTCCGCGGGTCCCCCGTCCAGCTCTCTCCTGTCCACGTGGGGCGGACCGCCCCTCTCCCTAGACTGGTGGTACTGCCCTGATGGCGGCCCTGACAGTACGGCACACCAGGCAACATCTCGCGGCACACTAGTGTGCCGCGGAACAGCGGTTGAAAAACACTGCACTAATATATCTGAAAAAATTTTTGTCTCCCTTTTTTACATTTTTAGCCATTTGTTCTTCCGCCTGTGCTTTCGCCAGACGTATCTCTCTCTTGGCTTCTTTCAGTTTCACCCTGTAGTCCTTTCTGCTCTCCTCTTCTTGGTTTTTTTTATATTTCACGAACGCCAACTCTTTCGCCTTTATTTTCTCAGCCACTAGGATGGAGAACCTTTTTCTCTTGTTTTTATTGATTTTCTTCACATAAAGGTCCGTAACCATTTTTATTGCTTCTTTCAGCTTAGACCACTGTCTTTCCACTTCTCTTATGTCCTCCCATCCTAACAGCTGTTTCTTCAGGTACTCTCCCATAGCATTAAAGTCCGTACGTTTGAAATCTAGGACTTTAAGTATCGTGCGGCCGCTCTCCACTTTAGCCGTTATATCAAACCAAACCGTTTGATGATCGCTACTTCCCAGGTGAGCACCCACTCGAACATTAGAGATACTCTCTCCATTTGTGAGGACCAGATCCAATATCGCTTTTTCCATTGTGGGTTCTGTCACCATTTGTCTGAGCAGAGCCTCTTGAAAGGCATCCACAATCTCCCTACTTCTTTCCGATTCTGCAGACGGAACATTCCAGACCGCATCCGGCAGGTTGAAATCTTCCAACAATAGAACCTCCTCTTTCCTTCCAAACTTTTGGATATCCACAATCAGATCCTTATCAATTTGCTGTGATTGAGTTGGAGGTCTGTAGACTACACCCACATAGATAGAAGTTCCATCTTCTCTTTTCAGAGCAATCCATATCGCTTCTTCCTCTCCCCAGGTCCCTTGCATTTCGGTCGCTTGGATATTGATCTTTACAGAGAGAGCTACTCCTCCACCTTTTTGACCATCTCTGTCCTTTCTAAAAAGATTATATCCTGGTATGTTTGCATCCCATCCATGTGATTCACTGAACCATGTCTCTGTGATAGCGACAATATCTAGATCTGCCTCTAACATCAGGGCTTGCAGATCATGAACTTTGTTGCTTAGACTGCGAGCATTTGTGGTCATTGCTTTCCAGGTGTTTTTCAGTGATAATCTCCTTTTTCGTATGGTTTTTGTTTCGTTTTACTTTCTGTTGCAATACTAAGAAATGAGTTGCTGATATTGCTTATGTTGCAGTCTTTATTACTATCACATCTTTTCTTTTGCCGTGGGTGGTCTCTATAATTGTCCTTCGTATATACACCACCCCCACCTTCTAGTTTAAATGCCTAGAAAAATATTGTCTAAATTTCTCTGCAAGGTTTCTTTTTCCTGCTGTAGTAATATGTAGCCCATCAGTGCAATGTAGCTTCTTGTCCTTCCATGTATTTCCCCATCCTCCTATGTACCTGAAGCCTTCTTGATGACACCAGGCTTTGAGCCATCTATTAAAGTCCTCTGTGTTTTTCACTCTTTGCTCTCCCTTTCCATATGCAGGCAGTATTTCAGAAAAAGCTAAAGTCTTTACAAAAGGTTTCACTCCCTCACCAAGCTTCCGAAAAGCTTTCTGTGCTGCAAGTGTGGAGTTGTTGGCCAGGTCATTTGTTCCCAGATGGATAACAACATCAGTGTTAAAATCCTTAGTTTCTTCCTTAATTATAGTCTGTATTTGCCTGGAACTCCTGGTAGCTGAGGATCCTGGAAGACATTTCACTATTTTGGTCTCCTCGCCTTGTGTTCCAAGGTTAATGCTTCTGATGATGGAATCCCCCAACAGTAATAGTTTTCTGTTTTTGGCCTTTTTATTTGTGCTTAGGGTGTGCTTGCTCTCTTGAGTTACCTTCATTGGTTCCAGTCCCAACTCCCTTCTGTGTTCTTGAGTATCGCAGTGCACTAGTGGAGCGAAGGAATTCTGTAGAGATAATATTTGTGAAGGTGGATGTTTCTGTGTTACATGTCGCAGTCTTCCTGAGCCTACTGTGACCCATTTATTCCTGGGCTGTTTTATTCTTTGAGGTAGAGGTGGTAAGTTGGTATGATTTTGTGGAGTGATGGAAGCTGCTTTAATTGTATTCAATTCCTGTTTAAGTTTGCAGAGCTCCTCCTTAATACTAGCAAGTTGAAGACAGATGGGGCAAGCCTTAAGCCTCCAAATAGTATGTCTTGGAAATAAAGCACCGCAGTGATTGCATAGAATAAAGGTCATCTTGATTGGTTGTGAAGTGACTTGATTTGAGTAGTCCTGATTATTTGGGTCTCTATATATGGAAAGTGGTCCCTGGGATTGGTGGGACTATAATTCTTACCCTTATTCCTATGAAGGGAAAGGGAAAGAGGAAATACAATTTAACAAAGGAAAGACAAGGGTTAATTTTTTTGTGCTTGTTTTTTTTTTAAGTAAGAAACAGGGAGGAGAAGAGAAATTAAGCAGATATAATGCTGAAAACCAGTGAAAAGAGCAGAATATGAAATGTTGAGCAACTTATCTTATTGAAGTTCACAGGGCAGCCTTGTTCACAGCACTGTCCCAAAGATAATGCAGTTAACCTTAGAAGTAAAACAGAGCTCCTCCCTTCTCCACCTAATCAGCAGACACAATGGCTAAAAACTAGTAAGTCAGAAATATAGGCTCTATACCACCTAAAACACAGTATTTTAAACAAAAATGCAGGTTCTATAACAAATCAGTGGCTACCCTAAAACACAGGATTTATAACAGGATTTTCCCTACTTTAGTCACCCTGAGCCACAGGCACCAGGATTTAATTAGAGTTAATAAAGTCTTACCCTTATTCCTATGAAGAGGAAGAGGAAATAAGATTTAACAGAGGATAGAGAAGTTTTTATTTTTTGTGCTTTTTTGGTTTTTTTTAAAGTAAGAAACAGGGAGGAGAGAAATTAAGCAGATATAATGCTGAAAACCAGTGAAAAGAGCAGAATATGAAATGTTGAGCAACTTAGCATTTTGAAGTTCACAGGGCAGCTTTGTTCACAGCACTGTCCCAAAGATAATGCAGTTAGCCTTAGAAGTAAAACAGAGCCCCTCCCTTCTCCACCTAATCAGCAGACACAATGGCTAAAAACTAGTAAGTTAGAAATATAGGTTCTATACCACTTAAAACACAGTTTATCTAATCTGAGTTTGTTTTTTTTTGATTGGTTGCATTTTATCATGTTTTGATGAAGAGAGGAGTAATTGGAAAGTTATGTGTTTTAAGGGAGCTTTCATCAATGTGGCAAAGGAGGGGATTTCTTTATATGTAAATGAGGGCTGATTGAATGCTACGCAGGCTATCGTGAAGCTCATACATCAATGTTTCTGAATCTGCAGTTGGATTGCCGTAGTCTTCATAGCTGGGTCAAAGCAAGAGGAAGGAAGATGAGGAAGATGTCCTGTGAGAGTACACCAGCATAGCTAATTGTTTCACCACCATATACTTGCCATAACAATATTGGTCGCCATACCTTAAGAAGGCTATGGCGTTACTCGAGAGGGTTCAGAAAAGAGTGATGCAATTGATAAAAGGTATGGAAAACCTTTCATATGCTGAAAGATTAGATAAACTGGGGCTCTTTTCCCTGGAAAAGCGGAGACTTAGAGGGAACATGATAGAGACTTACAAGATCATGAAGAGCATAGAGAAAGTGGAGAGGGATAGATTCTTCAAACTTTCGAAAACTACAAGAACAACAGGGCATTCGGCAAAATTAAAAGGGGACAGATTCAGAACCAATGCTAGGAAGTTCTTCTTCACCCAAAGGGTGGTGGACAACTGGAATGCGCTTCCAGAGGGTGTGATAGGGGTTCAAGAGGGGATTGGATGATTTCCTGAAGAAAAAGGTATAGAAGGGTATAGATAGAGGATTACTATACAGGTCCTGGACCTGATGGGCCGCCGTGTGAGCGGACTGCTGGGCATGATGGACCTCTGGTCTGATCTAGCAGAGGCACTGCTTATGTTCTTAAGAGTTTCATTACCACTCTTACCAAGTTTAACACAAAATCCAATCACACACCTCTGGCGTACTCTCACAGACACTTCTTCTTGGCTGCCTATATGAATATTTGTTCTTTTATAGATGATTTCGCCTAGCTATGGGGTCCTTTTACTAAGGCACGCTAGCCTTTTTAGCACTTGCTAACATGTCCATGGACTATAAAGGACGCATTAGCATTTAGCACACACTAATATTTAGCGCAGACAAAAAACGGCTAGCGTGCCTTAGTAAAAGAACACCTATATGAAGTCTTTTTAGAAGTCACAGGAGTAATGGAAAATTAAAATCACAGAAATATCTTTTTATTTAGCTTCCAAAATTGCACGTAAATCTAAATATGTCACTATGTTTTGCTCTTATGAGAAATAACTTGTGCTTGCAGTGCTTCAGTGACTAACAAGGACTCAAGGACAAGCCCAAATCATTTAATTCCAAAGAAAAAGTTCAAGGTGATTGTGTTATCTTATATTTCCTTGGGGCTGAGATTTGTAAAAAGCATGACATCGAAACATCGCCATGTCTCAAGGAAAAGAACAGTTTCTCCTGCACAATGTAATCTTGGCATTTTTTTAAAATCATTTTTCATATTCTTCGCAAAAATGGTTTTCTGTGATTGAGGTGTACACATTTATGGATGTATTGCACATGGAAATGTTTAGAATACTATTAGCAGTTATTTGTGTAGCTTAGAAACTACATCCATAAATACTCATTTAATAACAGTCACAAGAAAAAAAAAAAAGGGGGTCTGTTAAAAACCCACTTAAGATGAAAAACCAACAGATCTCAGTGGGAAAAGCATATCTGGATAGATACAAAAAATCCCCCCCCCCTTTTTTTTTATTTTTTTTATAAAGCTACATTAGGCTTTTTAATCACTGGCTATGGCGGTAAAAACTCTGATGCTCCTAGAATTCCTATGAGCATTAGAGCTAATACCACCGTGGCCGGCAATGTGGCTTCATAAAAGGGGGCCTTTATTAATACAGTGTCTAATGTATAAAAACAATCCTTCAATGCAAGGAAATCCAATGTAGCTGGTAAAGCCAACACAGAGAACCCGACATGGTCCGTGTTTCCTCAGGAATCCCAGTAGGCCCACAATTGGTAAACTAGCAGTGGAATAAAAACAAGCTTGCTAAAGCACCACTGATCCTCCAAATAGTAAGAACCCAAAGTAGTCCGTCATGGAATGGGCTCCTGCCACATTATCTGCAAGTGCCTAATAGGAGATAACAAGTTATAGACTTGCACCATCCCTCTAATTCTATAAATCTGCATACACAATTTTACATTTAAGGTCCCTTTTGTGAAAGCTTAGTGAGTGCTAATTCTTTTAGCTCATGCTAAGTGATAGGAAACTTATAGGAACAAAATGGACTTCTTAGCATTTCCTGTAGCATGCACACTAAAAGCTTTTGAAAAAGGGCCCCCTTAGTGTGTAAAGACGCACAAGCAAGTTAGAGAATAAGGTCACTTGTATGCATAACTTAATAACGTAAGGAAGTTCTTCTTCACCCAGAGAGTGGTTGAAAACTAGAATGCTCTTCTGGAGGCTGTTATACGGGAAAACACCCTTCAGGGATTCAAGACAAAGTTAAACAAGTTCCTGCTGAACCAGAACGTACGCAGGTAAGGCTAGACTCAGTTAGGGAGCGGACTGCTGGGGCACGATGGACCACTGGTCTGACCCAACAGCGGCAATTCTTATGTTCTTAGGAAATGGGCTTAGCATGCCCTTATGCAGGTCATTTCTTGCACGACTGTGGGACAGCCTTTTTTGTGTTTGTATCATTTATGAACGTTCATTAATGTTACATAATAACATAGTAAATGATGGCAGATAAAGACCAGCATAGTCCATCCAGTCTGCCTAACAGTCATAGTCATTATCAAGGCAATGTTGAACCAACAACCCGATGCATTATTTACATTTTACTTTCTAAGTTTCATTATATGATGCCTTCCCCTCCCCGAAAAGGAGAAGTCGTGAGGCAATGGATGAGCACCCAGCGATGGGTTGTTCCACAGTGTACTTTATTGGAGAATCAAACAAGTGGACTGGACTCGCCTGTGGCAGTATTTCGGCAATCCTGACTTTGTCAAGAGTCTATAATAGCTGTTCTGTGTTCTTATAAATGCTTGTGTGGACACAAACAGAAAACGTGTGAATCAAACGCAGCCTCGGCAAGCTTCCCCTCCCTCCCAACCAAGATATGCAAGACCTGGACTCTGACAATATGAATATGAATGTCATGCCATGCTTGCCATCTTCAGGGCTCAGACTGTAAATAAGTCTGCCCTTTCAAGCCACTGAGGTGCTGTCAGAACCTACTCCAGCCCATTCTGATCTATCTTGCCGGATATGGAACACAGACTGTAGAAGACCTTCTGGCATTGGCTTAACTTCCTCCCTGCTGGACTTACCGTCAAAACTAACTCCAGCCCATCCTGATCCATTTTGCCATCTAGACAGACCATAGAAATTTGTTCAGCATTGGCTACACTTCCCTACTGCTACCTATGTGGCCATTAAAAAAAAATACACATTAATGCTAAAGACCTTTCCTAGCATGCTAATGTGTACATGCTCACTGGTTTATGCTTTCACACAAACTCTCCACCCCTGCCATGCATTCCTAAAAAAAAATCCCCCCCTAAAAAAAAACAACAAAAAACCCTACAGATATAGGCTTAGAGAGCACAAATGTCAAAAGTAACACAGGATGCTTATAGCACCACTGTTCCATCTAAACTGTGTGTGAGTCCTCCTCCTACGGTTCTGCCATTGTGGAGGTGCATTTCCAATAGGACTGACAATTGAAACATCACCCCCCACTGGCAGCAATGCGGTTGGAGGACTCCTGCCCAGTTCAGAGGGAACACATTCTGAAATAAGGTATTTTAACTGCATTCAGTATGTGTTTGGCACCTAACAAAGTAAAAGGGTTTTTGACAGCGAATCTTTTTGGTTACTGGTTCAATCTATTGTATTATCAACTTTAGACTATTGTAATGTAATTTATTTGGGGTTACCTAAAAAAGATTATATTAAGACTTCGGTTGGTGCAAAATGCTGCAGTTCGCCTGATTTTTAATCATGTTAGCCCTTTTTATACCAAGTTGCATTGGTTGCCTTTTGGGGCCAGAGTGCTTTTTAAGTTCGGATGCATTTGTTATAAGGTGCTTTTTGGATTATCTCCCTCATATTTGTCCCCCTATCTGAAACTTTCTTATTCAACAAAAGGAACTAGAAATTCTGGAAAGTTCATCTTCCCTACTCCAAAGGCCTGTCGTTTTAAGACTTTTTTAGACAGGACTTTGGAGTATCCTGGGAGGATGAACTCCTGACTAAGTTCAATCTAATTCTCACTTCACATTTAGGAAATCATTAAAGACCTATTTATTTGACAAATAAGAATATTAATTTTGATATATTTAAATGAGGTCTTTTGTTTCTATTCTTATTGTCATAGTATGTTTTAATTTTTTAATGATTATTAACATTGTACTTGAATGTTTTTAACAATTGTATTACTTTTATTATATAATTTTAGATTGTACGTAGATAGTGTGTTCTATGAAACTGTATCATGTGCTGAAATGTCTCAGTATTCTCCTGTTGTGAACCGCCCAGAACTACTGGTTGGGCGGTATACAAGAAAATAAATTATTATTATTATTATTTAATTAGCTGCTAACTGGCATTGATTGTTCACATAACAGCCATTAGTTGGAATTCTATAAATTATATGTGCATAATCGAGAAAGTAGAACTGCAAGGGTTTGTACCTGGGAGGACATAGTTGGGTCAGGAACACACCTTGCAGTTATCGATGTGGGTTATAGAATACTAGCAAATATGCACCTAACTTCCTACATTTATTTATTTATTCAATTTTCTATACCGTTCTCCCAAGGGAGCTCAGAACG
The DNA here is from genome assembly GCF_902459505.1 of Geotrypetes seraphini. Lineage (NCBI taxonomy): Eukaryota > Metazoa > Chordata > Amphibia > Gymnophiona > Dermophiidae > Geotrypetes > Geotrypetes seraphini. Next base: position 208,785,669 of record NC_047088.1, read on the forward strand.
GTTTACATTAATTTATTCAGGTACTCAAACAATGTACCTTGGGCAATGGGGGGGGGGGGGAGATTAAGTGACCTTTGTATTTACATCAGCCATACACTAGCATTCTATAAAGGCAATTGTGCATGCCTAACTTTGGGCGATCTATACAGAATTGTCCCCAGTACAGGTCTGTAGAGACTTGAATTATAAGCCACAATTTTATGAGAATTTTGTTTTATTATAAAACACTAGAGGGGCATAATCAAAAAAAACGTCTAAGTCCCATTTTGGCCTAAGGTCTTAAACGTTGAAAGTAGAAGCAGGGAAAATGTCCATTATCAAAAAAAATTTCCAAAAGGAGGGTTTTTAAAAAATAATGGCCTGCCTCTATGTTCAGCTGTTTAAACGCCCGGACCACCACTATGTCTAAACTTATACCATATAATCAACCTAAAAAAAGCCTAAGCCCCAAACGTCCAAAACAAGGGCTTTTAGGCGAAGGAGGAGCCAGTCCTTCGCCTAAAAGCTGGATTCTGTAACCGGTGTCTGTCAAAAACAGCACCGGTTACAGAATCCACCCCCCCATGACATCGGGGCAGGAGGGAGCCCAAGCCCTCCTGCCCCAGGCACCCCCGAACTCCCCGACAGGATTGGGCAGGAGGGAGCCCAAGCCCTCCTGCCCTCAACGCAAGGGCCCCCATCCGAACCCCGATCGCCACCCCGCCGACCCACGACCCCCCCGCTGACCCCACGACCCCTCCCCGTACCTTCAATAACGTTGGTTGGATGGATGGGTGCCAAACCCGTCTGTCCAACAGGCCAGCCATTCATTGAATGGCTGGCCTTAAGACCTGATTGGCCCAGGCAGCTCAAATCCCACCCACAGGTGGGGCCTGAGACGTCTGGGCCAACCGGAATATACCCAATAGGCTTAGGCCCCTCCTGTGGGCAGGGCCTTAGGCATATTGGCCCAACCTGGCAGCATTCCCCCCTTCCCTGTACAACAGCAGCATTCCCCCCTTTCCTGTGCACCCACCCCTTGCCTGCTCCCCCTGTCTTGCATAGCCCTTTTCCCTTCCTTTTACCTCCCCCCTGTCCAGCAGCACCTCTTCCCTGCTCCCTCTATCCTGTAGTAGGCTAGCCATCAGTAGCATTTCTCATCCCTCCCTCCTCTCCTCCCGGGTCTCACACAGCCGTTGGCGGGAAGCGACGTCGGCAATGGGTAAAATTGGTTCTGCAGGCTCAAACTGCCACAGACTCCACCGCCATGCACGTGCCACACATAGAACACGGTCACGGAAGCACAAATCACGGCAGCATGGATCACACTGTTTCAACTAAGCATGCGCGGGTAAGGGTAAGGAGAGAGACAGAGAGATACTATATGCTAAAGCTATATCTCAGTCTCATGGATAATTTTATTTTAAATAGTCAAAATCTGTAAATTCAGTGCTTACATAAAGAAATGAGACAAGAAACATGACGGCAGATAAAGGCCAATTGGCCCATCCGCAGCATCCATTATCTTCTCCTCTCTCTAAGAGATTCCATGTGCCTGTCCCATGCTTTCTTAAATTCAGACACAGTCTTTGTCTCCATCACCTCTACTAGGAGACTATTCCATGCATCTAACACCCTTAGATATTTCCCGACAGAAGAGCAGGACTTGGGTGTGATTGTATGTGATGATCTTAAGATAGCCAAACAAGTTGAAAAGGTGATGGCGAAAACTAGAAGGATGCTAGGTTGTATAGGAAGAGGTATGGCCAGTAGGAAAAAAATCATAAAGTTGCTAACTTTTAAAATCCATAACACTAATAGATAAAGAAAGCACATAAGCTACAGTTCACCAATCACATGACATTTGTTTACATTTTTCTATAAAAGTAAACATTTCTCTTCTTGCAAACAAAAATGATAAGATTCTGTACACATCTCAATTATGTGAGATTATCTACTATCTGCTTCTTGCAGCTGTTCCCACATTCAAGGTTTCAATGGACTGATTGCACAATATAGGTTCCCAGAAGACATACAAAAAAAATATATACTGTAGCAGTATGCCAAGTAAACCTTCCTTGAGGTAACAGGAGAAGCATTCTGGGTCCCTGCACCAGAGCAGTGCCAATGAAGGGGTGGGCTAGTGTCACACATAAACCCCCAGATTCTATATATGGTACCCAATGTTGGGCCCATTTCCGACATGTGTGCATAAATAAAATGAATAAAAAATTGGGTGCTAACAACCAACTACTGATGTTAATTGGCACTCATTAAAATGGGCATGCTATTTCAAAAGGGAGCATGGCTATGGGCATATCAGAGATGTTCCAAAAAGTTACGTATGGAATTACAGAATACTGCCCAACTTGGATGCCGGCATTTGCACCAGTTTTCATAAAAACATAGAAACATGATGGCAGATAAAGGCCAAATGGCCCATCTAGTCTGCCCATCCACAGCAACCATTGTCTCCTCCTCTCCCTATTGGCTAAGGCTCTTAACATTTGCATATCCTCTTCCTATAGGCTAAGGCTCTTTACACCTGCATTGTGAGGTCATAGAGCTTTATGATTATAGAAACATGATGGCAGATAAAGGCCAAATGACCCATCCAGACTGCCCATCCACAGTAACCATTATCTCTTTCTCTCTCTAAGAAATTCCACATGCCTATCCCACGCCTTCTTGAATTCAGTCTCTGCCTCAACCGCCTTCTTCCAGGAGACTGTTCCATACATCTACCACCCTTTCTGTAAAAAAGTATTTCCTTAAATTACACCTGAGCCTCTTTACTTCATCATATGCCCTCTCATTCCAGAACTTCCTTTGAAATGAAATAGGCTCGACTCATGCACATTTACACCACATAGGTTTTTAAACCTCTCTATCACATCTCCCCAATTCCACTTTTCCTCTAAAGTATACATATTGTGATCTTTAAGTCTGTCCCGATATGCCTTATGATGAAGACCACTGACCATTTTAGTAGCCTTTCTCTTGACCGACTCCATCCTGCTTATATCTTTTTGAAGGTCTCCAAAATTGTATACAATATTCTAAATGAGATCTCATCAGAGTCTTATACAGGGGCATCAATATCTCCTTTCTCCCTTAGGATTTTGCATCCCAAATGCATAATCTTGCATTTCTTAGCATTAAATCTTAGTTGCCAAATTTCAGACCAGTCTTCAAGCTTCACTAGGTCCTTCCTCATGTTATTGACACTATCATGGTTGTCTGCTCTATTGCAGATTTTGGTATCATCCACAATGAGGCAAATTTTACCTGACAGCTCTTCAGCAATATCACTTACAGAAATGTTGGCAAGAGCCGCATGCTTCCTCTTTCTCTCGATGGCAGGTGTCTCTTTATGACTTAGCTCTCTTGGAAAGACAGGCTGCGGACACTAGGGATGAACGAAGGTGGTCTCAATTTCAGGATGTATGGGAGGAGTATTGGCTGTCCCTTCCCCATCGCGAGAGGAGTCTACTATTGAACTGTTAGCCTCTACTGGGGTCTTCTGTCCTCTTCCTCTTCAGACTCATTCTTACTTGGATTCTCTTATGGGGTTCATTTCTCTTTATTTTTTCCTCTTTTTCTTCCCTTTTTGACCTAGTTTTCCTCCCCATTTTGTCTATTTTTTGTCCATTTTGTGTATTTCGTATATATATATCACAGTTCGGGAGTAGGGGTGGGTGGGGTGTTGGGGGGAGGTTTGGATCCGGTTTTCTACGGTGTATTCTAATGTATATTATAGTTTTGAGGTGCTACGGTATGTCCTGGGGGGGGGGGGGGGGGGTTCTGGATTGATGGATGTCCCTTTACTCTGTTATGTTATGTGTGTACTGGTTTCTCAATAAAGAAATATTATATATATTAAAAAAAAAAAAAAAAAAAGAGCAGGCTAATGAACTGAACCTTGAGACACACAACTGGTAAAATCCATTTCCTCAGAGTGATCTCTATTGACCACTACCCTCTGTTGCCTTCCACTCAGTGGTGTGCTTCAAGATTCAGTTCTTGGGCCTGTTCTTTTTAACATTTTTGTAAGCGATATTGCTGAAGGGCTGTCAGGTAAGATTTGCCTCTTTGCGAATGATACCAAAATCTCCAGAGTGAGAGGGCATAAAATGAGATTAAGATATGATAGGCTCAGGAGTAATCTAAGGAAATTATATTTTACAGAAAGAGTGGTAGATGCATGGAATAGTCTCCTAGTAGAGGTGGTGGAGACAAAGACTGAATTCAAGAAAATGTAGGAGTAGGATCGCTTAGGGAGAGGAGGATACAGTGGATGCTGCAGTTGGGCAGACTGGATGGACCATTTAGTTTTTATCTGCTGTCATATTTCTATGTTTCAACCAGTTCCTGACTCAGTCCATCACTGAAGGCACTCTATTTACTAGACATCTGTGTGGAACACTGTCAAAGGCTTTGCTAAAATCTAAATACCCCACATATAGAGCTCTCCCTCTATCCAATTCTCTGGTCATCCAGTGAAAGAAATTGATCAGATTTGTCTGACAAGACCTACCTCTAGTGAATCCATGTTGCCTCCGGTCCAGGAATCCACAGGATTCCTGAAACATAGGCCTCCTTTTACTAAGGTGCACTAGCGTTTTTAGCGCACGCAAAAGATTAGCATATGCAAACCACTTGGACTTCAGTAAGGCTTTTGATAGTGTCCCACATCGCAGGTTATTGAGCAAGATGAGTTCGTTGGGATTGGGAGAAACATTAACTACATGGGTTAAAGACTGGCTCAGAGGGAGACTTCACAGGGTGGTGGTAAATGGTACTCTCTCCGAAACGTCGGAAGTGATCAGTGGAGTGCAGCAGGGTTTGGTCTTGGGTCCGATCCTATTTAATATCTTCGTAAGGGACCTGGCTCAGGGGCTTCGAAGTAAAATTACATTATTCTCCGATGACGCTAAATATGCAACATAGTAGGCAAAAGCACAGTGCCCGACAGTATGGCGCAGGACCTACTCTTACTGGAACATAGGTCCACAACTTGGCAACTAAGTTTTAATCAACCAAAAATAACAAGAGAGAAAAATATGCGAAAAGAGAGGGCATGAAAGATCCAAACAAGCTAAGAACCCCTCACAATCAATCCCATACACAGTATAAATGTAACAAGCGTTGATAATTAACAAAAAAAATATATATCTAAATAAACTTATAAACAATTATCAAAACTTTTATTCATCTCAAAATATCACAATAACTTTTGTTCATCTCAAAATATCACAATATAATTTAGAGTAATATAAAATCAATTACCATCAACATATATATCAATATATATCATATAAGTCAGACTACACGACAAAGACAAAGGCTTCATTAATAACATTTGAATTATGAGTCATGGAAAACTGTATATTACTATTGCATTGATTGAGGTAAGACAGAAACCTATCCAAATCAGATAGTCCCCTGCCAAATAAAGAAGATATCATCAATATATCTTTTCCAATAGAAGATATACTGAGAAAAGTCAGAACAATAGATAAATGCCTCCTCAAACATAGCCATGAATAAACAGTGTGAGGTCATGCACCTTGGCAGCAGAAATCTATGCAGAACTTATACCCTAAATGGTGAGACCTTAGCAAGAACTGCAGCAGGAGTGATCATTAGTGAAGATATGAAGACTGCCAATCAAGTGGAGAAAGCTTCATCCAAGACAAATGATGGGTTGCATCCGAAGAAGTTTCATCAGCAGGAAGCCCGAAGTTATAATGCCGTTGTACAGGTCCATGGTAAGACCTCATCTGGAATATTGTGCACAATTTTGGAGGCCACATTATCAAAAAGATGTGCTGAGAGTTGAGTCGGTTCAGCGAATGGCCATCAGGGATGGTCTCAGGACTCAAGGATCTCCCGTATGAAGAACGGCTAGGTAAGTTACAGCTATACTCACTCGAGGAACGCAGAGAGAGGGGAGACATGATTGAGACGTCATGGGCCGTATTGAGGTAGAAGAAGATATCTTTTTCTTTAAAGGACCTATGGCAACAAGAGGGCACCCACTGAAAATCAGGGGTGGGAGATTTCATAGTGACACCAGGAAGTATTTCTTCACCGAAAGGGTGGTTGATCATTGGAATGTTCTTCCACTGCAGATAATTGAGGCCAGCAGCGTGCTAGATTTTAAGAAAAAGTGGGATAAGCATGTGGGATCACTTCAAGGAAGAACTTAGGGGGGAGGGTCATTACAGTGGGCAGACTTGATGGACCGTGGCCCTTTTCTGCCGTCATATTTTATGTTTCTATGTTTCTATGTAAATGAAAAATACTAAGGCAAGCTCTATGGAGGTGTTAGCATTTAGCATGTGCGGCATTGTAGTGCGCGCTAAAACCACTAGCGCATCTTAGTAAAAGGAGCCCATAGAGTCAAGTAGTGAAACTATCAGGTTTTCTTGCATTATATAGTGTTTTGGAGAAATTGTAAACAATATTGCTGATATTGTGGTAGGTTATGGAGAACAGAATTCATAGATAATCTAAGAGGAAGTAAATAGAATAACTTTGTAACAGCATTCCTGAAACCTAGGTTTGATCTATATTGAAAAAAAATTTACATAAGGGAAACTGTAGAATATATTACAAGAAATCACTAAAGTTAAAATGTAAAGTGACACAGGAGATTTATACACAGCTTAAAATGCAGTTCAATAATCATGATTTGTTTTAATATAGATTATCAAGATACTAATAGGAAAATGTATGATATGGAGTTCTGAATTGATTAAGGTGCAATTTATATTGCTTTCCACTGGAGGCCACTGCAGCATTAGGAAGAGTTTGAATTCTTGGATTATTGATTGATACATTCTTATTTTCAAATGTCAATAGGTTACCACAGGTTACACATTTTTAAACAAATTTCTTCCAGCTGTGTCCTCTTTCTATTTTAAATTTGACAAAAGCTTTCATAAGGTTGAGAGATTGCTTATGCAGCAAGTCAAAATAGAAGACATAAGGTGAATTAGAAAAGATCAAATGGGATCGGGCAATATAATTTTGCTGAAACCGGAAGAAAGGAGGACAGACTTTATCCTGCAAGGTGAACAGTGCGTCGTGTGATAAACAGGGTAGTCTTCAACACTGAAAAATGAGTGATAGATATTAATAGCTTGTGATCTGAATTATGAGAATAATTTTGAGTTTTTCTTTAGAATTAATATACAGACAGATAATTAATTCTGGATTACTCTATACATATACCCCCAAATTCTAGAAAAAGCACTAAAAATTAGATGCACACCCAATTTGCTTATACAATTTAATTGAATATCTAGCCAATTAGCACTGATAATTGGGATCTTAACAAGCAATTATTGGTGCTAATTGGATTTAATTAACATTTATGTGTATAAATTTAGGCACGGGAATCACATCTAAATTTTACATCTAGTTCTAAAAAGGGAACATGGCAATGGGATAGTCATGGGCAGATCAGGGGCATTCCTATAATTTACATGCACAGTTGGGGATCTACATCTAATCTGCATATTTCACTTGGCTGCACCTAAAATTAGGCATGGTTCCTGGTACTAAGCGCTATCCTATAAATTATGATTAATTTTGAACATCATTTATAGACTAGCATTAAGGGGCAAATTCTATAAGAAGTGTCCAAAAGTTAGGCGCCACAGTAGGCACCATTCAGCACGATTCCCATAAAATTGGGTGCTGTTTAGTGAATCACGCTGAGCGGCAACTATTTTGGAGGTGCCCAAGAAATAGGCCAGCTCTAGGCACAACTAAAAGTTAGGCGGCCATGCGAGCGCTTAAGCACGCTTAAGAGCAGCAATTCTGCAACAAGGCGCCTAACACGAAACCACGCCCATGCCTAACATGCATAGCGCCTATTTTTTTGAAGGCCGCCTAAATTTTTTAGCGGCGCCTTGTTACAGAATCGCTCTTTCTTGCTAGGCGCCTAAGTTTCAATTATTGCTGATTAAAAAGCTTAATTGACCTTGCTATTCAATTTAGATAGGCACCTATCTAGTTGGGCACCCCCAAAATAGGTGCCTAACAGGCGCTGGTTACAGAATTTGGGCCTTAGCGCTATTTTTTTCAGCAATGACCTTTTTAGGCACCATTTATAGAATCTAGTTCATACTGGATCTTATGAGATGAGGCCAAGCTTATGAATCTTCATATTTATGGCAAGTAGGCTTTTACTACAGTGATCACGATGTAATTGATTATTTTATTTTTGTAAAATACCTGGGTTGAACTTTTGTTTGTGGGAAGCCATATATAAGAAAATGTGACATAAGAAAAATCTTGATCAATACATAGTATATCTTGTATTCAGATTATAGAGCTGTTATGGCACCACTTGATCTTTTAAAATAGGTTATATTCTGTTTTCTGATTCTACCATAGAAGAAATAATTCAGGACGTTTTGAATGGATATCTATTTAGGAACAGAAGACAACAAGCGAGGGAGGAGGTGGGACCCCTGGATGAGGGTGACCGGAAGGGAGTGGTGAAAGAGGAAAAAGAGGTGGCCGGTAGGCTAAACGAGTTCTTCTCGTCGGTCTTTACAATAGAAGACACATCTAGTGTGCCAGAACCAGAAAAAATCTTCAGGGGAGATCATGAGGGGAAATTATCATGCATGGAGGTAAGCCTCGAAGACGTTCTCAGGCAGATAGATAGATTAAAAACTGACAAAGCTCCGGGCCCAGACGGGATCCACCCGAGAATACTGAAAGAGCTCAGAGATGAAACAGCAGAGTTACTGCGGCATATTTGCAACCTGTCCTTGAGAACAGGGGTAATCCCGGAGGACTGGAAGATAGCGAATGTTACACCGATCTTCAAGAAAGGATCGAGAGGTGACCCGGGAAACTACAGACCGGTGAGCTTAACCTCTGTTCCGGGGAAGATGGCCGAATCACTGATCAGGGAAGGTATCAATGAGCATATAGAAAAAAATAATCTGATGAGATCAAGCCAGCATGGTTTCTGTAAAGGCCGATCATGCCAGACGAATCTACTGCATTTCTTTGAGGGGATAAGTAAACAATTGGACCAAGGTGACCCCGTAGACATCGTATATCTAGATTTCCAAAAAGCCTTCGACAAGGTGCCCCACGAACGCCTACTGAAGAAACTGTGGAGTCACGGGGTGGAAGGGGACGTGCACAGATGGATCAAAAATTGGCTGGCGGACAGGAAGCAGAGGGTAGGAGTAAAGGGGCACTACTCTGACTGGATAGGGGTCACAAGTGGTGTTCCGCAGGGGTCAGTGCTGGGACCACTGTTGTTCAATATATTTATTAATGATCTAGAAACGGGGACAAAGTGCGAAGTTATCAAGTTCGCGGATGACACAAAACTCTCCAGAACGGTCAAAACTGTTGAGGAATGCAAAGACCTGCAGAGCGACCTGAACAAACTGAGCGAGTGGGCAAAAAAATGGCAGATGAGCTTCAATGTGGAGAAATGTAAGGTCTTGCACATAGGGAAGGGGAACTCCAGGTACAGCTATACGATGGGAGGGAGGGTACTCGGGGAAGGCAGCCAAGAAAAAGATCTGGGGGTATTGGTGGATAACACAATGAAGCCGGAGGCGCAATGTGCAGCGGCCTCAAAAAAAGCGAGCAGAATGCTGGGCATTATCAAAAAGGGTATCACTACCAGAACGAAGGAAGTTATCCTGCCACTGTATCGAGCAATGGTGCGCCCACATCTGGAATACTGCGTCCAATACTGGTCGCCATACCTCAAGAAGGACATGGCAATACTCGAGAGGGTCCAGAGGAGAGCAACGAGGATGATAAAGGGTATGGAGAACCTCTCATATGCCGAACGGTTAGACAGGCTGGGGCTTTTTACCCTGGAAAAGCGGAGACTGAGAGGGGACATGATACAGACTTATAAAATCATGAAAGGCATAGAGAAGGTGGAGAGGGACAGATTCTTTAAACTAGCAGGGGCAACTAAAACAAGAGGTCACTCAGAGAAACTGAGAGGAGACAGATTCAAAACAAATGCAAGAAAGTTCTTCTTCACTCAACGGGTGGTAGACACCTGGAACGCGCTTCCCGGAGAGGTGATAAGCCAGAGTACAATTCTGAGGTTCAAAAAGGGACTGGATGACTTCCTGGAAGCGAAGGGAATAACGGGGTACAGATAGAGGTTTACCTCACAGGACACTGAGCAAATAGGATATGGACTTTTTAGGTTAGGTAGGGAACATTTTCAGGTCATGGACCTGGAGGGCCGCCGCGGGAGCGGACTGCCGGGCGCGATGGACCCCTGGTCTGACCCGGCGGAGGCAATGCTTATGTTCTTATGTTCTTAATTGTTACAGACCCAGGACTATTTCTTCAGCGTTGGTGGAAGCTATTTTTGACATAGCTGGTTATATGCTCCTAACGCAGCCTTAAAGGCGAAACGTGGGAGCATTTGATTGAACATAAGGTTTTTCTTCATATGTTCTGCTTGTTGTCTTTTGTTCCACATTGGATAAATTACATTGTTTGCCTTATTGTTTCTTTGCACCTGGCTTTCTGTTTATAGAATGCACGATTCCATGAAATCCATGGAAAATATTTGAGCTTGAATTTCTTTGAGTATATACTTGTTCTTAGGAAAGCAAAAAGAAAGGGAATAACATAAGAACCAAAGAAATACCAAACTGTGTCACACTAAGGTTCCGCCCATCCCCACTTAATCTAAGGCCTGATTGGCCCAGGCTCTAGGCGCCTGGGCCAATCAGGCCTTAGACTTAGTGGGGATGGGCGGACTCGCTATGCCTAAGGCCTGATTGGTCCAGGCTTCTAGAGCCTGGGCCAATCAGGCCTTAGACTTTGGAGTGATGGGCCGGGAAGGGACGGGCCCGCCTCATTTCGACGAGGCGAGCCTGCCTGCTGGACAGGCAAGACCCGTCTGGCCAACAAGAAAAGGTTAGTTTGGTGGGGGGGAGGTTTGGGGGCTGTTAGCGTGGGGGGGGGGTGCGGAGGGGGGTGCGTCTTCTGGTAGGAGGGATTGGGCACCCTCCTGCTGGTGATCGGTAGTGTCGGGGGGGTGGTCAGTAGTGTCGGGGGGGGGCGGTCGGTAGTGTCGGGGGGCATCTACCGGCAGGAGGGTTTGGGTACCCTCCTGCCGGCAATCGGACAGGCAGCCATGGCCCGCTATACTTATAGAGGCAGAGAGATCCCTTGCCACGATAAGTGTAGCGGGCCGTGTCTAATCGAACCCGATTCTCTAACCTGCGTCTGTATCATGGACGCCGGTTACAGAATCGGGGTTTAGTGTAGGCCCGATTCTGAATAGGACACCTCTCCCGGGCGTCCTATACAGAATCAGGGCCTAAAGGTCCATCAATCTGATTTTACAATGGCCAATCCAGGTCAGAAGTATCCTTCAAGCTCAAAGGAGTAATTCTATTCTTTGTTATTAACAGCCTGGAATAAGCAGCTGTTTTTCTAGGGTAGGTTGCTTATAGGGTAGGATGCTTTAGGGTAGGGTTCTTGTAAGATTTTTCTAGTGTAGGGTGCTTGTAGGGTGCAGTGTAGGGTACAGTGTAGACTGCTTTGTTTACAAAAGTAAGGGGCAATTTAGATAAGGAAATTCTGTGATAAACATTAGCGCTTGCTTTCTGCATCTTAAAAGAGCTTATCACAGGGAACGCTCAGGTAACCTATGGTAAGTTCCAAATCAACGCACACACATCCAGTGGTGTAGTGAGGGTGAGAGGTGCCCAGGGCATTGGCGCACCTCCCCTCTTCTCTTCCCTTCACCTACACACCCTCTTTCCCCATGTGCACCGCTTCCCTTCCCCCGTACCTCTGTAACATTTCTGGTGCGAGCAGCAACCCCCCCCCCCCAAGCTGCTGTTATGCCAGCATCGGCTCTTCCTCTGATGTCACTTCCTAGTTACAGGTCCAGGAAATGACATCAAAGGAAGAGCCGATGCTGGTGTGACAGCAGCTTGGGGGTTGCTGCTCATGCCATGAATGTTACAGAGGTATGAGGAAAGGGAAGTGGCATGCACGCATAACAGTGGGAGTGGGGAAGGAGCATGGGGGGAGGCGGAGAGGAGGACGGTTGACTGCGCCCTCACCAAGACAGTGTCCAGGGCGGACCACCCTCTCACCCCACCTTACTATGCCACTGCACACATCATATGCTAAAAATTATTTTCATTTTTATTTTTACTGCGGAAGGGGCATGTTGGTTGGGGTGGGGTGGATGGATAGTAGGCAGTAATTAGTAAAGCTACATTGCCACATGCTAGCTGATTAGCACGTAAGCCTTTAGCACTTAAAAAATAGGTGGTAGTAAGGGCTCACAAGCTAATTTTTTTTTATTGACAGCACATTAATAGCTTACGTCCAAAAGTGGAATTCAAAGATGAAATTCAAAAATAGAAATATGTGATCAGTTCATTAAAGGAAGGAGATTTCTTCTCAATTGGCTACCCTAGGATTTCTAAAAAAAATTAATCTTCATTTCTATTCGAGGAGAAAGAACCTCAGACAGGTTTTTTAATACATACAAGTCAGCTGCAACAGCTGTTCAGCTGGTTAAAACCGAAAATGTAATCATTGGTCCTCCACCTCCTCCTAAACTATTCTAGTGTGCAAATTCAGCAATCCTTAAAAATTCTTAAATTACTATATTAAATATATACTGTGGGGCTCATAATCGAAAGAGAAAAATGTCCATTAGCTGGCCTAAGTCGGCACTTGGACAATCATAAACGAAAGATGTCCAAGTGCCGATAATCAAACCGGGTTTTGGACGTATTTCTAAATGACCTAGGCCTTCATAGTGCCACTGAACGACCATACCTAAACGGGGCGTTTCAAGAGTGTCGAGGGCGGGATTTGGGCGGGACGTGGGCAGGCTTAGATTTAGTCATACTACATGTATAACCGAAAGTTATACAGCCCAGGATTGACGGAACTTGGATGTTGTGACTTAGACCATGTAAAACATGGTCTAAGTCACAAAAACCCACCTAAAGTGACCAAATAAGCACTGCAAACACATAATACAGACCCCCACACACTATCCCAGTGATCACCGACCCCCCCCCACCCCTATAAAAATATTAATCACAACTGAAAATTGTGACTCCAGAACATCATCACCAGGCAGCCTGGCATAGGAAAGCCTAGTCATGCTGCACAGAGGCATCTTAAACCGTCATGGGGGTGGATTAGGGACCCATAGAGAGGTGGACCCATGCCCATAAGCCCCTGTAATCACTGCATTGATATTGAAATATGTGCACTCCCCTATACACCCCAAAACCCTTTTTTACTAGCATATAAATGACTCCTGCAGCCCTAAGGGCTGTTGGGGTGGTAGATAAGTGGGTCTAGGGGATTCTAAAGGTGGTTTGAGGGGCTCACCATGACCTATAAGGGAGCTGTAGTGAGATGAAGACATGGCACCCTTTTTGTGAGGTTCACAGCAGTGCCCCGTAATGTACCCCACTTTTAGGTGCCATGTCTGGGTGTTCAGTCCATCACTTTGCAGACCCTTCCCACATCCAACAGGACTTGTTCTAGGTGCTTTTGACTTGGATGAAAAGTTGGACGATTTAGCGGCTTGGACGATCAGATTGGCAGGACGTATAGTTAGACAATTTTCGAAACGGAAAAAATTTGGATGTGTTTTTCAAAAATGTGTCCTAAGCTATTTTTTACTTTGGATGACTTGCGACTTGGATGAAAATGGACTTAGATGTTCCTTTTGATTATGCCCCTCCATGTATCTAGGCCACTTATCTTATTGGTTTAGCACTGATCCTGACGGGCTCGTTTCGCCCACTCGCTTCTTCTGAGAATCAGTTCCAAAATCCAGACTGGAAACATCACAGTCTGCTATAACACATTGCATTCATAAGTGCCTACAAAGTAAAAAAACACCATTACTTTTCCCAAAACTTACACAAACTTCAATCATCCATCAAAACTACACATACATAGTCTGCGCACAATCAAGGCAACCTAGACGAAACAATCCAGACCTCATCTTAACAACATCTCATACCGGTGTAAGCCACCTGAAACTACATGTGGAAGTAATTATATACATACTCTGCATGTTATCAGGGCAACCTAGCACATGTTTAAATCTTGGATCACCAGAGGTTTCCAAAGTGAGTTTCATATAATAGCTTCATGAGGGCTAGTTCACCATCACATTGTCAGAGATTTTTTTTTTTTTACTTTGCTTAATATAAAACTATCATTTAATACTTAAATTTCATCTTTGAAACTCTCTTATACTGAGCTTTATCAGCTTATTTATAATTCTTAAATTGCTGATATAAACAAGTAAATCAATGACCTTATCTCCTATTAGAGAGGGTCTTTACTGACACAAATTCACATTTTGCAAATAGCTGAACGAGACAAGATATCGATGAGGGGACAATGCCTTGAAACACCAATTTGCAAAATGTGAATTAATGTCGATGAAGACCCTCTCTAACAGAAGATAAGTTCATTGATTTACTTGTTTATATCAGCAATTTAAGAATTATAAATAAGCTGGTAAAGCTCAATATAAGAGAGTTGCAAAGATGAAATTTAATGATTATTAAGTGATTACTTTTAATTTACGTTGCTTAATATAAAACTAAAAATGGTTTAATGAAGATGTTTAATGAAGCTATTATATGAGACTAACCTTGGAAACCTCTGACGATCCACGATTTAAACATAATTTTGCTGTAGGGACACTCGTGTACATTGAGAAACTTTTAGATTGATTGAATGCCCTGAACGAAGAGAGAGTATTAAAGTATGCACGGTATGCAATATTAGCACATGAACATCAGCTATTTTACTGTGCACTAAAAATGACTTTAGCACCCAGGAAAGACCCATGTACGGACACACTAAGGCCACTTTTTAGCACTGCATTTAAAATAACCCCTTAGAGTCAAGTGTTGGTGGATATGGTTTAGGTTTTAATTTTTCAAAACAGATTGGGCTCCTTTTACTAAGCTGCGGTAGCGTTTTTAGCGCGCGCTGCGGATTAGCGCGTGCTAACCCCCGCACTACATGGTAAAACTAATGCCAGCACAATGGAGGTGTTAACATCTAGCACGCACGGCATTGTAGCCCGTGCTAAGCGCACGCTGAAACCAATAGCGCAGCTTAGTTAAAGGAGCCCGTTGTTTCAGATTTACTGGCAGGTTAAATTGTTGAACTTCTGGAGCATGAATCAGGGGGTCCCACAAGGCTCACCCATCTTTTTAAATCTGTAGATCAGAAAAATGGGTAGGGTTATGCAACGGAGAGAGGTAGATTACTTTTCCTACGCTGATGATATCATACTGTTGTTTCCAATTTTTCTAGATCTCACAACCTACTTTGAACTTGAAGGTTAAATGGACCCTGAGCACTGAAATTAAATCTGTTGTGCTAACAGTTAATGTACAGTAATTAACTATACATTAACTATAAAGCATATTCTCTATCCCCTTCCACATCAGACAAATAACATGGGAAATTAGCGTGTGGAGACTGCTAAAATGCTGCGTTAACTGTTACCATAGTGCTTCTGTAAACAGGTGCAGCACCATGCTATATAAGTCATGGAATGAATGAAACTATGAGCGTCAGTTCTTATTTTAAAGCAGCATGAGATAAATACTCAGCTGCTACAATTGAAGATTTTAACTCCAGTGATTGAAAGCACACATACCCCTGATGAAGCTTAAGTGGCCTTATGGGTTTCAGCATAAGTTACATACAATTTGGTTTTGTATGTTCTGTTGAATATAGTGATCAAAACAGTGGTTCAGCCAAAATGTAGTAACCAAGGATAATTTATTGTAGTGCAGAGATAAAAAAACATATATAAAACCCAACACAAGCTGTGTTTTGCCCATGCTAAGGGCTGTATCAGGGGTTAGCAGAACCAGGTGGTATGTGAAAGCTGCATCACTAACCAGGTAAAAGCAACATACATAAGAACATAAGAACATAAGAACATAAGAAGCGCCATCTCCGGATCAGACCTTCGGTCCATCAAGTCCGGCGATCCGCACACGCGGAGGCCCCGCCAGGTATACACCTGGTTTATTTTATAGCCACCATATCTTTATATGCCTTTCTCAAGGAGATATGCATCTAGTTTGCTTTTGAAGCCTGGGACTGTCGATTCCGCAATAATCTCCCCTGGGAGAGTATTCCAGATGTCCACCACTCTCTGTGTGAAGCAGAACTTCCTGACATTAGTCCTGAACTTGTCCCCCCTTAGCTTCATTTCATGTCCTCTTGTCCGTGTCAAATTGGACAATGTAAATAATCTTCTCTGCTCTATTTTGTCGATTCCTTTCAGTATTTTGAAAGTCTCGATCATATCCCCCCGCAGTCTCCTTTTCTCAAGGGAGAACAATCCCAGTGTTTTAAGTCGATCCTCATATACCAGTTTCTCCATACCCTTCACTAGTTTAGTTGCTCGTCTCTGCACCCTCTCCAGCACTCAGCGTGGGCGAAACATAGTCTGTGTTGGGTTTTTATATATGCTTTTATATGTCTGCACTATAACAAATTATCCTTAGTTACTACATTTTGGCTGAACTGTTGATTTGATCACCATTTTGGATTTTGCAGACCACCTGCCCTGTTGCTTTCTGTTTTGTCGAATATTGCCAGCACAAATTGTATTGTTACAAAAAAATAGGATGACGGTTTCATAGAACCCAGGTAATTAGCCTTAGTACTTGGGTTAAACAGGGAGATGGCTAATTGGCTGAGGTCTGTGCTGGCTTCCAGGGCAGTCTGGAAACTGTCAGTAGTATAAAAGAACTTGCAAGATTGCTGCAAGAACTTGTAGCAGCCATTCAGATAGCAGCTCTGCATGGGGCAGGAGCGCAGGAAGATCACTCCAGCCCTGGTTCACTGCTGGACCACCAGGGATTTTAAAGGTGCTATTTATCCTAATCAGGGAGGCAGGAGGGAAGTGAAAATTGTTAGTCAGTCAGGACAGGAGATGGGAGGGATTCCTCCTATCCCTCAAGTCTTACGGCAGGCCCGTTGGAGGTCTGCAAGGCATCGGGAGGGAGGTGTGTGTGTGGTGGTGGGGAGCAGATTGCAGAGCCTGGAAGGGCATCAGGAGAGGGGGGATAGGAATGTAGAGCCTCTCAGGGTAGGGAGGAAGAAGGGACAGAATGTAGAGCCTGGCAGGGAGGGAGGGAGGGGGGCTGGGTGGAGAGCCTGGCAGGGCAGGGCACTTGAATATAAACCCCCCAACCCCTAGTTTATATTCAATATTCCTATATAGAATCCTCCTTTATTGGGAAAAAAAAGGTTACCTTAGTTTATATTTGAGTAGGTTTATATTTGAGTATATATGGTAACTGTAATATGGCAGCCATTATCCTAATAATTGCTACTGAATATTGACCTGGCAATTACATGCTATTTATCCACACCACATGTATGATCCAATAGTTAAATCTTCTTCCTTTCTCATACATTGTATATTACATTAGACCTTGGTACAATTTTTCTTCCCCTGATCTTCAGCATTCCAATCCTCCTTCCTCCTCTGACTTTACACCAGCCCCTAAGCCACTCTTATTACCCTCCAACATCAGCACCAAACGATCTCTTCATGCCATTCCTCTCTCTGACACCTTCAGCACCACACCTGTTATCTCTTTCTTTGCTGCTGCTCCTCCACAGTACTTGTGTAACTTATTTATTTGGATTTCATTCGTACCTTTTCTCAGTACTAGTTGCAGGTGAGTTACTGTACATTTAGGTTCAGTAGGTATTTCACCGTCTCTGGAGATTTTACAGCCTGTTTGCGTTTTCCCCCTTGTTCTACTCCTACTCCTACCCACTTCTTTTAGTACTAGGGCCTAGATTCACTAAACTCACCGATCATGACCCGATCATGTCCCGACCAGTTTGTGATCGTTCCCGACCCGATTCATTAACCTTCTGCCCGATCAGTTTCCCACCCGATCTGAATAGCCCAACAACGATCCAGATCGGTGAGTTAAGTGAATCTAGGCCTATGTATCCTCTCCTTCCAAACCCTGCTGAAGTCTTCATCTGCCATTATCACCTTCCCTGGGTCCTGTTGTTCAAAGGCCTCTACTAATCGCTAGGTTATTCCTTACGGTTGGTTGTTCTTCTGTAAGTAATGGTCAGAACTTATTTATTTATTTAAAAAATTTCTAGTCCACCTATCAACTAGGCGGATTACACGTTCACATACATAATGAAAATGAGATACTTAAAATGTACAAATTCAACATCTATGCACAATTTAAAATAATGCAAACTATCAAAGCCTCAGTTCAAATAATACTTGAAGCTATTATAGAGCCTGGTATCCAGTGTCATTTTCACTTCTTGGGGTGGGTGGGAAGTGGGGAGGGGTCAGTGACAACCGAGAGATGACCGAGAGATCATGCTTCATACCTCCAGTGGGGTCATGCCTTTATCCAAGTTTCCAAGTTTATTCATAACTTGATATACCATTTATCGAGGAATATCTAAACAATTTACAATGCTTTTATAATGAAAATATGCTTAAAAGAAACATAAAAGCAATATCAAATACAAGAAATTATAATTAAAATCATTGGGGGTTGACGAATCAAAAAGTATTCTCTCTCTATTGGTCACCTTTGGACCCTAGATGCGTTTGAAACACGTTTAAATTTTTTTTAAAAAAAAAAAAGTCCTCTTTTTTTGCCTTGGACATTTTCTTCCTGTTCCATTTTCCCCAAAAGACGGCCTAATTTTGGGCCTACAAAACACACCTCCAGCATGCCCCTTTGCTATTTGGACAAACTACAGTGTAAACTATCCGTATGGGCAGAGTGGTTACTCGGCAGCGCTGCAATTGTCACTGAATATTGTCAGCTGGCCAGATCAGCCTGGTTTAAGAAGGCAGGAGCCTCTCCTGCCCACTTATATCATACGGAATATCACCCCCTCTATACTACTACAACCATTAATTATTTCTATAGCGCAGTTAATCCAACACAAAATTAATGGAACATACTTTTATGAGGAAATCAAGAGGCTAGTATGGTGCAGTGGTTAAAGCTACAGCCTCAACACCCTGAGGTTGTGGGTTAAGGGGCTGGAGGAGTTGCCGTACAGCGAAAGATTTAGAGAAACTGTGCCTCTTCTCTCTCGAACAGAAGAGATTGAGAGGGGACATGATTGAAACATTCAAGGTACTGAAGGGAATAGGCTTAGTAGATAAGGGCAGGGTGTTCACCCTCTCCAAGGTAGGGAGAACGAGAGGACACTTTCTAAAATTAAAAGGGGATAGATTCCGTACAAACGTAAGGAAGTTCTTCTTCACCCAGAGAGCGGTAGAAAACTGGAATGTTCTTCTGGAGTCTGTCATAGAGGAAAACACCCTCCAGGATTCAAGACAAAGTTAGACAAGTTCCTGCTGAACCAGAACATATGCAGGTAGGGCAAGTCTCGTTTAAGGCACTGCTCTTTGACCAGAAGGCCGCCGTGTGAGCGGACTACTGGGCACGATGGACCACTGGTCTGACCCAGCAGCGGCAATTCTTATGTTCTTATGTTCAAACCCACGCTGCTCCTTGTGACCCTGGGCAAGTCACTTAAACCCTCCATTGCCCCAGGTACATTAGATAGATTGTTAGTCTGCAGGGACAGGAAGGGAAAAATGCTTGAGTACCTAAATAAATTCATACAAACTGTTCTGAGCTCCCCTGGAAGAACGGTATAGAAAATTGAATAAAATATACAGATTAAATTGTTGGTCTGTAGTGCAAACATGCACACTTTAATGCTGTCTAGACTGTGCTTTTAGTATGTATTTCATATGCTTCAGCAAAAAAAGGCACAATTTGTGATCAACAAAGGAGGCATTGAATTACAGAGGTTGGAAAAAAAATAAGTGATTTAAATGCTTGTTAATCTGGTTCTTTAAATATCATAAACAAAAGTATCAGAATGTGTTTCCAAGGACAAAGGAGAAGCCTCTAAGGCCTTGGATTGGTTGCTAGTTTGTCCTGTTCCATAGCCATTCTTAATTGGTTTTGGGTAGGGTTAGATTTACATAAACAGAGTGACATTTACTGCATTCATAGCTTCTCCTCCACAGTGGCTCTAATATATTGAGCTCCGAGATCTGAGGAAACAAGGAATATTGCCAGCAATTTATTTTAATTCATGCATGACCTGGACTGCTGCTCTTAGAATAGCCCTTTGAACGGCAGAAATGAGCTTCCATGCAAGAAGAGTGACTTTACCTGCTATAACTCCACTAGTTCTTCAGAAAAGGGTAGGGTTTTGTGACGGATTCTGCTGTTTGTGCTCTTCTGTGGGATTCAGTGGGTGAGAGTCAGAATGCTGGTTATATATTATAAACACTTGAACAAATTCTGACTAAGTTTATCTTAACTAATATGTTCAGTGTATTTGCTTCCTGATTTGCACAGAAAGGGGATGCTAAACAGAACTTTTTATTACACATTTTTTAAAATATTTGAATGTACAATAGAATGATTGCAATTTTAGATGTTTTTATAATATTTAATGTCATTTGTTTCAGATAAATATGTGCATATGCACAGGATATGTATAGAAACTGGCATAACAACTTTCTCTTTCTGCAAAAGGATATTATATGCTGATAGAATAAGGACTAGGATACTATGGTTTTTAGCCTATTCATTGCTTAACTAAAATGTAGTGCAGTGAGGCAGGCCCTAAATGTCATTTATTGATGTCATGATGAGATAGACCGCATGCAATATTACCTTTTATAGTAATGACAATTTTGGTAAATTCTATGTAAAATGCTAGGCATCACAAGACCTTTTTTAAAAAATGCTTCATTATGGTTAAGTTTTTTTTTTGTTAATTTTTATTTCCGATTTCAGATTTCAAGGAACAATTTAGGGGTGTATTCATGAAAGGGTGTTAAGCGTGTTAACGTGTGCTAACCACTAAAGACGTCCATTATATTCTATGGGTGTCTTAGCGGATAGCGCATGCTAATGCATTAGTGTGTATTAGCCCTTTCATGAATCCCCCCCTTAACGCATGTCTTTTATAGCACATATTGACCCCAAAAAAAGACAAAGGTGTTCTCTCTCTGGGTGCACGCCTAGCACTTCTAATATTGAGCAAGCTCCTTCACTGTGTCCTGGGAGGGGTAATTTGTGTGTGTTTAGCTCCCCAATCATTTTGAAAAGTTAACTCCTATCAACAAGGACACTGATTTTCTCTTCATTTATCTACAACACATTGCAAGAAGCGGAAGAGTGGTGATGGGACTAAATCGCGCGAGACAACGGTACGCCGACAACTGAACTTTTCCCCTAAAAAACAGGCAAAAAGTTTGGTTTCAAGTATAATGAGGGGGGTTACAACCCCCCAAGCCCCCCACAACGCCAGCGCGATGTCTGTTAAGTAAAATAGATGGGTTCCCCACCAACACCCCCCATCGGAACCCTTTAAAATAGTGCTTTTCTTCAGCGCGCCGTCAACCTTGCGCTCAGTTGTCTGTGCTCAGTTGTCGGCGCGCCATTGTCTCGCGCGATTTTGTCTATGAACCGGAAGAGTTCATTCATTAAAGTTTTGCCCCGGTTTTATTTTGTGGCCAAAATTGCACTAGATGTTGCAATGACAAATCATGTTACTCGTATTTACAATGAGCAAAACAATGGCACAAACTTGATACAAAACTTGAATAACTGAGTCCTACTTTATATTGGATCTATTGAAAACATACTATTTTTTAGAAAGTGTTTTTTAGCACTGGCGCTGCTCTCGATGCTCATAGAGTTCCTATAAGCGTCGGGAGTAGCGCGGAGCATTCAGTGTGCCGGCCTGCGCTAAAAACCGCTTCCGTGGTTTTGTAAAAAAAGAGGGGGGGATTATTTCTTAAACTTTGGAAGGGTTTCTATTTCTTAACTTTTTTGATCTCTTTCTCTACAAATATATGTATATTTTAACCCAACTAGAACTCCAATTAGTGAGGATTCAGAGGGATATAAGATTGCACATAACAACACATATATACAGCTATTAAAAGGTTTGTAGAGAAAAATAATTTGTAATGATCATGTATTTACTGATCACAGGGTAAAGTTCTAGTTTTTGGCAATGATTGGGCTTTTGATTATTAAATCAGATTAGGACACAAGCCTTTAATTTAATTTAATGTGGTGTCTTACATACTGCTACATCTCCCAAAGGATTTGAAGCGATTTACAAAACAATTATGGTAAATTGAAAAGTCTAATCAGGTACTTTGAGTTTTCCCTCTCTGTCCCAATGGGCTCACAATCTAACTACAGTACCTATGAAAGAAGTATTTACTTACATGGTTTAATCTATAGCAATATGTTAGTACACAGATTTTGAAGTAGCAAATCATAAAAGGTTTGAATGTATATAGAATGGAGACAGGTTATTAGAATTCCCATACACTATGATGAAATTTCCAATAAAGCAAACTCCTGCAGAGAACATTTACCGGTTCATAGACAACGGCGCGAAAGACAAAGGCGCGCCCAGACAAATGAGCGCAGCGCAGAGGCGCGTGCCGCTCAAAATTACTGTTTTTAGGGGCTCTGACGGGAGGTTTTGTTGGGGAACCCCCCCACTTTACTTAATAGACATCGCGCCGGCGTTATGGGGGGTTTGGGGGGTTGTAACCCTCCACATTTTACTGTAAACTTAACTTTTTCCCTAAAAACAGGGAAAAAGAGAAGTTTTCAGTAAAATGTGAGGGGGTTACAACCCCGCAAACCCCCCACAACGCCCCCACAACGCGGCACGATGTCTATTAAGTAAAGTGGGGGGTTCCCCCCCATGCCCCCCCGTAGGATCCCTAAAAACAGTAATTTTGAGCGGCGCATGCCGCCGCGCTGCGCTCAATTGTCTGGGCGCGCCTTTGTCCCAGCGCGCTTTTGACCTGACACCCATTTACCCCTCATTTTATGAAGCAATGTTAGTGCATTTTTATCACCAGCCATAGCGATATAAGTTCCAATGCTCATAGCTGTGGTCGGCGATAAAAACCACTAACATGGCTTTATAAAAAAGCGGATGGGGGTGGGTGGGTTAGCTTTTGTAATATGTTTTGCACATTTTGAGACTATATCTCTGCAACTATATGAAAACAAACAACTTCAGTTATGAAATATGCAGAGAAAAGAATACTTCTCTGTCTCAACAACTGCAATTCGCAAGTTTTGCTAGGTAAATCTCTTTGAACTTATAATTAAGTACTAGGTAAACAAAATGATTTTAATTTTATGTCAGTTCTGGAAGGCAAATATTCAACAGAAATAAAAGTGTAAATAGAAGTATGCAGCAAAAGAGTTGTAGGACTTTTGCCCCAAAGGCACACTTAAGGACTAGGCTAAAGTCTCACAGTGCTTTTTGTAAACACTGTTGCTGATTAAGTGACATTTTCCCCAAGCAGGGCATGAAAACCTTAAGACAAAATATCTGCCATTTTGAAATGTTACAAACAAAGAGTTTTATACTTTAGTGCTCATTTTCAAATGCCTAAAAAAGGTCCATCTGCTAAAAACGTCCAAATCCTGATTTTGGAAAGTCAAAATTTGGATGTTTATCCAAATAGCAAGGGGGCATGTTGTGGGCATGTCTTTTAGCAGGTCTAGAGAGGGTCCAAAAGTAGGACATCAAACAGGGATTTTTGAATGGGAAAAAAAGTCTATGTCTAAAAAAGACATTTTGGGCCAAATTCTATAAATGGCATCCCGATTGTAGGCGGTCAACTGCTGCCTAACCAGCCAATCAGGATGCACATTTCTAAAAAAAACCTCATGAGGCAGGCCGCCTACATTGTAGGCACCTCTGAGAGCCTACAATGTCTAAGCTTGTCTAAGGCTAGGAATGGGTGTGCCTTGGCCCGTAAGTAGCCTTAGGCGGGTTTAGGCAGCCCTATGCACCTCTCTAGGCCTGTGGTAGACGAGCACAATGTAGGCCAGCAAAATGCTGGCATATATTGTAAACAGACGTGGCTGCTGTGATTATTGTGGCAAGGGATCTCCGTCTCCCCCTCTGAGGATCGCTAGAAGGAGGGATGCCCAGTCCCTCCTGCCAGAAACCTCTCCCCATACATCGATGGCAGGAGGGATGCCAGAACCCCACCAACCCCCCCAGAACATTGTGGGCATCCCCCCTGCCAGACCCCCCTCCACCCCCCAGACCCCATCAGCCCCCCGGACCCACCGGACCCTCCCCATAGCACCCCTACCTTAAATTGTTGGCCAGCAGGAGGCATCCTTCCTGCCCCCAGCTGGTTGGCTCACCTTCTCATGAATGATGGGCCTGCCCCTTCCCGGTGCATCCTCGAGATGCACTGTGGAGGGGCCTTAGGCCCTGATTGGCCCAGGTGCTTAAGGCCCCTCCCATAGGAGGCACCTGGGCCAACGGGAATCTTAGGTTCCATTCTCAGTGCATTCTGGGAGTGGCCTAAGGGATCTGGCCAATCAGAATCTTAGGCCACTCCCAATGTATCCCAGAATGTACTGCGAATGGGGCCTAAGATTCCGGTTGGCCCAGGTGCCTTTTAAAACAGAGAATGGTGTTCTAGAATCCAGAGGCAACATGGATTCACTAGAAGTAGGTATTGTCATTCAAATCTGATCAATTTATTTGATTGGATTTGATGTGGTGCATTTAGATTTTAGCAAAGCCTTTGATAGTGTTACACACAGATGTCTAATAAATAAACTGAGTGCTCTTGGGATGGGTCCCAAAGTGACGGACTGGGTTGAGTGGGAGACTACAGAGAGTAGTGGTTAATGGTGATCACTCTGAGGAAAGGGATGTTACCAGTGGTGTGCCTCAAGGTTCTCTTCTTGGGCCTGTTCTTTTAAACATTTTTGTAAGCGATATTGCTGAGGGGCTGTCAGGTAAGATTTGATTCTTTGCAGATGATACCAAAATCTACAATAGAGTAGACACCTACTGCCACCTAACTTTGGGTGCTGTTTATAGGCCTTTGGGTGCTGTTTATGGGCCTTTGTCTCTACCACCTCCATTAGTTTGGAAAGCTAAACACATTTTGCTTACTGGGGAATAAACATCTATTGCTCTTCACTGGCTACCTATCCAAGCTTGTATTAAGTTTGAAGTTGTTATGTCTAAAATTTTGGACTTTGAACAGTGAGGTTCCAGAATATCTGACTAGAAAGCTGGTTGGTTACATTCCTAAGTGTTTGCTGTGTTCTACCCAGGATGCATTTGTAAAGGTTCCTTTAGTAAGATGTATGCATTTGGTGAATTGGGCTTTCTTGGTAGTGATCCAAGAGCTATGGAACAAACCTGAAAATTTGAGGAAGGAAGTGACTTATGAGTAGTTCTACAAGGGCTTAAAAACATAGCAGCTCTTTGTGCAGTAAGATTGTGCACTTACTCCCAAATTCTGCATGGTGCCTAGGTTGTATGTGCACAACTTAATTATTGGCTTAATTGACACTAATTAAAAGTTACATAGAAGCTCTTTACTATACTATACAGTAATGCAGTAATATTGTGCACTTCCCCTAGATTCTGTATATGGACCTGGATCATCCAAATGGCGCCATTCAGAAGGTGCGAAGAGGTGCCTGAACAGCATCTAAGTTAAGGGTTTTTTAATTGTCCATTAATGGTGGAGTAATTGACTGCACTGTTAAAAACCAATTAAAATCTTTTTAAGAACAAAAGGCACCTGAATCGCATCTATGCAGATGCTTACTGACATCATACATCAAAAGAGGCGTGGTTATGGACAGGGTTGACGTCCAGCGCCAATAAGTGTGATTCTACATCAAAGATAGGCGCTGGAAATGTAGGCCTGTAAAACCCTGGTCTACATTTCCGGCGCCTATCTTTGACACAGACCGCAATTCTCAAAATGGCACCATGGTTTGAGTGAGATATGACCAGTGTCGTGTTTCTCAGGTGCCGGCTGATTCTGGCACCGTTTTGAGACTCCTGGCCATGATGGCTAAGGTTGTTTGCACAGAAAACGATTGGCTTAATGACACTAATTGGCCCTAATTAAAAGTTACACAACTCGGAAAGCGTAATTCTATAAAAAGTGTGCACCGGTTGCAGTGTGTGAATTTGAAAAGGGTGCACAGCCAGGGGTGGATCAGGGTGTTCTTAAAAGTTTTGGGCATTGTTATAAATCTGTGCACAACTTAGGTGCAGGCTTTTAGGCCTAAGTTATGTGACTGAAACATGGGCTGAGCACAACTCTATAAAAGGTATGTGCACTTTGTAGAATCACACTAAGGGGTCCTTTTACTAAGGTGCACTAGCCGATTTAGCGCGTGCTAACCATTTTAACACACGCTAAAGATTAGCGCATGTTAAATACTAACATGTCCATAGAATATAATGGGTGCGTGCTAAATCGGCTAGCATGCCTTAGTAAAAGAGGGGGTATGTACCATTCTAATAGGGACCGCATTTTTGTGTGCTACGGTACACTGTACGTTAGTTACACTTTTGTGTACGTTAGTTGCATTTTTGTGTGCTACGGTACACTGTACGTTAGTTGCAAAAACTAGTGCTTAGTAAATTCAAAACGGTCGCTTCGGTCGACATCTCAAAACCTCTTAACTATCCCTTCACTGAAAATTGTAGGCACTAGAAGGCACAATATGTTTTCAGTAATGGCCCCTCAACTGTGGAACTCACTACCTCAGTTTATTAGAGAAGAAAAAGATCTTACTTCCTTTAAAAAGTCTTTAAAAGCCTATCTGTTTAAAGACGCATTTAACATTTGATCTTTAGACCTCCGACCATATGCTTTAGGTCCTTAACTTTTTACCCTCCCTCTCGTCTTTTTCCTTTTTTGTTTATTCTCTCTAACAAAGAATTGTAACTTTTCCCCTCTACCCTCCACGACTCATGTATGTCTTAAATTTTGTAAGTCTGATGTTATTGTGTATGTTTTCATGCCTATGTTTTTAGGAAATTGTACATCGCTTAGCAAATTGAATAAGCGATTCATCAAATATTAATAAAAACTTGAAACTTGAAAACTCAAGGGTTGTGCTCTTTCTTAACGAATTTTGTGAACAGTTTTGAGTTATTGGCTGAAGCAGTATATAAATATTCATATGTTAAGTTAATGAGATCAACCTTTCCATACTGCTAATGGGTATGCAAAGAGCTATACAGATATACAAGTTACAGTCCCTGTTTCATGGATCTTGCAATCTAATTGAGGCACACCGATAAACAAATAACTTTTCAGTATTCACTTAACTATTACAGTAAAATATTAGAAGTTCAACTACTAAAAGCTCAAGATCTGTAAGATCCAGGGGTTGGGATTTAAAGCAGTCTAAAAGGTGAATTTTTAAAGTGGGATTGAGAGATGCACTAGGACTGCAAGGACATTTCGGGTAGTCACAAGACATAAAGCGTGGCACCTGGAATTAGCAAGAAAAAAAAAAGAACAGCACCAAAAACAAGGATTCAATTGAAAAAAGCCCAAGTTTATTGTTCAACAAACACCTATAGAAATAAAGATGCTGAGTGTGGCTACATTTTGTCAAACAGACTGCATCAAGAGTCTCAAATTGTCTTTGGATAGTCTCTATAATATAGAAGAAATAATAATAATAATAATAACTTTATTTTTCTATACCGCCATAATCTTGCGACTTCTAGGCGGTTCACAATGAAGATAAGCTGTACAGTCAGCGAATTACAGAGTATAGATAGAAGAGAGAACATTCAGCGATCAGTGAATTAGAAGGTGCCAAATGGTTAGGAGAAAGATGTACATAGGTTATTTATAGCAATTTTCCAATTACAATCAAGCAGAATACTTACAACTTGAATAAATCAATATAACATAATAATAACTCATAAAATCAGGAAAAAACAATTATTAGATATTTAGTCTACAATTTTAGAGAGGATCAACAGGAAATAACACAAGTAAAGTAAAACAAAACACTAAAGAAGCAGCATAATTCTGGGTTACCTACTGCCAGTATAGCAAACTAAACATTATCGGCTACAGGTGCTCCTCCTTCTCTCAATTCAATAAATTCTAACAGCAGCTTGGTTTCAAAAAAATAAGTAATTCTTCTTTTGATAGGTACTAAAACATTTTACTGGAAATTTTAACAAAAATATACCACCCAAAGCAAGGATTCTTGGCCTTAATGCTAAGAACTCCTTCCTCTGCTTCTGGGATTTTTGAGCCATGTCAGGAAATAAACAAATTTTGGCCCCCCCAAAACTGATCACTTAAATGGTGAAAATACAAATGCAAAATATATTCATGGTCATTTTCCAATGCTAATGCAACTAATAGAGTCCTTCTTTCAGTTGCCACCTCCAGTGCACTCTCTAGAAAGGTTGTCAAATCTAGATCCTAGTATTTCTAATACACGAAGGGCAAGTACTTTTGCTTTAGTGAAGGGAGACATTTTCTCTACATTAAGGGGTGAATTCATCAAGGAACATTATGGCCTTAACTCTCCTTAACGCAATAGGTATTGAATGAGCTTTTAGGGGGAATTCTATAACCAGCACCTAAATTTAGGCATCAGTAGGCGCCCTGCCAATGGTCAGAAACGTCAGGGTTGAAGCGCCTACCGATGCCTGGAATCATTGCTAGGAAGTTGCTTTAGGCCGTGAAACGCCAAAGTAGGCATGGCCAACCCTCAAAGTAGCGTTAGGCGATCTAAAGCGGCTACCCAGCCACAAATCATGCCAAGATAGGTGGCTGAAATGTAGGCCTAAGAAACCCTGGCCTACATTTCAGCCACCTATCTTTGCCTAGACCACAACAGCAGGGAAATCCCCTCCCCTCCCCCATCAGCATCAGGAGTTCCGCAAAGCCATGATTCTGGGTGCCGGTTACAGAATCACACCTTGGGGGAGTCCCTGCAGCTCAGCTAATGGGGGATGGAGGAGGGGGGAATTCCCCTGCTATAAATGTCTGAGAGCAGCCATGGCACAAATTAGGAGGACATGTCCGGGTAAATCCAGATGTCTGGTAACCCTAGGTTGACCCCCCCCCTAGCAATAGTACTGTAAAACTATCACTAGTGATCATCAGTGCCATTTTGAACCTGGTGACAACAAGGAGTAGGAGCAACAGGGCATTGTTCCTGCCTATACCCCCACTAGACACCCATGGTTAGTGGTGGTATTCAGGAGGGTAGGGATGCTTTTGTTAATGGAGAGAGGGTAATAAGAGGGGGCCTTATATTTTGGGGACATTGAATGTTGTGTTGTATAGTAACTAAAACAATGTAATTAATTACTGTACTTAAGTAAAAATTTTTTTTTACTATTTTTGCCTAGTTACATTAGATGCTTGCAGTTAAAAGTAAAGTGAAAGGAAGACGTAAAGGACAATTTTTCAGTAAACTAAATGAAAGAGCAAAATTGGGAACGAGATTTTGCTATTGCAACCCTTGTCATGGAAACAGTGGATCATTTCATTTTTAAATGTTGCTGTTCAGTGAATATAGCCTATAAGAACAGTGAAGTTGGGTCACTTTAAAGCAGCGATAAAGCTGAAGCTGGTAGCAATTCTTGATGGAGCCAATTAGCTCCAGATCTGAGGCTTTTGTTTTTCCACTAACAGTAGATAAGTGTAATACATAAGTTTCTGCACTGTGTTGGTGACACTGTTAGTATTCAGTGGATAGATTGAATGTTCTGGTAATTTAGCAATTCTTGATGAACAGACATTGTAGTTGCAGTTGAATTCTATTTCCTGATGCATGTAAGTGCTGTTTAATTTGAAAATATGATTAAAAAAAAAAAAAAAGTATAATTTTAGATACTTAGGCCCAAATTTTCAAAACTGCATTGAAAATTAGGCAACCGTTTTTCTTTTATTGGTGACCAAATTTTATTAGATTTAAAGCTTTTGTTAACAAGGGAGTTGACTTTGAACTCATATTTATGAGTCATCATAACCATTGCCCACCATCTATATATACTGCGTATCAACAAGGAATCCAAGAGGAAAAAGAACAAAGAACTGGTGTGGCTCACTGTAGAGGTGAAGGAAGCGATCAGAGACAAGAAAACTTCATTTAAGAAATGGAAAAGGTCAAAAACGGACGAAAACTGGAACAAGCACAAACAACATTAACGCAGGTGCCATAAGGAGGTAAAAGGGGCAAAAAGAGACTACGAGGAAAAAATAGCTAAAGAGGCAAAGAACTTCAAGCTGTTCTTTCGATATATTAAAGGGAAACGACCCATGAAGGAAGCGTTGAATGACCATGGAATAAAGGGAGCGCTAAAAGAGGACAAAGCAATTGCCGACAAACTGAACACATTTTTTGCGTCTGTATTTACCGAAGAAGATGTACACAGCATTCCGGAACCCATCAGGCTATATGCTGGAAATGAAGACGGAAAGTTGGCAGGATTGACGGTCAGTCTAGAGGAGGTGTGTAGGCAGATTGATAGGCTTAAGAGCGATAAATCCCTGGGACCGGATGGCATCCATCTGAGGGTCATCAAGGAACTGAGGTAGGCATGGATTATGCCAGAAGTGAACGTATGTGCTGGTAGGCGCCTCTATGGTCGCAATTCTCATTAAAAGTAGGTGCTACAAATGCCTAGATTTCCAGTGCCTGCTTTTCAATATGGCCATGATTCTCTAAACGGCACCATCACATGATTGATATGTGCCGTTTAGAGAATCCAGCCCTTACTTTTTAACTTTTACTTGAGTACATTTTTAATTTGATTTTCAGTATACTTTTTAAATTTTACTTAAGTATCAAAATAGTACTTTTACTTTAACCTAGTACTTTAGATCACTGTTTCTCAACTTGGTCCTGGAGTACCCCTTGCCGGTTAGGTTTTCAGGATATCCGCAATGAATATGCATAAACTTGATCTGCATACACGGTCTCCATTATATGCAAATTTCTTTCATGCATATTCATTGTGGATATCCTGAAAACCTGTTGGCAAGGGGTACTCCAGGACCAATTTGAGAAACACTGCTTTAAATAACACTGTTGGAATGGGAGGTTCTTTGAAATAGGGGAAGTGGTATGCCATTGAGGGTAAATAGGGGTTTGAAGAAGGGAATTGCTCCTTATTTAAAGCCTCAGACCCTTTAAGAAGTTCCCAGGAATATTGAGCCTCAGCTTTGTTAATGCTCCAGGATGGGAAAATACAACTATGTTATTTGATTTACATAGTAATGAGGTATTTTGTATGCATTTCCATACTTTGCATCTTACTGCTGTGTATCCCATGGTAATTTATTTTAACATGTGATATGATAATATAATATTGCCTTTTAACCCCCCCCCCCCCCTTTTTACAAAACCATAGCATGGTTTTTAGTGCCGGCCATGGCGGTAACAGCTCCAGTGCTCATATAATTCCTATGAGCGTCGGAGCTATTACTGCTGCAGCTGGCGCTAAAAATCACGCTATGGTTTCATAAAGGGCAGGAAAATGCATTAAGGGCAAATAACAAATCCAAAAGAACACCCCATTAATTGAAAATTGGCTAAGCACCTTAGTACTACTTAAAGGCAAAAGAAAAAGCCTCAGATATTGGTGAGGTTAAGACACACTCTAGCAATCTAGCATCACAGGCACAAAAAATGTTCGCCGATATACATGTATATATAGAGAGAATATTATCATTTAATATTAAATTCACTAGTCAATCTCACTAGATATGCTATGTGCGGCAAATAATGCATATTTGGGTCATAATGCATATTAAGAATTTTCCAAATGGGAGTATGTGGTACAGTGGTTAGAGCTACAGCCTCGGCAACCTGAGGTTGTCAGTTCAAATCCCGTGCTGCTCCTTGTGACCCTGGGCAAATCACTTAATCCCCATTGCCCCAAATACATTAGATAGTGTGGGAGCCTGGACAGTTATGGAAAAATGCTTGAGTACCTGAATAATTTGTAATCCACATAGAATTGTAGGATATGCGAAATATAAATTATTAAAAAAAAAAAAAATTATCCAGATCATGGCAACTGTTATCTAGATTAGGGGTAGGCAATTACGGTCCTCGAGAGCCACAGGTAGTTCAGGTTTTCAGGATATCCACAATGAATATGTGTGAGATGGGATTTGCATGTACTGCCTCCTTGAGATGCAAATCTATCTCAGGAATTGCCTACCCCTGATCTAGATAAATATGTTAGTTGGGCCTGTGCGTGGATATTCAGTGGCACTGTCCAGATAGTGCTGCTGAATTATCTTTCAGACCACCTTGACAACATCTTGATATTGCCAGGGTGGTCCATGGTGGAATGAGAGTTATAAATTAGAAGCAATATTCAGCCCACTAACCGGATAACTATCCGAATAAAGCCAGGAGATCAAAAAAGGTGTCCTAATTTTATTCAGGAAGTTCTGCAAATAGGAGGCTGAATATCCTCACCATCTAGAGCAGGGCTGCCCAAGTCCGGTCCTCGAGATCTACTGGCAGGCCAGGTTTTCAGGCTATCCACAATGAACATTCCTGAGAGAGATTTGCATACCAAGAAGGCAGTGCAGGCAAATCTCTCTCATGCATATTCATTGTGGATATCCTGAAAACCTGGCCTGCCAGTAGATCTTGAGGACCGGACTTGGGCAGCCCTGATCTAGAGCATGCCAGTGGTCAGTGCTAAATCAGGCTTTTCAGCGTTGGCCATTATCCAGATAGTGGCATTGAATCTATGCATTTAATTCAACTGTGGCAACTGGAATTTAAAAGAAAATTACTGACTGTCGTAGCTGAATATTGACCCAATAGACTTCAATTCTGCAAAATTCCTAAACTGCATAATTAATGGAGAAAAAGAAATGAGCTGGCATTATTTCTCATACATCAAAACTGCAATTTCATTAGGCTAGAAGGCAATTCAGTTCTGTGACTTAAAGATTTACTCCTGCAATTGCTAGATATTCACTAGGCTGTATTGTGCAGCTCTTTGGAGAGATTAGCAAAACTTGTTCATGAGAAATCTACAGTACTTCACTTCTCCATTATATATTATCTCAACCTCTGTGCCTTCATTTCCTGGAGCATTGTTGACTCCTTTCAAGACTGAAATGTTTGCAAATAATATGCAGGCCACATTCGGTGCTTTGTACATACTGTAACTGTACAAAGACTTCTTTCAATAGTGTTTAAAGAAAATATGCCATACCCATTCTGTGTTTGCTTTAGAAACTAGTCAGCCTAGAATTGTCGCTCTTTATAAAAGTGGCATTAGGAAGGAGGTTGGAAAACTGTCTAGTTAGCCTCACCTCAGTGGGGAATCGAAGAACTGTCAGTGGTTTGGGAAACTGACAGGAGGGCAATGTGTTTGCTGTAAAGAGTCTTGATGAGGAGCCATGTGGAACATGGAAATCAAACTGTAATCCTGGAGGGATGCAGACCAGTCTGTTTTTCAGGGTACTCATAATAAATAGGCATAAGATAAAACAGCACATAGTAGAGACAGTGCAGTTTCGTAGTTTACTTCAGAAAAGCAAGCCTAATATAAATATCTCATGAATATTCATTATGGATATCTTAAAAACCTGCAGTTGATACCCCTAACCTAATAGTAGGAGTGGGAGTAGAGGTACAGTGGTTAGAACTAACAGTCTTAGCACCCTGAGGTTGTGGGTTCAAATCCCATGCTGCTCCTTGTGACCCTGGGCAAGTCACTTAATACTAAAATGATAGGGCGGGGGGGAATGGTTGTTTCATTTATATTTTATGTATTAGGGTGCATTTTATGCAAGCTTTTAATGTTATATTATCTGTAATGCACTGACAATATCTGAAAATTCAATAAAGTTAAAAAAAAACCCACCCTCAAATATCCTTTGTGCAAATCCTGTTCTCAAAAAAAAAAAAAAAAAGATTTAACTTTTTACTCCTTTACAATAGCATAATTTTAAAACTCTTCCTAGGGCTCAACACCACACTGTGGACTTAAAACTCAAAAAGCCACTACTATGCTCACAGTCCCTTTGTGTTTGTGAGTTATCAAGTTACTTAATCCCCCATTGCCCCAGATACATTAGATAAAGTGTGAGCCCACCAGGACAGATAGGGAAATAATAATGCTTGTGTATCTGAATGTAAACCATAGAATATAAGCGGTATATAAATACTAACAGATAAAATAAATAGTTTAAAACCTCTGGGCAGAGAGTCTGTGCTGGGGGATGGGGGTGAAGGGACAGACAAGCTGATGAATGTCTGTAATATTTATTAGCAGATAAACCAAAAGCTGCGGTCTGAAATGGAGGATCCAACATGGAAAGTTAGAAGGCATATTAAAACCCACAGGTTATAATCTAAGGGAACATCAAAGCAGCTAAGATTTGAAGGCTTTATTGCCTGTTTGAGAAATGAACTTTGGATAAAGCAGTGCATGGAGATATATGTGAAGTCCTTGGTGAAGCATCCACTTGATTCTATATATAAAGCATATAAATAATATTTCAGTATCTTGCCTCATTTATATAAAAGAGAAGACATTGCTGAGTTTCTGACTTAGAGGGACCACCATGTGACAATTTTTTAATCTACACTCTAATAAGTTAAAAAAATATCTACTAGAACATTTCCAGTTTACAATATGTCCCATGTAAACTACTGCAACTATGTTTCAGGTTCTTATAGTTTAGAAATTAAATAGAGGGTGAATATCTAATTATAATAAATCAAATATTCTGTGGCTACTGTTTGAAATTTGTCACTATAACTTCAACCCTACACAGATCGCTGATGTGCAAAACGAAGCTACCAGTTCAAAACATTGGAACTTATCATCTGAGAGCTGTAAAGTTTAACTTTATTCGGACCTCAGAATGCTATGCAGTAACTTAACACACACAAGCAGACATCCTCACCAGTTATTTGTTTTTCAATTTTTGTTGTATATCAAAATCATCAATAGCTTACTGTGATACAGAAACCCATATTATTATTTTTTATTTTACAATTTACTTATCTTTTTCTGTTGCTCTTAGTTGATCTGACATTTACAATGGTTCATCACTTCCAATGTGTTTCAAAAACTTTCTTCGGGGACAGGAGGATATTCCAGCGTATTTGCAACTGCAACAGATACAAAAGAGTCATTTTCAACCCACCCCAGTGATAAAACTGTTAAACTATCATATTATACAGAACAGTCAGTTTTAACTAGCTGATAATCCGCAGTGCTAAAGATGGAACCAGACTGCTAGCAGGTATTGTTTAAAATGGCCACGGTGTCTTTGCACAATGACGCAACTTCCTGTTTCCGCCTGTGTGGACCACGGCAGATGGAAAGCAGGATGGGGATCTGCAGATAACGTTGCTGAATTACTGCAGAGTCCGGCAGATTTTTCAGCGTG
Organism: Geotrypetes seraphini; assembly: GCF_902459505.1. NCBI lineage: Eukaryota > Metazoa > Chordata > Amphibia > Gymnophiona > Dermophiidae > Geotrypetes > Geotrypetes seraphini. Next base: position 208,821,004 of record NC_047088.1, read on the forward strand.
ACAGCGACATCGGACCGGCACGGGAGGGAGGACATGCTGGGCTGTGAGAAGGGGAAATTCCGGGAGCACTGCCGCGGGCCACATAAAATGGCCAGGCGGTCCAGATTTGGCCCACGGGCCTTGTGTTTGGCACATGTTCTAGAATATTGGGTGTTGTTTTGGATTCTTCTTTCTCTTTTCAATGCCAGGTAAATAATCTTAACTAAAAATGTTTCTTTAGTCTTCACACGCTGAGAAAAGCTTGCCATCTGTTCCATCACGATCATTTTGCAGTATTGGTTCAAACCATCATCTTAGCACAGCTGGATTACTATAATTCCAATTATATGGGATTAAGCAAAGGAAACGAGAAACAGCTGCAATTGATGCAAAACACTGTAGCCAGATTGATTTTTGGAAAGAAAAAATCAATAGGAGTGTGAAATTTGATGGAAAAGAGAGCCTACACATATGAGTTGTTTTCATGGCCAAAGATCTCATGATGTTTAGAGATAAAGACATCAAAGGAACAAATAGTCCATGTAAAATATTAAAGACTATACAGGCACATTTAAGTTGCCAAAAATTCGATCACATGTCACCTCTGTTGAGTAAATTACATTGGCTTCCATTTCAATTGAGAGTTCAACTTAAATGTGCCTGTATAGTCTTTAATATTTTACATGGACTATTTGTTCCTTTGATGTCTTTATCTCTAACAATCATGAGATCTTTGGCCATGAAAACAACTCATATGTGTAAGCTCTCTTTTCCATCATTAAGAGGAATCAAGACCATTACTATAATTTCACACTCCTTTCCATATTTAGTAACTGCGAAATGGAATGGACTACCTCCTCAAATTAGATTGTGCTTTTCTCTTCAGGTCTTTCGCAAAATTAATATGTTCGATTTGTTGTATCATCTTACTGTGCATTATTTTATGTATGTGTGATATTCTGAGGGCTGTTGATCTGTTTTGTGCATGAATAATTAGAGCTAAAATTATTGTCTGGACTCAAATATCATTGGTATTGAGCTGATGTTTGGCTTTTTGTGCGCAGTGCAGAACCCAGCATGCCTCATAAGTTGTACTTTTATTGATGTTCTTTTAATCAAAATAAAAGTTATAAACCCCTCCACTATAGGTTTAAAATGTTTATTTGCAATGCCTTAGGCCCATAAAATTGCATAAAATCATCTTTCTGCTTTGAGCAGGGAGATGTGGGGAAGAAAACTATGTGGGGACAGGGATGAAAATGTGGGGATGGGAATTAATCTTTGTCCCTGTGTCACTCTCTAATTCACATTCTAGTTTTGACATATAAACCATTGTAATGCTTTTTATATTTTCTGAGCCCTAAGATCAGACCATGTTACCCCATATCAACAACTTCCAGTTCTGAATAGGATCCAATGTATGATGCATAGATAAGTCCACACCAACAAGTTTAGTCCCTTCCCGACAAACCGATTTTGCAGAGGCTCCCTAATGGACTAAGAATTTTTTTTCCTAGTTTGTCATATATTTAAATAAACAAGAACAATACTCCCCCCCCCCCCCCCTTTTTATAAAACCGCAAAAGTGGTTTTTAGCACAGTTTGGCATGCTGAATGCTCTGTGCTGCTCCTGACAGTCAAAGAGCTCCTATGAGCATTGGGAACAGCGCAGAGTACTGCAGCCAAGTTGATCTTTGCAAAACGCAAATCTGACCATGTCTCCCCACTCCTATCCTATCTTCACTGGCTCCCAGTGATTTCCAGAATCCATTTCAAATGCTCCTGCCTAGCTTTTAAGATCATACATGGCATCCTTCCTCCCCTAATCCCACTATCCTTTACCTCCTCGAGTCCTGACTCCACCAGACCCGCCCAAAGATATAAACTATCCTTCCCCTCTCTACGCGGTATTCTCTATGCAGGTAAACTGGGAAAATCTCTTCTCTTCAAAATCACAGGTCTCTGGAACGACCTTACTATCCCGTTGCGGAACCTGGGCTCTCTCCAACTATTCCGTAAGCAACTGAAAACTTGGCTCTTCTCTAACATGTAATTCTATTTTCCCCCTTACTCTTCCATTCTCTATAAAAGCTCATGTAAACCTTTTCCTTTCTCTTCTTATATTTTAAGTTCTTGTAAACCGTGCCGAGCTCCACTTCTGTGGAGAGGATGCGGTATATAAACTTAAGGTTTAGTTTAGTTTAGAGTATTCAGTGTGCCAGCCTGTGCTAAAACTACTTCCGTGGTTTGGTAAAAAGGGGAGTCAGATGTTAGGGGGGGGGGGATGTTAGGTGCTATCACCTGGAATATTCAATGCAGGGCCAAAAAGTAGCAACTTGGTGAAAATCATCAAGTTTTTGTGGCATAATACGGAAGTAGATTGCTGGGACTTTCTTCTGCACAGTATAAATTTGATGTTGTCACTGTTGTTGCATCAGAAACGATCCACTGCCTCCAACACTGCCCATCTGCTGGTGCCCGGATGGGTGGTATATCATTAGTCTGACATCTCCGCTGAAACCTGGGAGGCCCTGCTGGTAGTGAAACTACCGACGGCACCGCTTTCGCCTTCTCAGATGCGTGCAAGCCCAAGTGGCATGACAAGCCCATGCACCATGACTAGTGAAACAGACAATAGGGGTTAGATATTCAGCCAGTGAAGATCAGTGTATTTTTGGCCCCACATTGAATATTCGGGCATATGCAGCCAACTAACACGTGCGGTTTAAGTGCTGAATGTAGCTTTTAACCCCATATAGTGAGCCACATAAAGAGGGTACTGTGCCTGTGCCAATTGCTTTTATGATTGATATCAACTCATGGGACGTCAGTAAACATGAAGGCACTTTAAACTCTAGAATCAAGAGTTATATATAATGGTGTTTGTTTATACTTTTGCCGCTAGTCATTGATATTGGTTTTATTTGATCTGTAAATCGCCAGTCAGTAAAGGCAATATAGAAAATGTAAATAAATTAAACTATAAACATAGAGCACATTATAATAATATTCCTATTTAGTGATCAGAGTTAAAAAAATAAACAATTAAATAGCATTTATGAACCAATTGAAGAAAATAGTCAACATTTTTGCTAAGTATTAGAAATCACTTATTTTTGTGTTTCATCTTGTGCAGGTAATTAAAGTATATAGTGAGGATGACACCAGTCGAGCATTGGAAGTGCCAAGTGGCATCTTGGCCAGGGATGTATGCCAATTACTTATACTGAAGAACCATTATATTGATGATCACAACTGGACACTTTTTGAGAATCTGCCTCAGACAGGTCTAGGTAAGAACTCCACAAAAGATTTGTAAATTTATGTACAGTGAACATATTATGGAGTCAGTTTTCAAATATATTTTCATCAGTGGCTGATAAATATATAATTCTGCTGTCCATGTTTTCAAACATATAGTCATGTTATAATAGCTTTATCATACATACAGTATATGCCAATTATAAATATAAAATGACATACAGTTTCCCCGTGTACAAGTATGCATAGTGAAAATATCACATACTCATATACTTACGTATGACTGGAATATAGACCTGTTCGGGGGCAGAGCACGGGAGAAGTCATGAATTACATACTTTAAAAAAATATGCTTGAACATTTGCACCTGCTACTGAGCAGGAATAAATCACTTATAGAGTTCCAAATATTTAAATAGCAGGGGAAATAAACCATTACATCAATGTCCCAGCACTAAAGAATATTGTAACAAAAACCTCACATGCTGCTGGTGGGATTTATACATATATAATACACCTTATATTTATGCCCTCAATGGTGACTCATTTTATATGAACATACTCTCAATAGCTCATGACTCGCCTCATTCTACTCTGCTTTTATTATTAATAATTTTACCAAATAAAATATTTACTTGTATCTTTTACAAAATATATAAAAATATAACCTTTTCTTTTCTTCTTATCAATTATCAATTGTCAAAAGACAGGCAACCTACATGGTCCATGTTTTGTGGTCACTGCCTCAGGGAGTTGGTTCCCTGAAAAAAATTATTTAAAACCCCCCACTGTGTTAAATAAAAGCATTTAACTATTTGAATAAGCACCTTATCTCATATAATGCCTGCCTGCCTATCTTATACTTAATGCTGCCATCCTTGACTCAGTCCTTGTAAAAGGGCTGCCATGTTTATTTGAACTATTATATAGCCCTATCACATGATTCTATCAGCCAATCAGCAATATACTTTCATAATAAAAACTGTCAATCACAAATTTTAAGTCTGCTGGTGATATTTCATCTGATATTTGATGCTATTTAACTGTCCAGGAAAAAACCACCACCAACAAAATGTTATGTTTTTCCTGTTTCAAGTTAAAAATGACACAAAACAACTAGAGAAATGACACTGACATTTCTATCTGAGATCTGGCTGTCCTCCAGTCCAAGGACTAACACCAACTGTATGGTCTAGCCAGGGGTGTCCAACCTCGGCCCTCATCAGGTTGGATTTTCAGGATTTCCCAAATGAATATGAATGAGATCTATTTGTATACAATGGAAATAGTGCATGCAAATAGATCTGATGCATGTTCATTGGTGAAATCCTGAAAACTTGTCTGGATTGCAGCCCTTGAGGACCAACATTGGACAACCTTGGTCTAGGCATTCCTGCCTGAGTCCTGGCTGCCTACTAATTGAGCTGGAGCTATAGAAACAAATTAAATCCCTACCCTCTGAGGATTTTATAATATTCACATACATCATTCTTTGGACACATCTTATTTGGACAAATCACTAAAATCCTTCCTGTATACAGATCCTGTGGGGAATCAGATCTCATTTAAAAATTCCTCATAGGAGGGGCCTTAGGGATCTGGCCAATCGGAGTCTTAGGCCACTCCTAGTGTATCCCACGATGCACTGGGAAGGGGAAGGCCTGCCATTTTGCAGTGGCGGGCCTGCCAGCAGGAAGGAGTGGGCATCCCTCTTGCTGGCCATCAGATACAGGTACGGGGGCGTTTGGAGTAATAGAGGGATCTTGGGGGTGTCGGGGGCATTTGGGCCATGTCAGGGGGATTTTGGAGTGTTGGGGAGTGTCAGGGATGGAGTCAGGGAGTGTGGGAGATGGAGTCAGTGAGTGTTTAGGGGGCTTCAGGGGATGATGGGGCCAGCAGGAGGAGGAAATGGGCATTCCTCCTACTGGGGGACTTGCCGGGGTGGTGGCAGGAGGAATTGGGCACTCCTCCTGCCATGGTCATTTGGGGAGGCTTCAGGGGTTCTGGCAGGAGGGAGTAGGCATCCTTCCTGCCAGGGGATGTCTCCGGGGGGTGGGGGGGGGGGGTGGCAGGAGGAATTGTGCATTCCTCCTGCCATGGACATTCGGTGGTGGGGTGGCTTCAGGGGTTCTGGCAGGAGGGAGTGGGCCTCCTTCCTGTCAGCCAGCTTCGCAGGAGGGACGGGTTCCCTGCTGCAGCTGCTAAACTGATCGCCGCAGAGAGATTCCCCTGTGGCGATCAGCTCAGCAGCAACACGATTCTCTAACCTAATGGACGCCGGTTAGAGAATCAGGGTGGTTAGGTGGGGGTTAGGCGTCTGCCCATAAGGATAGAAGCGATTATATATAGGATGCCCGTGTTTGATTCTCAAAAGCTGCTTGGAATATGAATGGATCTGTAAGAGATTTTAAGAAACACGAGTTCTGCGGAAGGGTTTTGCAGAGATGGATTGTTTTCCCACTAGGCAGAGAATCCTATTCCGGATTTTCCAAAACAAGAGGATTGTGATGAGGGCATTAAACAAGTATAGTAATCATTACTTGTAACCTAGTTACCTTTGTAATAGTGCTTATTTGATTGTTATTTGTATGTATATTATATTGCACTTTTTGTTGGCTTTGAAAACCAAATAAAGATTATTTTTTTAAAAAAAGGATTACTGCAGAGTGTTATTATTTTTATTGTAGGTTCATAATGTATATCCTTTATTTCTTGTTCCTATTCTCTCTTTTTCTCATACAGTTCCAGAGCTCGTAGTCGTGTATTGTTTATTGGAAGTTTCTATACCGCTACTAATGACTGGGGAGTTAATTCAGAGCGATTTGCATGAGCTTCAGTAATGGCGTTACAATATATGAGTTAAATATATGTATATCTTACCTATGTATACCATCTATGTATATATATGTGGGGCATAATCAAAAGAAATGTCTAAGTCCGATAGGGTGCTAGTCGCCAAAAGTCGGCAGCGGAAAATGTCCATTCTCGAAAAGTATGTCCAAAATATTTTTTTCCCCAAAGATTATCTATCTGTACATCCAGGCATTTGATCATCCAGATTGCCTCTACATCTATCTTTATACCACATTCTCAACCAAAACTTTGTCCAAGACCGAAATGGCCAGAACAAGACCTTTTAGACGTAGGAGGGGTCAGCATTGTGATGGACTGGCCACCCAGACATGTGAACTTCACAAAAAGGGTGCCACATTAACATCTCACCAGAACTCCCTTATAGATTATGGTGAGCCCCCCCAATCCCACTATACCTGTCTACAACCTCAATAGCCCTTATGGCTGCAGTTGGCACCTATATGGCAGTACAGTAGGGTTTGGGTTTTTTTTTTTTGTGGGCTCACAGTTCCCACTATGAATGTAGTGGTTAGAGTGGTTTATGGGCCTGCATTCTCCTTTCTATGGTTCACTAGCCCACCTGAGCCACCTCTGTGCAGCTCTACTAGGCTTTCCTATGCCAGGTGCTGATGTTCTGGACGCAGGTATGTATGTTTTTATTCTGAATTTATGGGGGTGCGACGGGATCAGTGAACATGGGGTATATTTGTGGGGTCTTTACTTTGTCCCTGCAGTGGCTATTTGGTCATTTTTGATACCTTTTGGGCATGTATGCGTATTTTTACATCGTCTAACTCACAATGTGTAAGTTCTGTCTAAGCAGTCTAGTCAATCTTTCGATTATTCTTGCAGGACGACTAAGTCTAGGTCAACCCACATCCTGCCCTAGCCATTCCTCCAAAATGCCCCTTTCAGCTCTGGGTGCACAGCGGGATTCAGAGGCCTAAAAGTCCATGGATATGTCTAAAAAGCCATTTCAATTATTGACCCTTGGCCAACCTGTCATTTAGATTGTCCAAGTGCCAACTTGAGCGGGTTTTTAGACATATTTAAGTTTTGATTATAAGCCCCATAGTTTTATTATAGTTTCTATATGTCATATATTCATCTTTCTTTGTATTATTCGTGAGTTCACCTTTTCATGTTCCAAGTGGGTAGTAGACTGCTTTTTCCTCCATGTTGCTATTCCCCCTAATTCTTTCTTTATTTGCTAAAGCGTTCTGTTTGACTAGAGCATTAGAAACATAGAAACATGACACCAGATAAAGGCCAAAGGGCCCATCTAGTCTGCCCATCCACAGTAACCATTATCTCTTTCTCTCTCTGAGAGATTCTACGTGCCTATCCCAGGCCCTCTCGAATTCAGACAGAGTCTCTGGCTAACAAAGGCAGTCTATTATTGCCCAAAAGGACATTTTAAAATGTATAGCCACTGGAACAATTCCAGATTTCTCTAACTCTTGAATGCTGATTTTATTGCTGTAAAAATAAATAGCCATTGCAGTAAAAATAAATAGCCATTGCAGTAATGTTATAGAACAATTAAAAATATGTTCTTTACTTCATTTTGCTTTAACAGAAAGAATAGTTGAAGACCATGAACTGGTGATTGAACTGCAGTCAAAATGGGGAATGGAAGAAACAAACAGATTGTGTTTTAGAAAAAACTATGCAAAGTATGAGTTTTTTAAAAACCCAGCGGTAAGTCAAAACAATAACATGATATAAAATCCAAGCTCATACTTGTAAATTAAATTTAAGATGTCAAATCAGTTTCATGGTTTTTAGGATTTAAGACTCCTGTAGACTCCACAGTAGTGTAAATAGCCATAGTAACACTATATAATATATTTGATTACACCTATGGATAGATACACAGAGAAGTATGTCTCAAATGGCATGGAGCTATGATTGGAAATTCAGACTACTCTAGAAATTGTAAGTTTCTGTTTGATATGAAACCTGCATCTGTAAAACTAAGGGGCCTGTTTCTAAAGTTTATAATTTATTTAAAACTTACTATATCGCTCACACTGACAAGCAGGATGGAGTGGTGCACATACTAAATTGTACAATAAAAAAATGGAACTCCATTTTTGATAGGAAAGATATATAATTCACACCAAAACAAGAAGGGACAGATAAAACAGGCAAAAGGGAAGAGATGGGAGGGGATAAGGGTGGGCTGCAGGGTCTCGCATCTAGAAACCCCAGAATCAACTAGAACAGCCATATCCTTTGTTAAACAGCAAGGTTTTCAAGTCCGATTTAAAGCCCTTAATGGACAGATTACTATGAATCGGGAGTGAAAGACCATTGATAGATGGTGGAAGTGCAGTATAGGTTTGCATTTTTACTGCATGTTAGTTGCACCGATTTATGCAGAGTAACGGCAAAGGCTGTGTGTTAACTGGTGAGACCATGCCCAGCATCTACCCATTCAGTTCTCTCACAGTAAATACATGGAATGCACATGTGAAGGGCATATCTATAAACTAGGTGCTTACATTTATGTGCATGTTACACATGTAAATGACTACAAAGGAGTCAACTTTTCAAAATGATTAGGGGTGATCAAGCTCCGCCCAAGACCCAGCCCTCTGCCCCATGATAATAATACTAATTGTAATGCCATTTTTTTCATTCATTTTTCACATATAAGTACACACAATATAATCTTCTTATTAACAATACATAATGGTTAACCACAAAATTAAACTACACAAAGCACATTGTATGGCACTTATCAACATTCATTCCTACCAGAATACTTGACCTTGGTCACACATACAGAACACAGATAACCCTTATGCAAAATACAGGAGCACAAACTTAAAGTCCAAATATACACAAACAAAACCCTAGGATGCCAGACTCTGCATGCAATACAACACCAGAGAAATCTCTGGTTGGACTTCCTTCTGTCTGTGCTCTTAACCGTGTTTTCATGGCCGCCTTATCCATTTGCTGTTTTTCTCTCCACTTTCTGCCCTACATCCATCTTTAACTGAATTATGTTCAGGGATATTATTTGACAAACACTAGGTCAGAAAGAGTCAAAATCCAAAAGACATATAACTGACCATGTAAATAAGACAAGCCTTTGAAGGGTGATCAAGAAATATTGTATAAAATTACTCAGAGATGTGAAACTCTGAAAGGAAGGCTACAAAACCTCCCTTGGGTAAAGAGTTTACCTTCCAGTCATTGTTATTCTATAAAAATCTTTTTTGATCACGACCTGGAAAGGCTAAAAAGTTCAAACTGTTTCAAAAGTTCAAAATAACTGGTTTTTTCTTGTTGTTAATATCATGCAAACGTCACTGCATACTTGATGAAAAAAAATCCACTTAGCTGTTAAACAGGAGTGAGGGGGTCCCAACGTGGCCCCGTTTCGTTCCCTGCTTCAGGGGACCCGATGTAAGCTGGTTCAGATTAAATCCTAGTCGATACTAGTGCTGGAATGGTATAACTGCGTGACTTGCAATTTGTTTGCAAGTCACGCAGTTATGCCATTCCAGCACTAGTATCGACTAGGATTTAATCTGAACCAGCTTACATCGGGTCCCCTGAAGCAGGGAACGAAACGGGGCCACGTTGGGACCCCCTCACTCCTGTTTAACAGCTAAGTGGATTTTTTTCATCAAGTATGCAGTGACGTTTGCATGATATTAACAACAAGAAAAAACCAGTTATTTTGAACTTTTGAAACAGTTTGAACTTTTTAGCCTTTCCAGGTCGTGATCAAAAAAGATTTTTATAGAATAACAATGACTGGACGGTAAACTCTTTACCCAAGGGAGGTTTTGTAGCCTTCCTTTCAGAGTTTCACATCTCTGAGTAATTTTATACAATATTTCTTGATCACCCTTCAAAGGCTTGTCTTATCTACATTCATCTTTGGCATTAACTTTTAATATTCCAATTTCAATTTTTCTGCTTCCTTCTCAAATCTATCTACTATTCCATGTAATCCTTTCCGACATGCACCATCTCCTCCTCTCTCTGCCCTTCCCCTCTCCTCCCATCCATCCATGTGTACCATATCCTCCTTCTTTCTTCTCCCTTATTCCCATCTTTTCTTAAAAAGAATTTCTTGCATCTCTCTTCCTTTCTTATCCCTGTGCACAATCTCATCCCTTTCCCCCCCCTTCCTCTCCATCTCTGTGCAGCATCTTCACCTCTCTCCCCGTCCGGTGGTCTGGCATCTCCTCCCCTCCTTCCCTTCCCTACTTCACCTTTGTGGTTTCGCATCTCCCTGTCCTTCTCTTACCCTTCTCTTCCCCTCTCACCTACCTCTCTCTTTTCCTTCCTTTCCCAGGTCTGGCATCTCTCTCTCCTTCCCTCTCCTTCCAATAGTCTGACATTTCTCTCCTTCCTTTTCTCCCTTCTTGTGGTCTGGTATCTCCTCTTCTTTCCTTCCCTTTCTCCCTTCTTGTGGTCTGGTATCTCCTCTTCTCTCCTTCCTTCCTCCTCCTCCCTACCATGGTTTGGGATCTTTGTCTCCTTCCCATTCCCTTCCTTCCCCTGGAGGTCTGGCATCTCTTTTTTTTTCCCTCTCTATCCATGTGGTACTGCATTTCTGTAATGACCCCTTCACCTCCCCCAACACTCAGTCCAGCATATCCCCCTGCCCCTGTTCATGTACTTCAAGAAGAATTATACCAGGGGAACCCTTGTGCCAGTATGTTTCTTGTCTCCACCTTGTATGGTGTCCCCAAGGCCTTCCTGGTCTAACTTTAAAAAAGTCATTATGTTCTGCAGAGTATCGCCGGTGCTGCAGTGATTTCAACAGGTTGCCTGCAGCCTCTGCTGCACTTTCCCTCTGCTGCAATCTGTCCCAGACTAAAACAGGAAGTTACGTCAGAAGAGGGGTGGTACTGCAGCAGAGGAAAAGTGCAGCGAAGGCCACAGACAGCCTGTTAGAACAGCTGCAGCACTAGCAATCCTTTGTAGACTGTAATTACTTTTTTAAATTAGACAGGGAAGGCCAGGGGATGCCAGACAAGGGTGGAGACAAGGGAGAAACATGCCAGCCTTTGGGGGAGCCCCTAGAGCTGCGGGGTCAAGGGCAACTGCCCTGTTTGCCTTCCTAATGCTGGCCCTGGTAGTAGTAGCAGTAGTATGTCTGTGGTCACGTGAGGTCCCCAAAATATTGGGGGTGCTTGGACACCCACAACACCCACAGAGCTGGCACCTTTGAATGACTAGAATAATGATGTATCTACATACATCCGTGCATAATGCCAGTATTTTTCCTAAGAGCTACCCATTAACTTATGCAGTGTGTATTTGCAAGGGGGCATAAACGGGGGAAGAGCATGAGCAGGGCATAAGCAGGGCTCACACTTATATATATAACTTACATAATACTGTGTGTTACATGTGTTTCTGCTCACATTTAGACACCCAAACTAAGACTAGCTCTATGACATACATCTTCATTCATCGACTGTCTGTTGATACCATATTTCCCATTGAGATCACTTCGTTCGACTGAACAAAATCTTCTCTCGGTCCCCACGATTCTCTCTCTCTTCTACGATACTTCCCGGAAAACAATCTTTTCTGTTACTACCCCTAGCTTATGGAACACCCTTCCCTATTACCTTAGGAAAGAAGATAACCTGAGTTTACCAAGATGGCATCCTGAAGGATTTTGGCAGAACACCGTTGTGCCCTTTTTCCTGACTTGATGGTGAAAAGGAAATCTAAGACCCGGGTTTATCCAACGGAACCCGGGCCGGTTCCACAAGTATTAGGCCCGATGGATGCATTTGTCGAGCGAGGTGCTGGGGTAGAACTGGATGAGAAGTCCTCGGCTGGAAGAGGAAGTGAGATGGAGCACTTTCAAGCTTCCCTCGAGGCAGTCAGCCTCTCTCCGGAGGAGTGGAGATCGCCAGAACAGCCACGACCTCGACTTTCGTCGGAAAAGAGCAAGGCAACAATGCTGGAGGGTAGCGAGGAGACTGAAGACCTCGCAGTACAGAGAGTTTCCACCGCCTCAGCATTGTTTTTACCATCAACCAGCACCTTGGTTTTGACCTGTGACCTACAAGAATCAGCCACAGTGATGTTGCTTTCAGGTACTGTGATTAAAGAGGTAGAATCTGCCTTTTCTATTTCTCCTTTGAAGAAACCCCCAGTAGTTGACTTGGACTCTATATGGGAAGCAATTTCCATGTTAGTCTTCTCTTGGAACTTCAATCCAAAAATTGGGGAAATTAGAGTCTAAAGTCCTGGACCAAGAGAAAAAATTAGAAAATATAGGAGCACAAAATCAGCTCCTTATGAGAGAAAATGGTTATATTAATAACAAATTGGAGATACTGGAGAATGCAACATGGAGACAGAACCTCAGATTGATCAGTTTTCCTAAAGTTCCTACAGCTTCTGCTTCAGATTTGTTCAAGAGATATCTTTCTGAGGTTTTAAAGGTGCCTGAGTCTTCATATCCTCCTATCTCAAAGATTTACTATCTTCCTTTGGGAAATAAAAAATTGAGTGAAGATCAATTTGATCCAGGAACTGAAGCTCTAAACATAACAGAAATTTTGGAAAAATCTGATTCTGAACTAGTTCAAACATCTACCTTGTTTGTTCAATTGGCATTAGACTCTGATAGAAAATGGTTATTAAAGATGTTCTTTAAAGCTAAAGATAAATTGTTTATGACCCATAGGGCTCCTTTTACTAAGGTGCGCTAGCAGGATATTACCGCGCGCTACACCACATGCTATGCAGCTAGAACTAACGCCAGCTCAATGCTGGCATTAAGGTCTAGCGCACGCGGCAATTCAGCGCACGCTATTCCGCGCATAAATGCCCTAACGCAGCTTAGTAAAAGGAGCCCATAGAATTAGAATTCATCCTGATGTGTCCAGAATAACACAGAAAAAAAGGAAACAATTTCTGTTACTGTGATCCCAAGTCTTAAAACTGGGTGCATCTTTTGTTTTAAGATTTCCCTGTAAATGCTTGGTTAACTTCCAAGGAGATAGATACATTTTTTTTAAAAATCTTCAGAGTTATCCAGATTTATTGTAAGTAGATTGTAAGCAGATTTTGACAAGTACACATGTTAATATCTAAGAATGAAGCTCAACTAGATAGACCAGGCCAACCTTCAGGATTCCTCATTTTCCTCTTCTTTGATTACTAATTTAATTTGATAATTCTGTTCATTTCAGGTTTTCCTCCTCCATAGATAGAGGACTAATTTATGGTCTAGGTATGATAAGATATTATTTTTACTTTATTTGAAAATCCTATTAAATGTTTCTGTTATCTAGACTGTTTATTTCTGTATATGATGTATTTTTGGATCATGTTAAAATTGAAATTTAATAAACATAAAATTAAAAAAAAGAAGATAACCTGAGTGGTGGTTGTGAAATCCAGAATAACTTACCAATAGGAAAGAGAAAAGCTAAATCCAGAGTGTATGCCTCGGCTTCAACTCCTATGGATATGCATGTTGGGCCTGATTTATAAACAGCACCTAACTCGATAGGCAGTTAGGAAAATGGCACCTATCGCATGTCATTCAAAATTGCGCCTAGTGATGCCTAAATTGAGTTAGATGCTGGTAGTTATTTGCAACTTAGGCACCGGTATATTAAGCCAGGTTTTTCATGGCTTAAAATACAGGCACCTAACTCAATCCATGTCCAAACTCCATCCCTAACCACACCGACTTTTCAGGAATGTGCCTCGGTGTAGACATCAACATCATTAGGCACCTATCTGCTAATTATTATTTTTTAATTGTTTTTTATGGCATGTTCAATTACCAGTGCCAATTAACCAATTAAAAATTATTAAGTTAGGTGCCTATATCGGTAGGTGATTTATTTATTTAAAAAGATTTTTCAACCGCCTATTCTTAGGCGGCTTTACAAATAATAAATACATAAAATAAGACAAACAAAATTTGTACAAACATCAAAGATTACAGATCATTCAGTGAGGACAATTAATTCGCAGCACTCCATAATATATTAATCCAAAAACCAGATTAAATCAGAATCATCATTCATTGGAACGCTTCTATAAAAAATGTAGTCTTGAGCATTTTCTTAAACTTCTGAATATCAGAAAGAGCTCTTTGCGGTCCAGTTAATTTGTTCCACAGAGTTACTCCTATGATGGAAATAGAAGAAGATCTCATATTCTCATAGTGCACTTTTGAGAAATCCATCATGTGATCCGATCTAGGCACCTACTGGTAGGTTCCATTTATAGAAGCAGGATTGTTGTGTCTACTTCTCAAGAAATTAAAGTACAATTTTGGTTGCAGAAAGAATCTCCAAGTTTTTGGCATTGGAGGAATCAATTACATCGCTTATTTTTATTTGAGAGTTGGGAGGTTCGAGGTTCGCCAAAAAAAACTCGTCTTTTTATGGAGGTTTGGGATCCTTATATTCAGAATCTTTCACCAAAAATACGAAGTTTGGTTATCAATGATTTATTATGAAAATTAGGTTTACTAATTACATTCCAGTTTTTTATTTTAATTCTTTATTTTTGTCAACTTTCATCCAGGGTGAAGGATTTCATTTAGAGGAAGATAGTGGGTAGGGGATGGAATTAAGGGGGGTGTAGATAAGATTGAATTAATTCATATGGAAATTAAATTTGAAAGAATGATTTAAATTTGTATAAAATATTTGTGTGATTCTTATTGTATTGAATGTATTTTTGTATTATCCTATTGTACTGATTATTTGATTCTTTCAATAAAAATTGTTAAAGTGCTGGGTATTTCTGGCTGTGTCATAGGGGCTTCTTTGAGCCCTGTTGACAGGACCCTTCATTTATCACCCCAGTTCGCTAGTGGTAAGGGTGCTATATCTGCTCCAGAGATAGGGCAGGTTTCTACCTCCCCACATCCACCTGCCCTTTCTATACCCCCACTGAAGGAATTGGTTCCCTTACCATCTGTACTTGGAATACCATCTGAATTAGAAGTGGATCAGAACATTCCCAGTGTAGATTAACAAGTGGCTGCTGCATCAAAGGATATTTGGACTCTGGAATCAGAGACTATAATTATGATTCAGCGAGTTGCTCAGTTCTCTCAGCAGTCTGTGAATAAGCTTGCAGAACAGAATTCTAGGCTGGCTAATTTATAATCTTCTTTGGGGCCTTTGGAAAACCAATGGGTGGAACATGGGAGGTTCATGGGTCTATCTCCAACTTATGTGTGAGTTGCACACGTCATAAGATGCACTTAGATGCACCCATTAATGTTTTCCATTGATCTGGCTTAGAATCATGCCCAATTTTAGGCATGCCAATTCAGGTTTACACTAGTATTCTATAATGGCATCCTGGTGCTCATATGACATTATAGAAATGGCACTTGGTTAATGACATCAGCGTGCCTAACTGGAGGTGTCAATCTATAGCATTGTCCCCTAACTGCTTAGTATTTTTTTTGTAAGAGGGTTCCTCAGTTTTGTAACTGGTTTTTGATAACATAGTAAATAATGGCAGATAAAGACCTGTGTGATCCATACAGCCTGCCCAACAGTTACCCTCATCATCATTTCTATAAAGCATGCGTACTAGTGTGTCTTCCAGCACTAAATGAAATATGTATCCTGTAAGTTGGCTTTTTGACTTTAATAATATTTGTACTTTAATAGAATTTTTTTCCAGATCAAATGGTACTGTTCTCCAGTGAGACCAATAATGCAATAACCCATGCAGAAATATTACAGGTATGTAGCACTGTCAAAGATTAAACAGAATTCTGATGTGGAACATAAGGGAATATTACCTTGTCAATATGAGATGAAGTCTGTTAATTCTGACACAAATTTTTAGGAGATAAGGTCCCTTTATCAAGTGATCAGTGGGCTGTAGAGGCCAATGGCAAATCTCTGTGTATTATGCCTATAAAAGACCACTCAATCTTCAATAGCCAGCAGTGGGTAGAAAGAGGACAGGAAAATCAAAGCAGCACAGATAAGATTTTACAACTTTGATATCTGCAATGGGTATCTACTTGGATGTGAATTTGGCTTTCTAGAAACACAATGTAACTTCACAGTGTTAGTGTACTGAAACATCTAGTATATCAGATTATGATGCCCTCTATTATATGAATATTCTATGATGATAACATGATATTTCATCCTGATGCACTGAAGTAATGCAGAGTGTCATAGACTTTTTTTGTTTTGATGTATCGCCTGGTAATTTTTTCCCCAATGTACCTCACAAACACAAAGGGAGATATTTTCTTTCTTCTTCAGGGGTTATTTTATCAGACTTCTGTTACTAGGGCAAGTTTTAGGTGGTGGCAAACAGGGCAATTGCCCTGGCCCCCTATGTCACAGGAGGCCTCAAGCACAAGGAAGAACAGCTTGCAGGTAGGCTTTGAAACCTTTCCTCAGTTTCTGCCCTAAGCCTCTGTATGTTTAACATTAACACTATCACAAAAAACTGGTTCGGAGCTAAGTGAACATAGTGGTGGCAGTTTCTTTTCGGGTCTCCTGAAGCAGAGATCGAAACGGGGCCGCGTTGGGACCCCCTAAAGCTGCATTCAGAGTTAAGTGAACATAGTGGTGGCAGTTTCTTTTCGGGTCTTCTGAAGCAGAGATCGAAACGGGGCCGCGTTGGGACCCCCTAAAGCTGCATTCAGAGTTAAGTGAACATAGTGGTGGCAGTTTCTTTTCGGGTCTTCTGAAGCAGAGATCGAAACGGGGCCGCGTTGGGACCCCCTAAAGCTGCATTCAGAGCTAAGTGAACATAGTGGTGGCAGTTTCTTTTCGGGTCTCCTGAAGCACAGATCGAAACGGGGCCGCGTTGGGACCCCCTAAAGCTGCATTCAGAGCTAAGTGAACATAGTGGTGGCAGTTTCTTTTCGGGTCTCCTGAAGCAGAGATCGAAACGGGGCCGCGTTGGGACCCCCTAAAGCTGCATTCAGAGCTAAGTGAACATAGTGGTGGCAGTTTCTTTTCGGGTCTCCTGAAGCAGAGATCGAAACGGGGGCCCCCTAAAGCTGCATTCAGAGCTAAGTTAACATTAACACTATGACAGAACACTTGTTTGGAGATGTATTTGGAGGCAGTCATTGGATGTGGAAGAGAGGTCTCCCTTAGCCTGGACACAAGATATGTCACTAGCATTGGTAGGAGGAAATGGTGGCTGGCAAGGTTTCAATGCATTTCTATGAGAGAATGTGTTCCTACTTCTGTAGGACAGAGAAAAAATAATGGAATAGGATGAAACTAGTCATGTAGGAAAACTATTGGCACAGTGCACATACTTTGTGTTCACATGAGTATGGGGGCCCTGTGAGATGTGCTCAAGACTCAGGAAATTAGGATTGCAAACTGTCTTCAGATATCAGCAGAATTTTCTATCCAAGAGGTAGAAGGGTAGGTATTATATCTGGATATGTTTCAGTGCTTAAAACCTTTTTTCTATACTTGTTTAATTCACCCCCCCCCCCCTTCCAGTATGAGTGAGCCCATCCTCTCTAGTTTCCTTGTAACTAGCAGTTGAGACTATAAGTAGGATCCAGTCAATGGAATGCAGTGGCAGGCAGGAAATGATCTGGAGTTTTTGTGCATTAGAAATCAGCTGGCCAATATTCAAAGCTATTTAACCACGCTGACTGAGAGAATATGATGCCTAATTGCTAATATTCAGCAGGAAATAACTGACTATCTCTGCTGAATATTAGTGGTTAGTGCCTAATTGGCTGTATCGCACGACTTATGTGATTAGATGCTGATATTCAGCACCTAACTGGATAAGTTTAGTGGTCAAATATGACTGCATAAATAGCTGCCCTATCTTTCACCACTAAAAAGTTATCTGGTTAGCGCTGAATATCGGCATAAATGACTAGCTTTTTAGTGGTAAATAAAAATCTCCAGATATTCAATGCTGGCCTACGGAAAAAGCCTAGCATTGAATATCTTGATTTAACACCAGTGGTGGACAGAAGTGCTACTTGCTGCTGGCTGAAAATCTGGCCCAAATTAACACACAGTACAACACACAGTAAATGACAGCAGAAAAAGACCCTTATGGTCCATCCAGTCTGCCCAAGAAGACAACAGGCGCCCTGCCTACCACCCCAAGTCACCCATGTTTAAATGCTGGTTGTGAAGTCACCACCATGTCAGCCATATAGGCACACTCAATATTCTAGGGAATTATAAATATATAAATATAAATTTTCTGTTCTAGTTAACACCTTCTACAAAAAAGAAAATCTAATGTTGTAATAAAATATATTAAGAGTATAAATATTCAATGATAGTGCTCAGTGAAAGCCATTCAGAACTTCAAGGCATGAAGAGCATGGGACTCTACCAGTTCTGGATTAAATCCATCATTGCACTCCTCCCTTCCTACCACTATAACTTTTAAAGATTTCAAAAAGCTAAAACTGAAGTTGTAAATTTATATAAGTATATAAGTAGAGGAGTACTTATCTCAGCTGGTGTGCTTTGTTGTTAAGGAGCCCCGGTTTCTGCTTCAAGTCCAATCAAGTGCTCAGTGTTTATTGTTCCCAGCCATTCAAAAATCCTCACATGAAAAACAAAAATCAAAAAATACAAAAAAGTCACAATCCAACCAATCCATGAGATAAAAATCCATATAATATTCTGTTAATCCTTCAACTTCCTCACTTCCTCGACACAGTATGTGTAGTCCAATTCCTCTGTAACACAATACATGTTTCCCCTCTTTGGCCCTCTTTGTGTTACAGAGGAATTGGACTACACATACTGTGTCGAGGAAGTGAGGAAGTTGAAGGATTTTATTACAACATTAGATTTTCTTTTTTGTAGAAGGTGTTAACCATTTAGGCAGCCAAACATGTGTCTGCATGTGTGTGTGTGTGTGTGTGTGTGTGTGTGAAGGGGTGGGGGAGGGGGAGGCAGACAGTAATTATACCTCTGTATAAAATGCCCCAATCTATTCCTATGGGAGAATAAATTCCTACAGCCAGAGTATACCTATACACTGATTCACTCTAACATAGTGATTAGGGTATTACACCTTTCAAAATGCCTTCCTCCTTTTTCATAAACAAATATTAACACGCAAACATGCACTGATGCATGCAAACATACACGTACATACAGCTATCCCCTTTCCTCTCACATTTCCACATGCACATACACTTGCAAAAGAATGGGAAAGAATGCTCTGAGCTATGCTCTGTATGCATTCCCTAATCGTCTACTGATGCAGACCTTGTTCACAGGGCAAAACAAAGAGAAATCCAATGGGTCTGCAGTAAAAGGCGAACACCAAAAGCAAAAAAAGACTGCAGAATGGAATGTACAAGGTACAGGAATGTTTATTAAAAGTCTATACAAAATTGTAATCTAAAAAAGTGGCTCTCATAGATATGGAGTATGGACCCAACACGGTCCGTGTTTCAGAGAAACATTCCTTCCTCAGGGGTCCGAGATGTCCTATGTATCACAAATAGAGAACCATATGGAGAACAAAAAATTGTTTTCTATCCTATATTGATTGTATTTCTACCCCATCTTCCTTCTGTATCATGTTAGTTTTGTCCATTTTGTCCTATTTGTGATACACCATTTACTTAAGTTGTTTTAATCTTTTTTAATTGTATTGTTGCTGGCGTTTTTAAATTTTATTTTGTATTCCTGATTATTTTATCTGTAAATCGCTTAGAAGTTATTTAAGCGATGTTATTAAATTTTAATAAAAACTTTAAAACTTGAAACTTCTTGTATAAAATGCTTAAAATTTGTGAATCAAAGGCAAAAGTTCTGACGGGCTAACGCACAGCGTGAACACTGCAAGCGAACGTGAAAGAAAAAGACCTTGTTCAGCAACTCCCCTCCCTCCCCCCCCCACGCTAATACTTGAGATTACTTTTTCATTTGTCAGTGTGGCAGAAAAGGAAGGCAAAAGATACCTTTCCTTCCAAAACACTTACACAGCTAATCTCTGGAATTCACATAACTCCTTCCCTGGTTTCTCCTTAAAGCAGTAAATGTGAGGGTCAGAAATCATACTTCTCATACCCTGGCTTTAGAAGCACAGTTTATTACAGAGATGGTATGTGCAAAACCAACCCATTTGGAGATAGTGCCCCCATGAGAATCCAGCTAGAAAAGTTATTAATTACATATTAATAATGTAGATTTTGTTTATGTTTTTACTTAAGGGTTGATAGCTTATTAATGCTGTGATTGTAGTTTGCCTTGTACTGGTTTGCTGGCTAAGCAGACTATAAGTGCCATATTAATATTAAATTAATCTATGCTGATGATCGGGCTTGCACTACCACTGAATGGTCAGCACAGAAAGCATATCTCCTGCAGAAGGGTCAGTAAGTGACCCCTGGCTCACATTTCTCTAGCTTGCTTCATCTGTATGAGCAGCATATTTGTCTAGAAAAGCAGAATACAGGAAACCAAAAGTAAGAAACTGAGAGTCACTAGTGCAAAAGCAAATGCAGTGAGCATATGTCAACTCTGAAACAATCAGACATACAGGACTTTTGTAGTATTCCATGCCATATAATTATTAAGCTGTGCTAGAAAGGTGTTTTAAAAGCTCAGAATTTTGCTGACCGCTGCCAGCTTTATTCCTGGTTATTCAATGTCAGGCCATGTTCCAGCCCATACGGAGTTGGATAAAACTTAACTGACTATGATTTAAAAAAAGATAGGACTGTGTTTTATGTGCTTATCTTAGCTGGTTAAGAGCTGAATATTGGCACTCAACTGGCTAAGTGTTAACTCCATCCTTGGATAGGGTTACCAGACGTCCGGATTTCACCGGGCATGTCCTCCTTTTGAGGACATGTCTGGGGGTCTGGACAGCTTTTCAAAACCCTGTACTTTGTCTGGGTTTTGAAAAGCTTTCCTTTGGGCAGGAGGGCATCTGCAAATGTGAAAAAAAATTTGTTAAATGCTAACGTTTAAAAACTAGGGGGTGCTTGCCGCAGGTTAACACTTATTGTGGGATATGCTGTGGCATCTTGTGGTAAATGGGCAATTTTGTGTATACAGAGTGGGCATAAAAAATATTTTTTTATTTTTCTACAAGGTGGCGTGTCTGGGGGGAGCAAAGAGTGGCCATAGCAGCACAAATCAGTTAGGATATGGGGGCATTACTATGTGCTAATTGATTAGCACAGGGTTAGTGTAGGGACCTTTGCCGTCTATAAAATTGGTATCAGTAGAGATGTGGAGGGGCATAATCGAAAGGAACGTCTATGTCCGTTTTCGTCCAAGTCGCAAGTCGTCCAAAGTAAAAAACGTAAAATATGTCCAAAAGTTTTTTGTTTCGAAAATCGTCTAACTATACGTCCTGCTGATCTGATCGTCTAAGTCGCTAAATCGTCCATCTTTATACCACATTTTCATCCAACTTTTTGTCCAAGCCAAAAATGCCTAGAACAAGTCCTGTTGGACATGGGAGGGGTCTGCAAAATAATGAACTGAACACCCAGACATGGCACCTAAATAGTGGGGTACCTTACAGGGCACTGCTATGAATTTCACAAAAAGGGTGCCAGCTCCCTTATAGGTCATGGTGAGCCCCCCAACCACCTCCAGAATCCCCTAGACCCACTTATCTACCACCCCAATAGCCCTTATGGCTGCAGGAGCCACTTATATGGCAGTACAAAAGGGTTTTGGGAGTATATAAGGGAGTGCACATGTTTAAGTATCAATGCAGTGATTAAAGGGGCTTATGGGCATGGGTCCTCCTCTCCATGGATCCCTAACTCATCTCCAAGACGGCTTTCCTATTCCAGGCTGCAGGTGATGATGGCCTGGAGGCTGAATTTTAAAGGTGTGATTATGATTTTTATGGGTTGGGGGGGTCAGGGATCACTGGGGTAGTGTGTGGGGGTCTGTATTATGTGTTTGCAGTGCTTATATGGTGACTTTAGGTGGGTTTTTGTGACTTAGACCATGTTTTAAATGGTCTAAGTCACAACGCCCAAGTTTTGTCTATGCTGGGCTGTATAACTTTCGGTTATTCATGCTGTACGACTAAGTCTAAGCCGGCCCACGTCCCTCCCAACTCCCACCCTCAACACTCCTCCTGAAATGCCCCGTTTAGCTTTGGTCATTCAGCGGCACTATGAAGGCCTAGGTCATTTATAAATATGTCCAAAACCTGTTTTCATTATCGACACGGACGTATTTTGACAATGTTCGTCCATGTGCCGACTTAGGCCGGTTTTTGGACGTTTTTCTCTTTCGATTATGAGCCCCATAAGCACTAAGGGGTCCTTTTATTAAGGCCTGCTAACCGATTTAACGCACGCTAACCAATTTGTGCACGCTAAATGCTAAGGCATCCATTATATTCTATGGGCGCCTTAGCATTTAGCGCGTACTAAATCGGTTAGCACGCCTTAATAAAAGGACCCCTAATTTTATTAATGGCCACATGCTAATGGTGGAATTAGCTTGTAGCCATTAATTTGGAAAATGGAACACTAAGACCCTCTTTTACAAAGGCGCGCTAAGCATTTTAGCTTGGATTTAGCACATGCTAAATCAACCCATGTGCTAAATGCTAATGCTTCCATAGGATAACATGCATGCGTTAGCGTTTAGCACGCGCTAAAAAGCTTAGCGCACCTTTGTAAAAGAGGGGGGTAAGGCTATTTTTTTCTACAGTTTAATAAAAGGATCCCTAGGCTCCCAGTACACCAGTTGTCAGAAATATAACTCATATTCAAAATTTCAAGATTTTTTTTTTTTTCTTTTATTGATCATGCTGAAGGAAGCTGCACCCATCTCCCCTTTGAGTCCAAGACAAAAGCTTAATCCTGTCTTTACAAGAACTTAATTTCTAGTAGAAAATATATGCATAATTTTAGAAAAATGTTCTTTCTCCCATGATTCGCTGGAAGCAAAATGAGCGCATACCTATCTTATAAGCATCTTCATTCAATTGCAAATGTTATTTTGAGGGATGTCTTGGGAACTTCAGGAATAACATAAACACATTAGTCTTTTTTTTTTTTTATACCAAGCTAAAGGGTTCTTTTACAAAGCTATGGTAAGTGCTAGACTATGTTTACCACAGCTTGCCATGGGATGTGTTCAGATGCCCTGTGGTAATTTTCATATCTAAACGCACAAATCGCACACTAAAAATATTTTAATTTTTATCATAGAGGAATGTGTCTGGGGGAAGAGAGTAGGCATTTCTGTGCTAATCAGTAGCAAATCTTCATAACCGCATGCTAACAGATTAGTATAGGATGAGTGTGTGAGCCCCTTCTGCCTACAAAATAGGTATTATTAAGTACCCCATGCTAATATTTTTAATGGCCATGCACTAATGGCACAATTAGTGCATAGCCATTAATTAAAAAAAAAAAATAATAATAACATTGGTCTTTTTTCCAGCTGCAGTAAAAACTTGGGAGAAACCTGCATAAGAGCGCTGTAGCCACTTTATAACATAGCTTAGTAAAAAGACCCCTAAGAGTTTGTTTATTGGGATAAATCAGTTGATTATTCTTATGTGAGAAAGTTAATTCAGCTAACATTTTGTCTGTAGATGTTTCTCAATTCAAGTGCTTACCCTGAAATTCATGGACATTTACATACCAGGGAACAAGGAAAGAAATCATGGAAAAAAATGTATTTTCTGTTACGGAGATCTGGCTTATACCTTTCTATGAAAGGAACATCAAAGGTAAGATAATTAAAAATAGAAAAATATTTACCTTGGGTTTGCTGAGTAAAGAGTTGTAAATTTTCACACTTACCATGTTTTAACTGCAAAAATTAATGAGTGGTAAGTGCAAAGGCTGTGAGGTAACTGTCACAGGGCACCAACATGAACCCTGCAGGAAAGAAAAATCAGAAAGGTATATCCAGGACAATAACAGATACCAAGTCAAAAGAGTCGGGATGAAGAAATGTTTCCACCCAGGATGTTCCAACTTAGGTGCTGAAACACTGGCAGTGTAAAGTCCAGATGTGTGTCCAGTTTCCTTAAAAAAAGACTCCGAGGAATATCTTGGGTGGAACCATTTCTTCTTCCTGACTCTTTTGTTCTTTTCTGTATGTTATTTTTTTTTTCACAATTAGCAGATAATGGCAGAATAAAAATCACTAATGTAATGTAATCTCAATCAGGGGCTAAGTGCACCCGCCTTGATTGCACAACTAACAGCACATGGTAAGTACTGTTTACTAGCTATAATGTGTAGTCCACGTCCATTCTCTGCTTGGGTCTTACCCCTATCATACTAGCATTATAAGTTACCATGCTCGATTGCTAAAAGTTGTACACTAAGAACCAGATTCAGTAAATGGCGCCCAGAATTGGGTGCTGGAGAAAAAATTTTTGACGCTTTGCTATAAAGGGTGCAAATCTCCAGAACGCTCCGATATGCCAATGTCCATCCCATGGCCTTGTACCCTTTTGGGTTGCACACCATATCATTTGGGCACACAGTTTTATAGAACAGCATGTAGCAAGATGCACACACAAATTCAAATCAGTGCCAGTTCACCCAATTTAGTTGCATGTGCATCTTAGGATCATGCCCAAATTTGAGTGCCCTTTATAGAATCCCTTTATACTAGCAAACCCACCAAAAGAAAGATGGCTAAAGTGTATATCAAAATCTTTCCAATATAAGAAGAGAAAAAAAAACATACTCTCTCTTATAAAACACTCAATATCAAAAATTAAATGAGTGATTAAATGATAAATTGAGTGTAAATTGAATAAGAGTACCGAGGGTCCTCAGTTTACACAACTCTATCCAGGAACCCCTGTTTCAAAGAGTTGATAATGTTCATTTACCCAAACGGTTAATTGCTGTGAAACATCCCTGCACCTAACGGTACTCATTGTATGCAAAATCAAAAGTGAATGTGTGATAAAGTCAAAATGTATTTCTCAGTCTCTATTCAACGTCCGAAATGGAGCTCTCTCGAGCAATCCCCTGCATGGCATGCTTGAATCGGGTTGATCCGAAGCTAAGTATATTTTATCATTAATTGCTTTGGATCTTGAGTATATGATATAAGTTTATCCAACTATTATTAATTGAATATAGATGAATAACAAGGAAAAGCTTTTTGAATTGGATATACAGTACTCCCCCGATATTTGCAGGGGTTCCGTTCCACGAATATTGAAAAACTACGAATATGGTTTTTCACCTGGGGAGGCAGGAGAGGGCAACTGGAGAGGCAGGATAGGGCAGCTGGAGCGCCGGCGAGTGAAGAAAATCACTCGTGGTATGCTCCGACCGCCTCTTCCTGTACTAAAGTCAGGCTTCACCAATCAGGAGCTGCTTTGACCCACAGCTCCTGATTGGTGAAGCCCGACTTTAACACAGAAAGTCCTGGTCAGAGAATACCGCGAATGACCAGGGGAACACTGTATACATTGAAAGTTGAATAGAGATTTAGAAATACATTTTGACTGCTCCTTGTGACCCTGGGCAAATCACTTAATCCCTATTGCCCCAGGTACATTAGATAGAATTGTAGGATATGCGGAATATAAATTATTTAAAAACATTTTTAAAAATGATTACCTGTTTATGTTTGGTTATTTGAATAGATTTGGACTTGGTGAGGTTGTGATTAATTCTGTGTCCTTAAGAGAGGTTTTTTTTTTAAAAAGGAAATCTGAATTTTAATTTTTTACCCTTCCTTTCTATTTTTCTGTTTAGTTTTTGCATGTTTTGGCAGTGGATCTGAATGGCCACTATTGAATCTATAGCCTATAAAAGGACCCTGGCTTTTCATCTCTTGTACTCTCCAGGTTCCCAGTATGCTATAAGCTGCATGAAGCATATATATGCTGGAACCAAACCTGGCTTTGGATCTTGAATGTGGGGCTCACTATCTAGTTACTGACTTGGCAGGGTAGAGGTTGATCTTGTTCAGCCTGGCACTCTCATTCCTCCAAAAGAAACAAATTCCAAAACTTGTAGCTAAAAGAAATGGATGAAAATAACTTTATGAAAACAAGTGGCATGCTTCAAGATTTTAGCTGTTTCTAGTTACTGCTCTGCTGACTGTAAGAAGAGGAAGTGTTCAATTGGCCTTGTTTCTCCACATATATGAGAGATGTGGTGATAGTGATTATTTCATGACCCTTCTTATCTTTTACGAGTTAAATGAAGGTCCTCTTTGGAAGCGTAAATATTTTCTTTTTTTGCAGTTCAGATAAGACTTTGGATTTTTCACGTATGAACTTGCTTTTTTGGTGGGGACCTGTGGGTTCGAGCATTTTTTGTTTAAATATAGTTTAATTAATTTATTCAATTTTTTAGCTTGTCCTCCCAGAAGAGCCCAGAATGGGTTACAAGTTTACATACATAATATAAGTTAGCAATATGATAGTTGGGGTAAGGATTACAAATAAGGATGACATATCTATAATAATAAAATGCTAAGTGCGCATGTGCACTCTTACCGCATGTTCCCTGATCCTTGATCTGTAGGTCAGTGGTCGGTAGGAGTGCGCATGCGCGACACCAGGACTCCTTCTCCCGAGCACCAGACATGCTGACCGCCTTCAGTCCCGTGGGCCTCTCAAGCAGCGGCGGTGGCAGGGATTGCAGAATCGTTACCGAGGCGGCTGTCGGCTTCAGGCGCTCGCGGCGGCTGTTGGCGACTGCAGGCAGCGGCAGCTTGAGGTGGCTGTCGGCAGAGGGCAGATACGAATGGAGGTAAGGGGTGTTGCTGGACAGGGGAAGAGGTGCTGATGGACAGGGGGGCAGAAAAAGGAAGGGAGGCCTACTGCTGGACAGGGGGAGCAGGAAAGAGGTGCTGATGGACAGGGGAAGAGGTACTGATGGACAGGGGGGGAAGAAAAAGGAAGGGAGGCCTACTGCTGGACAGGGGGAGCAGGAAAGAGGTGCTGCTGGACAGGGGGGAGGAAAAACAAAGGGAGAAGGGCTGCTGCTGGATAAGGGGAGCAGTGAAGGGGTGGTGGTGGACACAGGGGAGGTAAAAAGATGAGAATGGACAGGGGGAGCAGGCATGGGGTGGTGGTGGACAGCCGAGGAAAAAGAAAGACAGAAAGAAAGAAAGACAGAAATACAGAAAGTGGCTAAGGAGAGAGAGAGAGAGAAAGAAATAAAGACAGACACACACACATATATTCTAGCACCCGTTAATGTAACGGGCTATAAGACTAGTAATACAATATAGGCACAGTATGAGTTAGTGATAAGACAGATGGAGTGCGGTGTCTCAATAAAAGATATGTCAATTTTAATAGTAGGGGCACAGACTTCTTACAGTAATAGAACAGTTTCTATACTCAGTCATACATTTGAGTTGAAGCTTATTTAGTAGCAAATTAATTGTTGCTATTCTTTAAAAGTCATTAGGGAGGGTTCCCGAGATAGCAAAGTTGGTTTATGGTTAGGAGTTATCTTTGTGGGTAGTAATTAAGTAAAAAGATGGGTTTGTACCGCTTTTCTGAAGTTGCATAAATGCAGGCAGTTCTGTTTGAATCTCCTAAATCTAATTGGCTAAGGCTTAGCCTATACTTAAACAAACTTTTAGATGAAAATCTAATTGGGTTCAACTGAAAATTCACCTAGACAAAAAGTACTGTTTGGCTTTTCACTCAGTTGGTCTCTGTTTTTATATAAAACTTCCTTCTATTTTAAAAAATATTTTATCCTCTTTATTTATAAGAAAAAAAGTAGGAACAAAGAGAGAAAGACAAGGTAGTTATAAAAATGTATTAAAAATTGTTATTATGTGTAATTGCAGTGTCCCCATCTTCTCCCTAAATTATATACAATATTTAGAAATAAAAAAAGAATCCAAGTGATACCTTTTTTTATTGGACGAACTAGAGCATTTAAAGCAGGGGTGTCCAACATTTTGGCTTCCCTGGGTCGCATTGGCCGACAAAAATGTTTTATGGAGCCGTGCAAATGCTGCAGCAAGACAGAGGAGGGAGCTGGCAAGACGGTAAACACCCGGGTGCAGCAGAGGAAAGCACTGCATTGCCCTCGACTGGGGCTGCACAAAATACTTCACGGGGCCGCAGGTTGGACACCCCTGATTTAAAGACTGATCTCTGCAATGAGGACTATCCAACATACTATACAATAATAACAACGCATTGCATTTCAGGCACATATAAAACAGACATAAAAACACAACAAACCTAAAAACTAACACAAAAATACCACACAGCTAAATTAAAAACGCCCAGATGAACATAGAACCCAAAACCAAATTAGTAGAGCTTCTAGTTGGATTTTAGTTTCAAGTATCAAGTTTATTTAAAATTTGATTGATCGCTTAATCATATATTCAAGGCGATGAACAATTCTAAAAACAATTTATGACATAATACAGGGAAACAAAAATTCATATAGCAAATACTTGGCTTACAGGACAGACACGACCAGGACGGGAAGTGGGATAGAAATACAATAATTGGAGGCAAATGAGACAATCAAGGAAAATTACAAAAGGAGGGTTTTCTTTTTTTTTAAATATTAAAGTAATTGAATCTTCGACGGGGTTATACGATGTCTAGCAGTCAAAAGCATCTTTAAAAAGAAAGCATTTCAACTGACTCTTAAATCTATCAATATTTCTTTCTTTCCTTAAATAGATTGCCAAGGACTTCCACAATTGTGGGGCCACAACTGAAAAATTGTCTTCATATACTAATAGTTTTAAGTGATGAAATGGTTAGCAAATGTTGGGAGGTGCAGGGAATTAGACTCCTATCGATGAAATCTGGAGACTTGGGTCCGGATTCTGTAAACTGCATCCCGATTGTAGGCAGCTGTAGGCGTCCTATAGCTGTCTAATGCTCCACAGGCAGGCCGCCTATATTGAAGTCGCCTCTGGGAGCCTAGGAAGGCCTGCAAGCCCGCATAAGCTCACCTAAGGCTAGGCGGTAGCCTTAGGTGAACCTAGGCAGCCCTACGCGTCTCCCTAGTAGAGCGGGAGATGCTTACAATGTAGACCAGCACCTTCCTGCCTCATTCATTTAGGGGGTGAGGTGAGGGGTGACTGGTGGCCGTAGCCACGGCCACTATACTAATCGCCACAGAGAGATCCCTTGCCGCGATTAAGTATAGCGGTTGCGTCTAAAGTAACCCGGTTCTGTAACCGGCATCTGTAACATGGACGTCGGTTACAGAATCGGGTTTAGCTTGGACGGGTATAGGCCCGATTCTGTATAGGACGCCCATTCCGGGCATCCTATACAGAATCCGGGCCTTAGAGCTGAGCCTTAAATGATAGCAAACATATTTTGTAAATTATTCTATTTAATACTGGAAGCCAATGAGCTTTTTAAAGAAGTGATGAAGCTAACACCCACCATTTCATCAGCTTTCATTGTTAGAAACAATCCTTATGGGTGAATGCCAAGATTTAAATAGGCGGTTCTTGGATCTACTGGAAGCATTTGATGCAAGCAGGCATTCATACATTAGATGATGTTATATCTAATGGGAAACTGCTTGATTTTTCATGACTGCAACATTCATTCGGTATTTCAAAATCTCAAAATTATAGGTGGTTGCAGTTGAAGCAGGCCATTCAAAGTGGGTTTCCAGAATGGCAAAACTTAAAAACTCATTATAGCTTGCAGATCCTATGGGGCTCATAATCGAAAGAGAAAAATCCAAAAACCGGCTTAAGTCGGCACTTGGACGAACATTTCCCAAATACGTCCAAGTGCCGATAATAAAAACAGGTTTTGGACGTATTTCTAAACGACCTAGGCCTACCTAGCGCCGCTGAATGACCAAAGCTAAACGGGGCGTTTTGGGAAGAGTGTCAAGGGCGGGAGTTGGGCGGGATGTGGGCCGGCTTAGACTTAGTTGTACAACATGTATAACCGAAGTTATACAGCCCACGATCGACGGAACTTGGACGTTGTGACTTAGACCATGTAAAACATGGTCTAAGTCACAAAAACCCACCTAAAGTCACCAGATAAGTACTGAAAACACATAAAATTGACCCCCCACACATTACCCCAGTTATCCCTGACCCCCATAAAAATATTACTCACACCTTTAAAATTCAGCCTCCAGACTATCATCACCTGGCAGCCTGGCATAGGAAAGCCTAGTCGTCCAGCACAGAGGCGGCTTAAGCTGTCTTGGGGCTGGGTTAGGGACTCATGGAGAGGAGAACCCATGCCCATAAGCCCCTGTAATCACTGCATTGATACTTAAAAATGTGCACTCCCCTATACACCCCCAAAACCTATTTACTGGCATATAAGTGGCCCCTGCAGCCATAAGGGCTATTGGGGTGGTAGATAAGTGGGTCTAGGGGATTCTGGAGGTGGTTTGGGGGGCTCACCATGACCTATAAGGGAGCTGTAGGAGGAGAAGACATGGCACCCTTTTTGTGAAGTTCACAGCAGTGCCCTGTAAGGTACCCCACTATTTAGGTGGCATGTCTGGGTGTGCAGTCCATCACTTTGCAGACCCCTCCCACGTCCAACAGGGCTTGTTCTAGGCATTTTTGATTTGGACAAAAAGTTGGACGAAAATGTGGTATAAAGATGGACGATTTAGCGACTTGGACGATCAGATCAGCATGACGTATAGTTAGGCAATTTTCAAAACAAAAAAATTTTGGACGTATTTTTTGAAAATGTGTCCTACGCTGTTTTTTACTTTAGACGAAAACGGACTTAGACGTCCCTTTCAATTATGCCCCCCACGCTTCCAGACAGATTTTTTAGAGCATCAGGCCACCAAATGGTATAAACTGATATCTGAATTTATGAATAAGAAACCAAAAAATAGTCTTAGAGACATTTGGAGCATCGAGATAAATCAGTATATTTCTGTGACTTGATGGCCACGAATTTGGACTTGGAGAATGAAATGTACAGTGTTAGCATCTATGAGACAAACTTAGTTTTTCCTGTTACACAGATCTTTCTGGACCCCTGTTATGTTACAAAAGTTAGATAATTCATAATAACGTAGATGCTGGCACTGTCATTTAGACATAGGGACACTGGATCATATGTTATTCTTTTGTCCATTAATTCTCAGGTTTTGGAAATCGATATGGGGACAAATTAATGCAATTCTTGAATCTTCATTTCCTTTAACATATGAGCTGGTCATATGTGGAATATTATTACATGTTAAACCTCCCATAGATCATTATAAAAGCCGTCTTTTTTTTAGTCGTGACTGGGATTGTAATACAAATGATAACACAAAACTGGAAAAATCATGACCGTCTTAATTTCTCTTTTTGGTGGGCAAATTTATGCTCTACATATAAGAATGAGAAAATGAATGCGGATTTATTAGGACATGGTCATATATTTATATTGGTTTGGAAACCACTGACATCTTTTATGAATGCAACATAACTGGATTGTTTCTTTAACATAGTAACATAGTAGATGACGGCAGATAAAGACCCAAATGGTCCATCCAGTCTGCCCAACCTGATTCAATTTACATTTTTTTAAATTTTTTCTTCTTAGCTATTTCTGGGCAAGAATCCAAAGCTCTATCTGGTACTGTGCTTGGGTTCCAACTGCCGAAATCTCCATCAAAACCTACTCCAGCCCATCTACACCCTCCCAGCCATTGAAGTCCTCTCCAGCCCATCCTCCCATGCAAGTCTGCCCAGTACTGGTCTTAGTTCAATATTTAATATTATTTTCTGATTCTAGATCCTCTGTGTTCATCCCAAGCTTCTTTGAACTCAGTCACCGTTTTCCTCTCCACCATCTCTCTCGGGAGCACATTCCAGGCATCCATCACCCTCTCCGTAAAGTAGAATTTCCTAACATTGCTCTTTAATCTACGACCCCTCATCCTCAAATTATGTCCTCTGGTTTTACCATTTTCCATTCTCTGGAAAAGATTTTGTTCTACGTTAATACCCTTCAAGTTTTTGAACGTCTAAATCATATCTCCCCTGTCCCTTCTTTCCTCTAGGGTGTACATATTCAGGGCTTCCAGTCTCTCCTCAGCTAACTCATTCTTCTGGCGCAAGCCTCCTATCATTTTCGTCACCCTCCTTTGGATCGCTTCATGTCTTCTTACGTCCTTCACCAGATACGGTCTTCAAAACTGAACACAATACTCCAAGTGGGGCCTCACCAATGACCTTCCTTATACTGTCTAAGCCTCCCTTTGTACAGTCCAGCATCCTTCTGGCAGCAGCCTCCGCCTTGTCACACTATTTTTTCGCCTTTAGATCTTCGGACACTATCACCCCAAGGTCCCTCTCCCCATCCGTGCATATCAGCTTCTCACCTCCCAGCGTATACGGTTCCTTCTGATTATTAATCCCCAAATGCATTACTCTGCATTTCTTTGCATTGAATTTTAGTTGCCAGGCATTAGACCAGGGGTGCCCAACGCGTCGATCGCGATCGACAGGTCGTTCGCTCAGGTGACCTCAGTCGATCGCACAGCAGGTTCCCTTCTTCCCTTCTCTTTTTTTCCCCTCCTGACTGGCCCGCCTCTTAAAGAACGCTGGCCAATCAGAGTGCTGGAAGGGCGGGGTGAAGGTCGGTGGGGGACGGAGCTCAGCACATCACAAGAAATAGAAGCGCCTGTAATGATTGAGGTAAGAGCGAGGCCTAATGCAGCCCGATATACAATTTTAAAACCTCCAAAATCGGCCTCCCAATCAGTGGCGTACCGAGGTGGGGTGGTCCGCCCCCGCCCCGGGTGCACGGCTTGGAGGGATGCACAGCCGTCCGGGTCCTCCTGCCCTTCCTTTCCACCGGTCTGCGCATGGGGCTCGCACCCGCCGCCCAAATGGTGCTGTTGGTTATCGCGAGACTCGTGGGAGTTGACGGCACCATTCGAGCGTCGGCGCGGGACCAGGCAGGCGCAAGCCCCGAGCGCGGACCGGAGGAAAAGAAAGGCAGGATGACCCAGACCTGGCCGGCTGTGCACCCCTCCAAGCCTTGCACCCGGGCGGATCGTCCCCCTTCTAAATCCATTGTACTTGTCTTTTATTCAGTTCCACTAATGAGCATTGTGACAGGCAGTTCTTATGGGGCAGTTCTTGGAAGTATTTCTTTGTTTTTCTGTGCCTAAGTATTCTATTAATTTAACTTCCTTATTCCTGTGGGGATCTCCAAAGGGGACGAATGGGAGACGGCCGGTGGCAGGTGGTACTTTAGCAATTCTTACAGGTTGCCATAGGCCTCAGGAGCTGTCTTCCCTCTGCCGTGGTCCTGCCCCTCCTCTAAGTCAGAGACAGGCTTGGGGCAGAGGGAAGACAGCTCCTGAGGCCTATGGCAACCTGCAAGGATCGCTAAAGTACCAGCGATCCTCTCTGCAGACTGCTCCCTGCTGGAATTAGGTAAATGGATGTGGGGAGGGTAGGCCTTCGGGGGGGTGGGGGGTGGGGGGAGTGCAGTCCTTCAAGGGGTAGTGCAGGCCTTCAGGGGGGGAGTCAACCTTTGAGGGGGAATGTGCAGACCTTCAGGGGGGGTCAGGCCTTCGGGGGAGGGGGGCTGTATAATAAAAAAATATTTGAACATAAATACAAAGTACACTCGGTGTGTGTATATATATATATATATATATATATATATATATATATATATAAATAAATATATATATATATGTTTAGCATTTTTATTGTTGGTAGATCATTTTGACTTGGTCATTTTAAAAGTAGCTCGCAAGCCCAAAAAGTGTGGGTACCCCTGCATTAGACCATTCCTCTAACTTTTGCACATCTTTTTCATAATTTCCACTCCCTCTTTGGTGTCTACTATGTTACAAATCTTGGTATCAT
Source organism: Geotrypetes seraphini (assembly GCF_902459505.1). NCBI lineage: Eukaryota > Metazoa > Chordata > Amphibia > Gymnophiona > Dermophiidae > Geotrypetes > Geotrypetes seraphini. The sequence continues at coordinate 208,854,860 of NC_047088.1, forward strand.
CTGCAAAAGGGCACACTTTTCCTTCTAACCCTTCAGCAATGTCACTCACAAACATATTGAACAGGATTGGCCCCAGCACCGAACCCTGAGGGACTCCACTACTCACCTTTCCTTCCTCCGAGTGACTTCCATTAACCACCACCCTCTGGCGTCTGTCCGACAGCCAGTTTCTAACCCAGTTCACCACCTTGGGTCCTAACTTCAGCCCTTCAAGTTTGTTAAACAGCCTCCTATGAGGAACCGTATCAAAGGCTTTGCTGATATCTAAGTAAATTACATCTAGCATATGTCCTCAATCCAGCTCTCCAGTCACCCAATCAAAAAATTCAATCAGGTTTGTTTGGCACAATTTACCTTTTGTAAAGCCATGTTGCCTCGAATCCTGTAACCCATTAGATTCAAGGAAGTACACTATCCTTTCTTTCAGCAACACTTCCATTATTTTTCCAACAACCGAAGTGAGGCTCACCGGCCTGTAGTTTCCTGCTTCATCCCTGTGACCACTTTTGTGAATAGGGACCACATCCGCTCTTCTCCAATCCCCAGGAACCACTCCCATCTCCAGAGATTTGTTGAACAAGTCTTTAATAGGACCCACCAGAACCTCTCTGAGCTCCTTCAGTATCCTGGGATGGATCCCTTCTGGTCCCATCACTTTGTCCACCTTCAGTTTTTCAAGTTGCTCATAAACACTCTCCTCCGTGAACGAAGCATGAATCTACTCCATTTTCTCGTGTAACTTTGCCAGACAATTTCGGTCCTTCTCCAGGATTTTCTTCTGTGAACACAGAACAGAAGTATTTGTTTAGCACATTCGCTTTTTCCTTATCACTCTCCACATATCGGTTCTCAGCATCTTTTAGTTTAGCAATTCCATTTTTCATCTTCCTCCTTTCACTAATATATCTGAAAAAAATTTTGTCTCCCTTTTTTACATTTCTAGCCATTTATTCTTCCACCTGTGCTTTCGCCAGACATCTCTCTCTCTTGGCTTCTTTCAGTTTCATCCTGTAGTCCTTTCTGCACTCCTCTTCTTGGGTTTTTTAATATTTCACGAATGCCAACTCTTTCACCTTTATTTTCTCCGCCACTAGTTTGGAGAACCATATCGGCTTCCTTTTTCTCTTGTTTTTATTTATTTTCTTCATATAAAGGTCCGTAGCCATTTTTATTGCTCCTTTAAGCTTAGACCACTGTCTTTCCACTTCTCTTATGTCCTCCCATCCTCTTTCTTCAGGTACTCTCCCATTTCATTAAAGTCTGTATGTTTGAAATCTAGGACTTTAAGTATCGTGCGGCCACTCTCCACTTTAGCTGTTATATCAAACCAAACCGTTTGATGATTGCTACTTCCCAGGTGAGCACCCACTCGAACATTAGAGATACTCTCTCCATTTGTGAGGACCAGATCCAATATCGCTTTTTCCCTTGTGGGTTCCGTCACCATTTATCTCAGCATAGCCTCTTGAAAGGCATCCACAATCTCCCTACTTCTTTCCGATTCCGAAGACGGAACATTCCAGTCCGCATCCAGCAGGTTGAAATCTCCCAACAGCAGCACCTCCTCTTTCATTCCAAACTTTTGGATATCCACAATGAGATCCTTATCAATTTGAGTTAGAGGTCTGTAGACTACACCCACATAGATAGAAGTTCCATCTTCTCTTTTCAGAGCAATCCATATCGCTTCTTCCTCTCCCCAGGTCCCTTGCATTTCGGTTGCTTGGATATTGATCTTTACATAGAGAGCTACTCCTCCACTTTTTTACCATTTCTGTCCTTCCTAAAAAGATTATATCCCGGTATGTTTGCATCCCATCCATGTGATTCACTGAACCATGTCTCTGTGAATCACTTCATTTACTTCTATTCACATCTAGGGTGGGTGGGAGGAGGGAGGGAATACTTTAGTATTATACAAGATTAAGATTTTGAAAGTATAAATATGAATTCATTATTGATTATTAATTACTTAATAGAAGGGTGGGTGGGATAAAGATACTGTATGCATATATTTATAAGGTGAGTGTGCGTTTTGCACTTTATTCTCTGATTGTTAATATGTGTATTGCACTGTTAAGTTTTTTGGAAAATTAATAAAATATATAAAGAAAAAGAAAAAATAGACTCTCTGGGGTAGTTTGTATGAATGTTAGTTGATAGTGGAGGAAGGAGGAGGAGGAGAAGGAAAAATGCTGTTAACATGTACTGTATTTGCCAGATGAATAGAAGGTCATTTTGTTTTGAGAATATCTGGATATAAAAAGCTCCTTATCAGCAGTTCTTAAAGCTAACTCAGTTCTATGGATGGCTGATTTTAACCTTCTGTTATAGTTGTTGTTCTTCTAAGATATCACTCTTCTGTGTCAAGGTTGGCATTAGAAGAGGCTCTAGAAAAAGTTTTGCTTGCTGAAGCTATACACAGAGCCAGTGGCGTACCTAGGGTATGTGGCACCCGGGGCCCATCATTTTTTGACCCCCCCCCCCCATGTAAAATTTTTTTTTTTTTTTTTTTTTTTGCAATAACCATGAAATGGAATAAATGGTCAGAATAGAAACAGGCAGTGAAAATTTTCTTTTATATGTAACCATTATTCCAAACATAACATAACATAAATTATGTCTAAATTGTCATGACATTAGAAGTACATATGGAGTAGTTGCAGGTGATGCTTGGGACAGTTCTGATTGTGTTAGTTCGGTTTTATGTGTTTTTTGAATAGAAGGGTTTTTATTTCTTTTTGAAGGTTTTGCAGTCTGTGGTTGATATCAATTGGTTGTAGAGTTGGGGGTCGAGTGTTGCAGCTCGAATGGCTAGGAGGTTGTCGAACAGTTTTTTTCTTTTGACGTTTTTGGTTGGAGGGTGTGTGAATGGTGCACAAGTTCTCCTATGTCTGTTTGAAGTGGATTGAATTATTTAGCTGAAGAAATTAGTTACCCCCCCATTCCACACACATTAATTCTCTTCCATTTTTGTTCCCATTATAAAAAAACACTGATAAGTTCCCAGGAAAAAAATACATTAAAATAAGAAGTGAAAACAAAGGCCCCTACAGATGAGAACATAACATAAGAATAGCCTAACTGGGTCACACCAATGGTCCATCATGCCCAGTAGCCCATTCTCATGGTAGCCAATAGTGCTGTCCGATTCAGAGAAAAATATTTAATTCGATTCGATTCACCCTGTTGAATCGATTTTTCGATTTGATTCACTGTTAATGACACCGCTTTTTAAGTTTAAACAAAGTACAACAATAAATTTCACAACAACAATAAATTTCACAAAGTACTTAAAAAAAAAAATCACATTTTTCTATTAAAGCAGTTCTGGAGACATTTGCTTGAACAGTCTTTTTTCCCAGTCCATAAGCAAGCAATATGAAAAAGATTTCCTTAATTATCTACTCAAACATTTTTGCTATTTACTTTCATTGTACCTAGACTATTATTCAGTAGAAAAAATTTAGTTTGTTCAATCAAGCAGAACATTCACTCATAGAAGTCCAATGTCCACACAGGATTTGATTGAACAAACCAAATTTTTTCTACTGAATAATAGTTTAGGTATACTGAATAGCAAAAATGTTAAAGCCACACAGAAAAGCAGTAAAAGTCAATAGGTTCTCCAAGTGGGAACAACCTGATGTCTCAGCACTTGAGGAAAAGACCACGTAATAATGTTTATAAGATAAATCATATAAATGATTATACTGAAGCAGGGTGTCCTCAGCGTGAGAGATAAGCGAGAGGAGAGAATTCTCCAGCGCTTTACACAATAAGGCACAGGTTAATCACCCTCTGCCTGCAGTGCACACCATCATAGGACACCTCAGGTGTGCTCAAATTAATCAATGTGATAAATTAAACAGTAATAAACAATTGGTCAATCACAAGAGTGCAAGATCAAACAGGTTGTTCCCACTCAGAGAACCTATTGACTTTACTGCTTTTCTATGTGAGTAGATAATTAAGCAAATTTCTGATAGCCTACAGAACTGATTCTCACCTTCCATCCCCAGCCCCCAAGACTTACCAGACCCCCCCCCTGCCGATGTATTTACTTACTGCCTGAACTGGATATTAAATTGTGGGGAAGAGAGGAGAAATGCGGGGAAAGAGCCAGCCAAAACTAGTATTTGTTGCTGCTGAGTGCACCAATCCAGGGCAAGCAGACACTTCCCCCATGTCTTAATAACAGACAATGGACTTTTCCTCCAGGAATTTGTCCAAACCTTTCTTAAAACCAGCTACGCTATCTACTTTTAACATAACTTCTGGCCACTTCATTTTTAAGCTTATATCTTTCCTTCCAAACAGAGACCTTGCTAGATGTCAAATACAGCACAAGGTAACTTCACACGGACTTAACTGTGCAGGAAATGAATATCCTCATACACCCACCATATAGTGCAAAAATGTGCAAAGGTCTGTTTTTTTCTTTCGATCACTACATAGCCTAATGCCACACAAGCAGCGCTGTTACAAACATATTCTGAAGGTCAATGCTAAGGTTGACAAAGTTTCCTTCCTTGGACCAGAAGGAGATACTGACAAACCACTGGAAGAGATTCTAAAACAACTACCCAGAAATAACACCCAAAGACCCACTCAGTGTGTGAACCAGTTGAGTGGAGTGGACTAACTGGGGGTGGAAATGGGCCCAGAGTTTGCTCAGCAGAATTTCCCAGACTACCTCTTCCTCTCAACACACTGACATGCTACCACCACCACCAACACTAGGAACACCTCACCGAGTATGCCAGCAATGCTTATAAACTTTATAAAACACATTATTATATTTTCTTATAAAGCATATATTTTAACTGAACTCAGCCTTGCCATTCACAAAAATAGAAAAGTTCCCATTTCAAGCTGTCTCATGTACACTTTTCAAATCTAACATATTGTAATCACAAAACAGAAAATAAAATTATTTTTTCTACCTTTTGTTCTCTGGTCAATATTCAAATCTTGTTGGTCCCAGGCTCTTGTTGTCTTGCTTGCCAGGGTCTCCTTTCTCCGTGCTAACCATCCGTCTGCCATCTCTGTCCTCCCCTTCCGTTTCCCTTCCCTCTCCCGGAGATCTGGCATCTTTCCTTTTTTTGTCTCGATCCACAGATTCACCTTTTCTCAACTCCCCACCACCCCAGGATCCACCATCTCTCCCTTTCTGTTCCCAACTATCCTCCTATCCAGTATCTCTATCCCCCCTCCACACCATCCCCTGTTTCCAAGTTCTCTCCCTTTCTGTTCCTTCCCTCCCTAAATCCCATTATGCACCATCTCTCTCCCACTCCTCTGTTTTTAGACCCATTATTTCTAACCCCCAAAGTCTGGCATATGCACGTATCTTTGAACCCCCCCTTCCCTCTCTCCCTCTGTGTACTTTTACACCAGGACCCCCCTCCCCCGAAGGTCTGTCCCCCCTCCGAAGGGCTACACCCCACCCCTGAAGGCCTGCACCCCCCCGAAAGACTTTACCTCCCACCCAAAGGTCTGTCCCCCTCTGAAGGCCTAAACCCCACCCCTGAAGGCCTGCACCCTCCCCGAAGGATTGTACCCCCCACCCGAAGGTCTTTCCCCCCCTGAAGGCCTGCACCCATCCCGAAGGCCTGCACCCACCCCAAATGCCTGCACCCACCCCAAAGGCCTGCACCCACCCCAAAGGCCTGCACCCCCCCCGAAGGTCTGTACCTCCTGAAGGCCTGCACCCCCCTGAAGGCCTGCACCCCCCCCCTCGAAGGCCTGTACTCCCTTGAAGGTCTGCACCCCCCCCCCCCCGAAGGCCTGTCCCCCACTTGAAGGCCTGTCCCATCCCCTTGTAGGCCTGTCCCCCCTTTAAGGCCTGCCTGCCTGCCTTTCCCCCCCTTGAAGGCCTGTCTCCCCCTTGAAGGCCTGCACCCCCCCTTGAAGGCCTGTCCCACCCCATTGTAGGCCTGTCCCCCCCTTGAAGGCCTGCCTGCCTTTCCCCCCTTGAAGGCCTGTTCCCCCCCTTGAAGGCCTGCACCCCCTTGAAGGTCTGCACCCCTCCAAAGGCCTACACCCCCCCGAAGGCCTGCACCCCCCCTGAAGGCCTGCCTGCCCCCCTTGAAGGCCTGCACCCCTTGAAGGTCTGCACCCCCCCCCGAAGGCCTGTCCCCCCTTGAAGGCCTGCCTGCCTGCCTGTCACCCCCTCCCCCTTGAAAGCCTGCTTGCCTGCCCGCCCGCCCCACCCTGAAGGCCTGATGCCCCGACCCACCCCGAAGGACCGCTCGCCCCCCTGGCCTCCCCGCACCACCTATGAAGCAGCCGCAGCAGGATCGCGAAGTCAGCGTCAGCGATCCCTGCGCTGCTTCCTGCGCCACGGTCCCGCCCCTCTTCTGACGTCAGAGGAGGGGCGGGATCGCGGCGCAGGAAGCAGCGCAGGGATCGCTGACGCTGACTTCGCGATCCTGCTGCGGGCTGCTTCACAGGTGGTGCAGGAAGGTCAGTGGGGCGAGCGGTCCTTCGGGGGTGGCGGGGGACTGAACGGCAAGGCCGGGAACACCCCCTTAGGGCTGGCACCCGGGGCGGACCGCCCCCCCCCCCCCCCCCCTTGGTACGCCACTGCACAGAGCTATTTTGAAAAATTCCAAAAGCTGAAGTGCTGCCAGCTCATCTTTAGTCTGAATAGTGCTAGGTGAATGAAAACACATTTTCATGATTATTTTATGTTGCTATAGCAAATAAAGTCACTTCAATTTCTTGGTTTAATGTTATGATCAAAAGGCTCAACTTTTGGGGGGCACGTGATGCCGGGAGAGTGATCGGACGTGCCTCTGTGTAGCTCCGGGCCGCGCGCACATTTCCTGCTAAAACTCACTGCTTTTCTTTGACCGCCGGTCCCGTTCTACAAGCGACATCGCTCCTGCTTGATCGGCCGAGATCTTTTCCTCCTTTTCACGTGCAGCGGGACGTGTTGATGGCCGCTAAACCCGCACGAACCGCGCGGGACAAAACGAGGGGAACGGACGCCAAAATGGCGGACGGACACGAGGCGCCGGTTTTTACCTTGGAGGCAGCAGCAGTTCAGGAGCTGACCAGATCCCTCACACTGGTCATGGAGGATAAGCTGGCCACCATCCACACCTTCATGGAGGGCATCAAGGAAGGCCTTGACTCCCAGGCTGGGCGGCTGCAGAGAGCTGAAGACCGCATTGCTCAGCAGGAGGACGCTGTGGCTAACCATGAAGAGCGGCTGCGAACACTGGAATCTACAAATAAAACTTTATTGGACCGCCTCGAAGATCAGGAGAACAGAAGCCGACGTAACAATCTCCGATTTGTGGGGGTCCCTAACTCTGTTCGCGATGTGGATCTGAGATGTTGGCTGGAGGAATGGCTGCCAAAGGCTGTTGGCCTACCTGACACACCGGCGCCGTTCTTTATTGAGCGTGCCCACAGGCTGGGAGCACGGCGAGAGGATGACATCAGGCCACGACCGGTCATTGCAAGGTTCCACAACTACGCTGTGAAGGAAAGGGTGCTTGCTGCCTACCGTCGTGACAAAAATATGACCTTGCAATTTGAGGGGCAAAAGATTCTTCTCTTCCAAGATTTCTCCCCTCAGGTTTCATCTAAACGCCGGGCCATGGCGCCTTACTGCGGCGAGCTCTTCAAGCGCAACATCCGCTTTGCCCTCTTGTACCCAGCTAGGGCTCGAGTATCTTATAACAACACCATCACTTTCTATGATACTCCGGAGGCGTTGGAGGGCTTCATCAAATCTCTTCCTGCGATGGCACGCGGGGACCGGGGGGTCTCTTGATCTGTGAGGGACTCCTTCTTTTCCTGACCCCCAGACTGCCCCCATGTGCCTTGTTCTCTTGTTCCATGTTGGGCGAGCGGTCTGGCGGGGAGCTGCTGATGTTGATGCTGGTATGTAGACCCCTCACTTTGCACTGGTGTGCCAGGGGCGTCTCTTTTGAAAATACTACGCTGAGGCTGCCAACTCCTGCATGTTCCCGGCATGGGGTGACCCTGCAGCTGAGCCTGGACATCTGTGTCCTATTGGGGACCACCTCTGGGTAACGCTCGGCCCTTCATCTAATGCTCGGGCGCGGCTGCCTGTTACACTGGGCTCCCTGTTTTTTCAGTCTTGCTCGCACTGTGGTGCAAATGTTTCTGCTGTATCTACCCAATGGTACCTGTGCCCCATATTTGCCTTATGGAATTTATCAGCCTTAGTTGCTTTCCTCTGATTAGAATGTACTTCCTCATGTAAATAACAGAATAACAAAAAACACTTTTTCTTTTTAGGAGGCCTGAGTGTCTGATATCTCGCTCCCATCTGTCCTTTATATATATATATACTCATATTTATTTTTATTCTTATTTTGTTGTTGCCACTCTCTGGGTCTGGTCCGCCTTATCTCTTATCTCTGCAAGGGCCCTGGTCGTGATGTAACAGCCCTTATCTTGCATTGCCGCGGCCCGGGGCTACCTGCTGGTTTCAGCCATAAAAGTTGGGGATTAGCGAGGATCTTCCTCGCTGTGATGTATATTGGGTGGGTTGGGAGGGGAGGGAGATTGAGTGTTTGGGTGCTTGTGGATTGCACGGTTTGTATGTTTCTTTGGGGAGGGTTGTGAGGAGGGGGGAGGGACGAATGAGAATGACTGGGGGAGTGTGTATGTGTATGGCTCGGGTATGTATGAGGGGTATGTATGATGGATGGCTTAGCCTGAGCAGGTTAACTTGGTATTTCGGGAGCGGGTGGAGGCATTGGCTGGGACGGCCTCCACAGCTCGTCCTATGGTTTTTCACTGTTTTTTATATGCATTTCTGTAAGTTCCATGGTACAACTGCATGTTAAATCACTGAATGTGGATGGAATTCATTCACCCATTAAGCGTACAAAAATCCTAGCATACCTTAAGCGTGAACACACTGACATTGCATTCTTACAGGAGACTCATCTGAGCTCTGGGGAGCACGGGAAGCTGCGCAGGGGCTGGGTGGGCCAGGTACACGCGGCCCCATTTACTTCTCGTAAATGCGGAGTAGCTATTCTTATCCACAAGAACATACCCTTCCACGTCCACAGCCAAATCGATGATCCCAATGGGAGATTTCTAATTTTGGTGGGTGAACTCTGGGGCAAACCTTTAATCTTATGCAATATTTACGCCCCTAATACTTACACCCATGCTTTCTTCACCTCAGTGGTGGGTCATTTGGCACCTCTCATGCCCCAACCGACCATCATGGGGGGTGACTTCAATTTTGTTGCTAATCCTCAATGGGATCGTAGACCGGCCAGACCGGTACCGAGGGGCCACTTCTCTAGGGGTATACACTTCCTCATTAAAGAACTGGGATTGTTGGACACCTGGCGCACACTACACCCCACTGAATTTGATTTTTCTTTCTACTCGCACCCTCACAAGTCTCACTCGCGCATCGACTATTTCCTAATCTCCGCCTCTCTATTTTCGACCCTATCGGCCTCGACGATCATGCCACCTCTTGTATCTGATCATGCTATGCTCAGCCTTGACTTACATTTCGGGACACAGGTTGAGGGACGTATTTGGCGGATGTCTCCTTTCCTATACAAAGACGCGGAATTCCGTGAATTCTTTCATAAACGATGGGAGGAGTTCCATAACACTAACTCGCCTTCAGACGTGGACCCCGTTGTCTACTGGGAGGCGGCTAAAGCGGTCCTGCGTGGCCATATACTGGCATACGCGGCGTCCATGAATAAAAAACGAGACGGGGAACTCTTGGCTCTGTCGAGGGACCTCGCCAGCTTTCGTTCTCTCCATATCTCTCGCTTGGACGATGTCTCCAGACAGGCTATGCATGACGTTAAGCAAAAAATTAATCTCCTGTTGGACCAAAGAGCTAACCGTAACATCTATTGTTATAAATACAAACTTCACCGCTGGGGGGATAAAACGGGGAGATTGTTAGCTAACCTGGTGCGCCCACACAGAACCCGCCACACCATTACCTCCATTACAGATAAAGGGGGCGTTACACATGTTACTCACTCAGCCGTCACAGACCAATTCGTACGCTTTTACACAGACCTCTACTCCGCGCAACCTTATGACAAACCTGCTAGTGATTGTTTCTTCCAGGGCCTCTGTCTACCAACCTTGACGGACGCACAATGCCAAGCCCTTAACGGTCCCATCTTAGGAGAAGAACTACAGACTGCTATCAAAAGGCTCAGGCTGGCCAAAACTCCAGGCCCAGACGGCTTTGGCCCTGAATTCTATAAATTGTTGGACCCCCCGGCACTAGCTTCTCTTCAACAATACTTTATGGGACTGCGGAGCGTCCTACCTCCTGGAAATTCGCATAACAGGGCACATGTGATTCTTCTTCCTAAGCCCGGACGCCCAATGGATGCTTTGGGGTCGTACCGTCCCATCTCCCTGCTTAACCAGGACGTAAAACTCTTGGCTAGCATCTTGGCGGCGCGCCTTAATAAATTCTTACCAGCGCTCATTCATGAAGATCAGGTTGGTTTTGTGCCTGGTAGGCATGCGTCCATGAATCTCCTACGGGTCCTTGCTGTGTTACAACAACCACGTACCGCTTCCGACAGGGCCCTTATCACTAGTTTGGATGTAGAAAAAGCGTTCGACATGGTCTCTTGGCCCCATCTCTTTCAGACACTGGGTAGATTTGGGATTCAGGGAGACTTCATGGCCTGGCTGTCAGCTCTGTATCATTGTCCCACGTCCCAACTCCTGGTAAATGGAGGACTCTCCCAACCATTTTCTCTGGGACGGGGTACTCGCCAGGGTTGCCCACTCTCACCCCTCCTTTTCCTCCTCTCGCTGGAACCTCTGGCGGCGCGTATTCGCCAAGATGCGAAGTTGGAGGGTTTAGGGGTGGGCTCTAATGAATTTCGCATAAGTATGTTCGCGGACGACATGCTCTTATATGTCAACCATGCTGACCGGACGATGCCCGCCCTGATGTCCATCTTCCAGGCGTATGGAGTCTTTTCTGGTTTGAAGATTAATTTTGAGAAAACGGAGGCTCTAATTTTAGGGGGCTCCCGGATGGAGCCGTGGTGTCAGAATCTTGGAGTAGGTATTGCACCTGGAAAGCTGAAATACTTGGGTATTATGCTTTTTCAGGATCCACGCAAATTGTACGAGGCTAACATATCCGCTACTATTGGAAAGATCAAAACCTTATGCCTTAAATGGCAGTCGCTGCCTCTTTCGCTTATGGGGCGTGTAGCCTTGGTTAAAATGGTGATGTTCCCGAAACTACTTTACCCACTACAAACTATACCCGTCTGGGTGACCCGTGCGGATGAGAGAGTCTACCAGTCTACTATTAGCTCTTTTGTGTGGAGGGGGAGGAAAGCACGTATTAATGTCGTTAAACTGTCCCAGAGTCGAGAGCGTGGGGGCCTGGGCTTACCATCCCTTCGCTTATACAATGTGGCCGCGCTCCTTCGCTGGATTCATGAGCAACTAGTTTCTTCACGCCGCTATTCCCCTGACTCTTTACTAGAGGACTGTTGTTTACCGTGGACCTTTTCCTCCTTTCTTCATGGAACAGGGAGGGGAGGTGCGCGACCCTGCTCAGCCGCTTTACCATTCCTCCTTCCATTCAGACGGGCATGGCGTTGGTGGCGATCTCTTCAGGGTAGGTCGCCCACTGTATCGCCCTTTCTTTCTCTCTTTGGGAATCCTAGTTTTGCGTCTGGGGTGGGGGGCCTGGCGGGATTGAGGGATAGAACCGCACGTACTACGACTGTGGGGGATGTCTTAGCCCTGGGCGGGGGGGAATTCCCTTCCTTTGCACAAATGCGGAAAGCATGGCACCTACCTCCAGCACACATGTACACTTATTTGCAAATTCATCACTATTTTCACTCCTGGGCTCGTGCGCATGGGGATGCCTGGAGAGGTGGCCCCTTGGACTTAGTTTTCCTTACCACCCCTACTGCTTCGAACAAAATTTCCACGTGGTATAAGGCGGGGAGGGACCATCTAGGAGAGGGATGCCTACGTATTGTGGGGGGAGAGTGGTCCACAGAGCTTGGTATGCAGGTGACGGGTGACGATCTTAGGCATCTATTTCAAACCTTGTACCTATATGTGAAGGCATCCGGCCTGCAGGAAACCCAATACAAAATATTACATAGGTACTACCTCACTAGGGCTAGAGGCCATCACATGGGCTTGTGGGGTACTGACATATGCACTAAATGTACGTCTCATAGGGGTGATTATGTTCATTCCTTTTTCACATGCCCCAAACTACTTTTTTGGAGTCAGGTACAGCTCCATTTGGCGACCGTCTTGCAGCGTGCTGTACCGTGGAACCCACCCGCCCTGTTATTGGGAGATATCACAGATTTTACCCACCATGGACTTGAGTTTTCGGCCCACAAATACATTCTCCACGCGATCCTCGTGGGCAAACAACTCGTCCTACAGTCCTGGGCTGCCGCAGAGGTTCCGACCTATTGTATGTGGACAGCGAGGATGCAACTTCAAGCACGATTTGAATTGGACACTTATGAATCCCGCCTCCAGCCCCACTGGAAGCAATATTGCTTCCTTTGGAGGGAATCTTTGGCTCGGATTGCTTAGCTTTTCGATGGATAGAGTGCTTAAGTATTTCTGTATTGCATTTCTGTACTGCATGACCCTATATATTCCATCCTAGTCCCTCTCGACTCCTACTTTTGTGTCTCATATTTCTGTACCTCCTTACAATGCACTGTCATGTTTTTATCATGTACTCCTCTCTCGAACAGGGTGCAGCAGGTTCACGTCTGTTTCATTGCATCTTATTGTTATGTAATAATCGAATGTCATTCCATTCTTGCTCGGGCGGCTAGGGCCCATCTGAATACTTTGCTGAAGTATAAGAGTGCGTATGTGGGGTTGATTGTGGTTCGCTTGGAGTTGTGCGTGTTTGAATGTGGTATGCTTGCTGTGCGTTTGTGGAGGATCGTTTGGGGATCCTGATGCTGTCATAGGTTAATTACTGAGAAACTGTGAACGAGGAATGCTGAACGGTTCACTGTTTTTCTTTCTCTCCACTGTTTACTACTTCACGGTGTGCCGGGCAATTCTTTTGCATTATCTCCCAAGAGCATATTCTGTTCCTGCACATGTTTATGACCTGCTCTTACTTACATTGTTTGTTTGTGTGGGTGAGCTTACTGACCTTACGGGTTGTGTCTTCGCTCCCCAGGTACATTGTTAAGTACTGTTGTATTTATGCATTGATTTCTCGATGTACCAATGTTTCTCGGTGTACCACTGTTGTTTGTGGATGTTCATGCGTTTCTTGTTTAATAAAAATGATATTTAAAAAAAAAAAAAAGGCTCAACTTTTTTCCTGTCTCTGCTCCTAATGGTTTAGTTGTGATTAGTTTAGTTTGGGGCTCTTTAAACCACTTCAAGCGCTTATGGAGAATTCTATACTGTATATGGTGCCTGGACTAAATTTTTGGCATGAAAAAGTCATTTGACATATGCAATGTGCAAAATTGAGGCAGAAACGGCATGAATACACACATACTGGTTTAGAGAATAGTACCTGTTTCTATAAGGATCTGCAAAAAGGGTGTGTGCATGGGTAGGTCAGGGGCGTTCCCTTAAAATGCACAGAGTGTTATAGAATAGTGCAGTTCTATACTCAATTTGCAAGCCAGGATTTACACCAAATTTCAATTGATTCGACTTTTTAGGCACAGATCCTGGAATACTGTGCAGCACCAGTTCTGGCACTTAATTTATAGTCCCACAAAAAGAGTGCACAAGCCTATAGAACTGGGACCAGAACTTCTTTATTGACACTGTCAGTGTTTCGGCCAACGGCCTGCATCAAGGGTCTTTTAAAATTATCTGGCGCTTGATACTTTTCTCAAACAAGTTGTCCCAATAGGAAATGATACCAGTATTCACATCTGGTGTTCGTCTAGATTCAGTTGATTTGACTTTTTGGGAATACTGTGCAGCACCAGTTGTTTTGGCACTTAATTTTCAGTACCATTTACTGAATCCAACCCATAATGCATGGGAACTGCTAGCACAGAACTTTGTTAAAGGACGCTGTAGTATTTTTGCAGTACACATAACTGCATGCTAATTGTTTTCGTGTTAGGGGGCATATTATGGGTAGTGGGCATGGAAGGCATTTTGGACTCAGCACACTGCAAATATTGCATGCTAATTGGCACTTTTGCAGTTATCTTGGGCCACTTACTATACTCTAAGTAGAAGGTACTAAGGCCCTGATTCTCTAAAGGATGCTTAAAGTTAGGCACCTAGATATGCCTAAATCAATTTTTATTTAAAGGCAGTTTCAAAATCCAATATTTCCTGGTCCAAGCATTCACCTTGCTCCTCAACAAGCAACGATAATTGGCAATTAACCCATAATTGATGTTAATTGCACAATTGGATTGTAGACACCTACCACTTTGAGGTAAGCACCTAGTCCAAGGTACCTACCACAAAGTAGGCATAGTTAGGGGGTGGATCGTGGGCATGTTTGTCATGTAGGTGCTTGTTTTGGACTTAGGTTTACTCATTTAAGCCCAGAAAAACCTAGCATAGATAGGGTGAACCTAAGGTTAGGATGCTACTGACACCTAAGCCCACTTTAGGTGCCATTAAACGTGACTCTATAAAGTATGCAGTGGTGTAGTAAAGAGGGGTGGGGTGGTCCACCCCAGGTGCTGACTTGGAGGGGGCGCCGGCACCAATCATCCTTTCTGCCCCTTCCACTACCTTGCGTGCGCCCCCTTTCCCTTCTCATGTACATTTTTAACATTCCCGGCATGAGTAGCAACCCCAACCTGCTGCTCGCACCAACGTCGGATCTTCCTCTAACTTCACTTCTTCGTCAGGGGTCCAAAATGTAGAGGTGCATCAACGTAGAGAACCTGAATAAAACAACTGTGCGTAAAAGGACAGACGACGTGAACATCCAATGAGGGCTGCTGCTCGTGAGCGCGCAGTCACCATCTTTTGATGTACCTCTACATTGTGGACCCCTGACGAAGGAGTGTTTTTCGAAACACGGACCGTGTTGGGCCCCATGTAATCATACAAGAGGACCATTTGTTTGGAATGCTACATTGCATCGTTTGGAATAAAGATTAGACTTTTATACCCTTGTCCATCAGCTCTGCAGTATCCTTTGTTTTGTTGTTTGACTTTTCTACTGCAGATTGCTTGGATTGCTTGTTTCTATATGTATTATATCGCCATTACAGAAGCTTATGTAAACTGCTCTGAACTGACTCCCCAGCCATTAGTAGTGGTATAGAAGCTTTCAATAAACAATAATCTAAGTATACAGTTACTCAAGGGAATTCTAGTCCTTCCTAATAATTGATGATATAAAGGGGTTACTTTGGCTGCTTCCCTCAGCCACACTTTTAGTTCTATATTTTCCACCAGATTCTAGATATGGTGCCTAAAATTGTGTAAGCATAGGCCAATGTAGGTGCACAAGTTAATTCATTAATTAATCAGCACCAATCATTGGCAGTTAACATGTCATTACTGATGCTAATTGGGACTAATTAAACGTTATGGGGGTAATAATCAAAAAAATAAAAGTGTCCTAAATGGCTACTTGGACGATCAAAAAGCCTGATCGTCCAAGTACCCATAACCAAAGCTGGTTTTTAGACGTATCTAAAAACAGCTTAGGCCTTTCCCCTGCCTCTAGATGCACAAAGAGAAAAGAGGTGTGTTTAGAGGAGGGGAAAGGGCGGGCAGTGTGCGGGAGGTGGGCCGACCTACACCTAGGCGTACAACAGGTATAACCAAAACAGTTACAGGTTGCCTAGTCGGCACTTAGACCTTTTTGACTTAGACGTAGTCAAACCAGGTCTAAGTGCCGAAAAAGGGGCCGCTGGCGCGATCAGTTCAGCGGCCCGGCAACTGACCTACCGCAACCATCGTGGCAGGAGAGATGCCTCATCTCCCCTACCGCGATGCCATCACTCCTCTACCCGAACTGCCACGACCTGCAGCAGGAGAGATGCCCTATCTCTCCTGCCGCGGGTCGCGGCAGTTCCGGTAGAGGAGTGATGGCATCACTGTAGGGGAGATGAGGCATCTCTCCTGCCGCAATGGTTGCGGTAGGTCGGTTACCGAGCCGCTGAACTGATACCACTACTGTTTTTAGATGCATCTCTCCTGCCGTGATGCATCACCCCCCCACATACATACAACATCGGGGCAAGAGGGAGCCCAAGCACTCTTGCCCGCGGCAGCCTAACCCCCCCCAATGTCATTGGGGCAAGAGGGAGCCCAAGCCCTCTTGCCCCATGGCGATCGTGCCACCTCCCGCCGAGAATGAGCAGACCAGGAGGGAGCCGAAGCCCTCCTGGCCCCGGCGACCACCCCCCCGACCCGGGTTGGGCCATGTGCCTAAGGCCCCCAGGCCTATTCTGATTGGCCCAGGTACCTTAGGCCCCACCTGTAGGCGGGGCTTTGGGGCAGCTGGGCCAATCCGGCCCCATTCTGCTGTGGGCTGCCTGCCGGACAGACGGATTTGGCACCCATCTATCTGGCCAATGTTAAAGAGGTACGGGGAAGGGGGGTAGGGGTGGGGGGTCATGGAGTTGGCTGGGGGGGGTGATCGGGGGTTCTGGGGGTGGACGTTGGGGGGAGGGGGTTCGTCGAGGGCAGTAGGGCCTGGGATCCCTCCTGCCCTTAATGTAGTGGGGGGTGGGGGTAGGGGGTCGCCGGGGCCAGGAGGGCTTCGGCTCCCTCCTGGCCTGCTCGTTCTCAGCGGAGGGGGGGGCACAATCGCCTTGGGGCAAGAGGGCTTGGGCTCCCTCTTGCCCCGAGGTTGTTGGTGGGGTCGCGACTGCCACGGGGCAAGAGGGCTTGGGCTCCCTCTTGCCCCGATATCGGCGGGGAGTCGGCGGGGCAAGAGGGCTTGGGCTCCCTCTTGCCCCGATGTCGTCGGGGGGGAGGGTTGGCAGTTTGACATGGCAGGAGGGCTTGGGCACCCTCCTGCCTGGATTGTTGTGTGTGGGGGGGGGTGTTTTTGACAGACACCGGTTACAGAATCCAGCTTTTAGGCGAAGGACTGGCTCCTCCTTCGCCTAAATGCCCTTCTGTTGGACGTTTGGGGCTTAGGCATTTTTTTGTTTCATTATGGCTAAAAAATGTAGACGTGGTGTGGGTGTACTTTTAGACGTAGTGGTGTTTGGGCGTTTAGGCAGAGGAAGGCCATAATCAAAACAAGGATGTTTGGTTTGGTTATGGACACTTTCCCTGCTTCTGCGTTGAACATTTAAGGACTTAGGCCAAAATGGGACTTAGACGTTTTTTTTATTATGCCCCTCTAAGTGCACAACTCGCAAAGCGCAGTTCTATAAGTTGGGTACACTTGATAAAATCACACTTAGCTCAGCCTAAGTGGCCTTAGGAGTTGACAGGCCTTATTTATACTAAGGTTTTCTTGTCCTAAATGAGTGCGCCTAAGTTAAGCACCTACCAAGTACCTAAGTCCAAAACAGGCGCCTACATGAAAACCACCCCCACAATCTGCCCTTAACCATGCCTGCTTTCTGGTAGGGGCATTGGATTAGTCACATACTTTAAAGTGGTAGGTGCCTACCAAGTTAGGCAAGTACTATCCAATTAAGTGCAATTTACATCAATTACAAAGTGCTAATTCTTAATTATTGGCACCGATTAAGCCTTTCAATTAAGTTAGGCACCTAGATTGGCTACGTGCGTCAATCTAGGCACCTAACTTTAGGCGTCCTTTATAGAATCTGGGCCTAACTGCCAAAGACTGAAAGAAACCCAGAACTAAAATGCATTACAATAATTACTTTCTGTTTGGTTTGGGCTATTATACATCACATCTGTTGTCTTTGTAGGAACCCCGACATCTGCAGTTTTTCAGTGAACTTAACAACAGCGACATTTATATATTATTAGCTGGCAAAAAGATGTATGGTGCACCAACAAACTATGGATTCTGTTTTAAGGTATGCTGAGATGAACAGTGATCAATATAGTAAATATAATACATACTGTACTCTCCTTACAGTTTCATCAGTCGGCAGGAAAGGTAATTTTTTAAATAGTTTTTTATTTTTATTTTTTGCAAAATAGTGCTTTACATATGGAAAGAGATTTTTTTTTTAAATTACTTTCTATATATGTAGAGAAAAGTATATAAGTAGGAACCAATTTTATAACAGGAAAGCAATATGATAAAACCAAAAAGATGCCTACTTTAACCCCCTCTTTTACTAAGGTGCGCTAACCAATTAGAGCGTGCTAATCAAATTAGCATGCACAAAACGCTAACGCCTCTATAGACTAACATGCACGCGTTAGCGTTTAGCATGCGCTAAATCGATTAGCGCGCGCTAATCAGTTAGCGCACCTTAGAAAAAGAGGGCCTAAATCTATTTTACTAAGGCAATATACTGTAGGTATATCAACGTTAGAATGTTGGATTGAAGTAAGTTGTTTATGACTGGTTATTTTTGTTTTATTATTTATTTATTTTTTCTGCTCTGTTATTGTATTTTATGCTTGTGAATAATTTTGAATGGCCTATTTGGATCAGGAAAATGGTTTATAAGGGCACGTAAATAAAATCAATAAGATTTCAGCGCTACTATCCAGACAGTGGTGCAGAAAATCATGAAACAGACCTGCCAACAACCTGCCAGCGAACTAGTGTAGATATCTGGATAAGGGTATATAAATATAGAACCCTTTATATATGGTTTTACCAACAAAGACATCCTCCAAAATAATTAGTATGGTGCTCATTTTCATGGGCAGTTATAGAATTTTAAATCTGTATACTTTCAAATAGGAGAATTTTAGTAGCTTTTATTTCAACAGGTATTATCTTCAAGATATGACTTAATGCTAAAAAATGTGCTGTGGCCTTCTAGCCTAACAAAACAGGAGAAACAAAGGACCTGAAACTGCTCTGTGCTGAGGATGAAAAGAGTAGGACCTGCTGGGTGACAGCAGTTCGACTATTTAAGGTAATATCTATTCTGAGATCCTTTTCTCTTATTTATGTGTAACAATATTTCTAATCAAGATTAATCCCTTTTCTCTGAACTGTTTTATAAAATTACCCTCAAATAGAACAATTTGACTACTATACTATGGGGCTCATTTTCAAAAAAAGAAATACACCCAAAAAGTGGCATAAAGGGGCAGATGGACATTTTTCTCGCCAAATGCTTCCAATTCCCTATTTTTGAAACCCAATTTGCTGTTTATTTTGTAGTGCTAGAGGGTGTTTGTGGGTGGAGAGTAGAGACTCCTAACATTAATTAGTATGTGGTTAGCGTGTTAGCCCTTAACACCTACTAGTTAAGGGCTCACGTGCTAATGCCCATGCACTAATGCAGTGTCTCACAAACTTTTTCAAGCTGGGGCACACTAAACCTAGTGCCCCCGGCTCGAAGCACCCGGAAGTGCTCTGGTGTCGGTGTGCCGACATCACCTGCATGCGTGCCGTCAGCGCGTCAATGTCAGCACATGTGCAAAGGCCCTTCAAACGGGCCGAGAGAAGGACCTGCGCTGGAGAGAAGGGCAGGCAGAGAGAGGTGGTGCCGGCGTCGGGAGATTGTTTGCAGGACGTGCCTCTCTTCACGTGCCTCTCTTCACAACGGCACCGACACCTCTCCTCTTCCCCAGTGTACCTCGGCACACCTGAAATCTCAGGAGGCACACAGTTTGCGATATACTGAACCGATGGGAAGATTAGTGCGTGCCATAATTGCAAAAATGGAAAATGTGAGCATTTTATAGCCATGCTAATTATGACCTCAGCACATGGGAAACCCCCATGCTAAACATAGCACAGGCCACATTTAGTGTGGTTTGGGTAAAAGGCCCCTTAATCTGCCCAGTGGTTGAGCTGGTCTTTCATACAGTTCTAAATTGCGCCCCAACCCTACACCTCCAACTACATTTGATGAAAGTCTATGCAAAATGCCACAGTACTCATATTTTATTTGCATTTGGAGCAGTCAGTTTTTGTAATCAGAAGTGATTTTGAATATTATTCGTTCTTGAATTCGTTCTTGACATTTTATTTTATTTTTTCCCTTAAATTTACAAATTTGATTGTGAGGGGGGGAGGAGAGGGTAAATTTATTATTACATATTGTATAAGGTATTGATTATATGATAAGAAAGGGTGGGAAAGGTGGGAGATAAGAGCATATTATTTGTACCATTGATGATTATTAAGTGTTATATTTATTGTTAATTTGTTTGGATATATTGTTACACTTATTGTAAATTTGAAAACGAATAAAGAATTAATAATAAAAAAAAGAATATACTGAATACAAAGGAAGAACTATGCTAAAGAATGGAAAAATATACTCTTTGAATAAGACCCTATATCCAGTCTGAAATGAAAAGAAAGGGAGTTCATTTCTTTTTCTATAGACTACATTCAACATTCTCTGTTTTTCCCAGGTATGCTTCACAGCAGTAATGAACCCAATTGCACGTTGCTAAAGAAATATGAGTTGATTTAATGGAAAATTCATTATCAGTTGTATTAAAAACAGAATTGTTCACTGAGTAGGTTTTCTAGAGGTAGAACACAGGGAAAGAACACAGGAAAATCCTGAATGGGAACTATGAAAAATAACAAACATTTTCACTAGAGGGCAACATAGGGCTGCTAAAATATTTCCAGGCATTATATTGCACCATTTCATATTGCTATGTTTTCAGATTTGATCAAATTAGGACTTAACATGGGAAAAGCTGTTGGGTTATTTTGTCCTACAAAGAGAAATTGGCATGGTACTGAATTAAATCTTTTTTGTTGTTTTGTTTTTTAGCATGGGATGCAGTTGTATCAGAATTATATGGAATTGCAAAACAGATATATTTCTGGCGCTCTCTCACCTATGGTATCACCTATGGTATGTTGTATTTCCTTAGATATTAGTTAACAATCTACTATGTTTTAAATATATATATATATTTTAAACTTTATTTCGTTTTTAATGCCAACAAAAAGTGCAATACAATTTACATACAAATAATAATAATAATCATCAAATAAGCACTTATAAACAATCAGAATCTATACAAAAAATAAAATTCTCTCCCCCATCCAACATTACCATCAGGAATAATACCAAAACAAAAGATATACCCCCCTCCCGCTCCCACCCACCCCCTGGATGTGTGGGTGCAAAACAACAGAAAATAAAGATAAAGGGCAACTATAACAAATCTACAAAAGACGTCAATGGACCCCAAACCAATTTGAATATATTAAATATATATTTAAAATAAAGCATTTCATTAGGCATTTTTATCCTATTTTCATGAGTGAGCAAGAATGATAAAATGAAATAGGGAACGGGACAGTACAGAACTATAAACCTGCCCTGGGTAACTCACCCACTGGGGCCCCTCTACCCTGCCTTCTTCACTACTGCCAATGAGAAAACACAGTGAGTTGGGAGCAAATTTTGCACCTGTCTATATATTTGCATCTTGTGTGACCACATCACTTGCACGGTCTTTGGTACAGTGCTGACAGGCAAGATCTCCTCCATGTTCATTGACAGGCTTTTACCGTAATCCCTTATGAATCCTCAAGGTCACTGAGATCTTCTAAACTACATCTCCTAAGTATTCCTTCTATCAGACAGCTATTTTATGATACAACACGAAAAGCCATTTACTCAGTAGTTGTATCCACATTTTGGAATGCCCTTCCCCTAACAATCCGGCAAGAAACTAATTTAAACAATTTTAAAATCAATCTGAAAACTTTTCTTTTCAAAGATGCTTATGAGATTTACAATCAGTAAGGGGTGGGGGGAAGAGAGAAAAATGCGAAGACATTTCCTGTTCCTGACATTTCCTCTCCCCATCGTTTTTTCCTGCACCCTTTCCTTTTTTTTCCCCAATATTGCACCCTTACCCCTTTTTTCTTTTGTTTCTAAACTAAACCTTAAATTTATATACCGCATCATCTCCAGGGATGTTGTGGAGCTCGGCACGGTTTACAAGAACTTAAAATATAGGAAGAATATAGGGAAAAAAAAGGTTTACATGAACTTATATAAAAGAGAAGAGTAAGGGGGGATAGAATTACATTTTAGTGAAAAGCCAGGTTTTCAGTTGCTTGCGGAATAATTGAAGGGAGCCCAGGTTCCGCAGCGGAGTAGTAAGGTCGTTCCAAAGACCTGTGATTCTGAAGAGAAGGGATTTTCCCAGTTTGCCTGTATAGCGAATACCGGAAGGATAATTTCAACCTTTGGGTGGGTCTGGTAGAGTCAGGACTCGAGGAGTGTCCTAATTGTCAGTATTGGTTTGTTTGTCTATCCCCCAGGTTTTTAATTAATTTTTAATTTGTAAAGTTGTAAACCGATTTGGTATGTAAAAGCAATATATCAAGTCAGAATAAACTTGAAACTTTGAGGGTCTTGACTTCTAATTAGATCTTATGATGTGATGGTAAAAAAAAACTTTATAGATGATAGATAGATAGATATGATAAAGTTATACATGTATGGATAAACTTATGAGAACTGACAGAGAGAGGTAGCTGCAGATGCCGCCCCCCCCTAAAAAAAACCCCTCTTGGCTAATCCTAATAGTATCATAGAAACTGGGGATTTCACGAAAGGATTTAGGATTGCAAGTCCAAGAATTCTACAAGGAAAAAAAATTAACATGGGTTCCAGAATATTTGTACCAGAAATATGGTACAAAAAAAATCTAAGTTCGAGGAGGGGGAGACTATAGGCCACTCATGGATTTCTGACATTCTCATCCTGATGCATTTTGAACCTGTAGCACTGATTTCAACTGTTAGAATTGCTGTCTAAAGTCACCCTTCCAAGGGGCAGAATAGTTATTCCTGAAAAGCAGAAGCTTCTGAACCAAAAGTTATGGTTTGAGGTTAGATCATGCCCTAGAGCACAGGTGTCAAAGTCGGTCCTCGAGGGCCGGAATCCAGTCGGGTTTTCAGGATTTCCCCAATGAATATGCATGAGATCTATGTGCATGCACTGCTTTCAATGCATATTCATTGGGGAAATCCTGAAAACCCGACTGGATTACGGCCCTCGAGGAGGGACTTTGACACCCCTGCCCTAGAGCTATTAACAACACTAGAATAAACCCTTAAATTATAGTTTAATCTTCTCTTTTTGGGTTAGAAATTATATGAAACAACTTTTAAAAAATGACATTCACAGCATAAACAAACAGTGCTGCAAGTCATCAGGTAACCAGGCTGGAACCAAGAGGCTACATCTCACTAGAATCAAGCAAAGTTTGTTTCCAGAAGATGGGTAGTAGGGTGTCAGGTCAAAAGCGCGCCGGGACAAAGGCGCGCCCAGACAATTGAGCGCAGCGCGCGCCGTTCTAAATTACTATTTTTAGTGCTCCGATGGGGGTGTGTGGGGGGAACCCCCCCACTTTACTTAATAGACATCGCGCCGTGTTGTGGGGGCGTTGTGGGGGGGGTACTGAAAACTTCACTTTTTCCCTGTTTTTAGGGAAAAAGTTCAGTTTACAGTAAAATGTGGAGGGTTACAACCCCCCAAACCCCCCATAACGCCGGCGTGATGTCTAATAAGTAAACTGGGGGGGTTCCCCAACAAAACCCCCCGTCGGGGCCCCTAAAAACTGTAATTTAGAGCGGAGCGGCGGCGCACGCTGCGCTCAATTGTCGGCGCACGCTTTTGTCTTTCGCGCTGTTGTCTATGAACCGGGTATTAGCTAGGTATTGTCTAGCAAGGTTGAATGTTTTGATAGTGGGTTTGCTGACTTTTGTGACTGCTTGGATTGTTGTACCCCTGGGGAGGTGAGATAGAGATGGTAGCTAATGGGTTCTGGATTGGGTATGGTCTTGTGTATTAGGATGTACTATGGTGTCCAAAATTAAGATCATAATTGGGTACACAGTTATAATACAGGGCCAGTTGTGCATGTAACACAATTAACTAATAGGCACTAAGGCTAAGGTTACCAGATGTCTGGCAAAACCCGGACATGTTCTCTTTTTAGAGGACTGTCCAGGCTCCTGGACGGACTTCCCAAAACCCAGCATTTGAATGGATTTTGGAATGCCCCAACAAGCTCTGGCCGCATCTGGAGGGTATCTGAGCAAATGCGGATGACGTCACACACATCCGCGCATGCTCAAGGCACTCTAGACATGGCTGGAGCTTGTCCAGAAGAAGAGAGGAGGCTTTGTGTGGGGCGGGACTTGGGGCAGAATGGGGTGGAGCTGGAAGCAGACTGGGGTGAGGTCATGTGTCCAGGGTTTCCCGGAGAAAAATGTTAACCCTAACTAAGGCCCCCTTTTATCAAGCTGTGTTAGGGTTTTTTATTGCAGGATGCTGCGGCAACAGTTCCAACGTTCATAGAATTTGTTTGAGCATCGGAACTATTATTGCAGTGGCCCGCAATATAAAACTCTAATGCAGCTTGATAAAAGGGGGCCTTAATTGACAAATGCCAATAATTGGTATTAATAATCACTAATTGGCACTAATTTGCATACATAAGACACATGACCCTGTTTTGTATACAGCGTATCTAACTTCTCTCGTGCACAGATGCAATGGGGTTGTTAACATGGGAGAGACCTGGGCATTTCAGGGGCATACTGAGTATTCAACTTAAATAGTACATTTGGGGGTCCTTTTACGAAGGCGCACTAGCGATTTTACCGCATGCACCTGATTAGCGTGTGCTATAGCGTGCGCTAGCCGACAAACTACTGCCTGCTCAAAAGGAGGCGGTAACGGCTAGCGCGCATGGCATTTTAGCGCACGCTATTCTGCATGTTAAGGCTCTAGCGCGCCTTTGTAAAAGGACCCCTTGATCTTGTAGAACACGAGAAACTGCTCAATTGTTTAGATGCAATTTGTATTTCTGGTGAAGTACTCCAATGGTTTTGAGGCTTCCTACAAATTCATACCTATCAAGTTCGATAGTTGAGAAATGTAAAGTATTGCATGTTGGAAACAGAAACCCGAGGTACAACTATACGATGGGAGGGATATTATTGAATGAGAGCAACCAAGAAAGGGACTTGGGGGTAATGGTGGACATGACAATGAAGCCGACGGCACAGTGCGCAACAGCCGCTAAGAAAGCAAATAGAATGCTAGGCATAATCAAGAAGGGTATTACAACAAGGACAAAAGAAGTTATCCTGCCATTGTATCGGGCGATGGTGCGCCCGCATCTGGAATACTGCGTCCAATATTGGTCTCCGTACCTTAGGAAGGATATGGCGTTACTCGAGAGGGTTCAGAGGAGAGCGACACGCTTGATAAAAGGGATGGAAAACCTCTCATACGCTGAGAGATTGGAGAAACTGGGTCTCTTTTCCCTGGAGAAGAGGAGACTTAGAGGGGATATGATAGAGACTTATAAGATCATGAAGGGCATAGAGAGAGTAGAGAAGGACAGATTCTTCAAACTTTCAAAAAATAAAAGAACAAGAGGACACTTGGAAAAGTTGAAAGGGGACAGATTTAAAACGAATGCTAGGAAGTTCTTCTTTACCCAACGAGTGGTGGACACCTGGAATGCGCTTCCAGAGGGAGTAATAGGGCAGAGTACAGTACAGGGGTTTAAGAAAGGATTGGACAATTTCCTGCTGGAAAAGGGGATAGAGGGGTATAAATAGAGGATTACTGCACAGGTCCTGGACCTGTTGGGCCGCCGCGTGAGCGGACTGCTGGGCATGATGGACCTCAGGTCTGACCCAGCAGAGGCATTGCTTATGTTCTTATGTTCTTATGATACACTTTCTAGTAAGTGGAGTAATCTATGTAGTGTCCCTTATGGTTCTCCTCTTTCCCCATTGCTTTTTTAATATATATCTAGATTAACAACCTTGGGAATACAACTTTATAATTATGTGGATGATATAACTATTGTGATTCCAATTTCTTCCCTACCATCCCAATCTATTTATTTATATCCACTGTAATTCTTACTGTTGTACAGTGGATGACAGAGTTCAAGTTGAAATTCAACTCAGATAAAATCCAACTCTTTTTTGCTAGCCCATCTAATAAGATCAATGAGGGGACTTTGAAATTAAACGGAATCTTATATCCTATTAATCCCACCATTAAAATTTTGGGGATTCATTTGGATCAGAATTTGTCAATGGGTACTCAGATAGATGCCTTAGTTCGTAACAGTTTTTTCATGTTGCGGAAGTTACAAACAGTCAAATCCTATTTTGACACTACTTCTTTTGGGCTTTTAGTACAATCTTTGATTCTGAGTATTTTAGATTATTGCAACATAATTTACTTAGCAGGCTATCAAAAAAACCTTAGCAGATTACAGGTTATTCAAAACACGGCTGTTCATTTAATTTTTAATTTGAAGAAGACAGATCAAGTGACACCTTATTAGCGAAAACTTTACTGGCTTCCATTTGCAGCAAGAGTGATATTTAAATTTGGATGCATATGCTATAAGGTGACGCATAATCTAGCACCAGATTATCTTGTAGATCAATTTGTGTTTGTAGATTCTAGACATTCATTATGAAATTTTATACTGTTTTCTTTTCCATCTGTACAAGATTGTTCATATAAAATATATTTTCATAAATTACTGTCTTTTCATAAATTACTGTCCAGGCCACAACATGGGATAAGGAATTTTGTAATCTGATAGCCATCTCATACCAACATTTTAGGAAATTGTTGAAGACTTAGGGCTCCTTTTACTAAGGAGCGCTAGCATTTCTAGCGTACGCAAGAAATTACCATGCACTAAACCGCGCGGTACGCTTCTAGAATAACCCCAGCTCAATGCTGGCAATTTAGTGCGAGCTATTTCGCGTGTTAAGGCCCTAACGCACCTTTGTAAAAGGAACCCTTAATTGTTTAAAAAAATATTTGATAGTTTGATTTTGTATTTTACTGTGTTTGTATAGTTGATTTTTTAAAAATTGTTACACACATTGAACTGCAAGGTTTTGCGATATATAAATAAACGTTTATGTTATGTTTTCAGAGATAAGGAAGCTGGAGAAATGGACAACACTATAATAATGGGTGATTTCAATTACCAAAGAAAAAGCAAAAATTATGCTTGACACAGTAATGATCACTCCACTGACCACTATGTAGTACAATATAGGGTGAGAGAGAAACGCAGTATTTTGCACTAAGCTTAGTGTAAAATCTACGTTTCTCTCTCACTCTATATTGTACTATATAGTGGTCAGTGGAGTGATCATTACTGTGTCAAACATAATTTTTGCTTTTTCTTTGATAATTGAATTATGCTCTATTGATTTCAATTACCCCAACATTGATTGGTTAAATGTTACATCGGGGAGTGCAAAGGAGGTAAAATTCCTAGATGTTATAAATGACTGCTTCTTGGAGTAACTGGTCCAGGAACCAACAAGAGGGGGTGCTATTTTAGATTTGGTCCTTACTGGAATGCAAGACATAGTTGGGTCTGCTGGGAAACAATGATCATAACGTGATCGAATTTGAGCTGATACCAGGAGTAGCATCGCAAAAGAAATCTATTGTAGGGGCGTTTAATTTTTGAAAGGGCGAATGTGATAAAATGAGGAAAATGATTAAAAAGAAGCTAAAAGGATCAGTTGCAACTTTTAGGACTGTAAACCAGGCAAGGATGTTATTAAAAATACCATTGTGGAAGCCCAGAGCAGATGTATTCCATGTATCAGCAAAGGTGTAAAGAAGAGGAAACGAGAGCCATCATGATTAAAAGGTGAAGTGAAAGAGGCTATTAGAGCTAAAAAAAAACCCCACAAAACTTCCTTTAAAGAATGGAAAAAGGATCTGAATGAAGAAAATAAGAAGAAACACAAGCACTGGCATTGATAAAAACAGCTAAGAAAGAAAATGAAGAGAAACTTGCAAAAGAGGCAAAAACTCATAGCAATTTTTTTAGGTTCATCAGAAGCAGAAAACCTATGAGGGGAATATGTGGGACCGTTGGATGATCAAGGAGCAAAAGGGGAGCTCAGGGAGGATAAGGCCATAGCGGAAAGACTGAATGAATTCTTTGCTTCGGTCTTTACGGAAGAAGATGTAAGAGATCTACATGAACTGGAAATTGTTTCCAAGGATGATGATGCTGAGGAACTGAAAGAAATCTTGGTGAATCTTGAAGATGTACTAAGCCAAATCGACAAGTTAAAAAGTGATATATCCCAGTGTACTAAAAAAACTCAAACATGAAATTGCTGACCTGTCACTAAAATCGTCTGTAGTACCTGAAGATTGGAGGGTGGCCAATGTTACATTGATTTTCAAAAAGGGCTCCAGGGGAGATCCAGGAAATTTTAGACCAGTAAGCCTCACTTCAGTACCGGGCAAAATGGTAGAAATGATTATAAAAAATAAAATTGTGGAACACGTAGACAAACATGATTTAATGAGATGGAGCCAGCATAGGTTCAGCCAAGGAGATCTTACCTCACTAATTTGCTTGACTTCTTTGAAGGTGTGTATAAACATGTGGATAAAGGAGAGCCGGTTGATATAGTGTAGCTAGATTTTCAGAAAGCTTTTGATAAAGTTCCTCATTAGAGGCTCCTGAAAAAATTAAAATGTCATGGGACAGGTGGCAAAGTTCAGGTGTGGATTAGGAATTGGTTATCGGATAGAAAACACAGGGTAGGGTTAAATGGTCATTTTTCTCAATCAAGGAAAGTAAACAGTGGAGTGCCGCAGGGTCTGTACTGGGACCTGTGCTATTTAACTTATTTATAAATGATCTGGAAATTGAAACGACGAGTGAGGTGATTAAATTTGCAGATGACACTAAACTGTTCAAAGTTGTTAAAACTCAAGTGGACTGTGAAAAACTGCAGGCAGACCTAAGGAAATTGGAAGATTGGATGTCTAAATGGCAGATGAAATTTAATGTAGACAAATGCATAGTGATGCACATTGGAAAGAATAACCTGAATCACAGTTACCGGATGCTAGGATCCACCTTGAGGGTTAGCGCCCAGGAAAAGGATCTGGGTATCATCATAGACAATAGATGAAACCTTTCGCCCAATGTGTGGCAGCGGCCAAAAAAGCAGACTGGATGCTGGGAATTATTAAAAAAGGGATGGTTAACAAGATTAAGAATGTTATAATGCCCCTGTATTGCTCCATGGTGTGGCCTCATCAGGAGTATTGCATTCAATTCTGGTCTCCTTATCTCAAGAAAGATATAGTGGCACTGGAAAAGGTTCAAAGAAGAGCCAAGAGGGTAAAGAGGATGGAACTCTTCTCGTATGAGGAAAGACTAAAATGGTTAGGGCTCTTCAGCTTTGAAAAGAGATGGCTAAGAGGAGATATGTTTGAAGTTCACAAAACCCTGATTGGAGTAGAATGGGTACAAGTAGATCGATTTTTCACCCCATCAAAAATTACAAAGACTAGCGGACACTCAATGAAGTTACAGGGAAATACTTTTAAAACCAATGGGAGGAAATTTTTTTCACTCAGAGAATAGTTAAGCTCTGGAACGCGTTGCCAGAGGATGTGGTAAGAGCTGATTGAGTAGCTGGTTTTAAGAAAGGTTTGGACAAGTTCCTGAAGGAAAAGTCCAAAGTCTGTTATTAAGACATGGGGGAAGCCTCTGCTTGCCCTGGATCGATAGCATGGAATTTTGCTACTCCTTGGGTTTTGGCCAGGTACTAGTGACCTGGATTGACCACCGTGAGAACGGGCTACTGGGCTTTATGGACCATTGGTCTGACCCAGTAAGGCTATTTTTATGTTCTTATGTTATGCTTTATGGAATAGTTGCATTTACATGCCCAATTGCTTCATTTAGGTGCTACCATTTTTGCCAGAACAGGTTATAAAGATATGTACATCAGGATCCACAAGTTACAGAGAATTTTAGACTGGTATTAATAACACACATGTTAAGGAGAAACTAAGAACACATATGATATAGTGAATCTAAGGTCATACAAGTTAAAGAGAATCTATGGTTTCAGCATGGTTACAGTAGACAGGAAAATAAGTAGTAGTTGACAGTGTCTCAGGTGCCCCATGTTACAGGTACGCCATGTCTTAGTTGGTTATAGTTTGAGACCAGGAGCATGCTGGTTTGTGAATAGTAGTATCTTCACTGCTTTCCGAAGGGTAGGAGATTGTCAATTGTCCTGATGGCAGGCGGGAGTTGCTGGTTTAGGAATGCTGTAAGAGTTTAATTGCTTCTGGGTCTTTTCTAGGTGTAGGTGATTTGCAGGAGGGTTGCCTAAGTTCAAGTTGAGATCGGAGAGGCCGTTAAGACTGGTAGATTGGAAGCTTCCTTGCAAAGGAGTTGGGGGTCATGTTGTGGAGGAGTTTAAAGGCTAGCATTAGTTGTTTAAAGATGGTTCACATGGATAAATTACAGGAGGAATTGAAGGATCAGGAAGGAAAAGTTCAAAATTTGGATCAGAAATTTCAAAGTTTACAAGCTTCTCAGTCTGTTATTTTGCAGGACAGATTACTGTTTACTAGGAAAATGGAAAACTTTGAAAACTATATGAAAATGTTGAATTTAAGAATTCTTAATTTTCCTAAGGTGTTAACAACACCTCCTAAGGAAATGTTCTATAAGTTCTTAAAAGAAATATTTAAATATCCTGAGACCGGACTACCTCCTCTACATAGGATATATTATTTGCCAGCACCAAAACAGAAAACTTCTGGTCCAGAAGTTTCCTCTGAATTTTCTAACCCTTTGAATTTAACAGAAGTCCTTGAAACTTCAGTGGACGAAGTAATCTGTCGTTCTACTCTTGTGGTGGCGTTTGTCTTTCAACAAGACAAAGAGGCACTTCTTAGACTGTTTTTCAGGTTGAAAGAAGTGACCTTTCTGGATAGTAAGATCAGCATGTTTCCAGATGTCTCAAAAGCAACTCAAACTAGACGGAAGAGGTTCCTCAAATTGAAACAGTTTGTAATACAATTGGGGGCTAAATACCAATTGAGATATCCTTGCAAATGTAAGATCCTTTTGGATCAACATTCATATATATTTTTTGAACCCTCACAATTACAATTTTTTCTCGAAGGAAAGGGAATAACAATTTCAAATATCTCTGAAGGCAATGTAGGACTACCCCCAAAGTAAAGTAAGAAGAAGATGTAACTCTACAATTATGGATATTGATATTATACCTTTAAAACCTCTCATAAATGTGAATTGCTTCTCCTCTAGATTGTGGACTGATTAAGAGTGAATTTTGTTTAAATATGAAATGGATATTTATCCAGACATACTTCCTTCTTTAAAACTTATAGAAGTTCTCTCTTTATTTCTTATACAAGCAATGTATATGTATTTGTATAAATAAAATGATAAATAAATACAAAAAAAAAAAAAAAAGATGATTCACATGTGTATTGGAAGCCAATGGGCCTGATTCAGTGCAGGGGAGATGTGGTCGAAAGGGTCAAGGTTCTTTAGCAGTCTTACTGCTGTGTTTTGGACTCTCCGTAGCTGGTATTGCTCCTTGGCTGGTAGATTGGTATATAGACCATTGCAGTAGTCCAAGAGGGATAGTACAAAGGCATACAACATCTGGGTGAAGTAAGTGTCAGAAAAGTAGAAACAGATGATTTTATTTGTCGTAGGTAGTAGGAGTAGGAGTTTAGTGGCCTGTTTTTTTGGCATCAAACTTTTAATGACTTATATAAAATTTACCTCTAGATTTTTTTTAATACATTCAAATAGATTATATGTACATTAATTTGTAGATTTTTGTAAGTGTGATAATGTGGGTAAGTATCTAAGTCTTAGGGCCTGAACAGAGCTTCCATTCCATGCTAAGTAAAAACAAAACATCTTTATTAGTATGTAGGGTTTCAACAGAAACAATAGGGTTGTAGTTAAGATCAACAAAACAGGGAAAACTGTGCTTTTGTGACCAGGATAGTCAAATTTTGCAATTTACCTATTTAAATGTGAAAACGCCAAATTTTCATCTTTTCATTCTTATAAAATCATAAAAAGCAACATATGAATCACAATTAACATGTATTTATATTGAAGTTATAAAATGATAACCTCAGATTTAGAATTGAGTAGTTTTTGAGATTTGCGATTAAATTGTAAGATATGAATCAGCCCCCAGATGCAGTCTCCCATCATGTACTCATTATATTGTCTTTGGTAGCAGTTTCAAAATCCAGTATTTCCTGGTCCAAGCATTCACCTTGCTCCTCAGAGTATGCTCCCATGTTCTCCTTGAATATCTCAAAATGAGCATCAAGGACATGGACTTTGAGAGACATCATATAGCCCATTTTACTAGAATTCTTCACCAGATTCTCAACCAACTCCATATAGTTTTTGGCCTTGTGATTGCCCAGGAAGCCCCAAATCACTGCAAAAAAAGTTGTTTCAAGCATCTTTCTCTTTCCTAGTTAGCTTCTTGGGAAATTCCTTGCATTCCAGGACCTTCTTTATCTGTGATCTGATCAGACATCAGCTTTGATCTTTGCTTCAGACAGATTAGGTACAATGTCTTAAAGGTACTTCAAGGCTGCCAACTCCTTATTGAGCGCTCTGACAAACTGTTTCATTAGGCCCAATTTGATGTGTAGAAGTAGCATCAGCACCTTCCAGGGGTTCACCTGTGGTTCCCATTTGATGTTGCTTCTCCCCACAGAGAACTCAGTACGCTGTGGCCAGTTCCACCTTTAGCAGTGTGCCTTTGTGTCCCTGCTATCCCAAAGGCACAAAGAGCAGGGAACTTGGTAAAACTGCCTGGGAGATCTGTTAGAAATGCCACTATTTTGAAGTCTCTCTAATGATCTCCCAGCTGTACTTATCATACTTCAAGGTGCCTAGTAAGGTCTTGAAGCTTTTGTAATCCTCTTTGAGGTGCAATGACTAAGCCATTGGAAGAGACGGGTACATGATCTCGTTATGGAGCATCACTGCTTTGATGCTCCTGGATGAGCTGTCAATAAAGAGACACCACTTTCTCTGGTTACAGGTGATTCCAATTGTCTCAAACAGACTGGTCACATTGTGGCAGAAGCAGAGCCCATCTTGATGCGTGAAGAAGGTAGAAAAAGCTTGGTGATGCTTCCTCTGATCTGTGACTTGCACACTTTCATCCAACAAGTTCCACTGCTTGAACCTAAATTTTATGTGTGAATCAAAAATGGGAACGTAAAAATGGGTAGCTCATCCATACCGAAATTTAGGCATAGGCAATTGCACCAGGTTTTCCTTGGTGCAAATCGCAACACCTAAATTTAGTCATGGATCTTAGGCATAATTGCTATTCTATAAACCACACCTAACTGTAAGTGCAGTTTATAGAATAGTGCTTCTTTCAGTGCTGATTATTTAGGCCCACAGCTATGTCATGTGTGACTGTGGGCACCTAACATAGTAAATGATGGCAGATAAAGACCTGAACGGTCCATCCAGTCAGCCCATAAGTTATACCCATTAAATTAACTTGTCTCTTCTTTGATATTTCTGGGTTATAGACTGTAAAGTCTTATATTGTCCTAAGTTCCAAATGCTGAAGTTGCTGCCAAGCTAACACCAGCCTATCCAACCATCCCGTTGTTTGCAGGATATCTACTGTAAAGTCGGGCCAATAACATCCTCATATTCAAATTAGTGGAGTTCCCATTGATGCCCACCCCAGCCCATCCTACACCGAATATGCAGTTCTTTAATTTACATATAGTAAATATTTGGTATGCCAATGTCAGGTCTTGCTAGAATTCTATAAAAGAATCTGGGTACTTAGATGTTATAGCACAGGCTCTCACCACACAAAATTGAAGCACATAAAAGACACACAAAGGACACACAAAGGACTTGATTCTAAAAACGGTGCTTGAAGTTAGGTGGTAGTAGGTGCTCTACCACTGCCTAACTTAATTGGTTGATGCTCTAATTAAAAGTCAATTTTTTTAAAAAACCAAAGGTGCCTAAGGGTGCCTCCAAAAAGGCCATTGTTATACCACCTACGGAGGAGCCTTATGACGCCTAATATGTAAGTGTGGTTAATACCGGAAGTAGTATTAGGCATCTTAAGGCACCGCTTGTGAAAAGTAGATGCTGGAAACATAGGTCTCTAAAACTCAGGCCTACATTTATGGCGCCTACCTTTAATGTGGCCATGATTCTGCAAACAGCGCCATTGTACGATTGACATGCAATTGGCAGCCTTTTATTTAGGCGGCAGCTGATAATGGCACCATTTACAGAATTCGGGCCATAGGGCCTGATTCTAAAAACAGGCACCTAACTCAGTAGGTGCCTAGGAAAACAGTGTTTACTGCATGTCATTTAAAGTTAGGTGCCATTTATAGAATCACACCTAGCGGAGCTTAACTCAAGTTAGGCACTGGTATATTAGGCCAGGCTACAACAGAAGAGTTATAATTACATATATCAAGCTGTGTATATATGTGTC
Source organism: Geotrypetes seraphini (assembly GCF_902459505.1). Taxonomy (NCBI): domain Eukaryota; kingdom Metazoa; phylum Chordata; class Amphibia; order Gymnophiona; family Dermophiidae; genus Geotrypetes; species Geotrypetes seraphini. The sequence continues at coordinate 208,889,298 of NC_047088.1, forward strand.
CTTTGAAAATTGACCATAAGAACATAAGAAACATAAGAAATGCCTCCACTGAATCAGACCTTTGGTCCATCCAGTCCGGTGACCCGCACACGCGGAGGCCAATCCAGGTGTTCCCTGTTTATGACCTAGGTGTTCCCTGATGAAGACCTTATTTTCCCGTATCCTTCAATGTGATTTGCAAGGAAGTGTGCATCCAACTTGCACTTGAATCCCATAATGGAGGTTTCCGTCACCACATCCTCCGGGAGAGCATTCCAAGCGTCCACCACTCGCTGTGTAAAACAGAACTTTCTGACATTTGTCCTGGGTCTGTCGCCCCTCAATTTCAGTCTATGACCTCTCGTCCGAGTCACATTTGACAACGTCAATAATGATGCTTCTTGCTCTATTTTGTCAAAACCTTTTAGTACTTTTGTAAAATGCAGCACTTGCTCTTGTAAAGGCAATAATCTGTACTGATAGTGGTAAAGCCCTTCATGATGGTGATTTTTTTTTTTTTTTTTTTAAGTATAGCTTTTTAACATAGGTGCTTGGGACCACATATTTAGAAAAAATCATTTGTATTTCCTGTGGCCTTTTCCCTATTTGATTAAAAGGCTCCATAGGTACAAATTCTAGGTAATCTTGCTTTAATGATGGACCCGACACAGGCTGTGTTTCGGCGTCTCTGCCTGCATCAGGGGTCGGAAGGTCTTTTAATTCAGTATAAAAGATCAAAATATTCAATGAACAAAATTTTTGTCCAAACTGGTGAAAAGGAAACACACTCAGACTAACAGTTAATCTGGTGCCACAAAAAACTGATTTCACCACATAGGTTCTGCTTTCTAATTAAAGCAGGATTGCCCAAAACTTGAAGGCCCTTTGTGCTTTTTTTGTGTTCCTTTGTGATTTGTACTTTGAATCCATTTATAATAGGTCAGAAATGGTCACATCCCAGCATTCCCAATCTATGATAATGTGTTGCATAATTGCCACTTCATAGCTTAATAATTACTGTAGATATTTTTTTTAAAAACCCTTAAAACCCTCCCCTAAGATCATAATTTTTTCATTCTGTTACCTTAATATATGTTTTAAATGGCTTTTCAAGGTCAGAAACGTATTCCTCAGGTCAATCTAAAGATCCTATGTAAAACTGTCTAATAGATATTATTATAGATTTATCATGTGCTTGATATTATCCTGTTTTATTATATAGTTCATAATATAAATTAATTGGTATGTATTCATTATGTTTTGTTTCTAATGGCTCATCGGTGTTTTCTTATGGCATCTATCTTTGAAGAGAAGTATATCTGAAAATTCATTAGTGGCAATGGACTTTTCAGGACATAAAAGCAGAGTTATCGACAATCCTACAGAAGCCCTTTCTGTTGCTGTTGAAGAAGGCTTATCATGGCGGGTACAGAATCATATCTGCATTGTTTCATGTCTTCTGTTTGTAAACATTTAGGGTCAGATTCTATAAAGGACATCTTATTAGGTGCCGCTAGGTGCTCTAATTATAGCCACCTAGCGACATAAGAACGTAAGAATTGCCGCTGCTTCTGAATTAATATTAGTTTGGTTTAGATTTATGATGCACCATAAATATTTGATTTTTTTGATCATGATTATGATTGAATATATTGATTAGTTAATATCAGGATATATTCTCCCATTATGTGGACTAGAGGAGACAGTGAATAATACTTGAAATATTTTATTTTTCTGTAACTTTTCCTTTCTTTATTATTATCTGTAAAAATGATAATGGTGAAAATGTGTTAAATTAAAAAAAAAAAAAAAGAATTGCCACTGCTGGGTCAGACCAGTGGTCCATCGCACCCAGCAGTCTGCTCATGCGGTTGCCCCCAGGTCAAAGACCAGTGTCCTAACCGAGACCAGCCCTACCTGCGTTTGTTCCGGTTTAGCAGGAACATGTCCAACCTGGTCTTGAATTCCTGGAGGGTGTTTTCCCCTATAACAGATTTCGGAAGAGCATTCCAGTTCTCTACCATTCTCTGGGTGAAGAAGAACTTCCTTACATTTGTACGGAATCTATCCCCTTTTAACTTTAGAGAGTGCCGTCTCTACCTTGGAGAGGGTGAATAACCTCTCACTTTGGGAACCAGACACAACTTAAAAAATTTTTTTTTGCTTAATCAGCATGGTATATGACTGTGCTGTTTTTTTAGCCAATCAAAAATGAAAAAATAAATTACCAATTTATTGGCCTATTGATGCCTAAGTAGAGGTGTCCTCCAGTGCCTACCTGTAAAGTAGGCATAGTTAGGGGCAGAGAATAGGTGTGGTTGATTTAGGTATCACTAGGCATCCAAGTTAGGTGCCTGTAAATTAGGCCCGGTAAAACCTGGCCTAATATACAAGTGCCTAGCGACACCTAAGCATGCCTAGGCACCGTTAGGCGGGATTCTATAAACGATGTCTAGCAGTTTGACAACTGTGCTGAGCGGCACCTTCAATGTATGCGCATTTAGGCGCCATTTATAGAATCTGGCCCTGAGTCCTGTTTCAATTGATTTTGTCATGAAAAATGAAACTGCGCTGTTTTTCCATAACAGAAGAAGAGCTGCACACGTCTCAATGCACATGGGAGCCCTGCTACATCTCAAAGTTCGATGGCAAACATAGGTAAATCCAATTATGTGTTGTAAAATGGAATTGAGTGACACATGTAAATTCAAAGCTGATGATAAAATTTCATTAGAGCGCTCGGCTCGTCTGTCATAGAATTTATCATAATTGAGTACAATGATTTTATTTTAACATAATTTGAAACATGCATTAACTCATAGAATGTGCATTTCACTGCTGAATTATATAGAGAGAAGCAGGCCAGTGGTAGTAGTAAGTAATATAACTTCTTCGTGCATGAATGACATGCAGTTTGAATTTTTAAGCATTTGATAAATTTTCAATACCAAAATAGAAATATTTAAATGTATCAATGTGATTTCTCTAGCTATACACATATCACAGCCGTGGTTTCATCATAAAATTTCCAGAAATGAAGCACAGAAATTAATTTTACAGCAAGGACTTATAGATGGGTGAGTTGCAGTTTTTCTAAAGTTTGTTCCAGCTAACAATGTTGGTTAGTGCATGTGAATAAAGGTTTGGGAGGCATGATATGATTGCAACTAGCTGGAATCCAGGTGCATTTTTTTCCTGATCACAGTTACTAGAGTGGGGAAACCATGCAAAAGATGATTGGAATTATTCAGTTTCTATTAGCTTTTATTCACACAGATAACTTTAAAATGTTGATTTATGGTATTTCATGATTACATGGGCTACTATAAAGTCAGGCTATTTTACCACAAGTTAGGTTAATTTTGCACAGGGTCCCATTTTACACAATAAAGCCCATATTCTATAAATAGTGCCTGAAGTTACATGCCTAGATTGGCAGGCCTAGCTGATTTAAGGTCCTAATATAAATTTGTTAATTAGTTTAATCAGCACTGTTAATTAAAAAGTGCCATTAAAAAGAAATAACAAAAACAATTAAAAATACTTAGCTGGTAGGCATCTACTAGAAAGTACGAGTGTGGTTAGGGGTGGATCCTGGGTGGATTTTTGGGCTATGGCTTGACTTAGGCACACTCATTTAGACCAAGAAAACCCTAGCATAAATGAAGTGTGCATTAGGTTTCAATATCTACCGGTGCCTAAGACTGTGTAGGTACCGCTAGGCGTGATTCTATAAACAACGCCTAGTGGATGATTTGACAATTGCAATGAACAGCCCCTAGAAGCTAGGTGTCACTTATAGAATCAGGGTCAAAGACCCTATGTAATAATTGTGGCAAAATAACACAACATAACAGTAGCTCATGTTGATAACCTCCCCCTTAATTTAAATATCAGCCTACGGCTTGGCTGCCCTGGGTAGGCCCACTCTTACTATTGGAAGCTAAGTAGGGTCAGGCCTGGTTAGTACCTGGATGGGAGACCACCTGGGAATACCAAGCTGAGGGGTCCCATGTTAGGCAGCAGTGACATAGTGGAGCCATACACTGCCTGGGAGAAGGCAATGGTAAACCACTTCTGTATTCTGCCATTAAACTTCACTGGCTAGATTCTTCATTGTGTGTGTTGCCAGGGGTCAGTAGCCCACTTGGTGGCAATAATGCATCCATCCAATTTAATAATCTCATTTAAAAAAAACTCATATAAATCAACTTGGTGTTACCAAGGGACCTTTTCACTGAAGTGCTATATATTATGTACTTGCCACACAAACAATTGTTAATGTGGAGCAAGTGCAAAGCCTGTGTTGTAAATACAAGGGATGTGCTCCGAATCTGCCCTGCATTTAGTATGCTAAGTTTTAGTTAAAGGATCCCTTAGTAATCAAATCCTGAGATGATTCCCAAAACTTGGAGAGATATAAGCTATTGGGCAAACTAATTGAATCCCTGGCACCTTCTTGATGAATCATTCTGGAGCCTTAGGCAAATAATAAGCATTAATTGCAGCCACAGTATCTGGCATGGGATATTGCCGAACATCTCTGATATATTTTGAAACCCTCAAAAGGTGATAACTCATGTGTAACAGGAAAATTAAGTATTCTTAATTATTTGTCCCGGTAACACTCTCCAATGTCTCTAAATGCAAATTAGTAGATAAACTATCCTTTACAGCTGAAGCATTACAGAGCACTGAAATTCAGTTTTAGTTAGAAGCTCCCCAACATCAGAAATTTTCTTATCATGCTCAGAAATCTTAGCTGAAGCTTCTTTGAAAATTTTATACAACTGAGCCAAATTACCCTGCTCAGCATTATCTAACTCCAAATAGGTTTCCAAGTCACCTCAGCTGCATTTGGAAACAGAAGCAGATCTGAATTCTGTAGCAGAAATAAATTTAACAGGAGTAGGTAAAGGTTTATTGCCACTCACTTTCTGAGCAGAAATAAGAGAAGTACCACCAGACAAAACAAGATATCTGGAGGCCAAACTGCCCTCATTTATTATTTATTTATTTATTTAATTAAAACATTTTTATTCCACTTTTAACCAAAGTGGTTCACAAATTAACATACACAATCTTTGAACACACACAAAAGCTTAAAATCTACATTACAGACAAGATCAGATAAAGGCAAAGGTTTCAACGTAAATGTCATAATAATAATAATCTTTATTTTGTATACCGCCCAACCATGAGTTCCAGGCAGTTCACAATCAAGGACTGTACAGTCAGTGAAACATACATGTAAATAGGGTTAGAACAATGATCATGCTACAAACTTATCAAACAAATAAATTTTCAACAACTTTCTGAAGGCATAATATGAGTGCATTTATGGAATCAGAATACTTAACCAGGGGCATAATAAGATATTCAAATTGGTTTTGGGCCCATTGACGTCTTTTGTAGATTTGTTATAGTTTCCCTTTATCTTTATTTTCCGTCGTTTTTCACCTACACATCCAGGGGGTGGGGGTGGGGGTGGGAGCGGGATGGGGTATATCTTTTGTTTTGATATTATTCCTGATGGTAATGTTGGATGGGAGAAGAAATTTTATTTTTTGTATAGATTCTGATTGTTTATAAGTGCTTATTTGATTATTATTATATGTATGTAAATTGTATTGCACTTTTTGTTGACATTAAAAAGTACGTAAATAAAGTTTAAAAAAAAAGAGTGCTTAACCAGGAATTCATTTTTCCTAACTGGAAAGCAAAAGTCTTATCTAGAAATCTCTTATAATGACAAACTTTTACATAAACAAAGTCATTTCAAGTATTTTTATTCAATTTATATAACTTAAATTGGGAGGATAGGTATCATGGAGCCAAACCAAATGGCTTTAAAGCAGATGCAGCAGCAGAGTAATATTGCCGCAGGTTGGGAAGGTGGGGTCTGTACACCCAATGAGAAAGAAGCTTCAACAGGAGACATAAAACTAGGTCCAACAGAAGCAGCTCCACTTACCATTCTGATATGTTGATCCATGGGGCATTTCAGCTGAGAGACATGCCCAACTCCTGCTTCCACATCATTAATCCTGCACTCCTCCATGACATGAAAGAACCAACGTTCTTGGACTCAGCTCTGAAGAGGCTCCAAAGGGGTCAGATATGTCCCTTAAACCATGTCTCCTCAGGCACACAACTGCAGCCAGGTACCATGATAGGGTTCTTGTCTGATGATGTCACCAGACTCACTTCCATGTGCAGCTACGCCTACATCGCAGATCCAACAGTCACTCGGACTCCACGAAAGCTAGGAGCAGTAGGATAGAATATTGAAATCCTGTTTTGAAAAAACAGATTAAATAGTTCTACATTTCATTGGCAATTACATCATAAATTGACATGTTTGTATGCAAGCATTTACCAGGTTCACGTTGGTGCAGATGCTTAGGAACAGCATAGGAATCTTGGTGAAAAATGTCAGTTTAGATTTATTTAAATGCTTATCTAATATAATAAAACCGTAGGCGGCGCATGCGCACTCTTATCGGCATGCTTTCATGATCCGTAGGTCCGTGGCCGCCAAGAGTGCAGCATGTCCCGCGCTTACTACGGTCCCACGCGCAGCTGACAAATTTTACAAGGCGGCACTCCCTGCTCTCCTGCAATGCCATTTTCGACACGGCGGTTTCGCCAAATAGGGAAAAACTCACTACCTGCTCTCCTCGACACGGCGATTTCCCCAGATAGGGGAAAACTCACTCCCTGCTCTCCTCGACATGGCGCTGCCATTTTCTGCACGGCGGTTTCCCCAGATAGGGGAAGCCGAACAGCTCACTCCCGGCTCATGGTCCTGCCGCTGCTGCCGCTCCTCTTCACAGCAGCCTGCACGTCGCTGACTCCACCCCCCCTCCCGCAACAACCGCTACCGCTCATGTTCAAAGTGGCCTGCTGAGGTTTGCGGCCGGCTGTAGCGAACCTCGCAGGCCGCTCTCCACATGGTAGCACGTTCCCTCTGACGCAATTGCGTCAGAGGGAACATGGTACTGAGGTGGACAGCGGCCTGCGAGGTTCGCTACAGGTGGCCGCGAACCTCAGCAGGCCCCTTTAAATAGGAGTGGCAGCTGTAGCAGGAACCATGGATGGAGGGAGGGGAAGAGGAAAAAGAAGGGCCATGGAGCAGGCAGGAAAGGGGGCTGTTTTGGTGGGAGGGTTGTTCTGAGTGCAGACAGCATGGAGCAGATAGGCATTGCAGAATAGGGGGAGAGGGAAAGGGGTCTGCTTTGGGGGGAGGGGTGTGCTGGGGGCAGACAGCAATCAGGTGGGGGAGGAACAGAAGGGGGCCATGGAGCAGGTAGGCATTGCAGAACAGGGGAGAGGGAAAGGGGGCTACTTTGGCAAGCAGGGGGGCCAGGGAGACAGACAGAAAGAAAGACGGACAGACAGGGGACAGGAAGAGACACAGACAGACAGTGTCCAAGGAGAGAGAGACAAATAAAAAAAAACCAGACATACAGACATCTACTCTGGGCGGCGGGAGGAAGGCAGTACGGAGTGCTGCTGGAAGTGGCTGCTGGGAGGAGGGCTTCGAGCCGCAGAAGACTGTCCACAAAGCCCCTGCGGAGAGTTGGCCCAACCTCTCCTTCCTCACCGACGCCGAAGAAGCTGCAGGCCCCGCTCCCTCTCGCGCTCTGAGCACTCACGATTGGCTGAAGGGTGTCGTGCCGGTGCTGCAGGTACAGGGGGATGCTTTTGTTGGAAAGGTTTGCTGGGGGGCAGACAGCTTTGCTCGGAGGGGGGGGGAAGACAGAAGGGGGCCATGGAGAGACAGTCAGGGAGAGGAAAAGGGGGCTGCTTTGGGGGAAGGGGTATGCTGGGGGCAGAAAGCTTTGCTCTGGAGGGGCGGGGGAATGACACAGACACAAAGAATGACACACAGGGGGCCAGTGAGACAGACAGAAAGGAAGACATTCAGCCAGCGTCCAAGGAGAGACAGCCAGCATCTAAGGAGAGACAGCCAGTGTCCAAGGAGAGAAAACCAAATAAACATAGACAGACAGACAGCGGCCAAGGGGAGAATGAGAAAGACAGACACACACATCTATTCTAGCACCCGTTAATGTAACGGCCTTAAAGACTAGGGTTTATTATGTTGTCTGGGAAGTATGTCTGTTATGTTCAGTTGATGGAGTTTTTAGATAGTTGAAACTTTGCTCTACATGTTTGTATGCATTGTTGCTTGGGGAGGGGAGAGCATTTTAAAGCTCTCACGCTAAGTTTTCAGTAAATTTAATAAAATATTAAGATTGCACATCTATTCTAGCACCCGTTAATCTAACGGGCTTAAACACTAGTGTTATATATTTATTAAAAATTTTCTATACCACATAACAGCCTAAAAAAGGATCCAAGCGGCGTACAATATATAATACACATTCATCAAGAAAAGAACTCCATTTAAAAAATAGGATAGAAAAGAGTAAAAGCAAAAGTTAAATTTTTTAAATCCTAAAATCTAAGCAATCTAGATCTCCATAATACTAATTCTAATTCTAAAAGCAATTCTAATAAAAACAGACAATCAAATTGCAGTAAACCATAATTAATATATAGCTTTTTAGCACACATACCAGATTAGCGCATGCTATAGCACACGCTAGCCAAAAATCTACCACCTGCTCAAAAGGAGGCGTAACAGCTAGCGCAAGTGGCAATTTAGCGTGCGCTATTCCGCACATTAAGACCCTAACGCGCCTTCGTAAATGGAGCCCATAGTTTAAAAAATTGTTTTTCCATATCAAAAATTAATCACTATATAAATACAGATTACAGTCCCAAACTCAATTATTCAATTTGAGAAAGCCAATTGAAAAAAAATGCGCTTTTAGGTGTCTTCTTTTCTCAAATCTATGGGCAAATTATGCCATAACCGTGGAACTAGATAAAAGAACGCACAATCTCTAGTTGATGTAAGATGTGCCTTCGAGATATGAGGAACGACTTCCCTATTGTCATTCAAACATCGTAATAAATGTCTTGGGGCATAAAATAACACCAAGTTGGAAAGATATGAAGGCTGTTTCTGATACTATCTGATATTCAATAATCTTTTGTGAAAGAGGGAGAACAATTTTTTTTAAAAAGCTCTTTCTGGGCATAAAGCAGTGTTCTATGTGTGAAAATAGGCTCTTATATCGTTGCACATCTGATATGCACACAAAGTTATGTGAATGCAAACCGTATGTGCATAACTTTTACCTGATTGAGTAGAGATGTTCTTGAGGATGGGATTAGGGAGAAATTTGCATTTATATTCATACTTTAAAAAATATTCATATGTACACATAAAATAACCCAGAAAATTTATATGTGCAATAGTGCAGGAATGTGTATAAATTCCCTGAGGTAATTTGAAATGGAAGTTTTCACCTTTACAGGGAAAATATGCATGTACTGTTGCCTGTGTGCTTAGTTATAAAATTACCTGCTGAATACCAAATATAATAAAAACTATGGACTCCTTTTACTAAGCTGCGCTAGTGGTTTTAGCGCACGCTTAGCGTGCTCTAAATTGCTTCATGCGCTAGATGCTAACACCTCCATTGAGTTGGCCTTAGTTTCTCTGCAGTGTGCGCTAAAAACACTACCGGAGCTTAGTAAAAGGAGCCCTCTTTGCTTTTTTGTCAAAAATATTTTATTGAATTTAAATAAATCATTACAATTGAATACTAATGCAATTTAACTAATTAAAAAATACAAAACAAAACAAAATTATTAGATAAATAAAATAATTATATAACCAAGCTAAATATCAGGGTTGTCATAACATAATGATAACAGAAACATTACAAATCTTACTCCTTCATATTCAATAAGCAGTTACAAATCTTTTTTAAATTTCTTCCTATTGCCACACTTAATTACATATATGTTCTCATATTAGCTATATAAACACAAATAAAAAAGTTACTTAACAACTTAATAGTGATTAATTTTAATTAATTGGAAAGACTCCTCTAAACTGGAATATAAGATATGGTAGAACATGCTTTTAATTTCTGAATATTTCTGTTAATGGAAGGTCGAGGAATAGGGATACATATGTATGGGAATGCCCTTCATAATAGGCAAAAGTGTCAAATCAGTTTGTCTTTGAGTTAAACCACAACTTGTACATAGGCTTTTTGAAAATCAGGTGATTACCCATAAAATATTTCAGGTTGTCATTTAAGCAACTTCTCTGTGCTCTTTTCTTCATAGCAGTTAGCTATCCTGAGCTAGAATGCATGCATTATCTTTTCTGTATGTGCACCACTGCTATCTAGTTATCCCGTGTAATAGCTCTTCTCATGTTGAACCCTATCATTGAAAAAAAAAGTGATTGAAATAACTGAAGAACCTCAAAGGTTTTAACTCAACTTCTACATTCAAAAGCTTTAATGGAAGAGAACTTTCATGCCATTTTGTCTCTGTTCATCTTCATTCACCTTTTATCATCCATATAATTGCTATAACAGTTAATTCTTATATGAAAATTCTCCTCCTTCCCTGGCTTATTCCCACTTGGGAATAACAGAAATATTTGCACTCAATCTGTCAAGCATTAGATTCTTGTTAAAAGGTAAAAGCAGGTAAAGATGTCTCCACAGCTCTGTTGTTTCCTTTGGGAAGGCCAGTATCTAATTTAACTTTTCTTTTGGGATGAAAATGGTTCATTTACATTTCTGTTCATAACAGTTTCTAAGGTACTTTATTTCATATACTGTACATTGGTGCTAGCCTCCTCTGCTTCAAATCATGCCCCTAGAGAATACATTCAATCCTGACAGCACAGGAAAAACAACCAAAAGAATATTTTGCATTGCATCTTACTTGAACTCACAAGAAGGATCCCCAAAATTCCAGACATTGAGCTATACTTTTTGTACAGAATTCTAGAAGGTGGGAGGGGAAGATTTGGGGGTCTGTCCACTCCACACTTTTTGATTGATGGGAGAAGACTTAAATTAAATTAATGCACTAATCAGTACTAACTATATTGCATGAACTTTCCAATGTTTACCAATTCGTATGTCTGTTAGCAATTATTTAAATCCATCTAACATCTTTTTTTAGGGTATTTTTGGTACGAGACAGCCAAAGTAGTCCAAAAACCTTTGTGCTTTCATTATGCCATGGACAGAAAGTAAAACACTTTCAAATTGTACCGGTAAGTGAAGTCCATTAGATATCACTGAAACACTGTGGTTAACTGTTACGAAGAGCAACAAGAAAGAAATCCAACCAAATCTGCAATAAAGCCACCAACAGGACAAACAAACAAAAACTGCAGACTATGTACAAGATGCAGGCAAAATTTATTGTACCAAAATTAAAATGCAGTGATATAAAACCTTTTTATCAACCAAAGGATCCGACACGGTCTGTGTTTCGGACAACACGCCTTCGTCAGGGGTCCTAATGAATATAAACATAATACAAAACTGATATAGACAATATTTAAAAGTCCTATGTGAGATAACGTAGTGGTGTTGTCATGCCATGCCAACAAGGAATGTGATGATGTGACTTAAATAGATAAGTGATGTAAATTAACAACCATGTAAAATTAAAAAATAATAATGATAATAAACTGAAAATAGGAAAGAAACATGCAGAGAAAGAATAGAAGGTGTCTAGATAGACCTAAATAATGTGAACCAAAAAGAATAAAACTGAAGTCAAAAACAAAATCAAAGGCAAAAACAGAAAAATACATGACAAGGGAGCAATCAATGAACCTCTGCGTGAAAGGGTACCAATTTTATCATCAAACGCCCATGAATATTGAATTATGAAAGAACACATACCATGGTAAATAAGGTATAAAGTATACCACACAAAATGAAGGTAACAACTATTATAAAAAACATAAAAACATACATCATATAAACATGACCTATAATTAAGCTAAAAGCTTTTTAATAAAATATAAGTATAGAATAAAATCAAAGTTAAAAGGTCATAATATGTAATAAAAAGATGTCTACAATAATATACAATGATAAAAAAGCAATAATGCACATGTGGGTAACAGAGGATTGGTGAATGATATGTTTAAAAAAATGTGTATACATAATACCACATAGGGAATAAAAAATGCAGGTAATGGTTAACAACCCTTCATATTTGGAATCAGGGACACATCTAATTGCAAAAAAGGATATATTAAAAATGTATGTAAAACCGGGAGATAAATAAATAAAGAAATAATGTTGGTATTGAATAATCTTAAACATTATGGGGTTAATAATATAAAAAAAAACAAAAAACGTCTAAAAAATGATCAAAAAGCCTGATCGTCCAAGTACCCATAACCAAAGCTGGTTTTTAGACGTATCTAAAAACAGCTTAGGCCTTTCCCCTGCCACTAAACGCACAGAGACAAAAAAGGTATGTTTAGAGGAGGGGAAAGGGTGGGCAGTGGACGGGAGGTGGGCTGACCTACACCTAGGCATACAACAAGTATAACCAAAACATTAACAGGTTGCCTAGTCGGCACTTAGACCTTTTTGACTTAGACAAAGTCAAACTAGGTCTAAGTGCTGAAAAAGGGGCCCCTGAGCTGATGGCCGCTGTCGCCATCAGTTCAGCGGCCCGGCAACCTACCTACCGCAAGCATCACGGCAGGAGAGATGCCTTATCTCTCCTACCGCGATGCCATCACTCCTCTACCCGAACTGCCGCGATCCGCGGCAGGAGAGATGCCTTATCTCTCCTACTGCGGGTCGCAGCAGCTCGGGTAGAGGAGTGATGGCATCACGGTAGAGGAGATAAGGCATCTCTCCTGCCGCGATACATCACCCTCCCACACACATACAACATCGGGGCAAGAGGGAGCCCAAGCCCTCTTGGACCGCGGCAGCCGCAGCACTCCCAACGATATTGGGGCAAGAGGGAGCCCAAGCCCTCTTGCCCCGGCGATCATGCCCCCCGACTTGATCTGGCCAGGAGGGAGCCCAAGCCCTCCTGGCCCCGGCGCCCCCCCCCCCCCTCTGATTTAACGGGCCAGGAGAGAGCCCAAGCTCTCCTGGCCCCGGCAACCCCCCTCCGATTTAACGGGCCAGGAGAGAGCCCAAGCTCTCCTGGCCCCGGTGACCCCCCTACTGGATTGGGCCAGGAGGGAGCCCAAGCCCCCCTGGAACCGGTGACCCCCTACCCCCCACCCCCTACTATAATACAGGCAGAAGGGATCTCAGGCCCTCCTGCCCTCGACACAACCCCCCTCCTCCCAACGACCGTCCTCCCCAGAACCCCCGATTGGACCCCTCCGCTGACCCGCGACCCCCCGGCCGACTCCATGACCCCCCAACCCCCACCCCCACACCTTCCCCGTACCTGAACGTTGGCCAGACAGACGGGTGCCAAGCCCGCCCATCCGGCAGGCCTGCCGGGTCCAGAATGGGGCCGGATTGGCCCAGGCGGAAGAAACCCCACCCACAGGTGGGGCCTGAGGTGCCTGGGCCAATCAGAATAGGCCTGGGAGTCTTAGGCCCCTCCTGTGGGCGGGGCCTTAGGCACATGGGCCCACCCAATTTTTGAGCTCAATACCACCACTCCCACTGGTTTGAATTTAGAGATAGATTATCATCCTTTTTTATGATAGACTTAAACTGTTCATGCTGTATTTCTATCACTTTGATTATATTTTAATTATTATCATTATCCTTTGAAGATTTTATGGTTTGCTCCTTTTTTATATGTTTATACCATATATTTATTTTTTTATATGTTTATACCATATATTTATTGCATCCTGTATGTAGCTTATTATATTATGATTTCTTATGGTATATTCATCTCTAAATTATTATTCTCTTTATTTATTCATTATTGCTATTTTCTTGTTGTTTTTATCATGAAAATTCAACTAAGGGTATAATTGTACATGTCAGATTTATTTTCATTCATTTTAAAATACAAGAGTCCTGTCTTTCGAGAAGTCACATAGTTTACAATTCTTATTTTTCTTTCATAGACATATAACAGTTCCATATAGATATATAATTTTTCAATTACTAGCCTAAAACATGCCCATTCAGGCAATAATGTTTGGTTAAGCCCTGCATAGACCCATATTTTTTGTCTCGGGATACATCCATGACATGTCACACAATTCTACTCTCAATTTTTTCATCACATGCATATTTAACACATATTCTCTGTAAGTCTTGCATAGACCCGATATGTCACACAGGTTTAAATTTTCCATTCATAGGTTTTATACATACTTTCTTGCCTACAGTTTTTAGTTCAGCTTTTTATAATCCCATATTGCCAATTCAGGTACACGCCCACTAACATGCTGATTTGCTCCCTCTCTTCTCTCTAAGACAGCGTCCCATGCTTCACTTTGCTGCCCTATGTGCCACGTAATCTTTCTGACCAGCCCATCCACCAATTACGTCTGGGTTGTTTTTGTTAAATTTACAGCAGCTTTGCAACATTCTTCACTCACTTTTGAGACGCTTTACTTTTGGCAGCGATCCTTGGCGTACTAAACAAACAGGTACTTGGTAAGTTTCTTTTAACTCTATTAATTCTGCTTGTTCGGCGGTTTAATGTTTGGTCATTTTGCCACATCATCCATTTTAGTTTCAATTCTCTGAGATTATAATTTTAAGTGTTGTTTAAATTTTCAAGGCCGCTGGGCCATATATTCTATTGTTACTCATGTTTTGTTTAATCTTTTAAGGCTGTACTATAATTCATTCAGTTAGGCCACATTTTCTCGTTTCTTCCTTCAAAGCTGTACTATTATTTATCCCGCCTGGCCATGTACTTCAAATTCATTTTTAGCTTTATGCTACGTTTGATTTTTAAGGCTGGACCATTATTTTCCTCACATGCCCTTCACTTATACGTTCCGTATGTGATTTAGTAACAGCCTAGCAGGTTCCCCAGTCAGTTTGGTTGCTTTCAGTTTTGGGTCATATGTTTAAATTATGCACTGCCTGATTTTGCGTTTATTAGTTTAACATCATAATGTTTAAGATTATTCAATACCAACATTTTTTCTTTATTTATTTATCTCCCGGTTTTACATACATTTTTAATATATCCTTTTTTGCCATTAGATGTGTCCCTGATTCCAAATATGAAGGGTTGTTAACCATTACCTGCATTTTTTATTCCCTATGTGGTATTATGTATACACATTTTTTTAAACATATCATTCACCAATCCTCTGTTACCCTCATGCGCATTATTGCTTTTTTTTATCATTATATATCATTGTAGACATCTTTTTATTACATCTTATGACCTTTTAACTTTGATTTTATTCTATACATATAATTTATTAAAAAGCATTTAGCTTAACTATAGGTCATTTGTTTATATGATGTATGTTTTTATGTTTTTTATAATAGTTGTTACCTTCATTTTGTGCGGTATACTTTATACCTTATTTACCATGGTAGGTGTTCTCTCATAATTCAATATTCATGGGTGTTTGATGATAAAATTGGTACCCTTTCACGCAGAGGTTCATTGATTGCTCCCTTGTCACGTATTTTTCTGTTTTTGCCTTTGATTTTGTTTTTGACTTCAGTTTTATTCTTTTTGGTTCACATTATTTAGGTCTATCTAGACACCTTCTATTCTTTCTCTGCATGTTTCTTTCCTATTTTCAGTTTATTATCATTATTATTTTTTAATTTTACATGGTTGTTAATTTACATCACTTATCTATTTAAGTCACATCATCACATTCCTTGTTGGCATGGCATGACAACACCACTACGTTATCTCACATAGGACTTTTAAATATTGTCTATATCAGTTTTGTGTTATGTTTATATTCATTAGGACCCCTGACGAAGGCGTGTTGTCCGAAACACGGACCGTGTCGGGTCCTTTGGTTGGTAAAAAGGTTTTATATCACTGCATTTTAATTTGGGTACAATAAATTTTGCCTGCATCTTGTACATAGTCTGCAGTTTTTGTTTGTTTTAACTGTTACGAAGGCCTTAATCACATCACCTGGAGTGGTACAAACTACACCTTGGACTACTAATCAAAGCAGTTTTGTTGGTTTTTTTTTTTTTTTACTTTGATGATTGTTCCTGGTAAATGTACCTGCACAGAGTTGTATGTTCTTTTATAGCAGGTGTTTTTTCCAGCCAAAACAATATATGGAGTTTTGGACGTCCAAAACTACCCCCCCTTTTCTACAAAGCCTTGCGGCAACAGCCCTGAAGCCCTTTAAATCTCTGTGGGCTTTGGGGCAGTTATCGCAGCGGCCTGCGCTAAACAGCTTCATAAAAGAGACCCTACATGTTGTTGCCTCCTCTGACCTAGCTCCACATTTGGGAATACCTCCACCATGTGCAGTAAAAATGGCATTGTGGAACAACTTGTAATTTTAATTTACATTTTAAATTAGGATATCATATTTTGGAACATCAAAATTAAATACAGAAATACATAAACAAAAGTAATTTAGTAGCAACACAAACAATATAAGCCATCATTCTTCCAAGAAAATCGTAATGTGGGAAGATACAAAAAAGAAACAGGAAGAATCTGATATGGAAAAATAGATAAAGGAAAAAGGATAAACCCGTCCACAATTTAGAGAAACATTATGATGGCAAAGCAGTTTACAATTTCATTACAACAAATCTTAAAGAATCATAGACAGAAAGAAGCATCATATTATAAAGGAGAGGATAGGCAAGATAAGGTTAATTAAAGAAGTTTATGCCACCCACTTCTAGACTGCTCCATACCAACAACTACTATAAGGCTGCCACTAGAGGTCATGGAAGCCATTTTGTTGAGACCACTGTTAGGGGCAGGGGAGAGTTGGGTTAGCTCCCATCACTCCTACCGGACCACAAGGGATTTTAGGTAGATCTAGAATAGCCTATCGTGAACGGTGGAGAGTTGGGAGGGGGGAGGGTTTTTTTTATTTTTGGTAACATGGAGAATGGGGGATTGTTCTCAGCAGGGGGGCAGGGAGATCAGAATCTATGGGAGGAAGGTCATGGGGAGGAGGAAAGGAAATTAATACGATGCCAGTTGGTACTGGCAGTAATGCATGAGGCGGCCCATATTTAGTGACAACACCTGCATAGTTAACTGGGTGAATTTAGGACCTTTTTGAGTCCGATTTGGCAATGTGGGTGCTGGCATTAAAATATGCCAATAGCCACATAACTGCTGGCTCTTTCCAATCTGTGCTGCTGACTACCCACTTCACACATTGCTGGTCAGAGCTGTTATTTAGTAGCACTGACCAGTTAAATTCCATTGAATATCGACAGTTAGGAAGCAGGCAGGTGCCTCTCCTGCCCACTTTAAATAATTTTGAATGTTGAGTTAGTTTTTGGCTTGCTTAATCTTAAGACAATATAATACATTAAAAAAAAAATCATCTAGAAAAGGCAAAATTAAAAAGTTAGTTCCAGTAACAAATGCAGGCGTGGACCCTGTGCTTAAATTTAGTCATGAAAAGAAAAAAAAAAAAAAATCAGACATGCAACCCATAAGCATCATTATCATAAAAAGTCCAATAGAGGATAACCCCACAAAACCAATAAGGAAACATGCAAAGAGTGGGATGGGACCATGGACTTTCTACAATAGAAGGAGCCAAAAGGAATTATATAAAATAGATGTTTATTATATCCGTTCACAGTGACCCTGACCTGACATAGCACTGTGCTTCAACATGAAGTATGCCTGTCACAGGGGTCACATATACTACACTACAAAACAAGACAATAAAAAATATACTGTATATAAATATAGCATATGAACATCATAAAAAAAATTAAAAAAAATGAACAATGAAACACATAGCCAAATCTATACTGTACATTGTCTTATCTAAAGTTAAAAGGGGATTGATTCTGTACAAATGTAAGGAGGTTCTTCTTCACCCAGAGAGTGGTAGAAAACTGGGACGCTCTTCCGGAGGCTGTTATAGGGGAAAACACCCTCCAGGGATTCAAGACAAAGTTAAATAAGTTCCTGCTGAACAAGAACATACGCAGGTAAGGCTAGTCTCAGTAAGGGCCCCCGTGGGAGCGGACTACTGGGCACTAGAGAATGACACGGTGACGGTTTACCCGCGGCCACCGCATTTAAGCCGCGGGTCACCGCCGAAAACAGGGAAGAAAACTAGCAGTCGCTGCGGTGACGGGGACAAGGCCATTCACCGACCGCGGAAACGGTGAACAGGTTTGTCCCCGCGGGCCAATGTACCCCCTTCTAGGAACCGCTATTTACCTGTGTTTCACCGCTCCTCGCTCGTCTGGCCAGCAGGCCTGCCTCCGTCCAAATGAGGCGGGCCCGCCCCTCCCCTCCCCTGCCTCCCAATGGCCTCCCCTAAGATCGCCGGCAGGAGGGTACCCAACCCCTCCTGCTGGACCCCCCCCCAACGAACCCTCCCACCCCGGAACCCCCTTAGTCTTACTTTCCAAGTTGGACCGGACAGCTCCTCGCTCGTCTGGCCAGCAGGCCTGCCTCCGTCCAAATGAGGCGGGCCCGCCCCTCCCCTCCCCTGCCTCCCAATGGCCTCCCCTAAGATCGCCGGCAGGAGGGTACCCAACCCCTCCTGCTGGACCCCCCCTCAACGAACCCTCCCACCCCGGAACCCCCTTAGTCTTACTTTTCAAGTTGGACCGGACAGCTCCTCGCTCGTCTGGCCAGCAGGCCTGCCTCCGTCCAAATGAGGCGGGCCCGCCCCTCCCCTCCCCTGCCTAACCCACAGGATCCTAGGGCCTGATTGGCCCAAGCACCTAAGGCCCCTCCTATAGCGGGAGTGGCTTTAGGTGCCTAGACCAATCAGGCCCTAGGATCCTGTGGGTTGGGCAGGGTAGGGGCGGGCCCGCCTCATTTGGACGGAGGCAGGCCTGCTGGCCAGACGAGCGAGGAGCTGTCCGGTCCAACTTGAAAAGTAAGACTAAGGGGGTTCCGGGGTGGGAGGGTTCGTTGGGGGGGGGTCCAGCAGGAGGGGTTGGGTACCCTCCTGCCGGCGATCTTAGGGGAGGCCATTGGGAGGCAGGGGAGGGGAGGGTAGGGGCGGGCCCGCCTCATTTGGACGGAGGCAGGCCTGCTGGCCAGACGAGCGAGGAGCTGTCCGGTCCAACTTGAAAAGTAAGACTAAGGGGGTTCCGGGGTGGGAGGGTTCGTTGGGGGGGGTCCAGCAGGAGGGGTTGGGTACCCTCCTGCCGGCGATCTTAGGGGAGGCCATTGGGAGGACCGGCAGGAGGGGTTGGGTACCCTTCTGCTGCGATTGTCGGGAGGGCCGTTGGGGGGGTCTACATGAGGGGTTGGGTGCCCTCCTGCCGTGATCGCTGGGGGGAGGGGAGACTTGCAGCCGTAGCCGCGGTCACTATGCTAATCACGGCAGCATTTAAAGTACATGTCGTGTTTGTTTTTGCATTGCTAGCCCCAGGGGTGGTGGAAGATTAGTGATTGAAAAACTGTATGAAAAATAACTATTTTAAATTTAGTGATCAAAATGTGTCAGTTTTGAGAATTTTTATTAATTAATTTTTTCTCTGCGTGTTTTGTTTTTGTATAGTTATTAACTAATATTTAACTAAGTTTTAAAGTTTTAAAGAATGTTTCCTTTATACGTAAATAAAGAAAAGTGAATGGGATTGCAGTGGCGGTGACGGGGCGGTGAATGGGGTGGCAGTGGCGGTGACGGGGCGGTGAAGAGGATGGTGAGACGGGGACGGGGCGGTGACGGGGTTGGTGAGACGGGGACGGGGCGGTGACGGGGATGGTGAGACGGGGACGGGGCGGTGACGGGGACCAATTTTTTCACCGTGTCATTCTCTACTGGGCACGATGGACCACTGGTCTGAACCAGCAGTGGCAATTCTTTTGTTCTTATGTTCTTATCCGACTCTTTGCTTGTTACCCACAAACATCAAATAGTAAATCTTAATGGACAGAAAACCTCTGATACTGTGTGTACAAAACAAAGAAACAGGTTTCTGATGCACAACTGTGAACAAATATATATAATTATATGAGAGAAAAAGACCTCAGAGGCCTGCACCACTGTGGAATAATAATTCAATAAGTGGAGACCGCAGGTTAAGGTTTTCATTCATCGGTCTAAAAACCTCTCATTTGCTGATCACCAGAAGTGCAAATTACTTATGCACTGTATAAATATCAAGAAAATCAGCAAAAAATCAAAATGCACTTATTTTCGGTGCTTGCGAAAAGTTATAATCACGGCCTGACTGGACTCATTTCGCCAGTATTCCTTGCTTCTTCGGGGGTCTTTTTTGTAAATGCATTTAGCTTTACTGCAGTCACATAACAAAAAAGACCCCCGAAGAACCCATTGATTAGCAGTTCTATTCTATCTACTTTAGTTTCACCATTGTTACAATTACCCATACATAACTTAAAGAACTTTAAATAAATAACTCTCAAATTTAATTTTTTGTTGGTTTTGCAATTTTATAAATTCAATTATAATGTGCCATGAAAAACATTTTCTCCGTTTAGTGTGCCGGAGCTAAAAAAGATTGAGAGACACTGGTCTAATACCTTGGTCTTCACTCACAGTTTTCAAGGACTGCAAACAGGTCAGGTTTTTAGGATACTCTACTGAATATGCAAGAAGGAGAATTACATTCCTACCTACATAGTAACATAGTAGATGACGGCAGATAAAGACCCGAATGGTCCATCCAGTCTGCCCAACCTGATTCAATTTAAATTTTTTTTTAAATTTAATTTAATTTTTTATTTAATTTTTTTTCTTCTTAGCTATTTCTGGGCGAGAATCCAAAGCTTTACCCGGTACTGTGCTTGGGTTCCAACTGCCGAAATCTCTGTTAAGACTTACTCCAGCCCATCTACACCCTCCCAGCCATTGAAGCCCTCCCCTGCCCATCCTCCTCCAAACGGCCATGCACAGACACAGACCGTACAAGTCTGCCCAGTAACTGGCCTTAGTTCAATATTTAATATTATTTTCTGATTCTAAATCCTCTGTGTTCATCCCACGCTTCTTTGAACTCAGTCACAGTTTTACTCTCCACCACCTCTCTCGGGAGCGCATTCCAGGTATCCACCACCCTCTCCGTAAAGTAGAATTTATATTGTAGAAAATCTCTAATATTAGGAATATTCTGAAAACTGACTTATTGCTGGCCTTCAAAGATTTGGAGTGAAGACCAAGGCACTGATACAGAGGTTCTCAGCCCAGTTCTTGGGACACACCAAGCCAGTCTGGTTTTCAAAATATGCATAAATCCCTTTAATTCAAAAAAGTATACGCACAAAATTGCATGTGCAATTAATAGAATAAGAAATCACCCTTACAAAGCATTCAGCAGTACTTAACTGAATGTTAGATCTTAGCGGCTATACTCAGATAACACCAGTGTTTGTTAACTGATCTATTACAAACCAGCCTCGTCATCGGTCTAAACTTTTTAAAAAAAATATATTTAATATTTTTAATAATAAAAATCTTTCTCGTTACCACAACTATTATACAGCAAAAAATTCTTATATTTCATGTAAATCGTTCAACAGTATTCATCTTAAAAGTCAGCCTCGGGGACTCTGACATGAAATCATGTTTTGCAACTCGCTGTATCAAGGAGCGACCCCTAAAAAAGTCAACATTAAAAATTATTCCCAACTGAAACAAAACACAGTCAATATAAAATATTATAACAAAACTTTCTAATCGTACCTTAGAGAAGCACACACTCCATTTTCCATTCCAGAATGTTTCAAGATGGTGGCATCTTTGCCTGACCACCCTTTTATCCATTTTATTACTTGATCAAACCTAACTACTCAGAATCAAACACTGATCATTTGGTCATTCAAACTAACATCATCCACTCAGTCTTAGCATTAAGATCAAAAGGTTTCACTGTATTTAAATTACAGATCCACCTCTGGGTTTTTTTTAATAATTAAAATGGCTACCCTCCCTCTTAAACCTGATCAATAATTTGCCTTCTAATGTCTTCTACTGTATTCTGCCAGTGCTGAACTAAGGGAGCTTACAAGCTATTAGTAGTAATGTGGAACTTATGCTCAGTAAGCCTAAGTCTAATCAGATTACTACTCCTCCCCCCCCCCCCCCCCGCCTGCATATATCAGAGCAGAGGGACACATAATAATATGTATCAGCCATGAACTGGTGCACATAGTGTGAGATCGCACTTGGATTTTCATTCCTGTTTGAGGATCAACGCACTTAGTACCTTGCATACTACATTTACTCCATTGGCAATGCTTATATTCTATATGAGTGGCATTCAAAACTTCTTCCCCCTTGCCACCTAGCTTAAACTTCCTACGACATTTCCTAATGTTTTTAGCTCTCTGATATGCCATCACAGGAGGTTCAAGAAAAATGATTGTAGCTGAATCACATGCCAATGTTTCCTAATAATCTCAGCAAAGGGCTTAGACAAAAAAATACGATCATGTTTCCCCCTTCCTTCTGTTCAAAGCACATTGGCTACCAGTAGAACATAGAATTAGCTTTAAAATTCTTTTACTAACATTCAAAATCCGTCTAAGTAACCAGCCCAAATTCATCAACAGACTTCTCATCTCTTATAGTCCATCTAAGGCCCTCTTTTACAAAGGTGCGCTAAGCATTTGAACACACGATTAGCGCACGCTAATCAACAAACACAGTAAACGTTAGCGCGTCCAAAGGATAACATGCATATGTTAGCATTTAGCACATATTTAGTGAACGCGAAAAAGCATAGCACACCTTTGTAAAAGAGGGGATAATGCTCTTTGTTTCATGACTCAGAACCTTCTCACTATTCCATCCTTAAAGCACATTAACACAATGAGATCTAATATTTTTGCTGTTATTCCACCCTCCCTCTGGAATTCCATACCCAATTATTTATGTGAAGAATCATTTCTAAATCACTTCAAAACAAAACTAAAAACATTTCTATTCCATGATGGTTTTGGACCATAACTGTCCTTGTAAGGACTAATTACCTCATTTCTAATGTAGTCCTCCCCTACCTATTGTTTGTCCCTTTTTTGTTCTCTTCTTCTCAGAATATTGTAGTTCTTACCCTTTTCTCTCCTGTTTTAGTTCGTCCAAGGTTTATGTTATTTGTTGTACTAACAATCCCTAGTGATGTCTTATATTGTTAATTTTATAATCTCGTTTTATAGTATTTATACTCTATATAATCTTTTATTATTGTACACTGCTTAGAAGTTTGATTAGGCGGTATAAGAAATTTTAAATAAACTTGAAACTACACATGTTAAAATTGACTATTTGACCTTACCAACCAATTATTGGTTATAATTTGTGTTAATTGACCCTATTAGACAGTTAATTTATGTAACTGCCCTTAGTCAGTATTCTATGAGTTGTGCGCTCAAATTCCAGAATGCGTAACTCCAATGGGTGTGTAGACCTGGGAGAGGCATGGATAGGTCAGGGTTGTGTCAGGCAGTTATGCAAATGGGTTATAAAATACTAGCAGTTATGTATCTATTTATTTATTCAATTTTCTATACTGTTCTCCCAGGGGAGCTCAAAATGGTTTATATGAATTTATTCAGGTACTAATGCAATTTTTCCCTGTCTGTCCTGGTGGGATCACAACCTATCTAATGTACCAGGGGCAATGGGGGGATTAAGTGACTAGCCCAGGGTCACAAGAATCAGTGTGGATTTAAACCCACAACCTCAGGGTGCTGAAGCTGTAGCCAATCTAGAAATCAAAATGTAGTAAAAGTGAGCCAAATATAGGACAATCAAGCCATTGTGACATCACTGATGAGGTTGGCTCTTAGGCATTGGTGGAATGAGGCATTATGATGTCACAATACCATCTCTGGTTATCAGAGGCTGAAGCTTTTCACGCTATTTATTTATTCAATTTTCTATAGTGCTTTCCCAGGGGAGCTCAGAATGGTTTACATGAATTTATTCAGGTACTCAAGCCTTTTTCTCTGTCTGTCCAGGTGGGCTCACAATCTATCTAATGTACCTGGGGCATTGGGGGGATTAAGTGACTTGAACCCACAACCTCAGGGTGCTGAAGCTGTAGCTATAACCATTGTGCCACACTCCCCCCCCCCCATGTATCTAAATGCCTGCAGTTTGGCACATACATTTACATCAGCTATGCATATTCATTGTGGGTATCCTGAAAACCTTACTGGCTTGGTGTATCCTGAAGACTGGGTTGAGAATCCCTCCTCTAATATAACACAGAATAAGAGGAGAACACAAGAACATGTTGTCTGAGGGCTTTTCTTACTCTGATCACTAAGCAACCCATTCCTATGTAAACCCAGGAATTAAATAGTGTCTTGCTGTTCTTTGTTTTGTTCTTAATAGCTAGAAGACAATGGGGAGCTATTTTATACCCTAGATGATGGTCACACAAAGTTTACTGATCTCATTCAGCTTGTGGAATTCTATCAGCTCAATAAAGGAATGCTACCCTGCAAGCTACAGCATTACTGTGCTCAAGTTACTGTCTAGCTGAAACCTCGGCGGCTCCACCTAAGACCACAGATGATAAGAGCTTACAGTAAAAAGTCTTAAGTCATTACGATGAGATGCATGCACATTTCAGTTAGGGAGCAATTCTGTAAGTGGCACTTCCTTTAAGGTGCCCTAGTGCCATGCTGTGAGATCTTTTCATATAATGGCAACTGGGTGCCTAGATTCCATTATAGAATGCTAGCATAACACAATATCAGTGAGCCTTTCATTTACATGCCTGCAGTTACACCAGCGATAGACCCGGCTTATCTGCAATCATATTGCAGCAAGGATGTACGTATTTTGCAGTATTCTGTAAGTTATGCGTGTAAATGAGAGTCGCACCCATAGTCCACCCATGTATAGCTCCTCCTTGTATTTACCAGCACCATTACAGAGTAGCACTTAGGTGCAAACTTCCATGTACTGTATATGCGCTACTATTCTATATATTTACTCACTCATATGGAGTGTAAATACATTATGGTCAGATTGAAGTAAACTTTGACCTCTTAAAGTGCAAACCCAAGTGTCTTAATATTATTGTAAACGTTCCTGTTTTTTTATATTTCATAACCAAGATTTGTAATTATTTGAGCGCAGTTTGTGCTGTTCCAGCAACTGTTTACATTAATTTTGGTTTCATTGCACTAGTTGAAGGTTGAGTGCAGATATGATGTCAAACATTGTTACAATAGCCTAGTCTCACGGATGGTCTCAATGCATACACAAGTAAAAGGCTCTGTTTAATAATAACAATAATAATGATCCATTTTCCAAGCTTTTTTGCCAGTAGACTCAAAGGGACCTGTTCACTCAAATGTGACAAATGTTGGGAGCCTTTCGGGAATCTTCTCATACAATTAACGCACACATTATCGGGAATCTTCTCATACAATTAATGCACACATTATCTGCATTATGGATAACACAATACAGTAATTGTCTCTGTGCCATTGGTACAGTATGGTCCCACCCATTCTCCACCCTTGCTCTGCCCCATTCCATAATAGATATAAACAGTCAACACAAGGTAATTTCTACATTAATATGGCATTTATGTTAACTATTGGGGCCAGATTCTGTAAACAGCACCTAACTTGGTAGGTGCCTAGAAAAGCAACACCTACCACACCAATCAAAGTTAGGCAGTGTTTGTAGAATTTTGCCTAGCGACACCTAATTCATCATAGGTACCGATAGGCGTATACACCTTAGGCTCCGGTAAATTAAGCCAGGGTTTTCTTGGCCTAATATACCGGTGCCTAACTCAATCCATGTCCAAACTCTGTCCCATATCTGCTCCTAATCATGCCTACTTGTCGGTAGGCACTAGTGGGAATCCTGGTGTTGACACCTACATCGGAGTGGTAGGCGCCTACCAAGTTAGGTGCCTGCTGGCTAATTTATTTTTTAAAATAATTTTTTATTGGTTTTTAATTGCTCTTTTAATTATCAGTCCCAACCATAACCAATAGGTATGACAATTGACAGATGCTGCACCATGCAACCACAAATAAATAAAACAATACAGAAATCTTTTGCAGTTATGAGAAACCTTAGACAAGTCCGAAAATTCTTTGAAAGAACACAAGTCCAGCTCATAGTACAATCCCTAATCCTAGGTTTACTGGACTACTGCAACATCCTCTACCTCCCCTGCCCTGCAACAATCATTAAACAATTACAAACAATTCTGAGACTCGTCTACTCATTGAGGAAACACAACCACATTACAGAGGCATACATCAACTCACACTGGCTTCCAATCCAGTAAAGAATACTTTTTAAATTCTACTGTATACTATTTAAAACTATAAACGGAAACAGCCCAACATACCTGAACCACCTCAACCAGGCATAGAAACCCCCCCCCCCCAAATCAAAGAAGTAAAACGGAAAAAAATATACGACGGCCTACTAGCCACTCAAGCAGCAAAATTAGATAACCAAATTGCCAATCTACTGATAACAACCCCAGACTACGAGATGTTCAGAAAGGAAATAAAAACTATACTCTTCAAGAAATCCCTGAAAAAGACTTAATACCATGAGTACCTTCCTTCTTCCAGTCTTCTCCCTAACCCACTGATACTACCTGACCTACACTTGGAAATGACATGTGATCTTACTTTGTAACCCTCCATTTATAACTCTTTTTGTAATCCGCTTTGAACCACAAGGTAATGGTGGAATAGAAATCTCGAATGTAATGTAAAGTAAAATATTCTCATAGGCATCTAAAATGATTTGAGTGAGGTTTCTCTTTTAAAGTTAATTTTGTAATGCTCAAATATTTGCACTGTAACTTCCACGCTGGTTGTAGCAGTTATTCTGTCGTCATTGCTATATTACTCCATATTTCTTAGCTATATTTTGCTTAAAAATATCAGGTGCTCCTGTACCTTCTCAGTTTTAGTGAACTTACCCTCTGATTTCTGCCAGCACTACCATCCACCCTCAGTTCCCGCAGCTTCCTCTGTACTTCTAACTGTTTTTAAGCAAACAGCACTGTATACAATTAAAATGTCATCTTACCATCTTACTCTGCAGTTCTTGAGCAATGACTTAACTATACATGGGTTATACACTGCTGACATTTGAAATTGCATTTATGATAAGTTGTTTAAGTATCATTTCAAGACCATGTTAATAGCAGTCACATGGAAAGTGGACTAAATTCATTTAGTCATTTTTATCAGAATCTGTTGAAAGTAAATTAAATGGTAAACATCCTAAGTTTGTGCAGATATTCTTTTGAGAATTTATTTCTTCAAGCAGATTTATACGGTGCTGAAGCAAAGTGTGTGAACTTCCTGGATCTATATTTCAGTAGAGTTTATACTCAAAGCATGATTAGATATTAATCTAAATCTTAAGGTAGTTCCACTGAATAGACAACATAGACAAAAAGGATGTATTTTGATCATTTATTCAACAAAACAATTCAACAATAAATACCCTTGTGTGACATTTCCTTGAGCAGTAATGATTTCCAATAAATGTTTCCTTTAACTGTTGATTAGTATGTTACATTTCCTTGAGGAATTTTGGATCACTGTTCAATACTGAATTGTTTCAACTCTGAAATTTAAGGGCCTCTTTATAAACAGCTTGCTTCAGGTCTTTCCATGATACCTCAATAAGGTTTTAGGTCGTGACTCTGACTTGACCAATATAAAACATGTGGAAAGGCATTTCAGAAAGAATATGTAAGGGGGAATTCCAACATCCACACCAGGATGGTGGAAATCCCATACTGTTTTATAAGAAACTTTTTAGTAAACATAAAGGACTAGATTCAATAAATGGTGCCCATAGTTAGACACCATAATGATTCCCACTAAGATAGTATTCTGTAACAGACACTCTGAACCAGATTCTATAAATGGTGCCTAAGTCATAGGCTTTCAATCATCCATTGGGCGCCATTTATAGAATAATGCAGGTAGGACCAGAATTTTCTTGGACTAAATGAGTGAGCCTAAGGTAGGTGCCTACTGGCACTTGTCAATCCATGCCCAAACTCTGCTCCGAATCATCCCTTAACTTTGCCTACTTGCATGTAGGTGCCTTGGCGTAGATGCCTACTTTGAAGTAGTAGGCACCTATTGGCTAATTAATTTTTTTAATGGTTTTAAATTGATTTTTAATGGCACTTTCAATTAGCAGCGCTGATTAAACAAATTAGGAAACATTAACCCCCTCATTTATGAACGCATAGTGTGGGTTTTAGTGCCAACAGTAGTGGTAACTGCTCCGACACTCATAAAATTCCTTTGAGTGTCAGAGCAGTTACTGCCACTGCCGGTGCTAAATCCCCTGCTATGCATTTGTAAAAGAGGGGGTAAGTTAGACATCTAGATTGGCTAGGCATGCCGATCTAGGCATCTAACTTTAGGCGCCATTTATAGAATCAGGGCCTCTGTGCATAGCACCCTTTACAGAATAGTAGCTTGATGCAAGTCCTGTATCTAACATCGGAAGCAAGCACTTACGTCTGCCAAAGCTGGTGTAAATGCTCATACCCAACTGATTGCAGTTGGGCTTGCAAATCAAAGCTTTTAATAATATTGTGCCTAGTTTCTGGGAATGCCCCTAACCTGCCCATGCCCTTCCCATGGCTTTGCCCTCTTTTAAGCTGTACCAGATCCTTAGCAGGTACCAACAAGCTCCTCTGCCATCACCAGACCCCTGATAGCCCCCAGCAACCCCCCAACCATCATCCAACCCCAAGCAGACATCATAAATGGCAACTACCATCCCAGCAGGCCCCCAAGTATGGACATGATTCCAACATGTAGGAGTCTCCCAGAGAGAACTCTCCCCTTTGGGGACTATAGACTGTTCAAAATAGAGAGAGAAAGATAATGGTTCCTAGGAAAGAAAGTGAGATAATGTACCAGGTGGAAGAGAAAAGGAAAAGGGAGAGATGTTGGATCTGGGGATGGGAGGAAGGGAGATTATCAGTTATTTAGGAAAGGGAAGAGGGATGGGTTTTGATATACCACCTTTCTTTGATTACTATCAAAGCAGTTTACATATTATATACAGGTACATATTTTGTACCTGGGGCACTGGAGGATTACAAGGGAATGCTGAAAAATTCTCAGCCCAACCAATCATCCTTTCTAAATTCATTTTCAAAACCTCCTGCAAACATTTGTTTTACTTTTTATTTATTTAAAACATTTATAATCCGCTTTATACCAACGCGGCTTACAATTCAACATACATATCTTTAGACTCGTATGATTTAAAACCACACGCCTGTTGCAGGGGAAAAGGTAGAGGTCAAAATTACTCTAAAGGTACTCTACTGTAATCATCTTAAGAAGATAGCATAATCATTATAGAGAGGCACAGAGCTAGATCAGGGGTGCCAAAGTCCCTCCTCGAGGACCGCAATCCAGTCGGGATTTCAGGATTTCCCCAGTGAATATTCATGAGATCTATTAGCATACAACGAAAGCAGTACATGCAAATAGATCTCATGCATATTCATTGGGGAAATCCTGAAAACCCAAGTGGATTGTGGCCCTTGAGGAGGGACTTTGACACCCCTGAGCTAGATGATAAAGGCCTGTGCAAAGAGATAGGTTTAGAGCAACTTTCTAAATTACAGCAAGTTCCCACAAAACCTCATGGCGTTCTTTAGGGCCGGCCAAGCAGTAGAGGGTGCCTCTTGGAACTTATTCTATAAGTAAACCTAGGTGACTAGGTATAGAATTTCTCTTTATATATATTTTATGAAAAGCTCCATATCCAAGGAACCCTTTATAGAACATTAGCACAACTTTAACTGCACAGATCTAAATGTCTCTTTTCTTACATATACAACCTATTCAAAGCTTTACTCATGAGATACTAAAGTATACATATTTTCACAAAAAAGATCTATATATATAAAATGAACAAAATGGCCTGAAACACAATTCCTCTACACTTACAAAAATGGTCTGGATATTGTGTTGTTAATCATATCGTATATACCAGTGTTTTTCAACCTTTTTTGGGCAAAGGCACACTTGTTTCATGAAAAAAATCACGAGGCACACCACCATTAGAAAATGTTAAAAAATTTAACTCTGTGCCTATATTGACTATATATAAAGTAATTCACTTGAGTGCCACCGCCGCCATCGGGAACAGGCCGGCGCCAAGTTCTCCCTGCTTCTCTTCCCCGCGGGGCCGACCAACTCTCGCCACCCGTCGTCAATTCTAACGTCGGAGAGGACGTTCTAGGCCAGCCAGGCAGCGATTGGCTGGCCCAGAACGTCCTCTCTGACGTCAGAATTGACGCGTGTGGCGAGAGTTGGCCGGCCCCACAGGGAAAAGCAGGGAGAACTTGGCGCCGGCCTGTTCCCGATGGCGGCGGTGGCACTCAAGTGGCTAAAGAGCCGCAGTTTGCCGGCCTAGGGACAACACTGGAGGGTGGCCAGCTGTGCACCCCCTTGGGACGTAAACCCGGGATGGGGCAGACCGCCCCCCCCCACCCTGGTATGCCACTATCTGTACCTCACTCCCTCCCTATGACCAAAAATTCTCCTTTCTTCTATTCCCCGTGTACACAACCATCTCTTTCCCTCCCTTCCTCTTTCCAAAGTCCATGCCTTCTGTGTCCAAACACTCATTCCCTCCCCCACCTCAGCATCTCTTTCCCTCCCTTCCTCTCTCCCAAGTCCATGCCTTCTGTGTCCAAAAACCCATTCCCTCCCCCACCTCACCATCTCTTTCCCTCCCTTCCTCTCTCCCAAGTTCATGCCTTGTGTCCAAAACGCACTCCCTCCCCCTTTGTGTTCCGTGTTTGCCTCCCAGCCCATCTTTGCAACTTTCTCAGCAAAACGAAGCTCAAGCCGCGAGGCTTGTCTTCTGCTTCCTGCCTGCCCTGCCGCGCACAAATAGCCGAACGGAAGTATTCTCCGACGTCAGCGCTGACGTCGGTGGGCAGGCTTTGCTTAAGCCCTCCCTCCGACGTCAGCGCTGACATCGGGGAACGCTTACGATCGGCTATATATTAGCTGCAGGGCAGGCAGGAACAGAAGACGAGCATCGCGGCTCGAGATGTATTGAACTCCGCGGGTCTCCCGTCCAGCTCTCTCCTGTCCACGTGGGGCGGACCGCCCCTCTCCCTAGACTGTGGCCTAGGACCCTGGGGGAGCCCGGGCCCCCTGTCAGCTCCGGGCCCCTGAATGCAGGACTGGTGGTACTGCCCTGATGGCGGCCCTGACCGTACGGCACACCAGGCAACATCTCGCGGCACACTAGTGTGCCGCGGAACAGCGGTTAAAAAACACTGGTATATACTATTAGAAAGGACGCCTCAGCCCCACCACTCCACCGCTGTAAAAAGTTTATATCGCGGGAAGCCTTGTCTGGTGCTTCATCATTGGCTGTCTTTTCCAACTTTAGTTTTCTTACTTTGTTTTTTCTTTTTTATAGCTTTTTAGTAATAAGTCATTATTCTGTTATACTTATTGATAGTAAATTCAAGATTAGAATAGTACTTATCTCAGCCAAACCTGGGGAGTCAGACCCGACATATTTCGCACGTAAACCGTGCTTTTTCAAGGGTCTCCCTAGAAAATACAGAAACGGAGCCATAAACATACAATTGTGTACAGCCCCCTCCCTACCGAAAATTACAAAGTTAAAAAACTTGTGTAATAAACTACAGCTTACCGAGGTTGCCGCCGTCATCCGACTCCAAATGCTGAAATGAGCTAAAGATGGCGCCGGCGTCCTCGGGACTCAATTTAAATACTCTCTCTCCCACAAAAGTTCACGCCCCCCTGCAGCTCATTGGCCGAACTCGTGACTTACTCACATCACGGAACTCCATTCGATCGTGCTGTTTAGCCCGCGGGGTTCAACTGTATCAACCTTAAAAATATACCTTTGCTCCTCTTCATTGAGCTGTCTCAGATCTCCCTCCCCCTCAGCATCATTGGTCTTATAAATAATGCGCCATCTCAGTTCTTCTACAGAATGTTTATATTTAACCCAGTGTTCCACTAAGGGAGCCTGGGCTACCTCATTCACTATACGGGACTTATGTTCGTTGAGATGTATCTTGATCTTACGATTAGTACGGCCAATGTATATAAGGTCACAGGGGCAGGTTATTGCATATACAACACCCTGTGAGTTGCAATCAGTGTTAGGGCAACAGTTGGCAAGTTCCAGGGAGAGATCTAATTTTAAGATCTAGAACTAACACTGATTGCAACTCACAGGGTGTTGTATATGCAATAACCTGCCCCTATGACCTTATATACATTGGCTGTACTAATCGTAAGATCAAGATACGTCTCAATGAACATAAGTCCCGTATAGTGAATAGTACATTATTCAAATAGTGCAAGTGTGACAAACCTATAGTACTGAGCTGCTGCAGGTTAGTCAGTATCTTAAGAAATTACATTCAGGTAAAAGCCTGATTTTTACCACACCCAAAATAGCTCTGGTCACTAAAATATGCTGTAGCATTGAGAAAAGAAACCTTATTTACCACAGATCCCGTTATTTCTAATGCAGCCTATTCACTAATAGAGGGTCATTTTATAAAAAGTTACTTATGGGTGAACAGAAGAAAAGCTGCTGATTTGCAGCCTGTTTCATAAAAATACAAAGGAACCTCATGTGTATTTATAAAAAAAACATACTTGCAAAAATACTGCAGAAATTGCAGCTAGGCTGAGGTCACTGAAATTTATACCTGCTCAGGAACAGTCCTGAATGTTAGCAAATAAAAAGTGTGCATGTATTCAACATTTTATAAAATATATGCTTAAATCCCAACTCCACCTGTGTGTTCCAACCAAACTCCTCCCCAAATACATCTACTCTAGAGTTGTGTGCAAGTACTAGGGGGCTGCTGAACAGTTCTCAGCCCAACCAGCAAATTTGGGGCAGTCTCCATTGAGGGCTATACACTTACCCCCTCTTTTATGAAACTATGCTATCAGTTTCTAGCGTGGGGAGCCGTGCCGAATGGCCCGCGCTGCTCCCGACGCTCATAGGAACTCAATGAGCATCGGGAGCAGCGCGGTCCATTCGGTGCGGCTCCCTGCCCTAGAAACTGCTATCACAGTTTCATAAAAGGAGGCCCTAGTCCAGTGATTTTCTACTTTTTTTGTTCCGCATTTTTCAGACGGAATGAAAAAAAGTGGAAAATATAGGACTAAGTGTATAGCCGTCAAAGGAGACTGCCCCAACTTTGTTGTTTGGGCTGAGAAGTTTTCAGCAGCCCCTTGTACATGCTTAATTACACCAGGGCTACATTAATGATTTTTATGTGTGCAATTTTACATATGACAATGTTTTACAAAATTACCTGCATAAATATCCATTTTCTTTACTAATGTTGTAATGCTCTTCTGTAAATAAAACTCAATAGTGCTGCAGTGAATTATAGATGATTTGTATTAAGTTGTGCACGGTGGACTAATTGTTCTATTTTGACTGCGCTTTCAAAAATCAAATAATATGCACTTCACAATCCAGTCATTTTTGACGGCCTTGTTAAAATGTTTGCTTCTAGGGTTTTACATGGACTGTTAAATAATGATGTCAGAGTAAAATATGAAGGTGACATAGGTTTGTAATAAATGTTTTATGGTTATAATTGGTTTGGGCCTTTTGTTTTTAGCTACAGTTGAAGCCCTCCTATACTCGTATGTCTACTAAAAAGCAAGATGAAAATGCACGATGATAACATTCTTAAACTGCATATGTATTTAAACATCACTATTAAGTTCTAATATACTCACCTGAAAGAAATGTCAACAGTGCTAAATCTTAGCCTCTGGATGTCAGCAGTACACTATGAAATCTACAGTCAACCTGCATTTTCTCCATGATATCCTTCAGATTACTTGTGATCTCTCTGAAACTCCAGAAAACATGGTTATAAGCGGGCACCCAATTTAAGAAGGCAAGTAGTTGACTACATAAGGGCTACATTTGAAGCTCTACTCCTGTTCTGAACATCTGAAAACTGGAATTTAGATGTTCATATTGCATCGATGTCCAAATCTCAATTTTATAAAGCCAGAATATAGACATGAGGATGTGATCTGGGTATGTTTTGGGTGGGACTAGGAAAGGGCCAAAATCCAACTCGGATTGCAGAAGGGAAAGGAACACCATGTCATAAAAGATGGATTTGGCATGTCCAGATTACAGAAATATGCCCCAACTGAGCAGTTCTCCACTGGAGGGAGTAAGCAAAGCCACAGCAGGTATTTTTCTGTCCCTGGAGGGCTCACAATAAAAACAACAGAGAATATCAGAAAGAGCTACAGTCTGATTTGAACCAGCATACTCTATCTCGCTGTTCTGGTTTTCAGCTGGCTGCATTAATCATTGGTTTATTCCTCCACACAAATGTCTGTGACCATTTTAAGTTTTTCATCACTTTATTTTGTAATTAGGCTTTGCAATTGTCTCTGCAATGAAAGTTTTTTAATGCCTTTTATGTGTGGTAGGTAGAGTGGGTTTCCCTCACCATATTTCTGAGGCTTTTTCTTTCATTTGCTTTGGCATGCATTGCTTATGAGCCATTTACAAAATTGGAACCCAATACGAAAGAATACTAAGAGTAGATGATAGAAAAATTATTTCTTGTAAAACCCACAGGAAAAAAATCTATCACTACTCAGTGAATCATAATGTGTCAATGTACTTAATATCAAATAAACAATCCTAATGATAAGGTGTGAATGGTCCTCAGTGGGCTTATGAGCCTAGCATTCTTTCTGTGTTCTTTGTGTTTTGGGAAGCTTTTGGATCAATAATTTTGCCATTGTATAATACACATGTTCCTATGCTGCCACATGGAAGTCCACATCTCTTGTTTTGCACTGTTTATAGTTTGGAAGCTTCAGTTAGTAAAATGGTTGTTTATGCTGGACATAGTCAGCGCTTGGATATCTATTTTTCATGTTTTTTAGAACAAGTTGTATGTGGGCAGATCTTATTCTAAAATACATGAGAAATGAATGTCCATATATGACTTTGATGTCCATATTCTGAGTTAGAAGTCCTTTCTAAAATTCCACTTTTTCTGTATCTCTCCCTCCTATTGAGTCTTATCCTGAGTGGCGTAGTAAGGGGAGGGGGGGGCAGACCGCCTCAGATGTTGTCTTTGCGGGGGGAGGGCATTGGCACCTCTCTTCCTTTCTGTCCCCCCAGATACCTCTTTAAATGTTCGCCGGCTCGAGCAACATCTACTCGCTGCTTGCACCAGTGTCAGCTCCCTTCTGACATCACTTCCTGGTTGTGGGGCCAGGATGTAATGTCAGAAGGGAGCTGTACCGGGCCATGGTACGCCCCCACCTGGAATACTGCATCTAGCACTGGTCGCCATACATGAAGAAGGACACGGTTCTGCTCGAAAGGGTCCAGAGAAGAGCGACTAAAATGGTTAAGGGGCTGGAGGAGTTGCCATACAGTGAGAGATTAGAGAGACTGAGAGGGGACATGATTAAAACATTCAAAATAATGAAGGGAATAGACTTAGTAGATAGAGACAGATAGTTCACCTTCTGCAAGGTAGAGAGAACGAGAGGGTACTCTCTAAAGCTAAAAGGAAGTTCTTCACTCAGAGAGTGGTGGAAAACTGGAATGCTCTTCCGGAGGCTGTTATAGGGGAAAACACCCTCCAAGGATTCAAGATAAAGTTAGACAAGTTCCTGCTGAACCAGAACGTATGCAGATAAGGCTAGACTCAGTTAGGGCAATGGTCTTTGACCTAAGGGCTGCCATATGAGCGGACTGCTGGGCACTATGGACCACTGGTCTGACCCAACAGCGGCAATTCTTATGTTCTTATGACATCAATGCAAGTAGCAGGTTGAATATGCTGCTCGCGCAGGTGAACTTTTCAAGTGGTACTTGGGGGACGCTCAAGCAGCGGGGAACAGTTGGGGTGCCCAGGCAGTGGAGAAAACTGAGGGTGGGAAAAAGTAGAGTGGTACATGGCACGGTGATGCTGACACCACTGCCTTAGGTACCAACTTCCCTCGCTACACCACTGCTTATCCTGTTTCTCTTTCCCTCTCATCCAATATTAGCTCTTCTTTCTCCCTTCTCTCCCATGCCACTGCCATACACCACAATTTTGTTCTTTCCCTCGTATCCAGACCTCTGCCAGGCCAGTGCTGGTAAACAACCAGGAATGATGTGCAGGACTGTGACTTTCTATGTACCACTGCTGCTTCCTCTGCCAGCCCTAGAAGCTTCTATGACAGGAAGTGGGACTGGCTGAGGAACAGCAATGGTGCATAGAAAGTCACAGTTACACACATTTTTGCTGGATGTTTACCAGTGCAAGCTTGGTAGAGGTCTAAATGAAAAGGAAGGAGCAAAATTGTGGTGCAAAGTGGCAGCATAGTGGGAGGGGAGAAAGAAGATGAGGCAATACAAGATGGGCAGAAAGGGAAAGAGAAACAGGGCAAGACTGGATGGGAGAGAGAGAATTGGACAATTCAAGATGGGGATGGAGAGAGGGGAAGGAGAAAGAGAGCTGAATGGGCTGGAGAATGTGGGAGACAGAAAGGGGAAATACTGTATAAGAGGGGAAAATAAACAGAGAAAAGTGATGCTGAATTATGTGGGAGGTAACAGAAAAGAGACAGATACAGGCAACACTGGATGGAGAAGAAAGACAAAGTAGTTCCTGGATGAGTGGAGAGCAGAGACAGAGAGGAGATGCGAGGGAGGGAGGCAAGGAAGGGAGAGAGATGCTTTCTTGAATTATCCATACTATGCATAGTTCATTTTGTTCATCAAGTTAGTCCTTCCATTTCTGACCTATGGCAGCTCTGACAGCGAATAGGAAGGAAGACTCCACATGTATTCTATTTCAGCATTCATCTTAGGTCTAGGACAATCCATCACGGCCCTTTAAGAGCTGCCAGTTCAGTACAGCCCTTACATCTCTGCCGATTAAGAGCCATCAGTTCAGCGTGACTCTTCCATTGCGGGACTATTCTGTGTGGCCCTTTCATCGTGGGAAAGTTCAGCATGGCCCTCCCCCACATGCGCCCTTACACTTCAAAATTCACAGCTACCTAATCGCTAATCTACGTGTCGCTACTTAAACAGTTAACCTTTTATTCTCATAGCATATGGCACGTGGTAGGGAGGCAATGCTCTCCCCCCCCCACTCCACTGATCAGCACTCCACCTTGATCCACACTTCCACCTCAATCCAGCATTTCATGTAGCGCATGTGATGGTGGGGCCGCCGACATGGGCGCCGGTTAGAGAATCTGGGGGTAAGTGCCTACTGGTGCCTAACTTTCAGCAGCTGTTTTGAGAATCCGGCCCAGACTGTTTTTAAATGTACTCTTTATTTCTCTTTTCAGTGTGGTGAATTCTGTTGTCTCTCATATTTTAGAAGCCCTCATTCCTGAATCCCCACCTGTGCATTCTAAGCCCCCCCCCCAAAAAAAAAAAACAACAATTGTTTTTCTCTTTTGCTTTTTGCACACAGACAGAGAGAGGGGTTAAAGTTAACATGGTCAAATTTTGATCTAAATATTAATCGAGTTGCTGTATTTCGGACAAGTTATAAATTTGCCCATAACACTTACTGTTCTGTCTCCATAATGGGAGTTACAATAGTTGATTTGTGATAAAATTGTAAATTGGACTAAGACATCAAAATGGATGCCCTTAAATAAAGAGCAGATTTATCTCAATTAACCCCCCCCCCCCAATTTTCACCAAGATGTTTACCTGAGATTGTAAAGTAGAAAAAAATCTAAAATGACAGAACTTTCAGTTATCAATGAGAAGTGATTCAGTTGCATTTAAAGCTAAGCTGCAAGGAAAGGACAAAATTGGAGAATCAAACAAAAGCAACTTGGTCTTGGAAGAGTTCAGTTTTAATTGATATTGAATAGCCCAAAGTTCACTTTAAGAAATACAAATGTGAAGTCTCAGTAGGAATGTCTGTGTCAGAGTGTACTTGAAGAATAAAAATATCAGAATAAAAGTAAAGGAACTCACTCTTGTCTATATAAGCTCAAAGCAATAGGTGATAAGGGAGAGCCTTGGGAGACTCCACATTCTTAGGGCCTGATTCTATAGAGCAGGGGTAGGGAACTCCGGTCCTCGAGAGCTGTATTCCAGTCAGGTTTTCAGGATTTCCCCAATGAATATGCATGAGATCTATTTGCATGCACTGCTTTCAATGCATATTCATTGGGGAAATCCTGAAAAACCGACAGGAATACGGCTCTCAAGGACCGGAGTTCCCTACCCCTGCGGTAGAGGATGCCAGTCTCAGCGACTGCCTAAGAAGTGGCTGAGAATCACACACTGACATCCCTCCCTGGGAGTGACCTTTAATATCTGGACCAATCAGAGTCTTAGGCCACTCCCAGGTAATCACAGGAAGCACTGAGAAGGAGGCCTAAGGCTCTGATTGGCCTAGGTGCCTAAGGCCTATCCTATGATGCGCCGGAAAGTGGAAGGTCCTCCATTTTGGAAAACACAGGCCTGCCAGCAGGAGGGAGTGAGTATCCCTCTTGCCGGCCTTGTGAGCATCCATCCATGTGACCGCGGGGTGTGGGAGTGTCGGGGGGTCTTAGGTATGAGGGCGCAGGCATTCCTCCTGCCAATCATGGAAGGTGGGAATATCATGGGCCTTAGGCAGGAGGGAGTGGGCATCCCTCCTACCGATCATGGATGTGTGTGTTGGGGGGAGGGGGTCCTCTGCCGCTGCCGATGCAGCTCATCGTGGCAAGGCTAGTTTCCTCCCAATCAACTGAGCCAGCAGGACTTCCCAAAACCGTGGTTTCGGAGAGTCCTGCCAGCCCAGCTGATCGGGGATTCCCTTGGAGTGATTAGCTGAGCTGGCAGCGGCGTCTACTTTTAGGACTTAAATGTAGGCCAACATTTTTCTGGTCTATTTCAGGCATCTCATGGCTCTAGGGATGCTTAAACTCACTCAAGGCCACTTCTGGGTGAAACCACCCCCACCCCCAGCCTTGGGCGAGCTTAAGTGTTCCTACGCATCTCTGTAGACTCGTGACAGATGCCTACAATGTAGGCGACCTTCCTCACCTGTACTTTTTTCTAAAAATCTGCATCCTGATTGGCTGCCAGACGGCAATAGGATGCCTACCGCTGCCTACAACAGGGACACCCATTTATAGACTCAGCCCCATACTGTATAAGATCAGAATTGCAGAAACTTCTTAAGCCAGTGTAATACAGTTCCACTAATTCCTATATCAGTCAATACATCCATAAGAATGCCATGATATACCATGTTAAAGGTTTCAGACAATTCAAATTGCAGAATAGTACTCTTCCCCATACTGATCAAATTACTCATTTTAGTTCTTAATGCTAACAATAATGTTTTGGTACTATGTAAGGGCCAAAAACCATAATGAAACAATTTTAGCTTTGGACATTTTTCAATATAATTGCTTTCACTATATCCTCCAGCAGGTATTTCCAGAGCTTAACTATGCATTGAATGAAATAATATTTTCTGATATGTTTTAAATGTACTACTTATTAAGGGATATGCCATGAAGTTACTCTTATACTTGATGAAAGAGCAATCAAATTGTGCTTAAGCATTCCATTTCAGTTAGGATTTTGTAAATCTTTACTATAATTTCTCTTAGCTCTTTTTTCCCCCCTCAACTAAAGAGTCGCAAACTTCCTAGGTTTTCCTCAGATGAGAGTCATTCTTTACTTAATCATTTTAGTCACCTTTCTCTGAACCTTTTCTACATCTGCTATATCTTGTTTGAGATGCAGCAACCAGAATTTCACACAATACTTAACGTGCAGTTACACCATGGAGCTCGTACAAAGATATTGTGATACTGATAGTGACATAGTGAAAGTGCTACCCTAATCCTATAGAAAATATAACAAGTCAAAGTACCAGGAAGACCTAAGGCTACAATGTATGATAAGTATTTATTTATTTAAGTTATTTGTATACTGCCTATCCATGGAGGTTTTCTAAGTAGATTTCATTCAGGTGCTCAAGCATTTTTCTCTATTTGTTCTGGTGGGCTCACAATCTATCTAACGTACCTGTGGCAATGAATAAATGATTTGCCCAGGCTCAAGGAAGATCAAACAGAAAACACTTTTTCTCAAGATGGGCTTTCCTCAAGATATTATCAGAAAACAATGCAGTGTCATATGGTATGAAGATACACAAAACTGAGATCAACAAGAATTAGTACAGTAAGTCAACACACTAGGAGAATTCAAAGAACGTCAAGCAGATGAACAGCTGGTCAAGTCATTCTAAACGACCAAAACAATGAGAAAACTGCAGATACGATGTGCAAGGTGTAAAAGTCTTATCTTTATTGAAGAAAAATCAACGTAGCATTCCAAAGAAATGGTTCTCTTATTAACCTAAAGAAATACGTTTTAACGGAAAGGGTGGTAGATATGTGGAACAATCTCCCGGAAGAGGTGGTGGAAACAGAGACTGTGTCTGAATTCAAGAGGGCCTGGGATAGGCATGTGGTATCTCTCAGAGAGAGAAAAAGATAATGGTTACTGTGGATATGCAGACTAGATGGGCCATTTGGCCTTTATCTGATGTCATGTTTCTATGTTTCTATAAGTACACAGGACCCAACACGGTCCGTGTTTCAGAAAACACTCCTTCCTCAGGGGTCCAGGATGTAATGTTGACCTGCATTTTCTATGTTATATATTGACATCTACTTTTTGTTATATCATAGTATATATATATATATATATATATATATATACATATATATATATATACTAGTCTTATAGCCCGTTACATTAACGGGTGCTAGAATATATGTGTGTGTGTCTGTCTTTATTTCTTTCTCTCTCTCTCCTTAGCCGCTTTCTTTCTTTCTGTCTTTCTTTTCCTTGGCTGTCCATCACCACCCCTTGCCTGTTCCCCCTGTCCATTCTCCCTTCCTTTTACCTCCCCTGTGTCCACCACCACCCCTTCACTGCTCTCCTTATGCAGCAGCAGCCCTTCTCCCTTTGTTTTACCTCCCCCCTGTCCAGCAGCACCTCTTTCCTTCTCCCCCTGTCCAGCAGTAGGCGACCCTTCCTTTATCTCCCCCCTCCTTCTTATCCCTATGATACACTTACCTTGCTCTGCCCCTGATCAGAGGTTCCCGACAGCCGCCCAGTTGCACCCATTGGAAAAGTTCCCTCTGCCGCATCCCGCACCCCTCCTGACGCGACTCCCGCTGTCTTACTTTCTGTCTGTCTTTGTCCCTGGTCCCCTTTGTCTTTCTGTGTATCTCCCTGCCCCTGTGTCTTTCTTCTTTTCTTTCTATCTCCCTTCCTCCCTCTGTCTGTCTGTCCAAAGCAGCATTCCCTCCCCCTCCATTTCCCTCCCCCCACACCAGTTCCCTGCAGCAGCATTAGCGTTTCCTCTACCCCCCTTTCCCATCCCGCGGTACAGACTACGAACCTGGCGATTCCAGCATGTGCAGCAGTCTTCACATGCTGCTTCATCAGAGACGCGGCAGAGCAAATCAGGGCAGTAGAAGGGCCCGAAGCAGCATGTGAAGACTGCTGCACACGCTGCTTGAATCGCCAAGGTAGTCAGATCCGCGGGAAGGGAAGGGGGGGGCAAATGACTCGGGTCCTGATCCAGGGCGGAAAGTTGCTGGGCTCCTCGGTGGGGGCGCTGAGCGGCCGCGATCCCTCTGCTCCGAGACACCCCCGCCCGCCCACTCGCCCGCTGGAGGAACAGAGAT
Organism: Geotrypetes seraphini; assembly: GCF_902459505.1. Classification (NCBI taxonomy): domain Eukaryota; kingdom Metazoa; phylum Chordata; class Amphibia; order Gymnophiona; family Dermophiidae; genus Geotrypetes; species Geotrypetes seraphini. The sequence goes on from NC_047088.1 coordinate 208,931,010, forward strand.
CGGCGGCTGGCTGCGGTCCCGGCTTGTGGAGGCATCGGCAGCTGGTGACGTAAGCGCACATGCGAACTCCTACCTAAGGTGCCCTACATCTCACGGAAAACAGACGCATGCAGATGGGAGTGCGCATGCGCGGCCTAGCATTTTATTATATTAGATATATATATATATATACACACACACAAATGAGCATTTCTTTTCATATACTTGAATTCCAAATATATGATAGTTGAAGAGGTGATGTTGCTTTTCTTACAAGGGGTATAATTTAAAAATTTGAAGATAACATGTATGGGTTGCTCAGATATATTTTTATATGAAAGAGTGATATTGATAATGAAAACTTAATTATGCTTTAACTGTTGAACATTGATAATTGTGGTCACAAGTTCTAATTTATAACTACACATATAGTTCTCATCTCTTCAAACTTTCATCAGATGTTAAAGATCAGTAAAATATTAACCTGCTGTGGCAATTATGCTGTAGGCGATGCAAGAGTCACCAAGGAAATATATCCTGAAATAACACTGCATGCATTGACAGTACAAGTTCAAATGAAAATGGAAACTAATCAGCATGAGCTCTTGCAAAAGATAATGTGCAGTAATTTAGTATATGAAAAAAACATTGCAGGAGGCCTCATTAAGCCAAAATGCCATTATGAAAGTAAATGTACACGTCGATATCTACAGTACGATGCATTTCCAAATATTTAAAAGCTCACTTTCAAAGTGAATTATACGAGTTATGGACAAAAAGAGTTTTGCTCATGTTAATTGGCCATCTGAAAGTGGCATTCCTTCTGTGTGGCTGAGGTTGCATGATGTTCCACAACCCAAGGACTTCCAGCAACAATTAAAATCGGCATTCCAAGGGACATGTTTAGCTTGGGACTAGTTTTACTAGGGGTGTGCTATATGTTTTAGCACACGCTAAATCTGTGCACATGCTAAACACTAACGTGCCCATTATAAGTCTATGGACACGTTAGCGTTTAGCGTGCACTAATATTTAGCACGCGCTTAAACGGCTAACGTGCCTGGTGTAGGAAAAAAGTATGTACGGTTTAATTTTATGTTAATGTACCGTAAAATAAGCATCATTTGGAAAAATTTATTTATTTTTATAATTTCTTTTCTGCTTATAGTCCAAATGGATTACAATAAAATAAACATTAAGGGGTAAATTCTCTATTAGTACGTCTAACATAGGCGTGCTTTAGACGTCCGGGGAATGCAAGTGTCAATTAAACAGTACTTAGGCGTGTGGTAGACGTCCCTACAACCTCTTCGCGCAAAATAGACGCAGGTTTCTGAAACGTCATTAAGACGTCTCCAATGGACCCGTGATAGACGTGGGTACGGTTTTTTTTTTTTTAGATTATACTTTATTTATACTCTTTATTATCACTCATTCAGCATTGTAAGTATAGGATGATGAAAAAGATAACTAAAACACAGTATACCATTTTGTAAACTATATATTAGTTGATCTAGCAATATCAGTGAGGTAGGGAATGGCAGACAGAGAACACTGCTGTGTTGTATCTTTTTCCTCTAGGACACAGGTGTCAAAGTCGGTCCTCGAGGGCCAGAATCCAGTCGGGTTTTCAGGATTTCCCCAATGAATCTGCATGAGATCTATTTGCATGCACTGCTTTCAATGTATATTCATTGGGGAAATCCAGAAAACCCGACTGGATTCCGGCCCTCGAGGAGGGACTTTGACACCCCTGCTCTAGGATATCAGAATTGTACAGTTTACCATTAATACAAGGAAAAAAAATATGTTATGTTTCAAAGGAGAACTAGAAGATGAAACGTACCGAGTGGGTGTTAAACTTACATTATCAGTATGGAAGGTGGGAACCGGTAGATGTATGCTACACAGAAAGCTGTACAGAAATGTCATACTCACCTCCTATTAGAAGTGGAAAGGATAGGACTTTGAACACCATATAAACTTCGTTTAAGTTCCACAAAGACTGGCAGGAAAGGCACCCTAAGTCATCCAATAAGCTTTCTCTCGATTTCCCAGAGACATTATTTCAGAGAGGATAGTTTAGAAGTGATATCTTGCTCGAAAGAACACTCTCCTGGTCTTAAAACATTGCAACAATCAGCTCATTCTTCAGAACAAAGGTAAATCCCATAACTTACACTGGCCCAACTTAGAAACAGAATCAAAACACAGATTAGACCTGAATGTGGCTTCTAGTTCACAGGAAGAGGAAGTAGCAAGCAGCACAATGCTGATCTCATTGTGACATCATCAAGGTGCACCTGGAAGGTAGATATGCCACAAGTAAAAGACAAGCCGGGAGTTGAACTCACAACCTACAGATGATCGATATAGTGCTTTTACTCACTGACCTACACCTGTGTCTCTGGTTCCCCTGTCATAGCATACCTTAGTGATGTGCTAAAGTATACTCTACTTAGCTATCATATCACAGTCAGTTGAGGCAAAAGACTGGTAGCTCAATGGTGTAAAGCACCGTTGTCACAGATGCAACACCCATATTCTTAAGTTTGGTTCAATAAATGTAATACAGAGTCAAAATTATGCTGTTTATTTTATCAAACCCAAGCTCAACTTTGTAATGTATTGTGTATAGTCTCGCTAATGTGTTTGTGATGAAAATGAGATGCGATAGGTGTATATCCTATATAATAAAACCCTAGCCGCGCATGCGCACATACCTGCGTGCTTCTGTGATCTCTGCTCTGTGATCAGTAGGTCTGTGGCCAGCAGGAGTGCAGATGCAGCAGCCAGGCGACTCCCCCCTCCCGCCCTCACTCACCACCAAAACCACCACCGCCAAAGCCTCCTTCTGCCCAGCCGGGAGGAGGGCTCTGAGTCGCTGAAGACTGTCCCAGATCAGCTTACACAGTCCCTCAAAAATTAACCTTTTCATCTGAGGCGCGAGGCTGCGGTGACCTTCCTCCCCCGGCTCACTAAGGTTTCATCTTAAGAAATTCAAATGCATTGTTGAAAATGCAAGTGACTATTCTCTGTCATCCTAGACACCCCTGCAACACCCCAACAACACACTCCTGCAGCATAATCAAGTAAAAGACAAGCCGGTAGTTGAACTCACAACCTATGGATGATTGGTACAGCGTGTTTACTCACTGAGCTACCGAGCTACTTAACTGTAGCCCTAACCCTAACCATAAAGTAGCATCTGATGTCATAGAAGCCGTTAGAATTTTGAAATCGTTTTGGACGTTCATTGGGTGTTCTCAGATCAAATACACCTGTAGATACTTGCAATGATTACCCCTTGTCAAAGCTTGTACCTAAAGCCATTTCTGGAGACTCCCATTCCCAAGTCCCCAACATAGCTCAGTGCTTAAAAGCACTGCATGTATCTTCCAAAGGTCAGGGGTTCAAGTCCTGATTAAGGTTACCAAAGACATAATATTCTTTTTATTTTCCACCCACCCAAACATGCATAGCTAAGCTAAAATATGTGAACCTCACTTCCCAATCTTCATTTATTTAATTTATAACTTGTCATTGTGTTTGGGGGAGGTGAAGTTTCATTAGGTTTACATGGTAAGCTTCTAAGCGTTCTGCTATACTTTTTTGTATAACAGCGATATTGGCGTGGTTTAGGATGTAATCAACAGTGTTGATGTAGTGCGGAGCAGCCGCTGCAAGCACGCCCAAGCGGCACAAAAACATCATCGCGTTTTTTTGCATTGTGACGTCATAGAATCACCCGTTCTTCATACGCAGTTATTTCTCCTAAAATGGCTGCCAGGAGACAGCCAAACTTCAGTACTGAGGACTCCAGGCTGTTGGCCAGGCTCTTTTTGGTCCATGAGTGGCAGGCCATCGCAGGTCATACCTGCAGTTCAGGAACTCCTGGACCCGCCTGACCCGGCGGTATAACAGAAGAGCCTCATGTCCCAGGGAAGTAAGTATTCCAAGTCAGGCCCTCACAAATAATCATGTAATGATGATGGAAACCTGTCTCAATCAAATTGGTCATGTTATTGTGGGTAAATCTTGATTCCTTTTAAAAACTACAATTGTGCATAATAAATCTTTTACATTGAATACTGAAATTAAAGCACATCCCAAAGGAGCAGTAGTAGGATTTTAAATGACAAATTCAGCTCCTATAAGGCATCTATTCCATTCACAACATGCACACAACTAATTTTTGGGTCATGAACATCGCATTTGTAATAGAAACATCTTGAAATCAACTTTGCCAAAGGAAAACAAATATATTAAAGTGCTGCTATGTCATTTCAAATACCTTCAACTTTCCTGTATCAATCTGCTGGTCTAGGGAGATAGTGGCATGACGTTTAAAGTGACAGCGTCAGTACCCTGACGTCAGGGGTTTCAAGCCACGCTGTTCCTTCTGACCAAACTATTTTATTGCCCCTGCTGCATGATTGTAAGCTCACCAGGACATGCTGTAATGTGGGGCAGTGCTGATAGGCTACAGCCTCAGCACCCTGGGGTTGTGAGTTCAATCCCACACTCCTCCTTGTGATGCTGGCCATGTCACCTCAAACCCCCCCCCCCCCCCCCCACTGTCCCAGGTACAGTAGAGAGATAGCGATGCCTCCAGCACAGAAAGGGGAAAATGCTGGAGTACGTGAATACATTCATGTAAAACATGTGGCAGAAGGGGGTGGAGGCAGGCAGCAAAGTGGATAGGGGCTCTTGGAGGGCAGCATACTCCATTTTTATGTGCTTATAGAGGCCAATACTTAAGTAAACATGTTATGCCACAGTGCTAGATGGCACTCATCTTATCCCTCCCTCTCTGTTCTTTTTCTCTCTCTCTATTATCCAGGTTGAGGATCTCAGGAAAAGGGGATGGCTGCTGAGGCGCCAGGAGCGTGCCTTCCTTGAGGGGGTGATGGAGGAATTGCGCGCTGAAGCCGGTGAGTAATGAGTCCAGCATGTGTTTCTTTGTGATCAGCCTACCAGAATAAATAGATGAAAATGCTTGAGTAGCTGTAAACCATTCTTAATCATAAAATCTGCAGTAAAGCTGCTATTGTGATATCATGTCACAATGGCTTTATGGTGTTCTACTTGCCTCACTTACTTACGCTACATTTTGATGTTTACAGTGGAGTAGGTGCTTTGCATCCTGTTATTAGCATTTGAAGAAAATAACGTAGTAAAGAATGTCATGTTCAAAAGTGTTGTGTACATATCTGACTGTATCCTATTTCTCTCTTGTCAAGCAGCAGCGCAGGCACCCCCTCAGGAGGCACCGCAACTAATGGAGGGAGCCCCACCCTGGTCCTCTGCGGAGGAGGAGGAGGAAGAGGAGAGGGAAGAGGAGGAGGAGGAGGCCTGGCAGCCCTCAGGACCACCCACACCGCCTGCCCCACCACTGCCCCCTGGACCTCCACCGCCTGCCCCACCACTGCCCCCTGGACTGCCTGCCCCACCACTGCCCCCTGGACCCCCACTGCCTGTCCCACCACTACCTCCAGGACCACCACCACCATCCCCTGTTGCACCTTCCCCTTCCCCCACCCATAGCCCTTCCCCTCACTCTCCTGCCCTTCCTGTTCCCATCCCACCCCCTTTCCTTGCTGTTCCCCCCCAGGAGCAGCCCGACCAGCCTCATGAGGGGGCGGTCAGGGAGATAGAGCACTACTCTGCCCTCTTGGAAGAGGTGCAGGTATTGAGAGGGTGTGTTGAGAGGATGGAACATGCCCTCTTGCGGCTGGTAGCCGAAAGAGGGCATGGTGCCAGCAGCCATACACCCTCTCAATAAATGCACCTCTTCCGTCCCCCTCGCCTGAGGTAGCTCAAGCTGCTCTTGGGGGGCACCCACCCTCTTTCCCTGCGTTATGTGTTATATGTAAATAGTTATATTTTTCAAAAGTTTAAATTTTTAAAAGTTTTATACTTGAATTAATAAATATTTTATAGTTTAAACTTTCCTGTGTGGTTTTAACCTTGTAGCATCAGCAGTTTAGAGGACAGAGTCCAAGGTAGATAGGGGTTCAGGAGGGACTGCTGAATGGGCCCTTTTCAATATAACAACAAGGTGACATATAGAAAGTTTGACAATCTTTATTGGGGGTCTGTCATTCATTCTATTACCTGCTAGCCACTCTGATGTCAAATCATTGCAGAATCTAGGAAAGCAGCAAGTGAATGCAAGGGTATATGCAACTGTAGGTAGATGACAACATCTCAGCTATGATGTGCAAAGTAAGCCAGTCCCTGTTCCAAAGTAAATGGCTACATAAGGAAGAGAATATAAGTCACTGTGGTAGATTTTTTGTTGAGGAATAGGGTTACTGCTAGTAAGATTTGGCTCCACACCAGGAGAATCCAAATGAGACATGTGGGTTTTTCTTCCTTTCACAGAAGGTGATGGAAGTAAAGGCCACATACCTCAATCTATCCTCCTGGTTCTTGAGCTGCACTATTTTGGTTAAGCAGGTGTGGAAACCACAAAGATGCTCACAGCTGCACTGCTCTCAGTAATACAAAACTCCATCTGACAATACTGCAGTTGCCTGTCTAAGACACCTGAAAACAGAAAAGAGGAGAAGCTGGTTTACACAAGGTTCACAAACAGGGGGTTCAACCCCCAAGGTCCATATCTGTCCTCCCTTCCCTGAAGCAATGTATTAACCTCATTTATGTTGAGCTGCTTAGATGTCACCGTGGTATAGTTGTTAAAGCAATAGCCTTAACTCGCTGATGGTGTGGGTTAATATCACCTGTAATCCTCCACTGCTACTGTTTAGAACTCATGTGAGGGAATAGACTAACTGAAAACAAAAAGTTTGTGTGCATATAACAGCAGGAATGCGTGCCATGGTGTTCTATGAGGCCAACATTATCAATTTACTATTGTTCCTGAAAGTCATCAAGGATACCTGTGTGAAGAGAACAATAGAAGTGTGAAACATGTTAGCTTTGTGAACATTTATTTCACTCATCAGAAGAGTGACTCAAGTGAAGAATAGTAGAGTAAGCAAATAAAGGTTACCATATATCATTCTCACCTACAACTGTTTGGCTAGGTGCAAGCTGGTGTGCTGAGCTGCTCGTCTGGTCTCTCTCTGGCAAACACATAGGTGATGAGCAGAGTTAACCTGAAATGAAGAATAGAGAGAAACTGTTAACAAAGACCTATGTCTCCAAAATTAAACACTGAAGTTGTGGCAGAACACACACGTAGAAGTAACAGAGCTGCTAACATACCTTTAGACTCCTTATTAAAAATGGCAGCCATTAGGCACTCATTAGGAGTTTTCCACCTGAACCATGTACACTGATTGGATGTCCACTGAATTGCAGTGTTTCCCCCTCCCCCAACACACCCGACCTATTTTTATCAATGAGTTAGTACACAGAACCATTCCTCACCTGATTTTAACTTGCCTGTAATTTGATTTTACAAAGAATTAACTTTAGCTCTATGAGTAAACCCTCTCAGATGTGTGAACACATCCATTTTACTTACATATCCATTTTTCTACCAGCAAAATTTCTACCAGCATGGTCTTTATCAGTCTTCTCAGTCATTTTTGTCAGCCCTGTGGAATGGAGAGTAGGAGATATCAGAAATAAAATAACTATTATAAACAATAGCACACAATGAAAGCCCATAAAGAGAAGTCAGTTTTTCTGGTTGGTTTCTTTAGTTCTATCATAAGGACACCTAAGTAGCTTACAAAATATCATTCTCACCTGGACTTACTATCTGAGCTGCTTCTAGAAAAGATAAAACAACATATTAGAATGACATGTAGCTTGTTAATGGCTCTGTGGAATAGAGAGAAATGGGAGGCAGAGATAGGGAAAAAAATGTAAAAGACTAAGACAGAGTAAAGTCTCAAACATCTGCATAAGCAATAGGACAGAATAGAAAGGAAACACTACTCACCTGGACCTTCTTATACCCATGCACGCCTATGTAGCGTCTGACGTCAGTAGGGCGGGAAAACTTTCCCAATGCCTATTGGGCGCCGTTCAGGTGTGGTTGCTTATCCTGCTTCCTAACCACGCTCATCACACCTCATTGGCTGTCCTATGGGGGTGTGTTTGAACGTGTTCTACAAGTAGCCTGAAAAGATGTCTTCACTTTACAACATGGCTCCAAAACGGAAATCGAATTTCTTGCATGGAGAGTTGCAGATATGGAAAATGGAGGTGGGGCACACCTTGACATTATGAAAGCAGGGAGAGAGGTGGGTGTGGGCATCTGTGTGTAACCTGACCTGGCCCCTTCTTTTCCCTAACAATTGATTCCCCTCCACACTTAACACAAAACCTAAGTCCTCAACAATCCCTCACACCAACACCCAGAAAAATCCATAAACTAAAGAAATACAGATAATGGGGGTGGGGAGGAGTGTCAAAGGCAGAAGGGAGTATAAAGGAGAACAGCCAAGTCATAGCACAAAGTTTCATCATTGAGGAAACGGAACACCACAAACACCAACTCACATGAGGGGGTCCTACGTAGGAAAAATGGCTGTGCCAAAGCTTTCTATATACTATGCACGCCTAATTAGCGGCTGATGTCATAGGAACCATTAGGATTCAAATCTAATTGGATGTGCATTGGATGTCGTTTTACCATATACAGCTGTAGTGACGTTGTAGTCATTTCCTTCACATCTCTAAGCTTTGATACGAAGCTCTATGTTCTAAACAAAGTTACCTCTATAGCTCTATGCCTTAAGGCATTGTTTTTCATCTTCCATACATCAGGGGGTTCAAGTCTTGAGTAAGGTTAGCAAATAGTTTATATTCATTTCTCAGCCAGGACACCTGGTAACTCTTTAGCCTTGCCTTTACATATCAATATTTTGCTTCAGCTTTTATTATGTGCAGCCATTGTCTAATATTTAATGCAACCTGTTCTCTCTCATGCTGAACACCCTCCCCCACCAAAAACATCCCCCCCCTAACTGGATCATTCTTCAACACCTGTCCAAGCCCTCTGAAGTTTGATTTAACTCATAGCTGTTGGCCAATGCCTATATTGCATCAAAAGAAACACATTCCTACTAGAATGGCTTGTAGTTAGGAGTAAATGAAAGTATCTCATGCACCTGTGGCTGCAGAATGCTGAGGAGAAACAGCAAATTCCACCACTTCTGAGAACTGTTAGGATGCAAGGAAACAAAAGTGAACAACAAACAGCACTGCAATCGGCTCTCTTTTGAAAACAAAGAAAAAACAGCACACATTATCAGCACTTAAAAAGAGAATAAACAGATACACACCTTAACATTCAAGCTTCCCTCATTGCAAAATGGAGGTGTTCAGTTGCACAAAACTGACCTCATTGTGACCTCATCATTCTGCACCTTCAAAGTAGTATGCCACAATTAAAAGATGTGCTGGGTGTAGAACTCACAACCTCTGGATGTTAGGAGCACAGGCTGGCTCCTAACACATAGAGCTACAGCTGCTTCTACTTAGGTCCATCTCACCACCCTTTCATATCATACTTGACTGAGCTGTCTATGCTCATTAGCTATCATATCAGGATGAACTCAAATAAGTTTAAGCAAAGGAATGCCTAAAGATTTGGAAGGTTTTCAAGTAGAAAACAAATATCAAATATGTATTAAAGAATTGCAGCACAAATGACGCTGATCGGTAAGGGCAAAAAAACCACCACTTTTCCGGTATGACACCTAAACGGAACAGATTACTTACAGTCATATATCCATTAGTACAGTGCTTAGAATGAAGATTAGCGTGTGAGAAAAATGGAGCTTCACCTCACATGCATTCAAGCACACTTGGGAATATGGGTTTGGGGCTCAGTGAAAGCAGCGCTTTTAACCATTGAGCTACCACTCTTTTGTCTCAGCCTACTATGACATTATAGCTAAACTCCTTTTCCCTTAGCACTTCACTAAGATATGATATGACAAGGGAGCCAGAAATATTGGAGCAAAAGTTGCTGTAGCTCAGTGAGGAAAGGCACTCTCTACCAATCTTCCGGGCTTTGAGGGTTCAAATCCCAGCCTGTATTTTACTTGTGGCATATCTACCTTCCAGGTGCACTTTGATGATGCTTTCCACTTCTTATAGGAGTTGAATATAACATTACTGTACAACTTTGCTGTGTAGCAGAAAAATAAACTTTTCCCCCTTCCATGCTAAGAATTTGAGTTCAACTCATCTTATATTTCTCCTTTTAAACATGGCATACTTTGTTAGTTTTTATCATGGTAAAGTATACATTTCTGAAATGGTGAAGAAACAATAATATACAACTGTAGTGTTTTGTCTCTTAGCAGAATTAACGGCCTATAAGAAGTGGTATAAGCAAATCCAAACTGCTATAAGCGCAAGAAAGCATTTCTAGCTCAACATGGTAATGCTCCTTTTCCGAGCTTTGACCTCTGAAACTCCCCAGTTCAACTCCCACCTTTGCTCATTTTAATAAGGTCCTAGTTTTTTCCTATTAGCTCTTATAACAGGGTCTACATGGTGGACTTTGCCATTTGTAAGATGCACATTTCCCTTTCCAGGCAAACCTATTTTCAACTTACCATGGCTCGGACATCCTAAGCATTGATGAGAGGAAACCTTTCCTCTGACAGCAAGATGACATTTGTGGATCGCCTGGTTAATGTGCTCTCATCACTGCTTAGGATGTCCGAGCCATGGTAAGTTGAAAATAGGTTTGCCTGGAAAGGGAAATGTGCACCTTACAAATGGCAAAGTCCACCATGTAGACCCTGTTATAAGAGCTAATAGGAAAAAACTAGGACCTTATTAAAATGAGCAAAGGTGGGAGTTGAACCAGGGAGTTTCAGAGGTCAGAGCTCGGAACAGGAGCATTACCGTGTTGAGCTAGAAATGCTTTCTTGTGCTTATAGCAGTTTGGATTTGCTTATACCGCTTCTTATAGGCCGTTAATTCTGCTAAGAGACAAAACACTGCAGTTGTATATTATTGTTTCTTCACCATTTCAGAAATGTATACTTTACCATGATAAAAACTAACAAAGTATGCCATGTTTAAAAGGAGAAATATAAGATGAGTTGAACTCAAATTCTTAGCATGGAAGGGGGAAAAGTTTATTTTTCTGCTACACAGCAAAGTTGTACAGTAATGTTATATTCAACTCCTATAAGAAGTGGAAAGCATCATCAAAGTGCACCTGGAAGGTAGATATGCCACAAGTAAAATACAGGCTGGGATTTGAACCCTCAAAGCCCGGAAGATTGGTAGAGAGTGCCTTTCCTCACTGAGCTACAGCAACTTTTGCTCCAATATCTCTGGCTCCCTTGTCATATCATATCTTAGTGAAGTGCTAAGGGAAAAGGAGTTTAGCTATAATGTCATAGTAGGCTGAGACAAAAGAGTGGTAGCTCAATGGTTAAAAGCGCTGCTTTCACTGAGTCCCAAACCCATATTCCCAAGTGTGCTTGAATGCATGTGAGGTGAAGCTCCATTTTTCTCACACGCTAATCTTCATTCTAAGCACTGTACTAATGGATATATGACTGTAAGTAATCTGTTCCGTTTAGGCGTCATACCGGAAAAGTGGTGGTTTTTTTGCCCTTACCGATCAGCATCATTTGTGCTGCAATTCTTTAATACATATTTGATATTTGTTTTCTACTTGAAAACCTTGTCCCAGGCAAGATGATTGAATCACTGATCAAGGATAGCATAGTTCAGCACTTGGACACACACGACTTGATGAAACCCAGTCAACATGGATTCAGGAAAGGGAAATCGTGTTTGACGAATTTACTCCAATTCTTTGAGACCGTGAACGAGCAAATTGATAGTGGAAAGCCGGTGGACATAATATACTTGGACTTCCAGAAAGCATTCGACAAAGTTCCACACGAAAGACTTCTCAGGAAACTACAAAGCCATGGCATAGAGGGAGATATACAAAGATGGATAGGCAAATGGCTGGATAACAGGAAGCAGAGAGTGGGCATTAATGGGAAGTTCTCCGACTGGGAGATAGTGACTAGTGGTGTACCCCAGGGCTCAGTACTTGGACCGATCCTTTTTAATATTTATATCAATGACTTGGAAAATGGAACATCCAGTGAGATCATCAAGTTTGCAGATGACACAAAACTCTGCCGGGCAATCAGATCGCAGGAGGATAGTGAGGAACTCCAGAGCGATTTGTGTCGGTTAGAAAAATGGGCGGAGAAATGGCAGATGAAGTTCAACGTGGAGAAATGCAAGGTAATGCATTTAGGCAGTAAGAATAAGGAATATGAGTACAGAATGTCAGGTGCAAGTCTGGGAAAAAGTGTACAAGAAAGGGATCTGGGTGTACTGATAGATAGGACCCTGAAGCAGTCAGCACAATGCGCGGCAGCGGCAAAGAAGGCAAATAGAATGTTGGGCATGATAAAGAAAGGAATCTCGAGTAGATCGGAGAAAGTTATAATGCCGCTTTATAGGGCAATGGTCAGACCCCACTTGGAATACTGCGTCCAACATTGGTCTCCCTACCTAAAGAAGGATATAAAACTGCTGGAGAGGGTGCAGAGACGAGCAACCAAACTAGTGAAGGGTATGGAGAAACTGGTATATGAGGATCGACTTAAAACACTGGGATTGTTCTCCCTTGAGAAAAGGAGACTGCGTGGGGATATGATCGAGACCTTCAAAATACTGAAAGGAATCGACAAAATAGAGCAGAGAAGATTATTTACATTGTCCAATTTGACACGGACAAGAGGACATGAAATGAAGCTAAGGGGGGACAAGTTCAGGACTAATGTCAGAAAGTTCTGCTTCACACAGAGAGTGGTTGGCATCTGGAATACTCTCCCAGGGGAGATTATTGCAGAATCGACAGTCCTAGGCTTCAAAAGCAAACTAGATGCATATCTCCTTGAGAGAGGCATATAAAGTATGGTTGGCTATAAAATAAACCAGGTGTATACCTGGCAGGGCCTCCGCGTGTGCGGATCGCCGGACTTGATGGACCGAAGGTCTGATCCGGAGATGGCGCTTCTTATGTTCTTATGTTCTTTAGGCATTCCTTTGCTTAAACTTATTTGAGTTCATCCTGATATGATAGCTAATGAGCATAGACAGCTCAGTCAAGTATGATATGAAAGGGTGGTGAGATGGACTTAAGTAGAAGCAGCTGTAGCTCTATGTGTTAGGAGCCAGCCTGTGCTCCTAACATTCAGAGGTTGTGAGTTCTACACCCAGCACATCTTTTAATTGTGGCATACTACTTTGAAGGTGCAGATTGATGAGGTCACAATGAGGTCAGTTTTGTGCAACTGAAGACCTCCATTTTGCAATAAGGGAAGCTGAATGTTAAGGTGTGTATCTGTTTATTCTCTTTTTAAGTGCTGATAATGTGTGCTGATTTTTCTTTGCTTTCAAAAGAGAGCCGATTGCAGTGCTGTTGTTGAGAAAAAAAAGGGGGTTGTAAAAGCCATGTGTAAATTATATTATTGTTCGGGCAGAAATGTGGTTTGTTATCTATGCAATATAATGTGTTCCATTGACATTATATTTATTAGGACAGAGAAAAGATGAAAATTACCTATTCAAACTCACTATTGGAATTATTGATGAAAAACACAGCGAACGTCTGCCTCGCGTCTAACAAAGAGCCGCAATTACGAAAGTTGAAACGGCATTGAAATCCAAGTTAGACCAGGGTTTCTTACGTCTACATAATACACGATATTTAGATGCAGGCGTTCGCTCAGGTAGCGCCTATCTAGCGTCCCCATTTGGCACGCCCATGGAACGCCCACGGAACGCCCACGTCCAGAGCTGGAGACGGGACTATGATTTCTGTAGACGTCAGTCCGTCAACTACCTCTTAGGGATGTCTATGTGTCGTTTATTTCCCAATTAACATTAATTAAGACCCTTAACTCCGTAATTATTCACTTACATCGGACGTCCAAAGCACGCCTAAGTTAAACGCAGTAATAGAGAATTTACTCCTAAATGTTTCACATAATCTTCATAACAAGATAAATTACATCAAATAACCATACTACATCACTCCCTTTTGCATATATTTAAGTGTAGAAATCTCACAAAAACATTTCAATGTAAAAGAAATGTTTCAATAACATTTCACTCTAAAAAAAAAAAAACGCATGTACAAATAAATAAATTTTCAATTCCTTTTTAAAAGATTTCAACTCCTTACATAATCTCAAATGACCTGGAAACCGGTTCCATAATTGTGAACCTGCAACTGATATTGCTGTTGTTTGTGTTCTCTTATAAAAAAAAAAGAACACCAGATTCATTTGGTGTAATATAACATTAGCTGTGATGAGGTCACCTGCTGGTAATATTTATTGGATGGTGGTGTGGGTGAAATGTTGGGGGGGGGGGGGGCAGATGGTGATAAGAATATATGAGGTAATATCAAGGGTCTGTAGAATAAGGATTGACAAGTTTATAAGAGGAGGTAAGAAAGGGTTAATAGCTTGTAAGAAAGAAAAAAGGATTGGGAAGGTTCTTGGGATGATGGGGTGGAGCAGTCATGTGATTGGTTGGATGTTTGTAGCAGGTTGAAGGGAGTTCTGTGAGGAAAGGGGAAGAGTAGAGTAGTCTATTCAGGAAAAAACAATTATCCCTCCCTCCCATGTGTGCTGGTGGCATGTTTTGTGTCATTGCTGTTTCAAATCTTAGAGACCGTGCTAGAAGATACCTCCTCAGTGCCTGTGTTAAATATCAAGGTTCTGTTCCATAGATTATTTGGTGCACAATTGTCAGAACTTGATATTCAGTCCTAAACTCCATTGGTAACCAGTGCAATTGTTTTAACATTGGCGAAACATGTTCATACCTAGATACCCCTGAAATCAGTTGAGCTGCAGTATTTTGCACAACCTGCAATGCCTTCACGCTGTATTTTACAATCCCTAAAAGCAAATCTTGACCGAAGTTTAATTTTGTAATCACCAGGCTCTGTACTGCTGTCCAAAACTTGGACACAGCCATCATAGATTTTAATCTAGACAATACTCGTAGCTGGAAAAAAGCACCCTAAATTACTTGCAGTATATAGCTTGCATAGTAAGTTTCGCATCCAGAAGTACCCCCAGTATTCTCATATGTGGCATAATTGGAAATTTCATATCACTTACTTGCACTTCCTTTGCATTCAAAAGTGAGTCATCGTTCCCTAGAAATATCACTTCTGTCTTTTGCAAATTCAACTTTAACTGATTATCCCTCATCCAGTTTTGTATCTTTTCCATACATATGGTGAATTTGTTTTTAACATAATCAACCTCCTTACTCATCAGTGTAGATGCGGTAATGAACTTCAAGCTCCTCAAGCACCCGCCCTATCAATGCAATATTGAAATTAAATAACTATGCTGATAAGGCAGATCCCTGTGGGATTCCTTTTTTCATCATCACCATTAATGATATTACCTTCCCACATTTCACTACAAATTTCCAATTCATCAAAAAGTTGTGAAACCATCTGTTCCACCCACACCACCCATCTGCAATTTACTCAACAATAATACTGGGTCTACAGTGTCAAAAGCAGCAGATATGTCCAGAGACACCATACAAAACATTAGTCCTCTATCTATTCCTCTATGCAACACCATGACCTTTCCTAAATCCATACTGATATTTATCTAACCAATCTGTTTCTTCTATAAATTGCTCTAACTCTCTCAATACCATACACTCTAGAATTTTGAAACAACGGGAAGTATAGAAATTGGTTTATATTTATTTAAATTCTTCTTATCCAGATTCTGGTGTTTTCTTTTAGTAATGGTTTTACTGTCGTGATTTTAAAACCCTCTGGAATCATTCCTGATTGTAGTGATGCATTCACAATTTGGGTTAGCACAACACTCCCCTCATTTGCAATCGACTTCACAATCAACGATGAGCATGGATCATAACCCGTCTTCATGATAACCCAGAATGATAGGAGGCAATGTTCTGTTATGGCTTAATAATTTGATATTGAATAGAAAACAGAGGGTAGGGTTAAATGGCCATTTTTCTCAATGGAGGAGGATGGACACTGGAGTGCCACAAAGATTTGTACAGATTTGTACAAGATTTAACATATTTATAAATGATCTGGATATCAGAATGACAAGTGAGGCAATTAAATTTGCAGATGACATGAAACTATTAAAAGTTGTTAAAACACATGCGGACTGTGAAAAATTGCAGGAAGACCTTAGGAAATTGGAAGATTGGGCATCCAAATGGAAGATGAAATTTAATGTGGACAAATGCAAAGTGATGCACATTGGGAAGAATAATCAAAATCATAGTTTCCAGATGCTAGGGTTCACCTTAGGAGTCAGTGCTCAAGAAAAAGATCTAGATGTTATTATAGAAAATACAGGCAGTGTCCGGCTTAAGAACGAATTACGTTTTTAAAATTGTTCTTAAGTCAGATTTGTATTTAACTCAGAACTTGTAGATCTTGCTACTTACCTCAGCTCCCTCCTTACAAAAGGGTTGTCCGCCAGTGTTCCCTCTAAGGTACAGCATGCACAACCATACACTGTTCTTAATGTGTCCATGCATCATTCTTGAATCTGCTACAGGAGAAGTGAAGAGTTCATTCCACTGGAAATACTGCTCAGTGAAATCAAATGAAGCTGCAACCACATTCTTAAGTATGAGTTGTACTTGTTGGGCATCTGTAACTTGGGGATTGCCTGTATGTTGAAATCTTCCACCCAGTGTGTGATGGTGGCCAAAAAAATGCAAACAAGATGCTAAGAATTATTAAATCAGAAGTTATTACAATGCTTCTGTATCGTTGCTTGGTTTAGCTGTGTTGTTGCACTGCTCCCCACCAACGCATTTCTAATCTTCTTCAGGAGGGGGCTAGTGCTGCAACTATACCAAACAGCAAACACATCTCATCAAATTACACACTTAAAACTACCTACTCTCTTTCCCAATGCATTACAAACATTGCTTACCAACATTTTGAGCTCCACCGCTCTGCTTATCCAGCGACCATTCTGACAACTAAAAATGGCCGTGGTGTTCTTTGCAAGCTTGATATACACCCCCCTGACGTCAAAATTCTTAAGACCAATCAGGGATAAGTATTCCTGGGTCATCATACCTATTTTGTAGCCCCAAAACTAAAATTCAAGCAGATACATCCCAAATCTACAAAACATGCCAAAAAACGTCCTAAATACTAACCTAACTAGATACAGAAACCAAAGTCCAAATCTACTTACATACACCTTCATTCAGCTAAAACCATCCAGTCACTCATTTCATTCAAAACATTAGGTTGCATACTGTTTAACTCATACATCCAGCGTAACTCTTTCAGATTTAGAGTATGCTGGTGAGGAGCAGTTTATTAATTAAAGCTAAGTTTATTAATTAAAGTAATGAATTGATAAGTTAAAAATAATAATCAATTCTAAAATGTGAAGAGATTGAGAAACACAATGAATTAGAAGCAACAGAAGTAAAAAGATGAATTGCACTATATAAGTATGGAAGAGAAAAGAAGCATTATTTATTAATATTTAATATAAAATAGTCACGATATACACAGGGTGAGATTGGTGAGGAGTGCTGCTATGCTGATAAAATATCATCAGGGTAACGTTCTGAGAATCCCCAGTGTTCAAATATCTTTGACTAATTTTTTGCAAACTTGATTTTATTGGCAAGAGATATTTATTGGAACTTTAAAGTTAAATGAACATGGCCATAGCATTCTTTATAGAATCCCACCTAGTGGCGCTTATGTACTCTTTAACATCGCTAGGTATCCTAGAAGTAGGTGCTAGTACATTAGGCCAGATTTTACTTGGCTTAATTTGCCGACACTTAAGTCAACCATGCCTTTGCTCCACCCCTAACCATGTCTATTTTTCAAGTAGATGTCGTTAGGCATCAGAGGGCACCTCAGCTTAGGCATCACTAGGCATCCTAAGACTTCCATGCAGAACTCTTAATTACTAATTAAATTTTTTTTTTTGATTGGCTGAAAACTGGCATGATCAATTGCTATGCCAATTAAACCAATTAAAAGAAAAAGCTGTGCACAGATTCCAAAGTTAGACGTTGCTAGGCGTCCTTGATTAGGGCATCTAGTGACACCTAATGTAGGCATTCTATACAGAATCCAGCCCAAAGGGCCAGATTCTATAAATGGTGCCCAGGTTAGGTGCCCTAATCACGGATGCCTAATGACACCTAGCTAAAATTCCCATGCAACTTAATTGAGTTTTAATGGGTTAAATGACCATGCCATTACAAACTCATTAAACAACAATTGTTACTTTTATAATTCAGGAAGATATCCATGCAGCGCCTAGCGATGCCTAAGTCAAGGAGCCCTCTGATGCCTAATGATGCCTACCTGAAAGTAGATGTGATTAGGGGGCTAGAATAGGCATGGTTGACTTGGGCATTGCTAGGCATTGTAGTTAGGCGCTGGCATATTAGGCTAGGAAAACCCTGGCCTACATTATCAGTGCCTACCACAAGGATGCCTAAGCACGGTTAGGTGCTGCTAGGCATGATTCTGTAAACAGTGCCTAGTGGTTGATTGATATCCGTGCCGACTGGAGCCTACAAATTAGGCTTGGTTAGGTACCATTTATAAAATCAGGCCCTAAGGGCTCATGCAGTAATCCTGCGCAAATTAGCACGTGGTAATGTGGATGCGCTAAGTGATTAGTGCTGGAACACCCATTTTTCACCCTTATGCATGCTCCCACCCAAAAAGTTAAAAACTTTTTTTTTTTTTCTGCATGCCAATAGGGAACTTACTTCCGGATGCCTGAGCAAACCCTATGGTAAGCCCTTTTAAGGTGTGGCATATAGCTTATAGCTTATAGCAGCATAGTAAAGAGACACCTAGGTGACCCAAATAGGTGTTCAAACAATGTATTTTTTTTTTTTTGCAACTCTCATGCAAGCAAATCAGTTAAGCTTTTTGGTAATTGTGGTTTATAAATAAAATGTTGTTTACATTTTCAATATATTTGAACGAGTCCCTGACAGACACAATTTTGGTATCTGGGGCAATGTTAAGACAGCACAGAATATACGCAATAAACTGCCCTTTTATACACACTTAATAAAGACCCTGGTGAGGTTTAGATTTGCATTTCTGATGAATATAAAAATACGCCAGCATATTTAAAGGTTTATTGTGCACCATTGCTTTAGTTTTGGCTATGGAATGCAACGTGCATTGTTTTGATAACCTTTTTGCTTCCCCCGATTTAAAGCTTATCGTAGAGCCATATCCACTAAGGTCTTCATATCATTTGTGGAATTTAGAATGTGATCCTATGTGTACACTAAAGTAGAGCTCCTTGTCAACAGTGGATACTGTATAAATGAGAAACTCATTTTTGTTAAGATAATCATCCCTTAGCCCTACTTCTTAACCTTTTTTTAATGGACAAGCTATCTTGAGAAAAAGACGTGTATTTTCAGTAAATTAATGCAATTTAAATCAAGTTAGCACAGCAACGTCTCTACGATAATGACTGCACCTAGGGGAGCACACTTTAACCTTTTTCAAAAGCTATAGTTATAATTTATTCTACAAAATAAGCAAACTAGCACTGTACATTAATTAAATATTACTCTAATATGTTTCTAAAATCCTTATCTCCTTTTTAATATGATGATCTCTTTAAAATATTTCAACAATTGAATATTATTCTTTAGGATGCATTTGAACCGGAATAATTTTATTTATGACAATGTTGCAAAATACTGGGCTCCTTTTACTAAGCCACGGTAACGATGCCCCTGCGGCAAATACACCAAAGACAATTAAGTTCCTATGGGCTTTGCTTTATTTGCAATGGGAAATTCACTACCGTGGCTTTGTAAAAGGGGTCCAGAAAGCTTTTGACATAATGTAAGCAGGAATAAGAGAAGCTTTTAACTGATTTTAAAATGTATTGCAGCCTCAGAGAATAATTCAGCTTCTGTTATCATCTGTATTTTTGCAGCTTCAAGAATATCATCTACACTTGTATTCTTGATGAGAGAGTAAGCGGATATAAGTGGGAGTGTCTTCTGCAAAAGATTTTTCCCATGAGAAAAATGAGATGGAATATACGTAGATATTTATTGTTATGTGGCGTATATAACCCAATGAACAGATGGGATTTTGTATTGTTTCCCTCTTCTGCTTCTGAGCGACATTTATCAGCGTTCTTTGGTAATAAGAACTCTATTTACATTTTATGTTGTCAAGTTGATTTTTGGAACCTCAAGTCAACCCATATTGGTTCTTCAAGTTTTATGGATCCCTGAGGCAAGCATTTTCATGCTGAAACATGGACTGTGTCGGGTCCAAGAATAAAGTATCCCTTCTAAATTCCGGATGGTCCAGAGTGCATAATAAGAAATGCAAAGAATGAAATGCATGTAAGACAAAGTGACTTGAATCTCCTGGAGCCACCCAACTGCTGACATTCAGCAGCACTTAACTAGGCAGTGCTGCTGAATATCCGCTTTGACTGGACAGGTCAGGGGCAGTACAGGCAGTACAGTACAACAACCTTCTGGCGACACAGGCAGCAAAAATTGACCCAACCGTCTCCAAACTGCTGACCAAAACAACAGACATTAAAGTGTTCCGAAAAGAAATCAAAACTCTTCTATTCAAAAAACACCTCCCATCATTCTAACCTCCATCCTACTCGCACACGCATACTCCTTCATAAATACCACCCCTATAGTATCTCCTAGCCAATTCTTCTAACCTTACCCCCAAAATTATATTCAGAAACCTAAACAAGCAACCTCCATCTGTAACCAGAATATTTCTTCCCTCAACGTTATGTAATAATCTACCTAACCTGAATGTATTGTTATTCTTACCTGATATGTAAACTTGATATGTACCTGATATGTAAACTTCCTGGAAATGTCCAGTTTTCTTCTAATTTTGTAATTCGCTTAGAACCGCAAGGCACAGGCGGAATAGAAATCACTAATGTAATGTAATGTAGAGGGGAGAAGTCGGTGGTTATGTGGATACTGGCACTGAGTATTGGCCAGGACAAGCATAACTTCCCCTTCCAAGCACACAAAGCAGCCTTCTTCTTCTTGGCACCCTCCTTCCTCCATTCAGCCTGCAATACTACCAATCCCCCTCCTCCCAAAATGTCTCCCCACCCCCAGGCTTGATAGGCTCCCCAAGCCTACCTTTGTGAGAGGTTGCAGCAACAATTTTTTTAAGGCAGTCACAAGGGTCAGGAGTGAGTGGGCTTTACCCTTGCTCCCATCATGCCCACTGAATGCCAAGGATAGGAGGTAGTCCCAGGGAGATGAAGGACATTCTGGGTAGAGGGGGATTAGTAATATTGTGGACTGGGAAAGGGGGATTTGTGTCTGGAATGAGGGGGGCTGCTTCAGGGGCTTGGGGAAGAGGAGAAAAAAAAAAATACGTGGATCCTGGCCAGTATTCAGCTGGGGCCTACATTACTGCTTTTTGCGGGCCTTAACTGAATATCAGCTGGGACCTGCATTAGCTCTGGCAGCCAGCCCCATTGAAATTAACCTCTCATATTTAGTGCCTGGCACTGAATTTCTGGGCTATTGCTGCCTGCAGCTCTCAGTGTTGAAAAAAAAAAAGCTAATTACCACAGGCGGAATATCTAACCCTCTGTTAGTATATACATTTAATAATATAAAACCTCACAAGTGGCATTATTTTGCCTGCAAGAGAAGATTGAGATATTAATCCATAGTGCAATGCTCCCAGGCTGCATCTTAAGGGGGGCCTGGCAATTACAAAAGTCTTCTTCCACCCAGAGCCACCTCTTGAACACAACACCCTTCCCAAAGCTTAAGGTTATCAAATGGCTCCAGAAAAAGGAGCATGGTGAAACATGTCAGAACCCGTTGAACCCCTGCATAAAAAGTTAAGTCTGTTTTGAAGTTGTGTATTTAAAAAGACCATAAGCAAAAAAGTATTTAAAAACCAAAAAAAGTAAAAGAGTATCATAGTCATAGATATTATAGGAACCAGTGCAATGATTGAGAATTGAGCCGTATCTGTAGTGGACTAAAAATTTAGCTTACCCAGTGGTTCTCTGAGCACTGAGAAGTGGTAGAAGGTGTGTGTTATAATCACCTATATGTACATAAAATTATATCTGTTTGCAGTTTAGTGCGCCTGGGACAATCAATAATTCCTGAATACATATTTGAGTTTCCAGAAAAAGGAGGCCAGATTGAAACATCCAGGTTTTACTTCCATTGAAAGCAATGTAACTTACGTGTGTAACTTACACATGTAACTTGCGTGTGTAACTTACATGTAGAACTTACACATGTAACTTACATGTAGAACTTACACATGTTACTTACACATGTAGCTTACACGTGTAACTTGCAAGTTACATGTTTAGCTTATCTCCCCCTGGATTCAGCACCTATAAGACAAGAAACATCTATTCCATGCACTCTTTCCCCATCAAAAGCACAGGATCCTCAAGGATTTGTTAGGATCCTGCAATTCTGACACTAGGAAGGGCTGCATCTATCTGGATTCAGCACCCTTTACCACCTATATGGCAAGAAATATCCATTCCTGCACTCCTTCCCTATCAAAAGCACAGGATATGCAGGATGTGTCAGGATGTACCAGGATCCTGCAATTCCGACCCCAGGATGGGCTGTATCCTCCTGGGTTCAGCACCCTTCACCACCTATAAGACAGGAAACATCCATTCCTTATACTCTTTCCCTATCAAAAGCACTGTATCCTGCAGGATGTGTCAGGATCCTGCAATTCTGACCCCAGGAAGGGTTGAATCCCCCTGGATTCAGCACCCTTCACCACCTATAAGGCTTCTGCTGGGGAAGGAGTGCAGGGAATGGATGTTTCTTGTCTTATAGTTGGTGAAGGGTGCTGAATCCAGGGGGATACAGTCCTTCCTGGGGTCAGAATTGCAGGATCCTGCTGGATCCTTGATATCCTGGATATCCTGCAGGATTCTGCATATCCTTCAGGATCCTGGTAGGTCCTCTGCTTTTGATAGGGAAGAGTGCACAGAATGGATGGTTCCTCACTTATAGGTTGTGAAAGAGGCAGAATCCAGGTGTATACAGCCCTTTTTGGGGTCAGAATTGTAGGATCCTGGGAGATCCTGCTGGATACTGGCAGATCCAGTGCTTTTGATGGGGAAGGAGTACAGAATATTGATGTTTCCTGCCACTGTCCCCCTTCACTTCACTTTGTCTACTATTTATTTTGCTTTTTTTCTGGAACATATTGCTTGTGATAGGGGAGTGTGTGGCGCAGTGGTTAAAGCTACAGCCTCAGCACCCCGGGGTTGTGGGTTCAAACCCACGCTGCTCCTTGTGACACTGGGCAAGTCACTTAATCCCCCCCATTGCCCCAGGTATATTAGGTAGATTGTGAGTCTGCCAGGACAGACAGGGAAAAATGCTTGAGTACCTGAATAAATTAATGTAAACCGTTCTGAGCTCCCTTGGGAGAACGGTATAGAAAATTGAATAAATAAATAAATAAATAATAAAAATTGTATTTTATGCTTCTTTCAGTACCCCACAATCACTCCCTGCATCAGCTTCTACTATCTTGCCTACCATTTAGGTCTGTTACTTGCACCAACTGTTTTGACTCATTTTCTGTCATTCTACAGGAAGTCTCCTGCCCTTATGCTGACATCATTGGTCCTTCTCTGCCAATCCCACCCACAGAAGAAAATTACTGCATCATAGGAGGCGGGACTTTACAGAGACGGGTGAAAGAGCATGGGGATTCTCTACTGAAAGACAGCCTCCTGCTGTCATAAAAGAGCATTCCATTCTTAAGGTGTTAGCATGTGCACACATACAAACCTACACACAGCCATACCTGTCCACAGGGATAAATAAAATTCTGGTGCACAGGGCATACGAGTGGGTTAACTCCTTTAACCAGGAGCTGTGCAGAAGGCATCATCTACAATTTCTTCAGTTCCTCATCCTTCCTTGGTGGGCTGTACTGACTCTCTTCTGTTTATCCTTCTGCAAGCTAAGGTGTCCTTCTGATCTGCTCAGAGTATGTATTTTATTATTTTCAGGGTTTTTAATCTGAATCTGGAGGCTTTTGGTGTTCAAGTGGACCTCAGTAGCCTAGGGCATCTTTGCCTGGGAAAAGACACAGACTCAGCAGCAGTCTGCAGCTAACAGGGCAACCCTTCATGGAACCTGTTTAGCCATCCTGCATTTCCATTTGTGGAGCTTGACGTCCATTCCCCTGGAATCTAGGCTTGCCCCTGATTGGTCAGGCGCTTGAGCACAGACTATTTGGCTCATGGCTGTCTGGGATAGGCTTTAACATATGCCGGCTGTGATCCCTTCCCCCGTTGCAACAAGTGGATCTGTGGAGGTCTGAGGTCTCAGTCAGACTTCTGTCCGACTGGCAGCGCAAAGATTGCACTGTTGTGGACCCTTTCATTTGCTTGTTTGAGGCTGTGGTGGTCTCCAGATTCTAGCAGCAGTGTGAGCTGAAGTAGGCAATACAGCACAGTGAGTACTGTATTTCCCCATATATAGGCTGCAGCTTGCAAAACTGGGGCAACCTATACAGTTTTTAAAAATCATCTCCCCCCCTTACTTCCCTCACTGGACGAATTGGAATCGCTGCTCCTCAAATCGCGGTCAGCGGTGCAGGGCATGAGAGATCTTTTTGATCTCCATCCCTGCCCCGTGCTGCTTCCTGAATGCCTTTACCATCAGTTCTCGTGGGACTCGTGGTTTTTAAAAACTGTATAGGCCGCCCCAGTTACTGGTAGATAAGCCACGGCTAATACAATGGGACGGCTTATCTACCAGTTTTAAAACTTATATAGGCATTTCTTGCGGCCTATACACTGGGGCGGCCTATATGTGGAGTTTTTTTAAACCTATGAGAGAATCGGGGTGTGTGTTTGTATACCGCATCATCTCCATACAGATAGAGCTCGGCACGGTTTACAGGTAATTCAATAAATGAAGGAAGGACATAAGAAATTAGAGGTTAAGAAGAGGATAGCTAGCTTTATATTTTAAATAGATAGCTTTACGTTTTGGAGAAAAGCCAGGTTTTCAGATGCTTTCGGAATAATTGGAATGAGCCTAGGTTTCGCAGCGGGGAGGGAGGTTATTCCAAAGCTCAGTGAATTTGAAGAAAAGGGATTTCCCTAATTTGCCTGCATACATGACGCCTTTTAACGACTTTTACCTCTGCCCCTGCTGTGATTGTTCCCATCTATGCACCTCCACTTTTGCACATTCTCCTACATTGACTTTTATCTCTGCTCCTGTAGTGGTTGCACCCACCTACATCCTTCTACTGCTACAGATGAACATTTTTACATCGACAGTTTGGTAGGGTCACCATCTTAGTTCTTGTCATATGTGTTCGCTTTTCTCGATGTTTCACTGCCATATTTGCATTTATTTGCACTGCTTTTCTGGAATGGAAGCACTTGAGCAACATAATACTTTTCCATGTATCAAACTGGGACTCCTAAATGCCTGCTCTATAAAATGAAGAATCCCTTCCTGGCAGATCTCATTGTTACCCACTCCATTTGTTTATCATAGAGACTTGGCTCCATGTTATTGAAAAGGTGCTTTTTGTTAAGTCAGCACTTGCAGGCTTTGCCTTTCTCCAACACTGTTGCCCAATCAAGTTTGGAGATGCTGTGATTTTCTATATGTCTCATGCTGTATGGCTCACCTTTATTCTAGTAGATAGCTGGTTTATTCTGATGTTTCACTTGTGCTTTTTGTCTTTATCTCACAAGTCCTTTTTCTTAGCACATATTTATCATCCATATCTACTCTCAAAGGTTATATTTTCTATGCTCTTGACTGATCTTTCTGCCTCTTGTTCCCTGCTCCTTATCTTGAAGGATTTTAATCTTTCCCAGTCTGGTTTGGCCACTTTTCTTTTGTCACTAGATCTCTTTCAGCTTGACACTGTTTCCACTCACTAGGGTTGTCCAGAAGAACCCAAAGTTGGAAAAACTGTGCAAATTGAAGTTTTTCCCATGAATTTGATTGTGCTTGATCAGAAAATAATCTAAAATGTTTTTTTAAAGCTCATCCTTGGGTCTCTCAAAGCCACTGATTATATAAAACTCCTTTTTTTTTTTTTTTATAAAAAATTGCTATTATTTTTGCTTAATGAAGCAATTTCTTGGTATTATCTGGTATTATAGCTATAACTTTTATGTTTTCACACTCAGCTATGATGCATTAATAAAAATACATTTTATGCAAAAAATTTAACAGTATTTTTTTTTTTTTTAAATAAGCCTTCAATATCTGCACTTTATTGTGGAAAATAGCAGAAATCTAACATACTTCGCTAATAGCTAAACAAGTGAAATTTGGTGTAGTCATCTACCAATGGCATTCCAAACATTCACGCATTCAACATCTTCTTGAGATAGTCAGGATAAAGCCTGCAATACTGTTCAACTCCTTGTAACAAGGCATCTTGCTGCACTGGGTCTATGATAATGCCAGTCAGTTATCAGTTAACTACCTTCACTGTGCTCACAAACTATTCAGCAGTATGGAAGTTTGGATCTACCATTCATTGGTAATATGAAGAGCGTGAAGCAGGAAATGTGATTCAGGTCCAATCTAGTATCCCAATATCGTACTTCACTTTACCTGCTTGATAACCAGCTTGTCCCAATGTAACTGTTCGAGCACTTGAGTGCTTGGAATAATGTTCTGTGACATTGTAAGTGATTATCCCTCTTTCTTGGAATTCCTCAAACCCTAATACCACCAGATCCTCCCACAAATTAAAACTATCCTTCCCCTCGCTAAAAGGCATTTCCCACACAGGAAAGTCCACTTCAAAATCACTGAGCTCTGGAACAACCTTACCTCCCCTCTTCGGAACTTGAGCTAAGAACATAAGAACATAAGAACTGCCTTCTCCGGATCAGACCCATGGTCCATCGAGTCCGGCGATCCGCACACGCGGAGGCCCAGTCAGGTATACACCTGATGTAGTTTTAGTCTCGTAAGGAGATGTGCATCTAATTTGCCTTTGAATCCTAGCACAGTGGATTCCTTAATAACCTCCTTTGGGAGAGCATTCCAGGCGTCTACCACTCGCTGCGTGAAACAGAACTTCCGGACATTTGTCCTAGACTTGTCCCCCCTTAGCTTCAAACCATGTCCTCTTGTCCTTGTCACGTTGGACAATGTAAATAATTTATTTTCCTGCTCTATTTTATCGATGCCTTTCAGTATTTTGAACGTCTCGATCATGTCCCCTCGCAGCCTCCTCTTCTCAAGGGAGAACAGTCCCAGTTTCTTGAGTCGTTCCTCATATTCCAAGTTCTCCATACTTCTTATTAGCTTTGCTGCTCGTCTCTGCACCCTCTCCAGCAGTTTTATATCCTTTTTTAGGTTTGGAGACCAATGTTGGACACAGTATTCCAAGTGTGGTCTGACCATTGCTCTATAAAGCGTCATTATGACTTTCCTCGATCTACTCGTGATTCCTTTCTTTATCATGCCTAACATTCTGTTTGCTTTCTTTGCCGCTGCCGCGCATTGTGCTGATGTCTTCAGGGTCCTATCTATCAGTACCCCCAGGTCCTTTTCTTGTTCGCTCTTACCCAGAGTTGCACCTGACATTCTATACTCGTGTTCCTTATTCTTACTACCTAAATGCATTACTTTGCATTTCTCCACGTTGAACTTCATGTGCCATTGCTCTGCCCATTTCTCTAACTGATACAAGTCGCTCTGGAGTTCCTCGCTATCCTCCTGCGATCTGATTGCCCGGCATAGCTTTGTGTTGTCTGCAAACTTAATGATCTCACTGGATATTCCGTCTTCCAGGTCATTGATATAAATATTAAATAGGATCGGCCCAAGTACAGAGCCCTGGGGCACACCACTAGTCACTTTCTCCCAGTCTGAGAACTTCCCATTTATGCCTACTCTCTGCTTTCTGTTTTCCAGCCATTTGCCTATCCACCTTTGTATATCTCCCTCTATTCCATGGCTTTGTAGTTTCCTGAGAAGTCTTTCATGTGGAACCTTGTCGAATGCTTTCTGGAAGTCCAAATATATTATGTCCACCGGCATTCCACTATCAATTTGCTTGTTCACGGTCTTAAAAATTTTAAGTAAATTCGTTAAACATGATTTCCCTTTCCTGAACCCATGTTGACTGGGTTTCAGCAAGTCGTGTGTATCTAAGTGCCGGACTATGCTATCCTTGATCAGTGCTTCAACCATCTTTCCAGGGACAGACGTAAGGCTCACAGGTCTGTAGTTGCCCGGTTCTCCTCTCGATCCTTTTTTGAAAATTGGTGTGACGTTCGCTATCTTCCAGTCATCTGGTATCTGTCCAGTTCTGATTGTCAGATTGGCGAGTTTTTGCAATAACTCTCCGATTTCAACCTTCAATTCCTTTAAGACTCTCGGGTGAATTCCATCCGGTCCAGGGGATTTGTCACTTTTAAGTTTGTCGATCTGGTAGTATATCTGGTCCAACTCCACTTCAACTGTGGTGAGGCTGTCTTCTATTTCTCCACTAAACACTTTCACTGCTTCTGGTATTTTTGCGGTATCCTCATCTCTCCAAGTTTTCTGCAAACATCTGAAAACCTGGCTTTTCTCAAAAAATGTAAGTCTCCCTCCAACTTAGGAATCAAGGAAACTCTTATATCTTGGCATCCCAAGTCCTCTAAATTTTCTTCACACTTCTACCTCTAACCCTCTGTTGTAGTTCTTTCCTATTTCTCCTACTGTAAACCGCGTCGAGCTCTACGAACGTGGAGATGATGCGGTATACAAACCTAAGGATTAGATTAGATTAAAGCATGTTTGCTGAAAATGCGAATGGTATAAATTCTTCTGTCAGGTACCATCAGTGGTTAGATAATGTCTTCAACACGATGTCAGCGATTTCACAATTGACTGATTTATAGTCATGCGTGCCAAAGAAAAATTGCAGATCACGAATAGATGTGTCTTGTGCTCTGCACTCTCATCCATGGTGGCACATAAAAGAGCATCAAAAAAACGATTGAATTGCTCCAGTTTCACAATCGTCATATGGTGGTTGACTGGAAAACATGAACATTTTTGTTCAGTATATTTTATAGGCCATCCAGCGTTTTTGATGTATCGCTCCTGGCTTCATGAAATGTACACCATGAGGAATTATAAGTGTGTTTTCAATGCACTTTCGATAGTCATCACGTGGTAGGAGTGCTGAGTCACTGCTTGTTAGGATTACAGTCAGTTCCTCGACAACTCTTGTTTCTAGTTTCCACTAACCAAGGTTCATCAACTTTCAGTGACAGAAGTTTGATATACTGCTTGTCTAGTTTGACCCATAATTTCTTGAAATTTGAAAACAGTTTATTTTCTGACCCTACAGCTTTACCAAACAGACCCTTCCATGCTACCCCAATAACTGTTTCAAAGATATAATGCCTGCAGGCTAAATAGAAGAGCTTCCCTACTGCCACCTAACTTAATCCCTCACCCCTTTTACAAAAGGATGGAAGAGGTTTTTAGTGCTAGCTGGTGTGTTGGATGCTCTGTTCCTATGAGCGTTGGAGCAGTGCCTAGCATTCAGCCCACTGGCAAGCCCTAAAAACCTCTTCTGTGCTTTTGTAAAAGAGGTGGGTGTGGGGGATTAATTGGGTTTAAGTGGCACAACAATTGGTCATACCTCAAAAACTTGTTTAAAAAGTCCCCACTACATGGCCTACCTGACCAGTGCCTTGGTCTGTGCCACCTACCAGCACCTAGCGATGCTGAAGGCCAGCAGTGGGCGTGGTTAGCGGCGGTGTTAGCAGGTGATGCTGGCTGTAATTCACAAAGGACTGTAGGCACTAGAAAAAACTTCTGTGATAAGTATTATCTTCTGTGAACTTGAGGTATCATAACTCCTTACTATTACTGTAATATACTCCTATCCGAAATGTAACTCTACTGGAACTACCCAGATATCTTCTAAAATGTAATCCGCCTAGAACCGCAAGGCACAGGCGGAATAGAAGTCCCTAATGTAATGTAATGTAATGTAATGTAAAAAAAGGCCAGTGAAATCCTGGCCTATATTTCCAGCACCTAGAGACCTTGCTCGTGGCAGGTGACCATTTGCTAGGTGCCTACCATGGCATGTGCCGTGCATAGAATCAACCCCACATAGCTCTTTAATATCTTCTTGGCACCACTTGTGACCATCATTCAAAGCTATGGATTAAGATGCTATCGATATCCAAATGGTACAGTTTACCAGTGTTTAATTTCCAGATTTTCTATATAAATGCATGATTAGATATTGCAGCCATTTTGGCTTTGGGATCACAGATTAAAAATCAGAGGCCATGTGGATAAGTAGGAAAAGATTCCTCCTTATCTTTATACCTATCATTTCCCTTGTATTCTCAAGGATATGATGAAAACATTAGGAGTCACTTTGGTTGCACAACATTCATTTACCCCACATATCTCTTATTTTTAGGAAGTCGTTCTTTCTCTGTCAGCTTCAGCTCTTTCATCGATTCCTAGAGTACAAGGATTTAGTCTGTTGTCCATGTGTTTATTCTTAACAGACTGACTATCGTAACACCATTTTCACTGACAGTTCTGTTACTAACTTGCAGCATCTCCATCTTATACAGAACATCAAACTCTGATGCATATATGCAAAGAAACTAGGCTACCTTACTCTTTTTCTGCAAGCCTAACATTGACTACCGGTTCTTTATCCTTATACTAAACTTTAAGGTCCTTTTCCTTTTATCCACTACCCTCCACTATAAAACCTGAGATCTTTTATTTATTTATTTATTCAATTTTCTATACCGTTCTCCCAGGGGAGCTCAGAATGGTTTACATGAATTTATTTAGGCACTCAAGCATTTTTCCCTGTCTGTCATGACGGGCTCACAATCTGGGGCAATGGAGGGATTAAGTGACTTGCCCAGGGTCACAATGAGCAGTGTGGGTTTGAACCCACAATCGCAGGCTGTAGCTTTAAGCACTGCGCCAATTTCAGTCACTGCATTGTCAGTAATTATTTCACCTTCTCAATATGAGGATACTTGAATGTGTGTGTGTGTGTGGGGGGGGGGGGGGGGAGGGTAGCATACAGAGTCTTCTATTTCACAACTCCTTGCCATCTTACCTTTGTGATAACCTTACTTTTGAGCAACTCTTCAGCCTCATTCCATCTCTGCCATGGAAGTGAGGAAGTCTATGAACTGGTCCTAGCTTTGTTTGTTTCTGCCAGACACTGCTGTTCTCTTACTATTGCTAACCTTATTTCTCAATTCTTGTAAACCTATCTTCTGACATTTTTTTTTTTTGCCATGAATTGCTTTGTTGTTCAGAAAAGAAGTGGTATCACACACTTAACACATGTACGCATTGGATTTTAAAAAGCTGTATGCAAAAGAGAAGCCAATTAAGAGACTGAATAAAACTGTTCTTTTTTTACTGTCCAATCCATGAGTTCTGTACTCTGACCATCTAAACATGTAAATAATATGTACAAATGTCACCCTTATATCTATCAATAAATATTTATATCTATTTATATAACTATAGTATATCAATTAATATACATATATGATCTGTTTGCGTATTTGTTGGTTATTTGTCCTGGTCATTTATTTACTGGGGCATATGCATCACTCTTTACTGAAGGTCGTCTGTTTGTATAGGATTTATGAATGGAATACAATACCTTCAGCAACCACTAGATGGTGTCACAAGGTTAGGAAAAAGATAGATGTTTTTGAAATGAGTAATGCTTTGTTATGAGAATTATTGCATTTAGCACTCAATATTCCTTATATTTCTATAATTTCTTTTGGGATCTTTGCAAAAGGCATTAGGGGAATCAATCTGTGATAGATAAGTTCATCATTGTGCTACTGTCCCAGATTTTGTTGCTAACACTGATGGGCTCATTAAGTAGAATCCATTATGCAATGGAACTCGACCTTCTATGAAGGTCCTAATCCTTCAGAGTTGGCTCTGCTGTAACCAGTCAATAGAGACACCTACATGGATTGGGTGCCTTTGAAAAGTACTTATTCTACCATTGGTCAGACATGTTTACTAAATAGATTCTGAGTCAACACTGAGATTTAAGACTGAACCCTGACAGAGATCTATCCAAAAGGTAAAAGTGAAAGATTTGAATATATGGATTGTCATAACCTAATCTCTGGGTTATGTTAGAAATAGAGAAATCACAGACTCAGTTCAAGAGATTTTGCTCAGATAAATGATGATGGAATCCACGAAGGAAGGGACAATTTGGGAGCTGGTACTTTCAGATGGAAAACATGTTTATAATATAAAGGAAACCCCATAGCTGAATGCCAGTGATGGTATGATTGGATATGATGGCCAATGCAAAGAGGAGAAACCACAAAGACCAAACTTCTTGCACACATAGGTGCAAGAAAAAGTGGAGTTGATGAGCTGGATACGATCAGGTTTATTATGAATATAAAATCTAAAATCTAAAACAATACACACAAATACGATTTTAAAAAAATCAAATAATCTCTGTTGGATAATAGTCTATATGGCAAATTGTCAGAGCTGATATTTGGGGTGCAATGTGGGCAATTGCACCAGCTAATGATAACAGGTAGTTCCAAAATGGTGCTAGTCTATGAGACAATATGGCATTTATTTGCCAAAATGGTCCTGAAGTGCAGAAACCCAGATGCATAGGTACTGTGAATCGATGATGTAGAGCTGAAGTGTAGGTAAGCCCCTACATAGTCCATGTTTTGGCATACGAAGATGTCTTCATTAGAGGTCCTTTGTGGAGGAGTGTGTGGATGGAGCTACAGCCTCAGCACCCTGGGGTTGTGGGTTCAAACCCCGTGCTGCTCCTTGTGACCCTGGGCAAGTCACTCAGTCCTCCATAGCCCCAGGTACATTAGATAGGTTGTGAGCCCACTGGGGCAGATAGGGAAAATGCTTGAGTATCTGATTGTGTTTTCAACCTTTTTACATCTATGGACCGACAGAAATAAAAGAATTATAATGTGGACCGGCAACGGTCCGTGGACCGGCGGTTGAAGAACACTGGGCTAAGTCGTGTGCCAGAACCCACCCATCTCTACCCAATCTCCACCCCAGACCCCGCCCCCATAATAATACTAATTGCACCTTGCACGTCCAGTGCCTCATCTGGAAGCCTTCCCTCTGACGTTGCAATGTCAGAGAGAAGGCTTCCGGTTCAGGCGCAGGATGCCCGTAGGAGCCACTGCCCATGGCTTTGTGCACTGAATCAATTAGGAAGAGGGAGCTGACTTGAAGATAATGCCATATTGATCTCACCGTGGACCGGCAGTTAAAGAACACTGTTTTGGGCCTAATGTACGTGCTGGCCCTGTGGACCAGCAGGAAATTTCTGTGGACCGGCACTGGTCCATGGATCGGTGGTTGAAGAACACTGGCTTAGATAACCTTGATAGGCGTTATAAAAAAACCTAATAAACTTGAAACTTGAAAGGTAAAAGTCTGAGAACATACACAGTACTGTATACAGATTAAATAATGCACGTAATATAGATGCGCTACTAATAAAACTTGCTGCCTGATGTGAGGGGTTTGTCGAAGGGCGCCACTGCTGAGTCGATGCAAAGAGGAGTCACACAGACCTCAAAGTTCCACAATTTAAAAACTAATGCCTTTGATAAAATGGGAAGGCACAGAGGTAGGTGACGGCTGATAAAGTGAAAGAACAGTAGACAGAAATAAAAAGAGCAGTTGTAGCAGCAACAAATATTTACTGTACGCTGGGAGGGTAAATAAAATTCTAGTCTAATCTAATCTAATCTTTGATTATTTACATCAATTCATCCCAACAGGAGGGCTCGACTCGGTTAGCAAAATATTAATAAAGTTATACAGGAGATTAGAACAGAAAATATGGGCTCCTTTTACGAAGGTGCATTAGGGCCTTAATGCGCGGAATAGCGCGTGCTAAAATGCCCTGCGCGCTGGCCGCTACCGCCCCCTCTTGATCAGGAGGTAGTTTTTCGGCTAGCGCGTGCTAATCCGGTGCGTGCGCTAAAAACGCTAGCGCACCTTTGTAAAAGGAACCCTATGGGCCTCTTTTATCAAACTGCGGGGGAGCAGTGTGGGCCATTCAGCGCGGCTCTCTGTGCTAAAAACTGCTAGCGCAGTTTGATAGAAGAAGCCCTATATCTTTTAGGCCAGAATTTTATCTTTTATGATTGATTATTTGAAAAAGAAGGATCATTAATAAATTTCAGAAATAAATATGTCTTCAGCACTTATGAAAAGTGGGTAGATGAGAGAGAACTCTAATTATAGAAGGAAGGTCATTCCCAACTTTTACAAATAAAAAAGAAAATGATCGACACAAATTGGCCATAGTTTTTATTCCTTTAACAGTGGGAAAGCCAAGTTTAAGAGGAAAATAAAACCAGTACTTCAAAAAGGTGACTGATAAAGTAAAATATAAAAATTACCATTGAAAAGCTATAAAGGCTCTCAAGGAAGACTAGAAAAACAGAAAGGGACAAAGAAAGAAATATGGATGGCAAGAATATAGCTGAAGGAAAGCATAACTAAAAAGGCAAAGTGGGATGACAAGACTTTATTCAGAAGTAGAATTATAAAAAAGACAGGAGAGGAGAATCCATGTGTGGAGAGTAATGCAGAAAGATCAGAAATATGAAACAAATATTTCTGTTTGGTATTCGTGAAAGAAGATTTAGAAAAGGGCCACTGATTATTGAAAAGGGTGCACATGGAAGTGGGGTAGATCCCATTTATAGAAGATAAGGGCTCTTTTATTAAACAGGTTAAGCACTAATGTGCTTAATCTGTGAAAAAGGGCTTACCGCAAAATGTTTTAAAGCAAGCTCACTAGCAGGGGAGTGGTTTGGGAAGACAAGGGGGTTCAAATACAAGGGGGATCACCTCTATGAGGTGGTTGGTGGGTTGTGATCAGAGCGGTGCCCTCTAGAGCGAGGAGGGGATGACGTTCTGTTTTTGTTGTAACTGTCCTCAGATGGAGGCTATGCTTCGAGTCTTCTCAAGCCCTGTGCCCATGAACCTGAAACTTTCTACTAAAGGGAGGGGGGGGGGGGAGATATTAATATGGGCTACTGTTAGGTTATTTTACCAGAAGGTGGGTTATTTTACCACAGGAATCCCAATTTATGTAGTGATACCCTGTGCTAAAATAGTCCACCTTCTGGTAAAATAACTCAACAGTACGAGCGGGTGCTGAAAAGTTCTCATTCCAACCAACCAACTTCCTAAATCCTGAGCGTTATTTTGCCACTGGAGCTGAAAAAAAGTGTTATCATATTTCATTAAGTGCCAATTTGCAGAAACAAAATTCTGTGTTTTGACATTGTTTCAGATCATTGATTGAACCATATCCATGTCATTCTCTTCTTGGTTGGGCTGAGAACTTTTCAACACCCCCACTGACAGCTTACCCCCTAAATATTGCTGCCGCCACACCAGGATACCCTTACCTTAAGGGCTCTGAATATTGTATTTGCAACAACTCCAGGTGACTTTCAGGCTCATAATCAAAACATTTAAATGAGCAAAAACCAGCCTAAGTCAGCACATGGACGTCCTAATAACCTGGATGCCCAATTACCGATAATCAAAACCAACTTTCTGGGCATCCAACAGGACTTCCAAGCCGCTGAATGTCCAGATCCTAAAGGGACAAGTTGGGAGGTATGTTATGGGCAGGCATCGGGCAGGCTTAAACTTGGACATCCTGCAGTGATAATCGAAGCTATCCCATGACATCCAATACTGGAGGATTGAAGGCATGACCCTCCCTTACTCCCCTAGTGGTCACAACCCCCTCCCACCACCTATGGAGAGAAAAAAAAAAAGTAGGCTTCCCATCAGCTGATCACAACAGGGGGAATCCCCATCAGCTGAGCCAGTTTCAGGGATTCCAGCTGGCTCAGCTGATGGGGATTACCCTACCAGGATCAGCTGAACTGACAGGGAGATTCTTCTTTCCCTCCCTCTCTCACAGGCACCAATCCCCTTGCAGAGAGCCCCACACTACACCCCTCCCCCCAACATCCCCCGACATCTCCACACACTTCATACCCCCCATGCCTTTTGGTACATAAATTGGCAGGAGGGATGCCCACTGCCTCTGGGCCCCATCGAACCCTGACACTCCACACCAAACTGCAGTACCCTGAATCTGTGGCACTCTACCATGGTACCCCCAAACCCTAAGAATGGGCTATTCATCTAACCTTCTTATTCCATTTACAATAATGAATACCAACTGCTTTTAAGAAGCGTGATCCCCCTTCTATGGATTTTCCTCCCCACTTACCACCCTTTTATTTTTATTTTATTTCGCTGTATTTTACTCTTACCTCCCCCTTTGATCTGTTTGTTTCTGTTTGTCTATGTCTTACCCATTGAACTTGTATATATATATACTTTTTATCTTGTTTTAATTTTAATTTTTTTTTTTTAGCATTGTAAACATTCTAGGCACTAGATGATAATGGCGGGCCTTCCTCTTCCCGGTGCATCTTGGGCTCTGATTGGCCCAGGTGGGCCAGGCGAGAAGAGCCTTGGGCCCTGGGCTACTCAGAGCTTAGGTTCCTCTCAGTGAATCCCAATATGCAGAGGTAGGCTTGCCGGCAGGAGGGAATGGGTATCCCTCCTGCTGGATTGTCATTGAAGGTATGGGATTGTAGGGGGGTGTTAAAGTGAGGTGCAACGGGTTCAGTGGGAGTCAGGGTGGAGTGCATTGGGTTCCAGGGTGCCACGGTGTGGTGCCATGGGTTTGGGGTTGTTGGAGTGGGGTGCAATGGGTTTGGGAGATGTTGAAGTGGAATATAACAGGTTTGGGGGTATCAGTGTAGGGTGCAATAGGGTTGGGGTATATCAGGGTAGCATTCAACAGGCTCGGGGGTGCTGTGGTAGGGTGCCATGGGTTAGGGGGTGCTGTGGTTTGGGGTAGAATGTTGAGGCCTGGCATCACGAGGAAGTGTGCATCCTTCCTGCTGATTTTTGTACCAAAAGCACAGAGGGTCCACTCCTTTTCAACATATTCATAGGGGATCTGACTCAAGGGCTTCAAGGTAAAATAACACTATTCGCCGATGACGCCAAACTATGTAATATAGTAAGTGAATGCAGTTTACAGAATTATATGGCGCAGGACCTGCTTACATTGGAAAGTTGGTCCTCAACCTGGCAGCTAGGCTTCAATGCTAAGAAATGTAAGGTCATGCACCTCGGAAGCGGAAATCCATGCAGGACGTACTTCTTGAACGGAGAAACTTTAACTAGGACTTCAGCAGAACGAGATTTAGGAGTAATCATCAGTGCAGACATGAAAACTGCCAATCAAGTGGAGAAGGCTTCATCTAAGGCAAGGCAGATATTGGGTTGTATCAGTAGAAGTTTCGTCAGCCGAAATTCTGAAGTAATAATGCCGTTGTACAGGGCCATGGTGAGACCTCATCTGGAGTACTGTGTGCAATTCTGGAGGCCACATTACAGTAAAGATGTGCGCCGAATTGAATCGGTTCAGCAGACGGCCACCAGGATGATCTCGGGGCTCAAGGATCTCTCGTACGAAGAGAGACTGAACAAATTGCAGCTCTACACTCTCGAGGAACGTAGGGAGAGGGGAGACATGATCGAAACATTTAAATACCTCAAGGGACGTGTCGAAGTGGAAGATGATATTTTCTTTCTCAAGGGACCCTCGGCCACAAGAGGGCACCCGCTCAAACTCAGGGGCGGAAAATTTCATGGCGACACCAGAAAGTATTTCTTCAAAAAGAGTGGTTGATCATTGGAACAAGCTTCCAGTGCAGGTGATCGAGGCAGACAGCGTGCCAGATTTTAAGAATAAATGGGATACCCATGTTGGATCCCTATGAGGGTCAAGATAAGGAAATTGGGTCATTAGGGCATATACAGGGGGTGGGTAAGCAGAGTGGGCAGACTTGATGGGCTGTAGCCCTTTTCTGCCGTCATCTTCTATGTTTCTATGTTAGGAGTATGGGGGATGTCAGGAGTGTGTGGGGATGTTGGGGGATGTTGGGGGCAGGGGTGTAGTGTGGGGGCTCTCTGTGGAGAGGGCTGGGGGTTCGGTGCTTGGGAGAGAGGGTGAGTGGAATCTCCCTGTTAGTTCAGCGGGGGGAATCCCCATCAGCTGAGTTGGCAGGAATCTCCGAAACTGGCTCAGCTGATGGGAATTCATTTGCCGCAATCAGCTGATGGCAAGCTGTTCTGACAGAGTAGGGAAATTTCTGGATGTCTTTCTCAAAACGTCCAAACTCTGACTTAGACGTCCTACTGAAAATGCCCCTCCATGTAAGTAGAAAACACATCCTAACAACCAAATGCTTTATACCTGCAAAATTTATAATGAAAATTGGTTCATATGATATAATAAAATTAATGTGGATAAATAAAGAAATATATTTCAGGAATGAGAATTGTAATGAAGGGTAAAGAAACTCTTAGGACATACAGATTTCAGTAAATGTTTCTTGTGTGCAATCAGGTTCATATGTAAAAATCTTATTAAGCATACAGGAATTGCTAAATAACTGGAAATAATAATCATATTCAATGTAACTCAATATAAAAGATACAAACACTCAATTGTATCAACCAATTTGCTGCAGTTTTTTCCACTGCCATTATCCTTGGATAGCAAAATTGAGTCATATGAAAAAATGGAATCTTGAGAAAGCTTCATTGATATTTGGGGACAGTCTGACTTTTGTATCAGAAAATAAAAATAAGAATTTTAAGTTATGCAAATCCTGAGTCCCTCTTGAGTTTTTGAGTTGCAATAATAGGGTGAACCAGCTACAGCGAGAATACAAATATATCTGCATCTGTCTGGATCAGGTCTCGGCTCCTTTTTTTTTTTTTTTCCAGAGGCACCATTTTTCCAGCATCCTCATCCCCCCAATTACATGTCAGAATAAGACTTGTTAGCCATCAGGTGCATCTTGTTCGCTATGCATACACAAATTTAATGACTACAAATAAATTGCTTGTTTCAATTGCCTTCCTCACGTTGTGCATCATAATTATACCATATTCCAAACAGAAAAATGACTATATAATAAAGTTTAAAATTTCAGTTACTTTCAACAAATAGTGGACTTTTCTCTTCTCTGGCTCAGGTATTGAATTGCTATTAGTGTCCTGAAGAGGCCTTGTATGAGGGGGTGCTGAAAAGTTCTCAGCCCAACCAAGAAGAGAATGACGTGGATATGGTTCAATCAACGATCTGAAACAATGTCAAAACAGAGAATTTTCATTTCTGCAAATTGGCACTTAATGATATAACACTCTTTTCAACTACGTTGGCAAAATAATGCTCATAATTTAGAAAGTTGGTTGGTTGGGCTGAGAACCTTTCAGTGCCCCCTTGTGGAGTAAATATCAAAGTACATTCATTTGAGAACATAAACTTAAAATGTAACATTCTATTAAAGAAAATTAGCACTAGTGGCCACTGAAAAGTTCTCAGCCCAACCAACAAAGTTGGGGCATTTTCCATCAAGGGCTATACTGTACATTTAGGGCCTCTTCTATCAAACTGTGCTGAATGGCACGCACTGCTCCCGACGTTCATAGGAACTCACCATAACATTCTAACTCATACTATCATACCACATATAGTTTGCAAACAGAGAGCACATTGGCTTGCATCACACTTTTGATTGTTTTAGAGCTACAGTAATTGATATGGTAATCCCCAGTAGAAGGAGTGGTGATGTTGATAAGTTGCTTACACAAAGAGAACAGCTTTGGATACACCATTTGCATTAAACAAGTCTATTGAATGGAGAGTTCTTCTATTGTGGCCAGGTGGGGTGATTCTGTGGAATGTCAAGGTTTGATCCTGACCGGTGTTTATTGGTTTCATGTTTTGTCCTTGTTGTCTTGTGCATGTGAGTAGTTAATATGATCGGTTTAAGTATTTTGGAAGTGTGGTTTGTTTTGCAGGGGGCTGGTATGATTGATTTGAATAATTTGGATGATTTTGCATGATTGTTGCAATGTTCGTTGACAGTGGTGTGTGTGTTGATGGCTGTTAGACATCTGGCCAATAGAATGGGGGTCTTTTGGTTCAAATTCCTTCCTGGGTTTTTTTTGGGGGTGTGCCTGTTTCATTGCTTATGTTGATGCAAGCCAATGTGCTCTCTTTTTTAAATTGTATGGTGATTTGCTTCCCAAGCCTCATTATGAGACAGGATTTTCCTGTGCTGGCTTCAAGCCTCATTTTGAATTGAGCCATTGAGATTCTAGCCCCGTTGTGAAATTCAGGGTGTGGCAGGATTTAAGTTTCCCGCGACGTTGGTGAATTGAGCAGACGCCATTATTAAGGATATGCATGGTGACATGGGCTGTGTGAGCTGTTGGGATACAGCTTTGTTATTGCAACAAATACTTATAATGGTGGTTAGTGATTGTAGGATAGGATAGGTTGGTTTTATCCTGCACTCTTTTCAACATCGCTGTTATTGTATTTAGGGAGTGTTGTGAGATGCATTGGACAAGAGTAGATATGTTATATGCTGTTTGTGATATTTTGTTAGGTTGTTAGAAAACAGCATTTTTATGTTCAAATCTATTTTATTAAGCAGAAGGAAATACAACAGCAAGAATAACTAAGGTTTACATTTTCATCAAACAACCGCGGAGGGCTGGACTCTTATGTCCTCCCCGGACCCATGATTTTAGTGAATGATATAGTTTTGAATTTGTCATCGGTTGATGGTTAGCAGAAGAAGCTATTTTAATGCAATTGTGAGTAGCTGGCAGGTTGGTTTGCAGTTTAAATCAGTGATCTCAAACTCAAACCCTTTGCAGGGCCACATTTGGGATTTGTAGGTACTTGAAGGGCCTCAGAAAAAATAGTTAATGTCTTATTTAAAAATGTCAGTTTTGCATGTGGTAAAACTCTTTATAGTTTATAAATCTTTCCTTTTGGCTAAGTCTTAATAATATTGAAATTTATAGTAAAGAGACATATGACCAAGAAACTGTTTTATTTTACTTTTGAGATTATGATAAATATACCGAGGGCCTCAAAATAGTACCTGGTGGGCCGCATATGGCCCCCAGGCCGCGGGTTTGAGACCACTGCTTTTAAAGTATGTGATATGATAGTATGAGTTAGAATGTTATGTTGAGTGAATGTGTGCATTGTGTTGACTGTATTTTTTTGATTATCATTTTTTCAGACACTTTATGGTTTCTCTGATTCTCTGAGGAAGATATTGCGAAGCGAACTTGTCAGAATCAGAATGAGTTCTTAAAACAAGTTGCCTGACATTATCAAGATAAGTGGCTTTTACACTTTTTGATATTATTCATATACTATTAAAGCAAGTTTGCACAGCATGATTTTTGCACATTAATTAAGGATGGTGGAGGATGGCCAGTGATTGAAATTGTTGTCCACATCAGCTGAATAGCCAGGGGGCTGGCATGTGAAAATGGACACATGATCTAAGGCTTCCCTCCTTCCACATAAGATAATTGATATATTTTTCCAGTCTTATATTTGCACTCGTTTTTCTGGAGCCATATGGTAACCCTAGGCGTAATGAACCAAACAACAGTGGAGACAATGAAATATACAGGTATGCAGATTTATTTCTAAACTTTGAGTGACTGTGCGATGGCTCGACACGCACGTGTTTCTTATTCTTTATTTGTGCGGAGCCTAATGAGAGAGGTTCTCCTCATTAGTGTGCTTTTTGAGGTTGTTTATCCATGATATGTCATTCCGCAAGTCATAGCTTATTGACAATGAAGCTTCTGAGGCAGACCGTTTAGGCCAAAACATGTGCATGTCGAGCCATCGCTGAATTAGGCGCTAAGGGTTTGTTTGTTTACTTGCTTGTGGTCAACAAAGCAAAACTGAATTCAAGTACGACTGTGTATGTAAGAAAGGGTATAAGCTTACATTATGGCCAGGTTGGTGCTGTCAATGTTTATTGGCTAATATACTATATAGTAGGTGTTATATTAGGCTAAAAACGTTGACCTACTGTGATGGGTCTATGTCCCTTGACACACATTTGTTAGAGAACAAAATTAGGGAACAACTGCAGAATTGTCCCAAATAATCTAACCCCCTCTTCTATTAAAATGCGCTAGCCGTTTTTAGCGCCGAGAACCATGCTGAATGGCCCGCGCTGCTCCCGATGCTCATATCCCCTCTTCTATTAAACTGCGCTAGCAGTTTCTAGCGCCGAGAATCGCGCTGAATGGCACGCGCTGCTCATGACGCTCATAGGAACTCTATGAGCGTCGGGAGCAGCATGAGCCATTCAGCGCAGCTCTCTATGCTAAAAACTGCTAGCGCAGTTTCGTAGAAAAGGGGATATGAGCGTCGGGAGCAGCATGGGCCATTCAGCGTGGCTCCCCGTGCTAGAAACTGCTAGCGCAGTTTAATGGAAGAGGCCCTAAGTCACAATGATAGCCTAGTCTCCGAGTCAGCTTAGTAGGATGATACCTAAAAGGGGCTTAACCCAGCATTATAAACGACAAGGAGGAAAAGAAAAGATGGTCTCGCCTAGGAGTCTGAAGGAATGGAACAGGATCAAAGTAAAAGAACTGTTTCTGAATAAGCTGAGTTTTGCTGATGAATATGTTTTCTGAGAGCCTGATTTGAGCAGAGCTGTTTTTTATAAGCTGGATTATCAGATGAGTTTTGCTGCCAGGGTTTTTCTCTGGGGATAAGCTGATTTTTCCTGCCTTTTTGGAATAAGTCATGGGAGATCTACTGACTGATGCTACTATGGTCTGCAAGAGGGTAACTTTCATTGCTGGAGCATTGCTTTCATTGCTGTTACCCCCTGCTTCTTCGCAAAATCAATGGACAAACTGTCAAAGCTAAGTCTGAGTTCATTAGGGGAGTTGGATGTGGGGTTCTCAGAGTGATTCTTCTGATTTATTCACCTGTGTGATTATTATTTATATCACTGTTGAATTTTCACTATTTTGGTTAAGCACACATGAGGTATCCTATGATGGTTTGCAGACAGAGGTTTGCTTACCTTTGCCGTGTTATGTAAAGCGCTGGAAAATTTCTCCCTTCGCTGACCTCTCACACTGAGGATACGCCGTTTCACAAATATTTTCATAATTTAATGAATTTCACAGTTTCGTGTTGTTTTCACACAGGTTTGTTAACCATTAGATTAACACTCTCAGAACTCTTTGACTATTGTTCTGCCTCTTGGTCCGTGTCTTTTGAAGCTTCTTTGGCAGCTCTCTTTGGAGATTTTTTTGTATTGTATTGATAGTCGACAAGCAAACATACATTTCATCTTTCACCATCTGCAGTCGTTCTCTATTTTTCAATTTAATTTCTGTTAGAGCTGAAAATCCAAGTTCGCAAAGATAGGAAGATCCAAATGGTAACAAAGCCTTTCTTGCTTTGTTGCTCAATTTAGGATAATTACTGTATAAGAAATAAAACTAAAATTACTTGCCATTAGTTTTCAAGGTCAATCATGTCAAAGAATGATGCTTGTTTGGGCAGTTGTATCCTTACGCATGCAGCCTCTCATAACATTGACAGACTCTTGCATATGTGATGTACACGTCATCTGTTCTAGTGTACTATATATTTATGCAGGGAATTTAAAAAAAAAAAAAAAAAAAGTAAAATTCTAGAATCTCTCGTGGCACACAGTTTGAGATACACTGTAGTAGAGGGTAAAACAGCCTATTGCATTCATATACACTCATAACAAATAATGAGAAAATTATGCATACCAACAGCAGAAAACATTTCTATCAAAGCTTTTATTTTAAGTTCACCTCTTTTTATTTATTTTTTTTTTTTTATAAGCCACAAGAATAGACCTATTAAGCACCTGCTGATCAAATATCAGTAGGTACTCAATCCTTTTGAAGAGACTGTGTCAGAGGTTTATGTTACAAGCACCTATTTTGAAAAAAAAATGTTTTGCTGATACTCTGTCATAACTTTATATCTTTCTAGTATCTGATTTGGAGAAAAAAAAAAAATCAAATTTCTGACCAACTGACTTTCCCGCCAAAATTTAAATTGGTGGATTGCCCTTTTCCCAAGCAGGTCAGTGAACCTACTATTTGCAAATACAAACTGCAGACCTCACAGTATACCCTGAAGAAAACCACAACATGGTGCCTGAAATGTTGGTTTCTACCTGACAAAATGCAGCGAGACCCAGAAACCTGTTATAAGCACAATGCCAGCTGCAGAAACTCTGAGAGAACAATAAAAAAACCTAAAACATTGTTTTGCTGATAGAAAGTGAGGGTGCCTTTTCAGTTGGAGGCCTTATATTAAAGAATTATTTGCTCTTTTGTGTCCTGAAAGCAGCTGAAAGGTACATTTGTTTATACAGGATTTTCCTGCTAATGTGTTGCTTCACAGCTGATTGGATGCAGTTTGTGGTTTTGTTGTGAATTGTGTGTGTTACTATTTATATGATTTAGGGGGAATTCATCAGATCTTAAGTTGCATT
The DNA here is from genome assembly GCF_902459505.1 of Geotrypetes seraphini. Taxonomy (NCBI): domain Eukaryota; kingdom Metazoa; phylum Chordata; class Amphibia; order Gymnophiona; family Dermophiidae; genus Geotrypetes; species Geotrypetes seraphini. The sequence goes on from NC_047088.1 coordinate 208,975,544, forward strand.
ATTTTTCACTGTAGGTTGCACAACAATGAAGTGCAAAATGCATGTTTTACATCTTGCTAGTATGCAAATATCTATCACGACCTGTGGTAATACTCTGCAACTCATTTTAGAGCCCTAAAATTATAGTAAATTAACTCCCACTTTTTACTTTCTTGCTGGGGTTATTTTATCACCCAGGAGCATCAGACTGTAACACCGTAGCCTAATATTTCTAGGCCAGCAGAGCAGGATCTCTCACTGTACAAGACCCTCTGACACATGCCTCCTGGCACCAGTCAGCCAGCTAAGGCCCAGCCCCCCCTCCCAAATTCTAGGTCTACCACTCTTTTGAAGCACCCCATCCCCCACATGGACTACCTTTAAATGGATTGGTGTCCAAGAGAGTTTTCAGGAAGGAGCAAGGCAAGACCCAGTCATTCTTGCCCAGTCTGGCACCTTCAGTAAAATTGTGGTCCTAATGATAGTCTTGACTATCACTACGGATCATGCTTTCATATAAGACTACCACTAGGGGCACTATTCTACAGAAAGCTCCAGACTGAGCAGGAGTGACTGGGCCTCACTCCTGCCCAACTCCCTGGATGGCTAATGTTTTCAAAAGTAGCCCATATAGAAAGTGAGAGAGTGGAAGGTCTTCAAAGAATGGTAAGCCTGGCATCTTGGTGGGTACAGGTGGGCAGTGCTTCAGCTAGGGGGGCTGGTGCTGAGGAAGTTTGCACACAGGGGGGAGCCTGCTCCAGTGCCATGGGAATAACATTGCCTGCAAGGAGGCTTGCAAGCAGGTTGCTGAATCAGGGGGTGAATCAAAGTGAGATAAAAGGAGATCGTTTGATCTTTGATCATCTTGGTGAATTTTCACTTTACTGTTTTATTGCTTATGTACTTTTTTTGTGATCAGCTTAGGTTTTAGGGAGAAGGGAATATCATAAGAAATAATATTCTTGCAGAAGTGAATATTTAGTCTGGAAGCATCACCTTGGTGAAAGGAAATTCTCTTATGTCTCTAGAATTGCAATTTTCATAACAGAAAGGTGGCATTCTTTGTATATATGCAGTGGCTATGAAATCTCCTCCCACTATGTAGCAGGGTTCAAACAAATACATATATGCCATGGCTTGGTTCAAATGTGGTAGTTTTCCACATCAAAAGGGAACAAAAGTGAAGGACAATTTGAACTATACACATTATTTACAAGGCTCTGGAATTTGGTAGAATGAATGCCTATCAGTACAGTAAGCCATTGTGAAAAAGTGAATGAAAAATTCACTTGTAGAAGTACTGTTTAATCATTTTGTCTTTGTTCATTATATTTTTGGTTCAATCACCGCAGGCGTTAAAAACATTTTTATCACCAAATGCTACCTTAGATGTTTTTATCAAGCAAGATACTTGAAACCATTAGGCATGAATGCAGAGACTGTCTGCCTATTATGTCAACAGGATGAAAGCGAGTCACAGCCTTTTTTAATTACAAGGATAGCATGTTCACTCATCTAATAATGAAGATGGTTAGCAATTTTAAATTTTAATAATCAATTACTGAAAGTAATTCTCCATTAAACCACAAGAGAGCCATTAAATCTCAAAAGATGGAACATGCTGTATGTAGCAGTAACAAAAATTCTATTTTTAAATACCATTAGGGAATATCTAATTCTGTTTCATTTCTTTGCTTTTTTTTTTTTTACTCTTTCTTCATGCAGACTCTCTTTTTCAGCAGGAAGACAGCACATGATCTTATAAATAATAAAAGAAAAACCTAGGAAGTTAAAGTGTGCAATATGTGCTAGGAATGAAATTTAATTCAGTTTGACATATTTTGACTGAATAATAACGAAGATGACTAATTAAAATTACAATATGTTGCAAAAAATGTTAATGCAGAATTTGAATATAAAAGTGTTTCCACTCCAAAGCAGCGGGGATTTAATTTTTCTAGCACTGAAAACACAAAATCAGAATAGTGATTAAGAAGAAAATAATTGTTATTCAAAACAAGCTAGTGCAATACTACTCTGCCTAAAATTATCAGTATGTGATTATATAACATTTAACATTGGGACTCGTACATCAGCCATTTTCACAATACAATTTTATTCTTAATAATAACTCAATAGAGCGTTCAGTTGGGCAAATATTGGCCGCAACTTTATTTCATATTATTTCAAACATTAAATTTTCAAACTTTTATAAACATAACCAAACTCCACACTTAACCATTTAGGATTTACCTCCAAGAGCTGATTGGTATCGACATTAGCTCCCTTATCCCAAACTTGCTCTTAACTCCCGGTGATTTACGGCAGTGGTTCCCAACCCTGTCCTGGAGGACCACCAGGCCAATCAGGTTTTCAGGCTGGCCCTAATGAATATGCATGAGAGAGATTTGCATATAATAGAAGTGAGAGGCATGCAAATCTGCTCCATGCATATTCATTAGGGCTAGCCTGAAAACCCGATTGGCCTGGTGGTCCTCCAGGACAGGGTTGGGAACCACTGATTTACGGTGTCGTCAAGCCACCTCAACTCGTGGTGGTGTCGCCCACGAGGACATATTTGCAATTCACCATCATAGGTCTTCCAGTTCAATTTGCCTCTAATAAAGGCTCTGCCCTTAGGCCCCCTAACCTCCTAGCTGTGACCGACACTCCCCCTCCCCCCAAATTCCCGAATCCCACCCATCATTCACCACTTCTCACAGCCGGAATGGTGGGAGGGAGGGAAACTCAAATCCCTATACTCTCCTCCCTTGCTCTGTTACCCGTGATTCTTTATTTCTTGCCCGTCAATTTCTTTCTTTCCTTTCCTATCAATCACTCCACCCCTTTTCTTTCTTATCCAATCCCAAACTCCTACCATCCTCCAATCAATTCCTCTCCTTGTTACTATCCCCCTCACTCCTTTTCCCTCTTTCCTCGCTCCCTATTCCAACCCTCTTTGCTAATTTAATGTAATGGCTTTGATGTCGCCCACTGTTAGGGGCCACTCAGATTGTGCATTTAACATGTAAAGTGTAAGCTCAGTGGCAAAACTGACGTTATAAACTAGTAAATCTTTTTGTCACAAAAAAGTAATTCTATGGTGTTACAGATTACAGTTCTCTTACCGTATACAAATAACCAAATTTAAGAGCTCCTTTTATGAAGGTGCGCTAGCGTTTTTAGCACATGTACTGGATTAGCGCACACTAGCTGAAAAACCACCGCCTGCTCAAGAGGAGGTGGTAGCGACTAACACGCACGGTATTTTAGCGTGCGCTATTCCGCGCGTTAAGGCCCTAACGCGCCTTCGTAAAAGGAGCCCTAAATGTTCAGGAAACCCTCCCAGACTGCATAAGTGTGCAAAAGCCATGATGATGAATATGTAACAGAATTCCCTAAGATTGCCACAACAGAACATGGGGTTAGTAGGGAATAGTGGCAAACTGGGATAATGGGAGAGCAGGTGTCCATCAATCCAAGTTTTCTTATGTCGGCAGGACTTAGCTTCTACCTAAATTTTATACAAAAGCAAATATGGAAATAAAACATTGTTCATATATTTTCACATAGAAAATATGTACCATAGTTAATAAAAGATCAGATGCTAGTGTTCTGAAGTACTCTTACAGAGAAAAAAAAAATCTGTATCCATGAAGGACAGATATTTGACTTCTTTTCAATCCTTTGCTGGTAGCAACATCTAAATTTAGAGAACATTTGGATATACGAGTACTACTACTAATCTTTATTTTTATACCTCTGAGTTCTATGCGGTTTACAATAAAGAGAAGCTGTACAGCATAGCGATGATACATCAGTAGCACTGAAATTCGTATAGTTAATAAAATGTCAGACAAATTTATCAAAGAGTGAAGTTTTAACATTTTTCCTAAAATCTTGATAGGAATAAGAAGCCGCAGTCAGACCACTTAACATTCTACTCCACTTACCTGCTTGGATAGATAATGCTCTTTCCAGAAATCTTTTATACATACATCCTTTTAAGGATGGAAAGGAGAATAAAGAATAGCCATGGGTACGGCGGTCAGTATCTTAAAGTCTGAAATGTTTCAGCATGTAACTTGATGCAGTACCAAACAGTGAGCTCTTTTTACGAAGCCGCGCTAGCGGTTTTAGTGCATGCACTGGATTAGCGCGTGCTAGCCAAAAATCTACCGCCTTCTCAAAAGGAGGCGGTAGCGGCTAGTGTGCACAGCAATTTAGCGCGTGCTATTCCGCGGGTTAAGGCCCTAGCATGGCTTTGTAAAAGAAGCCCAGTGTCTTGTACCTGATATAAGCAAATTTGAAAAGTATTTTCACTTCAACTGGAAGCCAATGTAATTTCCTAAAGTAAGGTGTCATATGTTCATATTTTTTCAGGTTATAGATTAGACGAACTGCCGTATCTCATCTTCCTAATAGTTTTCTTATAAGAGCCTAAATAGATAATGTTACAGTAATCGAGTAAGCCCAAGACTAAAGTTTGCACTATTCATGTTTTAACAAGTTCCATTAAATTACAGTAATTTGAAATATTCAAAATCACTTTAAAACTTTCTTGAAAGCAGGTCTACAAAGAAATATGCTCCAGAACCAACTGGATTAAATAAGAAATCAAAGTCACAAAAAGGCATGATTCTATTTAATGATAAAGAAGTGAGAGTAAAATGCATACATCGTCAAATGAAGTTTCAAAGTAAAAGGAGTCAATTATTATAACTGAATAAATATAAAATAATCCAAAATGATTCTTAGAAAAAAGAAAAAGGCATGCTTGTATGTCTGAAAGCACCATGCTGTACACTGCAAAAGACAGGTATCATTCCTTACTTAGAAAACATTTCTGTACTTTTTTAAACAACATACAGGATTCTGTAACTGGTGCCCAAATCAGTGGCCACCTTAAAAGTGGTCGCCGATCGCTTGTCAATCAGACTAAGGCACCGGTTACAGAATCGCTCCAAGATAGGTGGCTGAAATGTAGTCTTGGTCTACATTTCAGCCACTTATCTTTGCTGCTAGACCGCAGTAGCTGATCACAGCAGGTATTCTCCATCAGCTGAGCGGCAGGTATTCCCCAAAGCCATGATTCTGTAACTGGCGCCCAAGTTCTGGGTGCCAGTTACAGATTCGCAACAATAGGGAGTTCCTTCCGCTCAGCTGATTTTGGAGGGGGAAATTCCCTTGCCATGATCAGCTCTGAGTGGTTGGGGCAGGAAACCTGCCCTCAAATCAGCCGGCAGCCCCCACCCCCGGCTAACATCCCCAGCAGGAGGGATGTCCAATCCCTCCTCCCAGCAGCCCCCCAAACATCCCTGGCAAGAGGGATGCCCTACCTTATAATGTTGGCGGGATGGAAGCATCCCATAAGATTGGGAATCCTTCCTGCTGGGGATGTTTGGGGGGGGGGGAGGGACTGCTGACAGGAGGGATTGGGCATCCCTCCTGCCGGGGATTTTCGAGGGGGGAGAGGGGGCACCTACAAATCTGTCATTCTAGCAAAAAAAGCTCACTACTCTCAACTACTGCAGTGTTCTTAACTGATCCAGATACCTCTTCACACTGACGAACCAGCTCTTCACAGCTGCCGAAGGACATGGGCACAACAACCCTACAGACCTAAACATTAAGGCAGTCACCAACTTCTTCCAGAAAAAAATCGACAGCATCCATTATAAACTCGACACCACACCCAGAATTTCCCACTCCCAAACACCCACCCACCCACACACACCACCCTACAATCCCAACACACAAATTCCTAATACAGCTTCACCTGATCACACACAATGAGCTTCTTGAAATATTGAAAGAACTCAAACCCTCCAACACTATTCTTGCCCATCCTGCCTCCTATCCACCGGAGAATCCATCCTCCCCATCATAAACACCTTCCTATCTTCTGGGAAGGTTCCACTCTGATGGAAAATGGCCATTGTCGGGCCCACCTCAAGAAACCCACCCTTGACCCTAATGACCCAAGCAACTACCACCCAATCACCAACTTCCCTTTTGTATCCAAACTCTTAGAATGAATAGTGCTGTCTACTCCCTTTTATAGAAGAACAAGGAGCCCTATTCCCCTTCCAATCTGGGTTCTGTAAGAATATTTATGGTAGATTGTAATCAGTTACATAACAAATTACGTCTCTGATAATGTTGTCTAGGGAAAACCATAAACTCTGATCCAAGTCCAAATTTCTTGGTCTATTTATACGACACAAGACCCAGGCTAATGAGAAATACTTTTATTATGAAAATAGAAAAATATAATTCACAAGCCAGTTGCAATATCTAAATATTGATCACAAAATATCTGATTACATAAATGAAACTCAGTACATAATTATCACAATATAATTGTTAGAAACTAATTAATAATACTTGTTACACACACACTAAACAATTCCTTATAATAATAATAATCACTGATTAGCAAATGATTATATTATCACACAGGTAACTTTACAACCCTTGTCTTATCACAATCGGATCCTTATCTAACCCAGCTGATAAGAGTGTAATTTCCTTATTTTCACCTAATTTCTTCTTGCAAAATTCATGCTGGAAAATTTCTTGCATACCATGATTTCTTGTAGACAATGGTTCAGGCTTGATGAGGTCAGAGAGGCCTAACCTTCAGGTGTGAATACGGAAATACCCCTACAGTTCCGAGCGGACCACAACATGGAAGCAGTCCTTCTAGACATCATTGATGACAGCTGGCCAATTCTAGATAAAGGAAGCGATGCCCTATTAGTACTGCTTGACCTAAGCACTGCCTTTGACACCATTACTCACCAGTTTTTACTGCTCACTGGAATCATAGGCTCTGACCTTCAATGGATCACCTCATTCCTACAGCAGAGAATGCAATTAGTACTTCTAGGCTCAAACACATCAGAATCTAAACCCATCAAATATGGAGTCCTTCAAGGTGCCCTGCTTTCCCCACTCCTATTCAACCTGTACATAAGACCAGTCATTGATATCATCTAGAAATACAGCATAAAAATTCACTCCTATGTAGACGACATACAGCTACTCCTCCCACTAGGCAACAACTGATCTGACCAACTCACCAAACTCCAACACTGCTTCGTCGAAATGAAGAACTGGATGACAAACAACAAATTCCAGCTGAATGCCACAAAGACAGAACTATGGATCAGGATAAAAAATACCAGCTACACCCACCCAGTGCTATCTTGGGATACTACCCTCCTAACCGCAAAGGACCAGCCTCAGTGTGACACTGGATGGCCACCTGTCCCTCTGAGCCCACATCTCACAGGTGGTCTTCACTTCCTTATATTATTTGCGCTAACTAAGAAGGATCAAACCTTACATCACTAAACCCGACCTAGCCTAGCTCATCTACGCCTATGTACTCTCTAGGTTGGACTACTGTAACTCTATATTTAATTATATTACCACTAAAGAACTCAAACACATCCAATGAGTCCAAAACTTGGCAATCTGCCTCCTAAACAGCCTCAGCTACCGGGACCCCATCTCTCCAGCTTTCCACTCAGAGCACTGGCTACCTGTCAGCAAACGCTGCATGTTCAAAGCCCTGGTTCAATGCCACTCCTGCTTACATCACAACCAAGTTGCACCAGTACAGCCCCCCTCCGCTCTGAAGCAGAAAGGTGACTATGTATCCCCCCCGTAAGATCTCCAAATGGAAACCGCTCATACAGCTACTTCATCCCTTGACTTTGGAACCAGCTGCCTGCACAAATAGGATCCCAGGACTCACTGATGAACTTCCCTAAACTTCCCTTCAACTGAACACCCATCAACAAGCAGACTCCTCCTCAGCCCCTTCTTCCTGTGAACACTTACTCTACAACCTGCCTCTCTTAATCTAGTGTGATTTCTTTATTTGGCTGTGATTTTCCTTCTGCCTCATCTATATGCTTATGATGATCTCGAAATGTTTTGTAATGTTTTCTATTATTTTGAGAATGCTTTTTGTACCGCGTTGTGAGCTCCTGGGAGGACTGGATAGAAATTGAAGAAAATAAATAAATTTTTCACAGATAGGGTGATGGATGCCTGAGGGCGGTGACGGAGAGGAAAACAGTGACAGAAGTCAAACAAAACTGTGGGATGAACACAGGATCTCTAACTAGAATATAAATGGACAAACTTTCATAGTCTGAATCCTCCAAAGGAGATGGTTTGGATAGGCTGGGGTAAGCTTCAGTGGCAACTCCAGTAGTAGGAACCTAAGGACAGTACTGTGTGAACTTCTAAGGTTTGTGGCCCAAAAGAAACAAAGAAAAAAAAGGCAATTCAGTCATGAAATTGTAATGCATGTAGTTAAAAGGCAGACTGGATGGACCATTCGGGTCTTTATCTGCCATCATTTTCTATATGACCCCTGCCCAGCAAATATAGTTCAGCTAGCAGCATAGGCCTCATTGAAGAGGCCAGAAAAATTGTTAAGTCCTACCTTGTGAAAGAGCAGCTGATAATAACACTAAAAAGATCTGTGGTGTGCCCCTTACTGAAAATGAATTTGAAACTTGTAACTAGACTACTGACCAGTCTAACATTTCTTTCTTGCAATCATCTCAATGACTGGCTAAATCAAAGTAATTGATTAGACTCATGTCAGTCCAGCTTCAGACTTAGGTATGGAATAGAGACTGCTCTTGTGTCTCTTCTTGATGATTTGCAAAGAAACCCTGACAGGAGATCTGCCTTGATAATTTCTGAATTTCTCAGCAGCCTTTGACACTGTGGATCACAATATTATGCTTACAAGGCTGGCAGGAACAGTATTTATATGACCCAAATCCTATTTGTCAGACAGACCACAATCAGTTCTATTCAGAAACCACACCATTACCTTAGAATGTCACAGGAATCTGTACTGTCTCCCATTTTATTTAATATCTACCTCAAGACTTTGGATGAGCTGTCTCAATCAATGGACATAAAATTCTACATCTGTGTCGATGATGTGTGACTACTCATATCCACTGAACCAGATCTATCAGTAAACTGCCTGGCTAACTGCAGTTCATGAAGGGGAAAAACAAACTCTGCCTGAACCCACACAAAACCAAGATTCTTTGGATTCCTAACACAAGTAGACAAATACCCGATTACAAAATACCTTTTGGAAAGTATGAACGCCCCCCAAAATCACAGGTCAGGGATCTTGGGATACTGCTAGACTCATCACTCATGCTGATCCCTCAATTTAAGCAACTGTTAAAAATGTTCTCTTTCATATGTGGCACCTGCAAAATCTTCCTATACGGTATATTGAAGATGAATCTGACCACAGCTGTTCTTGCTGTGATAACATCACTACTGGATTACAGTAATGTTCTGTACACTGGTCAAACCAAAAATAGTTTGTACCAGCTCCAACTAATTCAGAATGCTGCAGCATGACTGATAGAAGGCTGCAAGCAGTGCAACCACATCACACCCTTCCTGCGGAAACTACATAGGCTACCAGTACCTTGCAGGGCTAAATTTAAAACTCTACTGTATGTTTGATTTTCAAGGTCCTCAGACAAAATGGACCAGAGTACTTAAAGAATAAGTTAGCCCTTTGCACATCTTTGTGACCTCTAAGGTCATCTCAATAAGCATCACTAACTATCCCTTCATCAAAATAAATTGTACAATGTGATACCCGCCAGCGAGTCTTCTTAGGAGTAGCCCCTACTCTCTAGAATTTACTCCCAGAGGGCCTTCATCTAACTTGAAACTACCCACTTCAGGCTCTTCTCCCAAGCCTTTAATACATTTGATTGATCATACACACTCCACATCTGGACTAGCTTGCTGCATACCCTATAACTTAGACCAGGTCCTCATATCTAACTGTACATAGAACTTGCTTTGAGTTTAGGCACCCATTTCAACTGATCTCAATTGATTCTGTACTAACCATCTTGTCCTCATTTTTTCATTTTATTGCCCGTCCTCCCCAGGAGCCCAGAACGGGTTACAATAGTAGTAGTCATTAGGTGCTTAAAACTTCCCTATCTGTCCAAAAGGCTCACAATCTATCTAAAGCACCATATTAAACATTTATTAACATAACAAAATAAATTAATAATAAAATAAATAATAGTTTCAGTCCAGTCCTCAGGAAAGTAAAAAGAAGAGAAATATAGCATAAACTCAAAAATTTTTTAAAAAGCAAAATGTCCATGAAGAGTGATAATCATCATCAGATCTCCGAAGCTGGAAGCTGGTGGAAGAACAGCCACAAGGCCCAATGGTCAGCCACTCCCAATGGATCTCTGGTCGTGCACTGCCTTGGAGAGGTGGCCCCATCCAACTGTTTCTCTTTTGCTGCCAGAATTGAATCCTGGAACGCTCCATACCTAGACGGGCAGTGGTGGTAGGTGGCTGCGGCACCAGTGCCACCATGGAGCTGGGGGTACCTCTGCCCGCCTCCCGTCCTCAGGCAGGGATATCCCAGCTCCTTCGCATCTCCCGCTCTTTCCTGCCAGCCTCTTTACAGCAGTGCCGATGTCACTCCCACGGCTTTTCTTTAGCCCGGCTGGCCAAGTGGATACTGCGGCCTCCACCGGTCTGACTCCCCCTTGCACCTCTCAGATGGGAAAGACAGTGGGCAGAATAAGCGATAGAGGAAGCCGGCGATGAGGGATAGGGGATGGGCTGCCATCCCAAAGCAACAGCGGGTAGGCAGAGGGCCGACTTGACCGTTGGAGTCAGCGGCTAGACAGTTACCAGGCTGAATAGAAGGAACAAGAAACAAACTTAGCCAGACCAAATCAAAAGAACAGAAAAATAAGATAGTAAAAATAGAGTACAAGTAGGCTAAAAATAATAAGAGAAAGTAAAACAAAAACAACAAAAGGATGGCAGGAGGCACCACAACACACGACCTAGCCTGAAGCCATCATAAATAAAAGCATATCCTTAGATTACTCCCGAGCCTATCACCTTTTAACTTCATCGTATGCATTCTCCTACCAGAGCTTCCTTTCAAATGAAAGAGACTCGTCTCATGCGCATTTACGCCACATAGGTATTTAAATGTCTCTATCATATCTCCTCTTTCCCGCCTTTCCTCCAAAGTATATGTTGAGATCTTTAAGTCTGTCCCTATACGTCTTATGATGAAAACCACACATCATTTTGGTAGCCTTCCTCTGGACCGACCCATCCTTTTTATATCTTTTTGAAGGTGTGGCCTTCAGAATTGTACACAATATTCTAAATGAGCAATCAATACATGCTTTTTCCTACTGGCCATAGATCTCCCTATGCTCCCTAGCATCCTTCTAGCTTTCGCCACTACCTTTTTAATCTGTTTGCCACATTAAGATCATCACATAAATCCACACCCAAGTCCCACGCTTCTGTTGTACACATAAGTTCTTCACCCCTAAACTGTACTGTTCTCATGGGTTTTTGAAGGCCGAAATTACCTTGCAGCAGAAATGACCTTGTATTTCCTAGCATGAAATTTTAGCTGCCAAATTTCAGACCATTCTCCAAGCTTCGCTAGGTCTTTCTTCATGTTATTCACCCCATCCGGTGTGTCTGCTCTATTGCAGATTTTGATATCTATCCATTATTTAACTATTGTGTATCTTTTCAGTAGTTGTTAAATATGATACACGTAGGAAAATCTGCATATAAAGATAGTTACATTTATACACGATGATATTCAGTGTACATTGTTGAGAACAATATACTGTATACTGCTTTAAAATTACACTAGCTGCTAATTAGATCATTATGTGATAGAGACAACCAGAAATTGTTGGCATCAATTTAAAATGATACAACATTCAAATACACAACTAATTAAGGGCCTCTTTTATCAAGCCCTGTAGCATGGGCTGGTGTAGTACATGTACCAAAGCCCATAGGGATTTAAAGGGCTTCAGTGCAATTGCTATGCGACACTCGCTAGCGTTGCTTCATAAATGAAGCCCTAAATGATACAACATATAACACTTTAAGCAGGGATTCTTTTCTGTTTTCATTGTGCAGGATTGGTTACGGATTAGGTCTCTATTTATTCCTAAAAAAAAATACACTTAAACATCCAATCAATGAATAACCTAGAGCAGTTTGTTGTAGATTCAATAATGGGGAGTGGTGCGTAGTACTAAGATAGTCAGATATACCCAAAGGGAGTGTCAGTGGTCAGAAAGCTTCCATTGCCAGAAGGTAGTCTGAAAATGGACTAGAAATTCAATAATGAATTGACCCTACATTGTATAACCTATCCAGACACATATTCTTGAGCTCATTTGAAGTTTTGGAAAATTGGTAATGCTATGAGAAACTATGTATAAGAAAAAAAATAAAAAGCAGCACTCTGTCCTGAAAGTATCTCTGTTTCCTTTACTTTTCAGTGTTGTTTAATAAAATGGTGTCCAGGCAAGAAAAACTTACAGGCACCTATTTTTTTAATATATGCCTCTAGAAACAGAAATTGACGGCAGATAAGGGCCACGGCCCATCCAGTCTGCCCACCCTAATGACCCTCCCCTGCCTTTACTTTGCGAATAGATCCCACGTGTCGATCCCATTTGGCCTTAAAATCAGGCACGCTGCTGGCCTCAATCACCTGAAGTGGAAGATCATTCCAGCGATCAACCACCCTTTCGGTGAAAAAGAATTTCCTGGTGTCACCACGCAGTTTCCCGCCTCTGATTTTCCACGGATGCCCTCTTGTTGCCGTGGGACCCTTGAAAAAGAAGATATCCTCCTCTGCATCGATGCGGCCCGTGAGATTCTTGAACGTCTCGATCATGTCTCCCCTCTCTCTGCGCTCCTCGAGCGAGTATAGCTGTAATTTATCTAACCGTTCTTCCTCTGCCTTTATAAAATAATCTACCTGAAGCTCCTACACAAAATTGCATCTTTGGACTTAAAAATTGCATTAGTCTAGATTTTCTCTGTGGACAGGTAATGGCTGACATCCTAGGGATGGAACCTATTGAAGTAGCTTCCTATAGATCATCAGAAAGGTCTTGAGAAGTTGATTCAGGTTGCATTAAGATCCCATTCTAGAGTTGTTAAGCAACAGTGTTTCAATTCACTAGTCCTTGCATAATTTATTTTGAACGGTGTTTAGAAATATCTTGCATCTCTGTAGTCATGACATGCTGTAACAGCACTGAGATGAACTCTAAAAGAAGAAGTGCTGAGGTCCATTAGATCACTAGACAGTCTTTGGAACTTCAGAAAAGCTGTGACAACCTTCCTCTTTACAAACCCAGCTCCGTGAAGACCCCACGTCTACACCCTGGACAGATGGAATTCCAAAGTCACCACCTAATATACCAAACGGAAACTCGCTAAAACTCGCATGCCACCGCAAATATAACTTGAATTTCTACCACATTCTCTGACAATCATAGTTGCACTCACCTAAAAAGAAAAGCTATTCTACTTCCTAATATCTCTGCACTGAAAATGCTGCAATTTAAACCACCCTATGTCCACTAAGTCTATTTATAAGTCTGCATGTTATGTCTATACTGTAAATACTGTAAAGTCTGTAAATGCTGTAAGCTCTGTGAATGCTGTAAATGTTGTAAAGTTTTTGGGCTCCTTTTACGAAGGCGCGTTAGGGCCTTAGCGTGCAGAATAGTGTGCGCTAAATTGCCACGCGTGCTAGCCGCTACCGCCTCCTCTTGAGCAGGTAGTAGTTTTTTTGGCTAGCGCATGCTATAGTGTGCACTAATCTGGAACAGAGGCGGTCATCGTGGGACCTTCGTTCACTTCCTGCGCGGTTGCCGACTCTGCTCTAAGTACGGCAGCCGCACTGAGGTGCCGTTTGGAGCAGCGTGGGAGGTTCCGGATCCGGCTGGCTGTGCACCCTCTTGGAGCCGGCACCCGGGGCGGAACGCCCCCTCGCTCCCCCCTTGGTACGCCACTGCCTATAAGGGAGTTCTGGTGAGATGTTTATGTGGTACCCTTTTGTGAAGTTCACAGCAGTGCTCTGTAAGATGCCTCACTGCTCTGTTGCCATGTCTGGGCCAATCCATCACTTTACTGGCCCCTCCCACATCCAAAAAAATCTTGTCTGTTAATAAAAAAAAAGATTTGATACTAAAAGGTATGTTTTTTTTTTTTTTAAAAAAGGGTACGGGGTATGATTTAAAAGGTACGGTGGGGTCGGGGGGGTTAAAAGGGTACAGTTTTTTTTATAAAAGGGTACGGAGGTATGATTTCAAAGGTATAGTGGTGGGGGGTTAAAAGGATACTTTTTTGTTTTTAAAGGGTACGAGGATATGATTTAAAAGGTATAGGATCCCTCCTGTCCCGGCCTACCACTAGACCACCAGAGGGGGCGGGGGGCAGGGTACAGAGTCTGGAATGGAGAGGGGCTGGCTGCATAGCCTGGTAGGGCAGGGAAGGAAGGGGGCTGGGTGCAGAGCCTGACAGGGAGGGGGGTCAAGATGCAGAGCATGGCAAGGAGTATGGGGAGAGGTTGTAACCCTATACTGCTACTAAAACTAAGGGGTCCTTTTATTAAGGTGCACATTTAGCATGTGCTAATCTTTAACATGCGCTACATTGGTTAGCGTTCTTTGATACAGGGACCACTAAGAACCGGTCTCTTAAAACGGTAACAAATTTGGCCTGCGATTTACCGTACTGTATTTTCTTGCAGAAAAATACTACCTCTTCATTCTACATACCGGTACACAGATGTCGAAGCAGAAAAGACTAGTATATAAATGGCTCGGAATATTTTTTTTTTCTTGTTTTCTTCCTCTAAATCTAGGGTGCATCGTATGGAGTGAAAAATACTGTGCTTTTCATAAATGGACTTTTTGTAGCTTCCGACTTTGGGTTACTAGCGCCCTATGTCCAAATCAGATTTAGACGTTTTTTTGATTATGGCCCTTTGATTATTCTGGCATAACTTTATGTGGAGATTATCCATGTAAATTTATCAATACAATATCTGCTTTTGGTCTTGAATGCACAAGTGACACAGATAGGGCCTGATTTAGTGAATGACATCCAAAGTTAGGCCATCAGTTCGATGCGCAAATTCAAATATTCTATAAAATTATGCCTCATTTCTGGGAACACCCTTGACCCACCTTTGCTCCTCCCATGACCATGTCCCTTTTTGAGTTGTGTGCTATGAAATGGAACACCCCTGACCCGGCCAATCCCGTAGAATTCAGTTGTTCGCCTTCCCGTCTCTAAAACTCTGCCACCTTAAAAGATTCCTAGACAAAACCTTCGCCTTCCAAGCAGCTAAGCTCAACCCATGGCTTGCACAAATGATACTCGAGGCCCCCACTTACCTCGGCTTCAGAAAATCACTCAAAACCTACCTATTCGGCAAACAAGACCCCTAACAACCCCCCCCCCCGCTCACATTACTACACGCCCCCCCCACCCACCCCCGCTCTTCTCCTCCCCTTAATTGCTCCCCTCTCCCCTATCTCCCCTCCGCCAGTCATCCTCTGTTAAGTTCGATTAACACTGCTTATATCCGATAAACTATTTATATCGGATAAATTATCTTTACATGATAAAATGCTGTAAACCCCGCTTTAACATTTGTTTCTATCTGATAAATTGTGTATTGCTGATAAATTGTTTAAAATTGTTCAAACTGTTTGTAAATCTGCATGTTAACTCAGATACTACTGTAACTGATGTAAACCGCCTAGAACTCTCCGGGTATGGCGGTATATAAGAATAAAATTATTATTATTATTATTATTATTTTGAGTTGTACACTATGAAATTTAGGTGTGGATTTTGTAGCATAGTAACTAGGGCAGATGCACACAGAAATCAAAATTGGTGCTAAGTGCCAACTAACTCCAAATAACCCCAATAATTGATTGGTAGCACTTAATTGATCTGGAGACCTATAAAAACTTTCAATGTTCAAATACATCCAAATCCAAGGCCATTGAATGTGGGTGGAGCCAGCATTGTGTAAGTTCTGGCCTTACATCTGACCTCTCCCCCAAGCTTTACCAATAAATCCACCCCAAGCTTTACCAATAAATTTGTCCATATAACATCTTATATGACCAAATTTTATCTATTCTGTGACCAAGCAAATTAAAATTTTCCCTCATAGTGCTGTACATTGTTTCAATATGTCCTACTGACCGCAGAAGGTGGCCAGGCTATGCCCCACAATCTGAAAATCAGCCCCATATGTCATTACTACTGCTTACCATTTCTATAGTGCTGCTAGATGTATGCAGTGCTGTATATTAAACACTGAATAGTAATCAGGTATTCTTAAGTATTCTTCCTATTTGTCCTGGCAGGCTCACAATCTAACTGTGGTACCTGGGGCAATGACAAGATTAAGCAAATTGCTCAGGTTCACAAAGAGCAGGCTGGGATTGAACCTACAACATCAGGGTACTGAGGCAGCAGTTCTAACCACTAGGCCACACCTCCACTCTAGTAGAATAATGGTATATACCATGGGTCTCAAAGTCCCTCCTTGAGGGTTCCAATCCAGTCGGGTTTTCAGGATTTCCGCAATGAATATGCATGAGATCTATGTGCATGCAGTGCTTTCAATACATATTCATTGGGGAAATCCTGAAAACCCGACTGGATTGTGGCCCTTAAGGAGGGACTTTGAGATCCCTGGTATATACTGTATGTGAGTATGGGGTTCATATTCAAAACACTAAGACATCAAAAAAGGCATAAATAGGTACTTGAACGTTTTTCTTGCCAAAATGTCCATGTGCCGATTTTTAAAACCGACTTTCTGGACATCTAGCTAGGATTCTTAGCCACTGTGCATCCAGTTTGAGGGGGCATGTTGGAGGTTTATAATGTATCAATCATATCAAATGGACCTAAGTGTACAAGAATCCCATTGTATGTTTATATACCTTAAAAGGAAGCCTCAGCCCCACCACTCCACCGCTGTGTTAAATTCTTAAACTGCGGGAAGCATTACGTGGCACCTCATCATTGGCTACCAGTATATATTTTCTTATGCATTTTTTACCACCTTTTTTTTAGTGTTATTTATATTCACCGTGGTTTTTATCTTATCCAATAAATAATTTTATTCTTAGTTTTTTAGTTACTTTTTTTATAAAAATTGGCTTTTGTACTTAGCTTTTATTCCATCAGCCAACGTCTGGGAGTCTAACCCGACATGACATGTTTCGCACTATAACAGTGCTGTATCAAGGGTCTCCCGAGAATGCTCGTGCCATCCGACTCCACAATGTTTATAAGAGAAAGATACCTTTTAAGGTATATAAACATACAATGGGATTCTTGTACACTTAGGTCCATTTGATATGATTGATACATTGCGTGAGCAGACTTAGGTGAAAGAGATATCGAGAGTTATATGCCATTGATTTTTGGAGGTGTATAATGGGCAGGCTTTGGGCATACTTAGAACTTGGATATCTCGCAGTGATAATCAAAAATTTCCCAAGATGTCCAGGATGGATCTTAGACTTCCAGAGCTAGACCTGTTTTAAAAAGCATCTTAAGTATCAAAAAAAGGAAACCAAACTAATCAGATGACCACTGGAGGGATTAAGTAATGCACCCCCCCCCCCACACACACTTCCTCTATCACCCCACAAAGATCTGAATGAAACAGTGCATACCTGTCTCTAGAACAGCAGCACCTGGTATTGAAAATCCTAGTACAGAATCACACAGGTGTCTTAAGTAGCCTGGTGGGTGGGCTAGTGAATCATAGAGATGAGGGCCCAGACCCATAAACTTCTCTAAGCACTACATTTATGGTGGAAAGTGTGAGGCCACCAAAATCCTACTGTACTGCCATATAGTTGCCACCTGCAGCCATAAGGGCTACTGGGGTGGCAGACAGGTGGCTAAAGTAGGTTTGGGGGGAGTTTTAGAGGCCTCACCATAAATTATAAGGGTATATGGTGATATATACATCTGGCGCACATTATGTGAAGTTCACAGCAGTGCCTTCTAAGGTGCCCCACTGCTCTGTTGGCAAGTATATGTGGCTAGTCCATTACAATGTTGGTTCCTCCCATACCCAAATGGACTTTATTTGCACATTTTGAACACTGATGTTTTTGTAGTTGAAAATGACCAAAAAAGTTAGGCGTCCTAAGGTTGGATGTCCTGACAAGATGTCAGATGATTTTTGCAAAAAAATTTGGACATCTAGCAATTTCGAAAATGGACATTTCTCTGCTCCAGCTTTTGGATGTCTTGCGGGAAATGCCCAAAGTCAGACATAGGCGCACTATGGAAAATGCCCCTCCACATGTGCACATACTTGTACATTTACCAAAATTCTGCCGTAATGCTCTTCTGTATTTTACAGATAGGTATATACTGTACAGAGGCAGAGTCTGAGTGGAGCCTGGGTGGGACTCACACTCTCACAACTTATAGAATACAATAAATTGCATGCATATCTCTGGAACTTAGGCGCACACACAAATGAGTGCTCTAAGGCTGGAATAAATACTCAGACCAAAATTATAGACCTGATGTTTCACTATTAGGCATCTACCAAGTACCCAGTTACAGAACTGTTCCCTTAATGTGTGCACTAAACTTTATGTAGGGCTCCTGTTAGCTGCCCAAGAAACTTCAGCATACAAAATATTATGATCCTGGCCATCATTTTCTATCTTGTATAAAGTGTCTTTGAAAAATTGCTTAAAGGAAAGTCATACATCATGTAGCCAGACTTACGGGAATGGTTAAAGATTAGGATAAATAGACAAATTGAAGCACTTTAAATCATTTCCTTTGTTTCAGTTTTATGAAAGAGTTCTCAAACAAAAGCTGACATTAAGCAATCACAATGGGCCGTTCTGAATGTTTTAGACAGTGGTAAAGATGTTAGTGTCAAAACAGGTTGCATCACAGGTTGTTGCATCAATTTTGATTGGTACCAAGTTTCAAAAAAAAAATTATGCTATGTAGCCATAACCTTTTTCCGTTTCATTTGTCATTGTTTGCAGATAACACAATTTACATTGGAAAACATATAGCACGGGTTTTAATATTTATACCGTCAATTGATTTAAAAGATAAGTAATGTGGGCATTGTCTGTTCAAGTAGACTAAGAGCATGATGTTAGAATAATAGGTAATAGAAACAACTAATTTTGCACCTAAGAAAAAAAAGAGTAAAAAGTGCTAAGTATCGTATCCTGAAGCAGAGATGTCAAGAATCACACTGAGCATTTTTTATATGGAAGAACATTGAACCAGCAAAAAAAAAAAAAGTATTCGGACCCTAACAAACATCTTGATTTCCAACTACAATCTTTATAAGAACATAAGAGTTTCCATACTGGGGCAGATCAAAGGTCCATCAAGCCCAGTTCTACGTGGATTACAACAGAATTAGCTTGGGCAAACCCAGTGAAATTACAAGGTAGATAATTAGAAGAAGCATTAGGGTCTGGAGATATATTGAGAAGGTTAGTTTGACTTGACAAATTTCCTGAATAACTTGTTTTTTAATTCTCTCCTGAAGGTTTTGTAGTGGGATGTTGTGATCAGCAGGTTGGAGATGTGGTGGTCCAGTTTCGCTTCATTTTCTTGCATTGTATGCCTTTGATTGGGGGTGGGGTGAGTGAAGGGCACCTGTGTTCTCCTTGGTCTGAATGTGTTGTTCCTGGTTAGTGATTGTTTAATTAAGATGGTCGATTGCTATTCAGGGCTTTGAATAGCATGCAGTAGAATTTGTAGAGTATGTGTGCTCGTACAGGGAGCCAGTGTGAGTCTTGGAAGGCAGTGGTAATGTAGTCATATTTTTTTCAACGAGTAAATCAATCTGAAGGCTGTATTTTACACTTTTTGTAATTGTTTTATCATGTTGTTAGGTCATGACAGGTATAGGATATTAGAGTAGTCTAGGATTTTTGGATTTGTCTTAAGTTTCACATGACTGCGAAGGCTTTCTGAACTGTAATATTGATTTGGAGTTGCATGGTGCAGCCTTTGTCTTATCACTATTCCCAGCATTTTTAGATTGGGTTGCAAGGGGTATGTGACAGAGTTTATTTCAAGGTTTGTTATGGTTGGGTTTTTTTGAGAAGTAGGAATTTAGTTTTATCTTGTTTTAGCTTTAGTTTGTGGTCTTTCATCCATTTTGATACTGTTTATAGTGTTATGATTAGTATGTTTGTTGTGTTGGAGGTTGATTGAAGGAAGGAGGTTGTTGTGTTGGAGGTTGATTGAAGGAAGGAGGATGGTGATGTCATCTGCATAACTGTATGAAATTATGCCTAGTTTGTCCAAGCAAGTACAGAGTGTGGCTATGTAGAGATTGAAGAGTGTTGGAGATACTGGAGAGCCTTGGGAGACTCCGCAGAGCTTGGTCTAGGGTTACCGTCTTGGAACATGGTGTCTGCTTTGATCCATAATTTGCGGGAAGGGGGGGTGTCGATCTTTTGACGTGCTTCATAGGTTAAGCTTTGGTTATTTTGTTTGGGTTTGCCCCGTGGCCAGTTTATTTTCAAGGTGTATATGTATTTGTCTGACCAGAGGAATTGGGACCAGGCTTCGTTCGTGGTATGAACTTCTGGTGGGGTGGGTTGTTGGGACATGAAGGTAGCTATGTTAAGTTTGTGGCCTCTCTCTTGTGTGGTTTGAGAGTCTAGAATCTTGAAGGATAGGGCTTTAAGGAAAGATAGAAGGCTTTCTCTTTGTTTGGAAGATTTGACTTCAAGGTGAAGGTTTAGATCTCCTAAGTTTAGGTTGTATGCTGATGTGAGGGAGTTTCTGAAGATAAATTCTTTGAATTTCAGCTTTGCTGTGTTCCATTTCCCTAGAGTTATGTAACATAGGAGGCAGGTCATGGATCCCTTTAGTGTGGAGCTCAATAATTGGCAGGCATGTAAGTCCATGTGGGGGGTGGAGGTTTTGTCCAGTATGCTTATATTTAGAGTGTTTTTGGCAATTTTGGCTAGACCTCCTCCACGTTTTTTGTCTCTGCAAACTGTATTTTATAGCCATGTGAACAGACTTCAGTTATCCGTGGGTTGGTGTCCGACGTTAGCCATATTTTGGTGAGAAAGAGGCATCCCAGCTTATCGGTTTTTATCTAGTCCCTTATGTTCTCCTTTTTTGGGCCTAGGGATCTGATATTCATGTATGCACATTTTATCGAGGTAAATTCTGTTTTAATGTTGTAAGTCATTTTTGGGTAGATGAGGGAGATTGGTTGGGGAATGGGATTGGTCCAGGGAGGGCTTCATGGGGTGTTTGCTGGTCTTCTTCCCCATGTTGGTGGGATACTGTGGTGCATGCAAGCCGAGAAGTCGACCAAGTTTCTGTCTGCATGATTTCTCCCAGCAGGGTGGTGATTTTTGTTTGTTGCTGCAATAACTCTAGGATTGGGGAGATGTTTTCTGTTGCTTTCCAGTTTGTTAAGATCAAGGGGTACAGTAGGATGATGAGCATTTGTTTTTGTTTCATTGGCTGCAGGCTGGAAAACAAGTGCCCCTGGAAAACAAATGTCCCTTTAAAGGCCCAGACCAATTCTTTTGTAATCTGTCTAGAACTGAAAGGTATTGGCAGAATAGAAAACACTAATGTAATGTCCTGTATCCAACCCAGGTCACAAGTACCTGGCAAGATCCCAAACAGTAAACAGATTCTATGCTGCTTATCTTAGGAATAACCAGTGGATTTCCTGAAATCCATCTTAATAATTGCATATGAATAATAGTTTAGGAAGTTATGCAAACCTTTTTAAATTGTGCTAACTCTTTTCACCACATTCTCTGGCTTCTGTCCACATACACACGACTGCAGGCAGGCAGACTTCGCTGGCTTCAGTAAGTTTTTTACGAAAGCGCCATAAAGGTAAGGGGGAGGGAAGGAGAGAGATAGATTTGGCCTTAGGGAGGTAAGGAGGTAGGGAGGTAGGGGGCCGTGCGCGATCGGTGAACATGCGCCTTTCCTTCCTTAAGTGCAGGAACAAGGCCATTCACCACTCAATGGAGCGGTGGATGGCCTTGTCCCTGTGCCCGCAGTGAGCACTTCCCCCCCCCCCACCGTTTCGGCGGGTTAGCCGTGGGTAACTGCCACCGTGTCATTCTCTATGCAATCTCTCTCTTTAAGTGGTAGTCAGCTAATCCTGCAGTCTGAGTTTCAACTTGATCAAATTTCCTGCATTGGGGTTTAGTGAAATTCCTCCCCATCTTTGGGACAAAACCAGAAATGGAATTGGGTTTGTCACAGTGCAGAGTCTGACAAGGGGGTAGAGGGAAGGGGGCTGGATGCAGAGTCTGACAGGGGGGAGGGAAGGGGGCTGGGTGCAGAGTCTGACAGGGGGTAGTGAGGGAAGGGGGCTGGGTGTAGAGCTGGGAAGGGGGAAGGGGGCAGATCCTGATGGGGGAGGGAGGGGGCTGGGTGAAGAGTCTGACAGGGAGGGGGAAGGGGGCTGAGTTCAGTGCAGTGCAGTGCCTGATAGGGGGGAGGGTGTACAGCCAGGAAGGGGGCTGGGCGAAGAGCCTGACAGGGGGGAGAGAAGGGGTTGAGTGCAGAGCCTGACATCGGGGTAGTGAGGGAATGGGACTGGATGTAGAACTGGAAAGATGGCTGGGTGCAGAGCCTGACAGAGGGGGGAGGGAGGGGGCTGGATGCAGAGTCTGACAGGGGGAGGGAAGGGCGTTTGGTGAAGTGGCTGTCAGGGGGAGGGCTGGGTGCAGAGTCTGATAGGCGGTAGTGCAGGAAGGGGGCTGGGTGTAGAGCTGGGAAAGGGTCTGGGTGCAGAGCCTGACAGAGGGGGAGGAAGGGTGCTTGGTGCAGTGCCTGACAGGGGAGGGGGCTGGGTGCAGAGTCTGACAGGGGATAGAGAGGGAAGGGAGCTGGGTGCAGAGCCTGACAGATGGGGGAGGGAAGGGGCCTGTGTGCATATTCTGTCATGGGGAGGGAAGGTGGCTGGGTGTAGTGCCTGACAGAGAAGGAGGGAGGGATGGGGGCTAGGTATAGAGCCTGGCAGGGAGAGGCTGGTTGCAGGAAGTTGGGAAGGCAGGGAGGCCAAATGCTCAGGGGGTTGGGAAGACAGATACGGCAGATACTGGGAGAGGGTTGGGAAGAACAAATGCACAGGCTGGGGGGGCGGGTAGGAAAGGAAGAAAAGAGAGATGCTGCACAGGTGGAGTAGTGAGAAGGAAGAGAAAGAAATTCTGCTGGTGGGGAAGGAGAATTTTTGGACATAGGTATGTGGTGTGAAAGGGAAAGAGAGATGATGTATATGGGGAAAGGAAGAAAGAGGAAGAACATATTGGACATGATAGTGGTGGAGAGGAGGAATGGAGAAA
The DNA here is from genome assembly GCF_902459505.1 of Geotrypetes seraphini. Taxonomy (NCBI): domain Eukaryota; kingdom Metazoa; phylum Chordata; class Amphibia; order Gymnophiona; family Dermophiidae; genus Geotrypetes; species Geotrypetes seraphini. Next base: position 208,998,805 of record NC_047088.1, read on the forward strand.
TGTTGCACTGGGAGGGTGGAGAGATGACCCAAAGAAGGGAGAGATGTCAGACCACTGGAATGGGAAGGAGAGAGAGAGATGCCAGACCACAGAATGGAAGGGAAGGAGGGGAAAGAGAGATGCCAGAAGGCAGAAAGGAGAGGAGAGAAATGTTAGACCTCGGAAGAGGGAGGGAAGGAGAGGAGAAAGATGCCAGACCATATGAGGGGGGAAGGGGAAGACAGAGATGTCTGACCATGGGAGAGATGAAATGGTACATAGGGATGGAGGGAAAAGGGAGACAGAGGTAGGAGATGGTGCACAGGGAAGAGATAAAAGGAAATGCTTCTTATGAATAGATGGGAATAGGGGAGAAGAAAGAGAGGAGATGGTACACATGGATAAATGGGAAGGGAAGGCATGGAAAAGTAGATTTTGGGAAGAAAGCTGAAAAATGGAAGAACGTTGAATGTTAAACGTTAATGCTAAAGATTGATGTATCCAATTCATCAAGCTATGCAAATCTTCATCTGTCTTAAGTTCACTTCTTAAACATTATTAAATTAGTATTTATAGAGCCATTAGAAGCGGCACCCCAATTATACAAAGTAGAAACTCAAGGGGCTATCTTGTCACTGGAACTTCCTCATAGGCTCTTATACTAATTTCTCAAAGTTACTAATAAATTTGTGAAGTTTATAATATGTTTTGATTCTTTTTAAGTACACATCGGGGGGGAGGGGGTTAGGGGTAGGGAAGGGAATGGAATGGAATTTTATGATTTTATGAATGGTTTCATGAAGGTTTGAGTTATTTGTTTGTATATTAGCTGGGAGGGAGGGGGAAATTTCTTTGTTGCAGTAATATGTGAAAATTTGTTGCGCTTATTATACAATGGACATATATGTAATTCATTTATGGCGCATTTGTAGTTTGAAAATCAATAAAGAATAAAAAAAAAAAAAATTATTATTTCATCAACTTATCTTTTTGATCACAGTTCGAGTAGAACAATTCCAAAAATAGTTAGCCACCAACGCCGACATGCATGTTTCTTAAGCAGTACTTCTTCAGGGCATGGCACAACTATAATTAAAACTCCCATATCGTATCATTGCACTCTTTTTAATTTAAATAAACTTACTTTTTAGTAGTTAAACACTCATTTAAATATGGCGAGCATCAGCTCCAGTCCAACAGTCAGGATAAAGTCGACGCTCCGCCCACCCCATGTCATATAGACCAGGGATAAACGTGATAGACTAGGACAGGCTCTCCCTAATAGTTCTTTAGCCAACTAGCATTTTAAGTTAAAGACATCCAGTCTAGTTCCTCATTGAGTCCCGTAGGTTCCAGAGTGTGAAGATCAAAAATCCACCTCTGTTCTTTATAGTTGATAACTGACTCAATGTCACCACCCTCCCACCCAATTACAATCTCCTCAAAGATCCTCCATTTAAACTCCATGGGGTGATGTTGTGCTGCTTCGTCACATACGCTGCTAAGAGCACCTGGAGGTGACTTTCCGCCTATTGAAAGAGAAAATGGGCCTCCTGAGCCAGAGAATTGCTGCTGGCTCCTCCCTGGCAATTGACATAAGCTACTGCCGCTGCATTGTCGGAGAACACTCTGACCTCTTGGCCCTTCAGAGTCTTCTGCCAGTGCACTAGTACCAGCTGAAGGCTCAGAGCTCCAACCGGTTGGATAACCATTTTCCCTGAGAGTGTTCAATACCCCTGGAATAGCATTAAGCACTGAATTTTTTGGCACCAAAGTTTTGGTACAATTTACTGAATCTGGCCCATAGCTGTGAAAATCTATAACTATAGGAAACAATGTGAAATCCACCCAATGTAAGGAACAGTGCTTCTACCGTATTTTCACATAGATAACGCGCACCCGTGTAAAACGTGCACATGGGTATAGCGCGCGAAAAACACAAATTTATGTACATAAATTTTTATATACCGTGCACACCCGTATACCGCGCATGCTGCCCGACTCTCCCGTCGCCGCCCGACTCTCCTTTTGCCCGCCGCGACTCTCCTCTCCCCCTTGAAGTCCTGTCCCCACCCTGAAAGCCTGATGCCCCCCCCTGACGTCCGATTCACACCCCCCCCCGCAGGACCGCTCGCACCCCCACCCCGAAGGACTGCTCGCACGCACCCGCACCCCCACCCCGAGGACCGCTCGCACGCACTCCCACCCGCACCCGCACCCCCACCCTGAAGGACCACTCGCACCCCCACAGCCTCCCAACCCCCCCCATCATGTAGAAGCTCCTACTGGTGTCCTGCTGCTTCTTCTTGGCGGTCCCGACTCCCCGACACGATCGGGACAAGAGGGAGCTCAAGCCCTCTTGCCCTATCAATCGCGGCACCCCCGACACGATCGGGGAAAGAGGGAGCTCAAGCCCTCTTGCCCCCCCGACTCCCCGACACGATAGCAGCTACAGTTTCTTTAATGTCCACATCTACTTTGAATGGGAATGACAAGTACTCCACAACTGTTCCAATTTTTGGGAAGTCACAGAATCTATTTTCGAATTCCTAAATAACAGAACAGATTTCTGTCACATACTTCTTGTTTTGAAAAACAAAATTTGGATATTGTCCCAGATAGTCCTGTGTATTAGGAAAATGATCAAAAGTGTTGTTTGCAAGATCAGTCTTCATTAGCTCAAATTTGCTCTTGTAGGACGAAACTGTACTCATCATCTCACCAATGCATTTGTTTTTACCTTGTAGTTCAAGGTTCATATCACTTAGTTTGCCTATAAAGTCAGCGAGAAATGCCAGATCACATAACTACACCTCATCTTCCAACTCTGCTTGGTCATCTCTCCTCTCCTTAAAAAAATCACGAAATCTTTGCAGAAATTTGTGCCTACTTAGCCACCTGTGTGCAAAATGATTTCCGCTGCCCTTCATCAAGAGGAAGATTGAAAAGCCATCTTTGAAATGATTTTCCATGAACTGAATTTACAATTTTGAAAGTGATGTCAATGACAGTCTTTGTACTGAGTCTCTTGCTTGCCAATTGTACATCTTGAATAACAGCTATGATCTCTTTCTTATTTTTAAATCCTTCAAAAATATTGTCAGCTGCTTTAAGAAAACAAATTCTCCTTCAGTGAAAGGTTTCCATTTCTTTGCGATCAGGTTGCATTGACCGAATGTGACCTTGGCTTCGCCATCAATTGTTGCTGAGTAGCCAATTTCGATTTAAGTTCTTTGAGCTTCAGTTTACAAATTTCACTTTTGGATGGAAAATCAGCATCAAACTTATTGCTATGCAGAGCCTTATAATGATGTTCCAGATTACGGTACCCTTTTTGGACAAGGATACTGGGACGTTACAAATTAGACAACACTTGTCTTTCACTATGATGAAGAAATAGTTCATTTCTCATTCATCATGAAAGTGGTAGGTTTTGTTCTTCTTTGGAAAACTCATCTTCATTATACTTGAGTGGCTGGATGTAAGAAGGCCAAACCTGCTAAATTAGTATAGACACTGGCTGAATCTGGCCCAAAACTGTCACTGTCCCAAAGTATTAAAGATCAACAGGAACTGAAGACCTCTGGATGATGTGTAATATAAGGACTAGAGATGCAGTTCTAAAAGTAAAAATAAGAATTCATCATACCACCAAACAATCATCAAAAAAACTCAAACACCTGTCCAGCAAACCAGATAAAATCAATACTGTCAAACAAGTTCAAATGCCACCACATGCGATTTAATAAATTCTGCACACAGTGTAGAATCAACGCAAAGGCAAGGTGAAATAAAATTGCAGTGTAGAATCAACACAAAGGCTAAGCAAAATAAAATTGCAGAGGCAAGTTCAAGTTTCAAATTTTATTAGTTTTAATATACCGACCATCGACGTGCATCTAGCCAGTTTACAATGCTAAAAAATTTGAAGGTTAAAATATATGTATAATAATTATAAGAGGGGGAAGAGTGAACATTAAGGACAATTTACAAATACAAACTTAGACTTGAGGGTAAAGAGGGGAAGGAGGAGTCAATAAATACATCATTAAAAACAAAGTAAAAGAACAGAGAAGAGGGGGGATACAACATCAGGTGTGGGGGTCGCTTCTTGAAAGCGGTTGATGATAAGTTTCACTGCTGTTGAAGAGGAAGTATTTAAGGGCTGTGATATGCATCTTGAAATAAGAATGTTTGTAGTTTAGTTTTAAATTTGTCGAGGAAATTTTTGAGACGGAGTTGAGGTGGCATAGCGTTCCATAAAGTTGGTGCAACAATGGAGAAGTTAGTTTTCCTAGTGTAGTAGAATTCTTTGACGGAAGGGATGGTCAATAGATTCGGATCTGCTGATCTAAGTGTCCGAGAAGGGCAAAGAGGAATGATGAGTTTATCGAGAAAAGATGGAAGATGGGAAAGTTTGATTTTAAAGATCAGCATTAAGATTTTATAAGTGATACAGTGTGTAATGGGTAGCCAGTAGGCTACTTTCAGAAGAGGAGTAACATGATCATATTTCCCTACCTTATGAATAAGTTTGATTGCTGTATTTTGGATGAGCTGCAGACAACATAAATCTTTATGAGGAATTCCATTATAAAGAGAATTGCAGAAGTCTAAATGAGAAATGACTAATGAGTGAACAAGGGTTGTGATAGCATTAGTTTCAAGCAAAAGTCACAGTGGTTTGAATTAATTTGAAGGCAAGGCACAGGCAAGTTAAAACAAAATTGGAAAAGCCTGCCAAAATCAGCAAATTCTTGACACTTTGTTGTGTCTGCCTGAAAACGTTTAATGAAAGCGAACTATAAAGCGACCAATGCCCAGCACATGACACAACTAATACAGTAACTGTATTCAGGTAAAGCCCAGGCGAATGGATATCACCCGGTATATAACAGACTTCTAAAGGGTGTTGGGGCGGGGGGCGGGAATGGTATAACACTGGGCCTGAAGCATATTGTCGCGGAGTATGGGTGGTGGCCCCCTGAGGTACCCACAAACTATTGCACGAAAAAAACAAGTGCTCCCAATATAGCACAGGCAAGATTCCCACAGGCAGGGAAAAAAGACAGGCAAAGGATCAGCAGTGGCGGCAAGCCCTCGACAGACGACCTGCCGGCACAAGCTCTCTCCTAGTGACGGGGTGAGATGCTGGAGAGATGGAGCCAAGTGGGGCTGGCGATCTACCTCTGACCCCTCCGCAATCTATAGGTAGATCACAATCTACCTATTGGACATGCCTGCTATACAGCACTGTGTATGTCTGATAGCGCTCTAGAAATAGTAGTAGTAATTAGTTTTTAATGGCATGGGCAATTACCAGGAAGCAACAAAGAGAGGGAATCAAAGCACACACCAAGAAGTGAATTAAAAAAGCACCAAGGGCCTTGCAAATTCAGATAGCAGGGTTCATTTTATTAGATGACACAACATGGACCGTGTTTCAGCACAAAATGCCTGCTTCAGGAGTCCATATCACTGTGATTAGATGGTATCCAGTTAAATGTCAACTCCATCCTAACTCCACCCTACCTTTGACTGTTAGAACCCTGTTAGTATCTGCAATGCTTTCTTATGATTTGGACTTACTAATTAGCAGAGTCTGATTTGAAAATTGTTTTTGAGAGTTCATACATTCTGTTTTACTATACCATCTAATCACAGTGGTTTGGACCCTTGAAGCAGGTATTTTGTATTGAAACATGGCCCATGTCGGTCATCTAATAAAGTGAACTCTGCTATTCCAATTTGTGAGGCCCTTGGTGATTTTTAAATTCACTTCATGGTCAATTACTACACCATTAAAACCAATTTAAAAACAATTTGGATCCACACTGAACTAAGTTAGACGTCGCTAGGCATCCCCAATAAAGGGGGAAGTCAGACCCAGCACTGGAAGATGAACAAAACAGTGGCAAATTTGGTGCTATGGGGATCCCAACTACCTTGGCACAAAAGTCGAGTCCATGAAGGCATGAATTTTAGTGTGTTGTTGAGGATGTACCAGCACAAGAACATAGACAAGCCACAACTTCAGCAAAAATATATATAGTGTACCCAATCCTCACTGGCACAAGTAGAAAGTGAATGCCACAGCAATGATGAAGAAGATATATGCAATGTACTGGAAGAGATCCAAGCCCTTCTGGTAAAAGAAGAAAGTACATGTCATGGACATAATGAAGATATAAGCTATGTGCCAGCAATGACCCTTATCACAAGAAGCAAGTATAAGCTATGTTTATCATAAAGATATATGTAGTATGCCAGTAGCAACTAAATACCCATTGATACAAGAAGGTAGAAACACAAGCTGGGGCAATAATGTAGGAGGTAGCTACCAAATAAGGTGACAGGAAGTTGGAGTGGATTGAAGAAGAGAGAGAGGAGAGGAGGGGAGTATAATGGTTGGGAGGGGGGGGGAGAAAGAAAGTATAAGAGTTATGAAGATGGAAGGGGAAAAGTGTGAGGTGGGGAAGAAGGATGGGGGAAATAAGTTTTAGGGAACAGAGAACAGTGTAAAGGGGAGGGAAAATGGGAGAAAACATGTTCCACTGTGCACTCATGTCTCCTATAACTTTAGCTATAACGTTCCACAAACATGTCACTTACACATTTCAACAGATATACATTTTCAAGATAGTTATAATTATACATACCGTAATAGTCACACTTGTTCTGTACACATTTTCAGTCATTTTAATAATAATAATAATTTTTTCTTATATACCGCCAGACCACAAATGGTTCTAGGCGGTTCACAGCAGATAAGGCTGAACATCCAGTGAATATACAGTTCAAAAACATACATCAATTTCTAGAATGTACAAAATACAAGTTATATTTAAAAAGCAATTAGGAAGCTTGGGTTACAAATTTGTCAAATAATTGTGTCTTTAATAGTTTTCTAAAAAAATAATAGGATGAGACTCCTGGCATAATTTTGCCAAACCAGGCGTTCATTTTGGCTGCCTGGAAAGAGAGAGTTCTCTTGAGAAATCTCTTCAAACAACACGATTTGACATAGTAACATAGTAGATGACGGCAGATAAAGACCCGAATGGTCCATCCAGTCTGCCCAACCTGATTCAATTTAAATTTTTTTTTTTTTCTTCTTAGCTATTTCTGGGCGAGAATCCAAAGCTTTACCCGGTACTGTGCTTGGGTTCCAACTGCCGAAATCTCTGTTAAGACTTACTCCAGCCCATCCTCCTCCAAACGGCCATGCACAGACACAGACCGTACAAGTCTGCCTAGGACAGTAGGACAGTAGGATATGTGAATAACTGGACTCTACGTGTGGGCTTATTAGAGTGATTTAAAGAGAAATAGGAAACAAGGTAACCTGGGGACATACTGAAGATTGATTTGAAGCAAATACATACAAATTTGAATAAAACTCTAGCCGCAATTGGTAGCCAGTGTAATTTTTGGTAATAAGGAGTAACATGGACCCAATTTTTCAGACCGAAAATCAGTCAGACAGCAGTGCTTTGAACCACTCTTAGGGCTCCTTTTACTAAGGTGTGCTAGTGTTTTTAGCGCACGCTAAAAATTAGCACGCAAACCACGCGCTAAATGAAAAATACTAACGCAAGCTCTATTGAGGCGTTAGTGTCTAGTGTACATGGCATTGTAGCGCACGCTAAAACCACTAGCACACCTTAGTAAAAGATTTTCTTATAGGCGCCCAGGTAGGATATACAAGTACTCATTATTTAAAAAGCTTAAGTCATGCATTTGTAAGTCTTATTTTCAATTTTATTTTTTTGTCAGAACTACTTACAACATTTTAATTAATATTCTTAGGAATCTTGATGTACCTTTTTTATTATTTGGAAAATCAAAATATTTTTAATTGGAAGCCTAATTTAGTATTACCAGCAGACAATTCCATAGTGTTACCAAAAGAGGGTGCTATTGTAACTAAAATTACAAATGCAGTCCAATACTTCTATTTATTTTATGATATCAAACTGTAAAGAATTATGAAAACAATGTGTAAATAAACAACAATTTGGGGTCCTTTTATTAAGGCGCGCTAAGTGATTTAGCACGTGCTAAAGAATATCGCACACTAAATGCTAAGGCATCCAGCATATTCTATGGGCGCCTTAGCATTTAGCGCACGCTAATCTTTAGTGCACGCTAAATCATTTAGCACACCTTAATAAAAGGACCCCTTTGTTAAGAACGAGTATAACTGAAACAGATCTTGTAAATGAAGTAAAAATTGAAAAACATCAATTAAAGACAACGGGAACCTATCCCTCTTTTACAAACACATAGTGCGGGTTTTAGCACCGGCAGCGGCGGTAACTGCTCAATGCTCATAGGAATTCTATGAGCATCGACGTAGTTATCGCCGCTGCTGGTGATAAAACTTGCGTTATATGTTCGTAAAGGGAGGGGGATGGTTTGCAATTATATATTTTTTCATTCATTAAAATAAATGAACCTGCATTACATGAATGTTATCAAGACAAAAGACACCAGTGGCAGAAAATTCAAATTCATGTAATGACTTCACATATTGAAAGCAATAAAGGGATAAGACGTAAATTGTAAAAAGCCAAAGAATAAAGAAATATGTCTTAGTTGTCCAACCCAAGCTGTACAAAAAGCCTAAATAGGTTTAAACAAATGGCCACAGAGTCCAAAGGATAGATAATATCCCCAGGGGCCACAGCTCCTATAATAAGAATTAGATACAGTCATAGGCCAGCTCCGGATAAAGTACCCCAGGAAAAATACTCCTCTAGAAAACAAGGGAGAAAAACCTAAGGCAAAATCTGTTATGTATCAATTACGATTTTAATCCATAGGAGGGTCCCGATAAAGACAAGCTCTTCTCTCAAGAACGGAACCCTGGAAAGCTGACCATGATTGATTTTTGCGATGGACTAAAATAAGTGGTTGGGTCCTGTGGTGAACAAAAAAATTTTTGCTGGCTCTGTATAGTCTCACAAGTATTCTTTAACTGTCCATCCTAAGCTGGTTTGCTTTTTTGTATGTTTGTTTAGCCTTTGTATAGCCCAGATTTTGCCTAGGTTTTTCTCTCTTGTTTTTTAGGGGAGTTTTTTACTGGGGTACTTTATCCAGAGCTGGCTTATGACTATATCTAATTCCCCTTATTGGGGCTGTGGTCCCTGGGGATATTATGGGACTCATAATAAAAGAAAAAAGGTCTAAAAAGTGGCCTAAATGGGTACTTGGACGATCAAAAAGCCTGATCGTCCAAGTACTAATAATCAAAGCTGGTTTTAGACGTATCTAAAATCAGCTTAGGCCTTTCCCCTGCCTCTAAACGCATAGAGCCAAAATAGGCGTTATTAGAGGAGGGGAAGGGGTGGGCAGTGGGCGGGAGGTGGGCTGACCTAGACCTAGGGGTAAAGCAGATATAACCAAAACGTTAGGCAGGTTGCCTAGTCGGCACTTTTACGTTTTGACTTAGACCAAATCAAAACAGGTATAAGTGCTGAAAAAGGGGCTGCAGCTCAGCGGCCCCAGCAACCTGCCTATCACTACAGGAGAGATGGCTCATCTCTCCTGCCGTAATGGTGATCGCCACCCCCTTCCGAACTGCGGCACTTCGGGCTGAGCATCGCAGCAGGGCATCTCCCTTGCTGGCGATCCTTACCCCGAAGTGCCGCAATTCGGAAGGGGGTGGGCGATCACCATTGCGGCAGGAGAGATGAGCCATCTGTCCTTCAGCGATCAGCCCTTCCCCCCTATAACGATCGGGCAGGAGGGAGCCCAAGTCCTCCTGCCCCGACACCCCCAAACCCCCCGACACGATTGGGTAGGAGGGAGCCCAAGCCCTCCTGCCCTCGACACAAGGGCCCCCCCGAACCCCTGATTGCCCCCCGCTGACCTGTGACCTCCCTGCTACCTTAAAACATTTTTATTCATTGATGCTTATTCATAAGCATTTTGTAATTTATTTTATTTGGTATACTTAGGATCTAACAATTAATCATTCAAACCACCCAAGTCCATATGATATTACAATAATACACTTTCAAAAACATTTTCCTGGACCTCAGCAACACCACTTACCACTCAAATCATTTCATAGTGGTAAGTTTTATGTGTCTATTCGTCACTGGTCCTTCTTAAACTTTCAATTTTAAGTTAAGTTTTAAAGGACAAAATACTTTTACATAGCTTGAGAATTAAGGACAGTCTTAATAGCACGATTTGGGAGATTTAGATCCAACATGTTTCACCTAAAGCTTTGTCAAGGATCTTCCCCTATAATAAGACATCATAAATTATAACATATCATTCTCCCTATTTATTTTTTAATTTTTAGTTATATGCTTCCAAAAACTCTTACCAGAGCCATCCTTTTTCATCCAACTCAGTTTAACTCATCAAGTTTGGATACTTGTTAATTATACTAATTTACAACATGACTGACTTCAAATGCTACCATCAGGACTCCCAGTTACGGTAGATTAGAGACACCTATTCTAACTCAGCATTTAAACCACAAGGCTCTACCATATTCAATCTATATATCTATATATATACTTTATTCCCTATTATTCAACAGTTTTTCCTTTTATTCAACAGTTTGTTTCCTTTTATTCAAAATGGACTTGGGGTGGTTTGAATGATGTATGTGCTCCTTTTATTGTGCATAGTAGTACTGATTCCCATGTCTAACTTTGGGCACCAGAATGATGCCTGTTGAAACCTGGTATAATGCTGGTGCTCCAATTAGGTGCGCTCATCCAGCATTCTATAACAATGCATATAACATTTTGAAACACCTTTGACAAACTCATATCCCTTCCATAGCCACACCCCTTTTGGGATACGTGCTATGGGAGTTAGGTTCCTTGGCTTATAGGATAGCAATGAGAGGTGCATGCAAATTTTAAAGAATACCAATTAGCATCACTAATTGGTTGATGGCACCCAATTATTGATGGTAAAGAACTCATTAAGCAATTAATTTACACATACATCTCATGCCCAAGAAATAGCTAAGAAGAATGCCCAAATTTGACCACATAAATTTGAGCACCTTATATAGAATCTGGGGATTAATATAGTTTATTGTTTATTATTTATATTCTACCATTACACAAGGTGGATCACAATAGTACATATATAATATAAAATATAAATACAAAATACATACATGGTCACATTACAAAACAATCCTTAGCATAATGTCATCACTAAAGTTATAAGACGAAGGTAAGCTGATTGCCAATCAAATTCCACTACATTAAGAAGCATATTTCCTCTGGTTAAAAAGATGTCGCTTCAACAATCTCTTAAAGTCACACAAATCTTTCTGCTGTCAAAGATACATTGGAAGCTTGTTCCATTCCACCGGTCCAGCACAGGAAAAAAACCCCACTTTTTCTTGTTTCATATTGTGATTTATAAGATGGAATAACCATGTCTAAATGACTTGCAGAACGCAATTGCCTGAGAGGGACATATGATACAATATAATCTTGCAGATAAACAGGTGAAAATTGATTCAAACTCAGGTGATGAAACCATGGGCATCAGAACAGGGGAGGCCACAGGAGCCATGGCCTCCCCCAAAATTGGCTCTACTCCCCCACTCACCTCTTCCTGGCACTGTACTTTTAAATCTTTGGGCAGCATCTGCGCAGCATCAACAAGCAGGCCTGCCCTGGAATCCTTCATTCTACTTTCTGGGGCAGGTCTTCTCATTGACACTGCATGGCGGATGCCCAAAGATTTAAAAGTATAGTGCTGGAAGGAGGTGGGTGAGGGAGTTGGGAGCTGATGAGAGGTGATGCCATAGGACTCCGCTGGGGCCTAGGGCAGAGCCCTTGGTCCCCCCCCCCCCAACAAAACAGCATTCTGCTGCCTATGGAAGAAACTATATTACTCTGGTATCACAGCAGACACTAATGCATACAAATGGGATTTGCTATTAAGATCACCACCTTAGGCATTCTTATTTACATACTTCTTGTGTACATATTGTAAATACATATAATACCAGTATTTGCATGTATAAAGATACACTTACATTGTATATCGAGACTCAACACGATCGTGTTTCAGCCCCAAATAGGCCTGCCTCAGGAGTCTATAGGTAGAGTCTACTATCTTTCTAAATCAATCAGAAATCAATCTTGTAAAATATATAAAGAGTGGTTCTGAGAGCTGTTGTAGCAATCTGAGCAGAAAGCTTTGCCACAATCTGAATGCACAATTCCCTCCTTTGGAAGATGAGAGAAGGGCTTTTACCCACAGCAACTTCCATGTAGGTGCCTCTTCCTGAAATGTGATATGATACCTTAGGAATTTCTTAAGATATGATCTCCTCAGGTATCATATTACATGTCAGGAAGATGCACCTGCATCAAAGCTGCTGTGGCTCAATAGGTAAAAGCCCTGTTCTCATCTTCCAAAGATCATGGACTCAAATCCCAAGTATAGTCAGCTCCCCCAGCACATATTCCTTTTTTATAAGTGGCATTCTACCTTCCAGGTGCACCTTGATGATCTCACATGAGGTCACCATTGTGCAGCTGGAGACATCCATTTGCTCTGAACTAGAAGCCTTGGTGAGGTCTGTATCTCTTGTTTCTGTCCTTAAACTTTTGGAAATTAAGTTATCTATATAATTATTTTTTTATGAACCTTGCTTGCTTAATGCAGTTCTTTCAAGACTTTGCACATTGCAGCATTCTTTACTCAGAAAAAGAGAAGCTTTTTTAAGTAAGCAATATAAAGATATCTTTGATATCTTTTTCATGAGCTGTGCTTGATGCTATTGATCACCCAAGTCACGCTCAAAAGTAGACCTGCTTTTCAATTGCCTACAATATAAGTGTTAGATAGATACACTCGGGCACTCAGAAATATGGTAATCACACTATAGATGTCCACATCAAAGCCTCTCCCAAGCCATGCATACGCCACACCCACGCGTACTTTTTAGGCACAGCTTTTTCCAATGGGCGTCCACAAAATTGTGGACGTCTATTTGTAGGATTACATCTAGTGTTTGGATGTCTAAGTTCCAATTAATGCTTGTTACAGTCATTAATTGAGCTTATTATCCACTTTATTGGATGCCTAAGTCGTTGGATGTCCAATTCATGGACACCTAGTTAGGCGTCTTTTACATAATCTACCCCTAAGTGTATGTTCTAGTGGATCCTCCTCCACTACTATCTCACTTTCAGTCAGTGTACCTCAGGTCTCTGTCTTGGGACCTCTTCTTTTTTCCATCTACTCATTCATGCTCTGAGATCCTCCCATGGTTTTCAGTAATACCTTTATGCTGATAAATCCCAGATATATCGCTCTACTCCTGAAGTTTGAACAGGAATCGAGGCCCAAGCCTCAGCCTGCCTGTCTGACATTGTTGCCTGGATGTCTCATCACTATTTAAAACTGGATGTCTCATTACCATTTAACCCCGAGACAAAATATCCTTAAAAGCCACCAAAATATAAGTTGGGTATGCCCTAGGACATTGCAGGAAAGTTGACTCCCTAGACTCCACCATAAATATATAAATTTCAAATCTAAATTTTGAAATTAAGGAGCACCCTCAGCGTGAGTTTGAAAGCTTTAAAGAGCGACTCAAAGAGCAGCCCTAGTGCTTAGAATAGCAAAGCCAGCAAACACTGAGTGGAGATTACCACTCACTGCCAGCCACACACTATCATCTGGGTGCTCCTGTGTGCTTTAAAGTGTAAGTCAAGTGCAAACAGTGTGCATTAAATAAATATATATAAAAGTGGAAGACAAAAAGTTCACTGTCCTGCAATGCCCCGAATGCCTAGCCCACTGAACTGAACAGAGAATGAAAAAATTAGTCACTTGTCCCTCTAGTTACTTAGCTGAATAAAGGTGCTGTAGTCAAATAGTAGCAAGGAGAGTCCAGCTTTTTTTTGGACCAAAGACCAAAGATAAGGTACAGTCCTCTTTCAACACGACTCGACCCAGCAGGGTTTCAGGGCAATAGCCCCTTCCTCAGGAACCAAACAGGCCAACACGACTGTAGGTCAGAGTGATTCCAGGCAGGCAAGGCAAAAAGAGGGTTTATATATTTTTGGTGGAGACTAGGGAGTCAACTTTCCTGCAATGTCCTAGGGCACACCCAACTTATATTTTGGTGTCATTACCATTTAAAACATGACCAAGGCTTAGCTTCTTATCTTTCTTCTTAAACCCATTTCTCATCCTCCATTCTCTTTTTCTGTGGCTAACACGTTCATCCTCCTGGTCTCATCAGCTTGCAACCTCAGATTCATCTTTGACTCCTCTCTCTCTTTCTCTGCACAAATCCAACAGACAGCTAATGCCTATCATTCCTTTCTCTATAATATCACCAAAAATCTGACATTTCCTTTCTGAGCACACTACCAAAACCCTTATCCACACTCTTATCACCTCTTGTCTAGATTACTGTAACTTGATTTTCAGAGGTCTTCTACCAAACCATCTCTCTCACCTTCAATCCTTCCATAATTCTGCTGCATGACTTTTGTTCCACCAGTGTCACTATGCTCACATTATCCCTCTCCTCAAATCACTTCATTGGTTCCTTATCTATTTCTGCATACAGTTCAATCTCTTCTTATTGACCTACAAGTGCATTCACTCTGTAGCTCCTTAGTATTTCTCCTCTCTTATCTCTTCCTATACATACTGCATCCAGGAACTCCATTCATCAAGTAAGTGTTTCTTATATGTACCCTGCTCTTGTACTACCAACTTTAGACTCTGTCCCCTCTATCTTGCTGTACCATATACCTGGAGTGTGTGGTACAGTGGTTAGTACTATAGCCTCAGCACCCTGAGGTTGTGGGTTGAATCTCATACTGCTCCTTGAGACCTTGGGTAAGTCCCTTAATCCCCATTTCCCCAGGTGCATTAGATAGTGTGGGAAAAATGCTTAAGTACCTGAATAATTTATAATCCGCATAGAATTGTAGGATATGCAAAATATAAATTATTAAATAAATAGACTGCCTGAGTTAGTAAGACAAGCTCTGTCTCTGGCAGTGTTTAATTCTAGGCTAAGAGACTGCTTTTAACTCGTACCAATGTCCGTTTTATTATTCCCTTTGTGAGAAATTCATTAACCCCTTTTTGTTCTGTTTGTCTGTTTTGATTAGATTGTAAGCTCTATTGAGCAGAGATTGTCTGTTACATGTTTAATGTACAGTGCCATGTACATCTGGTAGTGCTACAGAAATGTAAGCAATAGTAGGATACTACTACTATTATTATTATTAATTATTTCTAGAATGCTACCAGATGTAAGCAGCGCTGTACAGAGTCACTAAGGAGACAGTCCCTGCTCGAAAGAGCTTGCAATCTAAACATACAAGACAAACAGGATGTCAGGGTGGGGGTACAGTTAGGGGGGGAAGGTTAATCTCACTATATATATATATAAATATATATATATATATATATATATATATATATATATATATATATATATATATATATATATATATAACCAAAAAAATCCATATATCTCTGACCAATCCTCTAGAATGTCCAATAGTGTCAGCTATAGGATCAGTTTTGGAAAATCTGTCAGGACATTAGCTCGCATGTGTCACCTTGATTAAAATAGTTCAGTGTCCATTAGTTAATCCTGGCCCTTTGGCTCTCCTCCAACCAGGGCAATAAGGACTAGCTAATAGTCTGGCCTTCTGTATTATAAGTTGGCATTACTCTCTAAGGTGCTACCTTATTACTATGAACACTGACATTTTTGATGCTCATAATTGCCATGGATTCTTTGTTTCACTATATGAGTAGAATAATAATTTTTTTTCTGTTATTTCTCAAATCTCAGACTAGAAGATTGAAAAAAAGCACATTGTCTAAATTGATTTCCTTGTCCATTATAGAAAGTGTTAGGCTTAAAATCTCAAACAAGTTTGGAACAAGTCAAAACAGCATGACATAATTAGCTTTTCAGTGATTAAGGGCCCCTTTTACAAGGCTGCAGTAGCAATTTTCCTGTGGCAAATGGGCTTCGGTACATTTTCCATTTGGGAATCGCTACTGTGGCTTTGTAAAAGGGGTCCTAAGTAATGTTACTGTATGGCTCCAGAAAAGGAGGATGCATTGAGACATCTGGGTTTTACTTCCATTAAAAGCAATGGAAGTAAGGAGGACAGATTGAAGCATCTGGGTTTTGCTTCCACTGCTTTCAATGGAAGTAAAACCCAGATGTCTCAAACCATCCTCCTTTATCTGGAGCCATATGGTAACCCTAGCCCTAAGTGCCTCTTTACTAACATTTTCCTACTGTTCTGTGTCTATTAGAGAGGGAAAGGCTTAGCATACCATCAGGCCTTAAGATCTGTTAAGTGATGAAATAGAAGCAGTGACAAAAGTGAGAGAAGTTACTAACCAAAAGAAAGTTCTAGAAATATTAAATTCATATTTATTCTTCCACTATATTTTGAATATAGCGGTTTGTTTAAAACTTAAATACTGAGCTTCATTATTGAACAGCTGGTTTAATTAGTATCATAAGTCAACTCCATTCTGCCTTCATTTCTGTGGACATTAGAAAACCCAGGTTGGCAGCTATTTTATTTAAGTTCTGCTCAGCAAGCCCATAATGCCCATGATTACTACAAAGTCTGAAAAAAAAAAAGTTTAGGTTGATCAAATGCCATGTAGTGTTACACTGCGTTATTTAAGTACCTCTTATAAAATGTTGCCTCCCTGGTACCTCATTTGTCAGACCTAGCTAAGTATTATTAAGCAGAAGGGATAAAACTTGTAGCAGAAAGCACAGCTGACAGCTCTCAACCTGAGCTGAATGATCGCTCTCAATTGTAATCGATTCCATGAGTACTGAACACAAACCTCTGGGCAATTGAAGAAAATAGGATGATGAAGGACTGCAAGCGAATATGTTACACATCTTCATTGATTAATCATTGATTAACCATTATTTTTGTTGAACAGCGAGTGGCAGAGTAACTGAAGCCTCTGATTTATTTACATGTTAGATAGAAGATGACTTCGTTACTTAGCAGACTTGTGTGTGCTTGCCGGTAAACTAGAACACAAGCGTGGCTTATGCACACAAACTGGCTAATCATTGGCAGTTCTGTTGCCTAAATGAGTTATTTTAGCTCTTTAAAGCAAAAATCAAAATCAGATCAAACTACATCTTGAAAAGATCTGTTAAATGTAGGCACCTACATTTTACAGATCTGCAACTGCATTTGAGGGGGGAAAATAATTTATAGACCCAGTTTTTACAAGAACATTGATTGGTGTTTATTGAATTTTTAATTTAATCCTGTTTTGTTCTCTCCTTTATTAGCAATTACACACAATTGCAAAATGAGCAAAACCAGGGGTTTTAACCCACTTTGCATATGTATTCCTTTCAGAGATCTTTATAGTATACAGTTATGAAAATCAATGCAATTTTGAAAACCATTTTAAAAGTCTGACCTTCTCAATCAAGTAAAAGGGTATGCAATATTTCCCAGTAAAATAACAAAGGAAGAAACCCATTACTTTTCTAGCTGACTAATGAAGCAGATATGGATTTTCTAGGCAAAAGCTCTATTTTGCATAGAACGTTGAGGTAGAAATGGGAACATCCAGGTCAAGATACACACAATTACCATTATATTTTAGAAAAGGCTCTGTTGATAGTAGCAGGGCTAATATTAAATGGAGTTTAAGTGGGCCATCTTCAGATATTCAGTGGCACTTAATTGCATAGTGTCACTGAATATCCCCTCTGATTGCTGTAGCACTATGCCGGGAACAGCTGGAGGTTATGCAGTGGTGTGCGGTCAGTGGATTCACGCCACCTCCTAAAGGTCCTGAGGGTACTGCTCTGAATTTGATTGGCTGAGCAGGCAACAGGCAGAAGCTGCTCAGCCAATCAAATTCAAATCAGTGTTGTCAGGGCCTTCAAGAGGTTTGGAGAATCCTCAGCCCAAGAGCCCTACTGTTTTTTGTTTTTTTCTTGGTTTACTTTTTGTTTTTATGCAGTTTGACTGGTTGAACAGGCTGCCTACTCAACAAATCAAACCGCATCAAGCAAAAAGTAAACAAAACAAAATAAAATAAAACAGCAAGGCTGTAGAGCTGGGGTTTCACTGAATCCCGTGAAAGCCCTCACAGCAAGTCACTGCAGTTATGTGAACACTGGCCATATTCACTACAAAAAAGGCAGCCTTATATCTGCTTAGCTATGCAGATGCTGAAGTTATGTGGGTATTGGTTGATATTCGGTCAGTGGCTGACCTAGATATTCAATGCCAGTGCTTGGACATGGTCCAGCATTTAATATTTGACTTAATTCTACCTGTGGCTGACAGTAGCGCAAAAACTTCTGATCACCACTGGATGAACATTGGCTTCAAAGCTTTTAGTAAAATACATACAAGGACCCTGGAAAATTCATGTAGAGCTGGAATAACTAGGATTGCCATTTGGCTTCAGAAAAAGGAGGACAGATTGAGACATCCTGGTTTTATTTCCATTTGTTTCAATAGAAGTAAAGCCCAGATGTCTCTATCTGTCCTCCTTTTTCTGGAGCCATATGGTAACCCTAGGAATAACAATTTTAAAAAGGAGTGTTCAGAAAGGAGTGGCATTACTCAGCGCTTTTCATATCTAAGCTTCAGTAGGTACAGGATATAGGTGTAGATTTTATAACATATACTGTAGGTGTATTTACTGGTGCTTACTGGTATATTTACTGGTGCTTTCAAAAGGTGTAATAGGAACATAAGAGTTGCCATACTGGGATAGACCGAAAGTCCATCAACAGTGGCCAACCCAGATCACACGTACCTGGAAAGATTCCAAGGAGTAAAACAGATTTTATGCTGCTTATCCTAAGAATAAGCAGTAAATTTCCCCAAGTCCATCTTAATAATAGCATTTCTTTTAGGAAAGTATCCAAATCTTTTTTCAAAATCTACTAAACTAATTGCTTTCACCACATTCTCCGTGAACAAATTCCAGAGTTTAATTACACGTTCAGTAAAGAAATAGTTTCTCTGGTTTTGTTTTAAATCTACTACTTAATAGTTTCATCACATGTCCCCTACTCCTAGTATTTTTGGAAAGAGTAAACACGTGATTTATAGCTACTTATGCCACTCCACTCGGTATTTTACAGACCTCTATCATATCTCCCCTGAGCCATCTCTTCTCCAGGCTGAAGATTGCTAGATGCTTTAGCCTTTCCTTGTAGGGAAATAGTCCCATCGCTTTTATCATTTTCATTGACTTTCTCTGTACTTTTTCTAATTCCACTATGGGGCTCATTTTCAATAGATAAATATGACCCCCCCAAAATGGCATAAGGACGTTTTAATTGCTACAATGTCCAAATCACCATTTTTGAAACCTAGTTTTAAAAAACGGTTTTCTATGCCATTTGTCAGTAGTTCATCTAAATTTCAAGAGGGTGTGTTGGAGGCATGTTTTAGGTGGGATTATGGCAGATTTATGACCTGGACATTTTGCAGTGATAATCAAACATTTTACAAAACATCCAGGGCACAATTTGGATGTTTGGGACGACCTGTTTTAATAACAAATAAGTGTCAACAAGGTGTCCAAACTCACCAGATGACCACTGGAGGCATGAAGGCATGGTCCCTCCTTGTTTATTGACCCCCTCCCACCTCCAAAGATATGAATTAAACACTACATACCTGTCTGTATGACAGCAGCAGATGCTATGGTCAGTCCTAGTAGAGTGGTCATTGCAGTGAACTTCAGAGAAGGGGACTCAGGTCTATATCCTATTGTAACTAGTACGCTTGTGGTGGAAAATGTGAGCTCTACTGTACTGATATATAGGTGATACCTGAAGGCATAAGGGTTATTGGAGTGGTATACAGTTGGGTACAGTACATTTTGGGTGAGTATTGGAGGGCTTCCCATATACTGTAAAGGGATTATGGTGGTGTGTACCTGGAACCTTTTATGTGAAGGTCAATGCAGTGCTAACAAGGGTTCCCCACTGCTCTGCTGGGATGTTTGTGTGGCCAGTCTACTAATAATTATGAACTGCTAATATACTCCAGCAGGAGTTCAATGCAATTTACAGTTTAAAAATAGTCTGGTCATATCCAGGAATTACAATCTTACATTAGGAATCAAGACGTAATGACAGAGGAACATTTGTCATGGTCATAGTTTTACAGTTTCTTTTCAAAGTTATCTATTGTCATGAGTGAAGTATTTTGTGAACAGATAGGTTGTCTTGTGCATTTTTCTTTTTGTCATTTTTATTGAAAATGTTTAAAAAAGATAAATGCACTAAGGGTGGACATGTCTAGAAAGGTCATTTTAGAATAAAAAGATAGAAGTTTTGCATTTTCAAAAATGGCCATTTTCTCTACCCATTTTTTGGACACACTTTCAAAACGTCCAAACTCAGACTTAAACATTATATCGAAAATGGACCTACACATCTTTATTCTGATGTGCCGCCCAGAATTACACATAGTATTCAAGGTGTAGCCTGTATGGAGACGTAATATCAATAATGTTAATATGTATAATAACTACATTAATTTTATGATACATCTCTGTAATATTACTGTATATACTCATATATGTCGAGACCCCCATTTTTCCCCCCAAAAGAAGGAAAAATGGATGATTCAAATATAAGTTGGGTAGCTTAATATTCAAGTGCCCTGCCCTGCCAGGATCTGCACCCAGCGCTCCTCCCTACCCTGTCAGGCTCTCCACCCAGCCCCCTTCCCTCTCCCCTCTGTCAGGCACTTCACCCAGCCCCCTCCCTGCCAGGCACTGCATACAGTCCCCTTTCTTCCTTCCCTCCCTCCCTCTCAGGCTCTTCACTCTGTCCTCCCTGCCTTCCCTGTCCATCGTATCTCCTCTGCCGCTGGAATCCCTGGTGGTCCAGAGGTGTGGCGGGCAGGAGCAAGCTTTCCATGCTCCTGCCCCGCTGCTAACCCGATAAGTCATTGCTGCAAGTTCCGGCTTCAGCCACTGAATGGTACCAAGTAGGAGCACGCTTTGGCACTGCTGCTTAGTGCTAAGCAACTTTCTGAATGGCTCCCGTGAATGCTCGCCTGATGGGACTGGCAGGTATGAGTACTGGGGAGGAGAGTTCCCCTCCCCTATTAAGCTCTACCATGTCAAGAGTAAGAGGGCCGAACCATTAGCAGCCATTGGGTGAGAGGACGATTCATGGCCTCTACCACCAGGGCTACACCAGTTTAAGTAGCTCAGGCTACTGAAACTGAGGAGTTAAACAACATACCAAGGAGAAAACTTGGGATTCTGCAGCAGCAATGAATTTGATCTTTCCTCAATAGCAGGGATCTCAAAGTCCCTCCTTGAGGGCTGCAATCCAGTTGGGTTGCAGGATTTCCCCAATGAATATGCATTGAAAGCAGTGCATGCACATAGATCTCATGCATATTCATTGGGGAAATCCTGAAAACCCGACTGGATTGTGGCCCTCAAGGAGGGACTTTGAGACCCCTGCCCTATAGCTACACCTCAAAGGTAAAAAGAAGTTCTTGGAGATAACTATGATGTTCAGGAAACAAACAAAGCAAACATTGATCCACAGATGAAACATACAAAAGATGTCATATGTGAGAGACCTAGAGGATAGTGTGTGATGAAATATACAACTGTGGTGACAGACAATGCTAGGCAGACTTCTATGGCCTAGTCCAAGAATGGAAAAGAGAGGTCAGGATTACATTACATTAATGACTTTTATTCTGCCATTACCTTGCAGTTCAAGGCGGACTACATAAGAGGTTATCTGGACATTTCCAGAATAGTTACAGAGTTGAACGGGTTACTTCAGGGGATTAAAATGCTTCCTGCGATGTTAATTTGTCTTGATGGATTTCTTGAATAGCAGGGTTTTTATTTCTTTTCTGAAAGTTTTGTAGTCTGATGTCGTGATCAGTAGATTGGATAGTTGGTGGTCTAGTTTCGCTGTCTGAGTGGCCAGTAGGCCATCGTACATTTTTTTGCATTTGACGCCTCTGATTGGGGGGTGCGTGAATGGGTTCTCCTTTGCCTGGTTGTGGTAGTTCAGATAAGGCAGTTGTTCAAGTAGGCTGGGCTGTCTCCATTCATGGCTTTAAATAGCAGACAATAAAATTTGAATAGTATTCTTGCTTGTATTGGGAGCCAGTGTGAGTCGAGGTATGTGGAGGTATGTGGCGGTGATGTTCAGCGAATAGATCATTCTCAGGGCTGTGTTTTGTACTGTTTGTAGTTGTTTTATCTTGATTGCAGGACAGGGGAGATAGATGATGTTGCAGTAGTCTAGAAGTCCTAGGATTAGGAATTGGACCATGAGCTGGAATTGTTTTCTAACAAAGAATTTTCAGATTTGCCTTAAGTTTCACATGACTGCGAATGATTTCTCTATTGTTTTGTTGATTTGTGGTTGCATGGTACAGCATCTGTCTATCATCACTCCCAGAAGTCTTAGAGTGGGTTGAATGGGGTATGTGATTGAGTTTATTACTAATTTTGTTATGGTTGGGGTTTTGTTTTTGTTTTTTTCGAGAAGTATAAATTTTGTTTTGTCTGAGTTCAGTTTTAGTTTGTGTTCTTTCATCCATTTAGCCACTGTTTCTAGTGTTCTATGTAGTGTGTCTGTCATGGAGGGTGTTGGTTGATTAAAAGGAAGGAGGATGGTGATGTCGTCTATGTAGCTATAAGAAGTTAAGCCTAATTTGTCTAGGCAGGTGCCAAGGGATGCAATGTAGAGATTGAAGAGTGTTGGGGATAAAGGCAACCCTTGGGGTATGCCGCACGGGTTAGGCCATGATTCTGATTTTTTTTTTTTTGCCTTTACTCTGTAGGTCCTGGATTGTAGAAATCCTTGAAACCATGTGTGTACCTTTCCTGTGATTCCTATTGTTTCTAGCATTTGTAGTAGAATATCATGGTCTATCAGGTCAAATGCTGCGGTGAGATCTAGCATTTTTTTGCCTGTGCTGAGGTGTTGTCTAGCTGTGTCCAGGAGGGAACCTAGTAGTGTCTCTGTGATGTAGTTGGTTCTGAAACCAGACTGTGTAGGGTGGAGTAAGTTGTAGTTTTCTAGGTAGTTGGTGAGGTGTTTATCTACGAGGCCTTCCATTAGCTTGACATATAATGGTATTGAGGCTATGGGTCTTTAGTTGGATGGTAGATCTGTTGCTACTTTTGGGTCTTTGATGATCGGGGTGATGATGATTTCACTGAGGTTTGTGGGAAAAGGCCATCTGTGAGCAGGGATTGTATCCATTGTATGAAGAGAGTGCAGAATTTTGGGCTGGAGGCTTTTAACAGGTATGGAGGGCAATGGTTGAGGTTGCAGGTTGCATGGCTGTATTTTTTGTAGAGTCTGTTTAGGTCGGACCATTGTATTGTGATGAAGTCGGACCAGGTTCTGTCTGCTAGAGCTGATTCTTTTTCTGTGGGGAGTATTGTGATCTCATGAATGTGGACTGGGGTCCTATAAAGGTTGTACTGGCTGTTGTAATTTTGTTTCTAAAGTATTCAGCTAGAAGGGTGGCTGAAGGGGGTGGAATGTCATTATTGGCCAGGTAGGGTTCAGTGTCTGTGAGTTCTTTTAGTAACTGGAATAGATTTTTGTGTCTTGAACTTCTATGCCTATTTGGTTGGTGTAGTGTGTCCTTCTCTTTTCTTTTAGCTTTTGCTTGTATTGTTGGTTTAGTTTTCTTCATGATGTTTTTTTGTGTTCTTGGTTACTTTTTCTCCATTTTCTTTCTAGTCATATGCATTGTCTTTTGAGTAGGAGTAGTTTGTTGTCGAACCATTTGTCTGATCGTGTGCTGATTCTGGTTTTTGTTTGGGCTAGCTCATCTAGGATAGTTGTACTTAGTGTGCACTATTGTGAGATGAAATTTTTGGGGTTACTTTCTTGGATTGTTGCGTCTGTTATATTCCAGAATATGGAGGGGTCAATGTATTTACGTGATTCATAGGTTAAGCTTTGGGATTTTGGTTTGATTTTGCCTTTGACCCAGTTGATATTGAAGGTGTATGTGTAGTGGTCTGACCAGTGGGATCGGGACCAATTTCCATTTGAGATGTGAGTCTCTGGTAGAATGGGCTGTTGGGTCATGAAGGCTGCAATGTCAAGTTGGTGGCCTTTCTCATGTGTGGTTTGTGGGTCTAAGATCTTGTAGGTTAAAGGCTTCAAGGTAAGATAGTAGGTTTTCTACTTGTTTAGAGGATTGGTCTTCGAGATGGAAGTTTAGATCTCCTAGGATTAGGTTGTATTCTGCCATTAGTGAGTTTTGGTATATAAAATCTTCAAATTCTGGTCTTGCTGTGTTCCAGTTCCCTGGTGTATTGTAGCAGAGCATGCAGGTTATGGATCCTTTTAGTGGTGCAGGATAGTTGGCAAGCTAGTAGGTCCATGTATAGGGTTGATGTTTTGTCTAGTATGTATAAGTTTAGGGAGTTTCTAACTAAGATGGCCAGACCTCCTCATCTTTTTTTTTCTCTGCAGACCATCTTTATCGTGTATCCCTGCAGGCAAACTTCCATTATCCTGGGATCAGAGTCTGAGGTTAGCCAGGTTTCAGTGAGGAAGAGGCAGTCTAGATTCTCGGTTTCTATCCAGTCTCTTATGTGTTCTATCTTTGGGCCTAGAGTTCTGATGTTTACGTAGGCACATGATAGTGTGGTGTATTCTGTTTAAGCATTGTTTGTCATTTTTGGGTAGATGAGTGATCTTGGTTGTGGGTGTGGATTGGTCCTGGGTGTTTGTTGGTCTTCTCCCCCATGTTGGTGAAATGATGTTTTGCATGCAGGTCTGGCAGTTTGTTATGTTTCTGTCTACAATGATTCTCCTGGCTGGGTGATGAACTCTATTTGTAGTTAAAATAACTGGTATTGGGGGAGATATTGTTTGCTGCTGCCTTCCAGCTTGTTAGGAGCAAGGTGATCAGTAAGATAGTTTGTAATTGTTTTTGTGGCATTGTTTTCATTGTTAAAGATAGGAGGCAAGGGGTTGGTGGGTGTGAGGTAGCAGATGACTTTCTGGGGATTAGGATGTGGCTTTCTCTTTTGGTGGTTGTTAGTGGCAAATGATTAGATTTTAGTGTGATTGTGTGTATGATTGGAAATGAAGAGGATCTGGGTGATCTGGAGTGGGCTAGGTCAAGCCCGATCTGTGTCTCTGTAGAGCAAAGTTGGCCCAAGGAAGGAGGGACAGAATGGACAATTTCTTCCTCCTTCCTCTGCCTGCTGAAGAGCTGGAACGGTGTTCGCTGGCCCTTAAATAGGGCTGAAGAGGAGCTGAATGATCTGGGACGTCGCTGTGGAGCGGTGTCAGGCTGAGGAAGGAGGGGCAAAATGGAAGACTTCTTCCTCCTTCCTCTGCCTGCAGAAGAGCTGGAATGATGGTCGTTGACTCTAAAAACAGGGCAGAAGAGGAGTGAACTGGAGTGGGTGGAGTCTGGCCCAATCAGCGTCGCTGTACTGCAAAGTCGGGCTGAGGAAGGAGGGACAAAATGGAGGACTTCTTCCTTCTTCCTCTTCCTCTGATAACTCATTTACACCCCCTTTTACAAAACCATAGTACAGTTTTTAGCGCCAGCCATGGTGGTAACAGCTCTGACGCTTATAGAAATCCTATGAGTGTCAGAGCTGTTACCGACGCGGCTGGCACTAAAAACCACACTATGCTTTTGTAAAAGAGAGAGAGGGGGGTTATATTGTACGCTATGAGATATATTTCTGTTGAAAAGTGGAAGATATGATAAGGTTGATATTAGAGTAAAATGTTAATTAACAATATGACTGGGTTTTTTGTATGGGGCTTTTTTTACAAAGCCATGGTAGCAGCTGCTGCTGCAGTAATTGCTTTGATGCCCATAGGGCCAATGGGTGTCGGAGCATTTGCAGCATAGCAGACTCTATCACGGCCATAATAATAATAAACTATCTTTGCCTTTATTAAAAGTTTGATAAATTGTTAAATCATAGTGGTACAACCAAATCTAAACGACGTACAATAATAAAATAAAATATGTCAAAATTTGAAAGGAACTACGCCAGACTATTGGCTTAATGGTGTGATATTACAGCATCATACAGGACTGCCTATATAGTATAGACATAGTATGAAGTTGCCTATTGTCCTGGTAGGGTTGATAGTCAAATGCGCACAAGACAAAAGCAATTGAGCGCAACGACAATTGCACACAAGACAACTGAGCGTGAGACAATTGAGTGCAACGACAATTGTGCGCAAGACAACAATGTGCGAGACAATTGAGCGCAAGACAATGCTCAATTGTCTTGCACGTAATTGTGGTTGCGCTCAATTGTCTTGCGCTCAATTGTCTTTGCGCAATTATCCACGCGCTTTTGTCTTGCGCGTATTTGACTTGCCACATTCTGGTAGTGATGCTAGTGTTTAATCATGAAGGAGTGTAACTTGCATTCTTCCTAACAGGAAATGGCAAATTACAAAGTGGCAGGTGTGGCTCTGGCCACCTTGATGACTCATTAGACCATGCAGGTTCAATCTGCCATCATTTTCTGTGTTACTGTGTGCTCCTCCAATGTCCTCCACAGGTCCTCTTGATACTTTTCTGTTGCGCTCAAGGAGCTTGCCCCTTTGGGAACACACCTGTGGCTGTGCACCCCACCACTACTAGCATTTCAGAGGTCCTTGAGTTGCCCTAAGGGTATGTCAAACAGGAACCCCTCATCCCCCTCATGTAAATCTTGCAGCAAGGCAGCACACTCTGAGGCAAGAAAATACCATCTGTGTCATGATCATTGTACCTCCCCCAATCCTGCCACTCTTCCTCTGTACCTTAACAGTCTCTGGGTCTCCTCCAGATGAGGTCAAACAGATATGTAAATCTTGTGAAAGGCAAAATACTCCTCTAATTTTCTGTGATGTGGTCACTCTATTTCTCCCAAAACAGAATTCTTTCAAGGTCTTTCTATATAATATTGTTAAACTAATCTTGTCTAGTGGTGGTGGTGGTGATGGTGGTGGTGGTGGTGGGGGGGACGGGACGTTATTAACCCTATAATATTTTCTCTATTTGGAATATGAATACTCTTAAAGAATCTGTAGACATCCTATTTCTGTCACCTTTACTCTAATTTATTTTTTATGCCCCTTTGTCTCAAAGCTTCAAGTTACGGTACCCAAATTTGTTTGTATTATCTCTGGTGATAAAATGTGCTTCCCTGGAATAGGGTAGTCAGCTTTCTCAGTTCCTTCTTAATTACTGAAATTATCCTTTTGCAAAGTCACTTCTTATATTTCCACTGAGGTGCATATCTATTGCCTCCAAGCTAGCCACCGACCTTACACTGTGCTGCAATGTGTAGCAACATTGCTGACCTCACCTGAGAATTGCTGTGTTCCTTGGGCATGGGGAGTGGAGGATTGGAGGAGTGGCCCAGTGGTTAGAACAGCAGCCTCAACATCCTGAGGTTGTGAGTTTAATTCCCATTGCAGCTCTTTTTGACTCTGGGCAAATCACTTAACACTTCATTTCCCCGGGTACAGAATATGTAAACTGCTTTGATTGTAAACACACAGAAAAGAAGTATATCTAGTCCCAGCCCCTATCCAAACAACCGTTCTTAAGTATCATCCCTGACCACCCCCCCCCCCAGCTAACCCAGATCCTGCTCTTCCCAGAGAATGACCTTGTTCTACTGTCATAGCTGCTATGCTACCAGTTACTCAGAGTTAAGTGCCAAAGCACAGGCATTATGGTCTACACTAGCCTACCATTTTTTTTTTTTTTCAAACTGATCTTTCTGGGTCATAGCAACAAGAGTAGCTCTGCTCTTTTTTCCTTCTTCTCTCTCTTTCTCTCTATACCTATCTATCTACATATTTATTGGCATTCTTGATAGATGTGTGCATCCCTCCAAAGTGCCTTGTTTTTTGTTCTGCATCTTCTTACTGCCCTGTGCAAACCCACCTAAGTTGCTCAATTGATGGCTCTTGGGAAGAATGCTCTCACTATGCTATGAATAGCTTCAGGTTTAGGCTTGCTACTAACTTATCTATGTCACCTCTGAATTGCCGTCACAACTAAGTCAATGAATCCACTGCCTGGCTAGAATGAAGTGCTGCCTTCTCTTTCTTACCAGTCACTCACCTCTGTAAGAGTGGTGACGGGACAAAAGCGCGCGAGACTTCGGCGCGCCGACATTGCAGCGCCGACAATTCGGCGCAAGACCCCAGCGCGCTGCCTAAAATGTTACTTTTAAAGAGCTCCGATGGGGGCTTGTGGGGGGAACCCCCTCCCCCACTTTACTTCATACTCTTCATGCTGCCGTTGGGGGGGGGGTGCAAACCCCCCTCTCCCCCATTATAGAGAAAACTTAACTTTTTCCTAAATAATTGGGAAAAAGTTAAGTTTACTCTATAATGGAGGGTTCCAAACCCCCAAGTGCAACCCGGAAAACAAATGTGTCACCGAATTTAACGCATTACACCATCTTCATCGGTCTTTAAAATATTTTTCATTTTACAAAATTTTGTTGCCAGATATCTTTTATCTCTTTTTACAATTTACCAATTTTTGCCAGAACTGTTTTAAGAACTTAGCTTTATGTCAGGGGGGGACGGGGGACTTCTTCATTTCGCCATCAGTCTTTTTCAAGGAAATGTCCCCTTTGTTGAACCACCTATCATTTAGACTACATATTCTTGTAGGTGATAATGGCCCCGCATTAACCCTTTGCTAATCAATTAACACATAGCAATGCCTCATGCACTGATTACTAATGTCACACCCATTTTCGCAGTGTTCCCTCTAAGCTGAGCAGGAGTCCTCCACCCACAGTCTCACCAATAGAGGGTGCTGTTTTACTGTCACATTTTTCAATTGTGAGGGACAGGCAAGTTCTGCAGGACTCCAGGGAACATACCTGTCCTTAGCGACTGAAAATATTCCACCCCCTAGTGGTAGCAATGCAGCTGGAGGACACCTGCTCAGCTTAGAGGGAACAGTGCCTATAATGCCCCCTTCCAAGAAAAGTCCAAAAATTTTTTTGCTCAAAATGGCCTCTTTCTCGAAATGCGCATCCTGATGAAGGCAGTGGTAGGCACCCTGCCCAATTGGGATGTATGTTTTTAGAAAAAAATTGAGTGAGGATGGACGCCTACATTGTAGGCATCTGTAGTGCATCTGTGGAGACATGTAGGAACGCTTAAGCACACCCAAAGTGGGGCATGGGAATGGTTTCCCCTGGAAGTGGCATGCTTAAGCATCCCTATGTGTCACCGTAGGTGAGAGACAGATGCCTTAAATGTAGGTCTGCAAAAATGCTGGCCTAAATTTAAGGTGTCTGTTCAGTGATGTAGATGCGATTCTCTTTAGGGCACTGATGTGTGATTGACATGCAATCGACATCCGCCATGATCGGCGTCCTATAGAGAATCAGGCCCAATTCGCTCACACAAATTGGCCATTTTACCTTGGTAGTTTAGTCAAATGACCTCCATGTTAGCTGCAGTCAGTCTTGTGTTCTTTACAATAATACAATTTCATTTTGAATGAAAATGTAGCTGTCAATTTTAAACTAATTTGGATGCACAACAATAAAATGCAAACCTCACTTCAAATTAGAATTTTCAGTGAGGATTTCTAATGGAAAGTAATTGCTGACAATAGAAAATGACAAATTACTAATTACTTAGTTCAATTAGACTTTTGTGCCTTTGGTCCTAAGTGGCAAGCATACAGCAAATCTTGCACTTTTATAACAATTAATGGCATTAAAACTATTAAAACTGCCAACAGATGTGAATAAGGAGACGTGCATTGAGACTTACTTAATTTACATACTTCCCCAACTTTGTTTCAAGTCAATAGTGTTTAATTTTTATGCTGCCATTAAATATCTCAGGTACCGTGCCATTTCTTTCATGCAGAACTTTGTAGGACAACGTATCATGTTGAAATGTTATTAATGCAGTTTTTTCTTATTTTATTTAGGGCAATACAAGAGAGTTGAAGAAATATAAACACAATGTAAAAATGGATTATATTTCCATTTGGAATAAAACTGACAAAAATGTTATTTTATGTACAGTATGTATTTTATTTATTAATATGAAATCATTTGAAATACCAAGTTTTCAAGTTTCAAGTTTTAATAAAATTTGATGGATCGCTTAATCATAATACAAAGCGATAAACAAGTTTAAAAACATGTAATACAATTCTCATTACAGGGAGATGACCTCATTAACGTAGGCCAACCACCCTTCATAAAAAATAGCAATGTGGTTTACAAGTAAAAAGAGATAAACTATACATTACAGAAGCTCATGTAAGCCGTTCTGAATTGAGTCCCAGTCATTAGTAGTGGTATAGAAGCTTAGCGACCCAGGTAACCCGTGCCCCTGCACCTGTACGTTTCTTTTTCCTCATCACTCTCCACATACCCTTTCTATTAAACCGTGCTAGCAGTTTGTAGCACAGAGAATCGCGCTGAATGGCCCGCGCTGCTCCCGATGCTCATGGTAACTCTATGAGCTTCGGGATCAGCGCGGGCCATTCAGTGCAGCTCACTAAGCTAAAAACTGCTAGTGCAGTTTTGTAGAGGAGAGGGTTAGTGTTTCATACCTTCTTTCAGTCTTGTAAATTCCAATTTTTGTCTTTCTTCTTTTACTAATATGCCTGAAAAATGTTTGTCTCTCTTTTTTATATTTCTAGCCATTTGCTCTTCCACTTGCACTTTTGCCAGACGTCTCTCTCTCTCTCTTGACTTTTTTCAGTTTCATCCGATATTCCTTTCTATACTCCTCTTCTTGAGTTTTTTGTAATATTTCATGAACGCAAACTCTTTTGCCTTTATTATTTCCACCCCTAGTTTGGAGAACCACATCGTTTTCTTTTTTTCTCTTATTTTTCTTTATTTTCCTTATTTAAAGGTCAGTAGCTCTTTTTATTGCACCTTTCAACTTGGACCACTATTTTTCCACTTCCCTTATGTTTTCCCATCCAATCAGCTCTTTCCTCAGGTACTCTCCAATGTTTGAAATCCAGGAATTTGAGGTTTATGTGGCCATCCTCCACTTTGGCTGTTATATCAAACCAAACCGTATGATGATCGTTACTTCCTAGATGGGCCCCCACTCGGATATTAGAGACACTTTGTCCATTTGTGAACACCAGATCCAGTATTGCTTTTCCCCTCATTGGTTCAATCACCATTGGCCTGAGCAGAGCTCCCTGAAGGACATCCCCTATCTCTCTACTTCTCTCTGATTCTGCAGACAGAATTTTCCAATCAGCATCTAGCAGACTAGTGGCGGAAAAAATAAAGGCAAAAGAAATGTAAGAAAACTCAATAAGAGGACTACAGAAAAGGCATATTGGATGAAACTATTGAACAATATCAATTGATCAAGGAGAAATATAAAATCAACAACCCCCCCCCAAAAAAACCCTTCTTCTATTCACCTGTTGACACAAAAGCATGTATAGTCAGGCCATCTAACAGTAGAAAGAAAAGACATCAGAGTAGACAGCTGTAAACTAACAAACTCACACCAATCATAGGTCAGAAAAAACTCCACATGTGTTGAAAATGAGCTTACAGAATTAAAAATAACAAACTTATAATGTCCTTTCACAGGCCCCCCTCTCCAACTACAGGAATCACACTATGTGGTCACTCTGAACACCAACAGCAGACAGTTCAATAGCAATTCATGAAACCGTGAAAACAGTTCAATAAACAAAGCTCACTTAGCTGTAGAAATCTGCTTCAATCATGCAGAACTGCTTTCCATTGGGAAATCAGGCCTGTGTTGGGCAGACTTCTACAGCTTTTGACCCTATTTATGGCTACTTGCATCTGGATGGGCTGGTGTGGGCTTTAACAGAGACTCCAATAGTTGGGAAGTATGTCCAGTACCGGGAAGATTGCTATAGTCTGTGCCCTGAAAATGACAAGGAAAAATCAAGATCAAGAATATGCATGTTATATAACAACATATGCTGAGTTTATCTTATAGAACAGAACAGATGGACTGTGCAAGTCTTTATCTGCTGTCATTTGCTATGTCACTATTCATACAACTGCTCTCATGAAACAAGGAAAACTCTTTGAGCTTCTTATTTGTTCAAAAGTGGTATATTTATAGCTATTAACCACACAAAATGATATTCATAAATTCTTGATATCAGAAATCAAGTGCTTCTATTCTTCGATATATGACAGCGGACGAGACCTCAGTGTTTCTCAGGAAATTCCTGTGAAACCATCTATGGCAATAATAATATTGTCATAGAGAAATACATCCTTGGTCTCATCTACCTCCACTGCAAATTCATAACGTTTTCACTCTTAATTTTTTCACATAGCTACAACATACTTACAATTCACAACTAATTATCAACACCAACTTCAAACTTGTTAGAATCCCACACTATTGTTTAACTGTGGATCTCAGACTGTATATCTGCCCACTGCCCTTATTCTTTGCCGTCTGGAGTTGCCGTCTGAAGCACCACTCCTTCTCTGGGACACTGAACAGTAACTTATAAATATGAACATACACGAACACACCCTAAAATTTTTCAAAATTCTAAAACATTATTTGACTTTTGACCCTACAAAATATTCAACATGTGTCTAGGCCCCTTTTGCGAAATTCAAGGAACCTAGTTATCCTTCCAATTTCTAGGCTGTAAGTCCAGGAGTGCATTTAGGGACTTGATAATGCCACAGACCTTGGAAGCAAAACCTCACTTGCCCCAGTCTCTCCTATGCTACAGCCGTGTAACAGGGACTGAGCAATTAAAAATGTCTAAGCCCACTTCAGATAAATGTATCCCATCCTAGTTGGTATAGGTTGGCACAGGATTCTGGCAGTAATTTATTTGAAATAGAAAACCAATAACATAGCCCATAAAGTAAAACATTAATTTGTCCTCACGAAGTAAGCTGGCAGAAAGAGAGCTAAGTGTGTCCTGCTTACTGCTACTAATACTTGTCACATATTGCACTGAAAGGCGTACACAGCGCTGTAAATTTTGACAATTATAGACAGTCCCTGCTCAGAAGAGCTTACAATCTAACTTGGACAGCAGACATGACATATAGGTTGGGGATGCAGAATCCAAGGTGAAAGACGTTAGGAGTTGAAAGCACTCTCAATGAGGTGGGCTTTTAACTGGGCCTTGAACACTGCCAGAGACTGAGTCCACCGTAGGGATTCGGGCAGCTTGTTCCAAGCATATGGCATAGCAAGACAGAAGGGACGGAATCTGGAGTTGGCAGTTGAAGAGAAGGGCACAGATATGAGGGACTTACCAGCTGAGCGGAGCTCATGGGGGGAGGGGGGTGAATCATAGGGGGAGATAAGTGAAGAGAGATAGTGAGGGGCAACTGAGCGACTGTATTTGTAGGTCAGTAAGAGGAGTTTGAATTGTAGTCTGAAATGGATGGGAAGCCAATGAAGTGACTTTAGGAGAGGGGTAACATCCCAGAATATGAGTCGTGCAGCTGAATTCTGGACAGATTGGAGGGGAGCAAGATGGCTAAGTGGAAGGCCTGAGAGTAGCGAGTTGCAGTAATCTAATCATGAAGTGATGAGGGCATGGATAAGTGTTTTTTGGTAGTGTGCTCATAGAGGAAGGGTCAACATTTTTGGTAATATTAAAGAGAAAGAAGCAGCAGGTTTTAGCGATATGTTGTATCTGGGTGGTGAAGAAGAAAGAGGAGTCAAAGATGACCCCAAAATTACTAGCAGACAAAACAGGAAGGATGAGCGTGAGACAGAGAACGAGGGAAGCAGAAAGGTGGGTTTAAGCGGGAAGTTAAGCATATTCAATTTTAGATGGCGGCAAGATATTCATGTGGCAGTGTTGGACAGGCAGGCTGATACTTTGGTCTGGGTTTTGAAAAGCCGCCTGTTTACGGCCTTTCAATACCACTGGCTTCATGGAAACTCAATATGCTGTTATAATTAATATATATTTATTTTATTAACAATCAATAACAGGTTACAAGAACAAATATTTACAGCATATGGAGCTGACAGATAGTATGCCTCAAGTGCTTGAGTATACCTGGATGTCTGTCCTCCTTTCACAATCCCAAAGGCTGTCTCTTATACAATTCTTGACAGCTTGAGGCCACGTTGGCACATATCATATTGTTAGTTTTTATTGGTCACTTACAAACGTCATTACATTTATCAGTTTATTAATTGGTTCATAATATCTGTGTCATACCATACGCATGTCCTGTTTACCAGAAAATCTATCTTTTCCCGCCTATGCCGTTTTAATTTATCATGTCAGCAATTCCAAGCCATCGGCCAGTAAAAGCCTGCCCATCACAGGATATTCTTGCAAAATAATGTATTTTTATATTCTTGGTTAAGACATGTTCTCATCCTTCTTAGATCCACTTCCCTGGCATTACTGCAGATGTGACACCAGTTGCCATGTAAAAGAATAGGTTTCGTTTCACTCGGCTTGCTGATTTCAGCAAGCATAGATTGTGCAAAGGCTTGACAGTTTTAGTCAGAGCATTCTCAGCCATCTTAGGCCTTTAGTTGTGTTTATTGGCCTAATATGTTAGAGGATTTTCAGGGAAGGCTCTTCACCTGTCACCTGTACAGGACTCTCACGCTCTCTTTCTCTCCTCCTTTCTCAGTTTCAGTAGAGATATTTGACACAGAAAGGTAGATTTTGGAGTCGTCAGCATAGAGTTGATACTGGAAGCCATGGGAGGAGATCAGCACTCCATGTGCGCAAGTGTAGATTAAGAAAAGGAGCGGTCCCAGGACAAAGTCTTGAGGTACACCAATCAATAGCAGGAAAGCTGTGGAGGAGGAACCACCATTGCATACACTGAAGGTGCGATGGGATAGATAGGAAGAAAACCAGGAGAGGGCAGAACCCTGGAATCCCAATAAGGGCAGTGTATCAAGGAGTAGGTGATGATCAATAGTATCAAAGGTGGCAGACAGATCGAGAAGGATGAGGCTAGAGTAGAGGCCTTTGGATCTGGCCAATAACAGGTCATTGAAAACTTTAATAAGGGCAGTTTCCATGGAATACAGCAGGCAAAAGCCTGACTGAAGCAGATCCAGAATAGCATGGGATGAGAGGAAATGCAGGCAACGGCAGTGAACAGCACATTCAAGTAAGTTGGATAAGAAGGTAAGGAGGGAGATGGGGTGATAGTTGGAGGGACACGTGGGTTCCAGTGAGGGTTTCTTGAGGAGGGGTGCGACAACAGCATGTTTGAAGGCATCAGAGACAGTTGCAGTGGAGAGTGGTAGGTTGAGGATGTGACAGATAGGAGGGATGACAGAGGGCGAGATAGCACAGAGTAGGTGAGTGAGAATCAGATCGGAGGAGCAGGTAGTGGGTTCGGAGGACGAGAGAAGATGTGTGGTTTCCTCCTCAGGATCTCAGAGAAAGAGGAGAGGGTGGCAGGTGTTGAGGGGAGGTTAGTTGAAGGGGCAGATGAAGGGAGAGGGAAGCAGCCTGGTTGAGAGCTCAAGGTGAATCTTATTGTAGAAGATCTCTGCCATGGTCTGGGGAGAAATTGAAGGCGGGATAGGCGGCAAGAGTGCTTTGAGCAGGGAGTTTAGTGTGGTAAAGAGACGATGAGGATTGGAACTAAGAGAATTGGTTAAGTGAATATAGTATTCTTGTTTGGCCAGCGAAAGGGCAGAATGGAATGATGTCAGCATGAATTTGAAGTGTACGAAGTCGGTGAGTGCATGGGATTTAAGCCAGAGACGTTCAGCATAATGGACACTGCTTAACCTTTTCTTTCTTTTTCTTTTTGAAATACTTTTCTCCCCCTTTTCCTGCTCTTACCTATCTAATTTCCCCTTACTTCTCTGCTGTCCCCTGATAACCCACTCCCCTCGGTCCTCTCCCTCTCTCATTTATCCTGTCTTCTCTCCCTCCTTTTCTTCCTCCCGTTGTTGTGACAAGCCCTGCTCATTTGTGTGTGGATTCCTCGTAGCTGCGTCATTGCCTGTCACATTCAAGTGTAGGGTTGTTGTTTTGTTGTTGCTTATTTTGTTTTTCCTGCAACTTGATTTAAAATGTTATGTTTCTCTCTCTCTCGGTGATCTAAATTTAAATTCCCTCCCACGACTTTTACTCTTATCTAAAGTAGATAATCTTGACAGGAATAGGGGTTCAACTGATTACTCATAATTGGAAAAACCATGACAGGATTAATTTTAGTTTTTGGTGGGTAACTGTGTGTACCATGTATAAATATGAAAGGATGATGGCAGAAAGTTTGGGAAGTAATAATTCCTTTAATGAGGTATGGGGTCCATTGACTAATTTTATTACATTATAATTAGGGTCATGTTTCTCTCTTTTTTTGTTAGATTCCTTACACATCCAGGGAGGGGGGGGTGGGATATATAGTTTGAGGAGTTAAATTATTTCCTTATCATATTGAAATCACATCATATGTATTATTGTTTTAATAATTAAGATAAGAAGGGGATAAAATGATTGGTTAATGTAATAATTGTAAAGTTAATAGTGTGTTTTCATGCAGTTTTTCTGATTTATCATTTGTATGCACTATCAAAGTTTGAAATGTCAATAAAGATTTTTTAAAAAAAAAATCTCTCCCCCGTTTTTTACAAAGCCATAGTGTGGATTTTAGCGCCGGCCACAGTGGTAACAGCTCTGATGCTCACATCCCCCTTTTACAAAACCATAGTATGTTTTTTAGCACCAGTCGCCACGGCCGATACTAAAAAATGAACTATGGTTTTGTAAAAGGGGATGGTGATAGAATTCCTATGAATGTCGAATCTGATGCCACCACGACCGATTCTAAAAAACGTGCTATGGTTTTGTAAAAGTGTGTGAACTTATGCCTATGTGGTCTAGAAATCTGCTGCTATGTTATGCTATGTTATGTGTGTGTGCGTGTGTATGGGGTATGTTTTATATGGGGAGCCATCAACTTGTATTCGTGCATATATTTTTACAAGAGGTCTACATTTGGTTGGAAATCTTTCTGAAATGGCTCCTCATACAATGCTTAATAAAAATGATTAGAAAAAGCAATGTACTTTATTATATTTATTCTGTCCATTTTATATACTTATATTATATTATACTATTTTGTTCTTTTCTTAAGATTTTCCCAGATATTTTTCTGCTAGTTTTTGTGTTATAGAACTTGAGCCCTTTTTTTATTAAGCCACAGTAGAGGTTTCTATTGTAGATGGGGACACGAAATGCGCCGACGCTGCTCTCATGCTCAAAGGAATTCTATGAGTTTTGGAGCAGCACTAGGGCATTAGTGCTATGCACTGTGGTAGAGATTTCTACCATGGCTTAGTGAAGGGGGTGGGGGGGGGGTTAATTGGATCAACTATGCTATTCTTGAATGCTATGTGGTATGTAATTTTATATTTGAATCTTTCGTATGATCAAGTCAAATAATTTTTAGCATTTTGTGAAATTGTAGGGATGTGTGTGTATCTATAACTACAATACATATATATCATGTTTGTGTGTATTTGTATTATTACCCTTTTTTCAATATTCAACTCACTTTGCAAATTCTTAAAACCAAATAAAAAATAAATTCTCAAAAATAATTCTCAAGTGAATACAAGATTTACTAATTGATTTCACTTGATGACTTAAGTGAACTGAGGAAACAATCTCAGTTTCAGTTTTGACCAAAAATTGATCAAGCAAGAGATAAACTAACTGGAAATACTTTCACTGCAATAATTGGAACATCTCCAGTAAAATTGGACAGATGTAAACAAAAATCATTTGAAAGTATATTACAGAAAAACATAACAATCAATATTAGTAGAGTTAATAGCCTTAAATATTTCATCTCTTTAAAGGAAAAAAAAAAAATAATGTACTTTTGATGCAGTGCTTCTCTGCCTCTAACATTATTCTTAAGAGTTCCTGTGAAAGTGACAATGAAACCTGCTGGAATGAGCTCATGCTTTCAGATATAGAGTCTGATTTAGAACTTTTTTTTTTTTAACCAATACAGTTAGCATGGAAGAAACAAACTAGAGACTTATCTCTTAAGCTATATTAAGGGCTCCTTTTACGAAGGTGCGCTAGCGTTTTTAGCGCACACAGTACGCGTGTGCTAGTTGAAAAACTACTGCCTGCTC
This sequence comes from Geotrypetes seraphini, assembly GCF_902459505.1. NCBI lineage: Eukaryota > Metazoa > Chordata > Amphibia > Gymnophiona > Dermophiidae > Geotrypetes > Geotrypetes seraphini. The sequence goes on from NC_047088.1 coordinate 209,036,942, forward strand.
AAGGGGAGGCGATATTGGCTAGCGCACGCTATTCTGCACGTTAAGGCCCTAACGCGCCTTCATAAAAGGAGCCCTAAGTATTTAACCTAAAAAACCCTATGAGGTCCTTTTGTCAAGCCGCGCTAACGGGGTAGAGCGTCGGACATTTCATCACGCGCTAACCCCCGCGGCCAGCTAAACAACTAATGCCTGCTCAATGTAGGCATTAGCGGCTAGCGCGGCAGGCGTTTTAACGCGCATTAAACCCCTACCGCAGCTTGATAAAAGGACTCCTATATTATTTAAAGTACCACATATTCCATTTTATTCAGTGAAAAGTGGCCTCAGTGCACAACAGCAGTAAAATGGCCAAAAATCCTATTTTCCGTTTTAAAGGCAATGCGTTAATTTTCCCATTAGTACATGACCATTAGCACATGAGCCCCTATTGCTACCTATTTTGAAGGTGGTAAGAGCTCACATGCTAACCCCATACTACAACAATATACTGTAGCTGCGCTGATTAGCACTGAACACGCCTACTTTCTGCTTCCGGCGCCCATGGGAAGTGTGTGTGGAGTGGAAAATTACTTTTTCTTACTGAAGTAAACAGGCATTAGTGCTTAACACAGCTTAGCAAAAGGGCCCTTCAGTTTTTCTGTATTACATAACATAACATAAAATCAAATCAACTTATAGAACGCATAACCGTGAGAATCCATGCAGTTTACAAAAGATTAACCTAAGTCACAAATAAAACTCTGAAGAAATTAGTTATGCAGAAATCTAGAGAACAAATAAGTCTTCAAATGCCTTCTAAAATCCAAGTATGGCATGAATAGGAAGAATAGTTGCTTAAAATCTTTGTCCCAGAGGGTGGTCTGGTAAGTCAATGTTCGTTCATGATATCTTTTAAACTTACATAATTTTGCGGAAAGGTAAACGAAAAGAGCACGACCTTTGCGGGAATTTATGGGATTAAAGACTGTGAATCCATCTAACAAGTATGAGGGTGCCTGACCAGTTATAATTCTATAATAAATGCAACCAAACTTGAAAATTATACAGGCCTCAAATCACTGTTGGACCAATAGTCAAACATTTGTTATATATGGGGGTGAATAGTGTTTAACAGTTGAGATACATATCAGTAGCTTAGGTGCATGCATTTACATCAGCCATAGTATTTTCAAAGTTAACTTAGCAAGGAGTAGCCTACTGGTTAGAGCTATAGCCTCAGCACTCTGAGATTGTGGATTCAAATCCTGTGCTGTAATTGTGACCCTGGGTAAGTCACACAAACCTCCATTACTCCAGGTACATTAGATAGATTGTGAGTCCACCTGATTGTAAACCGCTTAGATAACCTTGATAAATGGTATATAAAGACCTAATAAAATAACTTTACACCCTATCCAGACTCTGCCTGTAAGTATGCCTCCTCACAAATGTGGTCTATTAGAAATGGGCAGGTATCTATAGATTAGTACTTAGGTGTTATGATGCCATCTATGCTTGTGTGTGCACATATATTTGCATATATTCTAGAATTCTAAGGGGTCCATTTACTGAGCTGCATTAAAAAGAGGCTTGCGCTGTTATTAGCATATGAATTTCCTGTGTGCTGAGACCACTTCTCTGGTAGAGCCATTAGAGGTCTCTGTATAACTTTAACCCTTTATATAATACAGCAACATTATGATGACAAGAGTGTCACCTGGGGGACCTACCAATGGTCTCTTCATGGTAACAAATTCAGATGAGAAGTATTAAAAAAAACCAACCCAACATATTTTCCATTCATATATTTAACAATGCAATTACATTGAGATTTCAAGTAAAATACTGCTCCTGACAAGAATTGCTCAATGGTGTAGCAAAAATTGCTTCCTCTTCTTCTAGGTTTCCTAAGAGAAGTTCAGGAACATCAAGTTTCAGTATAAAGTGGCCTTACCCTGAGTGCATCCTTCAGTAAGCCATTCTACGTTGCAGTAAGCATGCTCACGGCAGCTTGGTAAAATGATCCTAAAGCAGGGGTAGGGAACTCCGGTCCTCAAGAGCCATATTCCAGTCGGGTTTTCAGGATTTCCCCAATGAAAATGCATGAGATCTATTTTCATGTACTGCTTTCAATGCATATTCATTGGGGAAATCCTGAAAACCCGACTGGAATACGGCTCTCGAGGACCGGAGTGCCCTACCCCTGTCCTAAAGTAACCAGCTCCGCTCACTTGCTCAGGTGGGATCGGTTACTCTACTCTTGAGAAATTGCTTCTGGCAACTTAGAACATAAGAACAGCCTTATTGGGTCAGACTAATGGTACATCTAGCCCAGTAGCCCATCTTTATAGTGGCCAATCCAGGTCACTAGTATCTGACAGAAACCCAAATAGTAGCAACAGTCCATTTTACCAGGACAAACAGTGGCTTCCCCGTGTCTGTCTCAATAATAGACTATGGACTTTTCCTCCAGGAAATTTTCCAAACCTTTCTTAAAACCAGCTACGCTATCTGTTCATACCACAACCTCTGGCAACGCATTCTATAGCTTAACTATTCTCTGAGTGAAAAAATATCTCCTCCTATTGGTTTTAAAAGTATTTTCCTGTAATTTCATTGAGTGTCCCCAAGACTTTGTAATTTTTAATAGAGTAAAAAAAAAAAAAAAAATCAGTCTTCAAAAAATAAGCTGGAATGTTTTCCCTTTACTTATGTTAGGAAGCAGCAGGAATTTGGGAAATTGTGGTCTCCAGTTATAAACAAATTCAAGCCACCTTACTTGGAGACCACGGAGGAACCTATTACATTCTCCCTCTTCTTTTACCCATTGCAGAACAGGTAGGGTGCTTATCGGGGCAAAAGGACAGATCACCCAATGGAGCTCCCAGTTTGAAAATCTATTCAGGATGCCATTTTGGCCCAGTGGAAAACTTCCTAACCTGACAAGCCAAGACTCGAGTAGGAATAAATCAATGTATTGCGAAGATAGTCTTGCAGTACATCTTGCTATGCATAAAAGAACATATAGCCCTTTCTTGTTGCTGCCCACATATGAGGGTACGATGTTTAGACTGAAGAATAAAATAAATGTATTATTTCCTTCCTACAATATTGTCTTCCAGTAAGAAGCTGTCAGTAATGGAAGATATCATGCTGCCAAGATTTTTGAGCACCTAAATCTTTTTGCATGTGAACAAATAAAAGTATCCTGAGAACAAAAATTGAATTAAATATCCATAACAATGAAAAATGTGATTTTCTTGTAGTTTGCATTCATAAGGTGATATTCAGGGAGATTATACTACATTAGCACTTATTCTGCCATCAAAATGCAAGCCTCTACAATGCACCATACAATGGATTTTATTATTAGTTTTAGGTGCTAATATTTTTGCCGTTTGTATTACAAACACCTTGTCTTCAGAGTGAGGATATTGAAAAGATGAATGGTACAAAAGAATCTGAAAAGATAAAGATAGAAGCATTTATGTATTCTGAACTTCTAGTGGTTGGCAAAATAGAGTGAAAATTGTGCTGCTTCTGTAATTTCCATTCATATCATAATCTCCTTTAGCTTGCCTGTTCTAATGCAAATACATATAGGATTGGATACATACAAAGCACAAATGACTTTGGTGTTATGTTTGTGAAAATGAATATATCATGCTTCATAAAAATATACCACCCTTACTGGTATAAAGTGATTACCATCTTATGTCCATTTATAGGTTGCAGTATGCTGGTAGTGTTAAGCTATAAAAAAAGACATGTTAGCAAGTCAGATGCAAACAAATATGTATAAATTGGAATCTTCTATGGACAAATGTTTTTAGATAAAATGAAATCTTTCTTATTAAGACTGAGCACAAACTAGGTTTTCATCTCACTGTATTGTTTTAACTAGTGGGGAAAAAAAAACCCATTTACTTTCCATCCTTGCTATGTTAATTAAATATCAAGTGGCTTTATAAATATTATTTTAACACTTAACTGATTTTCCAGATTAATTCTCCAAATATTGAATTAATAGACTGAGTATTTTCTGCTTCTATAATTCTGGCTTAATCACATGGCAGATCCATTTCTATTGTGTATATTAGCAAATATTCCGATGTTTAAAAAAAAAACTGTTTTAATTTATATCAAGCTAAATTGATGTGCTGATTAACTATCTAAATCTCTGTTTCTGGTACATTACTGCTGCATTAAACCATATGAAAAAAAAATATGTGAAAGTAATCTGAGATCATTGTGAGCAGTGGATATTTTTTACTTTTGGGTTCAGTACATGAAGAAAATGTTTTCTCACTGAATATTTTACTAAATGTATATGCATTTCATTTTCTTCCATACTACCTTCTTGCAGAATAGTTGTGATCTGGACATCAAAGATACAGTAAATTAGATCAAGAATTGTAACAAAACATTTTTTTTTGCATTAGATGAGTGTATAAACATGTTTAAGAATAGTGCACTTGCCAAAATCCATAGAAATCTCCCACTTGATACACCCCAAAAACTATCATGGATTTCCACAGACTAACAGACCTGTTGTATCCCAGGGTTGATGGAGGCTTGGATAGTGCCAAGGTGGCATTCATAGAAAGGATTATTCCCCTAAGGTGATATTGTAAGTCACCCTTAATACCTTGTAACTAAGTGTTATTCAATCAACTTTTATTGGCCCTCAGAGATGTCACCCAGGGATCAACACGATCATATCCCTCGGCTTTACACACCCAATCGTCATCGGGTCAAAACTAAAGTGCAAATGGTATATTCTTTCTTTTTTCTTTTTTTCTTGTGTGTTAAACTCTTATTAATAATCTTAAAACAATAAATATAACTGTGAGTTTTAAAGAAAATACTTAGCTTCACCGGGATGGTAAGTAGCAGTTGGTAAGGGATATATATGCCGACATGTTTCACCCCTAAAAAGGGGGTTTCTTCAGGGCTACTATCCCTTTTTTGTTAGTTATACACGGCTGGCCACCCGATCTAAGTTATTTTTCCAAGTTCTTCACCCCCCTAAACTGTAGCGTTCCCTCAGGTTTTTGCAGGCCAAAAGCATGACCTTGCATTTTATAGCCTTAAATTTTAGCTGCCAAATTTCAGACCATTCTTCAAGCTTCGGTAGGTCATTCTTCATGTTATTTACACCATCCGGAGTGTCTACTCTATTGCAGATTTTGGTAGCATCCGTAAAGAGGCAAATATTACCTGACATCCCTTCAGCAATATCGCTTATAAATATCTTAAAAGAACAGGACCAAGAACAGAACCTTGAGGCACACCACTTCTTTCCTCAATGCGGTCCACACACAAATTAGGCAGAGGCACTTAGACCTGGTTTTCATTGGCATAATGGCTGTGTCTAAATGTTAGTCATGCAGACTGGCACTATCTGTGATTCTATAAACTGTGCCTAACTCTGGAGGTAGTTTATAGAATCATGCTAAGCACCAACATTTTTGATGCTGATTTTATAGGAGACATATATAGAATTTACTCCTGAATGTTGCCAGTAACCATATAACTTGAATCTCCACCCGGGCTCTGTCCCCGGACTGTGCTGGAACTACCCAGATAGCACTAAGATGGTCTGTCTGATTTTCAGAGGCATCATTAACTTATGTATTTATTTACAACAATTTGATTTATTCAAAGCACAAAAATTACTGCAATGTGGTTCACAATGATACAACTCAAGAGACAAAAAGATGAAAAGAAAAGAAAGTGCCCCTGTAAATCTGGGTATGGGCCCAGTGAGTGACACTTATCAGGGTAGGAGCCATTCTAATCTGTATATGCTGCTGAATATCAATCTGTTAGTGCATGCTAACATGATTTAACATATATTAACCTAAACGTGTGAAGTCATTTACCACATTAAAAAGTTCTAAAGAGTGTTAAATACCAAATGAACTGAAACAATGTTCAAATGAGTGTTAAATGAAACAACTGAACTGGGAAGTGTCCGAAAAGTGGGAATAAAGCCCAAAAGAACTAGAAACATTTGCTCTGTTTGCATATCTTTATAAACTGTGATTCAAAGCAAATCTTTTTGTTTTGTATAATATATTGACCTCTTTAAGCTACTCCTTATTTCTCTTACTGTGGATAAAATTATATAACTGTTTCACAACACAACACCTGTTGAAAAATGAGTGGTGTTACAAGTTGAGGAGAGGGAAACATGCATGCAGGGATTGTAGTCTGAAGACTGCTGTATCTGTCATGAACCTGGATAATTTATTCCACTCATCAGGTGCAGCACTTACTGTATGGGAGACATATATAGCAATTCCTTACTCTCTGAAGGAAGATATTGAGTTGACCAGTAGATCTTCAGCATAGAATCAAATAAAAAGAGGCATCTCTCTGCAAAGTCTTTTGGATCAAAAACAGAATCTTAAATTTGATCCTGTACAAGTAGAATATCAATATAGCAGTAATTGAAGGTAGAGTGTCTAGCTTGTGAAGGCCCTTGATAAAGAAAATTATAATAATCCAATTAGGACAAAGCAAGACATTACAACACTATCCTGAAATCCTCAGATGACAAAGGCCCATATTCATTGAAGATAGCGATGCAATCGCTGTTGGCCGATTCCTGGACGATTTTGAAATAGCGATTGATTCACTATCTTTTCTGCCTGTAAATGATTTGCACAGAGCGTTGGGGCAGCCCTGACAGTAGTGACAGGAGAAACAACCTCCTGCCACTGCTGTCAGGGCTTCTGCAGTTTTGTTTTGTTTTTCTTTTAATAGCACAGATATTTTGCGTGTATTACACACACAAAATATCTGGCCAATTAAAAAAAAAAAAAAACCCTCCCCATGACAAAAGTGCCCCCTCACGCCCCTCCCCCCTAAAAATGCCTGCCCACTGCAAACGAATGGCAGGAGGGATACCAACTCCGTCCTGTCATCGGCGCTCCCCCCCACATGATCCAAAATATGGCAGGAGGGATGCCGACTCCCTCCTGCCACCGGACATGGGTGAACACCCTGGCCCTCTCCCCCATATCTGTAAACTTTGGGAGCAGGAGGCGTGCTCAGTCCCTCCTGCTCCGTAGGCCTCCAGTCTTCGAGAGCAGGAGGAACTGCAAAATCTTCCTGCACCTGCTCCTCTGTCCGGCCCGTAATGTAATGCCGGTCTTAGGCCCTGCCCAGGTACATCATATATATTTTTGGCCTCTACACAGTTATCGATAAATAAATAGCTACCTTGAAATTCACCAAACACTTATATGGGAACCTTAATACAAAGGTAGCACCCATTTTTTTAAAACCTGAGCTGTTTCCTCTTTTTTGTGTTAACCTGGACATATCTGGATACATTCTTATCTTTTGATTCAGATACAGAACATCTTTATATTTGAAAACCAACTTTAAAAGCCACACTCTATCTGAATCTAAAGCTAGTGAAACAAAAAGAGTAGCAAAAGTTAACTGCTCTGATTCTGACTTCTCTAATATATTCGTCAAATCTAACACATCTATTGCGGCTGATTCCTGGTGATCCTCCAGAGGTTTCTTCTCTCCCAAGGAAATATAGCTATCATAACTTATTGAATGCTTAAAGTTAGGCTTGTATGTCCCGAATCTAAGCATCACCACTGAAGGCATAAATATGTATTATGTATGTACCTTACAAAAATCCCATAAGCAGATGTAAGATCTTTGTTATAATATTCTTCGTCTTATAACACTGATATACTGCCAGATCTAAGAGTGAGCATTTTTGCACCAGATCTTTGGCTGGCATAAGTAATCATTGCTAAACACATATGTGTATATATACAGTTACACTAATATTCTGTAAAGGAAAATATGGCCCTAATTTTCTATATAGAATAGGTTCTAGATAGGCACTGTCTAGACGCCTAAAGATACATATGTTGTCCTTTATAAATAGCTGGGGAAGAGGGTATGATAGAGGCCTACAAAATCCTGAGTGCAGTGGAACAGATACGAGTAAATGTCAATCAATTGTTTGCTCTTTTAAAAAGTATGAAGACTAGGGGACAAACCATAAAGTGACATATACTTTTTGACTCAGCACATAATTAAGCTGTAGAATTCATTATGGGCTCCTTTTACAAAGGCGCGCTAGCAGAAGCGCACGCAATAAAATGCCGTGCACGCTAGCCGCTACTGCCTCTTTTAAGCAGGTGGTAGTTTATAAGCAGTGTGCTTGCGCTAAAAACGCTAGCGCATCTTCGTAAAAGGAGCCCTATGAGAGGATATAATAAAAGCAGTTAACATAGCTGAGTTTAAAAACATTGTGAACTAATTTTTTAGTAGGTAAGGTAAGGTAGACCCAAAGAAAGCCACTGATTATCTCTGGGGATAGGTAGCATGGAATCTTGCTACTTTATGTAGTTCTGCCAGGTACTTGTGACTAGACTCTACCAGACTCGTCCAAAGGTATAAATTATCCTTCCCCTCTCTACACGGTATTCGCTATGTAGGCAAACTGGGAAAATCCATTCTCTTCAGAATCACAGGTCTTTGGAACGACCTTACTACCCCGCTGCGGAACCTGGGCTCCCTCCAATTATTCCGCAAGCAACTGAAAACCTGGCTTTTCACTAAAATGTAATTCTATCCCCCCTTACTCTTCTCTTCTATATATAAGTTCATGTAAACCTTTTTTTCCTTCTCTTCCTATATTTTAAGTTCTTGTAAACCGTGCCGAGCTCCACAACATCCGGGGAGATGATGCGGTATATAAACTTAAGGTTTAGTTTAGTTTAGACTTAGCCACTGTTAGAAGCAGAATACTGGGCTAGATAGACCTTTGGTCTGACTCAGTATGGATAGTTCCTTCTGCATCTTTCTATAAATTGTAAGTATTTTCACTAACTATTCCGTTCTCTTTACTGTAAACTGCCTAGTACTTTGTGGTAGGGCGGTATATAAGAATTAAGTTTATTATTATTATTTATATGTTCTTAAGCCCTCCATGAGCCCAATGTTTAAATGATCTAATCGTATGTGCCTAACTTTCCCTCCTTTTACTAAGCCATGGTACAGGTTTCTACCATGGCATGGAGCGCTAAATGCTCCAATGCTGCTCTGACGCTCATAGAATTCCTATGAGCGCCGGAACATTTGGCTCCCCAAGCCGCGGTAGAAACCTCTACTGTGGCTTGAGGGCCTTTTTTAAGGTGTGTAGATCTGCCTTAAGCCCCTCCCCCCCTCCCCACATACAACATTATGCTCTTAAATTTAGAAACTTAAATTTACAAGACATTTATATATAAGTGGCTTCAATATGGATGGAGAACTTAGGTGCTAGTCCTGCATTAAAGAGGCAATTAGGGTGCAGTACCTGGCCACAGTTAACAAGGAAGTACCTACTGCCTCCTATTTAGGAGGTGCTAAGTGTTCACTCATTAAATGTATATTAGTCAGTTTACATGTAGTAAGTGTAACTCACCATCTGGCTAATGCTTCTGATGCCCCCTGAAAGAAAAATTCAGAATAATTTTATGCATAGAAACAGATAAACTACTGCAAAACTCTTGAATACAGTTGCACAGTTGGTTGTTTCCATGCATTAGCCAGAATTTAAGGGGTCCTTTTAGTAAGGTGCGCTAACAGATTTAGCATGTGCTAAAGATTAGTGTGTGCTAAATTATATTTTAAGGGTGCCTTAGCATTTAGCGCAAACTAATCTTTAGTATGCGCTAAACCGATTAGCACGCACTAAATCAGCGCGCCTTAGTAAAAGGACCCCTAAGGGGTTCTTTTATCAAGCCGCGCTAGCGGGGTTAGCCCGTCGGACATTTCATCACGCGCTAACCCCCGCGGCAGGCGGTTTAACATGCGTTAAACCCCTACCGCAGCTTGATAAAAGGACCCCTAAGTGTTTAACACACTTTAGTAAATAGGCACCAAAGAAAAGCAAATTTTCTTTGGTGCCTATTTACTAAAGTGTGTTAAACACTTAGGGGTCCTTTTATCAAGCTGCGGTAGGGGTTTAACGCATGTTAAACTGCCTGCCGCGGGGGTTAGCGCGTGATGAAATGTCCAACGGGCTAACCCCTGTTGGATGGTGTACTTTTCACTGTTAATAAAAATATGTTAAAAAAAAAAAAAAAAAAGTAAATAGGCCCCTAAGTTAGCAGCTCATTTTAAGGCACTTGGAATGCTTTAAATATCAGGCAATAATAATATAATCACCAGATGTGGTTATTAAGCAACGACTGGGAGTTTCTTTTGAGCACTGCTTCTGCAGCGTCACCAGCCTTGGCTATCCCAGGGAGAAGTAATGCTTAGTACAGGGGTGAGCCACTCCGGTCCTCGAGGGCCGTAATCCAGTCACGTTTTCAGGATTTCTCCAATGAATATGCATGAGATCTATTTGCATGCACTGCTTTCAAAGCATATTCACTGGGGAAATCCTGAAAACCAGATTGGATTCCGGCCCTCGAGGACCGGAGTTGCCCATGTCTGGCTTAGTAATTGAACCCAGGTTTTTTTACATGATGCTGACCAAAATTGCCACCAAGCTACTGGGTCTTTTGGGCTAGGGCCCATTTTTGCAAAGCTAGCCCATTCCTTAAGTTCAATAAAATCCAAATAATTTTGCTGCTCCCATCAAAATTTATTAAAACATAAAGGAACAAAAATATGTAGAAAAATGGAATTGAGAGAAAATTTTGTTACTCCTAATAGCTTAATACAAAAAATGGCAGCCATTTTATTAACACATTAAGCCTAAATGTTAGCATGAGTGATAGATGTTATGGGCAGAAATAGCTAATATCCTATTCTTTTTATTTACTCTTGAGAAACATCAAGTAGTAAAGTAATTTACATTTCTTCTCTTTTTTTTCATTTTGCATTTTATGAGATTGCAGCGTTATTGCTGGATAGTATTATAAAAAGATTCATAGTAGAGATTATCTAACAACATTGGTGGTGTTGATGAATAGTGGCAATTAATATGTTCCCTTAATTAGCTTGATACCCAGAAGATGCACCTGGTAGGTCATTTTAATACTACAATTGATTTATAGCTGCTAGAAATGATTTTACCAGTTATCTTCAGTGAGCATAATTAGAGAGCATTTCCTTTTTTTATGCTTTACAGTAAGGGATAAACATTGAAGGTTTATCAAACCAATTCAGAATTCTGAATGAAAGAGCCATAATGCATTAATGCTTTATGGATTTTATTAATATTAAGCTAAGGATATAGATTTGGGGAAACTGTAATCTTTTTAATATTTATTCTGAATTTAGCATTACAGCTGCTCTTTTATTTAAATAAGCTGAAATATTTTTTAGTTTAGGTCCTTTTGTTGAAGGGAAAAAACACAACTGAATTATAAGTATTGCATCATATCTGGAAAAATATGTATGTTCTGCCTGTGTTTCAAATACTCAAATACGCTAAATGCTAAGGCACTCAATTTGCGTTAACAACCGATGGGCCGCTGTAAAGCCGTTATAATAGTAATTTTTAAAAAGTGAGTCATTCTCAAAAAAAACCCCACTCATGCAAATGAGATTGACGGAGAGTAGCGAAGATTTGCTAAATTTGCATGTGCCCATCGCTGGTGATAGTGATGGGCACATGCACAGAATAAACATACAACATCCCCCCCAAACAACAACAAATTGAGACCTGAAGTCAAGCAACCCTCCACCCGGCAGTGGGAGAGATGCTTACTCTCTCCTGCCACCAAGCAAAATTCCTCCCGGTAATGGGAGAGATGCCCACTCTCTCCCACCACTAAGCAACACCCCTCCAACATTCCTTAGCACCACTAAGCAACACTCCCAGGGCAGCAAGAGAGATGCCCACTCTCTCCTGCCACCACACAACCCTCCCTGTGCCTCTGAAGATCCCTGCCCTCTCCCCCTTACCTTACTTAGATGGCTGGCTGAACAAACCAAATTACTACAGAATGCTACATAGAAAAATCAAGCTAACAGAATACTTCTGTCACACATGGCAGGAATAGTGTTAGGGGAGTGCAACTAGGGCAACTGCCCCCTGGTCAGAGAGAGAGCCCTTAGCCAGCTGGAAGATAAAGAAGCACAGCCTGGGCTTTGCGGTCCCCAGTTATGTCTAATACCAGCTCTAGCAGGATACATATTTCAGATCTGAAATATTCTAATCACAAAACATAAAATAAATTTATTTTTTTTCTACCTTTTGTTGTCTGGTAATTTTAGTCTTCAAATCACATTGGTCTCAGGCTTTGTTTTGGGTTCCTTCTGTCTTCATCGTAGCATGGCTGGCTCCAGAAGGTAAAATAGGCACAAGAGGAGCTGGGGAGGAGATGCCAAGTCTGACAGAGGCTCAATTTTTTTTACCACAGGATCAAGACTTTTCACCGCTTCCACGGGGCAGTAAAATGTCTTGTCCCTATTCCCACGGAGCGGTGAAAGGTCTTGTCCCCATTCCTGCGGTAAACCAGTTACAAATGTCTCCATTCCTACGGATTTACTGCGTTGACCATGGTTTACCACGGTAAAGGTCATTGTGTCATTCTTTAATCATTTAATCTGTGAGAACTTTTGGTTTAACTGTGAGAATCAGGGCCAAACTGATTGCAGCATTTTATATATGCAAATCTCTCTCATGCATATTCATTAAGGGTATCCCAAAAACCCAACTGGCTGGTAGTCCTCCAGGACAAGGTTAGGAACCACTGGTGTATAGTATCTTATAATTTATGCATGCAATTGTGCATCCACATTAAAACTCTAGGGGACACATATTCAAAACAGAAATATGTCTAAAATCACGCCTAAATCGGCACTTGGATGATCAAAAAGACAGGTCGTCCAAGTGCCAATAATCGAAACGGGTTTTAGACGTATCTAAAAACAGCTTTGGCCTTATCAGTGCTGCTTTACGCCCAGAGCTGAAAGGGACATTTTTGGAGGAGTGATGAGGGCAGGACGTGGGCTGGGTGGGATGTGGGCTGACCTACACTTAGTTGTACTGCAAGTATAATCAAAAGTTTAATGAGACTGCCTAGACAGAACTTGTATGTAGTGATTTTGGTGATGTGAAAACAGGTCTAAGTGCCCAATTGGTATCCAAAGTGACCAAATAACCACTGCAGACACAAAGTGCAGACTCCCACATACTGCCCCAGTGATCACTGACCCCCCCCCATGCACACACACAATACAATAAAAATTGGAATAAAAACGTATATACCTGCCTGCAGAACATCAGCACCTGGCATAGGAAAGCCTAGTAGAGCTGCACAGAGGTGGCTTAAGTAGTCTGGGGGGTGGGCTAGCTAGAGAGGAGGACCCAGGCCCATAAGCCACTCTAACCATTGCATTCATGGTGAAACATGTGCATCCCCAAATCCCAATTGTGCTGCCATATAGGTGCCACTTGCAGCCATAAGGGTTATTGGGGTGGTAGGCAGGTAGGTCTAGTAGATTTTGGGGGTGTTTTGGGGGGCTCACCATGACCTATAAGGGAGTTGTAGTGAGATGTAGTGAGATGTGTGGTACCCTTTTTGTGAAGTTCACAGCAGTGCCTTATAAGGTGCCCCAGTACTCTGTTGCCATATCTGGGTGTCCAGTCTATTACCTTGCTGACCCCACCCATGTTCAAAAGGTCTTGTTCTAGGTGTTTTTGACTTGGACAAATTTTTGGACAAGAATAGGGTATAAAGATAGATGACTTAGTGGTCTGGACGATCAAACGGCTGGACGTAGAAGTAGACGATTCTCGAAAAAATAAATATTTTAGATGTATTTTTTGAGAATGGACTTTTTGCGTGTCTGACTTTTGGCGACTAGCAACTTAGGCCCAAAACAGACCTAGACGTATTTTTTGATTATGCCCCTCCACACCATTGCATTTAGATGCCTGTTCATAGGATTGCTCATTGATGGAATATTAACATTTTCATGAGCATATGTGCACATATGCATGCATACATGCTGGTATTCTTATTATTTACACATTTTCTTGGTGCACAATGATTGACGCCCTCTTTATAGAATAACCCCCACAATGCTGTTCTACATGCACAAAGACTTGGAACATTAATACCTACAGTATGTGGGTGTATGTATATAGGGCTAGATTATGTAAATGGAACCCAAAAAATAGGCACAAAAATAAGGGTTTCATCAGAATAACAATTCTAAATCTTATCAAAATACTGTTGACAGGGAGTGAGATCACAGAGATGAGCATATATCAAGCAATGCAGCAATTGTAATCAGGTGGAGAAAAAAGCCTCAGAATAAAGTGAAGATGCAGGAGGATTGCGAAGATCTGCAACGTGACATAAACATGCTTGAGAAATGGGCTGCGACATGACAAATGAGGTTCAACATGGATAAGTGTAAGGTGATGCATGTTGGTAACAAAAATCTCATGCACGAATACAGAATGTCCAGGGCTGTACTTGAAGAGATCTCCCAGGAAAGAGATTTGAGAGTTCTGATCGACATGTCGACGAAGCCATCTATGCAATGTGCGGCGGTGGCAAAAAGGGTGAACAGAATGCTAGGAATGATTAAAAAGGGGATCACGAACAGATCGGAGAGGGTTATCCTGCCGCTGTACCGGGCCATGGTGCGCCCTAACCTGGAATACTGCGTCCAGCACTGGTCGCCGTACATGAAGAAGGACACGGTACTACTCAAAAGGGTCCAGAGAAGAGCAACTAAAATGGTTAAGGGGCTGGAGGAGTTGCTGTACAGCGAGAGATTGGAGAAACTGGGCCTCTTCTCCCTTGAAAAGATGAGACTGAGAGGGGACTTGATCGAAACGTTCAAAATACTGAAGGGAATAGACTTAGTAGATAAAGACAGACTGTTCACCCTTTCCAAGGTAGGGAGAACGAGAGGGCACTCTCTAAAGTTGAAAGGGGATAGATTCCGTACAAACGTAAGGAAATTCTTCTTCACCCAGAGAGTGGTGGAAAACTGGAACGCTCTTTCGGAGACTGTTATAGGAGAAAACACCCTCTAGGGATTCAAGCCAAAGTTAGACAAGTTCCTGCTAAACTGGAACGTACGCAGGTGAGGCTGAACTCATTTAGGGCACTGGTCTTTGACCTGAGGGCCACCGTGTGAGCGGACTACTGAGTGGATGGACCACTGGTCTGACCCAGCAGCGGCAATTCTTATGTTCTTATGTATAAAAGCACAAATAGGGGTCCTTTTACTAAGGTGCACTAACCAATTTAGCACGCACTAACCTATTTAGTGCACGCTAAATGCTAAGACGTCCATAGAATATAATGGATGCCTTAGTATTGAGTGTACCCTATATCAATTAGCGCATACTAAATCGGTTAGCGCACCTTAGTAAAAGGACCTCAAAGTGAAGTACTACCCCAGAATAGGCACTAAAATGATGTGTACTAAGTTAATATTCTGTACAGGGTTCTCTGTGTGGAATGACCTTCACAGAATTCTAGCATAGTGCTCATTTCATACCTAACTTTTGACTTAAGCATTTACGCCTGGCAAAAGCTAGTGTAAATGCTCACACCCTACTAATGTCAATTAGGTGTGCAAATCCAGCTATTGTATAACATCATGTCTAATTTCTGGGAATGTCCCTCACCCACCCATGCTGTTCCTATGGTCAGGCCATTTTTGGAGTTACACGCAATGATATTTTGGCATGCATGTTACAGAATAGAGGGGTAGGCCAGATCCACATGCATTTACTAATTACTGTCAATTAAGTGCTTGTTAACAATAATTATTGTTAGCACCTAATTAGTTTACACATGGATCTGTTATCTGCACCGAAATTTGAATGTCCAACTTATGCAGAATCTAGAGGATGGTGTATTCATATATTTATATTTTGTGGGATCATGTGTACACTGAACAGTAAGAATCTGAGTGTTATTGGGGCAGGTTCTAGGAACCCTTTTTTGTACAGATTCATAGGCACATACACTGTCTTTATAAAATGAACACCTTTTTGGACCTCTCACATTGGGGTCCTGTTATAAGATTACATCATATATGTAGAAACATGGCTATACTCTGATCATTTTTAATACTGTTTTCCACATCAGATATATAACATATAATTAACTTTTATTGAATGAAAGTCTTGTATTACTCTTTATGGAGGATACTTTTATCATAGTCCCTAGATTGTAAAGACAATAGAGGTATATGTTATATAAGAATATCCCTACACATTACAAATATAGGAACTGGTGGTTGGTGTATGAATAGACAATATTGATGTGTCTGTATTCACCAGAGCATAACAACATTTTTTCTCTGGGATTTTGGCAAAGTTTTATAATTATCAAAGGACTGAGTGAGGTTTGTTTGCTTACCACAAAAGCAGAAATGATTTTTATTGACTAATCTTTGATCTAAGAGATTAAAGAAAATACTGCTTGAGCAGCAAAAAGGATAACACCATGGGGGTCAATAGGCTTACTGTTACTTGGAAGTGAATGTGAGCTGTTCCACAGGGGAATGTGGTAATTTGGTATTCTTTTCTGAGAACTCAAGAGTTCTCTGTCTTTCCTTTAGTTTTAAGAAGGGAAAAATAAAAATATTAATCTTACTTATAATATTCCTCATGGCTTAACTCTTTGGCCTTAATATAAGGTCAATTACAGAGCAGCAGATTCAGTAACAATTTTACACATTGCTTCTTAGTACAAATAGCCTCACTGTCACATTCTCATATTCTTGATTGAAATGTTTCTGATACTCTTTTGGAATGCCATTTAAAGATTGGTGACTCAATGTTTTGAAAATTAATGTAATTTCAATCTCAGACAATTAAAAAAAAAGCAGCAATGTTCTCTTAAAACTTATAGGAATGTATTTATTTTTGTCTGTGAATTTTTAGGCTGCAAAGCTAAGTCAATACCTGTAGTTCACAATCAGGGCACTGTCTTGGTAGGGGCGCTGACACCTCTCTGCCCCCCCCCCCCCCCGGCTCATGCTCTACTTTTCCCACTCCCCTGTACCTCTTTAAAATCTTCACCAGCACAAGCAACTACTCCATCCTGCTGCTCGGCCTGGCTCCCTACGAAATCACTTCTGGGTCGTGGGGCCAGGAAGTGACGTCAGAGGGAAAGCCAATGCTAGCGTGAGCAGTAGGCAAGAGAAGCTGCTTGTGCTAGTGAAGATTTAGGGGTCCTTTTACTAAGGCATGCTAACTGATTGCTAGATTACCGATTGCCGTTGTCAGAGGTTGTGGTAAGAGCAGATAGCATAGCTGGTTTTAAGAAAGGTTTGGATAAGTTCCTGGAGAAAAGTCCATAGTCTGTTATTAAGACATGAGAGGCAGCCTCTGCTTGCCCTGGATCAATAGCATGGAATGTTGCTACTCCTTGGGTTTTTGCCAGGTACTAGTGACCTGGATTGGCCACCATGAGAATGGGCTACTGGGCTTGATGGACCATTGGTCTGACCCAGTAAGGCTATTCTTATGTAAGGTTTAAAAAAAAAAGTCAATCTGAAAATTGTTGGTGTTTTGGTATGGGTGAATTATTTTCCTGAGGTTTCTCATATACATATATCTTTTTATATATTGTGACAGGGAAGCTCCTGTCCCAAGGAAAAGGACTACTAAACCTCCCCAACCTGCAGCACTGGGCTCTGTAAAACCTGGCCTGGAGCAAGGACAGCCGGCTCAGCCAGGAGGGAAAGTGCAAAAGCAGGTTGTAGCACAGCCCAAAAGCCAGGTGGGGAGGGCACTGAAAACTAAGTATCTCCCCTATCAGTCCTTTCCTCTAGCCCAGAAACTGAAAGCCAACCCAGGAGGGGGTGGAGTCAGACCCTGGGGTGTGTCAAACAAATTGCTTCAAGTAAGAAGCAAGGAGAGCAATCAAGGAAGCTCAGGTGGCTCTCATCCAGAGAGGCCAGCAACCAGCCATGACTGCAGCTTCCAGGGAGTTCCTATTCTCCAGCCGAGAACGTTTCCCAGAGGTCAGCCCAGCAGAAGGGAGAGTGTAATTCCTGGGAGGTACAGTGCCTGGCCCAACAAGCTTTGGGAGGGAGACCCGGGGGTTTTGGCTCAGAGAGGAAACATTGCCAGAGAACTGACAAGCAGGCAAGGAGGGGGATGGGAGGAGCAGTCTCAGATAGGGGAATGGAGAAACAGCCTTGAGTCCCTACCGAATGAATGGGAGATGAGTAGTATCCCTGATGAGAATGAATATGAGAAAGACATGGAACTAGGGGGAACTGATGTATGAAGTGTCTCCTCCAGCCCAAGGAGAATCCCGTTCCGGGTATTGTGGAATTCAGGATTAAGGCTGAGAGCAGGGCCAAAGGCAGTCCTGTTGCTGAAGGAAACTAATTGGTTAAAGTTTATGTTGCCTTGCGATAGAAAAGCTAAACATAGAGGGGACTTGGAGGGCATTATTTTGGGAGGGCCTGAAGACCTAATTAAGGGAGGCTTGCCTCTTGCACAGCTTATCAGGCAAAGCGGTGCTTACCCCTGTGGTGAAGGCAGGGAAATCATTACTTTTGGAAAAACCCAAAGTTAATAATTAGGTGATGCTAAGATTAATAGAAGCATGTGAGAAAAAACTCAAAAGCACCTGTGAGACCTGCCCCACAGGGTAGGAGCCAAATAGCAGTGGCTGCGAGTTGTCAGTGACCCCAGGGAGGGAAAACAAAGGCCAGTAGAAGAAACAGAGACTTTGGGAAAGTTTGCTGCTGGATTTTGATTTTTGGTTTTTTTTCCTTTGGGGGACAAGAACCAGTTTGTTCACGGTCCTCATAACTGAGTGCAAGAATATTGAACTGGGTTGCTGGACATTGCACCAAAGGGTCATTGGAAACCATTGCACAGTTTAACCATTTTTGTTTTTCTTTATTTTGAATGTGGTAATAAACTTGGAGGACTTGGACCAAAAATCCAGAATCCAGGTTTTCCTTTCTGCCAGCCATATAAAAGGCGCTACAATAAATCTACCTGTGGTCCGAGCCCGGCTTCCCACTTACTCAGGAACCAGCCCGTCCACAATATACACCTTTAGAATTATGTGCCTGGTCTAATTTATGGGGGATTTTTGTGTATCTGGCTTTATATAAAAAAAGCTGCTTCCCATAAAATCTAATAAATAAAACTTGATCTTTTTTTTTTTTTTTGGGGGGGGGAGGTGGGGGGTAGGAAGACATTCTGAAGGAATAAAAAATATGAATCTTATACCAGAAAATAACAATTGTTCTCATTTGATGGTAGAGGAGAGATGTAAGAACAGCTGGTGCAGTTAAATTTTGACTGGGAATATGCTGAAGTACATTTGTTTATGTTTAAAGAGACTCAAGAGGCATGTCAAGATTCACATATTTAGGGGTTTGTTTTAACCATTTTGAACATATGCCAGAATACTTTGATTGAATCAGTTATTGCACTTCTCTATAAAGACTGGTTTGGGGCTATGGACAATTAATTTTTAAAGCAGGTTTTATTTTACTGCACATGCAATAATGATACACTTAGCTTGGATGTGATTCAGGAACAAAGATGGCAAAGCACTTCAGACAAGTTTCTTTGGTTGTCATATGCATTATGGTCTATCTCATTTAAGGCCTGATTTACTAAGGGCTCATTTTCAAAGCACTTAGGCACACAAAGCGAAGGAAAGCTATGGAGAATAGATAGACTTTTAAGGATGCCTTAAATCTTGGATAAGACTTCACTTTTCTTATAATTTTTAACATGTTTCCTTCATGCTTAAAAGATATTAAAATATCCTGATTTTTTTAATGGGCAAGCAGAGTGAAGAGTGGTATATGACACATGTTCTGTATCTCAAAAACTAGAGCCTATAGGAGAAAACTGGTGCCATTTTTGGAATCAGCAGGTCATATATACCCAGAAACAGGTCTAACATTTGAGGCACCAAAATGAGTGTTGGCCAGTGATAGGCGTTAAACTCACATTCCCAGTTCAAACATTAACTCAGCAAAATAAGTTTCAGATTGATATTTCAGTAACACCAGGCTAGGATGATAACTATCAGTTGTCAAGCAGAATCGTGTATTGTATAGATGAAACTGCCAGCTGTTCATCCAGATCTGATGCAATGTTGGGAACAAGCATACTCGGTTATGCAGTCTTCATAAAAATTGTTCTTCCCTAATTGTTATTCTATTTTAATTGTTTATTTTAAATCAAATGTAATTTAACCTCTAATTTTTTACGTATCTTTAATGTAACTATGGATAAAATTGTATATACAGTGGTACCTTGGATTACGAGCATAATCTGTTTCAGGAGCATGTTTGTAATCCAAAATGCTCGTTTATCAAAGCGAGTTTCCCCAAAGGAAATAATGGAAACTCGCTTTGATGCGTTTCCCCCCCCCCCGAGAACCGGCATTGCTCCCCTCGAAAGCCCCCCCCCCTGCGATCAGGCACCCCCCCTGCGATCCGGCACCCCCCCTGCCTCAAACCGGCACCCCCCCCGACACGATCCGACATCCCCCCCGACACAATTGGGCACCCCCCTGCCGCTTCTTACCCTCATCTGGGCACTCTTGAAAATCGGCCCAGCAGACGAGTAGGCCGATCTTCAAGAGTGCCCAGATGAGGGTAAGAAGTGGCAGGGGGGTGCCCAATCGTGTCGGGGGGGGTCGGATCATGGCGGGGGGGGGGTGCCCAATCGTGTCGGGGGGGTCGGATCGTGGCGGGGGGTGCCGGTTTGAGGCAGGGGGGTACCAGATCGCAGGGGGGGGTGCTGGATTGCGGGGGGGGTTGCTCGTAAATCGAGCCATGCTCGGTTTCCAAGGCACCGATTTTGCAAATGTTTTGCTCGTCTTGCAAAACACTCGCAAACCGGTACACTCGTAAACCGAGGTACCACTGTATATGGTTTTAAACTGTTTTATTTGTTCCCCCCAAATTATTATTGTTATACACATTGAAAATACTTGATATTGCGTTTAAATCAAAATCTCAATAAATTTGAAACTTAAGATGTAGCTACTGCTATTGCAAACTACCTGAATTGTCTAATGTCAAACTTGTATGCCTCTTTTTGGCAATAACTGGATAGAAATGCAGTAATTTCAGTTTCCTATTTAAGGAATTGAAAAGGGATAATCTGTTGTACTATATGCCCACTCCCATAAAAACATTGTTGAAAATATTTAATTAATTTAAAATTTGGCTGAAATCAAATCCTTTTGCTTTACTTTTTCCTGAAAACAATGCTCAGTTTAGGAAATTCTTGAGTCAATATTCAATAGGATTTATATTTTACACTCTCATTTTATAATCGTATGTGCAAATTTATAGATCTTGTCCTTACCTGTCAATACCCTGAATGATAGTCAAGCAGTTTAACTCTTTGGGCTTGTAATCTAAATCATAGGCGTTGGAACAGGGGAGGCGACAGGGGCCGTGGCCTCTCGAAAAGATTTCGGTCACTGATTTTAGCCTTCCCACCCATCCTTCTCTTGGTGTTATGTTTAAAATCTTAGGGCAGCTACTGCACAGCCACCGTGAAGTGTCAAACAGTAGGCCTTCCCCTTCATTCTACTTCCGGGGGTAGGCCTGCTCATGGACGCTGCGTGGCGGCTGCTGAAGATTTAAAACTAAAGTGCTGGGAGGAGATGGGTGGGGGGACTCAGAAGCTGCAGAGAGGACGTACGCTAGGGCAGAGTTCCTGGGCCTCCCCAAACAAAGTAAGGTTTCACTGCCTATGGCCTAAATATTACCAAGCCGGGACTCCGTGTTTTTTAAATATCAATTTAAACAAGCATGAACATTTACAATTGTAGATCTTACAGCGGTGCTTCTTCAGAGTCCATACACTCTACTGGCACAACCTTCACTAAGGAGAAGCCAGGAATGTATTGCATAGTCCCTGTGCAGAGAGTTAATATGTGCTTTTGCTTCTCTTACAAACTGAATTCTTACTAACAGACTCAAGTTAGGCAGCTAGCAAACCTAAAGTCAGGAGGCCAGCAAACCCAGATCGGGAAGACAAACTCTCTCTATAGCATGTGATGGACAAAGTAGAGTCAACATTCTTCACAGAGCTGAAGAAGAATGTGGGCTCCAACAAGCAGTTAATACCTCTGGGAGCTGTTAGGCACTCTGGGAATTTGAGTCCACTGAACACACACTGTTTATACAACTTAGACAAACAATCTATGTACTTGTTTTATACAAGAAACTGAGAAACCGCCCTCTTGAAATGAGGGCAGAACAGATCTTTTGTGCATTGTTATATGCATAGGTTATAAAATGCTAGCAGTTATGCATGTGATACTTTACGAGCTTAATTGACACCAACATTTAATTATTGGTGTTAGTTACTATGGATTGGCACTAAGAGGCATAGGGCCCCGATATTCAGCAGGGGGCGGGCAGTACTTTTGCTGTCTGCCAAAGACATTTATTCTGGATATTCAATGCTGGTCCATTTCTGATGACTGATATTAAATATCTGGGAGTGTTTTGACTGCGAAAGCATTAACCTGCAATGAGAGGGGCCTTAGACAACAGGGCCAATCAGAGCCTTACGCCCCTCCCCATCCACTTGTTGCATCCCAGGATGCAACAAGTGGAAGGCCCACCATTTTGAAGAGGTGGACCTCATGGTCAGAGGGATTAGGCATCCCTATGGGTGGCCATCATGAACAAGGTGGGGGAGGCAGGGGGTTATCAGAGGCAAAGGAGGGCCATTGGGGG
Source organism: Geotrypetes seraphini (assembly GCF_902459505.1). Classification (NCBI taxonomy): domain Eukaryota; kingdom Metazoa; phylum Chordata; class Amphibia; order Gymnophiona; family Dermophiidae; genus Geotrypetes; species Geotrypetes seraphini. The sequence continues at coordinate 209,059,577 of NC_047088.1, forward strand.
TACCACAGTGGTTGTGGAATGGAGTGGACATTTCCCCCACTGCTGTTGGGGTGTCAGGGGGTTTGCTTTATGGCAGCGCAGGAGGGAGTGGGCATCCCTCTCTCTTCCAGAGGGGGTGTCAGGGAGAGGATTGCTTGACGGCAACAGTGGGAGGGAGTAGGCATCCTTCTTGCTGTTAGGGAGGGTTGGGGGGAGGTTTGCTTGACAGCAGCAGCGGGAGGGAGCAAGCATCCCTCCTGCTGCTGTGAGGGGTGTCAGAGGTGTTGCTTGACAGCAGCAGTGGGACAGAGTGGGCATCTCTCCTGCCAGGTGTGCTGGGGAAGGGAACAAAATTTTCTGGCAGGTCTGAGCTGTCAAGCCTTACTTTCCTGTCAGTGCCTGAGCCAATCAGTGTTCATGCACTGACAAGAAAGTAAGACTACGACAGCTCAGACCTGCTGGAAAATTTTGCCCGCAAATGTAGGACAGCGAGGTTAGGGAATCACCCAGCGATAATGGAGAATCACCCAGAGTGCTTGTTTAAATATTAATGACCTCATATAATAAATTTGCATGGCAGGCTTAGAGAATCTTCCCCCGAGTGACTTGCCCAGGGTCCCAAGGAGCAACTTGGGGTTTGTACCCCAAAACCTCAGGGTGCTGAGGCTGTAATTCTAATCAATAGACCACTCCTTCCTCCCATCTGATCTGTCTGGCACCCCTAAAACTATTGAATTATAACAACACCTAATTAATTAATTGCATAATGCTATAGTCTGAAAAAAGCTATTACTTTTATTTTATTATCTTCTGCTTAATTACAACTTTAACTTACTAAAGTGATTAAGACCAGAAGTAATTTGTCAAATGACTGTCATTTAAAAGTTTGTTAGATGCAAGAAAAAAGACAACTAGCAATCTCTTTATGATTCTCATTGTACAAGTACCTGGTATAAATCTCACTAATTCATTCTTAAATTGAAACCATAAAATACTATGGGGACATATGATACTCAAAATTGGAAATAGATCTATTTACTCTGCAATGTTACATATATTTTAACACTATACATAACTAAAAGCAGAATGAAAAAAAAAGAAAGAAAGAAACCTATTAAACCTGAATTATTATTAACAGAAATGAAACTTGTTGAGTGAGTTGGAGCAGAGATGACTGTTATTAGTATCAAGGGAAGTATTTTCCCTTTCAATAAATTACACTGTAGTGATTTCAAGAATATAGGTTGAGGAAAAAAAAAAACATTTGACATCTTGATTTCATGACTAGAACCTGTTATTTTAAATTGGATTTGAAACAAGACAGAATATGCTGGTTCTCAGATATTTAAAATGCAGAATAATAAGTATCTTTTTGAAAAAGACAACATAATCAGTGTTGTAGCAGAATTTCTAATGCTTATTTTGGGATACTTCTTATTGTCAGAAAATTGTTCAGCAAAATTTAAAGGGAAGATTATGTTATAATATTATAGAAACACTAGTGTTTAAGTACGTTACATTAATGGGTGCTAGAATGTCTGTCTTTCTTTCTGTGTCTCTACCTGCCTCTGTCTCTTTCTTTCTGTCTCTCTCCCTTCCGCTGACTATCTTTCTTTCTTTATATCTCCCTCCCTCCCGCTGTCTGTCTTTCTGTCTGTCTGTCTCTCTCTGGCCCCTTGTCTATCTGTTTTTCTTTTTTTCTGTCTCTCTCCCTGCCCACTGTCTTTCTGTGTGTCTGTCTTTCATTTTCACGTGCTGCCTGCCTGTCTTTCTGTCTCTGTCCATGGCCCCCTTCTGTCTGCCCCCAAAGCAAACCAAGATTGCTCCCTGGCCCCCTTTCCCTCTCCTCCCCCTACTTTCCTGTATAGCAGCAGCATTTTCCTTCCCCCCACTTCCCTGTGCAGCAGCAGCATTCCCTCCCTCTTCACTCCCCTGTGCTGCAGCAGCATTTTCATCCCCTCTACCTCCACTTACCTGTGCAGCAGCAGCAGCATTCCCCCCCTTCCCAGTGCAACAGCAGCAGCATTCCCCCCCTTCCCTGTACAGCAGGATAGCTGCAATTCTCTTCGTCATTTCTGGCTGGCTCACTTGCCAAAGTTATTTTTTAGTTCACCGTGGCTTCTCTCACGATCTGCGCCTGTGTCCTAAGCCTTCTCTCTGCCACAATATCCAACCAATCTCATGACTGCTCCACCCCCATCACCTTAGAAACCTCCCTAATCATTTTTTCTTTCTTACAAGCTCTGTCTATTACCTTAACCCTTTCTTACCTCCTCTTATAAACTTGTCAATCCTTATTCTACAGACCCTTGACAACACCTCATATATTCCTCTCACCCTCTGCCCCCCCAATTTTACCCACACCACCATTCAATAAATATTACCAACAGGTGACATCAGCTCAGCCAATGTTATATTACACCAGATGAATCTGGTATTCTTTTCTCCATGCATCTACCACTCTTTCTGTGAAAAAGTATTTCCTTAGATTATTCCTCAGTCTTCTCAATGTCATCCTATGCTTTCTCATTCTGGAGCTTCCTTTCAAATGAAACAGATTTGCCTCATGCATATTTATGTCACGTAGGTATGTAAACATCTCTATTATATCTCTCCTCTCCTGACTTTCCTCCAAAGTATACATATTGAGATCTTTAAGATTGTCCCCATATACCTTATGATGAAGACCACCAACCATTTCAGTAGCCTTCCTCTGGCCTGACTCCATTCTGTTTATATCTTTTTGAAGGTGTGGTCTCCAAAATTGTATACAATATTCTAAATGAGGTCTCACCAGAGTCTTACACAGGGACAATAATATCTCCTTTTTCCTACTGGCCATACCTCTCCCTAAGTAACTTAGCATCCTTTTAGCTTTTGGCATCACCTCTTCAAAATGTTTGGCCAACTCTAGGTTATCACATACAGTCACACTCAACCATGCTCCTCTTTCGTGCACAAAAGTTCTTAACCCCCTAAACTTTACTGTTCTCTCGGGTTTTTGTAGCTCAAGTGCATGACCTTAAATTTCTTAACATTAAATCTTAGCTGCCAAATTTCAGACCATTCTTCAAGCTTCACTAGGTCCTTCCTCATATTATTCACACCATCAGGGGTGTCTATTCTATTGAAGATTTTGGTATTTTCGGCAAAGAGGCAAATCTTACCTGACAGCCCTTCAGCAATATTGCTTACAAAAATGTTAAAAAGAGCAGGGCCAAGAACTGAACCTTGAGGCACACCACTAGTAACATTCTTTTCATCATAGTGGTCTTCATTGACCACTACCCTTTGTTGCCTTCCACTCAACTAGCTCCTGACCCTGTCTGTCACTTTGGGACCTATCCCGAGGGCACTCAATTTATTTATTAGACACCTAATTGTTTCACCATCATATGCTTGCTGTAACATTTCAAGAGATTCATTACCTCTCTTTCCAAGTTTAGCATATAATTCAATCACACAACTCTGGCGTTCTCTCACAGACACATCTTCTTCATCTGCCATAATGAAATGTACAAAATTCTTCCTCTCACTGTGACCCAACAATGAAGACTATGGCAATCCAACTGCAGGTTCAGAGACGTTGATATATGTGCTTCAGAAAAACCAGCACAGTGTTTTTTTTTGTTTTTTTTTTAGCTCATCTAGATGTATAGAAGATAATTTTATAATAGGGGATCAAGGTTTGGAGATGGTGAAGGGATCTAAAAGATCTTAGCACAAATCCTAAAGGTTCTATTTTCATGCTAGAATTTTGGCTTGTTGCAGTACTTAAGGAGTTACAGCTTTATTTCTTTTATTAGTTATGGATAGCTCTCAAACTGGAGTTGTTTTTTATTTTTAATGGATAGCATAAATACCATAAATAAACCAAGGCTGTACGAGATAATACTAAGCAGCCAGTTCCATATTAGGAAAATTGCATAAAAATAATGAACTGGTGAAAGAAAACTGAAAGCCAAGAGACTTGTACTAGAGCTAACAAGCTTTACTTGCAGAGAGGCAGAAGCTCACAAAATGTTCTCATTCTCGTTAAAGAGAAAAAACGTCGCTAGTTGCATAGGGGCCAAGGATTTTCAACACTACAGATTATTCAAATCATTAAAAAAAAGAAAAAAAAAAAGACTTTTAAACATAAAATGAAACCTGTGTGGATAAACATGCTAAATAGTGTAGAAGAGGCTCTCTCTCTCTCTATATATATATAGTAAGTGTAAAGTTCCTTTAAAACATATTTCCTTTCATCACCTTTAATATTTTTATGAATGTTTTATCCTGAATTCTAACCTGTGAATAATAAATGGTTCTTCCTATATATTTTAGAGATGCATCCTTGCTTGTAAATAATATATTTCCACCTGTCAACATAAGATTCATTTTCATTTTGTTGATTCCTATAGACTGTATTGGAAATTTTAAGGGTATGCTTTACTGGTGAAGTGTTCATATCCATTCACATGGCATAACAATTTGAAACATGAAAGCAAAATTAAAAAAAAAAAAAAAAAGCAATTCAAGGAATTCAACAACCTGCAATGCACGGCACTCTTATTACTGGTCACTGTCCAGAACAAGGCTGACAGAGCACACTAGAGTTTATCCGTCCATGTTATAGGTCCAAGCCTATAGTTTTCAAATATATTATCAATACAATATACTGCGTTTCCCCCCAAATCAGATAGTGCCATATATCAATTTGGGGTCCAAAAAATGCATTAGGGCTTATTTTTGGGTGATGCCTTATTTTTTTTCATGTATAATAATCATCTCTCTCTTCCTCTCCTCTACTCCAATTCTTCCTCTTTCCTTTCTACCCCCCCATGGGCAGCATCTTTCCTCCCCTCTCACCCACCCCCTTGTGCAGCATCTTTCTATCCCTCCCTCCCATCCCCTAGTGCAGCAGAACCCCACCGACCCTCCCACTGTGAGACTGACATACCGTACCTCCGAGGTCTCCAAAAACAGCAGCAGCGGCAGCCTTCCTGGTGGGGCCTTCCCAGTGAGGAAGGCTGCGAAGCAGCCTGTTCAGAGCACTTTCAATGCTGCTGCTTTAGGAGGCCTCAGAGTGGAGGTTGCTGAATGAACGAGTCCGAATTTTTGGTGAATTGGGCAGGGATGGAGCCAGGGAATGTCGAGGACATTCGGGGGGAGGGGGTGGGGTTCAGGGGTCAATCTTAACTAGGGTTTATTTTTGGGGTAGGGCTTATTTTCGGTGAAACAGGGTAATACTCATAAATTTATTGGACTTTCCAATATATTATATATTTACAATCATAAACTATATAAAGTAATGCAATAAAACTTTCCTGAGATTTTATATTAGTACAATACTACATTACACTCAGGCTCTATATATTGTATTAAAAATCCACTATATATAGTGTATAATAAATAATCATTCCTCTGCATAAACAATAACTCATATGTGATGAAGTCTGTGTTCAGATTCGCACACCTCAGTGCTCAAATGAAATCAATGTGACATCTAGAGCAGCGGTTGCTAGCGGGGACCATCATAACCACAGTGTAGTCCCATATAGTGCAAACCAAAGAAAATTGACCTCAGAAAATCCATAGAGAAAAATGTCCAAGAGAAACCAAGAAAACACTGTGGAATGACGATGATCCTGAAATGGACTTTAATGAAAGAATCAAATTTCCAAATATACAATAAAACAATCCACATGAAAAATCAATAGTCCACGTACAAATCAAAAGGACCTAGTCCGCTAATGGCGCAGGACCCAACACGGTCCGCGTTTTGACAAGATGTCTCCTTCAAGGGTACCTAAAAGTCCTATAATGATGAATACGTGGAAGAACTAGTATGTGGAGAGACGAACGTTGCAGGAAACCAAAGCTTTGTCGAAACGCGGACCATGTTGGGTACTGCACCATTAGCGGACTAGGTCCTTTTGATTTGTATGTGGACTATTGATTTTTCATGTGGATTGTTTTATTGTATATTTGGAACTTTGATTCTTTCATTAAAGTCCATCTAAGGATCATCGTCATTCCACTGTCCCATATAGTGCATCATATGTAACTTGCAAAACCCAGATAAAAAGATGTATTTATCTGAGAGCGATGCAACATTCCTCTGGTAAATATCCTCTGCTGTAGAAGTGAATGTAGAAATGAACAAAAATAAACCAAAAACACCACAAACAACAAAGCACACTTGCCGTTTGTAGAATTGCAGCTACCTCAAACATAGGTCCCGAAAATGTAGGCCAGGGTTTGAAAGGCCTATATTTCTGGCACTTATGTTTGACATGAATTGCATCTACAGAGGCACCTAAGAATGCCTAAGGTTGTTTCTGGAATTAACCATGCCTCTATGAGCCTACATTTTTAAAACAATTTTTAAATCATTTTTTAATGGCTTTACCAATTAAGGGGTCCTTTTATTAAGGTGCGCTAACTGATTTAGCACATGCTAAAGATTAGCGTGCACTAAATGCTAAGATGCCCATAGGAATATAATGGATGCGTTAGCATTTAGCATGCACTAATCTTTAGAGTGCACTAAGTCGGTTAGTGCACCTTAATAAAAGGACCCCTAAGTTAGGCGCCTAACTAAAGGCATCGTTATAGACTATGAGCCTTAGTTAACAAGGAAGTGTGTCAAGAAAATCATTTTGTTTTTAGATACTCTGTTGAGGTTTGAATGTTCTCACAAGCTTTTATGTGAATGTTTTTTGTTTTTTTTTTGGCTCTGTACTGGAAGTATGAATTTATTTTATTAGGTCATTTTTATGCCCCTAGTTGCATACTTTATATTGTTTATTGTAATCCATTATCATCTTAAAGGGATACATGGCAGAAAAGCAATCACCATACAACCAAAACCGATCATCACAGCAGAAGAAAGCCAATGTAACAGATGGAGGTCACTCTAAAGTTTATTATCAAGATTAAAAGCAGTCGAAAAGCAGTCAACAAAAAGCCTGACCAAGTTTGACAGCTCATACAAATGTCTGTCGACATATATCACAAAAAGTATCAAAGAACATATTAGATAACCACATTAAAAGGTTGTGAAAACTGTATCATTTTAATCCATAATAACCCAAATCATAGGAATAATAGAAATAATAAAGCAATGCATTAATTCAAAATATAATAAACACTAAACAGAGGTTGTGCTGGAAGTTTAAAATTGTGAATACCATTCAGAGTGAGAGATGGGTTCTATTTAAGTAGCAATGGCACAAGGAAAGTAAGAGAGTTTAAGTGGGATGGTACATAAATTCAAAAAACAAGTAACTAGGGGTAGATGTTTGAAACAGATGAATGTGTGTTGTGATAAGAAATTGGGCACTGAATTATTGAAGATAGGATTATTGAATGCCCATTCAATCAGGAATAAGAGTACTATCCCCCCATTTTACAAAACCGTTGTGTGGTGTGTTTTTTTAGCACTGGCCATGGTTGTAACAGCTCCGACGCTCATGTGCATCGGAGCTATTTCCGTTGCGGCTGGCACTAAAAAACACACCATGGTTTTGTAAAAGGGGGGGTATAATTTGTGATGTGTTGAGAGAAGAGAGATATGATATGTTATGGTATGTGCAACCAAAACTTGGCTAATTCATGCAGACTTCATAGTAGCTAAGGAATGTTGTTATCAAGGGTATGAATGGAAATGGGGGTGTTCATCACAAAAAAGGGGGAAATAATTATTTTTTATACAAAACATCTTAGTTTATGGATTGTGGGAAAAGAAGTCTCAGAATGGGGAGAAATATTGGTTGTGTCAAATTCTACCATTGTGATAGGTGTTTTATATTCTCTGCTTGGAAAACTGGTGGTAGATAGATCCCTTTTGCAAGCTTTTCTTGTTAGGATTAGATGTTGATTTTGAAAACAGATTTTAGTTGGTGATTTTAATATTTCTGTAGATTTGAGTTTTTATGATGTTGGAAGTGAAGAGATAATGTTAGTGGAGCTGTTAAAGATTTGTTCCTTAATACAAATAATGAAAGTTTGACTCATGCAGCAGGTCATATATTGGACTTAGGTTTTATGTCCCGAAAATGGATGGCAGCATTATGTGATTTACTAGATGTGAGAGATAGTTGGCGTGATCATAAATTCATCTCATTTTATATCAAAGTTAAGGATATCAAGGGATTGGATGTGATGTGATATTAAAAAAAAAATTGCAGTGAGATTTTGGTATGAGATTAAGGAGTTTGAAAATGTTTGGCTTCCAAATCTCACCTTTGATGTGGAGTGGTCTATTGATACAATGGTTGATAAATGGTTAACTCTTATAAATACTTTAGATATGATAACACCAAAAAAAATGAAATAGTGGTAAAAGAGAATTATATGCCATGTTGTAAGGGAGTCTATAAAATACTACTCTTCCTCTGCTGGCTATTTCCTCACAATGCCTGAGCCACCTTAATAAAGGTAGCTCCTCCTTAAGGAGAAGTGACACAGGAAGGAGGAGTCATGGATACAAGAACTAGGAAGTATAAGAGGCCAGGCCAGAACTAGATAGAGGAGGCCAAGGGGAAAGAAGGAGGAAGAGGTGATTCCCGTATGCATCTTGACTACAAGCCTTAGATAATCTTCTTGGTTGAAGTAAGCCAATATTCCTTTTGTTGTAGAATACTTGTGAGTTACTCTGAGGTCTGCCTGGGCCAAACCCTGTTGCCTGACTGAGGAAAACTGTTGAAAGACTGTTTGGGGCATGGCCACGTTCCATACTTTGGGTCCTGTCAGCTACAGGCCCCTCTCAGAATTTTTTGAACAAAAGACTGTTCTGTATATGCCTAGTCCTGTGAATTAACAGGGTATAGGATTTCCCTTTTTGAGTTAATAAAGAAGTTTTCTTTAACCTTCTCTGCTTGTGTCTGGCTGTTTATGTACTAGTCCAGACCAATGTTCCCTCTAAGGATTAATGAGGTGTGTGCAAAAAAAATATGCATGAGCGACAAGTTACATACTCCACAAATTTATGAGCAGGCGTGGAGGATGCATTTTTAAACAAATGTAGTTTATCCTTGTACTCCTTATGTATTTTTAATAATCTATGGATATGTTTGTATGTTTATTGTTCAAATGGTTTTATTTATTTCCCAAAATTTATTTTTGTTATACGCATTGAAAATATTTGATATTGCGTTTAAATCAAAATCTCAATAAACTTGAAACTTGAAACGAGTGCCCGTGAGATTGTGGGAGGGTTAAATACTCAAAACTTAAAGAATAACAATTTACTTGAAGTTTTTGCTTTACCAGCTTTCTGGTATCTTCACATACAGTGGCGTACCTAGCATATGTAACACCCGGGGCCCATCATTTTTTGGCACCCCTCCCATCTGTACAAAAAACATGATTTGTAGTAACAAGCCACACGTCACACATGAGTACCTAGGAAAAGGCAGCATCTTACATATTGCAGTGAGCAGTACATCAATACACCCATTGTAAAACTAAACAAGCCAGACCAGCACAGATCAATCCTACACCGTCAATCCTAACAGAAAACCATGTCTTTCGAACACACAGAGCACAGAAAACACCTTCGCCTAGTATGGAATATGTCATCACAAACTAACCCCTCCCCCTTTTACAAAACTATAGTGTGGATTTTAGCCACGGTGGTAACAGCTCTGACGCTCATAGAATTCTGAGCATCAGAGCTGCTACCACCACGGCTGGTGCTAAAAAATGCTCCACAATTTTGTAAAAGGGGTGATAAAATAGAAATACACAGCTTCAACGCTCTAGCTCAGGGGTGCCCAAACTTTTTGGGCTTGTGAGCTACTTTAAAATGACCAAGTCAAAATGATCTACCAACAATAAAATTAAAAAACACAAAGCACACTATACGCTGAGAAAATGTTAATTATCATTCCTATTCTGGGTTTTTTTCAAAGAGGTCAAGGCAGATGACTCTATGTATTGTCACCTCAGTAACAACCATGCAAAAATAGACAAATATACCCCCTTCCTTTTTATTAAACCACAATAGCAGTTTTTAGCGCAGGGAACTGCGCTAAATGCCCAGCGCTGCTTTCGACGCTCATAGGCTCCCTGCGCTAAAAACCGCTATTGCGGTTTAGTAAAAGGAGGCCATAGTGCAAAATATAGACAGCATACATAAATTCAGACACATTTTGATCACTAAATTTAAAATAAAATCATTTTTCCTACCTTGTCTGGTGATTTCATGAGTCTCTTGCACTTTCATCTTCTGACTGTGCATCCAATCTTTCTTCCCTTCTTTCAGCCTGTATGCTTCCTCTCCTCCAGACCTCATTCCCTCCCCTAACTTTTTCTTCCTCTCTCCCTGCCCTTTCTTTCTTTTTTCTCTCTTGATGCCCCCTTTCTTTTTTATTGTTTCCTTTCTGTCTCCCTGCCTGCCACCTTTCTTTCTCCCTACCCTCCACAAAGCCACTGCTGCCACCATCGGGGGGAAATAGGCCCCAAAGCCACCGCCGCCACCATCGGGGGGAAACAGGTCCCAAAGCTACTGCCGCGGCTGCCCCAAGCTCTCTCTGCTTCCCACTGTCGGGCCGACCAGCATTCCCACGACGTCAATTCTGCCGTCGGAGAGGAAGTTCCGCCCAGCCAGGCAGCGATTGGCTGGCCTGAACTTCCTCTCCGACTGCAGCCTTAGGGAGGGGGTGCACAGCCGGCCAGATCCGGACCTGGCCGGCTGTGCAGCCCCCATAAGGCTGCACCCGGGACGGACCGCCCCCTCCTTGGTACGCACCTGAAGACGTGGCAGCGGCTCCTCTCACGAATCCCCACCTGCGTCGGAAGTTTGATGCAGTCGGGGATCTTGAGAGGAGCCGCCGTTGCATCTTTCAACTTTAAAATACACTAAGGCGAGCAGGGCAGACCGCCGCTGCTGCCGCCGCGTCCTTTCATCTCCACCCGCGACACGGGCTGAGCGACATGAGAAAACGTATGAGTGACGCCACTGAAAATAGTGAGTGATTGCTCATGCGCTCAGCTTAGAGGGAACATTGGTCCAGACCCTACCCTGCTCATTCTGTTACACATGTCCATGGAGAGATCAGGTGATATTGAAGGTTAGATGTGAGGTACGTCAAGCTGAACATAAGTGGAAGAAAACACATGATGATGATTTAGATTGTTATCAAATATATTTGTTAAAAATACATCAGCCAATTTTTGGTGGAATTCATTATGTCATATGTATAAAATGGAAAGAGTAATAGCAACACAGCGAGGATATATTAGGAAATTTCAAGATGTGTGGGAGCCATTAACAAAAAAATTTGTAATGATTAGATGTTCTCCCTGGAAAAGCGGAGACTCAGAGGAGATATGATAGAGACCTTCAAGATCCTGAGGGGCATCGAAAAGGTTGACAAGGACAGATTTTTCAATTTGAAAGAAACCACAAGAACAAGGGGTCACTCGATGAAATTGAAGGGGGACAGGTTTAGAACAAACGCAAGGAAATTCTTTTTCACACAGAGGGTGGTGGACACATGGAACACCCTTCCGGAGGCCGTGATAGGAAATAGCACAGTACAGGGTTTCAAGGAAGACCTGGATAGGTTCCTGGAGGACAAAGGGATTGAGGGGTACAGGTTTAGAGATAAGTGTAGAGGTAGGTATAAAATTAGTCAGGGACCGCTGCTCAGGCAATATGCCTGATGGGCCGCCTCGTGAGCGGACCGCTGGGCGGGATGGACCTCTGGTCTGCCCCGGCGGAGGCGACTACTTATGTTCTTATGTTCTTATGTTACTTTTCCCTTAATTCTTAAAGTTCATTTTTCAGGGAGGGGGGATTTTAAGTATAACATCTTATATAAAGTAATTTAATTACTTGTTATGAAGGGATGGGAAGGGAGGGAGGTATTATTGCTGAATATTAAGTGATATTCACAATGCACAAATGTGTCTATGTATTATCACACTTGTACGCATAAAAATGAATAAAGATTTACACACACAAAAAAAATACATCAGCCTCTGTGAACAAACTAAGAGTGATTATTATAAAAACCAAATGTGAAGCTGTGAATAGACCAAAGGAATTATTTAGTGCAGTTAAATTTTTAGTAAATGGATATGAAACAAAAGATGTAACTAATGATCCTAAGGCTTCTTCATTTGCTTTGTATTTGAATTTTAAGATGAATAATATTGAACAGAAAGCAGGAGGCTTGGTGAAAAGTGAATTACAAATAGACTGAACATGAGCAAGAAAAATGGAATGATTTTAATCCTTTGATGGTAGGAGAAGTGGGTAAAATATTGCACAGTATAACACCAACAAAGTCCTTCTGTGATCCATGTTCTTCAACAGATTATTAAGTGAGAAGCTAGTGCCTGCTCTAGCACTTATTTAAAACAGGAAAAAAAAAATTGCACATCATCAGCATAAAGTCGATAGTAGACATTCAACCGTTCAAACACCTTTCTGATAGCAGCTGTGTATATATATTAAAAATAAGAGCTGAAAGGGCCAATCCCTTAAGCACTCCATGTATAACATTCACAACTTCTGATACCTTATCACCACTTACCACCCTAAAAGATCTATTTTTTCAATAGGATACAAACCATTGAAAAAGCTTTCCTTTCACACCTAAAACTCTCATTTCTGCAACATCAATCCCAAATCTATAGAATCAAAGGCACTGGACACGTCTAGTGAAACCAAACCAAACTCTTGATTGTCATCCATCCCTCATTTAATCTGATCAACTGTTGAGATGAGTAGTGATTCAGCTCCATGTGCAACCCTAAAACCATACTGAAAGTGATTTAATCCATCCACTTTATCTACATACTCTTCTAATTGCTTTAATACTGCTTTTCAATAACTTTTCCAATCGCAGGCAGTGTAGAACTTGATCAATAATTATTCATAACATTTTGATCAAGAAGACCAGCCTTCAACAATTGTTTTACTGTTGCACATTTTATCAAGTTATGGAACATTTCCATTTCCAATGATTTATTCACAATTGGGGACAACAATTTGTTGAGCAATTGAATAGGTGACCCTCTTTCAAGTTCCTAAACCAACCATAAACCTCTTCTCTAGTTCTCTGCTCTCCAGTACAACTTCAGCCTAATAACTAAGTACTTTATGTATTCATTAGCATGTGTCTGGTAATATATATTTAAATGACTGTATAGGGTTATAAGATTATAATGGATGACATCTGTTGGTGGCAGAAGTAATTATCATCAGTCTGTTCAGCTTATGAGAGACCTTTCATATGTTTTCAAATAGTTGGCTCATTTGAAGATATTTACTAATCATAACAGCTTGGTGATTTGGGGTTAATTATATAGGTTGGAAGAACATACATAAATACCCATATTCTATTCATGTGCATATATATATAGAGGGTGGTTTGAAAAGTTTGGTAAAAAAGCAAGTTAAACAATGTAGTATTCATTGAGGACTATACAGTTAGCCCAGCAAGTTTCCAGTCCCTCCTGCTGGAACCCCACCACCACTACCTCCTGAAGAACACCAGCAGGAGGTATGCCCAGACCCCCCTGCCGGAACTCCCCCCCCCCCCGAACATCACAGGCATCCCTCCCCATTGGACCACCCTCCTGGCATCCCTCTTACAGGTAGTCTTCGTGGGGGGGGGGGGGGAACGTCAGGTTGCCACTAAACTTTTCACGGCAGGGAGATCCCTTGCCTTGATAAGCTCAGTGGTAATCCAATTCTCTAACTGGCGCTTGTGACATGGACGTCGGTTAGAGAATTCGGTTATTAGGTGGGCTTAGGTGTCTGTTTAAGTTTAAGTTTATTAGGATTTTATATACCGCCTATCAAGGTTTTCTAAGCGGTTTTACAATCAGGTACTCAAGCATTTTCCGTGAAGACAGGCGCACTTCTCTATAGGACACCTGGGTGTGATTCTCAAAAGCCGCATAGGCAGCTTCTGAGACTGGGTGTCCTATACAGAATCCAGCCCTAAGGTTTTAGTGCACGCTTAGTGCACACTACATTACTGCGCGCGCTAGATGCTAACACCTCCATAGAGCTGGCATTAGTATTTTCCACGTAGCACGGGGTTAGTACGCGTGGTATTGTAGTGCATGCTAAAAACACTAGCGCACCTTCGTAAAAGGAGCCCTAAATTTTTTAACTCGCTTTTTTACCAATCTTTTCAAACCACCCTTATAGACCCACATACAGTATATGTAAATGACCATTTTCTGGCTACACACTATCAATATTAATACTTCTACCTATCATTTCTATGCAGAGCGGCACACATTATAAGCAGGTACTTTCTCTGTCCTAGTGGGCTTACAATCTAAGGCACTTTTTGTACCTAGGTCAATGGAGGTTTGGATGACTTGCCCAGGGTCGCAGGGAGCTATAGATTATAAAATACTATAATCTATATATATTGTTTAGCAATCTAGGTTTGGGAATTTATACCAGCTCTATGGCTACTGTAAGTGATTGCCCATAAAGTATGGGCACATTTTTGATCTGTTACTTTAGTATTCTACAAGGAAGACACCCGAGTTATCCATGACATGAACATAGATAGCAAGTCCTTTTAAAGGCTAACATTGAAGCTGTATCAATCCAAGTAAAACAGTTTACCACTCATATTTATGATGCTGCCGCAGTAAATGCACCGAAGCCCATGGGCATTGCTACTGTAGCTTTGTAAAAGAGGCCCAAATTTTTTGCATGAATTTCAACCCCCCCCCATATTAAACAATTGTTTTAATATAATTTGTATTATGTTCTTTTAATCATAATAAAATCATCATACTCTGTTCGATTGACTATGGTTTTGAAGTGGTTAATATTCCATACATATAACATCTCTGATTATTTCATTATTATAATCTAGAAAGAAAACCCCCTATGGCTTGTTAAATAAATTGCCTTTGAACAACAAAAATCTTTTTTCTGTTGTGAAAATTAATTTATTAATGTGTATGTGGACAAGATTTATAAAAAAATAATAATATGGACCTGAATCAGTGTTTTATTGTTCACATCCTCCATTAAATACATTAGAAAGGATCTATTTTGCTAGATGGGATAGTTAGAACCTTCTGTATAAGTAGATGTGTGTCAGCACAAAATTTAATTATTGATCACAATACAATAGTGCTGAGTGTGCCACTCCCTGCACAGCTTCCAGTAAGCATCAGCAAATTCCAAATATAGAGACTCAAGAAAAATTTGATTGCAGATGATTGCATGTATTAATAATTAAATATTTTATCAGAGCTAAAAAAAACAACAACCCTACACTACACTTTAAGTTGCAACTTGGATTTAATTAGATGGTTATTGTCATAAAACAGATTCAGAAGCATAACAAAAAATTGATTTTATATACCATATGAATTCATATTATTGAGAATTTAGTGTGGGAGTGCTGTATTTGGCTAGTTATCCATCCCTTGGCTAGATAAAATGAGTATGGTTTATTTCATTTGATATATCACTCATATATACTACTGTAGTGTACAGTAGTTAAAAATGAAAAATGAAAAAGAAGAGAACACTATGCCATGACAGGAAAATACAATTAAAAAAGAAATAAGGTAGGAATAGGGATGGGAAGGAATCTGGTAAACCTAAGGGAATCTGACAATAGAGTCAACTGCTGACAACAGAATATAGAAATGGGAAGTAGCCTTGGAACACATTCTTTGCTATTTTCATTTAAAAATGAAAAATGAGGAGTAGATTCAAAGTTGCAAAGAAATATTTGAGATAATTTGAAAATAATAAAAACTTGGTTATGTTTGATGTATCTTTTAAGCAGATTATAATTTTCAGAGTAATCTATTTAATTTAAGCAGACTATAACACCAATCCTTTTTCTTCCTAACTTCCTATAAAATTAAATGTATTACAACATATTGTATACACATGATGACATTTTCATAGATTCAGAAATTCACATCTATTTACAAATACATACAATGATGGCCTTTTAAAACTGCAGGCAATGCACAGTCATATGGCAAATACCTGCAAAATTCATGGAGCGTTCTGTAGTGACATTTTTAGCTTTCTATAAATATTTTGCAGATTGCCAGCAGTTTCCTGGGTCAGGGTTATAATTTACAGTAGGACTAAAGGTGTAAATCTGTTTTGTAATGGGCAAATGCATCACCATTGTGGCTTTTTCATGCCTGAAGCTGAAGCTTGAGGGCTTTTATTTTTTTCTGGGAAACTACTGCACATTTCCTGTCAACAAGCAGGATTGTCCAAAGGTGCCAGGACAGAACTGCTATATCTCAGGAGTTGATGTAGGAACCAGAGGTAAAGCATGCATGGATAATGGCTTTTGCTATAAGTGTAATACTGTGGCATGCAGAAAGCTAACTAACCCCAAAAAAATTTTTGTGCAATACACTAAATCCCTTACAAAGGCAAGTCACAAGACGGCAAGATAATCCCAAAATGGAATTTATACAGGGAACTATAGGGAACTCAAGTGCTCACAGCTAACAGCTTGATATATTTTACAAACTGAAAACCATAGGGTGAGCTATCATCGGACCCTTTAAGTTCTTCCCCAAACTGTTTATTTATCCAAAAAATCTTTAAATTATTATCTTATTTTTTATTTTTATATTAACTGTTTTCTTAAAAAACTTCTTCAATATTTTGCTTTGTTTTGAATAGCAAACAATACTTTATAAAGTACTCTATATAACTTTAAGAGTACTTAGCTTGATAGCTTGGTGACAAACGAAGACGATGGAAGAACTCCGTTTCGCTCATCCAAATATTATTAAGAGAGCTTCGTCAGGAGAAAGGCCACCAAATTCACTAAAGGGTAAAAGCAAAATAAAAATTGAAACAATATCAGAATTTATCTAGAAAACTTTTACGCTTGTAGTAGAGAAAGCTCTAAGGCAGTACTAATGGCTATACTCGTAAACATTTTTAAATTTTTAGTACTAGAGTGAATATCCGTCCTTTATTAATTAATTAGAAAAATCACGACGGGTCAATAATCATGAAGAAATTCTCTACTTTAGATTCATGAAAACTAAAAACTAAAAAAGCTTCTAGACTACCACAGCAGTTAGGAGCAGTTTACATACCTATTTAAATCAGCGGCAATCAAAGCCACAGGCAGACATTCAGAAATAAGATATAACAGGCTAAAGCTTTTCTACCGCCTTATTCAGCGTCGTGCCATGCCACCCTCTAAGTTAGAGGGATGAAAGCGTCTGATGTCATGTCCGGAATAGGCTCCGTTCAAACACGGAGCCCTTTAAAGCTAAAGCTGATGTCATATCCGGCTGTAACATGATCCTGTTATCAAGACCGTCACATTGGACTTATATCTTTTAAACGGTTCTACTATATTAAAGAAAAACCTGCCAGTTAATAGATATGTTTAAGCCAGTTGGATGTAAGCTATGAAGGCGATCTATCCACCTTTGCTCCAGGCGCAATAGTTTTTTTGGGGAAGAACTTAAAGGGTCCGATGATAGCTCACCCTATGGTTTTCAGTTTGTAAAATATATCAAGCTGTTAGCTGTGAGCACTTGAGTTCCCTATAGTTCCCTGTATAAATTCCATTTTGGGATTATCTTGCCGTCTTGTGACTTGCCTTTGTAAGGGATGCAGAAAGCTAAGACATATGCAAATTGTATACAGACGGAACTTGTGTGCAAAGTGGGCGATCCTAGCAGATGAATATCTGGACAAAAAATGGAGGAGTCTGCACCTGTTCCTCTGTGAATAAAAACATCAGCCTTGCAAAAATTTTAGCACATACAATTTTTTTTTTCTGGCTTATATGTATTTGCAGGATAGGTCCTGTGGAGAATTGATGTCCAAGATGAAGGCTTTATTAAAAGAAATATATAATCCACATAAAATGTCTAGGGCTTGAACCACTGGAAACATATGGACCCAACACGCTCTGTGTTTCGACAGTATTGTCTTCCTCAGGGGTCCTATGGGTAAAAAAACATATATAAGTATGGAATGATATGTATCTAAATGTATACTATGTGAAAGTGGAATAAAGTCTTCGTGAGACGAAATTTGTGAGAGTGTAAGTGATTTGTGGATAATTTAACAAATGTATATGTGAAAATAGGTGACTGCTGGATGTCAGTCTTATTTTTAAAAGAAGTCGAGGCTTTCTCTCCACCTGTTTATTAAATGTGGGTTTCTTAGGTCAACTCCACCACTGGCTAATACATTTTTTTCTTTTTTAATTTAAATATCTCTATCATATCTCCCCTCTCCCTCCTTTCTTCCAAAGTATACATATTGAGATCTTTAAGTCTGTCCCCACACACCCTATGACTAAGACCACCAACCATTTTAGTAACATTCCTCTGGACTGACTCCATCCTGTTTATCTTTTTGAAGGTACAATATTCTAAATAAGGTCTCACCAGTCTTATACCTTGTTATATTTTTGGTTATATTTAGAATGGCAAATTATGTCCCCAATGCGACTTTCTCATGTATTGAGTATCAAATTACCTATATATGCTAAGGACAATTTAATCTTATTTGATACTTGGAAAACATTGAAATTAATCGATAAATTAACAGATAAATCTACATATCAATCCTTATGGCTAAACTCCAAGTTACAAACATGTGGTTCTGGGATCTTTTGGAAGCATTGGATGAAGGCAGGCATGTTTTATTTAATAGAAAACTACTAGATTTTTCATGACTGCAACAACTATTTGGTATTTCAAAATCTCAAAATTATAGGTGGTTGCAGTTGAAGCAGGCCATTCAAAAAGGGTTCCCTGATTAGCAAAACTTAAAAACTCATTATAGCTTGCAGATCCTATGCTTCCAACAGATTTTTTAGGGCATCAGGCCACCCGATGGTATAAATTAATATCTGAATTTTTTAATAAAAAACAAAAAAATAGTCTTAGAGATATTTGGAGCATTGAGATCAAGCAGTATATTTCTGCATCTCGATGGCCATGAATTTGGGCTTGGAGAATGGGGTGTATAGCGTCAGCATCTATGAGACAAACATGTTTTTTTTCTATTACATAGATCTTTTTAGACCCTGTTAGGTTACATAAGTTAAATGGTTCTAAATCTAATAGATGCTGGCTTTGTCATCTATACATAGGGACTCTGGATCATCTGTTGTTTCATTGTCCATTGATACTTGGTTTTTGGAAGTCGATTTGGGGACAGATTAATGCAGTACTAGAGTCAGCATTTCCATTAACGTATGAGACATTCATATGTGGTACAACATTACATATAAGGTCCCCTATAGATTGTCATAAATGTTGTCTTTTCATAATTATGACTGAGGTGGCAATGCAGATGATTACGCAGAATTGGAAGAATTCTGATCGTCTTCTCTTTTTGGTGGGCAAACTTATGCTCCATATATAGGAATGAGAAAATGAATGTGGATTTGTTAGGGCATAGTGGTACATTTAAATTGATTTGGGGCCCTTTGATATCATATATTACATCAGGATAGATATTTTTGTATATTGTATTTGGTAATTCTATGGAAATCCAGGAAGAGTGGGAGGGTAGGTAAAAATGTTTGCTATTTATGTTGATTATTTAGTGGAAGGGGTGGGATAAAATGATTCTGTTTGAATATTTGTAAATTATATGAGCTTTCAATGCTTTATTATCTGTTTATAAATCGATGCTTTGCACTGTTAAATATTTTGAAATTTAAAATATATTAAAAAAATTAAATAGCTCTATCATATCTCCCCTCTCCCTACTTTCTTCCAAAGTATACATATTGAGATCTTTAAGTTTGTCCCCACACACCCTATGACGAAGACCACCAACCATTTTAGTAACATTCCTCTGGACTGACTCCATCCTGTTTATCTTTTTGAAGGTACAATATTCTAAATAAGGTCTCAACAGAATCTTATACCTACTTTTTCCTACTGGCCATACCTCTCCCTATGCACCCTAGAATCCTTCTAGCTTTCACTGTTGCCTTTTCAACCTGTTTGGCCACCTTAAGATCATAATATGTTATCATAACCAAATCTCGCTCCTCTTTTGTGCACAAATGTTCTTCGCCCCCTAAACTGTACCGTTCCCTTGGGGTTTTACAGCCCAAATGCATGACCTCGCATTTCTTAGCTTTCAATCTTAGTTGCCATATTTCAAATCATTCTTCAAGCTTCACTAGGTCTTTCCTCATGTTATTAACTTAATCAGGGGTGTCTATTGTAGATTTTGGCATCATTCGCAAAGAGGCAAATCTTACCAGTTAGTCCTTCTGCAATATCGCTTATAAAAGAACAGACTCAAGAACCAAACCTTGAGGCACACCACTGGTAACATCCCTTTTCTCAGAGCAATCTTCATTAAAAGTGTTTCCATTAATTTACTTATCGTATTTTTTGCTCCATTAGATCCACCTGACCATAAGACGCACCCTATATTTAGAGGAGGAAAACAAGAAAAAAACCATTCTGAACCAAATTCTCCCTGTCAGGCTCTGCACCCAACCCCACACTTCTTGCCAAGCTCTGCACCCTGTCCCCCCTCCCTGCTAGGCTCTGAACTCTGTCCCCCCTCTGGTGGTCTAGTGGTTGGTTGGGACAGGGCAGGTAGAGACAGGGAACAGGGCAGGCAGGCCTAGTGGCTGGCAGGTAGGTATGGACAGGGCAGGCAGGTAGGGACAGGGGACAGGATGGGTAGTTAGGTAGGCAGGCAGGCTTCTCCCTCCCCCCCCCCAGGCAGGCAGCAGGAAATCCACGGCCTTTCTCTCCTCCCTCCCTATCACCAGGCAGACAGCAGGCAGGCCTCAGCCTATCCCTCCTCCATCCCTATTTTTAATTTGGCAAGCAAGCCCTGGCCTCTCCCTCCTCACCCCCCCCCATGCAGGCGGCAGGCAGCAGGCGGGCCCTGGCCCTCTTCCTCCTCCCCCCACCCCCTGCGCGTACCTTTTTTAAAAAACTTCTGGCACCTTCACTCACTGAGAGTGGTGCATAAGGCTGGCTGGCTGCCTGGTCCCTGCCGCTTCTGAGTTCTCGCGAGAAGCGGCACAGGACCAGGCAGGCAGCCTGATGCTCTGCTATGCCGCGAAAGAACAGAAGAGGAGGCTGCCGCATCAGCTGTCCGTTCTTGGGGAAGCAGCAAGGACCAGCCTTGTGCGCCACTCTCAGCGAGTGAAGGCGCTAGAAGTTTAAAAAAGTTATGCGTGGGGGGGCGGTGTGGGAGGGGGAGAGCCGGCAAGCAATGGAGGGAAGCAGCACTAAAATGGGGGGGGGGCACTTTGGGTATTCACTCCATAAGACACACCCTTATTTCCACCCACTTTTTTGGGGAAAAAAAATTGTGTCTAATGGAGCGAAAAACGCAGTACCACAGAAATCAGATTTACTAGACTATAGTTTCCTACTTCTTCCTTACTTCAACTTTTGTGAAGAGGGACCACGCCTACCTTTCTCCAGTCCTCTGGTACCACTCCCATTTCTAGAGAAGCATTGAATAGCTCAGCCAGAGGAGCCACCAGAACTTCCCTAAGTTCCTTCTGTACCCTCGGATGTACACTATCCAGCCCCATCGCTTTGTCTACCTTTAGTTTTTCTAGCTCCTCATGAACATAAGAACATAAAAATTGCCGCTGCTGGGTCAGACTAGTGGTCCATCATGCCCAACAGTCCACTCACGTGACGGCCCCCAGGTGAAAGACCAGTGCCCTAAATGAATCCAGCCTCACCTGCATATGTTCCAGTTTAGCAGGAACTTGTCCAACTTTGTCTTGAATCCCTGGAGGGTGTTTTCCCCTATAACAGACTCCGGAAGAGCATTCCAGTTTTCTACCACTCTCTGGATAAAGAAGAACTTCCTCACGTTTGTACGGAATCTATCCCCTTTCAACTTTAGAGAGTGCCCTCTCGTTCTCCCTACCTTGGAGAGGGTGACCAATCTGTCTTTATCTACTAAGTCTATTCCCTTCAGTATTTTGAATGTTTCGATCATGTCCCCTCTCAGTTTCCTCTTTTTAAGGGAGAAGAGGTCCAGTTTCTCCAATCTCTCACTGTACGGCAACTCCTCCAGCCCCTTAACTATTTTAGTTGCTCTTTTCTGGACCCTTTCGAGTAGTACCGTGTCTGTATTCTTCACAATCCTCTGAAAACCAATCAGGGTCTACCACACCTCTAACCCTATTTGCATTTGTCTTTTTGTGGTCCCGCTCCCAGCACTTCAGCTATGAACATTAGAATCTGGGCTTAGAGCATATTAACACTTTCCCATATGACGAGCCCAGATGCAACATAGCAATAATTAGGGTTTCATTTTTTGCAGGTCCTGTGCTAATCTTTCACATAGGGCCAAATGCACTAAATAGGATCGGTAAGTCTGTATGGGTCTGCTCTGATCAGATTTTTGGCCAATTCTAAAAGAGCTATAAATGCACTAAAAATTTTGCATGCAAATGATTCAGTTCCGGGAGAAACCACGCCCAACCTGGGGCAAGTTTAAGCATCTCTAGGTGCCTCCCTGCACCCATGACAGATGCTTATAGTGTAGATGGCCTGCGTCAGATTTTTAAAAAAAAAGAAAACATGCATCACGATTGGCTGGTTAGACAGTAGTAGGACGCCTACCGTTGCCTACAATCTGGACGCAGTTTATAGAATTTGCCTCTAACTGTGTGCTAGTTAATGTACAGTATGGCCCAAATTACATGGTATCCCAAGTTGCACACTCAACTTAATTGTTTAACAGGCCAATCGCCACCGATAATGGCAATTAATACTTAATAATTTACTCTAATTGGCACGGATTAAAAATTATGCACAGAAATTTGTAGGCACATTCTATAAAGTGGTGCATGATACTTCTAGTGCGCAAATCTCAAAAAGGGACATGACCGGGGTAGAGTATGGGCAGATCATGGGCATTACCAAAAGTTAGATGCATTGTTATAAAATACGCCTCATCCACGCACAACCTATGCACTGATATTTAAGCCTGTTTTTTCTTGGTTAATGAGTGTGACTAAATATTATACCACATATGTCCTCTAAGCACAGTTCTATATATAGAGGGTGTCTTTTATAGAATTGCGCTAAGTGCCATTCTGATCAGCATTAAGTTTTTAGGCACCCTATATAGAATTTGGTGGCAAGCAAAAAACTTTATCATACTTTGTATATGAGATATTTAGAAGCACAGAAACATAGAAACATGATGGCAGATAAAGGCCATCTAGTCTGTCCATCTGCAGAAACCATTATCTCTTTTTCTCTCCGAGAGATCCCAAGTGCCTATCCCAGGCCCTTTTGAATTTAGATACAGTCTCTGTCTTTGTTCCATGCATCTACCACCCTTTCTGTAACAAAAGTATTTCCTTAGATTACTCCGGAGCCTCTCACTTCTTAACTTCATTCTATACCCTCTCATTGCAGAGTTTTCTTTCAAATGAAAGAGACTCGACTGATGCGCATTAACGTTACGCAGGCATTTAAACATCTCTATCATACTGTATCTCCCCTCACCCGCCTTTCCTCCAAAGTATACAGATTGAGATCTTTAAATCTGTCCCCATACGCCTTATGATGAAGACCACATACCATTTTAGGAGCCTTCTTCTGGACAGACTCCATCCTTTTTATATATTTTGAAGGTGCGGCCTCCAGAATTGTACACAATATTCTAAATGAGGTCTCACCAAAATCTTATACAGGGGCATCAATACCTCTTTTTTCCTACTGGCAATAGCTCTCCCTTTGCAACCTAGCATCCTTCTATCTTTCGCCGTCACCTTTTCAACCTGTTTGGCCAACTTAAGATTATCACATACAATCACACCCAAGTTCTGCTCTTCTGTCGTGCACATAAGTTCTTAACCCCCTTTTCAAAAATTATACTGTTGAGTTTCTGAATTTCAAAATTTTTTAAAATCTAAAATCCTGAATTTGGTTTATGCATTCAAGTTTCCTTGAGATTCGATTTAGAAAGGTGAGCACTTAAAAC
Organism: Geotrypetes seraphini; assembly: GCF_902459505.1. Lineage (NCBI taxonomy): Eukaryota > Metazoa > Chordata > Amphibia > Gymnophiona > Dermophiidae > Geotrypetes > Geotrypetes seraphini. The sequence goes on from NC_047088.1 coordinate 209,083,503, forward strand.
ATTCAAATTAACCAAGCAGGATCTAATTCCTTGCCTGCTTCCCCTCATGGGTATACTTTTTCTCAAATTTGATCCTAATAAGAAGGACTCTGTCCTCTCCATTGGAATAATATAGTTGCATGCAAAAAATTTTAGCCTGGGATTCATCTCAGTCTCTGATTTGAAGATGTCAATTGAACAAGGTATTTACCATAAAAGCTGCAAATTAAATGTCTGCAATTAGCTATGACAGGAGATAGGATATTTTAACTTAAGATTTAAATCAACCCCTGACCAAGCAGTCTGTGCTGCTTCCTGCACTCAATTGCCTATTGACTTTATTATTTCAGATAGACTTATTAGGCCAATGTTTATGCCATGGAAATGGGCTATTTTTCTTAGTAAAATCAGGACTACATATTTATGCTTAGAAAGGTGAAAACTAGTACTGAATCAAATGCCCAATATACAGATATAGAGGGCTAGTTATAACCACCAAGACTTTCTTTTACTGCTAAATTTGTAGGTGGTAACATGAATTCAGGGATTACTGACTTTAGTAGTTTATTCTAAAATATTCTATACTTCTTCACAATAAGGGCCTGATTCTCAAAACATGCGCCCCAATTACAGTAGGCGTCCTATCGCCATCTGGCAGCCAATTGAGATGTATGTTTTTTTAAAAAAAATAGTTTGAAGAAGGACTCAACTATGGTTGACAGTGGGACCATCACGATGATGATCCCACTGGCAACCATAGTTGAGTGAATACACTGAACAATGTTGGTTGTAGGATCTGAGCATTTTACACATTTAATATTAAATTATTTATTTATTTATTTTTGAATTAATGGATAAGAGCTCTGATATGGGATTGTGACTGTTCAGCAATGTAGACATGATTTGTGATTGGCGGCTGCCTCTTAGGCGTCCACCAAGACCGGCATTTTAAAGAGAATCAGGCCCTAACAATCCCTTTTACTAAAGAATATTTCATGCTAAAAGACATTAGCGTGTGCTAAGTGCCATGTGGCCCATAAGTATACAATAAGATATTTAGTGCATGCTAATGTCCATTAACACATGTTAAAGCTTTAATAAAAGAGCCCCTAAGCCTTTAAAAAGAGACCTATTTATATGTCAATAGTCTTTGAGGTAGTTTTACATCTTTACCATTATGAGGGGCCATAGAAAAGTTCTCAGCCCAACCAGTAAAGTTGGGGCAGTCTCCATCAAAGGCTGTACACTTAAGTCTAGTGATTTTTCACTTTTATTCATTCAATCGGAAAAATACGGAATGAAAAAAAGTGGAAAATCACTGGATTAAAGGGCAAATTATATAAGAAGTGCCCAAAAGTTAGGCGCCGAATTAGGCACTGTTCAGCGCGATTCAAGTAAAATTGGATGCTGTTTAATGAATCACGCTGAGCGGCACCTATTTTGGAGGCGCCCAATAAATAAGTCAGCTATTGGGATAACTAAAAGTTAGGTGCCTATGTGAGTGCTTAAACACGCTTAAGAGCAGTGATTCTGCAACAAGGCACCTAACTCTTAGCCACGCCCATGCCTAACATGCATAGCACCTATTTTTTTGAAGGCCGCCTAACTTTTTATAGGTGCCTTATTACAGAATCGCTCTTTCTTGATAGGTGCTTAAGTTTCAATTATTGCTGATTAAAAAACTTAAGCTTATTAATCAACTTAGTTAGACGCCTTTCTAGTTGGGCACTTCCAAAATAGGTGCCTAACATTAGGTGCCAGTTGCAAAATTTGGGCCATGTGTATAGCCCTAGATGAATCTGCCCTAACTTTGTTGGTTGGGCTGAGAACTTTTCAGTGGACCCTCGTAAAGTAGAAGACATTCATTTCTTGCTCTAGCCATATAGTGATAAGTACACAAAGTAGTCAGAAAGCAATAGATCTTCACCAACATGTATATTTTATGAAAATCCGTTACCACAGTCCCTCAAAGTTCATAAAAATGAGTCCCCAAAACCTAATATTATATCAATGGGCCACAGCAGTACCATTCACTGGTCATTTGCTTTTGACCAATAAGATTCACACGCCCTTTATCACAGGTCTCATAGATCTTTTATTTCAAAACAATTTTATATTTATTATTTTTACATATAATTTTCAATGCCTTTTAGAGCTCCTTTTACTAAGGTGCATTAGGGCCTTAACGCATGGAATAGCGTGCATTAAAATGCCTCACGCGCTAGCCGCTACCGCCTCCTCTTGAGCAAGTGGTAGTTTTTCGGCTAGCATGCGCTAATCCGGTACGTGTGCTAAAAACGCTAGCGCACCTTCATAAAAGGAGCCCTTAGTCATCAATATTAATTTATTTCCAACTTAAGGAAAATATTGCTACTCATCTTTCAGATGAAAATCTCCCGGTCAGCTCAGGGATTAGTTTCCCAACATGAGCCACGTTTCGCATAATGCTGTTTCAAGGAGAGACCCTGCAACAAAGCTGCCTTTTTAAGATCAGAGAAGCTGACTAGAAATGCCAGGATCAATTCATGAAGGCTAATTGAGTATACTACTGAAAAATTAATTCAGTTCTTTTAAATATAGCATTTTAATTATGCTTTGTTGCAGGGCACTGTCCTTAAAATAAGGACATCATATTAGATTTTGGGAAACCATTTTAGTTTGAAAGCAAAACATCTTTCAATAGGCCTAATAAGAGAAAAATAATGTGGAAGAGATACAAATGGCTCATATACTAATGAGGCTTTTTATATGATCATGATAAATGTAGATTAAGTCATAGATATTTTCATCATAAATGTATTTTCGGAATTTCCTTAGGAATTCCTAACCTTTTATGGATTTCCTTAAAGATGAAGAATTGCAACGGAGCTTATTAATGATTGTCAACATTAACCAGGACGATGTTTCATTTTCTTGTGACCTTTTAAAGCACAGTTCCATGTGTAATTCCTTTTCCTTAGGAACCAGCTGCTTAATGTGCAGTAGAACTATCTCTGTTCAGTCAGGGATATGAATCCTGCTAAGCAGGACTCATTTCCATAATACAATTTCAAAAGTACTAACTTAAATAAAATTAATAAAATTCAGAACGATGTCAGACTTATTATTCTCATAGTAATAGCGGTACTTCAAATATAATGCCACCCTGTGAACATATTCCCTTAGGTTTGAAACAAATGGTTTAGACTTTTACATTTCAATTTTAAGAATCCAGGTCATTTTCTTTGTATACATGAACCTTTTAGGAAATCCTCAAATACTTATTCCTATTTTGAATCTCTAAGCCTAGCAGGATAAAAAAACAAAACAGGAATGGGGTTAAGTAGAATACCCTTATTGTATATTGTTACAGAGGAAATCCATACTTGAGAATGGGTATGATCTCCTGCTATACAACAGGTAGGGGCTTTTGGATTCAGTTCATTCCTTTTCAATAGTACTTCAAGGTAAGTTATATTAAGGTACTGACGATATGAAATAACGAGGCACATGCTCGGCTTGAATACATGCGCCGGAGGAGCTATTCCAGCTGAATGGAACACATGGGCCTATGCCGGCAGAATAATCTATCATTATTTAAACATTTGTTAAAGTGGCATTTGGCCACACAGAGCAATCCATGGTGGCCTGAAGTGGTTTTGGACTCTTCTCTGTTACTGTTCTATTGTTTGCAATGTTTGTGCTTGATTAATATGTATGCTTTCTTTTTGTACCCCACCCTGGGAAAGGTGGGCTATAAATCTTAATGAAATGAAATTAAAATAAAATACACCCATTCCTTTTGGGCTTTAACAACATTTTCCTTTTTCTCCCACTCTCTTCTTCTTCCGTTTTCCCATTCCCGTCCCCATTAAAATCAAAATCACCAATTCCTTTTCAACTTACTTTCCATCAAATAACAATTTAGTCTAAGTTGAATCTTCAGGATTTGGTGAACCAGAAGATTTAAAGAATTGAATTAGGATGTGTTTTTTTTGTTGTTTTTTTTTAAACATATTTATTTCCTGAGGCAGGCAATAGCAGAACTTTCAACCTGTGTAGGGAACCTGTCAGATCGCTTGGGAGATCAGATGGCACCACATGATTTAAAACTAAAGTAAGAATTTTGAACTATAGGTGACATTTATTTATAAAATTTGTTTGACTGTCTTTTCAACCAAGATCAAACAAAGCAGTTAACAGTAGGATGACCAACTCTTCCTTATTTCTTGGGAAATTCCTTATTAGAGAGCTAATAAGCTAATTTTTATTTTGTTTTATCCTCCCGGCTTAGTTATGCAGTATCAGCAGACAAATATATATAGGTTAGGACTAAGAAACACGCAAATTTGAAAATTTTTATTCTATATTGTGACCTGTATATTATATACAAAGTAAATTAATTGTTTTGTTTAATATTATCCATTCCATGAACATTTGATGGAGTGATGCCTTGCTGCTAAAAAGTTGTCATGACTAAAGGCTCCTTTTACAAAGGTACGCTAGCGTTTTTAGTGTGCACATACTGGATTAGCGCGCGCTACCCAAAAAACTGCCGCCTGCTCAAGAGGAGGCAGTAGCGGCTAGCGCAGACTATTCCGCGCATTAACACCTTTGTAAAAGGAGCCCTAAATCTACTGTTGGCCTTATATTCACGGCAAACAGTAGGTCACCCTAGTTAACACAGATTAAAAACACTAAAATAAACTATTTACTGAAGGAGCAACAACTTCAGGAACCAAAGTTGTGCAAGTTATTTTCACACTCTGCCTATGGTACAAACTAGGGGTGCCAAGGGACAATGTAATTGAGATATATATTTACTATGTTTTTATTTATCAGAAAATCTTTACAATTGGAAGCGGCAAAATTAAAAAAAAATAATCATTTTCTTTGATGTCTATGAAAGGATATATATATGTAAGTGCATTGATAAATTGATAAGGGATCACTTGCACAGGAAATGCTCACAGGGCTTCTGGTCCTAAGGAACTAGGGCACAAAGAACAAAATATATATGTAATGGTATTATATGATTTGATTTGATTTATTGCTCTTGATATACAGTACCTCTTTGGCATCAATATTATGCGGTATACAATACTTTAATTATGTAGTCTACAAAGATTACACAATACTACAATTCAGTGGTCTACAAGTTATACAATATTCAAAGCCACTACATAAGTTGATAGCAACATCATTGTCAGGCTAAGTATTGAATCAAAAACTGGCAAAATTCAGTCAAGGATCTCCTGATCAAAGATTTACTGATCCATAATATTGTTGAAAAAATATGGGGGTCCTTTTATAAAGGCACGGTAGCGGTTTAACGCGCGGAATACCGCGTGTTAAACCGCCTGCTGCACTAGTACCCAACACCTCCATTGACGAGGCGTTAGGATTTTAGGCTGCCGTGGGGGTTAGCGCGTGATGAAATGTCCGATGCACTAAGCCCCGTAGCGCGCCTTGATAAAAAGAGCCCATAGTTTTAATCAGCTTGTGAAATGCATAATAAGACAGATCCTTGTGAATACTGTTAAGCAAGGAACATAAGAATAGCCTTACTGAGTCAGACCAATGGTCCATCAAGCCCAGTAACCCATTCTCACGGTGGCCAGTCCAGATCACTAATACTACATTTGTTTTGCATGTCAAGGACTTGTTATTGAACTTTGGACAAACTATTAATAAAGTATTTGTAACTGCAGGTTGGTCGTGACATCTCCAGTGCCTCTTCTTTTGTTGTTCCAAAGATCATATTAAAGCCACAGAATTGCAGGATTTGTAGGGCAAGGAATAGGCACTGTGAATCAATTTGGAAAGAGGGAATGGTGACTATATTTACATTGGTGTGATGGACAGGTTTCCTTCACAGACGGAAGAAGTAGACAGAGATTTACTAGTAGACATTCAAGAAAATATCTAGAAAAGGGGAAGACAAACCTTTTTGTGAGGCAAGTAAGTAAAAGTAAGGGGAAAAGAAGGCTTCTTTGGTTCTCAAAAGTAGTAGGTGAGAAGGTAAGGAATAAGAGCTTAGCTTTCATAAACTACATAAGATCACAGAAAGAGGAAGACAGGCAAAAATATCTAGAAAAGTTAAGAGAGGCTGGAAAGTTAAGTGTAGTCTGGAAAGCAAAGATGCAAGTGGAAGAAAAACCAGCTTATGTAGTAAAATGGGGAAACAAGACTATTTTTTAGATACATAAGTGATAAGAAGAAGTACAAAAGTGGCATTGTGAGACTCAAAGGTGAAGGGGAGAAATATGTAGAAGCTAATAAAGAAAAGGCTGAATTTCTTAACAAATATTTCTGTTCTGTGTTCATGGTGAAGCACCAGGAGTGGGACCGTAGAAGACAAATATGAATAGGGATGGAAGAGTAGTAGACCCTGATCGATTTTCAGAGGGTTGTGTTCGTGAGGAGCTAGCTAAATTAAAGGTAGACAAAGCGATGGGGCCGGATGCTGTACATCTGAGAGTGCTGAAGAATTTAGAGAAGTTTGATGGCTCTACTGACTGCCTTTTTAAATGAGTTTCTAGAGTTGGGAGTGGTACCAGAAGATTGGAGAAGGGCAGATGTGGTCCCTCTCCACAAAAGTGGAAGTAAAGAAGAAGTAGAGAATTACAGGCTGGTAAGTCTGACTTCTGTGGTAAGCAAATTAATGGAAACACTTTTAAAACAGAGAATGGTGAAGTTTCTGTAATCCTGTGTATTACAGGACCAGAGGTAAGATAGATTTACTAGAAATAGATCTTGTCAGATAAATCTGATCAATTTCTTTGACTTGGTGACCAGAGAATTGGATAGAGGGAGTGTGTTAGATGTGGTGTATTTAGATTTTAGCAAAGTCTTTGACAGTGTTCCATACAGACGTCTAATAAATAAACTGAGTGCCCTCGGGATGAGTCCCAAAGTGATGGGATGGGTCAAGAACTGGTTGAGTGGAAGGCGACAGAGGGTAGTGATCAATGGAGATCACTCTGAGGAAAGAAAGTGGTGTGCCTCAAGTTTCTATTCTTGGGCCTGTTATTTGTAACATTTTTATAGACAATATTGCTGAAGGGCTGTTGGGTAAGATTTGCCTCTATGTGGATGATACCAAAATCTGTAATAGAGTAGACACCCACGATGCTATGAATAACATGAAGAAAGATCTGGCGAAGCTTGAAGAATGGTCTGAAATTTGGCAGCTAAAATTTAATGTTAAGAAATGCAAGGTCATGCATTTGGGCTACAAAAACCCGAGGGAACGGTACAGTTTAAGGGTTGAAGAACTTATGTGCATGACAGAAGAGCGGGACTTGGATGTGATTGTATGTGATGATCTTAAGGTGGTCAACCAGGTTGAAAAGGTGATGGTGAAAGCTAAAAGGATGCTAGGGTGCATAGGAGTAGCAAAATTCCATGCTACCAATCCAGGACAGGCAGGCTCAGCTCCTCCTTCCTGTGACTAGAAGACTCCCCATTGGCTGGATCCTACCATAAGCTCTGCACTGGAGTGAGGAATCATTGGAGAACTATAGAAGATTAAATAGTGGAAAAATATCCAGAAACAACAGCCTTCATTTTGACTTTGAGCCTGGTAATTTACACACTTGTAGAATCCTGTAAAAATCTAGACAGATAGTTTTTCTAGCCTTCTGATTCCTGAACACATCTGACAGGTCTCCCCTCTAAAGCTATGAGCCTGAGGCACCATGCCTAATTTGCCTGTGCCTTAATTCAACTCGGCTACCTTCGGTTTCCAGTTATCAAGGAAACCTGTGCATAAGCAGGGCTTTTATTAGGCCTATGACTTCATGCTGGCTCAGAGGGTGCATGCACTGCTTTATCTTACATTTTTATGGCTAATGCTGCTGCTCCTGATTGGGCAGCACAAGATGATTGCAACAGCACTGGACTGTAGAAAGCTATGTGCAGGCAGTATGGTGCACAGGGTGCAAGGGAGACATGGGCTCCAAAATTGTATCCTGTCCATTGACTGTCCTGTTTGGCTGTACTGCTTGGCTGAGATAGGAGCTCTGGAGACCGTGTCACTCAGGGCACATTTCTGGCTTGAATGGTCGTGCAACAGCAGGACAAATCTGAATGAAGGCGAATTCACAGGTGGCAGCACTTTGGTGCCTATCATATTTTGGAACAGGAGGCAGTTGCCTGCATTGTCTGTGCTTAAATTTCAGCCTTATTAATAACTTTTTGGATTAACCATCTCAGGTACTACCTCTGCAACCCTGAACATCTTGAAGAACACAATTGGAAATGCAATGTTTGTTTATGTATTTATTTAGTGTTTCAACCTTTATAAATTTATACAAAATCAGGGGAATTCTATAAAGGATGCACAAATTTTGATATGCAAAAAACTACCCCCCTTTATAAAACCATAGTATGGTTTTTAGCGCCAGCCATGGTGGTAACAGCTCCAACGCTCATAGGAATTCTGTGAGTGTTGGAGCTGTTATCAATACAGCCAGCGCTAAAAAACGCACTACAGTTTTGTAAAAGGCAGGTAAATTAGTTAATAAGCCAATCATGCTAATATTGAGCACTAACAACTATTGTGTTAATTAGTAATAATTTGGATTTGTGTGTATATCTTGCAGAGGACTAGTCTACAAAGATCTGCACATTAATCTTATAACGTGCAGCTCAAAAGGAACGTGGTCATTGGGAGGGACGTGGGTGGCTCAGGAGCATTCACTAAAGATGAATAGAGTATTATAGAATTGGGGGGATCTATGCCTAATTTACACATGAGAATTTACACCAGGTTTCAAGTCAGTGTAAATCCTCATGCCCAAAGTTGAGCACAGATCCTGGCACTACATGTTGTTCTATAAATTGTGCCCAAATTGAAGCACTGTTTTTAGAATAGCAATTGATGCGCATATATTTTGGTGCCCGAATTTGGGTGCCATTTACTAAATCTAGTCCAATATGTCCAAAGAAGCCATAATGAAGTTGATATTCAGAGTAATTTAAGCAGGCAAGGGATGCTCTTGCCCACTTAATTTGCTTGTGGCATGCTATCTACTGATTCAGCTGTACATAAATTGGGGAGTGCCATTGAATATTGGAATTGACCAGATATTTTGGACCCAGACAGCAGAGAGGCATTAAGGATGTGGAGTTGGGGAGAAGCCAGCAGTTATGTGGTATCCTGATAAGGTCTGAGAATGCAAATAAAACACTTGTTACTCAAGGAAGTGATCTAGGGTTAGCTAAGTATCGAAGATAACTCAAAATATAGTAACAGTTTCTTGACTGAAAAAGATGTACTGAGGAGCATTGCTAGATTATTTTGTACTCTTGTGCTCCTCCCTTCCATGCTCCTGCCCAGCCCTTTTTGCACCCTACTGGCTTGTCCAAGACTTCAGGAGATTCTAACCCAGCATATCCACTGACTGTTCTGCCCTTGTGGTCAAAAGGAGGAATGTCATTTAATAGCATGGTACCTTCTTCTGTCACCTAGAGTTGGCCTTGCAGCATGAGCCATGAAGAAAAGGGATCTTGCGGTTCATATCATGAGATTGACTCTGTGCAGTACTGTTAAGTGTCCTCTTTCCTGTTGGTCATTGGGGGAGGTGAACCACTGGGGTATGCCTCCAGAATGGCAGGAATTGGATGAGAGAAAATTTAAATTATCAGTCCACTGCCTTTTATCAACCCCAGAATCTCAACACTGTAGGTAACTGCCTAGCTTAACTAATGGAAGCATTAGCCCTGGATGTGCTAGCTAATACTGGAGATCAAGGTATCTATTTAATTCTGAAAAACTATTTAGCCTATGCTTTCTGTGGGTTCAATTTTAATTTGTGTACCTAGAGTCAATCAGCTCTGCTGCCAGGCAGTCATTGACACTACTAAAAGTCCAGTGACCAAAGAGATACCTGGCTGCCACTAGCTGGATATCATAATCATACTGTACATGTAGATATTAATGCCATAGTCCTAAATCAGAGTAACTAGAAGTACTAGGAATACAATAAAGAGGAGAATATCAAGAATTGACCCCTTTGGCATCACAAAGTTCCGTAGAAAATCCAAGGAGTTTTCATTTCTCCATGTCTCCCAAATTGTGTGATGAGACAAATATGATTGAAACGATTTAAGGGCCAGGGCTGTAATCCCAAAATCTTTTAGCTTAGTAATCAAAAAGGAGCCATTAATCAAATCAAAAGTAGTGCTAATGTCAAAAAGGAATAGTACTTCCTTACCTGAAGCAAGGTAGATCATAGACATCAATGTATTTTCTATTATATGGCCAAGCCTGAAGCTTGATTGCTTAGAATGAAATACATTGGTTTTATTTAAAAGGTTAAGGAACTTACTCACAACAACTTTCTTATCTTTTATTTTGTAGATATAAAAGGAAGATTGGACACTGGATGATAATGTGAGGCAATTGTAGGATCAAGATTCTGTTTCTTGAAAACAGGCTTCCTTCCATTTTCTTTGTCTTAATGTTAAGCTAACATTGAACATATCAAGGATAATTGGCTGCAAACTGAGACTAGGATCTTTCTCTAGATGTGGAGGAAGAATGTTGACTGGCAAAAAGGCAGATATTTAGGTACAAAGAATTTTCTCTAAATCTATTGAAGTAACCAAAAGAGCTCATAGCTATAATGTAATTTTACAAGTCTAGTGCTAGGTCGTACTCCATCAGTACCCATCACTCTAACCACCATCTAAAGAGTTCCCAGTCAACACCTTTGGGAACACCACCCATATAGTAACACTTTGGCCAACCCTCAAACTAAACACCTCTACAGTCTATATCATCAACATTAAGAAACCAACGTCATGTAATCATCAACATTAAATAATCACCTTCGCTTATAGTTATTTGATGTTACTCTCTACCTGATGTAACTTGATACAGTTGTTATGTAACATCTTCTGTGATCTTGAATGTATTGTAATTCTTTACTATTTACCTGTAATTTACTCTTCTCCTGTAATGTAACTCCACTGGAAATGCCCAGATATCTTCTATATTGTAATCCGCCTAGAACCGCAAGGCACAGGCGGAATAGAAATCTCTAATGTAATGTAATATTAGCAGTAATTGCAGAATCACTATGTAAAAACTCAGATTGAATCCCTTTAATTCAATTCTGAAGAAAAGAGAGCAAATAGATAAAAGTTATGCCCAATTCATGTAGGGTAATGTAAATTTGGAGCAATTTGAAAGCTACCTGAAATGATCCTACAGCTAGGACCAACCAAACATGTTTCTTCAGGAGGGAAGGGTTAGGGCAGCCATTTTAGTTGGTGATTTGATCATTAGGCATGTAAATAGCTGGTTGGCTGGTGAACGTGAGAGTCACTTGGTTACTTATCTGTCTAGAGCAGTGTCCTGGAAACTTTCTCGAGCTGTGGTATGCTAAACGTAGTGGCATGGCTCAAGGCATTCGGAAGTGCGTGGACATTGTCGTGATGATGTCACGTGCATGTGTAGCTAGCTGACTATTGGAGCACTGACTAGTCCTGAGTCATAACAAAAATGATTGCCTCCTGATATGCTCTCCTTATTCAGCACTACTGTTATACCAGTTAATACCTTCTGGTATCTGGGCATCATTATTGATTCCCAACTTACGTTTGCCTCTCAGGTTTCTTCACTTTGTAAAACAAGATTTTTTTTTCTGTGGCAGTTATGGTCTATGTGGTCCTTTTTTACATTTGATGCTTTTCATTCTTTGGTTCTATCTCTATCTTTTTACAAGAACTGATTATTGTAATATTGTCTATTTGGGTATCACTAAATCTACTCTTTTAAAAACTCCAAACTCTACAAAATACACTTTGTCACTTACATAAAATGGATAATGTTTCTCCTTTACTAAAGAAATACAACTGGTTATCGTTAGAGTATTGTATACATTTTAAGCTTCACTTTCTCGCTTTTAAGTCTTTTTGGCAAGGTAGTCCAGATTATCGTCACTAATTATCCCATATTCTCTGGCTTATGATCACTGAATGACCACTGAAAGGTACTGTCTGGGCCAACTTAGAGAGCATTAAACATTGTGCATTTCATTTTTCAGCACAGCCCATTGGAAAGCTATACCTCTCTACATTCATAGAGAGCTTTCTGTGAAAACCTTGAAGACCTTGTTGAAAACTTCATTGTCTGAGCAGGACTACAATCTCAGGTGATGGGGGTATGGTCTTGGGCTTCCAAGACTGTTAACGGATGTATGACTGTTTGCTATCCTAGCAAATATTTTCTTTTCCAGCTTTTATTGCAGTTTCTTTCTAATCAATTTTTATTAGTCTGTATACTGTCTTGTGTCCTACAAGTCAGTTAAGACAGTACAGTAAATTATGAATAGATAAATATAATAAAATAATTTATTAATTACCCCTCCCCATTTTACTAAGACGTGATCTCTACCGCAGCCCAGAGTACTAAGTGCTCTGGCACTGCTCTGACACTCATAGAATTCCTATGAGCATTGGAAAAGCATTGGAGCATTTAGCTCCCCAGGCAACAGTAGAAACCTCTATCATGGCTTAGTAAAAGAGGGGGTTTAATTAATTAATAACCCAAATAACGTTGATTCTAGGTCCATATTAGGAGTGGCCACCTAGCAAAAATTTCTAGGTATCATCATGAAAGTTATATTGAAATCTTCTGCTCAAAAAGCAAACAGAATGTTATGAATTATTAGGAAAGGAATTATTTTTTTCACTCAGAGAATTGTAAAGCTCTGGAATGTGTTGCCAGAGGATGTGGTAAGAGCAATTAATGTAGCAGGTTTCAAAAAAGGTTTGGACAAATTCCTGGAGGAAAAGTCCATAGCCTGCTGTTGAGACAGACATGGGATGGTAGCATAGAATGCTACTACTATTTGGTTTTTTTGCCAGGTACTTGTGACTTTGGTTGGCCTCCGCGAAGATGGGTACTGTGCTAGATGGACCATTGGTCTGACCCAGTAAGGCTATTCTTATCTTCTTAATAGAGAATAAAATGAGGGATATTATAATGCCTCCATATCACTTCCTGCTGACCCAGAACGTACGCAGGTAAGGCTAGACTCAAATAGGGCACTGGTCTTTGGCCTAAGGGCCGCCGCGTGAGCGGATTGTTGGGCACGATGGACCACTGGTCTGACCCAGCAGCAGCAGTTCTTATAGTGCAACTATACCTTGAGTATTGTGTGCCGTTCTTGTCACTGAATTTCAATAAAGATATATCTCATCCCTCATTTTACCTTGAGTTATTCTAATAAGAGCTCCCGAAGAGTACACCTGTATGCATATCCTTCATTAAAACTTTGTCATTACAAAAGGTTCCTTGAGAGAACCTTTTCCTTTCAGGCGGCCAAACTGAATATATGGCTTGCCAAAATGGTGTTAGAAGCTTCCTCTTACCTTGACTTTAGAAAACAGATAAAAACATAACTATTTAATAGACTAGAATCTTAATGTTGTTCATTCTTTTAACCTAACTTTTATCCTATTTTAAATTGTTTGTATTTCTTTATATAGTTAGCATTTTCTTTTGATGAATCTTCAGAAGATTTTAATCTGATGTATGCATTTGCATTGTATGTACTGCGCTTGATTGTTGTGAACCGCCTAGAACTTTCGGGTATGGCGGTATATAAAAATAAATTATTATTTTATGGAATTAGAAAAGGTACAAAGATAGGCAACTAAAGTGATGAAGGAAAGGCTAAAGAGGTCAGGCTTTTCAGCTTGAAGAGATATAATAGAAGTCTACAAAATCCTGAGTAGAGTGGAAAAGGTAAATGTAATTCAATTCTTTACTCTTTCAAAAAGTACAGAGACCAGGAGACTTGCCATGAAATTGCTTAACCATATTTTATAAACAAATTGGAGAAATATATATTTTTTTACTCAGTACATATTTGGACTCTGGAACATATTGGCAGAAGATATGGTAAAAGCAGTTAGCACAGCTGCATTAAAAAAAAAAAGGTTTAGACAAACTCCTGGAGGAAAAGTCCATAAACCATTACTAAAGTAGAAGCTGCTGCTTGTCCCTGGGCGTTTGGTAGTATCGAATCTTGCTACATTTTGGGATTCTTCCAGGTGCTTATGACCTGGTTTGGCCAGTGTTGGAAGTAGGGTACTGGGCTAAATGGATCTTTGACCTGACCCAGTATGATTATTTTTTTTGTTCTTATGGCAAAAGGAGAAATATAAAACTTGTTCAAATAAGTAAAACAAAACAAAAATAAATAATAAACATTGCCACATTTCAAAGGTGCTGCAGGAATCATTTGTGTGTTATAACAGCACCACAGGTGCTACTCACAAAAATAAAATTTCAGCGAGCACTTTTTATTATAATTTAGTGCATTTCATAATATTAAAGGGTCTTTTACAAAAGATTTGTGCAGGCTTGTCCAAATTCAGTTCTTGAGGGTTATAAGCAGACCAGGTTTTCAGGATATCGCAAAAGAATATGCATTAACCTAAAGCCTAGGCTTGGAGGTTTTTTTCCAGTTAATTAAATACCTGCCAAACCCTGGTTCCCTGCTCGAGTCATGCTTAGTTTATTAGTTGGTGAAAGTTTTTTTAATGATTTTGGTGAGGTTTTAGTATGAATGAAAGGGAATGTATGTGAATTATTTTGTATTGTAGGTGAAGTTGTGATGTTGGTGAGCCTTGCAAATACAGCTCCTGAAAATGCCTGGTGGTGAAACACAGTCTTGTGTTGAGCTGAATGCTTTATGAATTGAAGAACAGGACCATCATGTGGACAGAGAGGCTGCCGGTTGTGTTTAAGAAACTGCAATTTTCATGTGCTAGACTGTTGTGCAGCTCTCAGTTTGAAGTCTCTCTGACTAGATGATCATGGACTAATGAACTCATGAACTAACCAAGATCCAGTTCTGGATAAAAGTAATCACAATGACTGTAGTATGTGTGTGAAAGTTGGGAGGTAAGTGTGAGTTGATGGGGATTAGGTTCACTGACTAAATTATTCTGATATTTATTAATAAATTAAGTACTTATAAGTTGTACTGTAATGAAATGAATTGTGGGAGATAATATTAAAATTGAATTGATTAAGATAATACTTGTTTGTATTAAATATTTAATAGCTTGTTTTAAGAATTTGAGTTAAAAAATATGCATGAGAGAGCTCTGCATATACTGGATGTAGTGGGCATACAAATCTTTCATGCATATTCATTAGAGATATCCTAAAAACTTAACCTGTTTTTCAGCCCCTGAGAACTAAACCTGGACAAGCCTAGATTAATGCATGTAATCTGCAACAGGGCCCATAAGTATAAAATGAGACCTGTAACAGATAGCATGTACTAATCTTTAGTAAACGGCCTCCTACGATGCTTAAAATCTGTACATAGCTTCAGTATGGTGTGAATCTTTACCACATCTTCGATTAGAATAAAAATGTACAATTCTCTATCCCATCTCTGAAATAAAAAAGTTGGATAGTTCAAAGTCTAATAGATGCTGGCACTGTCATCTTGAAGTAGGGACACTGGATCACCTGTTGTTCTATTGTCCCTTGATACTCAACTTCTGGAAGTCTATTTGGGGGAAAATTAGGATACTGGAAACCTCTATCCCATTGACATAATATTGTTTTATTCGGGACCTTATTACAAACTAAGGGGTTCATATTAAAAAAAAAAAAAGTCTAAAAAGTGTTCTAAATGGCTACTTGGACGATCAAAAAGCCTGATCATCCAAGTACCCATAACCAAAGCTGGTTTTTAGACGTATCTAAAATCAGCTTAGGCCTTTCCCCTGCCTCTAAATGCACAGAAAGAAAAGAGGTGTGTTTAGAGGAGGGGAAAGGGTGGGCAGTGGGCGGGAGGTGGGCCGACCTACACCTAGGCGTACAACAGGTATAACCAAAACCGTATGCAGGTTGCCTAGTCAGCACTTATACCTTTTTGACTTAGACAAAGTCAAACCAGGTCTAAGTGTCGAAAAAGGGGCCGCTGAGCTGATTGTGGCTGCTGCGATCAGCTCAGCGGCCCCAGCAAACTGCCTACCCCTCCACCGCAAGCATGGTGGCAGGAGAGATGCCTCATCTCCCCTACCGCGATGCCATCACTCCTCTACTCGAACTGCCATGACCCACGGCAGGAGAGATACCCTATCTCTCCTGCTGCGGGTCGCGGCAGTTTGGGTAGAGGAGTGATGGCATCGTGGTAGGGGAGATGAGGCATCTCTCCTGCTGCGATGCATCACCCCCCCCCCACACACACAACATCGAGGCAAGAGTGAGCCCAAGCTCTCCTGGCCCCGGCGACCCCTCCTCTGACAGCAACGGGCCAGGAGGGAGCCCAAGCTCTCCTGGCCCTGGCGACCCCCCCTCCGACAGCAATGGGCCAGGAGCCCAAGCTCTCCTGGCCCTGGCGACTCTCCCTCCGACAGCAACGGGCCAGGAGCCCAAGCTCTCCTGGCCCCGGCGACCCCCCCTCTGACAGAAATGGGCCAGGAGAGAGCCCAAGCTCTCCTGGCCCCGGTGACCCCCCCTCCAACAGCAACAGGCCAGGAGGGAGCCCAAGCCCTCCTGGCCCCGGTGACCCCCTACCCCCCACCCTCCACTACAATACGGGCAGGAGGGATCCCAGGCTCTCCTGCCCTCGACACAACCCCCCTCCCCCCAACAACCCTCCCAGAACCCCCGATCGCCCCCCCCGCCGACCCACGACCCCCCCGGCTGACCCCCCGACCCCCCACCCCCCTTCCCCGTACCTTTTACGTTGGCCAGACAGAAATATACTTATATCATCTTTGTGAGATAAAGTGCTGTTCTATTGTATCATTTGTTTATATATTATATTGCACTTTGTATTTATTTCAAAATTAATAAAGAATTTTATAAAAGGCTTATTAAAAAACTGTGAAGAATGTATATCACAATTTTTCTATGTATTATTGAGGTTGATACTGCTAGCTGTGCTAAGTACTACAGTACATACTGTAGACTCGAGGCTGAATTTCTCAAGAAAAGCATTTCGCTAATAACAGCAATTCTCATTTCAGCTATTTTCCTCTCTCTCCTGTTTTTTCTCTCCTTTTCCATTGTATATCTGTGAATAACCTAAAAACCCCTACACAGATGAAAATAATAGAATCCGCCTATAGAGAGTCAGAGAGCAGATTACAGCTAAATAATGGAATAACTTCATGGTTGCCATTCGCAAGGCTTTCCAAACTGTGACTATCAGGCAATGAGGGAGAATAATGAAGTTGGTCCTTCAGATGAGAGCTCTAGTTTAAAATAATGACCTTGTGTACAGCAGCTGTAGGAGAACCGTACTCTAAAAATCAAAACAAGCTTGTTCTCTGAGTGTAGGTGAAGTGACTAAGTCAAGATTGTGTAAATCTTAAGATCTACTAGTATATTATTTTACTGAAGCGAAAGTATATAAACATCTTTTAGGATAAAAACTTGCCATTGCATAATTCCAAATAATTTTAGGCCATTGTTTGAGGAATAAAATTCAAGAATAGCATATCTGAAAAATCTTTATTATTAAAGGTCTCAGAGATGTGTGAGCAATGGGACCCTTTACATTTGTCTTGGTGGGGGAGAGTTCAAACAGGTACCAAATAGGTATGCTGCCAGTTTATTTTCAAGGGTCCTTTTACAAAAAGTTAAATGGTATTCTGACAAAATTTATTTGGCTAGGGAAAAAACCAAGAATTGCTTTAGTATCTCTAAAAACCAATTGCGGAGGCAGGGGTAAATTTTCCCAATTTTTATAGGTATCATCAAGCCTATATAATGCCTCAAGGTATGGATTGGATCCTCCCTGAGCTCTTGGAACATCAACCAGACTGGTTTTATCTTGAGTGGAAAATTATGTCCCCGATGCAACTATCTCATATATTAAATATTAAAATACCTGGTTGTGCAAAGGACAATGTGATTTTATTGGATACATAGAAAACAATTAAATTTATTAACAATTTAACAGATGTTCCCATAATGAAATCTAATTTGCAGTCCTTATGGTTAAACTCCAAGATTCAATTAGGCGGTGCTGGGATCGCTTGGAAGAATTGGATGCAGGCAGGTATTCGGATATTAGATGATGTTATATCTAATGGGAATCTGCTTGATTTTTTACAACTGCAACAGTTATTTGGAATTTTAAAATCTCAACAATATAGGTGGTTGTAGTTGAAGCAGGCTATTCAGAGTGGGTTCTCTCAATTGAAAAATTTAAAATCTTATTTTAGCCTGCAGATCCTTTGCCCAGTGGAACAAATTGATTTCTGGATTTTTAAATAAGAAATCAAAAAATAGTCTTAGAGACATCTGGAGCATCGAGATAAAACAGTATATTTCTGTATCTCGTTGGCCACGAATTTGGACTTGGAGATTGAAATGTACAGCGTCAGCATCTATGAGACAAACATGGTTATTTTTGTTACATAGGATTTTCTGGACCCCAATTCGATTAAATAAAGTAGATAGTTCTAAGTCTAATAGATGCTGGCATTGTCATATTGATATAGGGACCTTGGATCATCTGCTATATTTTTGTCCTTTCATATTTATATTTTGGAAGTCAATTTGGGGACAAATAAATCTGGTTTTGGATTCAAATGTTCCACTATCATATGAGGCTATAATTTGTGGAACGATATTACATGTGAAACCCACTTTAAATAAATATAAGAGCCGTCTTTTTATGATCATGACAGGCATAGCTATTCAATTGATTACGAGTAACTGGAAAAACCATGTCAGAATAAATTATACTTTTTGGTGGGTGAATGTGTGCACTACGTATAGATATGAAAGAATTAATGCAGAGTGTAGGGGATTTAGTGGTGTATTTAATAAAGTTTGGAGCCCATTGACTAAATTTGTGGAATTATAATATGTCTATTTATTCTATCTTTCCTTCTGTTTATTTACCTTTACACATCCATGGGGGGGGGGGGGGGAAGGGGGTTGGAGGGAAGGAAATAAATATTGCTGGTGACATTTAGGTAACTTTATTTATATTATATATTATGTTACTATTAAATACATTGGGCAAACAATTCGCAGAATTAAGACTCGAATTATAGAACATCTGAGTAACATCCGCACAAAATGAGTCTCCGCCCACTTGGTGTCCCATTGGTTAAGCGAGTCTCATCTTTTAGAGGAATTAAAATACACGGTGTTGATACATATCAAACATTTTGAAGGGGACACCTCCAGATTGTTGATTCAAAAAGAACAGCGTTTCATATATAACTGGCGAACCTTAATACCAGAGGGTCTAAAATTAGACATAGAATGGTTATTGGCGTAAAGGCTTAGGTTGAGCCCTCTTCCCTTATTATGACATCATTTCTGGTGTGGTTCAGAGGAGCCCGCCTCATTTTTCTTAGTTAGGTCGCTTATAAAATCATTAGTCCTGAGGTCAGAAGTTTAGTTCTCCCAACGCTTTGGATCAGTCCTGTCCTAGTGAACCAGTAACAGGTATGATAATGTATTGAATTGATTTAAATAGATATACGAGATATTATTAAAAGAAATGAGATAGATTATAAGATATCCAGGCTTTTAATGAATTTTTGATTTAATAAACATTTGTTTTTATTTTGTTTTAGTATGAGTGTCCCTCCCTGATGAAGAGATGAAACTCGGGTCGGGGGGACAGGGACTATAGCAAGAATGTCTTTCTTTGCCTTATTTTAATTCACCAGCACCAATTTTAAGCACTTTATCACTATTTTGAGGATCAACGTTATACAATCAACCACCCGGCAAAGATAAGTATATTATAACGTCGCACGTGGAGTGCTGTGTTACAGGGTGGCCTGGGGACAGTGAAGGCGATGATAGTCCCCTTGTTAACCTCAATTTAGTGACTTCACTAAAAGCATTGGTTAAAAGGTCTGAGCACTTCACTTTAATTTAAGAAATATTTTAGAATTAAGTTGATAATTTAACTAGAGCTGTGATAGCAATAGCAGTAGACTATTAAATATAGGAAATCTGAAAATCTTGAATGATATATAAGTTACCTGTACAGATAATAGTGCAATGTATGTAATATCTAATGTTCTTTTATCTGTTTGGCACTGTTTTTAGATTAAAAATCAATAAAGATATATTAAAAAAAATAAATAAATAAATTTAAAAAAAAAAAAAAAAAAATATATATATATATATATATCACTACAGGCCTGCTTTCTCTTTATAGATGAATTAGTCCTAATACACTATTATGTCCAATTATTTCATACCAGGCACAGAGTTATGATAAGGAATGGATAGGACTTTAGCTAAAATATATTGAGCTACACAAGGTAAAAGTGGCATGCAATGATGAATTTAGACAGCTAATTTACTCCCTCTGTTATCAACTGTGCTAGAGGTTTTTAGTGCAGGCTGGCGAGGTAAGTGCTTTGATGTTCATAGGAATTCTATGAACATCGGAGCATTTACCACCCCGGCATGTGCTACAAACCTCTAGTGCAACTTCATAAAAGCCAGCCTTACTGAGCAGGGTCCAAATGTGATTCAGAGTAATTTAGGTCCCCTTTTATCAAGATGCATTAGGGTTTTTTTAATTGCCTGTGGTCAAAGCTCTGATGCTCAAAGGGATTCTATGAGTGTTGGAGCTTTATCGCAGCAGCCGGCGAAAAAAAAACCAAACAAACCCCCTAATGCGGCTTGATAAAAGGGGGCCTTGGATTTCTGTGAATATTTTCAGAAAATAAAATAATTCCTAGAAGCTCTGGCTGTACCCCTGTGCTAACCTCATGGATACATAATTCAATCCACACTAATATATTTTTTCTTTTATTTATACCGGCTAATAGCACAATATAATGTCCACCAAAAGAACTGGGAATTGAAGATTGTTACAAGGAAGCAAGTGGACTGAGCGAAATGTATGAATAAAGAAAATGATACCCAGTCAGCCACATCTCAAGGAAGAATCAGAATGAATACATTCTCAATGAAATTCAAGCTCTCGGAGATCTATAGTTGCTCCAGAATTCAATTGCAGAGGTAAAACTAGTTTGCTGAGTAGATTATGGCTAATTGGAATATTCTGCTATTGTATTGTACTTTGCATTGCTTTTACTTTATTTTTTTGTTTTAGTTATGTTTCTTAATATGGTTTGTTATTTTTACTTTGTTTTTATTAATTTCATTTTTAGTTATGTTACTGGTATAATTTATGAATGTTTTATTGTTTGGCGCTTTGGTGAATGGCAGCTAACAGAATCTTATAAACATAAACCCCTGATTAGACGAGTTGAACCGAAGGAGGTCTGATATAGAGGACTTGGAGTTGGATTAACTAATTCTCTTGTAAAGTTCTGTAAAGAGTGTAAAAGTGTAAAGGCGTTGATGGTATTTTTCAAGTATGTTATGGTGCTGTTGACAAATTCTTTGGCTGTGCAGAGAATGAAGATATCATCTGCATAAGAGAATTTATGATTGTGTATCGAGGAAAGGTTATTCCCCAGTGTTCTTAAGTAGAGGTTAAATAGTGCAGGAGATATTGGTGAGCCTTGTGGGATTCCACAGTTGACCTTCCATTTTTGTGATCTTATGTCTTCTTTCCAGCCTTTGTAAGTTCTATTTCATAGGAATTGTGAAAACCACTGCAGTACTGTACCCTGCATTTCAACTTTATTTAGTTTGAGAAGTAGGAAAGCGTGATCTACTGTACCAAATGCTGCAGAAATGTCAAATTGTAGTAATATGGATTGTTTGCCTTGCAGTAGTAAGGTTTCAGTATTTTATTTATTTTTAAAATTTCTATACTGTTTTTATCCAAAACAGTTTACAAGGAGTTACATACATAAAAAGTTAAGAATCCATACAAAAATAAGAAGATAAAACAGACATATTCAGTCTAACATAAAATCATTTGCTCAAAAAAATGCTTCAACTAATAGTTGGGTCTTCAACATTTTCCTAAAGGAATTCCTCTCTCCACATTGTCTAATCTGGCCAACAAGGCCATTCCATAACTTGACTCCAGCACTACTTTGTCTAGGTCTGAAACCATGTTGCGATCTGTGGAATCCGTCTGTTTGATCTATGAATTTAGCAAGTTGCATACTTAGGCAGAATTCTAGGAGTTTTTCAGGCAAAGAATATTTTATACCTTATTTACCATGGTAGGTGTTTTTATTATAATTTGCTAATGATGGGCGTTTGATTAGTAAATTGCACTCTCTCATACGAAGATTCACTCATTGTCCCTGTCATTCACTCTTCATTTTTTCTATATCCTCTTTAGCTCATTATTTGTTGTTTTCCGTTTACATTCTTTAAGTTGGTTTTTGCACACTTTCATTCACCTTTTTTTTGCATGTTTCTTTTCTACTGTCAGTATATATACATATATATATTATATATGTTTTATTTGTTAACGTTCCGACTTAATACATACCCTTTATTTTCCCACCTCACATTATCACATCCTGTGGTGGCAAGGCATGACAACACCACTTTGTTATTTCAGATAACAATTTTAAATATTGTTTATATTATTTCAGTATTATATTTATATTTATATTTATTAGGACCCCTGATGAAGGTGTACTGTCTGAAACACGGACCGTGTTGGGTCCCTTGGTTGGTAAAAAGGTTTTTATATTACTGCATTTTAATTTGGTACAATAAATCCTGCCTGCATCTTGTACATTGCCTGCAGTTTCTGTTGGTTTTTACTGTTAACATTTGAAAATTAATAAAGATTTATAAAAAAAAGGAAATTATCTAAACCTTTTTTAAACCCTGCTAAGCTAACTGATTCTACCACATTCTTTGGCAATGAATTCCAAAGTTTAACTGCACATTGTGTGAAGAAATATTTTCTCTGGTTTGTTTTAGTAGCTTCATTGCATGCCCCAAAGTCCTAGTATTTTTGGAAAGAGTAAACAAGAGATTCATATCTATCCTTTCCACTCCACTTGGTATTTTATAGACCTCTATCATATCATTCCTGATCTATCTCTTCTTCAAGTTTTAGAGCCCTAGCCACTTTAGCCTTTTCTCATAGGGAAATCATTCCATCCTTTTTATCATTTTTGTCGCCCTTCTCTGTACCTTTTCTAATTCCGCTATATCTTTTTTGAGATATGACGACCAGAAATGCATTCGAGGTGCAGTCATACCAAATGTTATAAAAACATTATAATGTTATAACATTTTCATCTTTGTTTTCCATTCCTTTCCTGATAATTCCTAACATTCTATTTGCTTTTTTAGCCACCGTCACACATTGAGCTGAGGGTTTCAACATATTCTCGATGATGATACCTAGATTCTTTTTTTTTCCCCATTATTTATTTATTTTCATCAAATTATGCCAAGCATTATTATCTTGTACAGAAAGATAGATTAAGGCAATTATAATTCCAGATAATCAATAACATAGTTTATAGAGGAAATCAAATATTCAAGATACCTTGATTCTTTTCCTGGGTGATGACTCCTATATGTAGAATCCTGCATCAAATGTGGAATCCTGTAGCTACAATTTGGGGTCCTCTGTTCCACATTCATCACTTTGCAGTTGCTGATATTTAACATAGGGGTCCTTTTACTAAGGCGCGCTAACCGATTTAGAACATGCTAATCGATTTAGCGTGTGCTAAAGAATAGCGCGCGCTAAATGCTGAGGCACCCATAGAATATAATGGGTGCCTTAGCATTTAGTGCATGCTAATCTTTAACGCACACTAAATCGATTAGTGTGCTCTAAATCAGTTAGCACGCCTTAGTAAAAGGACCCAATAATTTGCAATGGATGTACCTAGTAATGGTTGTAAGTTAACACAAGGTTTGTGGTCACTGTAATAAAGTGGGTTTAATAGTTTAAATACCACCCTTCAAAACAGTTATCAGAGTGGTGTACAATTCTAAAAAAAAAACCAAAAACCAAGAAGCATAACACAAATTAACTGGGAAACTAAGAAGCAAATGAAAGTCAAAGAAACACAAGAGATCAATAGGATGGCAAGCAGCCAATTAGAAGCCAAAATAAATGCTGATGTGCTATGGAACTGCAGTTTTTAAATCCCACAGAGACAACTCAGAAAGCCAGTATGGGGCTTGGGGCAACCAGTCCCATGAAAACAATAAGACATGTTTTGCAGAAATTGATTACTGCGAGATAAACAATAACTGTAATGGAAACAGGGCAAGTATGGCTTGGATGCACTGTTATTGCTGGCAATAGACACAAGACTACTATGAAAGATGTGCCAGGCTTGAGGAAAGTCTACAATCAATAAAACACCTGACAAGCAAAGGTTTCACAGAACACTTTCAGAGCAATGTATGCACAATTATTAAAGAAGATATTCTGACAGAAGGGACTATGGGCAACAGCACAGAAGAGGAACCTAAGGTGATTGCTCAAACCACACAATAAGCTCAATGCAAACATAGTAACATAGAGCTCCATTTACTAAGGTGTGCTAGCGTTTTTAGCACATGCTAAAGATTAGCGCATGCTAACCATGTGCTAAACGAAAAATACTAATGTACAAGCTCTATGGAGGTGTTAGCGTTTAGCACATGTGGTATTGTAGTGCACGCTAAGCGTGTGCTAAAACCGCTAGCGCACCTTAGTAAAAGGAGCCCATAGTAAATGATAGCAGAAAAAGACTTGAACCTGTCCATCCAGTCTGCCCATAAGTTATACCTATTAAAAGAAACAAGATTAAATTAACTTATCTCTTCTTTGAAGGGTCAAAGACCCAAACACAATGAAAGAATGTTTATTTTGTAAAATGTTGAAAACCTATTTGGTTGAGAGCTGGATTTCTTATAATTTTGAATGTACAATCTTTCTTGCTATAATCTGCACTGAATCCATTGAAGAAATTGTGGAATATAAAACATTTTAGCAAAGCATAGCGTAGCAATATCTTCGTACATGCATGTGTTGCTTAAAATCTGTGGAAATAGCCTGCAGCCACTAACTGTGGGCTGAAATAAGCCCAAAACCACCTCAAAATGCGCCCTAAGTGGAACACTCAGGGGTCTTTTGGGACCCTGCAAGGCCACCCATATACCACACATCGCATTGATTGTGGAATATGTGAAAGATTTGCACGGAGGGTCGTGTTGGATTGCCTTTGATGCAGGAAGCTTTACACCCCTGACCCAGCAAGAGCGAAACAGAGATTTTCCCGTCGGGTGGGCTGACTAGCCACGAAGCCCGGGTAGTGGTGCTTGTGAGTGAACATGATTGGAGACAGCTGGGACTTATGAACAGCTAAGTCTTTTTTTCTATTTCCCTTGCTCAAGTTGCAATATCTATGACTGTGCCTTTGGATTGCAAGCTTCTTCCACACAATGTTCATGTGAGAAATTTTTGGTGTTCTGGTTGTGAGGTATTTTTTTGGTTTTTTTTTGGGGGGGGCTGCTACTGTGCCTAATTTTTTCACCACTGTTTTTGATACACCGGAGACACACAAGTGGAGTTTTTCAGCCATATGAAGCTTAACTGAGGCTTTATCTCCACTTTTTTTCTGTGTCCCTTTTTCAGATTGTGGTTGTATGGGTGGCCTTGCAGTGTCCCAAAAGACCCCTGAGTGTTCCATTTAGGGCACATTTTGAGGTGGCTTTGTGATTGTTTGTGTCCTTATCCCTAGATAGTTTGGGGCTGAAATAAGCCCCTTATTCAATCTTGGTCCAGGCTCCGATAGTACATAAATATCTGTGTGAGTGTCAGCTCTCAGAAGGTTCATGGGAATGGCTGATACTCATTGCTTCGGAAGAGGTTTTTTTCATGGATAGCTATGTGGCACTGAATATTACAGGAGACCTGTATATCTCTCAGCTCCGCCTTAATTTTCTCCCCATATTGCCAGTCTCTGACAATATTCAATGATAGTGGCCAGTTCAGTGCCACTGAATATTGGTGGATGGCTAGCTGATCATGCTTTAAGTTTCAAGTTCAAGTTTAATCAAAATTTGTATATCTCCTATCAGTCTTCTAAGCGGTTTGTACATAATAAAATAGGGTAACATAGAGGACCTACTGGAACGATAGGATTAAGGTAAAGAATTACATTATAAAATAGGAAAGAGAGCCATATAGGGGAAATACAAAAAGAAGGGAGATCCCATCTGATAACCAAAGCAGAAATGAAGATGTTTCATAAAGTAAGTGCATTAGAGGTTGAATGCATCTATAAAAATAAACGTTTCTAGTTTTCCTTTGAAACGATCTAGCATGGGTTCATCCCATAGTTCCGGGGGGTTAATGAGTTCCAAAGAGATGGGGCTGTGACGGAGAAGTTTGTTGTTCGTGTAGTGCTAATAATATGGAGGGATGGAACCATTAAAAGATTTTGTGATTGTGATCTCAGTGTTCTAGCTGGGGTGTAGGGAATTAGAAAATTTTTTAAGAATTCTGGCTGGCTGTTACGGAGTGTTTTGCATGTTAAACGTATGATTTTATAGGTTATTCTTTATGGAATAGGAGCCTCTCTTGCCCAGTTTAATTACTCCGAATATTGACTTCTTAAGTACTATTTATACTTCTGACAAAACTGAGCCACAGTAGAGCAATTCAACTACTGGAGCTTAATGCAGAGAAATATGTGTGATCTAATTAAGAAAGTGACTCCCTCTTGGACCACATTCATTGATGATTACTTCAGAAAATACACATACCCACTGGAGGCAAAAAAACAAACAAAACAAAACTAGAGAAACTCAATGAGAACATGGCAATAACAAGCAACAAGTATGAATACAAAGTTAGACCCATCTATATTGAAAAAGTAAACAAAATAACAGGTCTATCTCAAGCAACAAAAATCTAGCATCAGACCACAGTACCGTGTAGATAAGCGGAATTTCACAGCACAAAAGAAGGTGGAGATATCAAAGGACACATTGCTAAATACCAATCTTGTTGAGTCACCTGGAAGTAATTTAACTGAAATACTTAAATGTGTCTGGAGCAAAAAGAGCTCTAAGCTACAGAGCAAATAGAGCAAGGAAGACAAAATCCTGCATTCTGCAAATGATAAGTTGACAATAAACCAGAGCATGTCCTCTGATGAGACATGTTAAGAACATAAGAATAGCCTTTCTGGGTCAGACCAATGGTCCATCAAGACCAGTAGCCCGTTCTCACGGTGGCAAATCCAGGTCCCTAGTACCTGGCCAAAACCCAAGGAGAAGCAACATTCCATGCTACCGATCCAGGGCAAGCAGTAGCTTCCCCCATGTTTTTCTCATTGACAGACTATGGACTTTTCCTCCAGGAAATTGTCAACCATCATTGCTCTCACAAGCCCAAAACATTAATACTTATGAATATTGGAGTCAATCAACCAAGAAAAAGGAGAAGACTTTGGACAATATAGGTAAATTCTGGGAATGGAAACTAAAGAGGATTCTCTACTCTAAATATTTACATAAACAAAGAACAAACTAGTTCATGGATTGTTATGCATGGTTAATATCTGAGAGACAAACAGTTATACCAGTACAATTGTGGTGCGTTTGTGTTATACACTTATGGCACAGAATTTTGCAAAGCTCTGCTGGATTTGTTTACTAAGGAGAATATATGCCACATCAATTGTTGCTTAGAATATCTTCAGACTCCTGATGCAGGCCATTCAGCCGAAACACGTCGAGTTGTTTAGAAGATGCTGATTAAAAGGTGTTTGTGCACCACTGGTTGGTGTGATTGTGTCACCTCTGTTGTTGCTGTTGTTCTTTTGTGTAGTGTAAAGTTTTGTTCTTCTGTGTCCCTTTTAATATCTGAGAGACACCATAACCTTCAACCTGGTAAGACATTCAAATCTTGCCCAAAAATAGAGCCAAGAGGCAGAAGAAAGGAGCAGAGAAGGAAGTAGAGTCTCTTCTCAAGATACTTAAAGACACTAGCCACCAATCAAGTATAAGTGGTCAAGTCTAAGCACAATGTAGAAAGAGAAGTGGAATGTTAAAAAGTCAGGCTAGTAACCAAAGGATATTCACAAGTCAATGATAAAATGTTTGTATCAGCACATACAATATGTATAAAATATGATCAAAAGACTATCAAATTCAGCATCCTGTATCTATTAATTTTCAGTTGGGGGGTCACTGAAAACTTATCTAGCAGATCTAAAATAAATGATGCTTTTTTTGCAACTCCCACCCACCCCCTCTTTTACTAAGGTACGCTATGCTTTTTAGCGCGCAGTAAATATTATCGTGCACTAATCACATGCTAAACGCTAACACGTTATCCTATGGATGCATTAGCGGCTAGCGGACACATTTATTTAGAGCGTACAAATTGTGCCAATTACATAGGCACCTTTGAACATTGCTATCATAGCTATAGCACTGATTTTCTTATTTTAGTCTGTAAATATTTTCATTTTAAGTTTTTATCTCTCGCTAGAAAATATTTAGAAGGCCTTTTACTAAAGTGCGTTATGCAAGGGCATGCAGTTATTAGCATACAGTAACAAAAATGAAAGTAGCAAATAGCCACGCTAACAGTTAATGAGGGGTAAGGACTATAGCTGGCAGTTCATGCTCAGTAATCTTCCATGAATTACCTGTTATAAGAGCAGATAATGTAGATCACAATGCCACATCAATAAGTGGTGTTAAGTGAATCTGCATTCTCTATCGTGAGTGCTCAGAATATAGAATACTAGGACTTAATGAATGTTACAGATCGTAATGGAAGTGTTAGCTGGGTGCTAAGCAATGTTCTGTCATCTTAAGGCTCTTTTTACATAGCCACAGTAAAGGTTTCTCTTTGCTCTCTTATCTATTTATTTTATTGTAAGTCACTTGCACCCCCTTTTACAAAACAGTGGTAGCAGCTGTTACGCGACAAATGCTCCAATGCCCATTAAATCCCTTAGTAAAAGAAAGCCCTATTGTTAGTTCTAGGTTGTCCAAAGTCGGTCCTTGAGGGCCGCAATTCAGTCGGGTTTTCAGAATTTCCCCAATGAATTTGCATGAGATTCACTTGCATGCACTGCTTCCATTGTATGCAAATAGATCTAACGCATATTCATTTGGGAAATCCTAAAAACCCGACCTGGCAAAGGCTGAAATTGAACACACCTAGGATAGTTCAAGAATTATCTAGATTCAAAAATCAGTTTAAAACATTTGTTTTTCACAAGCATTTATAATTTAAGAAGAGGATACAGTTGTTGTAGGATATAGATGCTATAGATCAGGGATCTCAAAGTTTGAGATCCTCCTCCTTGAGGGCCGCAATCCAGTCGGGTTTTCAGGATTTCCCTAATATGCATTGAAAGCAGTGCATGCACATAGATCTCATGCATATTCATTGGGGAAATCCTGAAACCCCGACTGGATTGCGGCCCTCAAGCAGGGACTTTGCGACCCCTGCAATATAGGCTGTGTGTGATGTTAATATTATCTTTTAAATTATGCATGTTTTATTGTAAATCTATATGATATCATTAAATGAGGTGGAAAAGTGAACCTCAAAACACGCAGACACCGATTTCAATCATGTGTCTTTATTGAGGTGTTTCTTCTCATCTGTTCACTAAAAATTCACTTTCAAAAACTGTTTGTATGATACCATTGCTTATGAATAAATATCATTTTTGAAAAAACACTTAACATACCCCCTCTTTTACTAAGCCACAGTAGAGGTTTCTACTGATGCCTGGAGAATTCCTATTAGCATTGGAGCAGTGTCAGAGCATTTAACGCCCTGTGCCACGGAAGAAACCTCTACTTCAGCTTAGTAAAAGGGGAATTAATCTCAACGGTGGCGTCGCCATTTCACGTTGCAAACTTCATCAGAGGTTGACAATTCCTACCTATCTTAATTAATGGTTGGTTAACATTAGGATAACGTTTGCAGTGGTGAACTCAGGGTATGTGACACTTGCCCCTCCCCCCCCCTCCTTGGTATGCCACTATCTGAGGAAGGGGATTTTGGTCTCCAAAAGTTAGTAAAAAAGTATTAAAATTAGTCCAATTAAAAGATTACCTTGCTTCCATTTCTTATTTATAAATGTTATCAATACAGCTACAATACTACTTTATTCTAAAGCAACAAAAAATAAATAAATCTTTTTTCTACCTTTTGTCATTTCTGGTTTCTGCTTTCCTCATCTTCTCATCACTCTCCATGCCATCCAGCATCTGCCCTCTTTCTCTGTCCCTTCCATTTTTCTCTCTTCACCCCCTCTCCCATTCTCTGGTATCTCTCTCTTCTCCTTTCCTTCCTTCCCACCTCAACTCAACCCATGATTTGGCATCTGCTTCCTTTCCTCCATGCCCTGGGATATTTCTCCTTTCTTCTTCCATTTCTCCCTCTCTAAGATTCTCCTGCAAAAGTTCTCTGCTCCCTGCTTTCTGCCGTGATTCTGCTTGCCGCCCCGCACTTTCTGCCCCAACTGTTGCTGGCCGCCCCGACTCCCCTGCCCTGACTCTTCTCTGCCCCAATTCTCCGCCCTTCTCTGCAGCATGAGCCTGTGGTTTTAACCCGCTTTAAACCCGCGGATTAAAACCATGGACTCGCGAGTAAAATTAAAAAACGTGGACATCAAATGCATGTGCAGACCATCTACATGCAAAGTAGATGGTCTGAGCATACATCGGGATCGCTGGTGAGCGATCCGTGTAGTCAGTGGGGGGGCGTGGCTATGATCACCTTCATTTGCATCACCCCCATTTGGGAATCCTTCAGCTTGTCTCAGATCGTCCACAGAGCAGACAGGATCAGGCAGGTTAGTGAATCTAGGCCTAAAAATCTGGCCACATACTGAGTTGTGAATTTCATTTTACATCCTAAGATGACAGATAATAATAATAAAAAAAAAAAAAAAAGATGAAAAAACTGTAGGGATGCTTCCAGAAGATTGATTCTCTCATCAGCTGATTCTTTTCTAGTTAGACATTTATTAACTACAAAGATATAGACAATGCAGAAAGGGAAAACTAGCCTGCCACATTTAATCTTGTGGGCATCGGCAAAAGGTGATCACTTTTTGAGAAAACAGTGGCCTATAAGGAAATCAGCACACTGTCCCCCTCTTTTACTAAGGCGCACTAGCATGCGCTAAACGCTAACGTATCCTTAGACTATAATGGACGGATCAATGTTTAGAACGTGCTAAAATGGCTAGCATGCCTTAGTAAAAGGACCCCTGTATGAGCTGTTAGGCTGATTTAAACACACAAGGGATGCCTGGAGTTGAGCTCAAGATTTCTGAGGTGTGAGATGAGATTTAAATCATTCCATAAACCAATATTACAGAGCATTAGTAGCAGGTGATAGAGCTGATTAGTCAGGGGTCTGTCATTTGGAAAATATTTCAACATATCCGAGTGATATAAAAAAATCTGTCATGAAAATAATACAAATCTTAAGGTTGATAATAACCATTATGATGAATCTGCACAGGCAAAACTGTTAGGGCTCCTTTTACAAAGCCACAGTAGTGGCTGCAGCTGCGGTGAACACTCCAATGCCTTTAGGGATTTACCGTAATGAGTGTTTGCCACAGCTGCTACCACGGCTTTGTAAAAGAGAGGGTTAGTTTGTTTGCCATATTGTGGTCTTTTCCCAATTTTTTTTTCCATGTCACATATCTATTTTGCTAAAAATAAGTTAACTCATAACAGAATTGTAGATATGTCAACAAAAGAGACAGCTAAATGATATCCAATACTATAATGAGGAAAAAGACCTCAAATACCCCTGTGTCAAAAAAAACTAAGTTTTGAAAAGACTTTCAAATAGGGCAATGGATATTATCATAGGTTAAAAAAAACCTAATTATAACACCATTAAGCGCAAAAAATAAATTTCTTCTAATTTAGTGCTCCTTTCCCTATTTTTGAAAAGTTTTTCACAGGATACTTATATTTATTTTCATTTATATGTATTTTTAACTATCTCTTTATCTTTAACTCACCAATGCTGAAAAGCAGGCAAATGAATCAAAATGCGCAACCATTTGTGAAAACGCTAAAGATCAAGTAGATATGGTCTAACTGCTGTAAAATGTAATAAGGCAATGTTCATGCTAACGGTTAACAAAACTGCAAGCAAAAAATGTATTAGAACGGCATACAAAATGCAAATAGAAGCACACTTATCTTCAAACTCCCAACGGTGGCCTGATCATTTCACACTATGGCTTCCTCAGGGTGTGTGTCTTCAATGCCAACTTTTAGGCTAAATCAATAATGATAAGTCTTCACATAAATGCAGAGAGCGATAATCAAAAGCTATACAATCAAATCATTTCTGAATTTAATTGAAAAAAAAAGGAATACTTATCCCAGTGTTGAGTTAATCTCACATCATGATTTCCCATACTTTGTCCTATTTAGATTGGCGTGGGAAGGGTTCTGAGGCTTTTGCCTTCGTCCTGGGTGTTTAATACATCTTTGAGCCTTGCTTTGTCAGAGATTGGTATACTAGACCAGGGGTCCCCAAAGTCCCTCCTTGAGGGCCGAATCCAGTCGGGTTTTCAGGATTTCCCCAATGAATATGCATTGAAAGCAGTGCATGCACATAGATCTCATGCATATTCATTGGGAAAATCCTGAAAACCCAACTGGATTCAGCCCTCAAGGAGGGACTTTGGGGAACCCTTTACTAGATTCTGGTTTATTTCCTCATCTAAGGTGTGTGTTATTTTGTTAGAAGGGTGTTAGATAGTTTACTATCTGGATAGTGCCCATAGCAAAGATTATTAATAGTCGCCTTCAGTGAGTGCCACCTATCCGCAAACATTAACATACAAATTAATTAGCGGAAACACTATGTCAAATTTGTAACCTATCCTTGAAAACTGGGGAGATCCCAGAGGACTGGAAAATAGCCAATGTCACGCCCATCTTTAAGAAGGGATCAAGGGGTGACCCGGGAAACTACAGGCCGGTGAACTTGACCTCGGTTCCGAGAAAGATGATGGAAGCACTGGTCAAGGACACAATCTACGAACACATAGAAAACAATGGACAATTGAAGGCAAGCCAGCACAGCTTCTGCAAGGGAAGGTCATGCCTCACAAACTTACTGTATTTCTTTGAGGGAATAAACAGCCAGGTGGATAAAGGGGAATACATAGACATCATTTACCTTGACTTCCAAAAGGCCTTCGACAAGGTATCTCACGAAAGACTGCTTAGGAAGCTGTGGAGCCATGGGGTGCAGGGGGATGTCCACCGATGGATCAAACACTTGCTGGCAGGCAGGAAACAGAGGGTTGGAGTAAAGGGCCATTACTCAGACTGGCAATGGGTCACGAGTGGAGTTCCACAGGGGTCGGTGCTGGGACCGCTCCTGTTCAATATATTTATCAATGACCTGGAGACGGGGACGAAATGTGAGGTTATTAAATTTGCTGATGACACCAAACACTGCAGCAGGGTTAGAAACACGGAAGACTGCGAAGACCTGCAAAGAGACATAACGAGACTGGAAGAGTGGGCAAAAAAGTGGCAGATGAGTTTTAACATAGAGAAATGCAAGGTCATGCATGTAGGGAAAAAGAACCCGATGTTCAGCTACAAAATGGGAGAATCACTGCTAGGGGTGAGCAACCTTGAAAGAGACCTGGGGGTGATGGTGGACACAATATTGAAAGCATCAGCACAATGTGCGACAGCCTCAAAGAAAGCGAACAGAATGTTGGGTATCATTAAAAAGGGTATCACGACCAGGACGAAGGAAGTCGTCATGCCGCTATATCGTGCAATGGTGCACCCACATCTGGAGTACTGTATCCAGTACTGGTCGCCATGCCTCAAGAAGGACATGGCAGTACTTGAGGTGGTCCAGAGGAGAGCAACTAAACTGGTAAATGGTATGGAAAACTTTTCATATGCTGACAGGTTGAAAATGCTGGGTTGTTCTCCCTGGAAAAGCGGAGTCTTAGAGGAGACATGATAGAAACCTTCAAAATCCTGAGGGGCATAGAGAAGGTAGACAGGGACAGATTCTTCAGACTGTGGGGAACCACAAGTACAAGGGGTCACTCGGAGAAATTGAGAGGGGACAGGTTTAGAACAAATGCGAGGAAGTTCTTTTTTACCCAGAGGGTGGTGGACACATGGAACGTGCTTCTGGAGGTTGTGATAGGCCAGAGCACACTACAGGGTTTCAAGGAAGGTTTAGATAGGTTCCTAAAGGATGAGGGGATTGAGGATTACAGATAGATGTAGAGGTAGGTTACAGAAATGGTCAGGAACCACTTCACAGGTCACAGACCTGATGGGCCGCCGCGGGAGCGGACCGCTGGGCGCGATGGTCCTCTGGTCTGACCCAGTGGTGGCAACTTCTTATCTTCTTAAATATCAATGGTACCCGTATAAATTCAAATGACTGCTTTACACTTCAGTATTCAACACAGCTTAGCAGTAAATATCTGTGTATAAGTTTAAACACCATTGTTTGTAATTTTAAAGCAAAGTTGACCACAAATTTTAAATATTGGCAGAAATATGATTAACTTGATATAATACTGAAATGTACTCTACAGTGTAAACTGCATTGTAATCATAAAGGCCAAGAATAAAGATTGAAATATTAAAGACAGTGATTGCAAATGACATTTACATTTATGACTTTTGCTTTGTAAATACATTTCAGTTCTATTCTATTCTACATCCAGGAATGTCGAGGCAAATAGCATTTCAGTTCCTTTTCAAGAAAACCTAAGCATGGGCATTTGTGGAAAGGCTTCATCCTGGCTACAGCACTGTTACTTGATTTGGTAATTAATTTCCATGTTCAGACAGAGCAAGGATTCATTTCATGTTTTACTCAATCTGTCTGCTGCTTTTGACATGCTAAACTACCATCTGTCATTGCGGTGCTCGAAATGTATCAGAATTAATGGAACAGTTTTTCATTGGTTCAAGCCCTACCTGTTAAACAGAACTGAATAAGTCAAGTGAGGTGACAGATCCTCCTAACTTGGATCTATTTAATGTGGTATGCCCCAAGGGTTTATTTTATCCCGGTCTTCAACATATACATGACTCCTTGGTGGAGGTCATTCATAGCTTTAATGCAACAGAGTAACCTGGTGATGGATATTTAAAAGGATTTAACTAGGTAGAAAAACTCCTACCCTAACCCTACTAAATCCCATTAACTTAATTATACAGTGCTGCTGAATACTAGCACAGACCAATGCAGCACTATCTAGTTAGGGCCTGATTCTACTGTATATAGGAATATAGAAAGAAACATAGAAACATGATGGCAGATAAAGGCCAAATGGTCCATCCAATCTGCCCATCCACAGAATCCACTATCTCCTCCTCCCTTAGAGATCCCACATGGCTGTTCCATGCTTTCTTGAACTCAGACACAGTCTTTGTCTCCACCACTTCTACCGTGAGACTATTCCACGTATCAACCACCCTTTCTTTTTAGCATTAAATCTTAGCTGCCAAATTCTGGCCATTCTTCAAGCTTTGCTTGGTCATTTCTTAAGTTATCCACACTATCTGGGATATCTTTTCTATTGCAGATTTTGGTGTCATCCACAAAGAGGCAAACTTTACCAGACAGCCTTTGAGCAGTTTCACAAAAAAAATGTTAAAATAACTGGTCCATGAACCAGAACACCACTGGTAACATCCCCTTCCTCAGAGTGAGCTCCATTTACCTCTATTCTCCATTGCCTTCCAGCAAACCAATTCCTAACCCAGTCAACTGAGGGTCTCAAGTTTATTTATTGGTCATCTATGTGGAACTGTGTAGGATATGGGAGAGAGTTCCTGAAAATCACACTAATTTGTATCATAACTGAAAAGAATGCCTATAATATTCAGTGAAAAAAAATACTATCCCACTAAATGCAAGATAACTAGTCACCTTATTACACAAAGCTTGTTTTTGAACTGTAGTAGAAAAAAGTCATTAAAACCTCCAGACACTGAACCAGAGCAATGGAGCTAGCAGCAGTCAAAGCTTAAACTTGATGCCAGACAATAATTGTTAACAGTCTCTGCGGGAGCTTCTTTCCTGGAGCTCTTCACCTCAGAAGGGAAAACAGCACAGTCACTATAGATCCTGAATGCACTAGCTAAAGTGCTAACATCGATGAGAACTTATCTACCAGAACAGCACATTGCACTGTCGAAGAAGTGCCAGTATTGCGGCTTCCTACCTTCGCATAGGGCTGAAAGGAGATTCTGCCTCTTAATTGAGCATTCGGAGGTGTAGGCAGAGACTGAAAATTAGTTGGCTCAGAAATTTGACAGTAATTAGGCAGATAATGCTCCATAATTATTTATCTTCTGACTACAATTGTCCCTGTGGTTCAGATTAAGCTGAGACTCTACCACAGGATTTTCTTCTCCTAGAATCCTTTTTTTTTTTTTTTTTTTTCAAAAAAAGGTTCTTCATTCATATAGGGAAAAAGAACCCGATGTTCAGCTACAAAATGGGGGGGGGGGGGGTTGGTACTGGGGGAAAGTAACCTTGAAAAAGACTTGGGAGTGTTGGTGGATACAACAATGAAACCAACGGCGCAATGTGCGGCGGCCTCAAAAAAAGCAAACAGAATGTTGGGTATTATCAAGAATGGGGGAAGTCATCCTGCCTCTGTATTGGGCAATGGTGTGCCCTCACCTGGAGTACTGTGTGCAATATTGGTCACCTTAAGAAGGATATGGCGATACTTGAGAGGGTCCAGAGGAGAACGACACGAATGATTAAGGTATGGAGAACCTTTCATACGCTGAAAGGTTAGAGAAACTGGGGCTCTTCACCCTGGAAAATCGGAGACTCAGAGGTGACATGATAGAGACTTACAAGATTATGAAAGGCATAGAGAGAGTGGAGAGGGACAGGTTCTTCAGCGTACTAGGAACTACAAAAACAAGAGGGCACTCAGAGAAATTGAAAGGGGACAGGTTTAGAACCAATGCTAGGAAATTCTTCTTCACTCAGAGGGTGGTGGATATCTGGAATGTGCTTCCGGAAGATATAATAGGACAGACTACATTAAGGGGTTTCAAAGAGGGACTAGATAAATTCCTGGCGGATAAGGGGATTGAAGGCTACAGATAAAGGAGGACACAGGAGCAAAACAGGGCATAGATAAAAGGGAAAGAGGGGTTTTTCAGGATATAAGGGAGTAGGAATCAATGGGCTAGACATAAGATCACTCAACAGGTCATGGACCTGATGGGCCGCCGCGGGAGCGGAACGCTGGGCTCGATGGACCCTTGGTCTGACCCAGCGGAGGCAAATTCTTATGTTCTTATATCTCCTTATATAATCCTTGCTTCCAAGTCTCTTTCAGACTTTGCCTGTTTTGCATTTACTGTCAAACTTCTTTGGGTCCAGTAAATCAGAAACTCATTCTGGAAATTGAGAGATCCTACTTATACAACCTGCTTCCCTTTGCAAAAGCCGCATGCTGAGTGGCTCTCTTGTGCCTTCTCTGATAGACATGCCCAATGACAGAGGCTGAGATCTGGTCCTTCCCATTCCCTGGCAAGTTCATTCAGAGCTTAGCACCACGGCACCACACACAAAGAGGAAAAAAGAAATACCAGAATGCTCAAATTAAGGCAAAAGAGACTACAAATTATAAAGCTACAGGTATATGAAAGAATAAAGTAAGGAGTGCAAATCCACTGCCTATCCCTGGGGATAAAAAGCATGGAGTCTTGCAACTTTCATTTTTGTGATTCTGCCAGGTATGTACTTGTGATCTGGAATGGTCACCATTAGAATAAAGTCAACAACATACATCACAAAATTTTTAGAGAAATCATTTTACCTTAACACTAGAATGGAGAGGTTTTAGGGTAGGGGATGTTTTCTTGTTTGCGTCTGTACTGTATTCCAGGATTTTATGACTGGAAACATGTGGATGGTTATGTGATTTTTATGTTGTGTGTTTTACATTGTGAATGTTTTTACTGTAAATCACTGAGAAAAGACATTGTCTAGATGAGCACTATATAAAATATTTCATTTAAAAATAGATAAAATAAATACCGCCTCTCCCAAGGGCAGGAATGCCTTTAAAAAAAAACAATTCAGAATCTAACAAGCTTGCTCTATGCCCAGGTGTTATTTTCTAAACATATTTGTTTCCATGTATTGAAGTCTATCATTAACCTTTAGTTAACACTTGAACTTCCAAGAAGCTTAGCTATATACAATTCTGCTTAGTAGTAACTGAGGCTAATGATAGATGTTAATTTAATATCTTTTGATTCACTACAGTACTTATTGCAATTCCATTTTAATTACTATAGTTATTGTAGAATTAGAGCAACAGAATGAGTTACCGGAGTAAGTCATGTGAAATTGTACAGCAACTTTAAAATATGTTTACATCATGCACTTTTCCTCCTTGTTTTATTGAAAACATTAATAGGAGATATCGGATACCTGGCTTCAACAAATATAAAGATAGACAAAATATGTAGATTAAAACCATTTAGTATAGGTGTAGAATAATGAAACACAAAGGGAAATTTTCCAACAGGCTGCATAGACTAAGATATAATTGAGTGACTATTTTGAGCTTATTCTAGAAAGAGCCATAGAGAGGAAGTTATCAACTTGGGCTACCATTTACTTTACTGTTAACCTCAATTATTATTAATTAGGGGCCAGGTTCTATAAACAGCGTCTAAGCATGCCTACATTGTAGGCACAGCTCAGTGTGGTTGTCAATTAACCACTAGGCACCATTTATAGAATCCTGCCTAGGTATGCTTAGGCATTGCTAGGCATTCTAGAGATAGGAACTTGTATATTAGGCCAAGTTTTACTGGGCCTTATTTACCAGTGCCTAACAAAGATGCCTAGCGACGCTTAAGTCAACCATGCCTATTCTCTGCCCCTAACCATGCATACTTTTCAGGTAGGTGTCTTTAGGTATCAGAGGGTGCTTTTGACTTAGGCATTGTTAGGCGTACTATGAGTTTGGCACCAAACTTTTAATTGGTAATGAAAACTTTTTTTGACTGGCTGAAAACTGACACGGTTAATTAGCTCACTGATTAAGCCAATTAAAAAAAAAGGTTGTGTGCAGATCCTGAAGTTAGGTGTCGCTAGGCATCTTCGATTAGGGTACCTAGTGGCACTTAATGTAGGCATCCTATACAGAAAATGGGACTTGCACTAAAATAACAAAACAAAAAAAGACAAAGGTCCAACTTCGTCTGCAGTAAAAAACAGACCAAAGCAAACAAACCAAAACTGCAGGCTTTGTACACGGTACAGGCAAATTTTATTATGACAAATCGATCTTAACTGAAAACCTTTTACCAGGCAAGGGACCCAACACGGTCCGTGTTTCGGACAACCTTCATCAGGGGTCCATGGTGATAAAGGAAAAAAGGGGAATTTCAAAAAAAGCCTAGAAAAATTGTGTTTGGTGACACGCTAAAAAAACCGCCAAAATGCTGTAAAAGTCCGTTGACGGACTTAGTTAAGATCGATTTGTCATAATAAAATTTGCCTGTACCGTGTACAAAACTTGCACTAAAATAACACATCTTAAGGGTAGCCCATAGTGTGCCTTTATAAAATAACCTTATAAAACTAGTGGAAACCTTATAAAATCAGTAGAAATCATGGAAAAAATGTTTCTGTATACATTTATCACCACACCAAAAGGCCCTGTTATTTAAATATCCCAAGAAAGTTCTAAATCAAAAACAAGAGAAATACCAAGTACCCTATATTTCAGTTCATTATCTTTACTCAATGGAGGATTACATCTATGGAGGAGTGTGTGGTGCAGTGGTTGGAGCTACAGCCTCAGCACCCTGGGGTTGTGGATTCAAACCCCGTGCTGCTCCTTGTGACCCTGGGCAAGTCATTCAGTCCTACATAGCCCCAGGTACGTTATATAGACTGTGAGCCCGCCGGGACAAATAGGGAAAATGCTTGAGTACCTGATTGTAAAACTGCTTAGATAACCTTGATAGGTGGTATATAAAATCCTAATAAACTTGAGTAAAAAGACCTCAGTAGTGGCTGGAACTCACAATACGGAGAATTAGCCAGCCTTACGAGTACAAAAGTTCAATCATCGTTGAAAAAACCTCCAGCTTATAAATTGTTCGTATTTCTCTTGTTTTTGATTTGGAGCTGTCTATGCACATTTCTGCCAGGTTGAGAGCTAGAGTAAATGTACTGAACTTTGTGACCCCCACCTATGCTTTACCCAAACCTCTCCCCTGAACATATCTACTCTTATTTTGACTAGCTTTCATCAAGCTGAGCTAGAGGTTTTCAGCAAGGGCCGACGCAATAATTGCTCTGACTCTCATAGAATTCCTACGAGCGTCGGAGCACTCCGGCCCATGCTAAAAACCTCTAGTGCGGCTTGATAAAAGAGGGGGTTTATGGAAGGAAACCCTGTAGTAACATATCTTTGCATATGTGCACATATATATGCTAAAATGTCAATATTCTGGCTACATGTTATTCTTTAACATGGCACCTAAATATGATGATGCTTAGGTTGAAAATGTGCACACACGAGTATAGTCTGGCAGAACATGAGGAGGGCACACAGTTATAGTATAACTCACATGCATTTTCATCTCTTTGGCTAGTGTAAGTGATTGTGGCTAAATTATACAAGTGTATTACATATTTACTTTGTTTTATAGATTAGGGTCCAAATAAATGTCCCAAGGAGAAATTTTATAAAGTGCACCAGAAGTTAGTTTCCAAAATTCTGGGCACTTAGGGAGGAATTCATCAAGGGGCACTAACTGATTTAGCACATGTTAACTGGTTTAGTGTATGTTAATTATTAGCATGCACTTAAGCCGCCTCTGTGCTGGACGACTAGACTTTCCTATGCCAGGCTGCCAGGTAATGATGGTCTGGAGGCTGAATTTTAAAGGTGTGATTATGATTTTTGTGGGGTGGGGGGGTTGGTGATCACTGGGGTAGTGTGTCGGGGTCTGTATTATGTGTTTGCAGTGCTTATCTGGTGACATTAGGTGGGTTTTTGTGACTTAGACCATGTTTTAAATGGTCTAAGTCACAACGTCCAAGTTCCGTCGATCCTGGGCTGTATAACTTTCGGTTATACATGCTGTACGACTAAGTCTAAGCTGGCCCATATCCCACCCAACTCCCGCCCTCGACACTCCTCCTGAAATGCCCTTTTTAACTTTGGTCGTTCAGCGGCACTGTGAAGGCCTAGGTCATTTAGAAATACGTCCAAATCCCGTTTTCATTATCAGCAATTGAACATATTTTGACAATGTTTGTCCAAGTGCCGACTTAGGCCGGTTTTTGGACGTTTTTCTCTTTCGATTATGAGTCCCATAGTGTATTCCACCAGGTGATGTAGTTCACCATAGAAAAGGTATTTACTGTTTAATTTACAACTTTGGGGGGTGGGAAGGAGTTAGTGACCACTAAGAAAGTAAGGAATATATTTTTGTTTGGGGGCGGGGGAGATGTCATGCTTACATCTCTCTGATGGTCATCTGTTCAGTTTTGGTACATTTTGGTACTTATTCATTGTTAAAACAGTTCTAGCCCCAAACATCTACACTGTGCCCCAGACATATTAAAAAATGTTTGACTATTGTAGAAAAACGTCAAAATCATAATCCTGCCCAAACCACACCTCAAACATGTCCCCTTGAAATTTAGATGCACTGCAGTCAAACAGTGTAGAAATTCATCTAGAAAATGGGTTTTGAAAATAGTTGATTGGAAGGGCTTGGCAAGAAGAACATCCATCTGCCCCTTAATGCCACTCTTTGGACATTTTTCATTTTTGAAAATGAGACTGTTAGGTTCTCCTGAGCATTGATTCACTTAAAAAATTATCTCTTTCAAACAGTGTGTTGAGCATTTTTCTTGGTGTGAAAGGCAGGTGATACTTCAGTGGTGTGAAGAGTTGGAGAGATATATGATAAAAGAGAGAAGGGTAGATGTGTGGGAGGGAATGGGCAGGGAGTTTTAGGAAGCATGCATGTGTTGAATACCTGGTTATACATTTTCGAAACACCTGAAATTTTGGTAAGGGTTGATTAATGCATTTCACAAACTCTTTGAATCTGGGGAATGTGATTAATATAAATATCATACAGCTTAACTTTCAAATAAATAAATACATTTACACAACCAATCTGATTTGGTAAACCCGTTTTGGATATTGGTGGAGGTCCTTCAGATTTGAAAATAATTCATTCACTAAATAATCAAAGTAAATGCTCTTTTTTGAGAATATTATTGTTTATTGAAGGCTGCAATTCTGCTACTAATGACTGGGGCAGAGCAGTCTACATGAACTTCTATAATGGTGTTGCGATACATGAGCTTCAGTAATGGTATTACGATATATGAGCTATAGTAATGGTTTTAGCATTATACCAGTTTTGAAAGGTATGCTGTGTAAAGGAGGATAAGTTAAATACTGGGTCATCAAAGAGTTCTACCACTTGCCAAATGACCATAGCACTTGAGAGGAAATACAGAATAAGAAATGTTTTCAGAAATATTTTAAGTAATAGTCTAATGAGATGACATAGAAAGACAAGGTTATAAAAAAAAAGGTGCAAGCCAGTTTATTGAATTTATTTTCCATTAATGGTGTCTTACAATATAGTTTTTTTAACAAAAGCAAAATGACTGTAATTAAATTTGTATAGGAGGTGTTCATCGAAAATGAAAATTAAAGGCTTTTAGAAAAAAAATGACTTAGAACAAAATTATTCCTGATAGTTTCTTCTTTAAAGGTTTTGGTAGATGAGCTCTGATATCTATGCAAATATACTTTTAGGCGAAATGGATGCTGCCCTTTAACATTTAGTCCCATCTAAACACAATTTTTGTTCCTTTCACTCTTTCTGTATGTGTTTGTGACCCACTGAATGAAGAGATCAAATGTGGGGTTAGAAATAAAGGAGATATGGA
Source organism: Geotrypetes seraphini (assembly GCF_902459505.1). Classification (NCBI taxonomy): domain Eukaryota; kingdom Metazoa; phylum Chordata; class Amphibia; order Gymnophiona; family Dermophiidae; genus Geotrypetes; species Geotrypetes seraphini. The sequence goes on from NC_047088.1 coordinate 209,126,336, forward strand.
GGGCCATTTTTTATAATGACATGCAAATCTGTTTGGACATTTTGCTGAAGATGTACAAAAATCCAGTACCAAACATGCCCATTTTCATACTGCAAAATGTCTATCTTGTTTTTTTTTCAAAAATGGCCATTTTTCAGTTGTGCGTTTATCTTTTTGAACCATGTTAAAAAACAAACAAAAACACGTCCAACAGAAAAACGCATAAAACAAACCATTTGGATTTAGGAGGGGCTAGTATTGTAATAGACTGGCCACACAGACATCCCAGCATAGCAGCGGGGCATCTTAGGGGCACTGCAGTGAACTTCTTTTAGGCAGAGAGCGTAAGTCTGTGTGTTTGTGTTTATGCCTGTGTGCGTGTTTGGTTGTGCCTTGTAGAGCATGGGTGTGTTTTGTAAGTATGTGTGCGCTGCATTTGTTTGTAGTATGAATGTATGGATCGTTTGGGGATTCTGGTTGTTGTTGTTCTTCTACACTAAATTGGATGGGGGGCGCTTGGGTGCGAGCTGTTACCACATTTAACATGCTGTAGTTCTGTGGTATCCTCTATATATTTCGTATGTTTTCTTATATCTTGTCACACTCTGCTACTGTATGATACCCTGTTTGTTTGCTTTGCTGATTTGTGGTTGGCTCTTATTGCCCAGTTGTCTCTTGTCTCAATAAACATGATATTTAAAAAAAAAAAAAGTCCCAGATGCATATGTCACTATAACCTTCTTAAAATATGTGATGAACCCTCTATAACACACCAAATACCTACTGTACCCAACTGTACACCATAACAATAGACCTTATGCCTGCAGGTGGCAGCTATATGTAGGCACAGTGGGATCTGGGTGAATTTTGGAAGGCTCACATATTCCACCATAAGCATAGTAATTAGGAGTGGGATATGGGTCTGGGCCGCTTTCTCTGCAGCCACTGCACTGACCACCAGGCTACTCCAGACACCTGCTTGCTGCACTAATAGGACTGAGCATAATATCTGCAGTTGGCATACAGGCAGTGGCGTACCAAGGGGGGGGCGGGAGGGGCGGTCCGCCCCGGGTGCCAGCCCTGAGGGGGTGCTCCCGGCCTTGCCGTTCAGTCCCCCCCACCCCCGAAGGACCGCTCGCCCCACTGACCTTCCTGCACCACCTGTGAAGCAGCCCGCAGCAGGATCGCGACATCAGCGATCCCTGAGCTGCTTGGGCGCTGCTTCCTGCGCCACGGTCCTGCCCCTCCTCTGACGTCAAAGGAGGGGTGGGACCGCGGCGCAGGAAACAGCGCCGAAGCAGCGCAGGGATCGCTGACTTTGCGATCCTGCTGCGGCTGCTTCATAGGTGGTGCGGGGAGGCCAGGGGAGTGAGCGGTCCTTCGGGGTGGGTCGGGGCATTAGGCCTTCAGGGTGGGGCGGGCAGGCAGGCAGGCAGGCTTTCAAGGGGGGTGACAGGCAGGCAGGCAGGTTATCAAGGGGGGGCAGGCCTTCAAGGGGGGGACAGGCCTTCGGGGGGGGGTGTGCAGACCTTCAAGGGGTGCAGGCCTTCAAGGGGGGACAGGCCTTCAAGGGGGGGTGCTGGCCTTCGGGGGGTGCAGACCTTCGGGGGGGGGTGCAGACCTTCAAGGGGGTGCAGGCCTTCAAGGGGGAGAACAGGCCTTCAAGGGGGAGAACAGACCTTCAAGGGGGGGACAGGCAGGCAGGCCTTCAAGGGGGTGTGACAGGTCTTCAAGGAGGGGACAGGCCTTCAAGGGGGGGACAGGCCTACAAGGGGGTGGGACAGGCCTTCAAGGGGGGTGCAGGCCTTCAAGGGGGGACAGGCAGACCTTTAAGGGGAGACAGGCCTTTGGGGGGGACCCTGGTTTAGAAATACACGGAGGGAAGGGGGTGTTCAAAGAGACGTGCATATGCCAAACTTTGGGGGGGAAGAAATAATGGGTCTGAAAATAGAGGAGAGGGAGAGAGATGATGGACCATGGGATTTAGGGAGGGAAGGAACAGAAAGGGAGAGAAATTGGACACAAGGGATGGTGTGGAGGAGGGATAGAGATACTGGATAGGAGGGTAATTGGGAAAAGAAAGGGAGAGATGGTGAACTCTGGGGTGGTGGGGAAGGAGGGAGAGATGCCGGATGAAAGGGTAGTTAAGAAAAGGTGGATCTGTGGAGGGAGATGAAAAAAAGGAAAGATACCAGACTTCCTGGGGAGGGAAAGGAAATGGAAAGGGAGGACAGAGTTGGCAGATGGATGGTTAGCATGCAGAAAGAAGAAAGAAGGAGACCCTGGCAAGCAAGTTATCAGAAGAAAACCAGAGCCTTGGACCAACAAGATTTGAAATATAACCAGACAACAAAAGGTAGAAAAATTAATTTTATTTTCTGTTTTGTGATTATAATATGTCAGATTTGAAATGTGTATCCTGCCAGAGCTGGTGTTGGACTGCAAACGTGAGCTAGGATTTAACAGAGAAAGGAAAAGTCCTTTTTGTTTCTTTATTTTATTTACACCACAGCGCCAGTGTGGTTAGGAGAAGCCAAAGGGGGTGAAAAGCTATAAAACCCACCAGGAGTTTTGAAAAAAATCACTCAACTGGGCAGGAAAATCGAATTGAAAAACCAATTCAATAGGCTGAATCGAATCGAAATTTTTTTTCCTGAATCTGGCAGCATTAGTTTGCGCTACTGTCTTAGACTTTAGGACCTGGGATTGGGGAGAGATGGCATCCTCAGTACTTTATAATGCAAGTGAAATGAGGATTTGGTCAGACTTTTGAAGGGTCTGTAGAAAAAAAATATTGTTTAGGCCGGGGACATGAGACAGCAGGAAATGGGAACTTTTCTTCCTTCTATTTTTGTGAATGGAAAGGCTGAGGATGTCAGAGAGTTCAGTTAAAATATGTGCTTTATAAGAAAATATAATAATGTGTTTTATAAAGTTTATAGCATAGCTGGCCTACCCAGTGAGATGTTCCTAGTGGTGGTGGTGGCAGCGTGTCAATGTGTTGAGAGGAAGAGGTGGTCTGGGAAATTCTGCTGAGCAAACTCCAGGCCCATTTCCACTCCCCAGTTAGTCTACTCCACTCAACTGGTTCACACACTGAGTGGGTCTTTGGGTATTGTTTTGGGATCTCTTCCAGTGGTTTATCAGTATCTCCTTTTGGTCCAAGGAAGGAAACTTTGTTATCCTTAGCATTGACTTACAGAATATGTTTGTAACAGCGCTGCTTGTGTGGCATTAGGCTATGTAGTGATCGAAAGAAAAAAACAGACCTTTGCACATTTTTGCACTATATGGTGGGTGTATGAGGAGATTCACATTTCCTGCACAGCTAAGTCCATGTGAAGTTACCTTGTGCTGTATTTGACATCTAGCAAGGTCTCTGTTTGAACGGAAAGATCTAAACTTAAAAATGAAATGGCCAGAAGTTATGGTAAAAGCAGATAGTGTAGCTGGTTTTAAGAAAGATTTGGACAAATTCCTGGAGGAAAAGTCCATAATCTGTTATTAAGACATGGGGGAAGTGTCTGCTTGCCCTGGATCGGTAGCATGGAATGTTGCTACTCTTTGGGTTTTGACCAGGTATTAGTGTCCTGGATTGGCTAACATGAGAATGGGCTACTGGGCATGATGGACCATTGGTCTGACCCAGTTAGGCTATTCTTATGTTATGTTCTCATCTGTAGGGGCCTTTGTTTTCACTTCTTATTTTAATGTATTTTTTTTCTGGGAACTTATCAGTGTTTTTTATAATGGGAACAAAAATGGAAGAGAATTAATGTGTGTGGGATGAGGGGGTAACTAATTTCTTTAGCTAAATAATTCAATCCACTTCAAACAGACATAGGAGAACTCACGCACCATTCACACACCCTCCAACCAAAAACATCAAAAGAAAAAAACTGTTCGACAACCTCCTAGCCATTCGAGCTGCAACACTCGACCCCCAACTCTACAACCAATTGACATCGACCACAGACTGCAAAACCTTCAAAAAGAAATAAAAACCCTTCTATTCAAAAAACACATAAAACCAAACTAACACAATCAGAACTGTCCCAAGCATCACCTGCAACTACTCCATATGTACTTCTGATGTCATGACAATTCAGACATAATTTATGTTATAATATGTTTGGAATATAAGAAAATTTTCACTGCCTGTTTCTATTCTGTCCATTTATTCCGTTTCATGGTCATTACAAAAAATATTTTTTTACATGGGGGGGGTCAAAAAATGATGGGCCCCGGGTGCCACATACCCTAGGTACGCCACTGCATACAGGAAGGCATATACTGTTTCATTTACATCTTTGGGGGGTGGGAGGGTATCAGTGACCAATGGGGAAGTGTGGGAGGTCATGCCTTCATCCCGACTTTAACATGCACCCTTGAGATTTAGACAAACTACAGATGGACAGCATAGATACAGTAGGTTTCAAAAATAATGAAGTAGAAGGATTTTTCAAGAAAAATGCCCATCTGTCTGTTTATGCCACTTTTTGGACATCTTTCATTTTTGTAAACGAACCCCCAAAGTTTATAAAAGCCTGAAGAGGTGAATTTGGGCAATTTTCATTTTTGAAAGTTTTGAGTATTATAGAGTCATTAGAATGGGACTATGCATTTTTTTTCACAGCTTTGAAGATATATTCCCCTAAATACAGACTGTACTTCCAAACAAGTAGCATATATCATACAATGCCCTTGTGGCTTATTTTACATAGGGTGTACAGTCCGCAGTGTCAAGATTAGGATCAGTGAACATATCAGCAGGATTAGAACCAACATACAAGAAGCCCTGTTGGTCTCACATTGGCTTCAATTTCAACTTGACCTATCGGATCTCAAATTTTCAGTTATTGACACTGTATCAACCACGAGAGGAGGTGATATGGCTAAGTTGCTCTGGAGAAGAGAGCAGAAATGGATTTATGAGTTGAACACACTATCTCCTCATGGGTTGAATAATGAACTAGAATGGGTTGCCTTTCTTTAATCTCATGCACTTTCATAGGTTCCTTTTAGACAGTGGCTCTCTTATTCAATCAGTTTTTCCTCCATGTGCCGACATGATGACGTCATCGCGTCGTTGCACGGAGGTTTCCCTCCCCCCTCCCGCATCGGGTTAAATTTGGCGGGATCGGCAGCGTTCTTTGTTGCTTGGAACCTTTGAACTCCTCCTGCAATCGGTATGCTTTTGAATTTACAGTTTTTGCTTCCTTTCTCCCTCTTAGCCAGTAAGTCTTGACTTATTCATAGCGCAGCTGATTTAGAGAACTGTCTGTGCTATGTTTTGATACTAATTTTTGTATTTCAGATCATCTCATTGATCCTGTCAAGGATTTTTTCATTGAACCACTTTACAGCTCATTTCAGCGTATTACAGTCTACATTACTTTAAAGATTGTCCTTTGGGTCTCCTGAAGCAGACCACGAAACGGGGCCACGTCGAGACCCCTAGAGAAACAAGCATACTTTTACAGCACATTTATGATCTAGTGAGATTTATCAATTTTTGAATACAGTATTGAAAAGAATAACAAAAATTTTTTAGGATTTTTTCCTAGTTCTCAGAAAGTGACTTTGAACTTCTTATGCAGTGATTGGACGGTAGACTCTTACCCTAAGAGAGGGTTTTCACCCCCTCTTCAGAGTCTCACTTCTCTGAGCATACCTTATAAAGCACTTGTCACTCTCTGAGCACTAATTTTCAATATAGTCAGGTCTTGTTTAGATTTTACCACATATATTTTGGACTGACTTTTTGTTACAATATTTTCCCTGTGTAGCGTGAACTCACTTCAGTTATTGGAAAAGTACTGAAAGCATTGCAGAAGAAAAGGGTAATGAATTTCTTAGAATCCAATGGATTACAAGATCAGAGGCAACATGACTTTACACTGCCATGACACCACACAGGGTGTATTTGTAGGAGAAAGTTAACATCTTCACATCCTGAGGCAGTCATTCCAGGCGAAACACTGGCCATCATAGATATGTGATGGATTCTAACAGATGAGTATTTGATTCTCATTTTTTCTCACTAGATGACTCTAATCTCCTGCATTGCACAAGGCTTTATGATTAGTAGCTCAATCAAGGAGGCTTTTTATGCTGGTGAGGTGAACTTACCCCATAAGGTTCTTCCACACTTTAACTGGTTGGTGTGGAAAGGGTTCTGAAGCTTTTTCCTACCTCTTAGACAGTTTACCAGCTTGATAAGCTGTGTAATACTTGATAATGCTTGATAAGTGTGTAATGCTTAAGACTAGAAATTTTTTTAGAAAGCGTTCTAGCATGTATGTCATGTGGAGATTGTTCTGATTAATTTCTAAAGGTGTGGTATATTATTTACTAAATGTAAATCATGCCAAATGAATCTGACTGGATTCTTTGACTTGGTGACCAGAGAATTGGATCAAGAATGTGCACTAGATGCAATTTATTAAGATTTCAGCAAAGCCTTTGACACTATTCCTCATAGGAGATTCTTGAATAAACTTGACTGACTAAAGTTAGGACCTAAAGTGGTGAATTGGATTAGAAACTGGTTGAGAAACAGACACCAGAGGGTAATGGTTAATGGAGTTCACTCAGAGGAAAGAAAGGTGAGTAGTAAAGTGCCCCAAGGATCGGTGCTGGGGCCGATTCTGTTCAATAAAAACAGAGAGACATAGAAACATGATGGCAAATTAAGGCCAAATGGCCCATCTAATCTGCCCATCCACAGCATTCACTATTTCTTCCTCTCCCTAAGAGATCTCACGTGCCTGTCCCATGCTTATAGAAATATGGAATCATGATGATAGATAAAAATATTTGTGAATGACATTGCCAAAAGGGTAGAAGATAAAGTTTGCCTTTTTCTGGATGATACCAAGATTTGTGACAGGTTGGACACCCTGGAGCAGAAAACATAAAAAAGACCCTGCAAAAGAATCTGCAAAAGTTAGAAGAACGGTCTAATGTTTGGCAACTACAATTCAACGCAAAGAAGTGTAGAATGATGAACTTGGGGAATAGAAATCTGAAGGAGCCATATGTCCTAGGAGATGGGAAGCTGATATGCACAGACAGGAAGAGGGACCTTGGGATGATAGTGTCTGAGGATCTAAGGGTGACAAAATAGTGTGACAAGGCAGTGGCGGTACAGAGAGAGGCATAACCAATAGAAGAATGAAGGTGATGTTGCTTCTATACAAGTCATTGGTGAGACCCCACTTGAGTATTGTGCTCAGCTTTGGAGGCTATATTTGGTTAAGGATATAAAAAGGGGAAAGATAAAGGTACTTGATATATAAGAACATAAGAATTGCCGCTGCTGGGTCAGACCAGCGGTCCATCGTGCCCAGCAGTCCGCTCACGCAGAGGCCCCTAGTTCAAAAACCAATGCCCTAACTGAGACCAGGCCTACCTGCGTACGTTCCAGTTTAGCAGGAATTGTCTAACTTTGTCTTGAATCCCTGGAGGGTGTTTTCCCCTATAACAGCCTCAGGAAGAGCATTCCAGCTTTCCACCACTCTCTGGGTGAAGAAGAACTTCCTTACGTTTGCATGGAATCTATCCCCTTTTAACTTTAGAGAGTGTCCTCTCGCTCTCTCTACCTTGGAGAGAGTGAACAACCTGTCTTTATCTACTAAGTCTATTTCCTTCATTATCTTGAATGTTTCGATCATGTCCCCTCTCAGTCTCCTCTTTTTAAGTGAGAAGAGGCCCAGTTTCTCTAATCTCTCACTGTACGGCAACTCCTCCAGCCCCTTAACCATTTTAGTCGCTCTTTTCTGGACCCTTCGAGTAGTACCATGCCCTTCTTCATGCTGGACACAGTATTCTAGGTGAGGGCATGCCATGGCCCAGTACAGTGGCATGATAACCTTATCCAATCTGTTCATGATCCCCTTCTTAATCATTCCTAGTATTCTGTTTGCCCTTTTTGCTGCCGCTGCACATTGCACAGACAGCTTCATCGACTTGTCGACCAGTACTCCCAAGTTTGTTTCCTGGGAGGTCTCTCTTTTTGTGGTTACTATCAAAGCAGCTTACATATTATATACAGGTACTTATTTTGTACCTGGGGCAATGGAGTGCGAAGTGATATGTACAGAGGCACAAGGAGCTATAGTGGGAACTGAACTCATTTCCCCAGGTTCTCAAGCTGCTGCACTAATCACTAGGCTACTCCTCCACTCCTGAAGTGGTCCGGAGGAAGATGATGAAAATGTGGGGCTTGCACCAAAAGACATACAAGAAGGGACTTGAAGACCTCAATATGTATAGAGGAGAGACAGAGGAGATATAATATAAATATTTAAATACTTGAAAAGTATTATTATAGAAACAAATCTTTTCCAGAGAAGGGAAAATGGTGAAACTAGCGGACATGAATTGAGGATGTAATTAGGAGTAATGTCAGGAAATTATTTTACATAGAGAGGGTGGTTGATGCCTGGAATTCCCTCCAGAGGGAGGTGGTGGTAATGAAAATGGTGACAGAATTTAAAAAAATTGTGGAATGAACACAGAGAATCTCTTATTAGAAAATGAATGGTATAAAAAACAAAACTTAAATGGTTGTGTGTGTATTTGATATGTCGAATAGAACTTAGATGGTGACTCTGGCTATGAAGAACTATGGCCGGTACTAGGCAGACTTGCACGGTCTATGTCCCGCATATGGATGGAGGACTTCAATGAAAACTGTTGTAATTTGAAACATGAGGACAGTGTTGGGCAGACTTTTACGGTCTGTATCTCGCAAATAACAAGATGGTATGGATAGACTGGCGTGAGATTTAATGGCAACTCCAGTAGCTGGAACCTAAGGAAAATACTGGGTAGACTTGTATAGTCTATGTCCCAGAAATTCCAAAGAAAGTCAATTTAATCATAAATTAATAATACGTGTGATTATTGAGCAGAATGGATGGACTGTTCAGGTCTTTATGTGACATCATTTACTATGTTACTATGGGGCTCATTTTTAAAAGAGAAAAATGTCCAAAAAGTGGCAGAAAGTGCCAGGTGGGCATTTTTCTCACCAAACCATCCAAATAGCCATTTTTAAAACCTATTTTCTAGATGGATTTCTAAGATGTTCATCTGCAGTTCATCTTAATCTCAAGGAGGGCATGTTAGAGGTATGTTTTGAGTGAGACAATGGAAGGATAATGACTTGGACATTTTTGTGCCACAATCAAACATTTTAGAAAAACATCCAGGACATAATATGGATGTTTGGGTCTCGACCTGTTTTAAAAACAAATAAATGCAAAAAGGTGCTCAGACTGACCAATGGCCACTAGAGGGATATGAGCATGACCACCCCTCACTCCCCAAGAGGCTACTGACCTCTCTCCCACTACCCAACGATTTTAATGAAACAATACATATCTGCCTGTATGATAGCTCGCATACGCTATGGCTAGTCCTAAGAGAACAGCAAGCAGGTCTCTGGAGTAGCCTGGTGGGCAGTATAGTGGACTCCAGAGAAGGAGACCCAGGCCCATATCCCACTCTAACTACTACACTTGTGATGGAAGGTGTGAGCCCACCTAAACCCAACAAAAACACACTGTACAATCATATGAGAGGTGACACCTACAGGCATAAGGCCTATTGGGATGGTGTATAGTTAGGTCCAGTAGGTTTTGGAGGGCTCACCTTACACCATAAGATGTGCACCTGAGACTTTTGATGTGAAGTTCACTTCAGTGCCCCCTAGGGTGCCCCCACTGCTCTACTGGAATGTCTGTGTGGCCAGTTTACTAAAAATACTGGTCCCTTCTACATCCCAAAGGCTTGTTTTATGAGTTTGTTTGGACATTTTCTAAGAGTGAACGTATCTAGAAAGGCCATTTTCTCTACCTGATTTTGGGACGCACTTCACAAACCATCCACACTCGGACTTAGACGTCACATTGAAAATGCCCCTCCATGTTTTTGCTCAGCAGACATTTATTGATTTATTTTGTTGGACTTTTACACTTCTGATATGCTGTTGCTATTTCTACCTCTGTTAACTATGGGGACCTTCTACTGAGATGCCCTGAAAACAGGGCTTACAGTGTGCTAGTGTGGGACTTTCCCCTGCGTTAAGCCCAGATTTAACAGATTTATTGGGCAATTTGTATTTTTCGATTTAGTTGTCACACTCTAATATTCACATTAGTACCTGGAAAAAGTCAGCATGGGAGTACTTATAGCTTCCTATCTAAGTGATATTAAGTGCTCCTGTGATAATTCTATACCATCCAGTTAGTATGAATGAACACCCCCTAATATTCTAAATGATTTAACTGGTCTGCGATGGTTACTGACTGTTAAATTGCAGATAGCCAGCTATCCCAAATATTCAGTGGGAGATAACTGGTTACCACGAGTCACCTAGCTCGATATTCAGTGTCGACCCAGCAAGGTTAATGCATAGATAAGGCTATATAAAAAGTTGTCCTACCTTTATATGCCAGCTGATGCCTGGTTAGTGCTGAATATCATCTTAACTAGGCATGCACTAACCAGCCTGTTAAAACTCAGATATTCAATTTTGCTCACCAGAAATGGCCCAGCATTGAATGATCTGAGGTCAGCACTGGTAGTGGGTGATCACCGTGATGCCCACTGCCATCTGATAATTGCCCGATGTCTAAAATCCTATTATGAATTAGCATCAGTTTAAAAAAAAAATGAATTTGAATGGCAAAAGGGATATATATTTAATTTCGCTGAGAATTTACCTTTATTGATTGGAAAAAATATGAAACATTATGATTGTAATTGCTTATAGAGTTCTAGGAGATATTGTTTGGATTTCTGACAGGTACTTGTGACCTGGATTGACCACTGTTAGAAACAGGATATTGGGCTAGATGGACCACTGGTCTGACTCAGTATGGCTATTCTTATGTTCTTATGATATCTAATATTACTTATATCTAGGATTCTGTATACTAATTTAGCATTAATTTGGGGAAACATTATATATAGAACAGCAGATATTTCTAATATCGCCCATACTAATTCAGTACTTTGCTACTATTGCTCATTTTAAACCCAGATTAACATACATTTTAGTGATCAACAATCTATTAAGGTGTCAATACCCTTAGGACTCCTTTTACTAAGGTGCGTTAGGGCCTTAATGCGCGGAATTGAGCACTAAATTGCCACGTGCGCTAGACCTTAATGCTAGCATTGAGCTGGTGTTCTTATAGAAGTGTACCACATAGTTTAGCGTGCGGTAATTTTGTGCATGCGCTAAAAACGCTAGCGCACCTTAGTAAAAGGAGCCCTTAGTATTATTGTCAACCTAAGCTCCATTAAAGCAAATGTACATAAAAGCAAGGGAATTACATTTCAAAATATTCAGGTCAATGTTCAAATGCTGGCTATCCAATGCCAGCCACTATCTGGATAGAAATGCTAAATATCCCTATTTAATTCAGCCATGGCAGCTGGCAATTTAAAACAATCTGCTGGACCCCAGCTGTTTATTGAGCTAACAATTTTCTCAGTGTCATCTTGAGTTACTTAGAACAGAGATAACCTAAATAGTCGTACCTTGTTTCTAGTTGTAAATTATGACTGCATATTACATGCCAAAAATACTGCCCCTACAATATGCCCATACTAGACCTTACTTTTTGGATCATAATCTCGATCCTTATCATTTAAATCTTGGAAAGTATCTAATTTTAATTAACTACGTGTGAAAAAATGGAGTTCTCTCTAACCCTAATAATGGGCAGTTTATGTTTCAAAACAGAACCATGCCAAAGCTACTGTACATCAATGTAGTGCTAAGGAGAAGAATTGGAATTGTATTGCTCTGTACACACACAATTGATTCTCCTCTTTTGCAGCTAGAACAAAGCCTGTTTAAAAAAAACTATTTGGACAGGACAGTGGATAAAAATGTTTGCTATTTAAAGCTAGAGCAGAACCTACATGGAAGATTGAATGGGGAAAGTAGAGTATAAATTTGTATATTATGAAGCATTTGGTTTCCCTTAATCTAACTCATGTTTAAAAAAATGTTTGTATTAGAATGAATGAGAAAAAAGTGAAAAGTTCAAAAATTGTGTAAAAAGTCCAAATTAACCAAAAATGAACCAAACAAATGTGCTCTGTGTACATCTCTACTAGCCACAGTGTACATATTGTAGCCAGCACTGGAGCCCTAGGCCAGGACTCAGCAGTGCCTCCAGTGGCCATCCACAAAAGTGCACCGGCGCGTGACTCAGACTGGAGTCACCCTGCAGGATTTCTAAGGAACTCAATCAAAACACCAACACAGTTGTTTGAATGGTAATAAAGAAAATTTACTTTGCAAAATAAAGTCAGAATGGCTCGAAGAATCAAAATGCCTCTCAGTTCAATGTAGCGAATAAATGTTCAAACAAAACAAAAAAGAAGGCAGAGGGAAAAACCCTGACAGTATTCAGGATTTCTCTCTTAATGAACCAGTCCTGTCTGTGATATATTCTTTCACAGGACTGCTTATATCACAAACTTCCTTTTTCCCCCAAGTCTGCTCCACAGCAGAGCTCAGGTAAATGCAGTCCACAGTATTCAAAACAGTGCCTATAGAATATGTTTTTCACTCCAACATCCTTAGTGCAAATACCAAAACATAAAGCCTCCAGCCTGGGTAAAGAGGAGTGCTATAAGTTTGCCTTTCCAAAAGCACAGAAACAGCTTTCAAAAATTCCCTCCTGGATGTAAGCAAACTTCTCCCCCCACTCACTCTTAGCTTTACTCACAACTGCACAGATCAGAAAGTCCTTGCAAAATGACTGGGAGCAGGAAGAAGAACCCAGCCACAAAAATAGGAACAAACACTCACAGTCTTTGCTCAGTCTGAGCTGATCACAACTCCCACATCCATCGGTTCTGGAAACACACACAGTTCCTCAGCAGGCAGCTCTCCTTGTAATTCCATGGGAGTTTCTTCATCAGCTACTGGTAATTCTGGAGGGGTTCCAGCTTCCTCCACCTCCATGGGCACAGAGCTATTACCCTTGCTTGAGCCAGGCAGGTCCTTGTGAGAGAGAACCCTCAGCTTCCTCCCTATCCTGCCTCCCAGTTTGTTGAGGACTGCTGGCCTTTCAAGGGGAGGGACACGCCCTGATCTACCTGAGTTAGAAGGGATCTGCTCCTCTCTCTGGCTCCCCAGGTGGTGACCTAGATAATAGGACCTTGGCTTGCTTTCAGGTCCTGCTTTACTCTTGCTCCCCTGGTGGACAATAGGTAACCCACAGGGACCAAGCCAGGCACAGAGCTTGACTGGTCACAATATATAAGTTGCCTCTTCCGCAAATGTATGTGTGGTTCTCAGTTCTCTTGTGTCTCTTTTATAAAGCTTTTTACTTTGATGTTCTTTGCCTTTTGAGATATGACAACCAAAATGGAATGCAGTAGTGAGGTCGATACTACATTATACAGTCATACAGAGGCATTAGAACATTCTTGATCTTATTTACCATCCTTTTCTTAATAATTCTTAGGGCTCCTTTTACTAAGCTGCGCTAGCGGTTTTAGCGCGTGCTAGACGCTAACACCTCCATTGAGCTGGCGTTAGTTTCTCCGCATAGCGCAGGGGTTAGCACATGTTAATTTGCAGCATGCACTAAAAATGCTACCGCAGCTTAGTAAAAGGAGCCCTTAGTCTCCTGTTTGCACAATGGGCAGAAGATTTCAGCATATTGTCTATGAGGGGATGCTGAAAAGTTCTTAGCCCAACCAACCAATTTCCTAAATTCTGAGTGCTATTTTGCCAATATAGCTGATAAGAGAGTTATTTCGTTAAGTGCCATTTTGCAGAAACAAAATTATTTGTTTTGACATTGTTTCAGATTATATTCGTTGAACGATATCCACGTCATTCTTTTATTGGTTGGGCTGAGAACTTGTCAGCACCCCCTCATACAATGATATCCAGATTTTTTTCTTGGGTGCTGACTCCTAAAGTGGATTCTAGCATCAGGTAACTATGATTCGGATTATGCTTCACTTTGCTTTTGTCCATATTAAATTTCATCTGCCGTTTGGATGCCCAGTCTTCCAATTTCTTAAGGTCTTCCTACAATTTTTTACAGTCTGAATTTGTTTTGACAACTTTAAATAGTTTTGTGTCATCTGCAAATTTAACCCCCCCCCTTCCTCCCCTCTTTTATGAAGCTGCGTTAGGCTTTTTATCACCTATGATCGTCGGAGTTTATACTGCTGCGGCTGGCGATAAAAAACCTAATGCGGCTTCATAAAAGAGGGGGAGGGGGGTTAATTACCTCACTTACCATTCCAGTTTTCAGATCATTTATAAATATGTTGAATAGAACCAGTCCCATGACAGATCCCTTCGGCACTCCACTATTCACCCTCTTCCATTGAGAAAATGGCAAAATGGCCATTTAACCCTACCTCCTATTTTCTGTCCAATAACAAATTCCTAATCCACAACAGAACATTGCAAATCAGCATCAACACACCTATATGTAGACATATACATTTATGCCAGGCCTATGGCTGATGGAAATGGGCATATCTAAATGTGACATTTACACACTCAAATTACAATATTCTAGAAACTGCAAAGATAATTGATGGCTCTGCCTATACCCTGCCTCCACCCCATGAATGTCCTTCTGACATTTATACATTAAGAAATTGCAATTATAACTCTTCATGCATCCAAATACAATGAAACATCCCAAAAAGCAAAAATCAAATGCCTGTATATAAATTTAAATTCTTCAGATTTACATATCAACAAATCTAGACAATCTTACATAAAGGCATTCCTTATGTATTTTGAATGGACTTCAGGGTGCAAGGCTTATTCACTTTGTAATTTCAACATACCAAATAAGCGCTTCATCAGCAGCAGCCCAAACACTGTGAAAAACATGTTCCGAGGCCCTCTTTTACTAAGGTGTGCTAACCGATTAGCGTGTACTAATCGAATTAGCATGTTAGTCTATGGACACGTTAGCGTTTAGCACACGCTAATCAGTTAGCACACCTTAGTAAAAGAGGGGACAAATGTCTTTCACATGATTGTATAATATTAGTCTGTAAAGTTCAAAGTTCTTATAATATTCACTTAATATCCACTTTTCTTTATGTGCTCCCCTCCTCCAAACTGATCATGATCAGTATGGCAGCTCTTGTGTTATGATTCATAAACTGCATCGTGAAGTTGGGGATCCAGAATTCACAAAAGTTCGTACTGACTCTGAAGATTCATCCATCTCTGTTGTGACAACTTCTCAAATCACATGGTGTTCAACATCACAGGCTCATAAATATAAATTAGCCAATCACCAACTACTACAACATCATCCATTCTATTTCTAAATTTAATTCTTTTGGGATCAGTGTTTCAAGTTTATAAATCCACCTTGTTCCTTAAGAACTCTGATTCCAAAATGTATTAAATCTGATAGCTACTTCTCCTTTGGCTGCTGTTTCAAAATAGCACTGGTCAGTCCCTAGTGGTTGTCTCATAGTACTACCATTAGGAGTCAAGCTTCAAAGAAGGGCATGCACCCTTGCTATCTTCATCAGTGACAGCATGCAGTAAAGTATTGTATGCAAATTCTAAGGTACAGTTCACACCGATTCCTCACATACAACCTGCCCATTTCTCTTTTCCATAGTATTCAGATAAGAGCATGTTTTCATGCTAGTGTGGTAACAGTTGTGAGGGTAAGTCTATAATGTAAGCCCTAACATTTATGTGTCAATTATTTGTATACATTGTGGTATGCAGCCTATGCCTGCTAGGAGTGTCCCTAGAGCAGTGCACAAGACTAAATCAAGCTCCACTCAGAACGCCACAACTCCCTTTCCTCCTATACCAAAACCTGGCCAGTATTACTTGATTATTGCAAATCTGACCTTTGATACCTCCCTTTTGTCTTATTATTTTCACATGTTATTTATTGTTCTATATTATTTACTGACTTACCTATACTGGTTACTGCTTTCTATATATTATATATA
The DNA here is from genome assembly GCF_902459505.1 of Geotrypetes seraphini. NCBI lineage: Eukaryota > Metazoa > Chordata > Amphibia > Gymnophiona > Dermophiidae > Geotrypetes > Geotrypetes seraphini. Next base: position 209,142,314 of record NC_047088.1, read on the forward strand.
TTCTTGACTTGTATATTATGACAATTATCATAATTATTGCTCATCTCCTCTTACCATTATCCACCCTTTATTACTGCATATATTGGCATATTATTATCTTATAGATTGATACACTTCACATGTGTTAATGCTTGTTACCATTGTGTGTTTCCCTTTTGGGAACACTCACATTGTTGGCTTTATATAGTATTGTATTATCTTACAAAATCAATAAAATACTTTGAACTAAAAAAAAATATCCCCTTTTAAAGCACAATTTGAATCTAATCTTTTACTGTAGAGGGAGCGGGAGAGCAGGAGTGCAGGATTCCCATCCCCCACTGAAGCCTAGAATGATTACCCGGAAATTATTTCCTGCTGAGGGTTTGGGGCGGGGCTGCAGACTGCTATCCCTAAGAACCAAGCTACTTGAGAATCAGAAGCAGCAGGAACAGGGAGAGGACAGGCCACAGCGCTCAGGGCTGAGAGCTCTGGATGTCAGCCAAACTCCAGAATCTATGGAATTGATTGAGGCTGGGGAAGAAATGCCTCTGAGTTTACTAGAGGAACCACTTGCTATGGAGCTGGAAGTAAACCCTGAAACAAATGCTGAATTGCCTAGTGAAATCCTGCCCATGGAGGTATGTTGCATAAAAACCAAGTCACTAACTCTGTTGCAGTGAGTACTTTGAATTTGATTTTTCTAACTGCCTGCAAGTGCTGGATATTTCTAAGCCAGCTGAAGAGTAAAGAAGTTTTGTTTTGAACTGTGCAAGTACTTTGGTTTTTTGATATTTGTTTTTCCTCGTTGGAAGTTTATTGATCCTTTCCTGGTGGGGGAAAGTGAACTGTTTTCAGTCCCAGACAGTGGGGTTTGCCCCGTGTTCATGTGGTGGGATAGAGAGCCTATTTTGGCAGAATAATACCACACGGAGCACACTGTCTGACCATGAAGCCAGTGCAGTTGCACTGACTTGTGCTGAATTGGTACAGTTCTGAAGTTTGTTTGTTTTGAATTTTGGAGTGTTTTTTTTCTTTCTTTTGTTACACATGTTTTTGGACTGTGAATTAATGTGGACTCAACTCTGTCGGGGAAAATTCCTGATGAATGTTTTTGAACTATTTTCATTTTGATACACCCACAGAGACTAGTGGCTTATTCAGCTTTGCCATATGAACATTTAGCCTATGTTAATAAGCAGAATCATCCTGACAAGCTTGCTGTTTATTTTTACTTTGAGAAATAAAGTTCAAGTTTATTTTGGAAAAGAACTTACCTGGTGCGGTGGTGTCCTTAAACTAAACGCTTTATTATTTTTCCATGTGCTGCCTGCAACGGCACACAAGAGGTTTTTCTTGTTCCGGCGACCCAAGACACCTTGCCCTGTGGCTGCTGGTTACATGTTCAGAATACAAGTTTATAAATACATATGAACACATGTCTGATATGTGCTTATTTGATATTCTGCAAATAGGCACATATCTTATATAGTTCATATTTTATAAGTAGGCTTGCACAAAGACAGACTTTGGGTAGAGCATAGGTAGGGCAAAGATTTAGGAAGGTAACATAGAATACTTTAAGGTATAAAGTCTATAAACTGTCACCAAGATATAAGTGCCCCATGCCATATATTGAACACTAAATTCTATAAAAGCATCTTGTCCCCTGCCCCCCTCCCCATCTGACTACCACAGCTTTAGGTCTCTTGGTTTTCTGCCTGCATTACACTGGACAATTTTCAGCCAGTGGCAAGTAGTCTTTGTAATTTTTGATGAAGTGAAAAATCAATCCACTTGTACCCATTCTACTTCACTCAGGATTTTGTAGGCTTCAATCATATCTCCAATGAGTTGTCTCTTTTCCAAACTGAAGAGCCCTAACCTTTTTAGTCTTTCCTCATACGAGAGGAGTTCCATCCCTTTTATCATCCTGGTCACTCTTCTTTGAACATTTTCTAGTGCCACTATATCATTCATGAGATAAGGTGACCAGAATTGAATGCAATACTCCAGGTGAGGTCGCTCCATGAAGTGATACAGAGGCATTATAGCATTCTTAGTCTTGTTACCCATTCCTTTTTAAATAATTCCTAGCATCTTGTTTGCTTTTTTCGCCGCCATTACACATTGGTGGAAGGTTTCATCGTATTGTCTACAATGACACCCAGATCCTTTTCTTGGGCATTAACCCCCAAGGTAGACCCTAGCATCTGGTAACTGATTTGGGTTATTCTTTCCAATGTGCATCACTTAGCATTTAGCCACATTAAATTTCATCTGCCACTTGGACGCCCAGTCTTCCAATTTCCTAAGGCCTTCCTGCAATTTTTCACAATCTCCATGCATTGCCACCTATCCCATGACTCTTTAATTTTCTCAGGAGCATCTCATGAGGAACTTTGCTTTGAATATTGGGACATATCTTTGACTAGCCCCTGAAATGACCCCAGAATATTGGGCCCCAAGTCTTTATTTAAAATTTGCTACCCTGTGCTTTTACTGCTGATTAGAGCATAAAGGCCTCTATATTCATATCTCCAAGACTCAAATAAAAATAGGAAATTTGTATTACTTTAGCAAAATAAACTTTACTTTTATTCTTAATACGTACTACAGGCATAATAATTTTTAATGCTACTTAATGATGATTGCTTATTTTAGTCTATAACTCATATTTTCAGTGCCTACAGTCCTCTCATTTAAATGCCTTCAAACTTAGAAACAAAGAAAATACATATATATTGCAATACATATTCATAATATTTTAATACCTATAAATGTTTTCCATGAAGGTGTGCTTTGCCTTAATTTATCAAATATATATACTTTGGAGGTCATTTAGTAACAATGTGCAATAATGCTGTTATTACGCATTACCTGCTACAAGACCCATTTTATTCCTTTGGGCTCTACAGCAGTAAAAACATGATAATGATGTTATTTCATGCTAACTGTTAGTAAATGATCCATATAGAAACTTTCAATTAGAGGTTTATTATCAGATAAAAGAAAGTTCTCCTAAGACTTTATTCATTTGTAAATGTGTGCATTTTCATCATCTACTTTTAAAGAATTTATGTGGAAAAAATGGCATTTATAAAATGTAGCCCTATATTTATGGAGGAATAAAAATACCTAAACTGCACACTTATTTTGTTAGGGAGGGCAACTTAGAAACATTAAGAACTTAAGAACAGCCATATTGGATCAGATCAATGGTCCATCTAGCCATCTAACGAGGTGGGGGTGAGGGTGTCTGAGTGGTCACAATGTTTGGGGGGGAGGGTCAGGAGTGTGATAGAGGTCCAGGTGGCTGTATCCTCGGACAGGGGTTAGTTGGGAGTGTGGAGGGGTCCAAGTGGCTGATTGTGGGCATCATCGGGGGTAGGACTGACACAGCTTTTTTTTTATGCCCATCAAAAAAATAAAAAATAAGACAGACATGTCGGTAATCTCAGGCCCTTAGCAGCTATCGGTAGATTTAAGGCATGCCCTAGCGATGTTATGGGCATCGATCATAGGGCTCATTTTAATATTAGTGACATCATTTTAATACTAATGAGGTTATTTGCATGGTAGAGTCTGAGAGTTTGGGAATGCATGGAAAACACGCAGTAAGCCATTCTGTACATCAGGTCGGCAAATTAGGTCATTGCTAAACCAGGCGATCAGAGAGTTTAGTGCATCCAGGCCTGGGTGCAATAGCCAAGACAACCATTTACTCCAAATCACAGTCTATGTCAGGTCAATGTGATTTGCCTTTTAATACCAGAATGAATAAACCTTTGCAATATTGGTGGACTCCAGAGCTTTTTGCCCCTTCCTGGTCATCACTGCCACTTTCTGTGTGCTGCTTACCTGCTGGGACAAGTCCCCTTTTCTCTCCAATCAAGTGTGGAATATTAAGATGCTTTAGTAACTGCTAACTTTAAAGTGACAACAATTTGCAGACTTGTTGCAGCTAACCACATCAAAGCGGTGAACAACTTTCTTAATGCAAAAGGTAATGGTGCAGATGTCTGTGGCTGACTGAGGCAGACTCCTAACTGTCATCAGCTTAGCGCAGATGACTGCAAATCAATTACGATTTTCCTAAAATGACTTATCTTCTCTGTTCCATATCAGTTACTTCTTCTGAATTTAAATGCTACTGCTAATACCTCATTCTAGTCAAAAAAAATCTACATTTATTCTTTTCCTTTGCTAGGATTAGTACTTTAGTTTTCATGTGCAGAGACCAGAGATTTATTTTCTGGCCATGACTGCAAACAAATATTTTTTAAAGCGCATCAGGGACCTGAATTTGTTGCCAAACAAACCACAAGGAGAGAGAGAGAGGAAGAACAACTAAACATATTTATTATAGTGAATCTAAAATTAAATACAGGCACCAGCTGCTAATTTGATTAATCGGTTGACCAGAAAACTGTAGACTGCTGCTAAATGAAAAGCCTGTATTCATTTTGAAGGCTAATGGGATTTTCATTTTTAATATCATGGCACTGTTATTGTTACTTTAAGTACTTCCCATACAGGAGCGATGAATTTTAAAATGCCTGCGCTAACGATTTGCATTACTGTGCCAAGCAAAATGCACTTCAGCAGCAGTAAGTGAAAATGTGCGTTCAATAATTCTGAATCTGTAAACACTAGTAATGCCTCCGATTTCAAACAGTATTATTGCTAAGTAAGTCATTTTGAAATCACTTCACAACACTGAAACTCCTGAATACTAAACATTTGAACCAGACAGTTAACAGCACCATTTTCAAGGATTATAGAATTTGTATCATTTTATATGCCCACTATGATTCACAATCTAAAATAAAGTGATTGTACCCTGTAATAGCTGTTTCTCTTATGTCTATGAACACTTGAAGAAACTGTTTTTCACTGTGTAGTTAAGCTAAGTGCCTATAATTGGTGATAACAAACTGCTCAGAAAGTTTCTACGAGTTAAGTTTAATGAAAGGATTGTATTCTCAGAATCAGAAGTAATTGAATCTGCTGAATTTTGTCAGATTTAGGCAAAATATGGCTTTCCACAAACATGAAAACTTAAATGGAATTTTAAATTTGTGACAGCTTTTAAGGTGATATTTTGGAGATGGAATTATCAGAACTTAACCTCCCTGACAGTAAACATTGTCATCCAAGATCTTCTGGTATTGACAAAGGTTTCATGTATGACACATATGCCCCCTCTTCTATAAAGCCGCGCTAGTGGCTGCAGCACGGTAACAGCCCCAAAGCCCATAGAGATTTAAAGGGCTTCGGGGCTGTTGCCGTGCGGCTTTGTAAAACAGGCCCATAGTATGAACCTGTATGACTCTAGCTAAGCATCTAGGTATACACTGTTAAAAAGTTTCAGATTTCTTTTTTTTTTCAAATTTTTTATTCATTTTCAAAATTACATAAAGTGTAAGTATATATTCAGTCACTTTAACAATACAGATATCACTTACATTCTATCATTTGTTTATTACAAAACTTCTTATCCCTCCCCCCTCCCTACCATATAACCCATAATCATATAAATACACATCAATACCATAATCCCCACCCTATCCATTTGAACTGATACATTTAAGGGAAACATTTTCAGTTACTCCGTACAATATCTTGTCAATGGTTCCCACACATCCTGAAACTTCTTGAAATATTCTCTTTGCAATGCAATAAATCTTTCCATTTTATAGATATGACATAAAGAATTCCACCAAAAGGTGCAATTTAATCTCCTCCAATACTTCCAATTACAGTATATGTAATTTGCTGAATGGCAACACCAGTCATTATAAGCAGTAATTTATTATTATTTGCTGAAATTTGACTTTTTGCTCTCATTTCCATACCAAATATCACAGTATCATAGGATAATGCCACTGGGTTGTGAAATTTGGGAGGGAGATCTGACAATAATTTCCAGGAAATTGTAAACATTTCTTTTCAGAGATCATATATAATCCCCCAGACTCTCCCTTTTTTCACAGCTTGTAGTTATTAATAAAGGCTTACACCTTTCTACTGCTCACTCTTTTAAAAACTTCTATGATGACTGTCTAATAAAATGCATTAAGATCTGGATTTAATGTGTTTTAGTGCAGGTCTTTCCCATACGTTAAGCCCAGATTTTCCGTGGCAGTATTTAGGGCTTTTAAATAACTGTTTTTTGCACGCTCCCTGAAACATTATCCATTAGCATACAAAATTTGCAAAACTTTCATGCACTTAGGGGAAAATTCTACAAACAGCATCTAAACTTAGCTCGCCATCTAACCTTGATAGAGCATACTGACTTAGTGATAAAAAAATGCTTTTTTGCACTATGGAAGTTAGACTATAAAAATATTTTGACCCATTATATTTTAGATTGTTGGTGCAGGCATTAGTTTTATCCATATTAGATTACTGTAATATTATTTATTTAGGTGCCTCTAAGAAACTATTAAGAAATTTGAGGATAATGCAGAATACAGCTGTCAGATTGATTTTTGGTTTAAAGAAGAGGGATCATGTTAGCCCTTATTACCGATTGTTACACTGGCTGCCGGTGGAGGCACGAGTCTTGTTGAGTCTTGTTTAAGTTTTCTTGTGTTTGTTTCAAGTTGATTTTGGGACTGTCTCCAACTTATCTTTTATCACATTTTATATGGTATAGTCCAATGAGGAAAACTAGAAGTCAACAGTTATTTGCTTACCCAAAAATTAATGGTTGTAAATACAAGACTTTCTTGGATAGGACCTTTGCGTTCCAAGCAGTCTTGGTTGGGTAAGTGCATTTGTCAAGCCATGTCGTCCTATAGTATTTTTCGGAAATTGATCAAGATGACATTATTTGAAAAATTCATTTCTTAGAGCAATTGTGTTATTAAGAACTCTTATTCTAACTAAAAGTTTATACAGTATTTTCTTAAAGAATATTTGTACTTATAAGAAATACTGTATTTTGTATCTTCCTATCATCTTATATTTTACTGATTGTCCAGTCTTCTGTGGTGTAAACCGCCTAGAAATCATTCAGTTATGGCGGTATAGAAGAATAAAGTTATGTTATGTTAAACTTAGGCACCAGTAGGTACCCTACCAGCACCTAAGTTAATTAAGAAATGCTGTTTAAAAAACTGAAAAAAGCTTTAAGTTAAAGTATCTATCGGCATTGGAATCACGCCTCTATAGGCACTTTAGGCCATCTAATGCCACTGTGGGTATGATTAATGCCGGAAGTGGCGTGAGGCGGCCTAAAGCATATACATAGGCATGATTCATGACAAAGATAGGTGCTGGAAATGTAGAACTGGAAAACCCTGGCCTACATTTCTGGTACCTATCTTTTCCTGAGGTGTGATTCTGTATACAGCACATTGCATGATTGACACAAGATCAGCGACTGCCAATATCGGCGCAGTATAGAGAATCCGGGACTTACTCCTATGTAGGAGATGGCAAGTACTCTCACATTAAGTCTGTGTTATCCAATTAGCACATTAATCAGAACTGCACTTCCATGCCCATTCCCCACCCATGGCACTCCCCCTCCTGAAAAAAATCACCCAAAAATAAATGACATGCGGATTAGCGCACACTAACAAGCAAATCACTGCAAAATATTTTAACGTGTTTTGTGGGAAATGTTTTGTCATACCAACACTGCATAAATGCATTAGGGCTTAACATCCTTTAATAAAAGGCTGTAAAAATCTGTTATTTTTAAAAGGGTCCCAAAGCTATTCCACTTAAAGTATTCATTTTACAATTGCCCCAAAAGGAAGAACCTAAATCAGAAATGTATTCTCTTCTTTAATATGTGGGGGTTATGGATTACATATCCAATTTCTAGTCTGAATTCCAGTTGCCCACACAGACCAGTGTTGAGTTTGAGGTAAGGCATAGCAATGTTCAAACATCAAATATGCCGACTGCTTAGAAAGCACAACTAGAACTAATTCTTGGGGAATTGTTTTTCTAATTATTCCAGATCATTTCAGTAATTATACTCTATGTGAAACAAAATCCAGGTGATAATTGTAGTATTTTAGTGGTCATTTACCGTATTTTCGCGGATATAACGCGCGCGTTATACGTGATTTTACGTACCGCGCATACCCCTCGCGCGTTATATGCCTGAGCGCGGTATAGAAAAGTTTTTAAACATAGTTCCCACCCCGCCCGACGCCCGATTCACCCCCCCAGCAGGACCGCTCGCACCCCCACCCCGAACGACCGCTCGCACGCGCTCCCACCCGCACCCGCATCCACGATCGGAGCAAGAGGGAGCCCAAGCCCTCTTGCCCGGCCGACTCCCCGACGTCCGATACATCCCCCCCCCCCGGCAGGACCACTCGCACCCCCACCCCGAAGGACCGCCGACTTCCCGACAATATCGGGCCAGGAGGGAGCCCAAACCCTCCTGGCCACGGCGACCCCCTACCCCCACCCCGCACTACATTACGGGCAGGAGGGATCCCAGGCCCTCCTGCCCTCGACGCAAACCCCCTCCCCCCAACGACCGCCCCCCCCCAAGAACCTCCGCCCGTCCCCCAGCCGACCCGCGACCCCCCTGGCCGACCCCCACGACACCCCCACCCGCCTTCCCCGTACCTTTGTGTAGTTGGGCCAGAAGGGAGCCCAAACCCTCCTGGCCACGACGACCCCCTAACCCCACCCCGCACTACATTACGGGCAGGAGGGATCCCAGGCCCTCCTGCCCTCGACGCAAACCCCCCTCCCTCCAACGACCGCCCGCCCCCAAGAACCTCCGACCGCCCCCCCAGCCGACCCGCGACCCCCCTGGCCGACCCCCACGACCCCCCACCCCCCTTCCCCGTACCTTTGGAAGTTGGCCGGACAGACGGGAGCCAAACCCGCCTGTCCGGCAGGCAGCCAACGAAGAAATGAGGCCGGATTGGCCCATCCGTCCTAAAGCTCCGCCTACTGGTGGGGCCTAAGGCGCGTGGGCCAATCAGAATAGGCCCTGGAGCCTTAGGTCCCACCTGGGGGCGCGGCCTGAGACACATGGTCGGGTTTGGCCCATGTGCCTCAGGCCGCGCCCCCAGGTGGGACCTAAGGCTCCAGGGCCTATTCTGATTGGCCCACGCGCCTTAGGCCCCACCAGTAGGCGGAGCTTTAGGACGGATGGGCCAATCCGGCCTCATTTCTTCGTTGGCTGCCTGCCGGACAGGCGGGTTTGGCTCCCGTCTGTCCGGCCAACTTCCAAAGGTACGGGGAAGGGGGGGGGGGGGGGTCGTGGGGGTCGGCCAGGGGGGTCGCGGGTCGGCTGGGGGACGGGCGGAGGTTCTTGGGGGGGGGCGGTCGTTGGGGGGAGGGGGTTTGCGTCGAGGGCAGGAGGGCCTGGGATCCCTCCTGCCCGTAATGTAGTGCGGGGTGGGGATAGGGGGTCGCCGTGGCCAGGAGGGTTTGGGCTCCCTCCTGGCCCGATATTGTTGGGGAGTCGGCGGTCCTTCGGGGTGAGGGTGCGAGTGGTCCTGCCGGGGGGGGGGATGTATCGGACGTCGGGGGGGGGGCATCAGGCTTTCAGAATGGGGACAGACCTTCAAGGGGGACAGGACTTCAAGGGGGGACAGTGCACGGAAAGTCAGGGGGGGTGAACGGAGAGTCGGGACAGCGCACGGAAAGTCAGGGCAGTGCACGGAAGTCAGGGGGGTGAACGGAGAGTCGGGACAGCGCACGGAAAGTCAGGGCGGGCGAAAGGAGCGTCGGGCATCATGCGCGTTATATGCCTGAGCGCGGTATAGAAAAGTTTTGGTACATATCATCGTGATTTCTGCGCGCTATACCCCTGTGCGCGTTTTACACAGGTGCGCGTTATATCCGCGAAAATACGGTAAATTGATTTGAGGATGAACATATTGAGCTAGATATTATAAATGGTGCTGAAAATTAACCCCCCCCCCCCCCTTTTACGAAGTCGCGTTAGGCTTTTTTTTTTTTTTTAAATCATCGGCCATGGTGGTAACAGCTTTGATGGCTGGTGATAGAAAAGCCTAAAGCGACTTTGTAAAAAAAAGAGGGTGGGTGGGGGGGTTAAGTGTCATTACTATTCTGTGCTCAATGTTATTCTATAAAGTGTGCTTCAGAATGGGTTCAACTTTGGGTGTCAAATTTAGTGATCGGTTTTAGACCCCAAATTCAGCACTCAACTTTGGGTATGAGAACTTATGCCAGCTTATACCTTATGAAAATCCTGATGCTAAGTCGGACACAGATATCAACTATTCAGTAACATTGAATGTATCTTTTGTGAATGCCCCAAACCTGACCATGCCCCTCCCATGGCCATGCCCACTTTGAGCTGCACAATTTCCAATTTATGCGCCAATTAAATACTTGTTAGCTCCAATAATTATATCACTGGAGCCCATTAACTAGCTATTTTGGAGCTAATCTGATATCTGTGCCCACATTTAGGTGACCTTTATAGAATCTGGAGACTATATATTTATTGTATGAAGCTTACATGTGTACACTTTGGCCCTGATTCTATAAAAGATATCTAAAGTTAGGTGCTTAGATTGATGTGCTTAGCTGATATAGGTGCCTAACTTAATTATTTAATTAGCCTTAACTGGAGCTGTTAATTGCAATAAAAAAATCACAATTAATTAGATGGTAAACACCTAACTTGGTAAGTGCCTACCAGTTTGAGGTAGGTGTCTACTCCAAGGCACCTACCAGAAAGTAGATATTGTTAGGGGCGGGTTGTGGGTGGATCTTTGGGGGGGGGGGTGTTGACTGTCTACATTAGGATAATGTTCATGGGTGGTTTTTTTTTAACCTATAAACACTGCACCAGTTTTAAAAATGGAAATGCTCACATGCTTGTTTGTATCAAATACATTTTCCCCTGATTTTCCTGCAGGCACCTGAAAATAACAGGACTGATCAGTGGCATAGTGAGGGTGAGAGGCACTCTGGGTGGAGTGCCCCTCCCCCACCCTATGCTCCCTGCCCTCCGCCCCCCCCTGCAATGTGCATATACCCATTCCCTACCCGTACCCCTTTTAACTTCCCTGGTGTGAGATCCTGTTTCCACCACCAACATTTTGCTGTCCTTGTACAATCAATCATTCTTTCGAGGTTGGATTATTGTAATTCAGTCTATTTAAGTCTAACCAAGAAAAGTCTTCAAAGACTTCAGCAGAACCAGAATACTTCGGCTAGGTTGATCTTAGCAAAAAGCAAGTTTGATCATGTTTCCCCGCTTTTGTTAAAACTTCACTGGCTCCCAGTAATTTCTATGGTTTACTTTAAATGTGTGCTAGAAACGATTATAAAAAATAAATTTGTGGTACATGTAGACAAGCATGATTTAATGAGATGGAGTCAACATGGGTTCAGCCGAGGGAGATCTTGCCTCACAAATTTGCTTCTTTGAAGGTGTGAATAAACATATGGATAAAGGTGAGCCTGTTGATATAGTATATCTAGATTTTCAGAAAGCTTTTGGCCAATGATTGGAGCAGGAGTGTTACAACTACACGGATCATCTCAGCTTGTGATTTAACTGCTGTGCGTAGGTTCCGATTCTGAGGCCTTACCATAAGCCTTAAACTTTAATGGGCTAACAATACTGATGTGTATTGTTCTGTACAAGTGGTATTTCATACTATTTTTGTGATTGTGACATATACCGCTGGGTTGAGTGAGCTTTACCTAAGCCAGGTATAAAGAAACAAGTAGAAAGACTACATTTCCCAGCAGGCCTACAGCTAGGGACAGGAAAGAGCAAGGCTGGAATACAAGCCACTTCCATTCAGTTCCAAATTGGTTTAGGCCAGGTGAGGAGCTTTGTGAGAGCAGGCTACACCAACACACCTTCAGGAAGGATTAATCAGCTTCGGGCAATGAGAGAAAAGGGAGTAACTTTCTCAAAGCAGGGGAGCCAGCTCCAGAAGCAGTGGGAGCACCAGCCCTAGAGTACACACCGGCTCCCAAGCCAGAGCCAGTCAGCCGTTACAGATTGCCAGCCCAAGGATTTAAGAAGCCACAGTCTACCTCCTGGCTACCAGACCAGGCAGAGGTGGGTGATACAGAAGTCACAGACAGTGGTGAAACTGTGTTTGGGCAGGACATTGAGTTAGCTGATGAAGACTTTGCACATGATATGTAGATAGAGGAAACAGAGCAGCCCATTATTGAAAGTATGGAAACAAGCTGATCTTTTCCTGTTATGGCAACTGGGAGAAAATGTGGAATGTGTACTACCTTAGGACAAGGCTGGAAAGTTTTTTGTGTTTGAAGAAAGCTTTACATTAAGAACCAGGTTTTTTTTGTTTTTCTCTTTTGGAGACAGTAAGCTAGGATTGTTTGTGTTCTAAATGCTGCCAGGATACCAGGTGATACAAACCTGAAGGAGCCTATTGAAGGTTTTGTTTTGATTTTTTGTTCAATAAAGTATTCTTGAGAAATTGCACCTCTGACTCTGAACTGGTTGCTTTTCCTTTATTTCAATGGCAAGCTACCATTAGAATCTCGCATAACCGCTCGGCTGAGGTTTATGTGCACTGGGTAAGGCCACTTGCTGAGCCCAGCTTGGCCGCGCCCGGTCACAATATATGCTGTAAACATGTCTCCTTATTGTCTTCGTGTTTGTTTTCAGAGTAAACTCCTTAACACAAGTTTGGTGGGACACAGTTCATACTCGCAATATTGTGCCGATATGGCAAACTGTCTAAAAAATCAGTAACGTGTATCTTAGAAACCTGACATGCTAGCTGAATTTCAATTACAGATCTGAAATCAGCGTCATTAAATTAACTAAGAACACTTCTAAGAAAGTTCTCAGTAGCAAACTTAGTTCTCAGTAAAAACTTTTTTGTTGTTGTTGACCAGTGTTAATTTCAGTCAGATCCTTCTTCCACCTCATTCATTCCACTCTGGTTGCTGTTTGGTCTTCCTTCCTCCTTTTTTAATACATGGGATATATCTAGTCTGAGTTTCTAGGATGGTATTTTTAAATAACATCTACGCCTGCTGTATATTTTTGACATTTGCAGCTGCACCTTTTTAGTTTCTTTTTTACCAAGTTATTATAGTCTCCTTTTTTAAAGTTAAGTGCTGTTGTATTGGATTTCCTGTGTAAACTTATCCCAGGGATTAAATCAGATCTGATCATGTTATGATTACTGTTATCAAGTGACCCCCCAGCACCATTACCTCCCTCACCAATTAATGAGCTCCATTGAGAACTAGATCTAGAATTGCTTCACCTCTTGTTGGTTCCTGAACCAATTGTTCCATAAAGCAATCCTTGATTTAATCAAGAAATTTTATATCCTTAGGATGACCTGATGATACATTTACTCAGTCAATATTGGGGTAATTGAAATCACCCATTATTACTGTGTTACCCAGTTTGTTAGCCTCCCTAATTTCTGATAACATTTCAGCATCTGTCCATTCATCCTGGTCTGGTGGACAGTAGTACACTCCTATCACTATCTTTTTCCCGCTTACATACAGAATTTCTACCCATATGGATTCCAAAGGTGTGTTTCCGCTCCTGTAGAATTTTGAATAAATTTTGAGTTCAATTCGAGGCTCTCCTTAGCATATAACGCTACGCCTCCACTGATTCAATTCACCCTATAACTTGTACCCTGGTATGGTTATCTTCCTTCCACCAGTTTTCAAAGATGCCTTTTATATCTATCTTTTCAGTTAGTACAATATATTCTAACTCTCCCATCTTGTTTCTTAGGCTTCTGGCATTCACATACAGACATTTTAGACAGTGTTTGTCATATCTATTTACAATTTGCTCAGCAGTTTGCATAGATAATTTGCAATCTTTAAAATCAGCCTGCTCTTACTTTAAGGAAATCTGGCCTGCTGCGGCTTATATTGCAATCTCACTATTAGGATACTCTGTCTTCCCTTTTTTGATGATATCTTTTAAAGATACCTTGTCTCAGACCATACTTTTTTGAGTGACTGTCAGCCTTCCCTCAGTTTCCAGTTTACGCATAAATGGGCATAGTTAGGGGCAGAGCGGGACTTAGGCACCCTTAGATGTAATTCACTAAAGGTGTCTAAGTTTTTTCTTAGGCGTCATTAGCCATGATTCTGTTAATAGTGCTTTAGCATGACTGACATGTGCGCACACATCATGTTATGTTAATCAGGTTTTCTATTCTGCCTTTACCTATTCAATTCAAGGTTGGATTATATTGCAAGAGGTTGGGTCAGTTACTCAGGAAGTTACAATGGACAGTTTGACACAGACTTTCAATAGGGTTGCTAGTACAGTTATTAATTCAGTTAGGTCATAGTTATAAATACATAGTTACAAGTTCAAGTAGGTCATTGTTGGCTCATCGTTATGCCTCAGGAGTTGCGTTAGACAATTTAGAAATAGGCTTTTACAATTACCATTTCAGGTACTTCAAGGCTGACTTCCTGTCTTGGTACAGAAATGCTTTTAAAAGTTTTCTGAACCTGAGATAGTGAGAGAGTGACCAAAATGGTAAAGGGGATAAAACTCCTCTTATACGAGGAAAGACTAAAATGGTTAGGGCTCTTCATCTTGGAAAAGAGATAGCTGAGGGGTGATATGATTGAAGTCTACAAAATCCAGAGTGTATCATTTTTTCGCTCTGTCAAAAATTACAAAGACTAAGGAACACTTGATGAAGTTACACGGAAATACTTTTAAATCCAATGGGAGGAAATTTTTTTTCACTCAGAGAATATTTAAGCTCTGGAATACATTGCCAGAAGATGTGGTAAGAGTGGATAGCGTAGCTGGTTTTAAAATAGGTTTGGACAAGTTCCTGAAGGAAAAGTCCATAGTCTGTTATTGAGAGCATGTATTGGTAGCATGGAATATTGCTACACCTTGGGTTTTGGCCAGGTACTAGTGAACTGAATTGGTCACCATGAGAAAGGGCTACTGGGCTTGATGGACCATTGGTTTGACCCAGTAAGGCTATTCTTATGTTCTTATGGTCGCAAGATTGTAGTGTAAGTGGTATTTGGTTCCTGCATTTTGCTAATTGATATTGGATGGATAAGGTAATATGCCTGGTAGACTTTATATTGTTGCAAACTGAGAATTTTAAGTGGAAAAAATTTCTGGTAGAATATCTGTAGATATCAACCATGAACTTTTAGCTATTGGGGGAGGGCAATTTTCAGAGAGCTGATTTATATGGGTAAAACACTTTTACCCATATAAGTATCTTTGCAAATCATTCTCTTAATTACATACATTAAAGATTTGGTACTCAGGATATTTATTTAGCCTCAGAGCTGCATTATGAACTACAGCCTGAGTAAAACAAATCAAAAAAAGTGAGTACATCTTTGTGAGAAACCATTGAGTAGATTTATGTTGCAATACATAATAAATAATAAAGTCTTTATGAAAGATAGAGAAGCATATGCGTCTTTTCATTGATTTTTTTCACTTCATCACATACTACAAATCTATGTCAACATAAGTAGCAAGTCTCTGGAGCATAAGCTGTGCAAGTCAAGGCCAGGGAAGCAAGACCACATGCCTAGGAATTTGTCTATTGTAGCTGTAATGAGGTAGCGTGTTTTCTCTGAGGAGAAAATTCATGGCAAAGATTCTGCTTAGAGAAGCTTTGGAGGACACTTTTATCAATCTCACATAGTTATCAGTTTAGCCTGGAGAATTCAAGTTCTTAAAGGGACAGGTACCGGTAAAAGCCCTGTGCAAATGACAGGAGGGTTAAAAACTTTAAAAGTTCCCTGTTACATTACAGAATTTATGATGGATGCAAACACATGAAACATTAAGACTGTACATCATTCTCTTGGTTCAAAACCTTATCCTACCTAAAGGAAGCAAACAAGATCTACTGCTGTAAGTGGAATGACAATAGGTGTCCTAATCTCTCTGTTCCAGTGAACTGAAATTTACTTTTGAAAACATGGAAATAAGGGATATGAGATTCTAAAGCTTGAGTCCAGCTGGGTGGTTCTTGAGTTAAGACCAGTGAAATGTAAAACAATCTATCTAATGTACCTGGGGCAAAGGGGGGCTTAAGTGACTTGCCCAGGGTCATAAGGAGTAGCGTGGGTTTGAACCCATAACCCCAGGGTGCTGAGGCTGTAGCTTTAACCACTGTACCACACTCTCTTCCCTTTGACTTGATCATTTCAATTTCAGATTTCAGTTGTTTTCCTCCACTTTTCTGACACTTTGAAGAATTACGACAATTCAATCTTGGCTGATAGGGACGGACGGAAGGCTTCCTCTTACTTTGATGATTACAAAAATTGATTGCTGTAGTGCCTTCTACAAAGGGCTTCCTTTGGTGCCCAAAAAATAACTTGTATAGTAGTTGTATAGTACACGTTGTTTTGAGCCTATCACTCCATTTCTTGCACTGCAGCACTAGTTACCAGTTCTGTATTGCATTAAATTTAAGATTCTAGTGGTTCCTCACCATAATCTACTGTATATTCCAATCATCCCCCACAATAGGCTAATTGTCTTTTCCTTTATGTTCCTTCATTTATGCTTTATCCATCTCAGACTTCTCTTCGTACCATCTACCCTTCTAGCAGGGTCACCCTGCCTTTGCAGTTTTAGCCTCTTCCTTTTGGGACACCTTCCCTCCTTACCATTGGCAGGAGTCACCTTAATCTAAGGTCAAGAATGGAGTAAAGGCCCTCTTTCTTCAGCAGGATTTTGTAAGGAACATGAAATATTTGTGAGCTAGTGAATTTCTGTAGAAACTGTCTGTGTGGGAACAGTAGACAATGTGTGGGAACAGTAGACAATCCCATGCCCTATTTATGTTCCCTTCGGTTAAGGGCTGTATAAATAAGAAATGTCATGAGCACTGTCTTTCCTATCAAGCAGCTCAATTCGATAAAGAATTCCGCCCATTACTGACCAGATCAGTATCTTATAAATATTACAGAAAACTTTTGAAAACTTTTCCTTATTCTAAATTTGTAGCTAGCTAATTCTTGCGTTATTCTTGCATTATTTCTGTATTCACTCATAGCATAATCTTTTGTAAACCGCATTGAACTAAGGGATATGCGGTATAGAAATCTGTTATTATGTTATGTTATGTATATTGGTAATGGCTTGTTTCTCTACATCCTTTACGGAATGTAAACTACCAGGATGGCATAGCACATATATGTAAGTAAATGCATGCATACTTAGTTGTCCAGACAAAACAAAAACTGCAGGCTATGTACAGGATGCAGGCAATGTTTATTGTACCAATGATAAAATGCAGTAAATATACAACCTTATTACCAACCAAGGGACCCGACATGGACCATGTTTCAGACAACACACCTTCCTCAGGGGTCCTAATAAATATAAATATCAATCCTAAAATTATTTAATTAATACTTAAAAATTATATGTGCCAAAACAAGAAGGTGTTGTCTTAATGTGTCATACAGAAAAAATGATATATATGTGTAAATATATGACATGGTGATTAAGTAATATATTGCATAATATATAAGAAAGAAGAGTGTGAAAATGTGGAAAGATATAAATATATACGGTGATTCATATTTTAAACATCTAAAAAATATATATATAATAATAACATGCAGATAACTAATAGAAACATGCATAAAAATGATATTCTAGTGTGAAAATGAGGACATGCAAAATGTTTTCCGAATGTGAGGATGATAAATGTGATGATATTCTGGTGTAAATAAGAAAAAATTAAAGTAATAAAAGTGCCTGAAGTGATAACGTGTGAGTTATGGATTATAATTAGAAGGGAGCTACCATGGTAAGTAAGGTGTGAGACAAACTATTATGGAGGAGACATAAAAACATGGAAACATATTAATACCTACAGCTAAAACATAGAAATGTATATAAAAATATGCATATGAAAAACTCATTAGTTCCAAATCTATAGGCTGGATTCTGATAGCTGTCTAAAAATGGAAAGTTAAAAGTTAATCGTTAAAATAATATTGCAATGATAGCATGTTGACATATGATATGTTAAAAAACTCTTAAAAAGTATAAAATTCATGATGAAAACATGACAGAAAAGTCTAGGTTACAATGCAAATTAAACCATCTAATTATTCCTAAGGTTTGCTAGAAAAGGTATGACGACACACACGAGCCAAAGTCAATAATAAAACAATGTATAATACTACGTCTGTATTGCATAAAAGGTTTAGATAATATCCTAAACGAGAAGTCCATAGGCCATTATGGAGATGGCTTGAGGAAATCCACTGCTTATTCCTAGGATAAGCAGCATAAAATCTGTTTTACTACTTGGGATCTTGCTAGGTATTTGGGACCTGGGCTGGCCACTGTTGGAAACAGGAGACTGGGCTTGACGGACCTTCTATCTGTCCCAGTATAGCAGTTCTTATGTGAGTCAAGTATAGGATAATTAAGCCATTGTGACATCACTGATGAGGTTGGCTCATAGGCAATAGTGGAATGAGGCATTATGACATCACAATCTCTGCTCTGGAATGTTGCTACTCTTTGGGTTTCTGACAGGTACTTGGGACCTGGGTTGGCCACCATTGGAAACAGGATACTGGGCTTGACGGACCTTCTATCTGTCCCAGTATAGCAGTTCTTATGTGAGTCAAGTATAGGATAATTAAGCCATTGTGACATCACTGATGAGGTTGGCTCATAGGCAATAGTGGAATGAGGCATTATGACATCACAATCTCTGCTCTGGAATGTTGCTACTCTTTGGGTTTCTGACAGGTACTTGGGACCTGGGTTGGCCACTGTTGGAAACAGGATACTGGGTTTGATGGACCTTTGGTCTGTCCCAGTTTGACAATTCATATGTCCTTATTATAACAGGAAGCAGAAAAGATATTTTAGCTACACTAGGTGCATTTCTGTAGCACATGAAAGTCTGAGGCTTAAACTTCCAAATCCTAGCATAGCTGATTCAGCTTTTAACAGCTGATAAAGTTGAAATGCATAACAATAATTCAATATACATGTAATGTTCTTTGGATATAAGTGCTACATAAAAATATTCAAATATTAAATTACCTCTGGCTATAGAAATCCAATCAGTGTCTGTCTCTTAGTCTGCACAATTAAATGACCACTCAGTTTATAATAATTGGCCATTTCCTTTTATTACTGGTGGATGATTATTTTCATGGGGTTTGGAAAATAAAACATTACTTTCTAGAAAAGAGCATTCTGAAGTCTAAAAGAGACAAGAAACAGAACAGAAACCTCTTTTAGACAAAAATAAGTAAATAGAATTGTGCAAAGCTAAGTGAGTATATGCCTTCATTCTCCCCACACCACCCTCCCTGAATGCTTAATAAACTACTAAGTAATGGGTAAAACTGTACAAGTTGACATACAAACATACTTTAACCCATGCAGAGCCTGGGAAATAATGAAAGAAACCATTTCCACAGGTAAAATTTTGATATATCTCTAGAAGGTAGCTTTCATTATTGACCTCATTATTGACTTCTGAAGTTGGTGATACACCAGAAAATTTATTTCAGCCATATGGTTGAAAAACAAGAAATTGGAAATGTCTCAACACTACTATACCTGTTCTAGCTGGTGAGTAGAAGGGAGTTAAATTATGCACCAAAATGGCACCTTGCACCTTATGTGGTCACTTTGGACCAAATTCTATAAATGGAGTCCTGATTATAAGTAGCAGTAGGCGTCCTATTGCTGTCTAAGCAGCCACTTGGGATGCACATTTTCTAAAAAAATATAACCCGAGGCAGACCACCTGGGAGGCACCTAGGGACACTTAAGCTTGCCCAAGGAGGTATGTGGTTTTACCCGGAAGTAGCCTTAGGTGAGCTTAAGCTGCCCTAGGGTCATAATAGGTCCTACATTTCAAATAGACATGGCCACTAAACTGGTCGCAGCAAGGAAATTTCCCTGCCATGATCAGCTGAGTGGCCATGGAAGGGAACACCCAAACCCCATCACAAGTTGGCCATCAGGAGGGATGCCCACTCCCTCCTGTTGGAACCCCCAAAAGAACCCATGGCACAAGGAATGCCCACTCCCTCCTGCTGGCACCTCCCCAACATCCCCAGCAGGAAGAATGCCCATACCCTCCTGCCAGCACCCCCCAGAACCTACACCCCAAAAAACCCTGACCCCCACCCACAAAGCCCACCCGGACCCCCTGGACCTTATTCAGCAAGACCAGCAAGAGGGTTGCCTAGGAGTCCCCTTCCCAGTGCATCCTGAGATGTACCAGGGAGAGTCCTAAGGACCTGATTGGCCCAGGCACCTAAGGCCCCTCTCATAGGAGGGGCTTTAGGCAACTTGGTCAACCAGAGTCTTAGGCCTCCCTCCTAGTGCATTCTGGGATGCAATGGTAGTGTCCTAAGACTCTGATTGGCCAGATCCCAAAGGCAACTCCCATGAGGGTCTGGGTGGATTTTGGGGGGTGGAGGGTCAGGGTTTTAGGGTGGTCAGGTGGTGCTGGCAGGAGGGCAAGGGCATCCCTCCTGCCAGGGATGTTGTGAGGGTGCCATAAGGAGGGAGTGGGCATCCCTCCTCCTAGGGATTGTTTGGGGGTTTGTGGCAGGAGGGATTGGGCATCCCTCCTGCTGGGGATTGTTTCAGGGTTTGCAGCAGGAGGAATTGGGCATCCCTCCTGTTGAGGGTTGTTTTGGTGGTTCTGGCTGGAGGGAGTGGGCATCCCTCCTGCTGTGGACAGAAGGGGGTTGGGGATGGTGGCGAGAGGGAGTGAGCTTCCCTCCCACCTGCCGACTAGCGGTGTGGTTCGGGGGTTCCCTCCTGCTGCCGCTCAGCTGATCACGACAGGGAGATACCCTTGCTGTGATTAGCTCAGCAGCAACGCGATTCTCTAAATTGCACCTGTGACATGGATGCTGGTTAGAGAATTGGGGTGGTTAGGCAGGGTTAGGCATCTGTCCATTAGGAAAGACGGGATTATGTATAGGATGCCCATGTGCGATTCTCAAAAGTCGCTTAGGCGTCTGCTCAGACTGGGCACCCTATATAGAATCAGGACCTTTGTTTACACAGTACTGTCTCCAGCCTCTCCCATCTTTCTCAAGTATCCACAGCCCCTGTGACCACCTCATAGCCCAACATCACCTTTTCCCATTGTGCTCCCACCTATTTGAAGTACCAATATCTTCCCTTTCCACCTTCTACTACCAAACATTTTCCTACTCATTCAGTATGCTCCCCCCAAAAAAATCATAGGCCAACTTTTCTACAATTTACCACAAATTTTAAACCACAGGGGCTTACAGTCACAAGCAATAAAACTGAAGTTGCCTAGCCTGTGATCCCGCCCCCTCCTCTGACATCAGAGGCAGGATCGCGGCAGAGGGAAGACAGCTTCTGAGGCCTATGGTAAACTACAAGGATTGCTAAAGTACCTGCGATCCTTTCAGCAGGCTGCTCCCTGCTTGAATTAGGTAAAGGGATGCGTGGGAGGCCAGGGGGAAAGCCGGACACCGCAGCACTTCCCAACTGACCCTCCCCCCTCGCCCTCTAAAGCAGGAGCGGCAGCGGCCGGCCAGCAAGAGGCAACACTGCCAATCCTGCTTTAGGGGGTGAGGGGGGAGGTTCAGTCATTGAATCGGGAGGCTGATATTTTTTTTTTAATCGATTCGAATCGATTCACCCAAAATGAATCGGTGAAGCGATTTGAATCGTGAATCAGGCAGCACTACTGTGTAGGGTCATGTTGCATTAGTTTATCATAAGGACAAGTTTTCAGATTCATTGTTTACCCATCTGAAGACCATGTTGGATTTTTATATTTTGCAAATAGTCTACTTTTTTCTTTGGCTTTGGCTTGTCCTGGTATTGTAGAACATTGTTGTGATTGATTATTAGCATCATTTTCTGCTATGGCTGGAAAACGGCCGATTTTCCATTTTCTGATTTAATGGCTATGTGCTAATGTTGTCACGAGAGTGAGGTCATTAACAAAAATCAGTGCATGAACCCTTATCGCCACCTATCTTATGCATATTTATTTGTAAGGGCTCATGTGCTAATCCTGCACTAACCAGTTTGCTTGTGGTAATGTGGCTGCTCAAACTGAGTAGCACAGACACATCCACTCTTTGCCCCCAGACTTGCCCTCTCAGTGAAAGAATAAATGTTATTTTTAGCACACCGGTACATACTGTACATACATATGAAATGTATCACAGGATGCTTTAGCAGTCTTCACAGTATACCATTTTAACCTGTGGTAAGCATGCATTACTGCTTGCTGCAGTTTGATAAAAGGGCCCTTTATGCAGTTAACCATCATATTTTTGAATATCAGCCTGCTGTTGTGTTTCTTTGAAAGACCAATCAGAAAAGCACTGTGATGGTCTAGGCAGCCTCACTGCGATACATGCATGTTCCATCTTAAGTAAATCAGAAACATAGGCGTCCAAACAGGAGCCATGGCCTCCCCAAAAATTGACGGTTGATGGTTGGTGCCTGCCCTCCCACCCGTTTCCTGGTGTTGCACTTTATATATTCGGGGTAGCCACCATACAGCGTCAATGAGCAGGGCATCCCTCGAACCCTTTATTCTACTTAAGGGGGCAGGCCTGCTTGTTGACTCTGCATGGCGGCTATCACAAAGATTTGGGAGCTGGTGATGGGCCATGCCGCAGGATTCCACTGGGGCTAAGGTGGCACTCCTGGACCCCCTAAAACCAAACAGTGTTCCACTGCCTACAATCAGAACTGGGCACAGTTGCTTCATCAACTTGAGCTAACATTAAGGAGTCATTTTACAAAGGTGTACAAATGGATTCAGTGCATGCTAATGATCAACAATCATTAAGGCTCTGATTCTAAAAAAGACAACTAAAGTTAAGTGCCTAGATAGATATGCCTAGCTAATCTAGACACCTAACTTAATTTGCTTAATTGGCACCGATAATTGAAAACACCATTAAGAAAAACCTAAATTAAAATCCATTAAAAAATTTAATTAGCCAGTAGGAGCCTAACTTGGTAGACACGTACCACTTTGAGATAGATATCTACATCGAGTTACCTACCTGCAAGTAGATGTGGTTAGGGGTAGATTCAGGGCAGGTTTTGAGTGTGATTTGACTTAGGTGCACTCATCTAGGCAAAGAAAACCCTGGCCTAAATGGCAGTGCACCTAGCAATGTAAGGAAATTATTCTTTACAGAGCGAGTGGTGTATGCCTGGAATACGCTCCCGAGAGAGGTGGTGGAGATGAAAACAGTGACGGAGTTCATAAAAGTGTGGGATGAACACAGAGGATCTAGAATCAGAAAATAATAGTAAAAAAAATGTGCTCATTATTATATTTTCTGAATTTTTCATGTTTTTAGTGTGTGTTGTTTCATGTTTCTCTACACATTTATTTTAAATGAATGCATGCAAAACAATTGACATGTTTATTCATAGATATGCAAATTGATTTAAACTAACAAAAATTTTTAGAAGCCCAAATGAACAAAATGTGTGCTAATAAATGCACATTCTTATTGCAATGTCCTTAATATGAGAAAGCTTTAAGAATCCTTCTCAAGTAATACTCCAAAGGTACATCATATATTGTAACCAGAAAAATATGGATCTCCTGAGAAAGAAAAGGTCTCTCAACTATAAGAAGTCACTTTTAGTTGAATGTCCATTGGTTTAAGCACAGAATTACAAGATATAAAGTTCTCTAGTATACTCTGCCATTTTTCCCAAGAGGCATATGCAAATGAAAGTCATTTGCATATGAGTTGTACTTGATCTTAAAACTCTGGATAAGCTTACATAATAAGCTGACATAAATATTGAATAATGTAGGGAAAATGAGGGATCACTAAGGGACATTGCACACCATTAATCGTAAGAATGAGCAAAAGTCTTCCAGAATATCACTCTGTAATCTTGTCTTTTTAAAAATTATTTTATTAAAACTCCATAACAAACACCATTATATTCAGCATGGCAATTAAAAACAAATATTTTTTAGCAGGGTTATTTGAGATGGGTAAATCGCCTTGAACTGTGCTGCAACTAAGGCAATATATCAAGTTTAATAAATGATAAACATGATAGCTGATAAAGGCCAAATGGCCCATCCGCAGCATTCACTACCTCCTCCCCTCCAAGAGATTCCACATGACTGTTCCATGCATTAACCACCTTTCTGTAAAAAGTATTTCCTTTGATTACTCCTGAGCCTATCACCTCTTAACCTCATTCTATGCCCTCTCTGGAGTTTCAATTGAACTGTTTATGTTTATTGTAGATTTCATATCCCACTTAGTGTAAAAGGTCAAAGTGGCTTTACAAAATCTAAAAAGAACATATAAAAAGGAACACCAATAATAATAGGAGAGATATAACAATCATAAAATCAATTCAATTAAAACAAACAAGAAATAAGTAAAAACTACAATAAACATAGTACACAGAGTAGTGCCTGGTGTTCTGTTCAGTCAACCCTGTCATAGGAAATGCTTTCTGGAAAAGATAAGTTTTCAATAATGCTTTGAACTTA
Organism: Geotrypetes seraphini; assembly: GCF_902459505.1. NCBI lineage: Eukaryota > Metazoa > Chordata > Amphibia > Gymnophiona > Dermophiidae > Geotrypetes > Geotrypetes seraphini. The sequence goes on from NC_047088.1 coordinate 209,166,787, forward strand.
GGAAAGGATTGCTCAGCCCGAATAGTAGGTGGAAGATCATTCCAAAATAAAGGGGCAATAAAAAAAAAAATGCGAAAGATCTAGTAGATTCATAATGAGCCATTTTTGGTGATAGAAGAACAAGTCTATTTATTTATTCATTTTATAGCCCATCCTCCCTCGGAGCCCAGAATGGGTTACACGGATATACACACAAAGTTTTCAGGAACAGAGATACGTACATTACAGTGTTAATAACATACTACAGAATCAAAACACAAAGCTATAGAATCAATAGCTTACAACTTATAGAGAATGTGACTAAGAACTCATGCTTTGCAGAATCTAAGAAAATAAATCATAGTGGGTATTAACATATCTGCAGTGAACGGTAGATGAACTGGTTAGCAGGCACAGGTGTTCTGAGGTAAGGTACGTTGAAGCGAGATCTGAGACCAGAATTGATGGAATCAAGGGACCTCAATGTGCGAGAGGGGGTATAGGGTACCATTACAGATGCTAAATAAGCGGGTTGTAAAAAAAAACAGAGAGCTTTGAACGGCAGGCATAAAATTTTAAATTGACATCTGAATTGTATAGGGAGCCAATGTAAACATATCAAAAGTGGAGTCATATAGATTTGCTTTACAGAGCAATCGTGCTGCAGAATTCTGAAGTGTCTGAAGGCGAGTTACCTCATGTGCATTTATTCCACATAGGTATTTAAACATCTCTATCATATTTATTTATTTAAAAAATTTCTATCACACATATTTTATTTATTTTATTATTTATATACCACTTATAGCTTAAGGGGTTCTTTTACAAAGCCACACTAGCGGTTTTATCGCACGCACTGGCTTAGCATGCGCTATAGCGTGCACTAGCCAGAAATCTACCACCTGCTCAAAAGGAGGCGGTAGCGGCAAGCGCGTGCGGCAATTTAGCGCACGCTATTCCGCGCGTTAAGACTCTAGCATGGCTTTGTAAAAGGACCCCTAAGTACAGTACTTTATCATATTTCCCTATCTGTCCCAGTGGGTTCAAACTCTAATGTACCTGGGGCAATGAGGGGATTAAGTGACTTGCCCAGGGTCATAAGGAGCAGCAAGGGATTTGAACCCACAGTGGTGAGTGCAGAGTGCTGAACTGTAGCTCTAACCCCTGCACCACACACTCCCACATATACTAAGCGGGTTACAATATCCATATTCGTAAATAAATAAAAACAACAAATTCATAAAATTTACAATTCAGCAAATTAAACAAAATACACTAGACATTAAAATACATCAGACTGTTACATCTCTTCTCTCCCACTTTTCTTCCAAAGTACACAGTGAGATCTTTAAGTCTGTCTCCATAAGCTTCATGACATAGACCATCAACCATTTTAGTTGCCTTCCTCTGGACTGAATTCATCCTGTCTACATCTTATTGAAAATGTGGTTTCTAGAATTATACACAATACTCCAAGTGAGGTCTCACCAGACTCCTATACAGGGGCATCAATACCTTCTTTTTCCTATGCCCTGTGCACTTAAGCATCCTTCCTGCTTTCGCCACTATCTTTTCAACCTGTTTGGCCACCTTAAGATCATCACATATTACCACACCCATGTCCCGCTCCTCTTTCTTGCACAGTTTTTCAACCCCTAAACTGTGCCATTCTCTTGGGATTTTGCAGCCCAAATGTATGATCTTGCATTTCGTAGCATTAAATCTTAGCTGCCAAATTTCAGAGCATCCCTCAAGCTTCAGCAGGTCCTTCCTCATGTTTTCCACACCATCAAGGATGTCTACTCTATTGCAGATTTTGGTATCATTTGCAAAGAGACAAATTTTACCCAACAGCCCTTCTGCAATATTGCTTTCACAAATGTAGAAAAAACAGGCCCAAGAACCAAAACCTTGAGGCACACCACTGGTAACATATCTTTCCTCAGTGATCTCCATTGATCACTACCCTCTGTCGCCTTCTACTCAACCAGTTCCTGATTCAGTCTGTCACTTTGGGGCCCATACTGAGAACATTCAGTTTGTTTATTAGACACCGGTGTGGAACACTGTCAAAGGCTTTGCTAAAATCTAAATATACCACATCTAGCGCACCCCCTCTTTCCAATTCTCTGGTCATCAGGTCAAAGAAATTGATCAGATTTGGCTGACAAGACCTGTCTCTAGTGAATCCATGCCTGTGATCTGTTCTTCAATAAAAGGAAGATGTATTTTAATGTTCAAACCAGTGAGACACTGTAATAAAATAGTATTTAATATCAAAGTTATTTTGAAGAATGTAAACCATATGTCATTTCCTCAATCCAGCTCCTGATCAAGATCATCTAGAACTGCAACAAGAACCATTTTTTTTCCGTACCTTGATTGAAAACCAGTTTGATATAGATCAATAAAATGTTGCTGCTTTCCAAACATTCATAAAGTTGTTTAGATACCACTTTTACAATAAACATGCTTAAAAAAATAGATCAGTAGATCAGAGAGAAAAAATAGCCTTCTACAGACAATTTAACTCTTTGGTCTTCACTCCTTATCCTCAAGAGCTACCAATGGGTCAAGTTTTCAGGATGTCCCTAAAGTATATACATATACACAGTAAAGAAGCTACTAATCACCATTCTATTCTAAATACCATAATATTTATCATTTTTTATTATTTTAAAAAAGATTTGTGTAAACACTGCTCATAAATTACATCATACTCATACACACATCCTAATTGGCAACCCCCACACTCACAATACAAGGTTCATATTAAATATCCAATGCCCATTTAAAATTGACATTAATATCCTCAATCGATTTTAAAAAATAAGTTGCATTTGCCACTTCACGAAAGACCTCTTCTTAAGCACCACATCCACTTTCCAATTCAAAGTTCACTCCTTTAGTTGACTTCCAGCAGTATAATACAGCTTAGCTCAACACAAGCATGTGTTTCGCTATAAAAAGCGTCTTCAGGAGCTAGAGCTGAAAAGGGTGTTTCCAATTTTTCTAAACACATATAAACAACAATTACCACTACATTCAAACATCCTTCAAAGTAATTTGTTATACAAAGCTATTTATCTTTATACAATACAGTCAGTATTCACTTTCTTTTTACAGCATCCCGAGTAGATTACAGCTTTCACCAAACCTTCTTTCTCTAGCTAATTCACAATATCAGGAAGCAGTTGAACGAACTTTCCATTTAGCTCACTTATTTAATTACCCATAATACTTTTCACTTCAATATGCCACCTGTGTACTAGTGCTGCCCCGATTCAGGAAAAAATATTTTGATTTGATTCAGCCTATTGAATCGATTTTTCGATTCGATTTGATTTTCCTGCCCAATTGGGTGTTTTTTTCCAAACATCCTGGTGGGTTTATTTTATAGTCTCATCACCCCCTTTGCTCTCTCCTACTCACACTGGCACTGTGGTGTAAATAAAATAAACAAACAAAAAATACTTTTCCTCTCTCTGTTAAATCCTAGCTCACCAGTTCTGGTAGTTCATCTCTCCCATCCATCTTCTCCCCATCTCTCCTCCAGACCACCAACTCCCCCAAGTCCATCTCCCCTTTCCCTCCATCTACCTTTATTTTGACATTACAACATGTTGCCAGTGACAGTAGTTATTTAGCGATCCACTCCTGCCACTACTCCTTGCATCTTCTCTCCACTGCAGCCTGCCCTCAGTGAAAACTTCCTGTTTCTGCTTTGGCAGCCAAATGGAGAGAAGACACCCGGAGTAGTGGCAGGGTAGTGAATCGCATTCACTACTGCCACTTTTGCCTGGCCGGGGAGGAGAGGAGAAATACTTCCGGTTGGGGAGGAGAGAGCCTTGCTGCTGCCGATTTGCAAAACCAGAAATTCTATTAGTTGGAAGGACTCCGGTAGCAGAGGGAATGCCCGAATGGGTCTCTAGCAAGGGGGCTGACAAATCGGTAAGTTTGATTTTTCCCCCAAATAAATCAATTCGAAACGATTCACCCGAAGTGAATTGGTGAATCGATTTGAATTGCGAATAGGGCAGCACTACTGTGTACCTGTGTACCAATTGTCGACCTATTAATTCCCTTTACAACAAGTTCAAACTCCACATCTCTGTTTAAGTGAAAAGTAATGTACAGTAATGTACTAATTCTCTTATTATACCCGCTAAAATATAGCACACATGCAAATGTAGCCTGGGGTTAAATAAATAAATAATTTATCCCTTTAGGGCCAAGGACAAATAGGCAGGCAGAGCAGAATCAGTTAAAAAAACAAACAAAGGGAACCAACAGTAAAATAGGAAAAAAATAGAGCTATGGAAGGCACCAACTGCAGCAAACTAAAGAGAGCCATAAATGAAGACTCAGGACTACAGTAGTGGCAGTTTAAAAATAAACCTAGAGAAGAACAGGAGTAGCACATACGAAGAGCTTTGGATGCAGTTGGCATTGCAGCTGAGAGAAACAGGCAGCAGAGGGTAGGTGTTGCTGAAGAGGATGAAGAGTGCCCTGTCCTCCCCCAATACAGCTGCTAGAAAGGAGAATCAGGGAGAGCAAGGCCCAGCCTTGCAGAAAGAAAAGGAGATGGACTATGAAGAGAAGCACACAGAGAATCCTGCAAAGTTTATCTATTTATTAGGATTTACCATATATACTCAAATATAAATCAAAAGTTTTGGGCCCAAAAATGGGGGTCTTGGTTTATATTTGGGTCAGCACTGACCCACCCCCTCCCAAAGCTGTTTGAAGGCCTATGCTGGACCTGCCATGAGATCTAGTGGTCCAGGGGTTGCTGGAACAGGAGGGATCTCTCCTGCCTACTGTACCAGCTGATTCTAATTACAGTGGTACCTTGGATTACAAGCATAATCTGTTCCAGGAGCATGCTCGTAATCCAAAATGCTCGTTTATCAAAGCAAAGTTCCCCATAGAAAATAGTGGCAACACCGACGATTCGTTCTAGAACCTGGAGTCTGTACCTGTCGGGTGCCGAGTGCTGCAGCGCCTTCACCTCCATCCACCTCCTCCGTCCGTCATCCGAAGAAGAACCCCACAGTGCCGCTTTGGGAGGGATGCATCTAATGTCCGCCAGCCGTCGGAGAACTCCCCAGTGCCACTTCAGAGGGATGCCTCCTCCATCCGCCGGCCAGCCCTCCACGTCGGATGACCCCCCCGCATGCTGGAGAGCCCCCAACCGAGCCCACGCAGCCGAGTGCCGCTCCACCCGCACGCCGTGCATGACGCACAACGTCGATGATTGACGCTGTGTGCGTCACATGCAACATGCAGGCAGGATGGCACCCGGCCGCGCAGGCCCAGACAGAGGCCCTCCAACCTGCGGAAGGCACCCGACGTGGAAGGCTGGCCAGAAGACGGAGTGTTTTGCTTGTCTTGCAAAACACTCGCAAACCGGGTTACTCGCAAACCGAGGTTCCACTGTATTTTTATCTCCCTCCCGCCTCCCCCTGGTGGTCCAGTGGTGAATCACGGCAGGAGCGACCTTGTTTCGCTCCTGCCCATGCAGAGTCACTAGCTAATTGGCTGCCGCTGAACTCACAGCAGCCAATCAGCTAGCGGCTCTGCATGGGCTAACTAACTCTTTCTTTTAGCAATTAGCACAATAGCAAGCCTGCTAAAATGTTAACTTCTCTCCAAGATAAGAGTACGCTCTCTTTATATAACGAGCTAGTGGTACATAGCATACCATATACATGCTAAAACCTCATGATAATCCCTCATTTACATCTGGAAAAATGCTAATTTTCAATCTAAGCATTAAAATGTTAGGAAATATATTAACTTTATTATTTTTAGTATATGCAATACAGACCTGTATGGAAACTAAACTTTATTACATAGGTGTTTATGTGGTTAGTTGAAGGAAAACGTTCTATTCTGTTCTTTTTTTTTTTTTCATTAAATTTGTCTTAAATATTTTCATTTGCATCATCAGAAAATCTCATTGCAGATAAGGATGTTCCATAATCAATTTCTAGTGCCTGATAATGTTGAAAACAAGAGGAAATATGAACACTCTTTGCTGAGAGTGTGCATTTTCATACTTGAAATAAGATGAACTTAACTCCCATCAGTCTGTGGCACAGGCACAGTTCATCCTATCAGTCCTGGGTACTCACATCTTATGTGATTGCAGATGATGATTACCTTTTAGTAACTGTAGCCAAAGTCCTTGATATGTCTTCTATCTAAAGTGAAAAAGGAAGAAATATTCTCGCTGAGTTCATAATGACATAATGTTCCAAAATCTAGTGAGGTTTATATTTTTGACCATTCCACTTGAGAGGATAATATTGAAGGAATTTGTCTAGAGTAAGTAAAATTCCTCGCTGAAAAGATGACTAGAACTACAGCATGTATGGGTTTACAGCGTGCCTCATTTTGGCTGCATAAACAGGGATTCAAGACAAAGTTAGACAAGTTTCTGCTGAACAAGAACGTGCGCTGGTAAGGCTAGTCTCAGTTAGGGTGCTGGTCTTAGACCAGAGGGCCGCCGTATGAGCGGACTGCTGGGCATGATGGACCACTGGTCTGACTCAGCAGTGGTAATTCTTATGTTCTTATGTTTGCAATGAAATGGGAATACCCTATGCTGTTGCAAATTATTATCAAATGAAAACAAGCAGACCCCCCCCCCAAAAAAAAAAGAAAAGAAAAGCATTTTGCTGTTTGCCAATAATAGTGCACACTCTTGAGAGAGTGCAAAGAGATGCCCATTACACACATCTAAATTATTGTGCACATATGCACATACCCCACATTCTATAAAACTGGGCATCCAAATTTACACTTAGTATGCAAATTTGCATATGAGCATTTATTTCATAACGAGGAGCTGAGTGTTAATGAGCAATAATAGGCCATAAATGGCCTTAATTGTTGCTAAATGGCACCAATTTGAAATAATGTGCGCAATTGCTCTTACTTCTACATGCACTTAAGTCAGTGACTGTTGCTAAACCTGTTTTCACAGCTTTAGCAATGATTGCTTTTACCGACCCGAATCATAAAACGGCTCATTGCGTGATTTTCCCCTCGATCGCCCATTTTACGATCCAGCTATGCAAATTAGCTAAAACCTCATGCAAAGTAGGCAATGCCGGTTCTCGGGGTGGGGGTAGAGCAGCGCCGCTGGCCTCGGGGGGGTGGGGCTGTGTGGGAACGTATCAGTCGAGTTTCCCTTAGTTCCTATGCGGAAACTCAGTTTGATAAACGAGTATTTTGGTTTACGAGCATGCTTCTGGAACGAATTATGTTCGTAAACCAAGGTACCACTGTATTATATTGTTATATATAAGTGCTTTTATGAGATTAGTTTATTGCATTTGATTGTACTTTCTGTATGTTTTTCAAAATCAATAAATTAAAAAATTAAAAAAACCTTTATAAAATTACCCTTCCTCACTTGAATGACTGTGAAAGTCTCAAAAAATAAATAAATCCCAAATACAACCAATGTTTCCTGGAAGCTGCATGAGGGCCTGCTTCTTTAACCATCCTGCTCTTTAAATTGTGTGAAGCAGGAAAGTGAAATGGTAAGCACACCTGATAATTAAAATGTGAGCAGTTCAGTTCCACACAGCTTAACTGTGAGATGCTTTTTTATTATTCAAAGCTATTAATACATTTAAAATATATACTTGATTTTAATGCTTTAGAGCAGCAAATACTTTGAGTTCTTTTTTAAAAGTTTTTTTTTAATTATGATATTATAGAGAATAAAAAGATTACTAAAACATATACAGTATACAACCCCCCCCCCCCAACAAAAGTCCCCTCTACTTAAAGTATTAAAATGAAACATCCACCTTTTCTTTAATCCTGTCTTTGTTAATGAAGATCCTTTGGCAGCTCTTGAATGTATAACTAGTTTATATCATGGGATGAAGCTGTCTGTTCTGATGATTGACATCAGCTCACATTACAATATGATTCTGAAAATTAGTCCATTGAGGTCCTTTTCAGGTACTTTTCAGACTGAGAGCTGCCCTCTAACTATAGTCGAGCCTTTTTAACCCCACTCATTGGTATTCTAATCTGGAAGTGCTGTCCTGCTTTTTAAATAACTTAGGCATTCAGGCTAGGACCCCCCTTGACACATTACTTAGCCAAAGGATTCAAATGAGATTCAAGAAACATGCAGGAAAGCACAAAGGGACTGGAATATGCACAATTAATAATCACACATTTAATACATTTTTAATGCATTGAGTTTCTCTAAAATTTTACATTTAAATTTGTAACATAAATTAATTGCTGTCAACTCTTATTATACAGATCATATATTTTATAAAGCATGTCATTTTCTTCTAAAATATTTTTGAATGTCGCTGCTCAGTTATAAGACATTTCTGTTATGCACCTTTGCTAAATATTTGTCATAATAACATTTTGTATCCTTGGGTAAGTTAAGATGCATGAGTGAAATCTATTAAGTACAACCCCCAGTTTCTGTAATGTATTACATTTAAAAAAGCTACCAAACTGGCAAAGTGAGCATGTATACTCATACTTTTAAATTCATCTCCCTCCCTCATCCTTAGTGATTTCAACATTCATGCTAACAGCCCTTCTGACTCTTACACCTTTTGGCTTCTAGCCCTAACATCCTCATTTGATCTTTAGTTGTGCTCCACCACCCCTGCCCACAAGAATGACCACTACCTTGATCTTGTCTTCTTCTCCAACTGCTCTATCAGAAATTTCTCCACGACAGTCCTTCCCTTCTCTATCATCTGATAACTTTCACAATCCATCACCCCCCCCCCCCCCCAGCCCTGGCCGATCTCCACCTATACATTTAGGAATCTTCAGGTCATCAAACCCGACACTCTTTCCACCGCTGTTTTGCCCCTCCTCTCTACCACTGTTACAAAAGTCTGTAAATGATGCTGTCTCCTCTTATAACACCATTCTCTCCTCTTTTCTAAATACCCTCACTCCCCCTACCCCACGCTCTGTAAGGCACCCCAAAACCCAGTCCTGGCTAAACTCTAAAATCCTCTACCTGTGCCAGGTCTGCTGAATGGTTCTGGCTCAAATTCCGTACTCATGCTGACTTAATTCATTTTAAATTCCTCCTGACCTTCTTTCAATGTGCTCTCTCACTTGCCAAACAAGATTACTACACCTGCCTGACTCTTTTGATTTCAATCCTCACCACTTCTTTGCCACACTGAACTCTTTACTCAGGACCAACCCCCCGCCCACCTCCAACCCCTCTGTCACTCTCCACCCCCCCCTATACCCCCATGGCTGAGTACTTCTAAGACACAGTTTTCAAAATTAACCTTGAGTTGTCAACTGAGCCATCTCTCCCATCCTGCTCTACCCACTCACCCCCCTCCCCAAGGCCCTTGCCACCTCATCTTCCTTTCCTGAAATTACTGCATATTTTCTGTCCTCCTCCAAACTTACCACCTGTTCCTCTTATCCCCTCCCCACCTATCTATTTGCCACTATCTCTCCTATTGTCATCCACTCTATCTGCCACATTCTCAAACTATTACTCTCCACCACAACTGTGCCCGATACCTTTACACATGCCATTGTTATGTCACTCCTCAAAAAACTCTCGTTGGAACCTACCTTCCCTTTCAACTATTGTTCTTTCTCTCTCCTTCCCTTTTTATCCAAGCTACTTGAATGTGCTGTTCACCACTGTAGTTTTGACTTTCTTTCATCTCAAGATATCCATGATGCACTCCTATCAGGCTTTTGTCCTCTTCATTCTACAGAAAATACCCTTACAAAAGTCTCCAGTGACCTGCTCCTAGCCAAATTCAAAGGTCTCTACTCTGTCCTCATCCTTCTTGATCTGTTTGCAGCTTTTGACATGGTAAATCACCACCTACTCATTGATATGCTGTCCTCACTTGGATTTTTCACGAATCTATTATTTCATGGTTTTCTTCCTATCTTTCCCATCGCACTTTTAACGCATTCTCCTCCACTTCCATCTTGCTGTCGGTCAGTGTACCTCAGGGATCTGTCCTGGGATGACTTCCTTTTTCTATGTACACTTCTTCCCTTGGTACTTTAATCTCCTCCTATGGCTTTCAAAATCACCTCTATGCCAATAACTCACAGATCTATCTCTCTATACCTGAAATCTTGATAGACATTGCATGTCTGATGTTGCTGCCTAGATGTCTTATTGCCATCTAAAATTAAACATGGCCAAGACTAAGCTCCTTATCTTTTCACCTAAACCCAAAGAACCAAAGGGCCAAAAGAGACTACAAGGAAAAAATAGCCAAGGATCGAAAAACTTCAAGCCGTTCTTTCGATATATCAAGGGGAAACAACCCACGAAGGAAGTGGTGGTGCCGTTGGATGACCATAGAATAAGGGGAGTGCTAAAGGAAGATAAAACCATCTGAACGCCGACAAACTGAACACATTTATTGTGTCTATATTTACTGAAAAGGATATACACAACATACCGGAAGTCGACAGGCTATACGTGGGAAACGAAGATGGGAAGCTGATTGGGTTGACAGTCAGTCTAGAAGAGGTATGCAGGCAGATTGATAGGCTTAAAAGCAATAAATCCCCGGGACCAGATGGCATCCATCCAAGGGTAATCAAGGAACTGAAAGAGGATATAGCTGAACTGCTTCAACTAATAGCCAATCTGTCGAGAAAATCGGGAAGGATTCCGGAAGACTGGAAAGTGGCGCATGTTACACTGATCTTCAAAAAAGGATTGAGGGGAGATCCGGGAAACGACAGACCGGTGAGTCTGACCTCGGTACCGGGAAAGATGGTACAGGCGCTGATAAAGGACCGTATCATTGAGCACCTTGACGGACATGATCTGATGAGGACCAGCCAGCACGGCTTCAGCAAAGGAAGATCTTGCTTGACAAACTTGCTGCACTGCTTTGAGGGAGTAAACAGGCAGATAGACAAGGGTGACCCGGTTGCCATTGTATATCTGGATTTTCAGAAGGCGTTCAACAAGGTTCCGCATGAACGACTACTTTGAAAAATTGTGAGCCATGGAATCGAGGGTGAAGTACTCAAGTGGATTAAAAACTGGCTGGTGAATAGAAAACAAAGAGTGGGGGGTAAATGGACAATACTCAGACTGGAAAAGTGTCACGAGTGGAGTACCGCAGGGTTCAGTGCTTGGACCTGTGCTCTTCAACATATTTATAAACGACCTGGAAATTGGTACGACGAGTGAGGTGATTAAATTTGCAGATGATATGAAGTTATTCAGAGTAATGAAGACATAGGGGGATTGCGAAGACTTGCAATGTGACATAAACACGCTCGAGAAATGGGCTGCAACATAGCAAATGAGGTTTAACATACATAAGTGTAAGGTGATGCATGTCGGTAACAAAAATCTTTTACACACCTACAGGATGTCCGGTGCAGTACTTGGAGAGACCTCCCTGGAAAGAGACTTGGGAGTACTGGTCGACAAGTCGTTGAAGCTGTCCGCGCAGTGTGCGGCGATGGCAAAAAGGATGAACAGAATGCTAGGAATGATTAAGAAGTAAATCACGAGCAAACCGGAGAAGGTTATCATGTCGTTGTACTGGGCCATGGTACGCCCTCACCTGGAATACTGCGTCCAGCACTGGTTGCCGTACATGAAGAAAGACATGATACTATTTGAAAGGGTCCAGAGAAGAGCGACTAAAATGGTTAAGGGGCTGGAGGAGTTGGCGTACAATAAGAGATTAGAGAAACTGGGCCTCTTCCCCCTTGAAAAGAGAAGACTGAGAGGGGACATGATCGAAACATTCAAGATAATGAAGGGAATAGACGTGAAGGGGCATAATAAAAAAATTCTAAGTCCCCTTTTGGCCTAAGGCCCTAAACGTTGAAAATAGAAGCAGGGAAAATGTCCATTATCAAAAAAAAACATCAAAAATGAGGGTTTTTTAAAATAATGGCCTGCCTCTATGTTCAGCTGTTTAAACACCCAGACCATCACTACGTCTACACTAACAACATATAATCAACCAAAAAAAGATTAAGTCCCAAACGCCCAACACAAGAGCTGTTAGGCGAAGGAGGAGCCAGTCCTTCGCCTAAAAGCTGGATTCTGTAACCGGTGTCTGTCAAAAACAACACCAGTTACAGAATCCACCCCCCCCCCCCCCCCCGACAACGATCCCGGAAAGAGGGAGCTCAACCCTTCCTGCCCGGTAACACCCCACCCTACAAGATTGGGCAGGAGGGAGCCCAACCCCTCCTGCCTGGTGACATCCCCCCCAAGATCGGGCAGCAGGGAGCACAACACCTCCTGCCCAGGTGACCCCCCTACCTCCCCACCCCCACTAAGATCTGGGTAGGAGGGATCTCAGGCCCTCCTTCCCTGATGCAACCCCCCCACAACCACCCCCCTGAACCTCCGATTCGCCCGCCAAACACCTCCCCCACCCGCCAACCTGCGAGACCCCCCTTCCGACCACACAACACCCCCCACCCTCAACACCCCCATACCTGTGAAAAAAGTTGGCCAGATGGACTGGTCCCAAGCTTGTCTTTCCGGCAGACCTGCCATCCTCAGAATGACGGGCCATAGGGCCTGATTGGCCCAGGCCCCTCAAATTGGCCCAGTAGCCTTAGGCCTCTCCTGTGGGCAGGGCCTTAGACCGCGATGCTCAGCCCGAAGTGCCACAGTTCGGGGGAAAGTGTGCGATCACCATCGCGGCAGGAGAGATGAGCCATCTCTCCTGCAGCGATATTAGGCTGGTTGCTGGGACCGCTGAGCTGCAGCGATCACCTCAGCGGCCCCTTTTTCGGCACTTATATCTGTTTTGACTTGGTCTAAGTCAAAACGTATAAGTGCCAACTAGGCAACCTGCCTAAACTTTTGGTAATACCTGCTGTACGCTTATGTCTAGGTCGGCCCATCTCCTGCCCACCTCTCGCCCTTTCCCTCCTTTAAAAACGCCTCTTTTCGCTCTATGCGTTTAGAGGCAGGGGAAAGGCCTAAGCTGGTTTTAGATACATCTAAAACCAGCTTTGGTTATGGGTACTTGGACGATCAGGCTTTTTGATCGTCCAAGTACCTATTTAGGCCACTTTTTAGATTTTTTTTTATTATTATTATGAGCCCCTTAGTAGATAAAGACAGGTTACTCACTCTTTCCAAGGTAGAGAGAACGAGAGGACACTCTCTAAAGTTAAAAGGGGATAGATTCCGTACAAACGTAAGGAAGTTCTTCTTCACCCAGAGAGTGGTGGAAAGCTGGAATGCTCTTCTGGGATCCCCTCCAGCGATTCAAGACAAAGTTAGACATTTTCCTGCTAAACCGGAACGTATACAAGTAGGGCTAGTCTCAGTTAGGGCACTGTTCTTTGACCTAGGGGCCACCGTGTGAGCAGACTGCTGGGCACGATGGACCACTGGTCTGACCCAGCAGTGGCAATTCTTATGTTCTTATGTTCCTCTTTCCCCATACTTTATTTCTGTGAATAACACATTAGGACATTCAAATGACTTAGATATGATGCTAATGGTTTCCTACAATACAGCTTATTATGTAGCCAAGGATCCAACTGCAGAAATATAGATGGGGACAAGATAGGTAGTACAGACACAATTGGGATAAATAGATGGGTTATTAAACCCAAGGCAAGTACTTTGTACAGTTAAGCAAAATATGGCAAACTGGTTTACTGAGTGTGTAGCAAGTTAGTCCAGGTACAGAATGAATCTACAGTCAGTCATCATCCTCCAGTTTCTACATAACATGCTCCAAATTGCATGTGCCCAAACTCCATCTTCAATTTAACTGAATAATTAACCATTCAGTGCCAATAACTAGGCACTAATTAGCAACTATTAGACTCACATAAGACCATTATCCAGGTTTCCAGATGAATATTGGCTGAGACCCGCATAAGATTATCTGCCCATGTCATCTCCCCCTTTTCTGATCCTCCCCCACCTTTGGAGCAGCAAACCTCCTTTAACCTCTTCCTTACCATTCCTGGATCTTCACTATTCCTCTCTTTCTGATCTTCTCTCCTCTTCCAAAGAAATATCAGGAGTCCTAAGCCCTGCTGTCCCCTTAAGACCCCTCAGTCCTACCTTTGCTAGTCCCTGGTGGTCAACGTGTGGAAACGGACAGAAGCAATGCCCGTTCACTCCTGCCTGATGCTCTCTTTTCTGGAAGATGACTGCTACAACTTCTAGTGGCAATCTTGTACTTTAAGTTTCCTGTAAATATACCACATCAGGACATTTTTATTGAAATTCCAAGATCTTTTTTTTTATTGAACCATTTTGACTAAAGACATTGAGGGTGAAATTCTATAAATGGTGTCTAAAAAGATAGGCGCCTATGACGTAGGCACCTATTGCATGTCAATCACACTAAGGCGCCTATTACAAAATCGCACCTATTGACGCCTAACTTAAGACTTAGATGTCTGTAATGTAGGCCATGTTTTTAAAGGCATGTACTGTAGATGCTTAAAGGCCAGATTCTCAAAACTCACCATGCCTTTAATGATGGTCGCTAAACCAGTTCAAGCTAGTTTAGCATGCCAATATTATACGCCCAATTCTCAGAACAGCTCACCAGGGTCTTTTCCAGGCTTCCTAGCAACCTCTGATTCTGCCATACAAATATAGTACAACAAGATCATTACTATTAAAATGGTATTACAATGAGGTCATTAATATTAAAACGAGCACTCCAGGTGATTCTCCAAACGAAGTGCCAGGTTTTAATGATCCAAAATTACTGACTGGTCCTGGGGTGCTGGTACTGTGAAAGCGTGTCTCAGGCGCATGTATCTGGCTGTAACGCATGATAACTATTAACTTGAATTATAGTAATGGTAATGGTAAAAAAAGTTCAAAAGCACAACTTGAGCTCATGTATTAAAGGCATATCATATGTGCGCACTCATTGAAAGCTGATGATCGACCTGCCTCTTCCCTCCATTCAATAGCACTGGCATGTATATGACATAGTGTTTGCTGGTAGTTCTCAGCCCATCCTATCCACCTATGCCTATGATGTGTGCCCATATTGCATTATAATAAGGCACATGCACACATTTATGCCTCTTTCTGTGGACTATTCTGCTATCACTAGTGACTGCTCTCATGGAAATTAGGCGACCCTCCACAAACCTCATTTGCAAGCGAGGTTCTTTGAGAATTGCTCGCCTTTTCTGAATCATTAGATTTACAGCCACTACAGTGACCCATCGGACTTTACCAGTTTTATTCTATTAGCTCTAGTTTTTGAGATACAGAACATGTGCCATATACCACTCTTCACTCTGATCGCCCATTAAAAGATCAGGATATTTTAATGAAGTGTTTAAATTAATATATTTTAAGCATGAAGGAAACATATTAAAAATTAAAAGAAAAGTGTACAACATGAAAATATACTTATTTCATACTAAAAACACAAGTTTATGATACAAACTTTCTAGTCATTCGACACAGAAGAAGCTTCTTTTGTAAGACTTCTGAGCGTTGGATCTGCCAGGACAACCCCGCATATGATTCTAACAATAGTCTGCCATTATGTGTGCATCCCATCTTTCTTGGTATCTGGCTTCCTTTGTTTTTATGTCTTGGTGAAATCGTTCACCTTGCTCTTCGCTTAGATCACCAAGGTTCTCTGGAAAGCGATCTGACTGTGCAGATAATGGTCGTTAACAGTCATGTTACAGCTAAGCCTGTTGAAATGAAAGAGCATATCCTCTACTAATTGTGTGTAGTTGTCTACTTTCTTGTTGCAAGAAAGTTTTTCATAACAAGAACAAATGAAGACCATGCATGTGATTTGATTTCATTCATTGATGCTATGAAATATGGGTCATTTATAAGTTGTCTGATCTGTGGACCATCAAAAATTCCTGCCTTCAGTTTTTCCATGTTAAGTCCAGGTAACATATGTGCTAAGTATTCAATACACAACCATCTTTATTCAAAGCCTTTACATATTGTTTCATCAGGCCTAGCATTATATGTAGCGGTGGCAGTATGACTCTATCTCATGCTACCAAAGGTTCATTGATTACATCTTGTCATCCAACCACAATATAGTCCCTGGGAGGCCAAACTTGGCCAATCTTTTTTTGTCCAATGTTCATGTTTGGCTCTACTATCCCAAAGGAATAAAAAGCAAAGATATCAGCCATATCTAAGAAACTAGAGCTGATGCAGTGTATCCAATGCAATTTTCTGAATCAGCACCCCAAATAACCCCAGGAACAGATTAAAAAAAACCAACAAGGCACCAAGAAACATTTTTTGTTGTTGGCCTGTGTTATCAATGCAGTTCTACTGATGTTACACAAGGGGGTGCTGAAAAGTTCTCAGCCCAACCAACCAACCAACTTCCTAAATTCTGAGCATTATTTTGTCACTAGCCTAAAATAGTTTTATCTTATCTTAATTAAGTGCCAATTTGGGATAGTCAGTGGGTTCTCTCCGCGAGAAAGAGATAATGGTTACTGCAGATGGGCAGCCTAGATGGGCCATTTGACTTTTATCTGCCATCATGTTTCTATGACATTGTTTCAGATCATTGGTTGAACCATATCCACATCATTCTCTTCGTAGTTGGGCGGAAACTTTTCAGCACACCTCATAGAGTTGTGACTTGCTTCCTCCTTCCAAGGGTGCTATTAATACCAGCTAACAAGAAAGCCCAGAGAGCCTATAGATGTAATACACAGCTCACAGTTACGTGCTGGATTGTGGGCATTGGTTATGAAGTCTCATGCCTTAGGAGCATTGCCTGGTGATATCATAAATGAGTGACTCACCTGCTCTTTCCACTGTTGTCATTGATTTCAGCCAGTGAGAAAATCCAGAGAGCCTATAGATGTAATAAATAGCTGGATCATGGGTAATGGCTGTAAAATCATTATGAATGCCACTCTGGTTATTCCTTAATGGAAGCCTACACTGATAACATCTCCTCTTAGTAACTTAATGGCCCTAGTCTTTGTACTGTTTTGAACGTTTACCCACTCCACTTCATCCATGATTTTGTAGATCTTTATCATATCCCTCCTCAGCCATCTCTTCTTCAGCTGAAGAGCCCTATCTAGACTAACCTTTTTTTGCTTTTCCTCATAGGGGAATTTTACATCCTTTTTATCATTTTGATGACTCTTTCCTGTCTACTGAAGCACCACTTTCAGTGACTGTGTCTCCTCTATTAACTTGCAGAATGAAACATCTTTATCATATGGCTTTTCTGTGAAGAACGCTTAGGCCATTTAATTTCTCAAGCTACTTGATTTTATTGGATTTCCCAGACACCAATATAATAGCAGCAAGCAGAGAGTCTACTGAATCATGCTGACAAAGATGGGGAAAATGATACCCAAAAAGTTGCAGAAGCTAAGCCCTTGTACTAGTGCCCCTAGTTCTGTCTATTTTGTCTATCACTATTACCTTTCATTCTAAAGTATAAGTCAATCGGAATCAGTGTGGGCATCTACTTGTATACAGAAAAGAATATTCTTGACAGGCAAGCCTAAAAGGCTCTTTTACCAAACTGCAGTAAAAAAGGACCATAATACATCCTTACGCCGGTCATTCCCATGTGCTAAGCCCATTTTTACTGCTGGGGTAAAGTGGCCAATTTTTCCATTTTCTGTATTAATGGATACATACATTATTTTCCCATTAGGGTATAGTCATTAGGGTATGAACCGCCTATCACCACCCTTTATGTTGGTGCCGCAGTAAGAGCTCACTCTAAGCGCGCACTAATGAGTTAGCATGCAGCAGTGTAGATGAACGAACCGATTATTGCAGAACTTGCCCACTCTCTGCCCCAGCTCTAAAAAATAAATTTTAATTTTTAGTGTGTGGGTAGAATGCGCACATCCAGAAATTACCATGGGATGCCTCAGCACGCCCTGCAGTAAGTCAGTTTTTTGTTACAGTAAGCCTATTTTATATACCAAACATTTCTCCTATAATACCCCTGTGTTATATCCATGTGTTTCTCCTTTTTATCCCATTCCTTTTATTACTTCATTAGAGCAGGGTTTTTTTTAACTTACTGTATATATGCAATGTGAGTATGGCCTTAATTCACTCCATAGATATTCTGAATTCACGTTCAATTACGAGTAGATGCATATATAATAACAAGACTTTTAAACATAATAACAGCAATAATATAATACTAACGGCCTCTTTTACAAAGTCGCACTAGCGGCTGCTCTGCGCTAACGGCCCCGAAGCCCATAGAGCATTAAAGGGCTTCGGGGCTGTTTCCACATGGCAGCCACTAGGGCGGCTTGGTAAAAGAAGCCGTAAGAAATCAATAGCATCAACATTGCATAAGGTTTTGATGAAACATTTCTTGATATAAAGTCATTACATTTAAAATATCTTCAGTGTCTATGCAAATGTCTACAATAAATGAAATTACAGTAGACTCTATGTTAACCAGAACTCAAGTAACCAGAACTCTCAAGCAATCAGCAAAAAAAACAAAACAAAACAACTCTCAAAGAAATACTGTAATACGTTAAATAAAAATGAAAATAAAATCAATTTCTGGTGGAAATTTAAGTGTAAACTTGACATGTCACACCTGAGTATGCTCATGCTTTGCCTATCACATGTCTGGTAGTTTGGAACAGTTTATGGTATGGCATAGAATGGGATAAGACACTTTCACGAGAAAAAACAAATGATGTCAAGTACAGAGTGTAGACAGAGCTGCTTTAGTCATAGGGAGAAAGTTCAGGCTGAACTCGAGGAAAAGCCTCAGACAGGGGCCCTCCCACCACCACAATGGTGGATAAAGGTGGTAGGGTGGTAACCTCACTGGCAAAAACCTCTGTGTACTCCCAATTATAAACAACTATAAGCAGGGCTGTCTAAGCTTGATAGAAGAAAAAACTTTCTACTTATCTCTCAATTGACCGGTACACCGACGATGGCCAGCGTTTCACTAACTTGCTGCCTCAGGGTGTAATCAAAGTCCGATCAAAAAACTTATAGTAGGACGCTGCAACGTCTCAATCGATCAAAAGATCTTCGATTTTGATCTTTTGATCGATTGAGACGTTGCGGCGTCCTACTATAAGTTTTTTGATCGGACTTTGATTACACCCTGAGGCAGCAAGTTAGTGAAACGCTGGCCATCGTCGGTGTACCGGTCAATTGAGAGATAAGTAGAAAGTTTTTTCTTCTATCAAGCTTAGACAGCCCTGCTTATAGTTGTTTATAATTGGGAGTACACAGAGGTTTTTGCCAGTGAGGTTACCACCCTACCACCTTTATCCACCATTGTGGTGGTGGGAGGGCCCCTGTCTGAGGCTTTTCCTCGAGTTCAGCCTGAACTTTCTCCCTATGACTAAAGCAGCTCTGTCTACACTCTGTACTTGACATCATTTGTTTTTTCTCGTGAAAGTGTTTTACAATAATATTGATTTTTTCACGAATCCGAGTATTTGTGCTATAGAATGGGATAAGAACATAAGAATTGCCATCTCCGGATCAGACCTTAGGTCCATCAAGTCCAATGATCCGCACACACGGAGGCCCCGCCAGGTGTACTCTGGCATAGTTTTAGTACCCATATCACTCTGTGCTTCTCGTAAGGAGATGTGCATCTAGTTTACTCTTACCCGTATCACTCTATGCCACTCATAAGATGTACATCTAGCTTACCCTTAAATCCTAGAACGGTGGATTCCGCAATTACCTCTTCTGGGAGAGCATTCCAGGTGTCCACCACTCGCTGCATGAAATAGAACTTCCTGATATTTGTCCTGGACCTGTCCCCTCTCAGCTTCAGTCCATGCCCTCTAGTCCATGTCACATTGGACATTGTAAATAACTGCTTTTCCTGCTCTATTTTGTCGATTCCTTTCAGTATTTTGAAAGTCTCGATCAGATCCCCTCACAGTCTCCTCTTCTCCAGGGAGAACAACCCTAGTCTCTTAAGTCGTTCCTCGTAATCCAGGTTCTCCATACCTTTCACTAGCTTTGTTGCTCGTCTCTGCACCCTCTCCAGCAGTTTTATATCCTTCTTTAGGTATGGAGACCAATGTTGGGCGCAGTATTCCAAGTGTGGTCTGACCATTGCTCTATAAAGCAGCATTATTACTTTCTCC
Source organism: Geotrypetes seraphini (assembly GCF_902459505.1). Classification (NCBI taxonomy): domain Eukaryota; kingdom Metazoa; phylum Chordata; class Amphibia; order Gymnophiona; family Dermophiidae; genus Geotrypetes; species Geotrypetes seraphini. The sequence goes on from NC_047088.1 coordinate 209,186,878, forward strand.
GATCTACTCGTGATTCCCTTCTTTATCATGCCTAACATTCTATTTGTTTTCTTCGCCACCGCCGCACATTGTGCCGACGATTTCAGGGTCCTATCAATTAGTACACCCAGGTCCTTTTCCTGTTTGGTTTTTCCTAGAATTGCACCTGACATACTATACTTGTGTTCCTTATTTTTTCTGCCTAAGTGCATCACTTTGCATTTTTCCACATTAAACTTCATCTGCCATTTATCTGCCCTTTTCTCCAATCGACTCAAGTCGCTCTGGAGTTCCTCACTGTCCTGCGATTTGATTGCCCGGCATAGCTTTGTATCATCTGCAAACTTGATGATCTCACTGGATGTTCCATCCTCTAGGTCATTGATGAAAATATTAAATAAGATGGGCCCAAGTACCGAGCCCTGGGGTACACCGCTAGTCACCTTCTCCCAGTCTGAGAACTTCCCATTTATGCCCACTCTCTGCCTTCTGTTCTCCAGCCATTTGTCTATCCATCTTAGTATATCTCCTTCTATTCCATGGCCTTGCAGTTTCCTGAGAAGTATTAGTTAGGCCTATTTTTAATAGTAACTCTCAGGCAACCAGAAACTACATTTATCCAGTATCTACCAATCCTCATGGGTGCCGGTTAACTAAGAGTCTACTGTAGTGCATTGCTTGCTAAAATTATTTTTAAAAACCCACCCTTTTTCATGCAAGTTCCTTTCCTTGCCTTCTTTTAAAAGTTCTATTGGCTATTTCCAAAAGATTTTCATTTCATGAACAGATAAATTCTTTGACAAAAATGTATTTTTTTAGTCTACGTATGTTGAGGAAAGTTAGATCATTGTTCCATCAAGAACATTTTTCAGTATTGGTACAATCTACAGTGCTTGCCCAGCTAGACTATTGTAATTCAGTCTATTTAGGCATTAAGCAGGGCAGTCTAAAACGACTTCAGCTGATAGAAGATACGGCAGCTAAACTTATATTCGGGAAGCGAAAGTACGATCATGTTTCTCCTTTGTTGAGAAAGCTTCACTGGCTTCCAATCCGCTTCAGGATTCAATTTAAATGTGCATGTATTATCATTAAGATTCTCTATGGAATATTTGATCCTTTAGTTCCTTTATATTGGAACCCCTTCAGATCTTGCCATTTGAGGAATACACAGAGATATAAACTATCTTTCCCTTCTTTTAAGGGTATTACGTCTACAGGAAAGCTTAGTCAATCTTTTGCCTTCAAGCTGGTAGAGATGTAGAATGGACTTCCTGACTCCATTAGACTGATAGGCCAGCTACAACAGTTTCGTAAAACCCTGAAAACTCTGCTGTTTATACAAAACTTAAATGGCTTAACTATAATATCAAAAAACTGATGATAATCCAGCTTTATTTTCTCTATGCTCTCTTTCTTATGTACTCTAGTCTTAATTACATGCGAACCGAATCAAGCTCCATTGGGAGAAGACTAGATTAGATTAGACTTAGATTAAAGAAAAGAGCAGTTATTATATAGTTAAAGTTTAGACACATTCTTTTTAGCAGCTTAACCACTGCACGTGCTGCTTGTTGTTTTTTAGTTAACTGGAAACCCACAGTGTATGAAACACAGAATAATGTTAAAGAATGAAATAGATTCAGCTCAATAAAAGCCAGCTGAAAAGAAAAATCCAATACACTTACATTCTGAACACATTTTATTGTAGACTTCATTAGGAGGAAAATAGATTAACATTTTTGGGTTTTGCCTCGCTAATCTGTATGTTAAGATTCACCTGTAACAGGCACACCACAATTTCACACTGCTTAAAACCTGAAGAGTGACAATGGTCAACTGATTATATTCTAATGAACAGCCCTTGCACTCCAAGTGAACTATAACCATTGAATTTAAACTTACAGCAAGTGGGTTATCTATCTGGAAGGAAAGAAGCACTTTGATTCTGTCAGCGTTTACAGTTTGCACTTCTGTTCATTTCAATTCTTGGCTCCCTTGGTACTTAACTTAAGAGCTTTTTTATCACCATTCAGGGATATTTGGATTCTTAAACAATGTGAAAAGAAGATTAGTAACAAATGACGTTCAATTTTGTATACTCTTATGCTAATGTTATTGCAACATAAAACAATAGGGTAGAATAATTTTTTTAAAATTCATTTCACTGAAGTGGATTCAGAGCTAATGCAAATATATCCTTTTTTCATGGTTATGGCATTGTTAAGTTTTTAATCCCGCAGTGTGCTAATGCCTTCTGCACTTTCTGTGCCTTTGTTTATGTACAGACAGTAACTAAAGTCCCTTTGTGACTAAATGCCAAACCACACAAGGCACCCCGTGTGCTCTTCCTATTAAAATTTCACAGGTCAAAAATCCAAAACCCACTTAATAGAAATTGTTCTTCTTCATCATAAGTGACAAGAGAGAACAGGTCACTCTATGGCATAACGGCACAGTAATTAGAACCTTTGTAGTTGATAAAGTGCAACTGTTAATCAATGTTTGGCTAATTAATCAATATTTTAATCATTAGACCTTTTAATGAGCATTTCCTCTAATTCCCTTGATCTGCTTTCATTGCTTTTATTATCATTATTAAATAGAAATACAGGGGTTTTTTTTGTTTCAGAATATACAGCACATTTGCAAACTTGTGTGGCTGTGTTAGCACAGAGCTTGCTCTAAGGATGGTTCTCCACTCCCGACTTTGCACTACAGGTGTTTCCTTCACTGTGAGACCAAGTATTTTCCTTATAGAAAAAGTATGTAATTTGTGTAAACTGCTGTAAAATATAGTCCTGGGATGCTTTTGAATTTGACGGCACTAGTAGATAAAAGTTATTAGCTTGTTTAAGTGTTTCTTAGCTTCTTTGTATTGTTTTCACACCTCCTCAACACTCCCACCCTAGGCATTTTATTAAATTATAGACTCTTCGGGCTAGATTCACCTTAGCAACCAAATTCCCCTCTGGCCCGGTTTACTTACCTCTCTGCCCACTATCCTCCGATCTGCACATGCAAATGAGGTGAGGGACATTCAAAAGTAGGGAAGGCAGCGATTCACAACACAATCAATCCGATCCAACTGGGCTGGCCGATCAACTGAAAAAGCGATTGCTGGGGACAAGTCGAAAATGTCTTTCCGACTGGAAACCCTGCTCTCTGCCTTGCAATCTGTCCTGCCTGCTTCCCCCTGAATGCTGTCCTGCTCTGCCCCGATCTTTCCCCTGAATACCATCCTGCTCTGCCCTGGGTTCGCAGGGCTAAAACCAATAAAAAAAGTTAAAGTTAAAAAAAAATGGTCCCGGCTCAGATGGGCATGCGCAAACCATCTCCAGATGGTCTTCGCATGCGCGCGGATCGCACAACAGCAATCCGTGCAGGCAGATGGGGGCATTCCTCCGACCACCCCCATCTACATATTGGGGCTTTGAGAATTCGTCGTACCTGCCCGGATCAGGCCCAATCAGGCAGGTTAGTGAATCTGGCCCTTATTCCAATAAGAGTAACAAGAAGGAAATTTTTCACTGAGAGGGAAGAGGATTTCAATTAGCAAGTGATTTCCCTATAGCAACAGATTTAAATTTAAGTTCTCTACAGAAATCTTGAAGAATTGGCTTAAATTTGACAGCTAAAATTTGCTAAGAAATGCAAAGAAAGCTAAAATGCTAAGAAAGCTAAAATGATAAGAAATGCAAGGTTATGCATTTGGGCTGCAAAAACCCAATGGATGAAGAACTTATGTGCACGACAGAAGAGTGGGACTTGGGTGTGATTGTATGTGATGATCTTAAGGTTGGCTAAACAAGTTGTAAAGGTGACGGCGAAAGCTAGAAGGATGCTAGGTTGCATAGGGAGAGGTATGGCCTGTAGGAAAAAGGAGGTATTGATGCCCCTGTATAAGACTTTGGTGAGACCTCATTTAGAATTTCTAGAGGCAGCACCTTCAAAAAGATATAAAAAGGGCGGAGTCGGTCCAGTGGAAGGCTACTAAAATGGTATGTGGTCCTCATGATAAGGCATATGGGGACAGACTTACAGATCTCAATCTGTATACTTTGGAGGAAAGGCAGGAGAGGGGAGATATAATAGAGACATTTAACTACCTATGTAATGTAAATGTGCATGAGTTGAGTCTCTTTCATTTGAAAGGAAACTCTGCAATGAGAGGGCATAGGATGAACTTAAGAGGTGATAGGCTCCGGAGTAATCTAAGGAAATACTTTTTTACAGAAAGGGTGGTAGATGCGTAGAAGTTTCCCAGAAGAGGTGGTGGAGATAGAGACTGTGTCTGAATTCAAAAGGGCCAAAGAGAGAAAGAGATAATGGTTACTGTGGATGGGCAGACTAGATGGACCATTTGGTCTTGATCTGCCATCATGTTTCTATGTTTCTATTAAGAAGCAAGTCAAAAACCCGGCATATAGTCCTTGAATTGCAATTATATATTAAGGCTCTGGTATTTCAATATATGCAATATCACCATTCTTTATAAACTCAACTTTAGCAGTTTAAGGATCTTTGGAAATGATGCAGTATTCTTCAACAGTGTTTTTTGAAGAGCTGCTAGATTGTCATCGATCCTTATACTTATGTGCTTTTATGTTTTAAACTTTTTTTAAAAAATGTATAAATAGAGATTCTAGAACTTTGCAGCGCACGAAGATGGCTGGGTAGAGGATTAGCTCTGTTGTGACAGGCAAATTTTATTAAGATTTTGGCAGTTAAAATTAAAGAAAAGTGAAGGAAAAGAGAGAATTGAAGTAAGAAATGGCTTCGGGTAAAACTAGTAAAAATAATCCGGTGAATTCAGGAGCAGGAAGTAAAAAAAGAACAAAAATTGATTCGGTATCCCCGACAGCGGTCCTGTTGCCTCAGGAAGAAATTGATAACAGTGATTTGATGAATGAACTTCAGAAAATTAAAGAAATAGTAAGTGATAACGCTAAAAATATAAAAGATGTGAAGAAGGAAATAGAGAGTCTGACAAATAGAATGCAGGCAGTTGACTTCAAAATTGAGCAGTTAGAAAAGCATGATGAGAAATCTGAGGCAGAGATGCTGGTGTGTAAAAAAGATCACAGAGAAATAGAGGCGTTGAAAAAGGATTTTGAAGACTTATCAAATCGTGAAAGAAGGAATAATTTGCGTCTGATTGGGATACCTGAGGGGATTGAGCAGAATGATCCTATTCAATTTGTGACTAATTTTATCCCAAAGATCTTGCCATTTAAAAGTTCTTTTCCTTTGGAGATAGAAAGAGCACATCGGATACCGATGAAAAGATCAAATAGTCAGAAGGGTCCCCGTCCAATAATCTTTAAACTGCTAAGACATCAACAGGTGGTAGAGATTATAAAGCTGGCTGGCTAAAACAAATAAGGATCTTAAATGCCAGGATTCTAAGATCTTTATAGTACCTGACTTTGCAAAAGCTACTGCCTACAGAAGAAAACAGCTTTTGGATTTAAGACCTAAACTGAGAGCAATGGGAGCAAGATATGGATTAATATACCCTGCTATTATGAGGGTAACTTATGAGAATAAAACTTATAATTTTGAAGAAGCAGGCATAGTAACATAGTAGATGACGGCAGATAAAGACCCGAATGGTCCATCCAGTCTGCCCAACCTGATTCAATTTAAAATTTTTTTTTTTTTTTTTTTTCTTCTTAGCTATTTCTGGGCGAGAATCCAAAGCTTTACCCGGTACTGTGCTTGGGTTCCAACTGCCGAAATCTCTGGCAAATTACAGGAATTTCTAGATCAATATAATTTGCCTATGGTTTCATGAAAGTATTTAGAAAATGTAATAAATAATATACTTAGATTATTTTTGGTTTATATTTTTGAGTGAAAATTGAAAGATATTTTATAAAGAAGGAAAAAGTAGAAAAAAAAATAGAAAAGGAGAAAAATATTTTCTAGAAAATTGTTGAGGTTAGATTAAAGGGGGATCAACATTTCAAACAAGATTTAAAGAATAGAAATGAAAATTTTAAAGAGACAAGAAGAAAAGAAGAAAAGAAGATTTTGACAAGGTAAGAAGAGGGATGGAGCATATAGGAAGTGAAAAAAATATGAGGAACAATTATAAGATTTGGATGGTTTCTTAATGTGAGTTTATAATTTGCATTTGAGCGTGACTGAGATAATAATATGAGGACACATAAATGCTGCATTGGAGAAATGTGGGAACTTAGAATATAATAAGATGAAAAATACAAAAGACTATTGATGTAAAGAGAAGAAGATGTGAAGATAGACTGATGGAAATGACTTGAGCATTATTTAGATTTACAATTTGCATCTGAAATTGACTGAGATATAAGGATGATGTTGCAAAAATACTTTATTGGAGAAAGATGAAATAGCAATCTGCAAGAAGATGGAATAAGAGACTGAAACAGCAGGATGAAGATGTACAAGTGTTACAGTTGTGCAGAATGGAGAATAGACTGTAATAGATTGAAGATGCAATGAAAATTAATGAGAGTTTTAAAAAAATATGAGGTCTGCTTGGTTGAAATGTTTGATTCTTCTTTTGATGTAAGGATAAAAAAAAAAAAATGAATATTATAGGATGGAGTGATGTATGTTCCATTGAAGTTGTGAGAAACTTAGGTTATACAAAAAAATAAAATAAAATAAAATAATAATATTAATCTTGGGGGGGTATATATTGTAAGAAATGGTTTCCTAAATATTGGGTATATACTTTTATAAATATATTAGAGGTATAGGATGGAAGAATGTTTGGAAATTTGAATGAGAGGGGAAGTATATAATAAAGAATTATAGTAAATATGGGTATTTAGGGTATTGAAGAATGGATTGACTGCAGGAGAATTTAGTGTTGGTTGTTTGAAAGATTAGAGAAAGAAAAATGAGTATGTTATTGCCTGTGGGGAGTTTATTTTTGCTCAATAATATGTGCGTTTCGAAGTTTGCATTTGTGTTAGGGGAGGGGAGGGTGGGGGATGGGAATAGGGGGGATGGGGAAAGAGGGGAGGGGGGGAGACTCATATATTGGTTTAACCCCCAGAGACCCAAATATAGAAAAAAACGTAAAAAAAAATTTTTCGAACGTTCACATGTTGTTATAGGAGGCTTGTGATCCCTAAATCAGTGTTTTTTTTTTATTTTGACATTTTAGTAACTTTTGGGGAGGATGTTGTAAAATTGCAACGCTGGGCCTGTAAGGTAGCAGAATTTCAATAGTGTCACTCTCTCTCTGAACACATGTAAGGAATAATTAAAAGTTTATTTGTACTTTACAGCTTATAAAGACCCACCTAAGTTTATGTATATACACAACAACAATAGTATAATAAAGAAAAAAGTAATTTTTATTATCAATTTAATACAAAAAATGAGTATCATATAAAAACGCAAATTTTTCCCTGTGAAGCGCCCATTGACTTCTATCAGCGGTAATCAAGAAATTTCGTGTTTTTGCACAAAAAATTTCATGTTAGCGCAAATCTTTTGGCAGTTTTGTCCCAGCGTTGAATCTTCTCCACTGGTTGTGGGCCAGCAAAGGAAGACACAAGTGTAACCTGTCTGTTGTCAAACCATTTCACAGCACAAATGTTGTGATTTGACTCCACTCTGACATCAAAGCTTCCTCTTCCCTTTTTCTTCAAGCTTTTCTCATCCTCAAGATTACAGTTTGGAAGGCGCACTTGTCTGGCTGTTCCTGTGTAATGAATTCCACAATCCAGCAGCCTAACTATCAATGGGATGCTGGTGAAAAAGTTGTCTGCATAGATAATAATAATAATAATAATAATAACTTTATTCTTGTATACCGCAATACCATGGAAGTTCAATGCGGTTAACAATAGAAGAGACTGTACATTTACAGCGATGATACATATTACAGTGTTGTTACATTTACAGAGATGTTACATAAATAGCAATAATAAAAAGGCATATACTAAAGAAGAGACAGTACGTATATAGCGATGTTAAATGTTATAGCGGTGGTAAATGGAGGCAATGAAAAGGCAGGGCAATTAGGTAAAACAGAAATTGAGAAAGAGAGGCCATAGTGGCTTGGGAGGGGGGCGTAGTCAGAGGGAATGGAGGCATGTCGAGGTCAGGAGGATGCAGGGAAGGAGGGAAGGCAGCGTTAGCGGAATTTGTCGAAGAGGTAGGTTTTTAGTGACTTCCTGAACAGGTGGTAGGGCGGGGAGTTGGAGATGAGGGCGGTAAGGCAATTGTTCCATTTGCCCGCTTGGAATGCTAGGGTTCTATCAATGAATCTCTTGTAGAGGCAGCCTTTTAGGGAGGGAAAGGTGAATAGGTGGGTGTTTCGTGTGCGAGAGGGGCCTGCTATTTCAAGGTGCTCAGACAAGTAGATTGGGGAAGATCCTGTAAGAGTTTTGAAACAGAGGCAGGCGAACTTAAAGATGATCCTTGCCTCAACTGGAAGCCAATGGAGTTTGGTGTAGTAGGGGCTAACATGGTCGTATTTTTTGAGATCATAGATGAGGCGGACGGCCGCATTTTGGACTGTTCTAAGACGTTTGATGGTATTTTTATAGGATCCCAGGTAAATAATGTTGCAGTAGTCTAATATGCTTAATACCAGAGATTGAACGAGTAGACGGAAGGCTTGGTGGTCGAAGTAGCGTTTGATGGTGCGCAGTTTCCAGAGGGTACAGAAACATTTTTTCACCTGGGCACTGGTATGGTCATCGAAGGTTAGGGTGCAGTCCAGGATGACTCCAAGGATTTTTATGGTGGGTAAGATAGGGTAATCTAGCCCATTCAATCTGAGGGAAGTGTTTGTTAATTTGTGGTTGGGACTCGCTAGGAAGATTTTGGTTTTTTCAGAGTTCAATTTTAATTTGAGTTTTGAGGTCCACAGTTCTAACTTGGTGAGGATAGATGCGATGAGTTTTTCCGTTTCTAGAGTGAGTGAGGTAATGGGGACAATGATGGTGATGTCATCTGCGTATATGAACGATTTTAGGTTAGAGTTTGCTAGGCTTCGTGCCAGAGGGGTCAAGTAAATATTGAATAGGGAGGGGGATAGGGGAGAGCCTTGTGGGACTCCACAAGGGTTACGCCAGTGGTGGGAGAAGGCTCCATTAGTGTGGACCTGGTAGGTACGGTTTGTTAGGAAGCCTGTGAACCAATCTATTACCTGTCCGGAGATGCCAATGGAGTCAAGGCAGTTGAGCATAATGTCGTGGTCGACCAGGTCGAAGGCACTACTCAGGTCGAATTGAAGTATCAGGGCGCTTTTACCCAGAGAGAACAGGTGGAGGAGGTAATTTGTCAGGGCAGCTAGGACGGTTTCGGTGCTATGATTTGGGCGGAAACCGGACTGGGAGTCATGAAGAATATTGAACTTGTCGAGGTAATTCGTAAGGTTGTTGTTGACAAGACCTTCCATGAGTTTTTGGAAGAGTGGTATGTTGGCGATGGGTCTGTAGTTGGTGATGGAAGAGATTGGCTCCTTGGGTTGTTTAGGGATTGGGGAAATGAGGATGTGGCCAAGTTCGGACGGGAAGTATCCCGTGGACAGGCATAGAGATACCCAATTGAAGAGTTCTGCTTTGAATGATGGGGGGGCGCATTTCATGATGGTGGGAGGACAAGTATCTAATAGGCAGTTGGAATTGGCGTATTTAGAATAAAGTTCGAGGAATAGATTCCAGTCAGGATTTACAAAGGAGGTCCAGGACATGTCGGCTATTGAACCTTCAGTATCTGCTGCGCGTAGGTTGAGTGGGGGATCGGGGCTGTGAGCTGAAAGAGACAGTTTTAGAGTGTGGATTTTGTTCGCGAAGTGGTCGGCTAGAGTGATTGCGGAGGGAGGGAGGTCGGAGGTGGAGCGTTTGTAGTTGTGACTATGTGGAAGTGTGGAAGCAAGTTTCATCACAACATCCCCTGATAGTCCAAGTTCAGATCTTGCCCGTATTCCATTCACACTGCCTTGGTACACATCAAAATCACAAAGTATACCAGAGATTCCAGTCCTTGCCCACAGCTTGAACCCCCATGGGTTTGGCTTGCCACGCATGTACTGTTTGATGCTGCTGAATTTCCCCCTGAAAGGGATCATCATTTCATCAACAGAGTTATGTTCTTCAGGGACCACTTTTAGGCATTTCTCTCTGAAAGCATCAAGCCATGGTCTGAGTTTCCAGAGTTTGTCACTTTTTTGTTCCATCTCAGACACGGTTAGATTGTTCACAAAATGTAATGATGTCAACAGAGACTGGAATCTGTTTCGTGACATTACATCAGCGACAGGACTGTATCTTGTGTCTGCTTCCCAGTACATACGGACTCCAGGCATTTGGACAAGACCCATCTTCAGATACATGCCAATCATCTGCTCTATTTCCTTTGTGTTTGTGTTTATAGATGATCCTTTCTTCTGAAAACTGTACTGATTTGTGTTATCTGCCAGAGCGTTGATCATATCTTCTGTCACAAACTTCTGAAAGTACTCCAGTGGTGTGCAGAGGGAATGGACATCATTACTCCAAAGCAGGCAACAGGGTTGTATGACTTCATGGCCAGATAAACAGACCTATTTACACATTCAACCATCCAATGGTGTTGCAGAACTGAACAATAGGTTCTATTAGTAATGTACATGAAGTTTTAAAAAGAAAAAAAATGGGGGAGGGTTTATTTTGTAGCCTTAAATGTGATGTTGTAATATTACAACACTGGGTCTCTGGGGGTTAAGGAAAAAGAAAAAATGTATATTTTATGTTTGAGTGGATTATATATTTTATTTGTAAAATGGGTTTTAAAATTTTTTCTTTGAATATAAATGGCCTTAATCACCCTATAAAAAGGAAAAAGGTATTGGAATATATTAAACAACAAAATATAGATATATGTTTCTTGCAAGAGACACATTTGTCTGGAACAGAGTCTATGAAGCTGACAGATAAGTGGATAAAACAATGTTTATTTGCACCAGCGGTAAAAAAGAAGGCAGGAGTTGCAATATTGATTAATAAAAAATGTCCAGCAACATTTAATATGGTTAAGGCAGATCCTCAAGGAAGGTGGTTACTTGTTGACATGAGCATGGGCAGTAATACAATGGCGTTACTAAATATATATGCACCTAATTCGAATCAAAGTGAATTCTTTAAATCTCTACAACAATTAGTTTTACCACTGGCTACTACTAATTTAGTGGTGGCTGGGGATTTCAATGCTGTTATAGATCCAATAATGGATAAAAAGCCTAGTAGAATAATGAAATCAATGGGATTAGATAATTTGGTACAAGTATGTAATTTAAAAGATATATGGCGTATTCTTCATTTTAATGATCGGGAATTTACATTTTGTTCACATGTTCATGAATCGTTCTCAAGAATTGATTATATTTTTGTTTCAGATCAGATGGTACAGCAAGTTATAAAAGCTGACATAGAACCAATAGTAATATCTGATCATGGTGGTATATGGATAGAAGTTAATTTAGTAGATCCAGATAATTCCAAACCTGTATGGAGGTTTGATAATACATTGCTTGCTGATTCTAAATTTTGCACAGAATTTCAAAATAAAATAAATGAATATTTTAGACTTAATGATTTAGAGGAAATTTCGATTGGAATTTTATGGGATGCTTTCAAAGCAACTATGAGAGGACAAATTATATCATATTCTGCATATAAAAAGAAACTGCTAAGAAAATAATATGTGAATTTGGAAAAAGAAATTAAGAATTTGGAATTAAAATTGGTTAATAAATGGGAACAGGAGACATTTCAAATATTGTTAAAAAAAATGTGAATATAATGAAATTTCCTCTGGGTTAATAAGGAAATATATTTTTGCTCAGCAGGTGGTGTATTATGGTAGTGCAAATAAGGCTGGAAGATTATTGGCAAATTATTTAAAAGCAAAGAAAAGGAAGGAGAAAATAAGCATAATTAAAGATGAGTTAGGAAATTCTCATTCTCAAATTGGAAATATATTAAAACAATTTTTAAAATATTATAAGTCTTATTTAAATAAAGAGAAAGATGGGATGGATTTTTTGAGTTTAGTTGAAGGTCCTAAGGTTCCTGATCATATAAAAAGAAGTTTAGATAAACCTATATCATTAAAAGAGTTACAAATGGCATTGAAATCCCTTAGAGTTGGGACCGCTCCAGGTGGAGATGGATTTACAGTAGAGTTTTATAAAGAATTTCAAATTTTCCTATTACCGTATTTATTAAAATTATATCAGGATCAACTGAATAAAGGTTGTATATCAGGCACTATGGCAGAATCTTTAACTATTGTTTTGCCAAAGCCAAATAAAGATCCAACATTGGTTTCAAACAACAGGCCTATATCTTTAATAAATGTAGATGGTAAATTATTAGCTAAGATTTTAGCATTAAGATTGGCTAAAGCTCTTCCGCATATAATAGGAATGAATCAAACTGGATTTGTTGCTCAAAGACACTCTTCTAATAATACTAGACTGGCATGTCAGATGTATTATTTAACAAAACAAATTAATGATCCGGCTTTTTCGGTTTCACTAGATGCTGAGAAGGCTTTTGATCGTGTAGAATGGAGTTTCATGTATCAAGCTATGGAATGGTTTGGTATTGGATCCGGATTTATACAAATAATACAAGCATTGTACAGCTCCCCAACTGCTCGCTTATATATAAATAATAATTTTTCGGATGCTTTTAAGTTGCAGAGGGGAGTTAGACAAGGTTGTCCATTATCTCCTTTGCTCTTTGATATAGTTCTTGAACCCTTATTATTAGCTATTCGACAGGCAAAGGACATACAGGGTATTCCATGTGCTGGAGTGGAATATAAAGTATCTGCTTATGCAGATGACATCTTGCTTCATTTGAGGAATCCGGAAACAACAATCCCATGTCTACTGAAGGTCATAGATACATTTGGAAAATTCTCAGGATACAAAATAAATTGGACTAAATCAGAGATTTTACCTTTAAATGTGCATTGTACAAAAGGTATACTTGATACTTTCCCTTTTATATGGAAAGAGGATGGAATAAAATACTTAGGCATTTGGCTGAATAAAACACTTGAAGAGACAATAAGAATAAATGAAAAATTTTTATTACAAAAAGTTACAGAATTGTGTGAGCAATGGAATCCTTTACATTTGTCCTGGTGGGGAAGAGTACAAACTGTTAAAATGATGATTTTGCCTGTGGTTTGCTATCAATTGGGAATGATACCAGTGTTTTTTCAGGGGTCTTTCTATAAAAAATTAAATAGTATTCTGGTTAAATTTATTTGGCTGGGTAAAATTGCAAGAGTAGCTTTAGTGTCTTTGCAAAGACCAATTAAGGAGGGTGAGGTAAATTTTCCCAATTTTTATAGGTATCATCAGGCCTATATCATGCGCCAAGGTATGTATTGGGTCCTCCCAGAGCTTTTGGAACAATTACCAGAGTGGTTAAGGGTGGAGAGATCACTTATCTTTCCACTTAGGCTTGATCTTTTGCTTGGTATAAAGGTGCCTAGAATACGTAAGGACAATAGAGTATTAATGGATACTTGGAAAACATTAAGGTTTGTAGACAAATTAACTACTGATTCTATTTTAAAATCGAAACAACAGACTATTTGGGTAAACTCCAAGATACAAATAGGCGGGTTTAAGGTTGTCTGGAAAGATTGGATTAAACCAGGTATAAGATCATTAACGGAAGTAATTGATAATGATAAGATGCTTGAATTTTCACAATTGCAACATAAATATGGTCTGAATAAAAAACAAAGTTATAAGTGGTTGCAATTGAAGCAGGCTATTCAGGTGGGGTTCCCTGAATGGAAATCTTTAAATGATCATTACAGCTTAGAATTCTTATGTTTCCAGGCAGATTTTCTGGGTCACCAGGCCGCAAAGTGGTATAAAATTATATCTAATTATTTGAATAAGAAGCCTAAAAATGGATTAAGAGATATTTGGAGCATTGAGATTAAGCATCAGATTAATGCATCTCAATGGCCACGTATTTGGTCTTGGAGAATTAAAGGTACGATGTCAGCATCTATTAGGCAAACATGGTTCTTTTTGTTGCATAGAGCATTCTGGACCCCTACTAGATTACAAAAATTAGATTGCTCTAAATCTAATAGATGCTGGCATTGTAAAATTGAAATTGGAACTCTAGACCATCTTTTATTTTATTGTCCATGTATTCAGGCATTTTGGATATCAATATGGGATCAAGTTAATATGTTGATGGAGAGTCATGTGGCTTTATCCTATGACACAGTGATTTTTGGAATGTATATGAGGGCCAAATGCCAAATATCTGCAGCAAACAATAAATTATTGTTGATTCTTACGGGAGTGGGAATTCAACAGATAACAACTAATTGGAAAGACTGTTCTAGATTGAATTGTAATTTTTGGTGGAACTCAGTTTGTCATATGTATAAGATGGAAAGATTTTTTTGCGATACAGAGGGGGTATTTTAAAAGATTTCAAGAGGTGTGGAGGCCATTAATTGAATATTATAACGAGTAAAGTTTATTCTTTCCTTAGGGGATAATATATAGAAATGGGATGGGATGGGAGGGATAGGGAGGGAAAAATATTGGAAAGATGTTGTTATGAAAAATAAGGAGATATATGTAATAGGATGGGATATTTATTGTTGTGCATTACTGGGTATAATAAAATGTTTAAAATGTTTGAGGAAGAAGGATGGGGGGAGGGACAGATTTCATGTCAGATTAATTGTATTATCAAAAAGGGATGTATAATTATATATAAATTTGGAAGGAATATTTTATTGATATGGAAAAGGGTGGGAGGTGGGGGGGGAATAAAAACATGTATAATAATATTGTTTAAGAATGCCAAGTGTGTTATGTAAATTAATTGTAATAATACTGTACACTTGTTGAAAGAAATAAAAAGGAATAAAGATTAAAAAAAAAATGTATAAATAAGTTAAATCAATTTTGTAGTTTTTAAGCTGAATCACTTATCTTTTTTTCTTTTATACTTCAGCTTTTTCAAGGCAGTCCCCTAGGCAACAGTACAGATGTAATCATATTAGTAATATAACGTATAAACATACACATATTAGTGTATACAACCACACACTTCTTAATGTGCATCATTCCTGAATCTGCTACAGGAGAAATGTAGCAGTCTATGCCACTGGAAATACTGCTCAGTGAAATCAAATGAGGCTGCAACCAAGTTCTTAAGTACGAGCCATACTTAGGTCGGGCATCTGTAACTCGGGGATTGCATGTATGTATACTGAACACCAGAAGTTATTCTTGTTTGGCTAATATTCAGCTATTTTTTTCTGATTTGCCTTCATAGTTATTAGTGTAATGGCACTGACTACTGGCTGAAGCCAGATAACGTCTGGGTCCACCTGGCTCTGTCCCTGGACTGCCCTGGAACTGTCCAAATATTGTTGGGGTTATTAGTCCAGATTTTTAGTAGCATTATCAAGATAATGCTGCTAAAACTCTGGATTTAGCCCAGATGTTAACCTCTTGTCCATCTAGGAGTGGCTCGTACCAGGATAAAAGCCACAGAATATTCCGTAGCCTCACCAATGTGTTAAGGAGGAACCACAAGTGTTCTCACACTTATGGATATAATTGTAAGGTCAGGCAAAGGTTTATGTTAAATTTATAAGTACTTATTCTTTTAGGACTCCTTTTATCAAGCCGCCCTAGCAGGCAGTAGTTTTTAGGCCAGCACGGGGGTTAACGCGTGATGAACATTGCACACGTTAACCCCGCTAGTGCGGCTTGATAAAAGGAGCCCTTAGTGCATCTTCAGTTTTCAATCTGTACTGAATAATAAGTAAAGTTGTTATTTTTATAGATTACTTTTTTGCTAAAACTTGGAGCTGAAATGTGGATTTGAGCTGCTTGTTGCACCAACATCATTCTCCTATTAGTAACTGTGGAAGCACAACAATTTCAACTTAAAAACCATTAGCAATAAAAATAAGCCTATGCCTTTATTCTGTGCACGAAAATGTGCAGAAGCAAGCTAAAGTTAAGGTTGATGAATTTAAATGAATGCTTTTAAAGGAATAAGAAAAACATTCTATAAATGTAATTGGATCATGGAAGAGAGAAATTCTAATTATGAGTGTGGGGTGACTGCTTAAGCTGGTGGTGGACTAGAAAATGTGATGCTGTCACGGAGTCCAAAAACTATTTAAGCTGTGTGAATTATTTAAATGAAAGGGATAATTGTTATTACCCTCGATGTAGTTTTTATGATCCTGCAAGAAAAAATTCAAACTAAAATAATAACTATTTTATACACAAAAGTATATTAACCGTCTCACAGTTGCAAAGTCATAAGAAAACTAAAGAGGAAGAGGTAGAAATTGGTGATGAACAGAGCTAGGGTGCCAACTTATTCCACTGCTTCAGTGTGATAATTTCTTATTTGAATCTCTTTGTGACTCACAATCTTCTGGGAAAACCTAATTGGTCATTTTAGTCTTATTTATTGTTAATTATTATGGGGCTCATCATGGGAACTTAAATACGTCTAAATACCCGCCCAAGTTGGCTCTTGGATGATCTAAAACACAGGTCGTCCAAGTTCCATTAATCGAAACGACTTTTTGGACATATCCAGGGTATTTTAGGCCTCTGAATCCCGCTGTGCTCCCAGAGCTGAAAGGAGCGTTTTTGGAGAAGTGGTTAGGACGGGATATGGGCTGACCTAGACTTAGTCGTCCTGCAGAGATAATTGAATGTTTGACGAGAATGCCTAGGTGAAACTTATACATTGTGAGTTAGATGATATAAAGACAGGTATAAGTGCCCAAAAGGTATTGAAAGTGACCAGATAACCACTGCAGAGACAAAGTACAGACACACTTCCCTCCCCATGTTCACTGACACCATTGCACCCCCACAAAGTTCAGAATAAAAACATAATTACCTGTCTCTGGAACATCAGCACCTAGTAAAGCCTAGTAGAGCTGCACAGAGGTGGGTTAAGTAATCTGGGGGGTGGGCTAGTGAACCATAAAGAGGAAGACCCAGGCCCATAAACCACTCTAACCACCACTTTCATGGTGGAAAATGTGAGACCCCCCCAAACCCTTCTGTACTACCTTATCCAAGGCTTGTTGAGACTGGTAAAATGACTTTTTGTTGTGCAGATATGGAACTCCTTGGTGGGTCAGATACGAAACTGCCGTGAAAAGTGCATGTTTAGAAAACTACTTAAGACACAGGGGTCCTTTTACCAAGCCGTGCTAGCGGGGTTAGCACATCAGACATTTCGTCACGCGCTAATCCCCGTGGCCGGCTAAAAAACTAACTCAATGCAGGCGTTAGCGGCTAGCGCGGCAGGCGGTTTAACGTGTGTTAAACCCCCTACCGCAGCTTGATAAAAGGACCCCATAGTTATTTGTAGATGCCGTTCTCTAGTCAACAATTTTCCTCTCTGGCAGAGTTGATGAATTATTTATGATCTTTATTAGGCAAACTATGGTATTTTGTAGACATGATTTCTGAGGATTGTTTCTATGCTTATTTTATCATGTTTTTGTTTAAATATTATGTATGTAAATTATGTAAACTGTTTAGGTATAGAAAATTTTAAAATAAATAAATATATGCAGCTGTAAGGGCTATTGGAGTTGTAGATAGTATGGGTTGTCTTTTTACATATGGGAGCTATACTAGGCAGCACATCCACCTTTCTACTATGCTGTGACCTCAGCTGTTAGCAGCAAGGTACATGTTCATTCTCCGGCATGGTGTCTGTATAGCTAGTCTAGGTCTCAGATGAGTATTTGTATTTACTCACCTTCTCGGAGTCTGTCATATATTCTTCTAAACCATTCTGACCGTGGCCTGGGGCACCCTGTGTCTGAACTTCTGGAGCAGTCAATGTTCATTTTAGATGATGAGGAGGAGGGCTTCTCCTTCCTGGTCTCTGGGCCTTCATCTTTCCTGTGCATGTGGGAGGTCATTCATGAGAGTTGTATTTATTGGGTACACATGGTTGGCCAGGTTGTTGGTGAGAGGGGCCATCTAAAATTATTTGTGGTTCCTGGCATTAAACACTATTCTATAAGTGGTGTCTAACTTTGAGTGAGGTTTATAGAATAGCACTCAGCGCTATTTTTTTGGCCCCAATATTTTAAAATACCATTTATAGAATTTAGTCCTACATATATAGGTACATATCATTTAAAAAAAAACATAAATTATACTGTAAGGAGATATCAAGGAAGAGAAAGCAGATGTGTGTTTTGACTACCGTACGTACCAAATGATTATATGAAGAGAGACGTTTTAAGCATTCTTAATAGAGCCTGAGCACATTTTTATATTTATCTTGTGGTTTTGTTAATGTGCTTCCCATTTTTATGTGGTAATATTAGAAACATAGAAACATGACAGCAGATAAAGGCCAGATGGCCCATCTAGTCTGCCCATCCACAGTAACCATTATCTCTTTCTCTTTCTGAGAGATCCCATGTGCCTATCCCAGGCCCTCTTGAATTCAGACACAGTCTCTGTTTCCACCACCTCTTCCAGGAGACTGTTCCACACATCTACCACCCTTTCCGTAAAAAAGTATTTCCTCAGATTACTCCGGAGCCTATCACCTCTTAGCTTCATCCTATGCTCTCTCATTGCAGAGTTTTCTTTCAAATGAAAGAGACTCGACTCATGCACATTTATATTACGTAGGTATTTAAACGTCTCTATCATATCTCCCCTCTCCTGCCTACAAACAATAGGCACCCTGACGGGTGCTCCTCTATAATGCAAAATGGAGGATGCTCCTCTGTAATGCAATAAGGAGGATTTATGCTGTAGGGTTCCTATATAACACCTAAATACTTGTTAGGAAATCTTCCTTAATACCAAAACAAGGAAAGACTCATAACAAGCAGTCCCAGAGAATTTTATCAAACACTTTCTCAGAATCGAGACTAGTAATTATTCCATCATTACCCATCTTACCCTTGGAGTTTAAGACAGCCAAAGCCACTGAAGATACAAATTCCATCACTTTTTCCTGGTGCAGCCAGTGCTCTACTTCTCCCATGTCCATTGCTCCAGCTTCCAAGCATCCATCAACTGCAGTGAAGCTCTCTCTCCAGAGCTAACTAAAACTTCTGCACTGAATACTTTGAGCCAAATAACCAATTTCATTTAGTCTACCCTTTTTTTTTTTTTTGCCAAAGATTGGATAATTGCTCTAGAATGCACAACAAATGAAACTATGGGCCCTGATGTCTGAGGATCTACAGGCTGGTCTTTTTTTTTCATTTTCCATTTCCCCTTGTTTAATAGGGATATATCATGGCTTCTTTCACCTGCAGAAAACGGTGCCTATAGTATTGCTTCTTCCTCAGAAATCAGAATTTCTTGTTATGTTACTAAAGATGAGTAGTCACTGTATTAGTCTTGGAGAAAACTGAATTCCTTGCAGGTTTTGATATATTTTATTGAACATACAGGAATAATGCAGAAGTTATATTGTATATGTTCTTTTGCACTCCCCCAGAAGTACATGCGGCGATTGCAACTAGTTCAAAATACAGCGGTTAGACTACTTTGTGGACTGAAGAAGTTTGATCATGTGACACCTTCCTATCGACTTTTACACTGGCTACCGATGGAGGCATGTGTGAAATTCAAGTTTGGTTGTTTTTGCTTCAAGGTACTCTATGGCTTAGCCCCTAAATACATAACAGATCTTTTCTCTTTCTCAACCAACAGACACAAGCGAAGTTCACACCTGAACTTCGTTTCTCCACCGGTTAGAGGTTGTAAATTTAAAAGTCATCATCAACATCTTCTAGCACATCAAGCAGCATTATGGGGTAAAGACCTTGAACAATTGCTTGTGCCTACTACCTATGGAGAATTCAGGAAACGCCTGAAAACACATCTATTCCTGAAATACTTAGGAAACCAACCTATTCAATCTTAGTCCTTAACAACCGAGCGCAAGAACCACCTGTCGCTAAATCTGTACTTTGTTTATTCACTCAATCTGTAACATTTCTAATCATTGTAAACCGCATAGAACTTCACGGTCCTGCGGTATATAAACTGTTATTATTATTATTCTTTTGATACAAGTCTGAAGAAAGCACCCATGTGATCTCAAAGGTCATGGTGATTTTAGAGATTAAATGAAAGGTATCATAATCTTCAAAAGTAAAGTCACATATGTACTGGCTATATTAAGGGGTGCTGGAAAGTTCTCAGCCCAATCAAGAAAAGGATGGTGTGGATATGGTTCAATCAATGATCTGAAACACTTAATGAAATAAGATAACACTCTTCAGCTACAGTGGAAAAATAACACTCAGAATGTAGGAAGTTGGTTGGTTGGGCTGAGAACTTTTTAGCAGCCCTTTATATATCCTTAACTTTATACACATATCAGACATGCAGATTTACAACTGCCTATAATTGGTCATAAAGCACTGCTGTGAGTGCAGAAATGACTTCTAAAATTGTCATCTCTATAGCTTTATATTGCATGTTTAGAAAGAAAAGCAATTTATAAAATTTGAAAACTTCTCCAAAGAATGGCTTGGAATTTTGAGTCAAAAGTGATCACAGCAGATGAAATAGCTTCACATTGTGATATCAGCTATTCCTGTCTTTCTCATTGCAGAATTGCCATAGGAAGGGTGAATATACCCCATTATTGAAGCCATGCACAATCTAGTCAGACCTCAATGCCAAGAAATAAGCAAGTAAAAGTGAAGCATCAGTAGCAAATTGGAATCCACAGCCTTTTGTGCTTGTTAAATGGTGGAATGATTATAATTGGAAAAAGTGATGTGCATTAGTTCTGAGTGAATGTACAAGAAATGACAAGCGTGTAACTTAATGATTACTTCACAACACTCAAGCTTGCCTTCCAATGTTGAACAGAGCAGTTCTGTTCTACAGCATAGAAAACTGCTTACCTTCTACTGCTATTCATGGGCATTCTCCACAGGTCATGGGGCAATAACCCAAAAGTGATAAGTCTTGGTTTAGGAAGTTTACAGCTGTAAGTCATAATAACAAAGACAATGTTTTTTGGAAATGATTATATTTGTTGACTAAAACAGGGTATTTTAATCTTAACCCAAATTAAAATATGCAAAGCTATATTCAACAAATCACCAGAAATATTCCTGAAATTAAAAATGTCCTATATGTGCTTAATTCAATCATTATCTTTTTAAAATAACAGCTATTTTATAATATGCGAAGGGAAAGGAAAAAGCCCTGAATGAAAGGACAGAAGGCTTTAACCCTCAAGGCAAAAGACATGGAAGGATTGGATGGAACAACTTTGGCATACGTCTCTAAGAGCAAGAAAGATTCCCAAGGGGCTGTGGGATAACAGGGACCCTGAGAGGGGGAAGTGTTGTGTGAAGAGATGGCAGGGCTTCTATACAGAAGCCTAGGATAATCTAGAAGTCTAGATGAGTGATAGGAATGAGTGTCGGGAGCAGGGCAGAACATTCAGCATGACGACCTGCGCTAAAAACCGCTCTCGCAGTTTTGTAAAAGAGTAAATGAAGAGTCTGGTAAGTAAAGTTTGCTGCAGCAATTAAATAATAATAATAATAATACAATTTTTGTCATAGCTTACAGGAGAATAAGGTGGCCAAGGTTGATATTGGTTTCTGAGAATCAGAATTATTGGAGAATCTTCTGAGGTGTAGTTTTACAGTGTGTCCTTGCTATTTACAGCAGTATGGTTTCTGAAAACCTTCACAAACCACAAATTTGTGAATAATGAAACAATGCATCTATGGTAAAACAGATGTTAGGTTTCAGCCGTACATGTGGTTCCTCAAAACTATGGAAAGTGAATAAAGGATCCTATAAGAAAAACAGGGTTAGGTCCCTGCATAGTTCAGCACTTGATCACTACCATGTAGAACATTCAGAATGTTGCAAACATATTTATTTATTATGCTTTACTAACTGCCTTTATGAAGAGATTCACCCAATGTGGTACTGCTTAAAAAAACTGGCATGTTTCTTTCTTCTTGGAGTTGCTGCCTGCAACTCACTGCCAATACTCCCTCTAAGGATTGGCCAGGTACATAAAAATTTTTCTCATATGAGCAACAAGTTCTAAGAACCTGTAAAATCTGTGAGCGATGCTCCTAGAAATTATGAGCAATTGCTCCCATGTTCAGCTTAGGGGAAACATAGTTCTTTGCCTGGATGCTTGGTGGCCATTTTCAGAAGCAAAAGTGAAAGCAAAGAATGCCGATTTTTAAATGCGAAGGTTCATGAATACATAAACACTAGTGGTGTGAATGGCAAATAGCGGTCACAATGTGCACATCTACGGATACATGAAATTGCAAAAATTGGATGCACAAATAGTGAAGAAACACTGTACGTTATGAACTAAGAGATTGGCTTGGTTATTGACAAAAAACCTTAAACTCTGGAAGATTTGAGGAATACTCTTTGCAGCTCAAAATGAAATTCTGAAGATTGTGTTGAAGAACTAACTAAACTCAAAGTAGGCAATTGAATTTGGACAGATGGACTCGTATATCCAGGTGTATTGAATGAAGTTACGGAAGTTCTGGTGGCTCTGATCTTTTTAATGGTAACACATTAAGGCGCAAAGGACTGTTCCAAGGGTTAAACCACAAAGATGGACTAGGGTTCAATTTAATAACAACATATAATAAAACGTTCTATCCTTCTCGACACGGCCGTGTTTTCAGCACATATGCCTTCCTCAGGAGAAGAAATCAACCTTACAATCCATAAAATCAGTATTCAATATATTACATCAATATTTTGAACAGTAAACATGCTAAAACTGAAATATCATGTCAGCAAATAAATTAAAATATACTAAACAAATTAAAATTAAGATCATCAATAAAAGTGGCATACGCCTGCAACCCGTTCTGAGCTCTTTGGGGAGAATGGGAGAGAAAACAAATTAAATAAATAAATTTAAAACAAACCATCATAAACAGCTGAAAAACCAGAGCAGATATGAACATATGAGAGTCAGTATAAAAGTGATGAAGCCATATTCAAAAAGTGGATCATGAGAAACAAGGTCATACAGAAACCATCAGGCATAGTACAAAATGCATTTAAAATATTAAAACAAAACCATCATGACCATACTGAAAAACAGAGCTAATATGAACACATAAGAACCAATATGAAAAAAGCAATACAAATAATAATAAGAGGACACAAAAATAACCCCAAAACATTACTGAAAACTTAAAAACGTAAACATACCTGAATGATCAATTGGTTGTCAGTCACAGTTCTAATAACAAAAGGATATAGTAAATAATGATGGATGCAAATATGGAGATGATTTATATGAAGAATAATATGAAACATAAAAAATGAAACCAGTTGTAGATCAAAAACTCTAGTGTTCAAAAACACCAGATGGTATAACCGCTAAAAGTGACACCACTACTATTGTGTATATCAGGAATGAAAACAATGATGACCTTAGTGCATGAGCCCTTAGCACCACCTATTTGGTAGACAGTAACGGGCCTGATTCTCAAAACAGCATCCTATTGCTGTCTAATGGACCAATCAGGGTGCACTTTAAAAAAAAAAAAATTGATGCAGCGAACGATGCTTACAATGTAGATATCTGACTCGTGCCTATGGGAATGCCTAGTAGTATGAAAAATTCTTCCTGAATAATATAGTATATTGAGAGATACTGGAGATGAAATGAATGAATAAGAATTCAATTAAGTTAATAAGTTAAATTTTTTTGTGTGATGGATCCTCAGTTATCACAACTCGATTATCAGGCCCAGCCTGTAACATCGAGTTGAGAGTTGTATTAACCCAAATGGGTTATTCAAATGTGAAACATCCCTGGACCAAATATTTTATAGTGAATAAGTGCAAAATCATGCAACCAAAGTCAAAAATTGAAAAATAAATCACCATTCATCTCTCTACTAAGTCCATAAATCTATTTGAGATTCAACTTCCAAATTTCTTCCTCTGAAATCCAAAAATCAGGAATCAAAACAGTTAAAATAGTTAAAAAAGCAGGTACTTATCCTTGCAAATGTGGAGGCGTCCAATAAGACATATTCAGTCCAGAGTTCTTGCTACGATGCTGAAGCTCTATGGGGCTCCATTTCAGAGGTAGCACTGAACTGGTGGAAGTGAAGAGGAGAGCAAACTTAGCCAAAAGGCGATAGAAACTCAAATGAAAAATGGCGCTGCGGCATGGAAACACCCATGTTCTCTTGGCAGATCAAGGAGCAATGGCTGGAATTAGATGCCTTAAATATAGGTCTGTAAAATGCTGACCTACATTTAAACAATCAACACCAAAGCGCATAACAAAACTCAAACTGGCTCAGTTAGTATCCTGGGAGCAGGGCCGGATTTAGATGAAAAGAGGCCCTAGGCTCTTATTCCACTTATGAGGCCCTTTCACCTCCCATTTTTAAGTTTGTAAATTACATGAGGGATAATAAAATACATCATTACTGTGATATATATCAATATGTTAAATGAAACATGTTGTTATTGGTACTAACCTTTATAAAAAATGTGACACGGATAATAAATAAAAAAAAGTCGAGAACACTTATTTGGACATTTATTATCAGCAATATATATAGTACTTGTAACAATAACTAATCAAACATAACACAAAACATTGCCCCTTCCTATGTCCATAGTGCCCCCAGTGCGTCCTTCCTCACCTACCCCCCTCCGATGCCCGTCTGCCTCCCATCCCCATCAATTGAACACCCCCCCAAGCCATCCTGCCTGCCTGCCTTCCATTAAACCTCCCCCCCCCCCTTTGATGCCAGCCTGCCTGCCTCCCATCCCCCTTTCACTGAAACCCCTCCACCCCCTCCAATGCCAGTCTGGGCCGCCCTGTCCTGACGGATCCACATTTTGCCTCTCTCCCCGCGGGGTTGGGCTTTGCCCAGCTGTTTCCGGACTGACGTCTTTCCCTCCCCGATCCTCCTCCCAGGGCGAGAAAAAGAAAGGGAGAAGACGAGTCAGCGCCCCATTGCGGCCGGAGCCGGTTCCGATCCCGAAGCTTAGAATTTCTCCTTATTTTCGGTTCAGTGTTTTAGTGTTCACTGTTTTTAGACTAGTGTAATTTTAATTTTGCTAACAATTTGAATGTAGGCCCCTCTTGATCTTGAGGCCCTAGGCTGAAGCCTAGTTAGCCTATAGGAAAATCCGGCCCTGCCTGGGAGCTTCAGAATACCAGCTGGTTCAAATGACTCTAGCTGGCTGGACTCCTCATTAGTTCTGGTGGTTTTCTTCTGTTAATAATTGTTTATATATATATATATTTGTAATTTTTTGTGGTTTTTTTTCTTGATTTTTTTAATCTTTATCTTAATTATATTTTCTTATTATTTATTTTTCTTTTATATACTTATAAATGTTTCTTCAAGTTAAGCTGTTCATTGCATTTACTTAACTTGCATATACTTAACTTGCTCTGCAGCTACACCCTTCCGACGGGATATCTCATTTCAACAATCTTTCATCAGGGATGAGGTGTGTGAGCAAACACACTGCAAGGCAAAGAGAATAGGCCACAGTTACTGGACATATCAAGAAACATATACCAAGTGCAAAACAACTGGCCAAAGTTAAACTATTGAAAAGGAAATTCTAAAGCCACTCACCGGTTACACTCTGGCCATTCTATATGCCGCAAAGTGTTCATTCAAATAATCAAAAATGGCCACAGTGTTTTTCTGCTACTTTTAAAGGGTGCCACCCCCCAATTACATCATCCCATGCTACAGCGAACAGCTGAGCCACAGCGATCAGGGGAATCCCTGCAGGAACTTACATCAATGTAGGAGAGAAGACAAAAGCTCACTCATTTTCTGCCTGAGGCTAAACTGCAATTAAGAACTTAACAAGCTAAAGAAAAAGAACGGGCTCGCTGGTAAGGCAAATAAGCCTGTGCAGTGTCATCACTGCTAGCCAATCCGCTTCTTTATTCAATCCTTCAGCAGCGACTGTGTTAAATTCAAAAATCCATCTTAGTTCTCTTAAAGAAAAAGTCTATCAATGTCACCTCCCTCCCACCCGACATCAGTGACTCCAATGATTCTCCAACGCAGGTCCTTTAGGCTGAATTTCAATAACTGACAGTGTCTAACCAGTGGGGCATTCTCTTTCACTTTGTGAACTCGGGACTTATGTTCATTGAGTCTTACTTTCACAGGTCTGCTCATCCGTCCAGTGTAAATTTTGTTACAAGGACATTGTATCATATAAACAACTCCTGCACTGTTACAATTAGAGTTGTTCTGGGCAGAATATAGTTTACCTGTAGTAGGATGGACCCAGTGGGTACCTGTCATTGCATAAGGGCACCACTGGCAAGTACTGCAAATGGTATGTTTGGCTGTGAGATTTCTACATTCTCTTTGTTGACTCACCGGTTTTATCATTTCATCTATGTTTCTAGTCCGGCGGTAAGATATCATTGGCTTATCCTCTAAACCATCCACAGCCAATCTTGCCACATGCCAGTGCCTAAGCACTATTTGATTGATCTGGTGAGAAAGATGATAGTATCGCTCTCTGTGGAATTAGCCTGATATTGTAGAAGCAGATTGTATTTAGCTCTTCGATATGCTTGCGTTACAACATCTCTGGGGTACCCACTATCTAAGAACCTCCTTTTCATCTCTTTAGCTTGGGTACGATATTCATCGAAGGAGTAACAAATTCTCCTTAATCTACGAAATTGACTCATAGGGAGGCTCTTTTTTAATCGTTTAGGATGAAAGCTGTGGAATGTCAGGATGCTGTTCCTGTCCATTTCCTTTCGGAATAGAGATGTGACTAAAGTCTTCTCTAATTTCCTAACACTGTCATTCGCACCTCTCTGCTAATGTTTTCCTGCAACCATAATAATAATAATAATAACACCAGCAAACCAATTAATGGCAAAATTTGGGCCGCAGCTTTATTAACCCAACCACCCACCCACCCCAAAGAACCCAGGACCTCCTTTCCCAAACCCCGAAAAACCAGGAAAAAGAGGGGGGGAAGTAAGGGCGGGAACTTTGTCCCGACAACAACCCTTACCCTACCAACCACCCTCCCCACCAAAAATACCGCGAACCGCCAAAAACTACTCTATAAATTCCCCTCTCCTCAAAGCACCTCCCACCAATCCCGGCTCTCCGTTCCTCAACAATTCCCTCCCACTACCCCTCCAATCCCGCTAATCCTTTCATGCCTATCCATCCCCTACCTCCCTATTCCTCCCTTCCCTCCTCCCATAGCCCACTAAACTTTAACCCTTACCTCCTTCCTCCTTCACAACTGGCTCAGCCAGTGTTATGTGCTCACAGTCAAAACTGTAAGCATACTAACACTGTCATTTGCACCTCTCTGCTAATGTTTTCCTGCAACCATAATAATAATAATAATAACAACACCAAACCAATTAATGGCAAAATTTGGGTCACAGCTTTATTAACTTCCAAAGTACAACAAATCCATAAGTGATAACCATCCATCAAAAAACAGTGTAGCATACTAGGATCTAGTCAGTGCCGAACTAGCTCCATATCCAAAAATGTCCCCACAATCCCCATACCCCACCCCCAGCAGGGCTCGCGGTGCCACAGAGTCCTGCCGCCACCCATGGCAGTGTCACACATGAGCCGCTCAAAAACAAATCCTCCATCATTTTCTTAGTCACACTGGTCCCCATTTTTTCCCAAAACCTCAATTTTCCCGCCACATGCAGTGACAGCTTAGCTAGTCACTGCACCCCCCAAAGCTGCGACCCGAAGGGGAGCCATAACAAGCTTCTAACAAGTCTTGCACAGAGCTCAAAAAAATATCCATCCCAATGTCAGATACGTGAACTCCGTCCTCCCTATACAAACCCTGGCAATCCCTCGAAAGTAAATCATGACTAACGACCAAACCCCCCAAGAAACCCATAAAGCGAGAAACTTCAGAGTTGACTCATTTTTGCAGCCTCTCCACACCCTCCATCCGGCGAGCATCCCTCCAAACCCGCCGGGGAATGATACAAGACCAGACAAAACGAACTCCCGGAAAATAGAAGGTAGCTGACAACAGGTCTTGCTTCATACGCCGGATAAGATCTACCCCTTTGATATGACAAAGATCATTACCCCCAACATGCAACAAAATAACTTGAGGAGATGAAAATCGCCAAGCTTGAAGTAAAGTTGGTAGGCTTGGTTCCACAGCATGCCCCGCAAGCCCAGCCAGCGAATGCGCACTCCATATTGAACCAGGCCAAGGTTGGATCCCCAACGAGATTCTCGAGCTCATTTCTGCGCCCAAAAGATGTATGAGTGGCCACACAGCCACACGCAATTTTCAGGAGGCAATGAATCTGCAAGAAAAAACTGGAAAATTATACAGCAACATCAACAGGCAGAGAGCGTACATAGCGCTGATAACACCCGGAGTGCCAGCGACCAATTCTGCGCA
This sequence comes from Geotrypetes seraphini, assembly GCF_902459505.1. Lineage (NCBI taxonomy): Eukaryota > Metazoa > Chordata > Amphibia > Gymnophiona > Dermophiidae > Geotrypetes > Geotrypetes seraphini. The sequence goes on from NC_047088.1 coordinate 209,215,340, forward strand.
ACAAAAGTGGAGATGCCCCACGCCAAGCAGCATAAGACGCTGCCCCAATACGGAAGGAATGTGTCCCAAATTGTGCAGGATCACCCCCCACCGCTACCAAACATATTTTCAAAACAGCGAATTGAAAACGTGTCAATGGTGTACCATCCGCATGAATGAGCCAAAATAAGCCCTCTCCTGGATGCACCCCCTGATATCCAAGTGCACAACGAACTGGACATAGCACCCCAACCTGAAGCACATGCAAAGAAACCCACAAACCCTTTACCCAATTGATCCATCTTGGACCGACGAATATGCAAGCGCAAGCAATGGGGCAGCAGCACGACATCAGGGACCAACAACCCAGTCCCACCAGAGGCCAACTTAGCCGGTACTACAAGCTCACTCACTCGAAGAGCAGCAAAAAAGGCAATACTGAAGGCTGCACGAAATAACAGCACCTCAAAACCATCAACACAAACTACTGGCAAAATATCCCAAAAATGCTGCAAGAGCTCCGGGGAAATAGGCAAGCGCCCAGGTTGTACAGGCCCCACACTACCAGATCTCTGAAAACCAGCAAATATCTTGCGCACCAGAAAGGACGCACAAGGATTATCATAATCCAAAATCTGAGCCATAAAAGCAACACTGGCTAAGGAGAGCCGCACCATACCTTCCGACCACTCCGACTGTTTAGCATACAGTAAAAAGTTCACCATGGTTATGACCGAAAACGGCCTAGCACCCCCCCCCCCCCCCCCGACACCGGAGAATCCAAAAATTGCAGCACACGTTGCCATCCCGAGCGATAAGATTTCCACGTATTAACAGAAAGACAGCTCCTCAATAATGCTGGCAAGGATCCAAAATTCTGCTCCACAAGTCCGCTGGCATAGCTGTAGGGATGTCGTCTGCCCTAGGGACTAAAGCTCAGAAACGAGCCCACTGAAATCGAGATAAAACATCAGCGATCTCATTAAACATCTCCGGTACATGCTGAGCTGAAACAGTGACATTCAAATGCAAGCAACGCAACACTATCAAACGCATCGGCTCCACCAAAAGGACAGTGAGCCAATTGTGCATTAATAGCATGCACCACTGCCATATTATTGGAAAACAGCACCACTCTCCGATGCCGTAACCGATCCCCCCAAATCATAAATGTCACCCAAATAGGAAAAAGTTCCAAAAAGGCAATGTTAGAACACTAACCCCGCTCCCGCCACCAAGCTGGCCAGGGCTGAGCACACCACGCACCCCCAAAATAGGCAACAAAACCACAGCTGGACGCAGCATCCGTATATAGTCTCAAATCCACAGAAGACACCGCCTCTCGCTGCCAAACACAAAACCATTAAAGCACTTGAGAAACCAATCCCAGAGGCAGAGATCAGCCTTAACCCCTTGAGTGAGCCGAACTCGAAAAAACCCGCCCCATAGGAATGACCCAGGAAGCAAAATTAAAATGACCCACCAAAGACTGTATTTCATCCCAAAGCCTGCTGAATGGCCGCCCGCAAAGCCTCCATACGGATGGAATCCAATTCTACCCCCAAAAAGACTAAAGTAGTAGCAGGCCCCTCAGATTTGTCCACCACCAGGGGAACCCCCAAAGAACCAGTCACAGCCTGAAATGCCGCTACTAGCTCTGCACACTGTGTAGAATCGACAGCACCCCCAAACAAAAAATCATCCAAATAATGCACAATAAATGCAGAACCTACTACGCGCTCGGTAACCTAATGAAGAAAGGAGGAGAAAGCCTCAAAATATGCACAGGAGACCGAGCAACCCATCGGCATGCATTTATCAAAATAAAACTGATTCTCAAACTTAAACCCCAACAACGGAAAAGAATAAGCAAACAAAATGCCGATTCAATATCGGCCTTAGCCAGCAAAGCCCCCGGACCCAACCGCTGCAACATATCCACCGCCACATCCAAAGAAGAATATTGGACCGCACAAAACAACGGATCAATAAAAGAGTTCACGCTATACCCCAAAGGGTAGGATAAATTATGAATCAGGCGGAACTTTCCAGGGTCCTTTTTAGGTATCACCCCCAAGGGGGAGATGACCATATGGGCAAATGGAAAGGAAGAAAAAGGACCAGCGATCCACCCGAGACTCAATTTCTTACCCAACTTCTCAAGCACCATCTCTGCATGCCGTCGCACAGACAGAGTGTTACCACAAGAGTGCGAAAGGGGCGGTCCAGTAAAAGGAATAATGAACCCCAAATGAAAACCTTCCCAAAGCAACTGAGCCCTGTCTAGCACAGAATAAATGCGCAGCCAATCATCCAGCGCAGATAAATTAATTGGAGAAGGAGCCTTGACTAGGCACACCTGCAGAGCCAGATCCCCCAAGCCGCATTCCCGAACCCTGGCCCCCACTCCCGCTGCTGAAGTACCGAAAGGCTGGATGGGGACCTGCACATTGACTGCACTGATGGCGGTACTTACACATGGGGTGCTCACACCGCCCGGCATTAAACTGAAAACAGAACGTACTTGGGCCACTTCTGACGGGGAACTGACTGAAAACAGCCCCGCGCCCCAACGAGCCTGGCAAGGGGCGAAAGGAAGACTGGGCCAACTGCCCGCTGGAGCACCCCCACCCCCTGTCATGCCTGGGGAAGGAAAGGACCAAGCCCGAACCTGGGTCATCTCACCCAACCACAAATCAACATCCCTATAGCCCCAGGACCAAGACTTATCAGCTTCCAAACTCTTACGGAACTGCTCATCATAGTTCAACCATGATCAGCCCCCATAAGTCTGAGAAGCCCGCAAAATCAGAATAGCGCAAAAGCAGAATAGCGCAAAAGACCTGCACACAACTTCGGCCAAGTTAATGTTGAAACCTAACAGCCAATTCATAATGGTCCTCGGAACCCGACCCCTTCGCTGAAAACCCTCCAACATCCCCTCCTCCTGCTTCTTAGCCCGTTTATCCTGCTCTTTCTCCAATAAACTAAATACATCCACAAACTTGCCTTTCAGGATTTTTTGACGCATCTTCTTTGAAAGACTACAATCCAAAGGCGCAATCTCACACAAGGTATGACCCTTGCGCGCCAAACTCACCACCGCTGCAGTAGACGGGTCCAGAACCGAGCCGGCCACAGACACCGTAACAGCAGACCCCGAAACCGGCACGGCAGACCCCGAAACCTGCATGCGAGCTCCAACCCCCGACTCAGAGGAGGAAGAGGAGGCTGACAAAATGTCGGAAGAGTCATAGGAATCAGAAGAATCCCAAACAGCCATAGGATCACCCAACAGACCCCGCCGCCGCCGTTTCTCAACATCCAAACGCCGAACCACATGCCGTAAATTTCGTAAAAAACTTTTATCCCGCAAACTCTTCCGCACACATTTGGTGGCACCCACAGCCGCTGGTCCCACCCCACACATCCCCCGAGCATCACCACTCCTATCCCCCCTACCTCCACCCAACAAGGAACCAGACCCAACCAACAGCTCATACAACCCCCCCAAAGACTCACCCGCAGAGGCAGGAACAGCAGGCACCGCTCTCAAAGGACCACTGGCAGGAGTAGGAAGCCCAGCAGCACCACATCTCACCTCAGTCCGAAAAGGAGGAACAGCACCCTGCTGGGAACCACAGCCAGGTCCCCACTGAGCAGGCAAAAGAGCCGCCACAGGAAGTCTGAAACCATGAGCAGCCCCAGAATGCCCACCCCGACCCCCACCATCCCTCCACCCTTGTGCTGTAGACCTTTGAGGAGCCATACCTGTACACCACCCCCAAAGCACCCAGCTGCCACAATCTGGCCACACAAAGTCCCCACCCCACCCCCACCCCCACACACTAAACACCACACACCACCACAAACACCCCACTCCAGTGAGAAGCACCTCCGACCCAGCTGACGGACACACATGAGTGTACCACAGCACGAACCCAACCGGCATGAGAACGGACAGCCCCAGCACTATATGCGGCCGGAAGCTGCACAGCACAGAAGCAGTGTCAACTGCCCGCCTCCACACAACCGGCACCACCCACACTCACCAGCACTCGCGGTCAGCACTCGACACACCGGCGGACAACTCCCAGCCCCAGCCCCAACTACGACACCGAAGACAGCCAAAGAAGCGGCAAACCAAAGGTAAAGGGGACATTCACCACAAAAACTTTGTCCCGACAACAACCCTTACCCTACCAACCTCCCTCCCCACCAAAAATAACGCAAACCGCCAAAAACTACTCTATAAATTCCCCTCTCCTCACAGCATCTCCCACCAATCCTGACTCTCCGTTCCTCAACAATTCCCTCCCACTACCCACTACCCCTCCAATCCCGCTAATCCTTTTATGCCTATCCATCACCTACCTCCCTATTCCTCCCTTCCCTCCTCCCAGAGCCCATTAAACTTTAACCCTTACCTCCTTCCTCCTTCACAACTGGCTCAGCCAGTGTTACGTGCTCAAAAACTGTGAGCATACTTATTTTTAAATCCAAAAAATGAATCTCCATAAAGTTGATCATAGCTGTGAATTTTATACATAGATCTACCGCATTGAGCCATTCCACAAAACTTTTGAACTCCTCAACTGTAGATGTCCAATCACAGAACATATCGCCAGAAACCGCTTCCAGACCAGTAAATGAGAAAACCATGTAGATTTATATAGATGTTTTTCTTCTAAATCAGTCATGTATAGTGTGGCCAAAGACGGTGCTAAAGATGAGCCCATGGTGATGCCATGATGCTGTTGGAAAAATTCTCCTTTGAACCAGAAGAAACTTTTGTTCAATACTAATGTTGCCAAATCCTTTAGACCTTGAAAACTCTGGCCTCCGGCCCCTATCTGTGACATGGCTGTGATTCTATAAATGGCATCATCATGTGATTATATACAAATAAAGGGGAGTCTCTAAGGGCCCACACCAATTTATCACAAGTGGTGACCAACTAGCAATTACAAAAAAAATGTAATAATAACACTATAATTATATTTATTTTTGATTAAGGAGGATAAAAGACCTCATCGGGCTAGGCAGACTCACTGTTTCTAGTACTGCCACAACAACCCACAATTTAATCACTGGTCAAAAACCCTCCTTCCATCCATTTAACATTGCTTGCGTTTATTCAATGTGAAAAGAACATTTAAGTAGCATTTAACTTCAAGATTATCCCAACGGGGTGCTGCCGTTTCACTGTTGGCTTCATCAGGGGTAAAAGCTGTGCTTCAACTGCTGATATACCAGCGTTTCATGTGGTACTTTGCCTAAACGTTGATACAAAAACCTTGAGCCACATTGAATAAATGCAAGCAATGTTAAATGGATGGAAGGAGGGTTTTTTGACCGGTGATTAGATTGTGGGTTTTTGAGGCAGTACTAGAAACAGTGAGTCTGCCTACCTCGATGAGGTCTTTTTTCCTCCTTAATCAAGAATAAATATAACAATAGTGGTAATATTACATCTTTTGCAATTGCTGGTTAGGCACCACTTGTACTTGGTTAACATCATGTGATTGACATGCAATCGATGCTGCTTTTGTGGGCGGCTGCCAATCTCGGTGCTGCTTATAGAATCTGGTCCTAAATGATAAGCTGCCCACAGGAACAGAACAGTTGGCTCGGCATTTGGTGTGTGCTCTTTGCCAGCGCAGCTTTGTAAAAGGACCCATTGCTAGACAAGTAATTTTCATTCATAAGGTTGCATATATTTTAGCACTCCCTACAATTAGAATCCAGTTAAAATGTAATTTTATGACTCCAACATATGTGAATCTGGTGCTTTCCCAAAAAATGTATTTCTGCACTGCACCTTAATGCTTTTGATCTTCATACTGTATCTGACCTGTGTCATTATATTTGTCTGTACATTACAAGACCTGAACAATTTTTTTTTTTTTTCATTTTAAACACTATCTCTCATGAAATGACAAGCATACATTATGGTTTCCCATTTTAACCAGCGAACCAAAGCTATTTCAGTTTGACTAGAACAGATTTCTGCCAAATGGTTACTTTAAGTTATATTGTGCACATTATCCACCAGGAAGCACAGACTTGATGAGAGTGCACTGTCAACTACACTGCACATCGATATGGAGGTTATTTGGTTTGAAATTGGATTCTAGCCTTTCTTGATCGATTGTATAAGTAGAGAAGCAGGTGTTGTGGAAATTCCCAGAAACTTTATAAAAAAAAGTAGCAGTCTGCATCCAGGACTCTGATTTAAACCTTATAAACTATTTAGAAGTAGAGTTGCCAAGGTGTGATAAACCAATTATTGAACAGTAAAAGCCTCACTTTAAGTACTATTTAAAAAGTCAATACATTAGGTTATGACAATGTTATAGAATTTACACTCCACAGAGTTTAAGAGATAAAATAAAAGCCTCTGGTTGTGGGAATATCTTAAAGCTTTGTTTTAGTTTGAGACTTTTGGGGAGGATTTATGGAGGATAATTTTTGTTATAAAATGAATCAATTTTATTAACTGATTTTTTTTCCTTGCATTATAGATATTTATTTGTGAACCATATAGGGGCTCACATTCAAAGCATTTAGACATGCAAAGAACCATAGGACCTTGATATCTTTAGGGATGAAGCTGGTATATGAGGGTGGTTTGAAAAGTTTGGTAAAAAGGCAAGTTAAACAATGTAGTCTCCATCGAGGGCTATACACTTAGTTCAGTGAATTTCCCAACAATATGATAAAACTGCAAATCTGCTGGACAGAGTACGTAGCACTTGATGGAGACTATGTTGTTTAACTTGCTTTTTTACCAAACTTTTCAAACCACCCTCTGTATTAGGACTTCTTCTCTCTCTACACCTATTTCCTTGGTGCCCTGATCTCCTCTCATGGCTTCCAGTATAATTTATATGCTCATGATTCCCAGATCTACCTCTCTACACTCGAAATTTCACCTAAAATCCAAGAAAAAGTCTTAGTCTGTCTGGCTGATATTGCTGCCTGGATGTCCCGCTGCCACCTGAAACTAAAAATGTCCATGACTGAACTGCTACTCTTTCCTCCTTAAACCCTCTGCTCCTCTACCTCCATTTTCCTTCTCTGTAAATAATACTGTAATTGTTGCTGTCTCCTCTGCTTGTAACCTTGGAGTCATCTTCAATGCCAACTTCTCATCTTCTACCCACATCCAACAGACTGCTAAAACATGTCACTGCTATCTCTACAACATCACCAAAATTTGCTCCTTCCTCTCTGAGCACACTCTTGTCTACACTCTCGTAACCTCATGTTTAGACTACTGCAATCTACTTCTAGCAAGTCTTTTGTTGAACTACCTCTCCCCCTGCAATCTGTACAAAATTCTGCTGTATGACTTATCTTCTGACAACCTCGCTACACTCACTTCACCCCTCTCCTCAAATTACTATACTGGCTCCCTATCCACTTTCACATACAGTTCAAATTCCTATCACTAACCTACAAATGTGTTCATTCTGCAGCCCCTCAGTATTTCTTCTCTCGTCTCTCCTATACATCTATACAACTCTGTTCCACTGCTTTAATATGTACCCTTCTCCTCCACTTCCAATTCCAGACTTTGTTCCTTTTAGCTCGCTGCCCTGTATGTTTGTAATAAACTACCTGAGTCCATCCACCATGCCCCTTCCCTTGTTCAAAAGTAGGCTGAAAACACACCTTTCTGAGACAGCCTTCGACTCATATCCATACTTCCTCTGCCCTCTGCTCACCTCCCTAACTAGCAGTTTAGCAATCATCTCTAACCGTAACCCCTACCCTGACATCCTGTTTGTCTGCCTGATTGTTTAGATTATTAGCTCACTCGAGCAGAGACTGCATCTTACTTGCACCTAAGTAAATTAACAAATACCATTTTAAAGTGGCAAAACCCCCACAATGTTAAAGCACCTACCAGCACCTAAATATGTACTGGAATTGCACCTATGTAGGTGCTTTAGATTGCCTAATGCCACTATGGGCATGGATAATGCCAGAAGTAGCGTTTGGTGGCCTAAAGTACATACATAGTTATGATTCACAATAAATATACCATATTTTTTGCTCCATAAGATGCACTTTTTTTCCACCCAAAAGTGGGTGGAAATCTTGGTGCGTCTTATGAAGCAAAGATACAAATTTTGTTACCCCACCGCACCACCTTTTCCGCACCACCTTTATTTTAAAACACCCCCCTGCCCGCTGCCGCCGCACCACCTTTTTTTTTTAAACACCCTGCCCACCCGCTACCGCCGCCAACGCACCAGTTTTTTTAAAACAATCCCCCCCCCGGTCCATCGTCGTTGTCTCTCCTTTTTAACCTGGTGGTTCAGCATGTATCCTTCGCTTTTTTTCCTGGCCTGTGGCACAGAGATCAGCAACACAGATGTCAGGAGCAAGCTTTACGCTCTCCTGCTTGGCCCCACACTGCTTTATGAATGGCTGCCATAAGTTCTCATGGGACTCACGAGAACTTACGGCAGTCATTCGGAAAGCAGAACGGGGCTGAGCAGGAGAGCATAAAGCTTTCTCCTGATGTCCGTACTGCTGATCTCTGCGCCGCAGGCCAGGAAATAAGGAGGAGCCCCCGAGCACCATCTGCAAGGTACCGGTAAGTGCTGCGGCATGGAGGAAGGGAAACCGGCTGGAGTTGCTAGGCCCACGAGCAAGGGAGGTGGGCTGGAGTCAATGGATCTATGAGCAGGGGGCAGGATTAAAAAAAAGGTATGGGGGGGCTGGCTGGCCTGGTGCTTGCTGGCTGAGTGGCCTGGGGCTGGCTGGCTAGTCTGGGGCTGGCTGGTTTGGGCCTGGCTGGCAAGCCTGGGGCTGGCTGACTGGCCTGGGGCTGGGTGGCCTGGGGATAGCTGGCTGGGTGGCCTGGGGCTGGCTGGGTGGCCTGGGGCTGGCTGGCTGGTTTGATGATGGCTGGCTGGCCTGGGGCTGGTGGGCTGGATGGCTTGGGGCAGGATGGCTTGGGGCGGGCTGGCTTAGGGCTGCCTACAATTAGACGTGTCCACCACTATATGTGCCCTGTACCCTGTCCAGGCCTACCACTAGAGGGGGGACAGGGTACAAGGCACACCATTTGGTTCAGAATTTTTTTTTCTTGGTTTTTCTTTCTCTAGATGTGGGTGCGTCTTATGGTCAGGCGTGTCTTATGGAGCGAAAAATACAGTAGGTGCCAGAAATGTAGGTCCAGAAATCACTGGCCTTCATTTCCAGTGCCTATCTTTTGCAGAGGTATAATTCTCTTTAGGGTGCCATTGTGTAACCAACATGTGTTCAGCAGCCACTTTTAGGCAGCTGCCAATATAGGTGCTTTATAGAGAATCTGGGCCTTTGTGACTCTATATAGCGCTGCGTACATCTGGTAGCATTCTAGAAATAATTATTATTAGTAGTACTCTTTTGTAAATAAAGGAACAACTAGCAGGGAGGAAATACTCCGCAAAATAGCAGTTGGTTGCTCTTCAATGAAGGGTTTCGACAAAGTATTCAAAGGAAAGGAGGTAACACTCCAAACAAATTTGTCCACACACTCATTTTCTCAGTGGTCAGTTATGAATGCAAAAGCTGGACACTACGGAAACAAGACAGAAAGAAGATTGACTCATTTGAGCTTTGCTGCTGGAGAAGGATTTTAGGTGTGTCATAGACCACCAGAAGACCTAGCAAATTGATTCTGGAAGAGATCTAAGTGGCTATGTCACCAAAAGCCCAAATGATGAAGTTACAACTGTCTTATTTTGGTCACAACATCTGAAGAGAGAGATCACTGGAGAAGGTCATCATATATGGGAAGATCAAAAGAACCAAGCAAAGAGGGCAACCTGCAATCAGATGGCTGGGCATGTTGAAAGCAACCATGAGGATGACATTGGAGGACCTTTCTGGATTAGCACGAAACAAATTTCTTTTTAGATCTGCAATTCATCAAGTCGCTAAGACTCGAATACGAGTCAATGGCACCTAACATCAACAGTAGTAGTAGTATAGTCAATAAATTAAACTGAAACAAATCAGAGCTGGCTTCGTAAACATAGTAATAATCAAGCAAATAAAGAATTCTGAATTGGTTAGGAAGCATATTTAAGCCCTCCAATATCCAATTATTTGTCAGAAATTCAGCAATAAGTTGTTTTGCACTGTAATGTTCGTCCCAAACCTTGATTAATCTAGCTTCACTTAACACCATTTTTGAAGTTAGTATAAGTAAAAAATGACATCACACAAGTATCACTTTTCATGGCAACATTTTCTGGCAGCCAGTTATACAAAGTATTGCTTGATATTCATTTTGGTACAAATTACATCAAGTTGCTGAAGTTATGCTGTTAGTTAAAGAACAAAGTAAGAATACAAAATCTAGGAGTTCCTTTTTTTTTTTTTTACAATTACCACGTTTATATAGAATTTTGTCAAGTGACAAATATCTGCAAATGTTCTAGATCTGAAAGAATTCTTGCTGTTTGAGTTGTAGGGATGGAGAGGCCAGATTATAAAACAATGGGGCTCATTTTCAAAAAATATAGACATCCAAAAGACAGCGCTTGGTCATCTTACTAGTCAAAGTGTCCAAGTAGGCATTCTCAAAACAGACTTTCTAGACATTTTTCTGGTTGTTTTGACTCCAGTGCATCCAGATGTGTTTTGGGCAGACATAGGATGGGCTTAAGACTTGGACGCTCGTCAGACATAATCAAACCTTTAATAAAATGTCCTGGGCTTTGTTTTAGACATTTGGAGCTAGACCTGTTTTAAAAGCATCTAAATACTAAAAAGAAGCCCAAACTGACCAGGTGAGCAAAGGACAGAGGAAAGTAGGGCTATGAGTTGAAGGCTGTCTCAAAAAGGTGTGTTTTTAGCCTACTTTTGTTGGAAAGAACAAAGATATATATTATAATTAAAAATAGTAGAACCCAGAGGGTTGAATAATGAGTTAGAATGGGTGTCTCTGTTCTGAATCAGGGATTGTGATTGAATAGCAAGGTAGAGTCAGCTGTTATGGAGCCTTTTAAATTAAATTAATGAATGCCGTCACCATCTTGTCTTACTAAAGATTTGTGAGCTGGAAGGCACAGGATGGCTCTGGTATGTAATTTATACTTGTTTTGTTTGGATTTAAGGGATTTAATATCTTTGGATAGTAGTAATTGGAGGATTTTTTTTCTAGGAAGGACCCTTGATAAAGCTGCAACAGCAAAACATGTCAGGTCCAGCCTCCCCAGACTGCATAATGCAGGGGTGTCCAATGTCGGTCCTCGAGGGCCGCAATCCAGTCGGGTTTTCAGGATTTCCCCTATGAACATTCATGAGATCTATGTGCATGCACTGCTTTCAATGCATATTCATTGGGGAAATCCTGAAAACCCGACTGGATTGCGGCCCTCGAGGACCGACATTGGACACCCCTGGCATAATGGAATGGCTTTACAATAAGTGCAAGCAGATTCTTTTAATAAACTTGAAAAGTTAAAAAATAACAAAAAGTATTTAAGTATCAAGGAAAGATTTATGACCAGTGAAGATATGGCATGTAAGCTTGCTACTATGAAAGCAATTGAGCAGTGAGTGGTGCCGCTGAGGTCATGATGAATAAATCTTCTAAAATTTTTCTAAAACATTTTTCTAAGTAGATTCTGCTGTGACTTGGGTAATGTGAAAGTTCTGTACACTGGAGGGATTAAGGCTTAACCCTCCCCCATTACTACCCCAATTGTCATTGATCCCATCCCACCACCCAAAGATATTAACCCCCCCAGTACATTCTAGCCTGTATTACAAGCGGGTGCTGAAAAGTTCTCAGCCCAAGAAACTTCAGATGTTAACACAGACATTTGAGTTCAGAGATCAGAGGTTACTGCAATGAATTTCACATTAAAAGTTCCTTGTACGGATGTCACCATATCTTGCTTATATTGTATGGTGAGCCCTCCAAAACCCACTGTACCTACATTAAGATGGCTATTGTTGTGGTGTACAGGTGGGTACAGTAAGTTTGGGGTAGGTTTTAGAGGGATCACCATACAATATAAGCAAGATATAATGGCATCGGTACCTGGGACTTTTAATGAAAAATTCACTACATACTTCTTAGAAGAACTCCTCTGCTATGCTCAGCTGTCTGAACAGTTTGCTAAGAATGCAGGCTGCCTGGACATGCTTTTGTTAGTTTTTCATGTGGAAGCATTTATATTTGAGAACGACCAAAAAAGATAGATGTAGTAAGGACCAAAACATCTACGTAGGTCATTTTTTTAAAAAAAAGATGTCTTGCTGTTTTGAGAATGGACATTTTCTCTACTGGATTTCTGGATGTCTTTCCCAAAACGCCCAAACTCAGACGTCCTATCAGAAATGCCCCTCAATGTACGCTTTTATGTAACTTAAAAGTATACATGGGCTTCCACAGTATGTGTACTTTTATCAAGGTTTTACAAAGATGCATTCCTGGGGTGTCTTTATAGCAAAGGGAAGAAAATGGCTCATGGATATTCCATTTTCATATATAAGTGCTCTTTTTTATCACTAATTAGTGCAAACATTGCAGAGCCAAATTACAGGGGCACTTTAGTATGTGTACCCTAGTAGTTTTCCTTAGTAAATTATTTGCAAAGTATATGTATTCAATCTGTGTGCAATTTGCAGCTTCAGAGGCTATTGAAAAATGCACCTGAGATGAGTATATGGGTATATCTAAATAAAGCATATGAGTTTCCACAGAAAACATCAGTCTTTCAGAGCTTATCACTATAGGATCTGATTTGTAAACCAACAATGGTATGTAGTCTTTCTCAGAATGAAACATCAGAAGACATTAAGTGGAAACACTATAATCCTTTTGTGCAGTATTCAATGATACATCAGTAATCCCAATGGACTCTTCTGGTTTCATTGCAAATGTAAGTGATATAAAATTTCACTGTAATCTAGTATTTATTGATGTCCATCTTTTGAAAAAGTTTCACAGAGAAGTCAAAATAGAATGATATGTAGGAGGAAAAGACAGCAACTAGATAACCACGTTGCTAATATCAGTCACCGGAAAGATGAATCCTTGGCAGGTTGTGATACCAAAACAGATATAGGCCCTCTTTTACTAAACCGTGCTAAGTGTTTTAGCGTGCGTTTAGCGCATGCTAAACCTACGCGTACGCTAAATGCTAATGTGTCCATAGGATAACATGCACTTGTTAGCGTTTAGCGCGTGTGTAGCGCACGCATAGTGCACCTTAGTAAAAGAGGGGGTTAGAGTTTCTGGTTTTCTCCAGAACCAATATAGTTAGCAGGATAGTGCATCCCAGAAAGATGAACTACTTAAACAATCTTTTTCTAATATTTCATCGATAACAATAATCCACAGTTTTTATTTCAATATTGTGGAACTTTGCTCTTGAACAGCACCACAATCTTGTCATCTTTCATTGAAGGCTATGGTTATTTTTATGGTCAGTAGAAACAATCTCACATGAAAATTTTATATACAAACTAGCTGATGCCCTGGCGTTGCACGGGTATTTAATTATAGCAATAACACTGTAAATGGATTCAAATAAAGATACTTTATAGTGGTGAATGAAATTATTTTTTTACAGCTTAATAAAAAGTACAATATTCAAATTATAATGTGAAATATTTGACAAAATGAATACAATACAACTAACGCAAAACGTGATTATAAACAACAATTTTAGTTTCACCTCCTGGAGCAAGAACATATAAATTCTTGGGTGAACCCACCCTTGAGCAAGCAACATAGAGTTGTGGGCCGCGAGACCCCCAGAACATATCACCCCAGGTAGTGAGGGATCTGCATACCAAGTTTCGTTCAAATCGGTCAAGCCGTTTTTGAATTACTGTGAGAATGGCAGCTTTTTACATTTTTTCCATTGACATGAATGGGTGAAATCTGATTTTCTGTTTGTAGCTCCGCCCATGTGTGCAGGTGGGCCGCGAGACCCCCAGAACATATCACCCCAGGTAGTGAGGGATCAGCACACCAAGTTTCATTCAAATCGGTCAAGCCGTTTTTGAATTACTGTGAGAATGGCAGCTTTTTACATTTTTTCCATTGACATGAATGGGTGAAATCTGATTTTATGTTTGTAGCTCCGCCCACGTGTGCAGGTGGGCCGCGAGACCCCCAGAACATATCATCCCAGGTAGTGAGGGATCTGCATACCGAGTTTCGTTCAAATCGGTCAAGCCGTTTTTGCGTGATCGCGGCACATACACACACACATACATACACACATACATACCTCCGATTTTATATATATAGATGTGCAAATAGATTCCATACCAAAATTTGCTTGCAAAACTTGGGATAGGGGAGGGGATAAAAATTTATGAAATGTGTTAATGATTGTTTGTAAGTGATGTATTTATTGTTTATGTGAATGAATGAGTAATAGGCAACCTCGAATCACGAGTTTGAGGAAGCACGCGTCCCAAAGCCCGTAGCAACCGTTGAACCAAAAAACTAGAAACCGGGCAAGCCCAACCCAGGGCCCTACAGAAAAAAGCAAAACCTGCCAATTGCCCACGCACAACACCACGAGAAACCCGATCCCGAAAAGAAGACAGCACAAAATCATCTAATAAGGATTCGGCCACATCTCCCAGGTACCAACCCCTATCAGCTAAGAAGGCTGCCACCGACCGAAACCCCGCTGAATAGTGTGACCAAGTAGAAGAGGCTACAGACATATGGAGCAACTCCCAGACTCCTTCCCGACCAGGCTCCACAAACGCGCTGGCATCCGTGAACCGTCTGTTCGAGCTCCTGGCGCCAGCCGACGAAATTGCAAAAAATTGAAATGAGACAAAGCATCAGCAATGCCATTTTGCAAACCCGGAACATGACGCGCACGAACAAACAAATTCAGCCGCAAACAGCGCAAAACCAACTCTCGCATGAGCGCATTCACCACCAAACAACGCGCCGCCTGACGGTTAACCACCTCATTGAAGGCTATGGTTATTTTTATGGTCAGTAGAAACAATCTCACATGAAAATTTTATAAACAAATGTGCAAATAGATTCCATACCAAAATTTGCTTGCAAAACTTGGGATAGGGGAGGGGATAAAAATTTATGAATTGTGTTAATGATTGTTTGTAAGTGATGTATTTATTGTTTATGTGAATGAATATATTTTAATACTTAATGTAATGTTGAAAATGAATAAAGAATGAAGAAAAAAAAATTTGCTTGCAATTTCTTGATAAAAAGATGCCTTATGAACTGACATGACTATTAGCTTCTGGGATACAAGTAGCTTATGAACTGTCCACAAAGCATTACTGAATAGACCTGTTATCTTCATGTTATTCCGAGTGATTTTTTCCTTAAATATAGTTTCAGTAAGAATAAGGAACTATGGCAATTCTTTAAAATATAAAATGGAATTTAAAAGCATAAGAATTGCCATAAGAAAAGCATAAGAAAAGGTATGACGGGATATAAATAAAGCTATTATTATTATACTGGTTCAGAACCCTTTAGAATCCATGTCAAGGCTCTCTTTATATGTCTGTATGTTTTTTTTAAGAAGAAGCATTTGTGTTGCTTTTAACTCAAAATGACAGGAAGAGGCCAAAATTTTAGGTTATTCCTGTGTCATAAATAGTGCACCAATAACAAGGAAAAGGAGTGGGCCTGGGCAATGGACCTTCCAACTTGCACTCCAAAGACAATAAACCAGAATTCAGCCAATGGTATTTTTTTGAGCAAGCTCTGAAGTTTATCTACGCGACATGTTGTTATACGTATGTTTACAGTGTATCACCTTTGATGAACAACATTTATTTACTAAGTACCCCTGATGCAGGAGTGTTTTTTCACGCCAAAACACAAGTTTTATGTTGGCTTTTAAATTGTTGACGCTTGGATGGCAATAAACAGTTATGCGACGTTCCATTGGCTGAATTCTGGTTCATTGTCTTTGGAGTGCAAGTTGGAAGGTCCATTGCCCAGCCCCACTCCTTTTCCTTGTTGTGGTTCTCATGGGCCTGTTTTTTTGCTGGACTCTGTGTAGTTCTTTGGACTTTTTCATAAATAGTGCACACCATTCATGAGAAATATTGCAAAATTTTGCAAACAGACTGTACTCCTCATGATAGTGTACACTATGCACAGATAGGGCTAGATTCAGTAAATGGCACCCTTGATGCAGCCTGGGGCGTATCATCCCAACCAGCTCCCCCAGCACATATTCCTATTTTAATTGTGGTATTCTACCTTCTAGGTACACCTTGATGATCTCACAATAAGGTCACCATTGTGCAGCTGCACACCTCCATTTGCCATGCTAAGGTCTGTATCTTTTTTTCCTGTTTTTAACCTTTTGCAAATGAAACTTATCTATGCAGTATTTAAATTCTTTTCAAGTGGTTTGCTTTCTGAATGTACCTGTTTCAAGAATCAGCTCATTGGAGCACTCTTTAATGAGAAAAAAAGGGTAGCTTTTTAACAAGAAACTAAAGCTGTGTTTTTCAAGTGCTCTAATTAGCAAATAACATTGCTATTTGGCTAGAAAACTAGTAGGTTTTGCATGCGATATGTATGTATTGATGTGCCCTGTTTATGTGGTGCCTTATTAAATATATTTTGAACCTAATAAAGCAAAAATAAAAACCCAGAAACCTATTTAGCAGATCGCATTAAGAACGGCCAAAGCCCGCCTAAATCCCGTCCAGCTAACTCACATTTATCTAAAGCCCAAACTATGCTGAAAAGTAGACCTGATTTTCATTTGCCTACAATGTAAGTGTTAGATGGACACATTGGACACTCAGCGATATGTAAATTAGTCTACAGGTGTCCACATCAAAGCCTCGCCCATGCCATGCCTACTCTACACCCATGCCTATATATTTAGGCATAGTTTTCCCAAAGGGCATCCACAGAATTGTGGATGCGTCCTGAAACTTGCGTCCACATTCTTTGGACATCCAAGTGACAATTATCGCTTGTTAAAACCCTCAAATTGCTCATTAACCACTTAGTTTGGACGCCTAAGTCCTGCTTAACTTTAGGCGGGACATAGGCATGCTTAGGCATCCTTTATAGAATCAGGGCCTTAGTGTATTTTAGTTTTATTGTTAATGCCAGTTAAATGAACAAAACAAAGTATACATTAATAGAAGACTTCCCCTAGACTTCTCAAGGAAATGGAGCAAGGTTCTTCAACTTGTTGGGTAGTATGTATTATTTATATATTCTGAATGTATAATATTACTAAGCACCCACAAATTGGTTGCTTTAATTATTTATCACAGTGTGCTAGACATTCAGAGAAAACTATGAACATCTGAATTTTCTTTGCTGAGAAGAAAAGAGCAAGAGGAAAAAAGAGCCGGACCAAATATCACAACAGACTCGCTCAGCTTGATGCATTGCCCCCAATCTCTGGTCAGTATGATGAATGTCTCCATGAACAGTCAGGAGATAGATTTTTCTTTTTATAGCTGTAACAGTTCATGTTTTTGAAACTGGTTTAAAAGAAGACATTTCCTTGGTGTGATTGCAATTTTTAACAACAACTGCTAAACTCTTTGTAGCCAATCTTCACTGGGGTAGAACTAAAATCTGGAAGTAATCAGAAGCCACTGAACATCAGAAATTCTTCAAAAAAACATTTTAACACAGCTGGAGTCTGCTGGTACTTGGGATAGGATTCAGGTGTCTAATCCCTTGAGGTTAGCTTCCATCCTCCCATCTTCTTTGCCTTGTCTGTGGAGCTAAAAAGCCCCAGGGTGTTGATAGTTGCAAAAGAAACTATGGCATGTGTCACCTGCTGAGAGCAATAAATAAAGAGCTATGACTACCATTGTTCCTTGGCTCTTTACCTGCTTACTCCTGCCTGAGAATTATTCTATGCCAGTCTTGGGAAGAGTCAAATACTGTACTTTATCATGTTTAAACAAATATGATTAAAAAAAACAAAATATACTGACCTATGAAAGCAGCCCTTTTGAAAAATGCTGTACTGTATATGCATAAACAAATGTTTCAGTATAAATGTTATGATTTATTTTATTTAGTGAAAATTTTCTATTGCTCGTATTATCTACAATTTTAGGGTAGGTACAAGGATAAACAAAATCATTAAAAGCTAACATATATTTGAATTTACCCCCTCTTCTACGAAACACGCACAGAGAGCCATGCTGAATGGCCCACGCTGCTCCCGAAGCTTATTGAGTTCCTATGAGCGTCGAGAGCAGCGCAGGCCATTTAGCGTGGCTCTCTGCGCTAAAAAATGCTAGTGTGGTTTCTTAGAAGAGGGGGTTAAAGACAGCATTACCCTACCTACTAGTACAATGGGTTCCAAACCTGGTCCTGGTCCTGGATGCACACCAAATACTCAGGATATCCTGAAAATCTGACTGGCTGGAATACTTCCAAGACCGAGTTTAGAAACCAATGTATGAGGCACCCCTGAAAAGTTCTCAGCCCAACTATGAAGAGAATGACGCAGAGCCATGAAACTCGTAAATTAGTCCACATTTTTCTTGACACTTTTTGTTTCGAGAGAGTGGAGATTATAATTTTGGGGTATTGGGGGGCATGACCCCCACAAATGCTGGAATTGGATTATTCATACGGCAAAATACAAAAGTAATCAATATTAAAATAATCTGTGCAAGCACAATAACATCACATGCATGCACAGATGCCCACCGAATAAGGCCCTTAACTGGCCCTGCACCAGGTCTTTTCCTGCTGCACCTCTTGGCCAAAATGAACCTTGACTGGTTCAGAAGACCTTCCATCTGCTTTTTCTGGTCCTACTCCTGCATTTTGGGCCCGGGACAACTGCAATTTAATTGCAGATCTGGGCAAATGCTGGATTCGTTGTCAGACACATGAATGGGTCTGGGACAGCTCTCTGTGATACAAGGCAGAGCCCCAAGCCCTGTCCCCTAGATAATTTTTATATTTTTTTACCACTCTGGTTAACAGTAACACCAAAATAAGAAGGGGAAGAGAAGATCCATGAAAATGAAGGAGGCTAAGAAAGACCATGCTCGAGAAAATAGGAATTCGGGTTGAAAAAGCCAATATCATCGAGCATGCGTTGACCATGGGTCAAACGAAGAGGCAGAGCAAAATCCTGCACAAGACCAGGAATCTTGATGTCTTCAGCACAGACCACTTCACAAACTTGAGGAAGAGGTTGTCCAGCCTTCAGACCATCCATCAGGTCCACATCTTCTACCGGGGTGCCTTGCAATCTGCTCCAAAGTACACCGTTCACCAAATCAACGTAGACTCCTAGACGAACAAGAAAATCGGATCCCAAACACAAGGATGTGTGGAGGCCTTTCACCACAGAAAAGTGATGAGTGAAAGTCTTAGAACCCAGGGTCAACGGAAGGCTACAAACCCCAACAAGAGGCTTGACCCCCTGACCTGGTATAGGTAGGTGAGTAGAGTGGTGCCTAACAAACGGAACGGGTGAGGTTCGCTGAAGTTGACAGTAAAAAGATTCACTGATCATGGAGATGTCACTCTGAAGTATCAGTTGAGCTTGTACTGGAACAGAACCGTGCAGGTGAACATCAACAGACAAGTCAGTATCATCCTGGTGAAGTACTGCTAGTAGACGAGGATGAGAAGTCAAAGAGCTGGAAACAGATGAGGTGGGGTCTTGGACAGTCTCTTGAGGTGGGTCCGGCACGGGGAACGGAGACTTCGGCTGATCCTAAGGTGAGAATACGGAATTTACACTCTTATCAGCTGGGTTAGATAAGAATCCAATTGTGATAAAGGACATGGTTCGTAAAGCTCCATTGGTGATAATATGATCATTTGCTAATCAGGGATTATTATTAAAAGGAATTGTTTAGTATGTGTGTAACCAGTATTATTAATTAGTTTCTAACAATTATATTGTGATACTTATGTACTGAGTTTCATTTATGTAATCAGATATTTTGTGATCAATATTTAAACATTGCAGCTGGCTTGTGAATTATATTTTTCTATTTTCATAATAAAAGTATTTCTCATTAGCCTGGGTCTTGTGTCGTGTAAACAGGCAATAGAGCTGAACCTGGATCAGTGTTTATGGTTTTCCCTAGACAAAAACGATCAGAGACGTAATTTATTTACGTAACTGCTTAGTATCTACCATAAATATTCCTACAGATTATACAAACACACCCTCTCAACTTCAAACATTACCATGTATCCATAGCCCCACAGATACCCCCATCCCCACCACCCACACACAGTGACACATTTACAGTCTTATACATAATCTGGCCCACCCCACCACATTCATAAACACAACTCGCCAATGTAGCCCCTACATCCATAATACCACAGGACTGAGATCAGGGAATGTATTACCAATCGGTAGTTTTATATGCTACACCCTGACTTGTGTAGGGAAGATGAATGGGTCTGAACAAGAGGTGGAATGTAGATTCCTCTTTCTAGGTTTCCTATCTTTCAATGACAGACTTTTCTGCTGGCAACTAATAATTTCAGGGAAAATAAAAGCACTACACATTTAATCATTTTTTACTCATTAATCTATAAAGAAACCTATGCTACCAAAAAGGACATGCAACACAGATGCAGAACTTATATTGCTGATATTGAATATCTTAATAATCTTTGCATTCTGTTTTTGAGATATAATAATGCATTTGAATATATTTCTTCAACAAAACAGAATATTCCCTCATCTATCTTTATTATATATATATTAGATACATATATAAAACAGTTACTCAAGAAAACAATTAACTACTTACTATGAATATCTAAGATCTGTTGTTTGTGCATATGAGAACTTACACCATTACAAGATGGAAAATATCCCCATTATAGAAGCAAATGTACTGAATGCTGAGTTGTGAGTATAGATTATTTTATGAACTCTATGGATTGTTTTTTCTTGTGTATATGTGATTTTGGCATGGATGGCTATCCTGATAAAAGGCTGAATAAGCTAACATGTTGTTGTTTGAGTAAATACCCATTATTCTTTTCTTCCATCCTTCCTGTAGGACTAATTCACTAATCACCCCTTTTACAAAACCGTGGAAGAAGTTTGTAGCACAGGCCAGTGGGCTGAATTCTCTGCGCTGTTCCTGACACTCATAGAGTTCCTATGAGCATGTGTGAGTGCCTTCCTGCCTGCCGCCAGCTCGCAAGGTTATCAGTTCTATGCCCAAGCGAAGAAGCCAACTAGGGGAAGTGGCTGTGTTGTGAGAATATCTGCCTGCTGCCTCAGGATAACACCTGTTATGGTGCTTTATCATTAGACATGCAGGCAACATATTCTCACGTGTGAGCCTCCATAGCTTCAATAAAAGGGATGGAGAATTGTGTATCATATCTATGCTATATGAATGTTCTCCCATGTTGCCTATTAAGGTATCATTTGTATTCTGATGATAAGTATTATATTCCTGTTATACAACTTTTACAGCGCTGTTAGAACATAGTACAAGAAGATAATAATTACTATACTGGGTCATTCCTAACATCAAAATCCAGTGAGGCATATTTCAGGGAGACTTCCTGTCCCCACTTCTGTTTTGTTAGGCACTTAATCCACTGAGTACTCTTATTAAATCTTTGGGCTGTGGGTTTAGCTTTACTCCTAATGTAGCATGATATGATTAATTTTGCTGGATGTAATAGTGGTAAAAGGAAGCAGGGATACCAAAGATCTGTTAGCTGGTTTTATCATCAAGAATAACATGGGAATGAACATCAAGCAATTGAAAGAAGCCATGGAAAACAGGGAAGCATGTTGAAGACTGGCCTCAGAAAGATTTGAGTTGCCCTACAAAAAACTAGACCTAATGTCTGATATGAGAGCATAGAGGCAAGGGAAGGAACCTAATGGAAAAAATGAATAGAAGAACTCCATGCCCTACTAGAGGTAAATGGAAGATTCTGAGAAAACCTATATGCATGGAGGTTGGAAAATAAACGATCCCCTAGAGTCAGTTCAAAAACCAAATAAGAGAGGACTACTGACTAATGCACTTATATGGAGTAGCCAACTCAATGAACAGTTGAAACCAGTACTATCTTTGAGTAGATACGAATTTCGTAATCAAAGAAAGCATGATTTTCTTGAAAAGAATTGCTTTAAAGAATAAAAAGTAGAAAGTATTCTAGAAAAGCCAAATACTATGGAGTATAAAACTAAAATGGCATAGTGGCTTACCTCTCAATAAAAATATTTGTAATATTATTATTAATCTGTTGCATCTCATGAAGGTTGAAAAAGTACTGTAATAAGCCTTAAAATGAGAAAATCAGTAGAAACAGCTAGAGGATGCTTATTATCAACATAATATGCCAGTAAGCATGAAATCCCCTCAAAGAGTAAACAAGGCAAGTGTGAAGGGATTTGTTTAATAACATAACATAATTCTTTATTTATATACCACGCATATGCCTTTTGGTTCTAGGCGGTGTACAAAAGAATACAACAAGAAAAAATTATTAACATTGAAATTGGTTAAAAAACATATCGGTAGTACAGCAGGTAGGGATCACAATCTATGCTAAGGTGCTTGGAAAGTAATGATGAGAACTGTGTACAAATAAGAGAAAAAAAAGTAGACAATATTAAGATCGAATTAAAAGAAAGAGAAGAAAATGAGAGCAGGAAGAGAATCAGAATGTAGGAAAATTAAAAAGAAATGAAATATAAATAAAATAAAATCTCATTAACCAGTCAAATCAATCACATTTTAGTACAGGCTTTTAATACAACTGTAAATATGAAATATAAATAAAATAAATAATACCAAAAACAAATGTAAAACAAGTTGGTTTAATGTTCTTGTTGTTTTTTCTTTAAGTCTACTCAAGAGGAGCTTAGTAAGGATGGAATATCACTAAAAATGGGATCTGAACCCATGAAAGTATATTTCTAGTAGGAAAGTGTTTGAACTTTTAAAAAACTATTATCCTGCTAAGATGGCGGCGTGACTGGTGTGCTGCAGGAGAGTCTCTGGCTTTTCTTTTTCTCAGAAGTTATGCCTCATACAAAGCGCAAAGGCTCTGTTAGGTCGGGACCCTTACCAGCCGAAACTTCGACGCTTCTGCGCCAGACTGTCCTGGATTTTGCCACCAGAACCCCTCTCCTTTCTGGATCGCGAGGCTTGTTGGTGTTAGCGTCTCAGGACTTAGGCGCTACCCCGGAGCCGGAAGTCTCAATATCGCCTCCAGATCCTACTATCCCTCCATGCCCCGTGGCCGACACGTCTGAGCTTCGGAGCGGCCCCGATACCGAAGTGATTGCGAGAGTCCTCTCCAAGAAGGGGGGGCAAGATGGAGTCGGGGGCTGCGGGTTTTGAATTTCAACTAGGGGCAGAAGATATTTCACTGGCTCCCGTGGAGGTGACTCTGACTGATGTGTGGAAAATGCTCGTGAGGTTGGAAGGAACAGTATTAAAGACCTCTGCTGAGACTTCGACTTTGGTGAATATGGTAGACTCTTTAACAAAATCATTACAGGACAGTAAAATTGAAAATGAATTAAGATTTGTGTCTCTTAACCAAGAAATGACTGCTCTAAAAGCTGTTAATGACGGGTTAATTAAGGACAAATTGTTAATCCATAGGAAAATAGAGCAATTGGAGAATCATAATAGATGCTTAAACTTAAGACTTTTAAATTTCCCAAAAGCTTTGGAGACTTCCCCTGTGGAAATGTTCAGGAATTACCTACAGCAAATTTTAGGTTTCGCTCCCGATGCTATTCCGCCTTTAAATAAAATATATTACCTGCCTAGTCCTAAAAAGCAGATGCGGAGCAAAACACCTGGAATAACTCAAGGAATTATGGATCAACCACTTGATTTGGGAAATTTATCAGAAATATTAGAAACAACTATTATGAAAATTGAGGAGAGAGCAATCTTACTTGCTTCATTTGTATTTCAGCAGGATCTCAACGCTGTACTGAGGATATATTTTCGTAAAGCTAAGGCTCCTTTCATGGGACAACGTATTTGGGTATACCCTGATATTAATAAAGAGACACAAGAAAGGAGGAAACTATTCTTACAAATGAGGCAAGAAGCCAAAGATTTAGGTGCTATTTTCCAACTGGTGTATCCATGTAAATGCCTCATTAAATATCAAGGGACAAAATATACCTTTTTTGTTCCTGAACACCTAAGGAGCTTTCTAGACATGAAAAAGATCATCAGAGTATAGTGGATATTATTGTATATGAGAGGGATTGTTTCACGTTAAGTTATTTCCTCTTAGTTTAATTACTTTTTGGTTATAAGTCCTTTTAAGATATCCATCTCCCCCTCTTTTCTTTTCTGATTTTATATTAGAGGTCTAAGAAGAACTTTATTATTATTGCTTTATGTTAGTATATTTGCTTGTTAGTAAATTTCTTTGTTCGAGTTACTTGTACATGATTTTCATTAAATAAAAAATTTAAAAACAAAACAAAACTATTATCCTGTGATAATGGCTCATTAGAAACTTGGGATCAAAATATATAAAATTGTATCAAAGTAAAATAAGGAATGGAGAAACAAGCCATGATTGTGCCATATGAAACAGGAATACTTAAGAAGGTGACAGGAAAACCAAAGTCACAAATTCCTGTCATTGAACTCTTATACAATCTTACTTCAGTATAGAAGAGGAAACATGGGTAACCTGAATTTAGCCATGCATTATCCTAAAATATAAAATAAATTACTTCTGAGCCAGTGGCATCAACTGAAGATAAGGTGATACCGTAGAGTTGAGTATGACCCAACTAACGAAAAGAGGCAAAGTGTCTGCCGAGTTAAGGTGCTGAATAGAATCCTCTTAGGAAGCAATAGAGAAAGTTCTAGAAAAATGGTCACCAACATCAGAAAACATGAGAGGAAATGGCAAAGTCAATGTTTTCTCGTGAGGAGAAAACCTCAGTGTTATCTTGCATTATCGTGTGAGGAAAACTATGAATTTTTCCTCTTTGACAAGTTTATCTTTATATTCTTTCCTAGCTTTCTTTATCAGCACTTTGTATTTAACTTGCTAGTGCTTATGTCACTTCTATTTTTTTCTTTTGGGTCCTTTTTTCCATACTTTAAAGGATGGGGTTTTTTTTTTTTTGCTCTAATAGCTTCTTTGCATTGAATTTTAGTTGCCGGCCATTAGACTATTCTTCCAACTTTTGCAGATCATTTTTCATGATTTCAACTCCCTCTGTTAGAAATCTTGGTATCACAAAAAGGCAAACCTTACTTTCTAACCCTTCAACAATGTTGCACACAAACATTTTGAACAGAATCGGCCCAATCACTGATCCCTGAGGCACCACTACTCACCTTTCCTTCCTCTGAGCAAAATCCATTAGCCACCACCCTCTGACACTTGTCCATCAATCAGTTTCTAATCCAGTTCACCGCCATTTTTATCCAAGGATTTTTTTTTTTTTTTAGCTATTAATATTCATTTCTAGTACAACTGAGTGTGGCTTGTAGTACTTGATCTCAGATGGGCTCATACTTGTTCAGCTTCTTCAGTGGTTGACTTGTTTTGTATCAGGGTCTGAATTTCAAAGACAAAGTGCAATTTGCAAAGCTCATTTCTATTTGTAATTTTTTAATGTGATTCCTATTTTCAGTATAAGCTGGTACCTACTTGCCTATATTATTAGATCCAAAAATTTTAAGATGATTTCTGAAGATCAAATGAATTCTGGTCTGGTCTTTCACTGATTTGACTGCCCAAAATGGAGCTCCTGCATATCACTTGATTTATTTCCCTAAAAATGCTGATCTTCATCTTTTGACAGACCTACTTGCTCTAATTGATAATTATGGATCCGCTTCTGGGTACAAGATTAATTGGACCAAGTCATAGCTCATGTCCATAAATGGTCATTGTACCAAGGGCATGGTTCAGAGATGTTCTTTCCAATGGCAAACCCAAGATCATTCAGTTGGTTCCTGTCCTTTTAGGTGCTATTGAGAGGACTAAGCAGTAGCTATTGAATGGTTAAAGGCCTGTGTGAACAATGGCCTCCTCTCCTCCTAAGCTGCTGAGGAAGATTAGAAATAATTAAAATGTCCATTGCTCCAATAATAATATATTTTATGGGCATGATTCCTGCTTTCTTTTCCTAAACAATTTTATAGGGAAATTGATAATCTGCTAATAACATTTCTATGGCAATGATTCTATGTTACTATGTTACATCAATTGCTGCTGCTGCCGCAACATCTCATTTATTATGTTACTACATTACGTCAATGGCTACTGCAGCCGGCAACATCTACTACTACTAAATGTACTACTTTATTTCTATAGTGTTGCCAGATGTACACAGCACTGTACATTAAACATGAAAGAGACCATCTCTGCTCGATAGAGCTTATAATTTAATCAAAACAGACAAATGGGACAAATAGGGGTTAGGGAATTTTTCACAGAGGGATTCATAAAATAGACATTGGTAAGAGTTAGGAATTAAAAGCAATCTTGAAAAAGAGGTCTTTTAACCTAAATTTGAACACAGAGTGAGATAAATTTTAAGGTTGATGGAGATGGTATTGTGAGAGGAAGGGAGTTAGATTTAAATATTTATTTTTCCATATATGATCTCAAGGTGAATTTCAAGTTCAGGTGTAGTCAGTAAATTTTGCTGCTTTAAAATTATAGATTTTACCACAGTTTAGTATCTACTTCTGTTTGTACTTAATGTTATTGAGAGTGAAGTGGCCAGGGCTGGTCTTATCACTTAAGGGACCCTATATGGCAGGGCCTTCTCCTGGGATGTACCGGGGAGGGGCCTAAAGCTCTGATTGGCCCAGGTGCCTAGGACCCCTCCTATGGGAGGGACCTTAGGTGCCTGTGCCAATCAGGGCCCCTTAGGCCTTTGCCATTATGAAGAGGTAGGCCCACCAGCGGAAGATAGTAGGCATCCTTCCCGCTGGATTGTCTTCAAAGGTATGGGGTTGTGGGGGAGGGAGGCTGGGGCAGGGTACTATGGGTTTGGGGGTGCCAGGGAGGGGTGCCATGGTTTAGTGCTAGAGGTTCGGAGGGTGCCGCAGTTTAGTGCTAGAGGTTCAGGGGGTGCCATGGTTTGGGGTGGGATGTCGGTGTTCAAAGGGGCTCAGTGTCAGGAAGGAGTGGGCATCCCTCCTGCCAATTGTTCTGCAGGAAAGGTACAGGGGGATGTCAAGGGGGTTGTTGGAGGATGTTGGGGAGATGGATGTAAAGCAGGAGTCTCTGTGTAGGGGGCTGGGAGATCGGTGAGTGTGAGGGAGGGAGAGAGAGGAATTGGATCTCCCTGCAAGTTCAGCTGATCCTGGCAGGGGAATCTTCCATCAGCTGAGCCGGCAGGACTCCCTGAAAGCAGTTCAGCTGATTGGGATTCTCCTTATGCAATCAGGCAAAGTAGTTGGGTATGTCTACAAAACTTGCTTTTGTGCGTTTTTCATGTAGACTTTTTTATTTTTTGAAAATGGCCTTAAAAGATAGACATCTGAAGGACCAAAACGTCTGCATAGGTAATTTTCAAAAATAAAAGATAGACGTCTGGCTGTTTTGAAAATGGATATTTTCTGTACTGGATCTCTGGACGTTTTCCCCAAAACATCCAAATTAGACTTAGATGTCCTATTGAAAATGCCCCTCCATGTGACACAGAGACACTGAAGACATTTTTTACGGAAGTACATAATTATCATTCTCAAAAAAAAATACATGAGAGTTATTATGATGTAACATTTGTAATTGCTGTTAAAATCTTATTGCTCTGTATATAGCACTTTCTGCACAGTTTGTTCTGCCGTGTTACTGAACTTATCTCTTTTTTGCATCTTAGATTAGTTATTAGTTTCCAGGTCTTTGGGTTGCAGTTTTACCCTCCTACTAATAACCATTTCTATAGTACAACTAATAATAATAATAATAGTTTATTTTTATATACTACCATACCCGGGAGTTCTAGGCGGTTCACATCAATCAATCATTATACATACAGTACAAATAGATATTTAAAAATGAATTCATCTAAAATTTCAGCAAAGTTAAAAGCTTACAGTGGGAAAATACAAACAATTTAAAATGAGATAAAAATTATAAGTAAGTAATAAGATACTTTAGGTTGCCAGTCTATTGAATAATTGAGTTTTTATCTGCTTTCTAAAATCAAGATAAGAGGAAGCTTCTAACACAATTTTGGCAAGCCATGTATTCAGTGTGGCCGCCTGAAAAGAAAAGGTTCTGTCGAGGAACCTTTTGTAATGACAAACAAATGTATTCTTCGAGAGCTCTTAAAATGAGGATAAGATGGGTAAAATGAGGGGTAAGATAGCCTGGTAGCATGCCAAATACTGCTTTGTAGCAGATACATGAGAACTTAAAAAAGACTCTGGATTCCAATGGCAGCCAATGAAGCTTTTGATAGAATGTATACAGCACTGTTCACAGGGGGTTTCACAAGTTTCTTTGTTTCTGAGGTAATGGAAGGTTAAGTGACTTGAGTAGATTCTCAAAGAGCTGTAGTGGGAATTGAGCGCAGTTCCTCAGGATTGTAGGCTGCTGCACTAACCATTAGGATGAATATAGCCTGCATGGTTGATCACAAGTTGTATTATTCATATAGGGCCTTATTCTTTAAACAGCACCATAAGATAAGCATCATAAGGTGCCTTAATCACACCTACTGGTACCCAACTTAATTGCATTAATTGGCTTTAATTAGTGCGGTAATTGACCATGTCATTTAAAACCAATTAAAAACCCATAAAAAAAAATAGATGGCATAAGACACCTCCCGGGGAAGGCACCTGCATCATGCCTACAGCATGGTGGCTAGCAGCACCTAAGGCAGGGGTGGGCAACTCCGGTCCTCGAGGGCTGGAATCCAGTCAGGTTTTCAGGATTTCCCCCAATGAATATGCATGCAATCTATTTGCATGCGCTGCTTTTAATGCATATTCATTGGGGAAATCCTGAAAACCCAACTGGATTTCGGCACTAGAGGACCAGAGTTGCCCACCCCTGACCTAAGATGAAAGTAGGCATTGTTAGGGGTAGAGATGAACTTAGGTGCTGCTAGGCCTGATTCTCAAAAAAAAACATAGGAGGGAGTCACGTGATGTCGAGCTGCTAGGCAGACGTCGGTGGGGTGAGCTCCCGATCCGTTCCCACCATCAGCTTATTTTGGACCCTAGGATTAGCAATTTCGCTTTTTGGGCTTCTGTGTTCGAGTGGCCGTTATTATACAGGCGAGCCTTTTGGGGATTTCGGGCTTCATGATGAGCAAATTGCCCCGCCGTGAGCGGGATCGGGGCCGAGCAGGTGATTCCAAGATGGCTGACCTCGAATCTTCCCCGCCACTCCCGGCGCCATCCGCTTGGGTGACTGAAATCGTGGCGGAGGTTAAACTTCTCCTGGAGGGATCCCTGACCGCGAAATTGCAGCCTATCGTGGACAAATTGGATTCTATGGATACTTGATTAAAAACCCTGCAGGGCGAGTTTTCCTCTTACCAGCAACGTATTTCTACCCTGGAGGACCACGTGCAGCAACGTGAAAGGGACCATCTACAACTACGAGCGCAACTTGCTGCTATGGAGGCTAAACTTGATGATTTGGAGAACCGATCTCGACGGGGGAACCTGCGGCTGGTTGGTCTGCCCGAAACTGTGAAGGATGGTGAGCTCCATTCTTTTTTGGAATCATGGTTACAGCATACCTTAAACTTATCAACGGCGCATGGCCTCCTGAGAATTGAACGTGCTCATCATTTGGGTCCGCTGGGGGAGCCTGGCTCTAGGGCCCGCACTGTCATTCTTAAGTTGCTGAATTCAGCCCATAAACAAGAGATCTTGCGGTATGGTATCAATTATTTCGCTATGGGAACCAGCGAGGGAAACTTTTGGCATGGGTAGTGCGTCGCTCTGCGGGACGTACTCATATATTGCAACTTCGCTCGGCTGGAGGGGTCATGGTCCGGATGGACGCAGAGATTAATGCAGTATTCTTTGACTATTATAAGAAGCTTTATAAACAACAGTCTGATTTAATGGAGGACACGGTGTATTTGGATGGTCTTCCTCTTCCGTGTTTATCTGACCGAGCTGTGGATAAACTTAATGCCCCGATTACTGCAGAGGAGGTAGCAGGCGTCATACAGAATGGGTCTTTTTGAAGGCTCCCGGGCCGGATGGTTTCCGGATGGAATTCTATAAACTTCTTCAACCCACTATGGCGCCTGTCCTGGCAGATACTTTCACAGCAGCCATTCAGCGAGGTAGCTTTCCGGACTCTCTTACTGCTGCTCAAATCGTTGTGTTGTTGAAGTCACATAAGGAGGCTGACCTTTCTTCCTCATACCGCCCTATATCGTTGCTGACTGTGGAGGCTAAATTGTTTGCCAAGGTTTTGGCTAATCGTCTTGCTTGCGTCCTTTCTGATTTGATTACTTCTCCTCAGGTGGGATTTGTGCAGGGGTGCACTAGTGTGAAAAATATTAGATCCATCTTGGCATCTTTGGAATTTGTGGAGCGGAAGCAACAATCCTCACTTCTGGTCAGCTTCGATGCTGAAAAGGCCTTTGATCGGGTCTCTTGGAATTTTTTATTTGCGGTCTTAGATCGGTATGGTATTCAAGGTTTTTTCCAAGATGCTGTTCGGGTGCTTTATCATTCTCCTAAGGCATTTGTCTGGACTAATGGACTTTGTTCTCCTTCATTCCCCATATGTCGTGGCACACGTCAGGGTTGTCCCCTTTCCACATTGCTGTTTGCTCTGTCGTTGGATCCTTTGATTCATGATATTCTGCTTAATGAGGCTATTCCGGGCATTCGCATCGGCTCTTCGGAATTTAAGATCTCAGCTTTTGCGGACTACCTTTTAGTCCATATCTTGGATCCTATCATGTCACTTTCTAATCTGATGGCCACTTTTACTGAATATGGGGATTATTCTGGTTTTAAGCTTAATCTTGACAAATCTCTTGCGTTGGCCACGTCCCAGCACTTGCGGGTCTCTTGGCCTGGGCCCTTTCCTCTTCAATGGGCCTCTTCTTCTTTTCGTTATTTGGGGATCTTGTTGACTTCTCATACTTCTGCGCTGTATCGTGTTAACATTGACTCTTTGTTGCGTTATTCGGCTGAGTGTTTTGCCCGTTGGTCTCCTCTTCCTTTGTCCTTGTCTGGCAGGATCCATTTATTTAACATGGTCCTTTTTCCTAAATGGCTTTATACTTTGCAGTTACTCCCTTTATGGCTTTTGAAAAAGATATTACCAAATTACATTCTATGCTTTCTCATTTCTGTTGGGGGGGAAGACGGCTACGGGTGGCATTACGTTAGCTGCTTGATGCCTGGGAAGGTGGGGGGTTAGAGATACCGCATTTTTGGTTGTATAATGCCGCTTGTTTGATGCATTATCTCGGGGAGTGGCTTTCAGATCGCCAGGATTTTACACCTAAATCCTATGAGAAGGAATTTTTTGCCCCATGGCATATACTGTCCTTGGTGCAGGCGCCTAGTTCTGCCTTACCTGCTTCATTTAAGGGTGGATTGCTGTTGCACTCTTTACGCATCATATGGTCTTATGTGTTGAAATCTTGGAACGGTAATCCCTCGATCACTAGATACTTACCTATTCAGGGGAATCTTCAATTCAGCCCAGGCATGGAGAATGCTAGTTTTCGTAAATTAGCGTCACGGGATTTCACTTTGTTCACCAATGTTCTACAGGCTGATGGCTCCTTAATATCTTGGAATGATCTTAGCTTGTCTGGTGTTTTTTCCGTTGGAGACTTTCTTGCTTTTCGGTAACTTCATCATTATATTCGGTCTCTCCCTCGAGATGCTTTAGCTTTTCCTATTGAGGACAGGTTTGCGGCACTTTTGGATCCATATTTGGAGATTGGGTTTACGTTTTCTGGTCTTTATAAGGACTTTCATCGTATTCTGGGACTGGCTGATCGTGCCGTGTTACAGGCCGGTTGGTGTCAAGATCTGGGGATAGCCCGAGATGCTTTGGATCTCCCTTCCTTGATTAAACGGATCCCGGGTGTTTCTGTTAATGCAGATCTGCGTGAGTGTCAATTTAGGGTACTTCATTGTGGCTATTTTAGAAAAAGTCAGTTATGTTACTCGGGTTATACGGATTCCCCTTTGTGCCCTAAGTGTCTCTTGCAGCCCCATTCGTTTATCCATGCTTTTTGGTCCTGTGTGAAAATTAAACGCTTTTGGAGGCAGGTTTTATCATACGTTGAGGGTGTTTGGGGTAGTAAGCTTCCCTTTTCTGCGGCTGGTCTTTTGCTGGATAAGTATGAAGCCTTCTGCTTGCCTGATCCGGGTCAGCGTCAGTTTATGCGGCGGGTGGGTGTCTTAGGGAAGAAGGTGATTCTGTCTGTCTGGATTGGAGATGCTTTGCAATCCTTTTGGGCTTGGAGGAATCGTTTGCATGCTCTGCTGCTGCTGGAAAGGACGGATGTGCATCATAGCTTGCGAAGAAAGCGTCAGTTTCTTCGGATTTGGGACTCTTATCTCCATTCTCTTTTGCCAAGGGCTCAAAGTGACATTCTAAATTCCTTGTGAACCTTTCCAAGGCCCGGGCTCTCTTTTCTGTTCTCACTGGGGCATCAGGGGTTCATGAGAATTTTTGTACCTTTGTTTTCTATTTTGTTTTTTTTTTTTCAGTGTTGGAGTTTACTCCTAGTCTTTGGTAGTGGGTTATCAGAGTCCAAGCCTACTGCTCTATGGTTATTCCTTGATGTTGGATCGGGGGGTTTGGGGTGGGGG
The DNA here is from genome assembly GCF_902459505.1 of Geotrypetes seraphini. Taxonomy (NCBI): domain Eukaryota; kingdom Metazoa; phylum Chordata; class Amphibia; order Gymnophiona; family Dermophiidae; genus Geotrypetes; species Geotrypetes seraphini. Next base: position 209,248,091 of record NC_047088.1, read on the forward strand.
GAGGTATGGGTGGGGATTGTTGGATCTGATGCTTTGTATTTGACTTTTCTATTTGTTCTCTATTGTTGGCAATGTTGGTCAGATTTCTGTTGTTTGAAAAATAAAAATTGATTCAACCTAAACATTCAGAAAAAGCACTATAAAAAAAAAACATAGGAGCTGATAATGTAGGCTATAAAACCCTGGCCTACATTACCAGTGGCTAAGTTTTTTTCTTAGGCGCTGCTAGCTGCGATACTGTTAATGGAGCCTAAGTGTGATTGACACGTGGCCTGTATCATATTTGTAGGCACTGTCCAATTTAGGTGCCGTTAACAGAATCAGGGCCATTCCATGGTAAGTTAAGTTGCAGTAAAATGCAATTATTTTTAGTCCAGTTTAGTAACTACCTCCTTACTTGGGAAAATAACTTCTGAAAATATAACATCAATAAATATGCATTTGATTTGGTTTTACTAAGCAAACTAAGATCACTACAGAAAGGATACAATTTTTAATGCTAGATCCCCATTTTCAAGTAGCTTGTTTTGTGGACCTGAATATTTCCAAACCTTATTCTCCATCACAACAAGACCCCCCTCCACCCCCAATTTCCAACTCATTTAAATTTAGCTGATTGATATGAACAGTATTCAAATACTTATTTTCATGTATTGAAAGCAATTTGTGACCTTTGGAAATAGGATATTTAGAGCAAAAATCCATAGCATTGGATAAGTTTACTAAAAGCATCAGTGGCAGATGTAGTTTAAGCTTTCTCTTGGGCTCTTTTACCTAACAGAGTCTCAAAAGCTATTAGCACAGTTACCTATTTCAGTTCAGTTGAAGAACATGAGCTGAATTGCAGCAATATAAGTTAGTCATGTGCCTGTCCATAGTAATTTTCCATTGCCTTTTAATTGTCTTTTAGGGAACATAGAGACGTTCCAAATATTTCTAACAAGTTTTATTTGCCAACTGTGAAACACCCCTGTAGTCATATAAAACATAAAATATTTAATATAAGGTTCATGAAGATCACCTTCCCACCTGTGGAAAAAAATCATTTCAACTGTAGACGCTTTCACTTTAGAAGATCAACATATCTCATTCAGACTCTTTTAATGGGTAAAAAGAAAGCCTCAAAAATATATAAAATTATATGAGAAACGATAGATGATGGCCAGAAGAACTGAATTTAATCCCAGATGAAATATACTGGAACTCATTCTGGTCTCTATCAGCTCGGCCCATTATGTCAGCTTCAATTTGCCAATCTACATTTTTTGTTTTGCAAAGAGTTTACTTGACCCCTAATAAAATTGCCAAGTTCAAACTTTCAAACTCATCAGGGAACTGTTGGTCCTGAAAATCTCAGCCTGGTTCTCTTATACATCTCCTTTATGAGTGCCCCTATGTACATCTGTTCTGGTCAAGCATTTGGCCGAGAAAACTTTCTATAACCCTTTTGGACACTGGCATTTCTATCTCTTACAGACCAATCATTTTGCGCTCCTTCAACCCAGGTTTCTCGATCCCATCAAAATTCTTTAAAATTTTTGACACTATTATGGCTCTGACTATCCATCATATTGCCTGCAATTGGAAGGATAATTCTAATCTCAATTTTTACGAATGGTGGAATCACTTGTGTATAATTAGGAAATATAAAGAAATTATAGCTTTTAAATATAACAATATTGCTAGTTTCAGTATGAAATGGGCCTCACTAGATGGCTTTTGTAGGAACTTACTATAATACTCTAGGCTCCTCTATTTCTTTAAAGAGACTCTGCAGCTTTTTAATTTTTTTTTTCTAGATTCATGTTTTAATTCTTTATTGTTAATTTTTGAGTTATAATATGTTTTTTTCATTTATTTTGGATGACTGTATGGCTACATGGTATATTTTGTATTGTATTAGATATAATATTATGTATGTTGGATTGTGTTATATATGTGTAAGATGTATGTTTATGAAAATGCTAATAAAAAATTTATTCTAAAAAAAGATCAACATATCAAGCTAGCGATTCAAATACCAGCTGGTTGGGTAAGACAACTGGATTTGTAGTCTCTTTGTTATTTGAACATTCTTCCGTATTATCTGTTCAAATTTCAAGTTTTAAGTTTATTCGGTTTTTATATACCGCCTATCAAGGTTATCTAAGCGGTTTTTTTACACTCAGGTATTCAAGCATTTTTCCCTGTTCATTATACCCTGACTTATACAAAGCTGCGGTAGAGGTTTCTACTGCAGACCAGTGAGGTAAATGCTCTGATGCTCATAGAATTCCTATGAGTATCAGGGCATTTACCTCGCTGGCCTGAGGTAAAAACCTCTACCACAGCTTCGTAAAAGGAGCCCATAGTTTGCATCGTATCAACATTTACCAGAGCTGTTAAATATGTACCGGTATATTCATGATACTGTTTCATGTTAGTCTTACTATTATTAGATTTTAGTTTGCTGTTTCTAAGTTTACCTCGTTTATTGTATTTATATTTACATTTACAATTGTTAACAAAATTGTAAGTTTTATGTTAAACTGTATCTGCTATACACTGTCTTGGGTGAACTTCTTCATAAAGATGGATAATAAATCCCAATAAATATTAGCAATCATTTACAGATCACTGTTTATTATTAAATGTTTGCTATATTTATTTATTCAATTTTCTATACCATTCCCTTTTACTAAAGCCATGGTAAAGGCTCCAACACTACCGTGACTTGGTAGGTATTCTATGAGCATTGGAGTATTTAGTACTCTGGGCCGAGGTATAAACCTCTACCACAGCTTAGAAAAATGAGAGGTGGGGGGGAGGAGGAGGAAGGAATTAGGAAAGGAACATTATTCTTTACAGATCAAAAAGAAAACATTCATCCAGTAGGTAAAACCAGTATCCACTAAGGTTGGAAAGTGGAAGGACTTCTCTCTCTTCGTAACCCTAACATCAAGAGGATGGTGTCCAACCAAAGGCTATATCAAAGAAGTTTTAAGGGTTATTTTAAACCTTTTAAAGGATAACACACCACAGAGAAAAAGAAGAATGTCATTCCACATATGAGTGGATAGAAAAGAAAAGGCAGAGTGGTGAGTGAACTTCTAACAAGCCTATGTAAGAGCGAGAAGCACTAGACAGTGCGAATCTATGGACCTAAGAACCCTGCCAAGAGTATAGAGGATGGTCAAGCTGGAAAGTTAGGAGGAATATCGAAGACAGAAAGCCATATAGGTCAGGCATAAAATCTTACAAAGAATGCAGCATTGAATTTGTAACCCAAAAAATCCAGTACTGATTTGATAATCATTGTAGATATTATATAAGAGGAGATACATGGTTAGATTTGCAAGCATGACGTAAAAAGTGAGTAGCATCAAGTTTCAAGTTTATTAGGATTTTTATAAACCGCCTATCAAGGTTATCTAAGTGGTTTTTACAATCAGGTACTCAAGCATTTTTCCCTCTCTGTCCCGGTGGGCTCACAATCTATCTGACGTACCTGGGGCTATGGAGGATTAAGTGACTTGCCCAGGGTCACAAGGAGCAGTGCGGGGTTTGAACCCACAACCCCAGGGTGCTGAGGCTGTAGATCCAGCCACTGCGCCACACACTCCTCCTGTATCTTAAAGAGTTTGGAGCCATTTAAGTTGGTATTTAGCATTACTACCTGCATAAACCATGATGTAATAATCCAAATAGGATATCAAAAAGAGCATGAACTAGAGTATGCAATGAAGAAGTATCTAAAAGACCTTACAGGGGACTTAGCCATCCAACACCTTTATATTTTAAACAATTGCTGATGTTATACTGTCCCGGTAGAGCATTGCATTCAGAAAATGCCATGTTACTTGAAACTATGAGTGATATGCTGAGACTAAAGCAGCTGCTTTTTGTGTGGCAGATGTTTAAATGTGGAATGTATTGATGGAGTAATTACACCTATGTAATGACAGATTAAATTTTAAAAACTATTGAAAACACTATTTGTATCTGCTTTCATGTAAGGAAAGATTTCTATTTGTATAGGTAATAGATGGAAGTGGACAGAAAATGTCATGAAGGACGAGGAGGGGCATTATCAAAAAAATCCCTTTTTGGCCTAAGGTGCAAGGCGCCCAAAATAGGCAGCAGGGAAATGCCCATCTAAAATAAACCCATCCATAATATGTTTTTTTTCTAGAATGGCCTACCTGTATGTTCAGACGTTTAATCACCCAGACCACTGCTACATCTATATTTAAGCCCTGTTTCCGAACAAATATTTGCCCAAGTACCAAACGCCCAAAACAAGACATTTTAGGTGTTGTAGGGACCAGTCCTTCACCTAAAACCATGATTCTCTAACTGGCGTCTGTCATAAGCACCGGTTAGAGAATCGTGGAACTGTCCCCCCCCCCCCCAATGATCGCGGAAGGAGGGATGCCCAGTCCCTCTTGGCCACACCCATCACAACCTCCCCGCAACAATCACGGCAGGAGGAATGCCCAGTCTCTCCTGCTTGCACTCACTGCTACGCCCCCACAACAATCGCCGGCAGGAGAGATGCCCAATCTCTCCTGCCAGACACCCCCACGAAGTCTCACAACGATCATCGGCAGGAGAAATGTCCAATCTCTCCTGCTGGACACCCCCCCCCCCCTCCCGAATACTCAAAAGTTTGTCGGCAGGAGAGATGCCCAATCTCTCCTGCTGGACCCCCCTCCCCTGAAAGTTTGCCGGCAGGAGAGATGCCCAGTCCCAAACACATAAAACAGACCCCCACACACTATCCCAGTAATCACTGACCCCCTCCCCACCCCCATAAAAATATTAATCACATCTTTAAAATTCAGCCTCCAGATCATCATCACCTGGCCACCTGGCATAGGAAAAGCTAGTTGTCCAGCACAGAGGCGGCTTAAGTCATCTTGGGGGGTGGGTTAGGGTCCCATAGAGAGGAGGACCCATGTCCATAAGCCCCTGTAATCACTGCATTGATACTTAAACATGTGCACTCCCCTATACACCCCCAAAACCCTTTTTTACTGGCATATAAGTGGCTCCTGCAGCCATAAGGGCTATTGGGGTGGTAGATAAGTGGGTCTAGGGGATTCTGGAGGTAGTTTGGGGGGCTCACCATGACCTATATGGGAGATGTAGGGAGGAGAAGACATGGTACCCTTTTGTGATGTTCACAGCAGTGCCCTGTAAGGTACTCCACTATTTAGGTGCCATGTCTGGGTGCTCAGTCCATCACTTTGCAGACCCCTCCCACGTCCAACAGGGCTTGTTGTAAACGTTTTTGACTTGGATGAAAAGTTAGATGAAAATGTGGTATAAAGATGGACGATTTAGTGGCTTGGACGATCAGATCGGCAGGACGTATAATTAGACGATTTTCGAAAGTAAAAAAATTTTGGATGTATTTTTCAAAAATTTATCCTGGGCTGTTTTTTACTTTGGACGATGTGCGAGTTGGACGTAAACGGACTTAGACGTCCCTTTTGATTTTTCCCCTCCAAGTGACCTACATTTGGGTACTCAAGTATTTTTCCCTATCTGTCCTAGTGAACTTACAAATTTGACTAATGTACCTTGGGCAATAGCGTTAGGTGGCTTGCCCAGGGTCATGAGGTGCAGTACTGGGCTTGAACCTGTAACCTCATAGGCCGCAACCCTAACCACTAGGTCACTCTTCCATTCCAGCTGAACACTTCCAGTTGCTTCTCCTTTCCTGGTATTCTATGAGCATTGGAACTTTTACTGCCACAGCCGACGATAAAAAACATTAAAGCAGCTTCATATAAGAGGGGAGGGGGGTTTAGTGGTGGTTTAATTTTTGCTATTTTTCCTTTGTGCAATGCTAATGTTCCAAAAGAGATTACTTACAAATTTTGAACTCTAACCAGAAATTTAGATATGGTGTACCATGTGGTGTTCCCTACGATCCTGAGGACTTTTGCCATGGCAATTTTAAGGCTCAGAATTCACAGCTGCAAGAAGCTAAGTAGTAATAGGGTTCTGAAAGCTTATTTAACCCTTACCTGAATGAATGCATTGTTCCATTAATAACAAACTCCTGACCAGATGTCCAAAATAAACATTTCTATTGTTCTGCCTCAGTGCTTTCCACAGACTGATACTCTGCTAAGTCTCCTTCACAGCTTTATTACAATTTTCTTTTTTTTTCTGAGGCAGTATCAAGTTGCCTCTTCAAAAAAGACATCATCTTAAAGTCTTCACTCGATTTGCACAAAGACTGACACTTGATATAAGAGGTTGTTTAGACTTGTTTCTTAGAAGTGTCTAAAAGTCATTGAATCCATATATGTATCTTTACCTTTCCTGTTTTAGAACACTTATCAAAGAAGATTCTCTTTTCTATTTCATTTTACAGCTTTTCAGAAGGTTTTTTCCCACTCAGACAGTGCAGATTTTGCATTATCTTAAAATCTTGTCATTGTTTTCAATTTGCATGCAATATTTGAACCAATCATTTAGTTAATATACAAAGTATATGTTGATCCATATCATATTTCAATTACTTAGGGATCCTTTTTACTAAGATGTGCAGCTGAGTGCTACATGACATATGCTCTGACACCCATTCAATTCCTATAGGGCGTTAGAGCATTTATTGCACTGGTCCACGCTGTCAGGCTTAGTAAAAGGGGAGGGAGGGGGTTAATACTTTGCACTTCATTTATTTTTCTTGCTTTAATGTGGTTGATAGTACACTTCAAAGAAGTATATATTGGGTACCCTAATAATTTTAAACTGGGGTGTTGTAATATGGCTGAGCTGCCAAACCACCCCTTTCCCCAGTTCAGTTAAGGTTAAGCTAGCAATCTTGTGTGAGAAAGGGCACAGCAAGTTTTGTGTGGAGAGAAGGATTTGATTGGTGCTCAAAGGGGGGGGGGGGGGGAGATTGAGTACCGATCATATCCTGGAAAGGTGCAAAGATAAAGTGGGATTTTAGGCAGGCTGATGATTTTTGAGCAATTTGATTCTGTTTCAGAAATTCTAAAGGAAAAGAGGTTTGGGCGATAGGTAACAGGGGAGGTGATAACACCATCCTCAACTGGAGATGGTTCATTGCGGTTGTAAAAGAAGGCTTCTGTGAAACCAGTGGGGAGATGGTTCCATGTGTGCCACTGCCATAGGACTCAGGGAGCAAATATAACTTGGTGATACTGTAGGCCATACCTAAGTTTATATGAACTTAACCGGGTTATTTATAAAATTTCTATACAGTTTTTATCCAAAACGGTTCACAAGGGGTTACATACATAAAATGTTAAAAGTCTATACAAAATAAGAAAATAAAAAAGACATATTCAGTGTAGCATAAATTCAATGTAGTATAAATCAATTGCTCAGAAAAATGCATTAACAAATAGTTAAGTCTTCAACATTTTTCTAAAAAAGTTTCTCTCGATTCTAGAACTTTGCAGCGCACGAAGATGGCTGGGTAGAGGATTAGCTCTGTTGTGACAGGCAAATTTTATTAAGATTTTGGCAGTTAAAATTAAAGAAAAGTGAAGGAAAAGAGAGAATTGAAGTAAGAAATGGCTTCGGGTAAAACTAGTAAAAGTAATCCGGTGAATTCAGGAGCAGGAAGTAAAAAAAGAACAAAAATTGATTCGGTATCCCCGACAGCGGTCCCTTTGCCTCAGGAAGAAATTGATAACAGTGATTTGATGAATGAACTTCAGAAAATTAAAGAAATAGTAAGTGATAACGCTAAAAATATAAAAGATGTGAAGAAGGAAATAGAGAGTCTGACAAATAGAATGCAGGCAGTTGACTTAAAAATTGAGCAGTTAGAAAAGCATGCTGAGAAATCTGAGGCAGAGATGCTGGTGTGTAAAAAAGATCACAGAGAAATAGAGGCGTTGAAAAAGGATTTTGAAGACTTATCAAATCGTGAAAGAAGGAATAATTTGCGTCTGATTGGGATACCTGAGGGGATTGAGCAGAATGATCCTATTCAATTTGTGACTAATTTTATCCCAAAGATCTTGCCATTTAAAAGTTCTTTTCCTTTGGAGATAGAAAGAGCACATCGGATACCGATGAAAAGATCAAATAGTCAGAAGGGTCCCCGTCCAATAATCTTTAAGCTGCTAAGACATCAGCAGGTGGTAGAGATTATAAAGCTGGCTAAAACAAACAAGGATCTTAAATGCCAGGATTCTAAGATCTTTATAGTACCTGACTTTGCAAAAGCTACAGCCTACAAAAGAAAACAGCTTTTGGATTTAAGACCTAAACTGAGAGCAATGGGAGCAAGATATGGATTGATATACCCTGCTATTATGAGGGTAACTTATGAGAATAAAACTTATAATTTTGAAGAAGCAGGCAAATTACAGGAATTTCTAGATCAATATAATTTGCCTATGGTTTCATGAAATTATTTAGAAAATGTAATAAATAATATACTTAGATTATTTTTGGTTTATATTTTTGAGTGAAAATTGAAAGATATTTTATAAAGAAGGAAAAAGTGGAAAAAAAATAGAAAAGGAGAAAATATTTTCTAGAAAATTGTTGCAGTTAGGTTTAAGGGGGATCAACATTTCAAACAAGATTTAAAGAAAAGAAATGAAAAATTTTAAAGAGACAATAAGAAAAGAAGAAAAGAAGATTTTGACAAGGTAAGAAGAGGGATGGAGCATATAGGAAGTGAAGAAAATATGAGGAACAATTATAAGATTTGGATGGTTTCTTAATGTGAATTTATAATTTGCATTTGAGCGTGACTGAGATAATATGAGGACACATAAATGCTGCATTGGAGAAATGTGGGAACTTAGAATATAATAAGATGAAAAATACAAAAGACTATTGATGTAAAGAGAAGAAGATGTGAAGATGGACTGATGGAAATGACTTGAGCATTATTTAGATTTACAATTTGCATCTGAAATTGACTGAGATATAAGGATGATGTTGCAAAAATACTTTATTGGAGAAAGATGAAATAGCAATCTGCAAGAAGATGGAATAAGAGACTGAAACAGCAGGATGAAGATGTACAAGTGTTACAGTTGTGCAGAATGGAGAATAGACTGTAATAGATTGAAGATGCAATGAAAATTAATGAGAGTTTTAAAAAATATGAGGTCTGCTTGGTTGAAATGTTTGATCCTTCTTTTGATGTAAGGTTAAAAAAAAAAAAAAAATGAATATTATAGGATGGAGTGATGTATGTTCCATTGAAGTTGTGAGAAACTTAGGTTAAAAAAAAAAAAAAAATAATAAAATAATAATATTAATCTTGGGGGGGTATATATTGTAAGAAATGGTTTCCGAAATATTGGGTATATACTTTTATAAATATATTAGAGGTATAGGATGGAAGAATGTTTGGAAATTTGAATGAGAGGGGAAGTATATAATAAAGAATTATAGTAAATATAGGTATTTAGGGTATTGAAGAATGGATTGACTGCAGGATAATTTAGTGTTGGTTGTTTGAAAGATTAGAGAAAGAAAAATGAGTATGTTATTGCCTGTGGGGAGTTTATTTTTGCTCAGTAATATGTGCGTTTCGAAGTTTGCATTTGTGTTAGGGGAGGGGAGGGTGGGGGATGGGAATAGGGGGGATGGGGAAAGAGGGGAGGGAGGGAGACTCATATATTGGTTTAAGGAAAAAGAAAAAATGTATATTTTATGTTTGAGTGGATTATATATGTATTTTATATTTTATTTGTAAAATGGGTTTTAAAATTTTTTCTTTGAATGTAAATGGCCTTAATCACCCTATAAAAAGGAAAAAGGTATTGGAATATATTAAACAACAAAATATAGATATATGTTTCTTGCAAGAGACACATTTGTCTGGAACAGAGTCTATGAAGCTGACAGATAAGTGGATAAAACAATGTTTATTTGCACCAGCGGTAAAAAAGAAGGCAGGAGTAGCAATATTGATTAATAAAAAATGTTCAGCAACATTTAATATGGTAAAGGCAGATCCTCAAGGAAGGTGGGTACTTGTTGACATGAGCATGGGCAGTAATACAATGGCGTTACTAAATATATATGCACCTAATTCGAATCAAAGTGAATTCTTTAAATCTCTACAACAATTAGTTTTACCACTGGCTACTACTAATTTAGTGGTGGCTGGGGATTTCAATGCTGTTATAGATCCAATAATGGATAAAAAGCCTAGTAGAATTATGAAATCAATGGGATTAGAAAATTTGATACAAGCATGTAATTTGAAAGATATATGGCGTATTCTTCATTTTAATGATCGGGAATTTACATTTTGTTCACATGTTCATCAATCGTTTTCAAGAATTGATTATATATTTGTTTCAGATCAGATTGTACAGCAAGTTGTAAAAGCTGACATAGAACCAATAGTAATATCTGATCATGGTGGTGTGTGGATAGAAGTTAACTTATTAGATCAAGATAATTCCAAACCTGTATGGAGGTTTGATAATACTTTGCTTGCTGATTCTAAATTTTGCACTGAATTTCAGATAAAAATGAATGAATATTTCAGACTTAATGACCTAGAGGAAATGTCGATTGGAATATTATGGGATGCTTTCAAAGCAACTATGAGAGGACAAATTATATCATATTCTGCGTATAAAAAGAAACAGATAAGAAAGCAATTTGCAAATTTGGAAAAAGAAATTAAAAATTTGGAATTAAAATTGGTTAATAAATGGGAACAAGAGACATTTCAATTATTGTTAAAAAAAAATGTGAATATAATGAAATTTCCTCTGGATTAGTAAGGAAAGATATTTTTGCTCAGCAAACGATGTATTATGGTAGTGCAAATAAGGCTGGAAGATTATTGGCAAATTATTTAAAAGCAAAGAAAAGAAAGGAGAAAATAAGCATAATTAAGGATGAATTAGGACATTCTCATTCTCAAATTGGAAATATATTAAAACAATTTTTAAAATATTATAAGTCACTGTATTCTTCTGAGTCTTATTTAGATAAAGAGAAAGATGGGTTGGATTTTTTGAGTTTAGTTAAAGGACCTAAGGTTCCTGATCATATAAAAGGAAGTTTAGATAAACCTATATCATTAAAAGAGTTACAAATGGCATTGAAATCCCTTAGAGTTGGGACCGCTCCAGGTGGAGATGGATTTACAGTGGAGTTTTATAAAGAATTTCAAATTTCCCTTTTACCATATTTATTAAAACTATATCAGGACCAACTGAATAAAGGTTGTATATCAGGCACTATGGCAGAATCTTTAACTATTGTTTTGCCAAAGCCAAATAAAGATCCAACATTAATGTCAAATTACAGGCCTATATCTTTAATAAATGTAGATGGTAAAATATTAGCTAAGATTTTAGCATTAAGATTGGCTAAAGCTCTTCCGCATATAATAGGAATAAATCAAACTGGATTTGTTGCTCAAAGACACTCTTCAAATAATACTAGACTGGCATTTCAGATGTATTATTTAACAAGACAAATTAATGATCCGGCTTTTTCAGTATCACTAGATGCTGAGAAGGCTTTTGATCGTGTAGAATGGAATTTCATGTATCAAGCTATGGAATGGTTTGGTATTGGATCCGGATTTATACAAATGATTCAAGCACTGTATAGCTCCCCAACTGCTCGTTTATACATAAATAATAATTTTTCAGATGCTTTTAAATTGCAGAGGGGAGTTAGACAGGGTTGTCCATTATCTCCTTTGCTCTTTGATATAGTTCTTGAACCCTTGTTGTTAGCTATTCAACAGGCAAAGGACATAGAGGGTATTCCATGTGCTGGAGTGGAATATAAAGTATCCGCTTATGCAGATGATATATTGCTTCATTTGAGGAATCCGGAAACAACAATTCCATGTCTACTGGAGATAATAGATACATTTGGAAAATTCTCAGGATACAAAATAAATTGGAATAAATCAGAAATTTTACCTTTAAATGTGCATTGTACAAAAGGTATACTTGATTCTTTCCCTTTTATTTGGAAAGAGGATGGTATAAAATACTTAGGTATTTGGTTGAATAAAACACTTGAAGAGACAATGAGAATAAACGAAAAATTTTTATTACAAAAAGTAACAGAGTTATGTGAGCAATGGAATCCTTTACATTTGTCATGGTGGGGAAGAGTTCAAACTGTTAAAATGATGATTTTGCCTGTAGTTTGCTATCAATTGGGAATGATACCAGTGTTTTTTCAGGGGTCTTTTTATAAAAAATTAAATAGTATTCTGGTTAAATTTATTTGGCTGGGTAAAATTGCAAGAGTGGCTCTAGTGTCTTTGCAAAGACCAATTGAGGAGGGTGGGGTAAATTTTCCCAATTTTTATAGGTATCATCAGGCCTATATCATGCGCCAAGGTATGTATTGGGTCCTCCCAGAGCTTTTGGAACAATTACCAGAGTGGTTAAGGGTGGAGAGATCACTTATTTTTCCACTTAGGCTTGATCTTCTGCTTGGTATAAAAGTGCCTAGAATACGTAAAGACAATAGAGTATTAATGGATACTTGGAAAACATTAAGATTTGTAGATAAATTAACTAGTGATTCTATTTTAAAATCGAAACAGCAGACTATTTGGGTAAACTCCAAGATACAAATAGGCGGGTTTAAGATTGTCTGGAAGGATTGGATTAAAGCAGGTATAAGATCCTTAACGGAAGTAATTGATAATGGTAAGCTGCTTGATTTTTCACAATTGCAACATAAATATGGTCTGAATAAAAAACAAAGTTATAAGTGGTTGCAATTGAAGCAGGCTATTCAGGTGGGGTTCCCTGAATGGAAATCTTTAAATGATCATTACAGCTTAGAATTCTTATGTTTCCAGGCAGATTTTCTGGGACACCAGGCCGCAAAGTGGTATAAAATGATATCTAATTATTTGAATAAGAAACCAAAAAATGGATTAAGAGATATTTGGAGCATTGAGATTAAGCATCAGATTAATGCATCTCAATGGCCACGTATTTGGTCTTGGAGAATTAAAGGTACGATGTCGGCATCTATTAGGCAAACATGGTTCTTTTTGTTGCATAGAGCATTCTGGACCCCTACTAGATTACAAAAATTAGATTGCTCTAAGTCTAATAGATGCTGGCATTGTAAAATTGAAATTGGAACTTTAGACCATCTTTTATTTTATTGTCCATGTATTCAGGCATTTTGGATATCAATATGGGATCAAGTTAATATATTGATGGAAAATCATGTAGCATTATCCTACGACACAGTGATTTTTGGAATGTGTATGAGGGCCAAAAGTCAAATATCTGCAGCAAACAACAAATTATTGATGATTCTTACTGGAGTGGGAATTCAACAAATAACGACTAATTGGAAAGACTGTTCTAGATTGAATTGTAGTTTTTGGTGGAACTCAGTTTGTCATTTATATAAGATGGAAAGATTTCTTGCCGTACAGAGGGGATATTTTAAAAGGTTTAAGGAGGTGTGGAGGCCATTAATTGAATATTGTAATGATTAAGGGTTATTCTTTTTCCTTAGGGGATAATTTGTAAAAATGGGGGGGAGGGAGAGTCTAAATATGTATATGTTTGGATAAAATATTTTGTTGATAGGGGAGGGGATGGGAGGTGGGTGGAGGGAATTAAAACATGTGTAATAATATTGCTTAAGAATGTCAAGTGAGTGATGTGAATTACTTGTAATAATATTGTACACTTGTTGAAAGAAATAAAAAGGAATAAAGATGAAAAAAAAAAAAAAAAAAGTTTCTCTCTCCACATTTTCGAATCTGGCCAACAAAGCCATTCCATAGCTTAACTCCTGTACATGTAAAAGTCGTGGTGTTTGTATCTACATGTGTAGGGTTAGGTCATGACATCTAACTTGAGGATTATTGTGTTGATATTGACATGTTTAAGTATTTTGGGGTGGTTTGTGAAGTAAAAACAGAAAATGTTTGTTAATGGTTACTCAATAAAGTTGCAGCCAGTTCTGTCAGAAGCATGTAAGTTTATGGTTATTCTTTTGAGAGTTGGAGTCTTTGTTAAGTATAAATATTATACACATATCTCTTTAATCAAATGCATAGATCAGCCTGTCATATTGCTCAAACTGATTCTTTTCAAAGTATTTATGCATTTTATTCCAAGGATAAGCGTCTGGTACTATAGTATCTAAGAAAATACGTAATTGTTTATGGATTGTATTTAAGAAGGGAAACCATGAAGAAAGGAAATCATTTTATAAACATTTTTCCACAAGTAAACCCCATTTGTCAACTCAGAACAAGGTTTTTATAAAATAACACTGGGATTACATACATATAAGACTGGCACAAAGAAGGCAATGTTGCTCATCTGTACGAGATACTTTCCATAGACAGCACGAGTGATAAGATACCACAAGTGAGTGACATCATTCAACTGATGAGACTATTAATCTAATAAAAATGCTGCTTTATGGAATGGATGAAATATCTGGAACAACTTCCCTGTGACTTGTATGTGAATTCGAGAAAAAAGATGTCTGAGAGAGAGAACAGGATTGTAGAGCTTAGTAGTTAGTTGTGATGGGCAGATTGAAATGACCATATGTTTTGTTTTGAGTTGGGGTTTTTTTGCCATCATTTTTCTCTGTTTCTAAAAATGTCATATTGTACACTCGATGTTCTTTTCACTGTCTTTAGTTCAAATATCAAAACATGGACAACGTGTGCTCACAGCTTAGATTACATATAATTGCTCATAATGACTAGAGATTCAGATGTTATTCATTTAACTTAATAGGCTTTCAATAAGAGCTTTTTCTTATTCAGCAGGTTTACTGCATATTCTGTAGTGCTTCTGTATTTATCCCTTAGAATCAATCACTTTCTATAAACAATTCTAAATACTCTGAACTTCTTCCATCATTCAACTGTGTCAGAATCCTTAGCATTTTTAGTCCAGAATAATTAGCTACAACACAGGATCAATATTTGATCATGTTCCATGCCATTTATTCTTCCTGAGGTTTTCTTCCACGGTGTCAATAGGTTATGATGTTTAATGTGATTTTTTTTTTTTTTCTCTGTTTCTATAACATTTTTAAATTGATAGATATTTTGAAAAAAAAAAAACAAAACCCTCCTTTACAAAGCCGTGTTAGCGTTTTTAGTACGGCCGCTGTGGTAACAGCTCCGATACTCATAGAATTCTATGAGCATCCGAGCTGTTACCATGGCAGCCGGTGCTAAAAACACTAGCACGGCTTTGTAAAAGAGGGGTATATTTTAACAATGAAAACCAATTAAAATATATTCTCTGCACATTTTATTTCCAATAAGTCATACATTTAGTAAGCACTTCACTGACATTCAGCATGTCTTTCAGGGCCTCTTTTACAAAGCAGTAGTAGCAATTCCCATGTAGTAGCAAATGCAAGCAGCCCATTCAATTCCTATGGGCTGTATTGCATTTGTCATGTCAGGACTCATTACCATGGCTTTATAAAAGGGGCCTTTAGTTTTTTGCACTACTAAGAGGGGCACCCTTCCTTATTGTAAAGCCATTAAAGTAAAATAATAGGATTCTTCTAGACAGAGGAACAAAGTCAACCTGGAAAAGAGGAGGCTTAGGGGGGACATGATTGAAACTTTCAAGATCATGAAGGGCATGGAGAAGGTAGACAAGGATAGATTCTTCAAACTACGGGGAACCACAGGCACAAGAGGGCACTCAGAGAAACTGGAAGGGGAGAAGTTTAGAACAAATGCCAGGAGGTTCTTCTTCACACAGAGGGTTGTGGACACATGGAACGCGCTCCTGGAGGAAGTGGTCGGGCAGAGTATGCTACGGGGATTCAAAGAGGGATTGGATGGATTCCTGAAGGATAGGGGGATTGAGGGATACAGATAAGGGTAGATAAGAGTATGGAAAGAGTATAGATGAAAACAAGGGGGCTATAGGGCTAAATCAAGATAACATGACAGGTCATGGACCTGATGGGCCGCCGCGGGTGCGGACTGCTGGGCGCGATGGACCTCTGGTCTGACCCAGCGGAGGCAAATTCTTATGTTCTTATGTTCTTTTCTTTCTTCTAGCATACCAAGAAATAAAAAAGTAACCTGAGCAAAAATTAATCTACTGGAATTCATATGTTTACAGAAAGCATAAGAATAAGATTTTGCCTTATTTTCTAAAGGCTCCTTTTACTAAGATGCGCTAGCCATTTTAGCACGTGCTAAAAATTAGTGTGCGCTAACATGTGCTAATGCATCCATTATATCCTATGGATTCATTATTGTGCATTAGCATTTAGCGCATGCTAATTTTTAGCGTGTCCTAAATCGTTTACCACACTGTAGGGCTCCTTTTACAAAGGTGCACTAGCGTTTTTAGTGTAATAGATTAGCGTACGCCAGCCAAAAAACTACCACCTGCTTAAAAGGAGGTGGTAGTGGCTAGCGCGTGCGGCATTTTAGCGCATGCTATTCCATGCTAGGGCCCTAATGCACCTTTGTAAAAGGAGCCCTTAGTAAAAGGACTACTTAGTAAAGGTGAGGGGTAGGTACAAGCCAAAGAGTCACGAGCACAATGAAAAACTAAAAAAGAAAGCATGAAAAACACAGATAAGTGACTTTGAATCTACACTCAAAAGAGAAAAGCATATTAAGGACAGTGAAAAGAAAAGGAGAAAATGAATAGAGGAGAAAGAGAGGGGAAAAGACCAGTTTAAAGGAAGAATAAAGCGAAATGACATACGGTATACTTATCTATGTAAAGTTCAAGGTACTGGGTTTCCTGGTTCCCTGGAAAAGAAAGAACACATAAAAGATGTGGTTTTCTTTAAGATAAAGTAATTTAATGAAACATATTTTGCTTTTAGCCAGAGTTTATGTAGTAAACGGAAGAAATGTGTTATGTAGTTGAAAGGTGGAAATCTTTGTTTCTGTTATTAGGTGCCGAGTTATCTGGTATGCGAAAAGAACTTAAACTGGTAGAATTCAGCTGAATTCCTTCTTTTAAAAATTTATTCAGTTAAAACATTAAACATTTATGGGTTGTAAGGTAATGTATTCATTCCTTTTAAATACAACTATCCACTAAACATTTTATTCTACTGTGCATGCCACATTCTCATTCATATAGCACCTACATTTTGGGGTTAACAATAAATAACTGTTTACACCTTAAAGTTCTCAAATGTGCTTTTATCCAGCTTTAGTTTTCATTTCCTCCAATCTGTCTCAGATGTATTAGATAGGTTTAGTATCCACAATCTTTTTCTTCAGAATTCAGTACTTGTATGGTAACTGCTACTGACTACATCTTAAGTAAATTGATAGGTCATTTGCAGATGTAATGGTATGATTCATTGTGGCCAATTCATAGCGACTGTTTCATTGCGGCATGATAAGAACACAAGAATAGCCTTACTGGGTCAGACCAGTGGTCCATCCTGCCCAGTAGCCCATTCTCACGGTGGCCAATCCAGGTCATCAGTACCTGGCCAAAACCCACAGAGTAGCAACATTCCATGCTACCGATCTAGGACAAGTAGTGGCTTCCTCCATGCCTTTCTCAATAACAGATTATGAACTTTTCCTCCAGAAAATTGTCCAAACCTTTCTTAAAACCATTTACATTAACCGCTCTTACTACAACCTCTGACAATGCTTTTCAGAGCTTAACTATTCTCTGAGTGAAAAAAAAAAAATGTCCCCCTATTGGTTTTAAAAGTATTTCCCTGTAACTTCATCGAGTGTCCCCTTGTCTTTGTAATTTTTGACAGAGTGAAAAACGGCTGTGCTGAGCTGGATGCACTGAAACGACCGTGCTGAATCGACCCAGATGCAATGATTCATATTGCCCAGATTGCACAACTCAGAAGTCAATTCTGAATATTAGACAGTTCTGCTCTCAGACTTGTGCTCAACCCCTGGTTCCAAAAATCCTATTTAACAAGCCAAACAAGCTTTTTACTACCCCATTCACCCAAATGCCATGGTAAGTGATGTCATCTCTACTTGAATAGGAAAGTAAAACAAAGTAGATAAAGAGTCTAAAATGAAAGCTAACAGGTAAAGTTTGCAGAAATCCTAAAACAGACATAAATCAGAGTCTCATAATAGCACAGACAGAGCCTATGGACGGAACTTAGGCACAGTTTGGATGTCCTTAATGCGATCTGCTAAACAGCTCTCTAGGTTTTTAATTTTGCTTTATTAAGCTCAAAATATATTTAATAAGGCATCACATAAACAGGGCACATCAAAACAGTTATATTGCAGTAATTTCAATCTTTACAATATCTTGTTAATGGCTTCCAAATAACCTGAAATTTCTTAAAATTTCCCTGCTGCATACACGTCCAGGGTGGGGTGGGGGTTGGTGGGAATATTTTATGATTTCTTTTGCTTATGAATAACTGTGGGTATAAGGGAGGGGGGATATTTGATGCGAGTTAGAATTTGATGATATATTAAGTGATGTTAAAGTATAAATGATTGTTTTATATGTTACACTTATTGTGAGTTTTAAAAATGAATAAAGATTAACAAAAAAAACCAACATTTATATTGCATGCAAAACCTTCTATTTTTGTGAACAAACAGCAATGTTATTTGCTAATTAGAAGAAAACATACATTAACTGAAGCAGAGCATATAAAAAACCCCACAGCTTTAGGGTTCTTGCTAAAAAGCTACCTTTTTTTTCTGACTAAACAGTGCTCCAATCAGTTCATACTTGTAAGCAAAGAAAGCAAATGAAAAAAATAATATATAGATTTCATACATAACTTCATTTGCAAAAGCTTAAAAACAGAAAAAAAACACCATATACAGACCATCCTTGAGACACCCAAAGCTCCCAAAGCTTACAAAACTTCAGACTTGAATCCAACCGTCGGAATTCAGGAAGTCACTGGAGATGCTGATTCCTGGCAGCTGGTAACTTCCTCCACAGGAAAACGCAGAAAACCTCATTCTGTTTCTCTCTCTCACATACAGGGCAGCTCTACATCGATACCACATATCCCCCTTAAGAACAGATACCAGCTGCTACAGGAGGGTCCTGACAACGAGGTACAAGAAGTGGTTGAGCAGACGGTTTCAGTTCCAGAGTCAACAGGTCGGCCCACCCCTAGAAAGCGCAGAGTTGTGGTCATCGGGGATTTGCTGCTAAGGGGCACCGAGGGACCAATTTGTAGACCTGATCTGCAATCAAGAGAGGTCTGCTGTTTGCCGGGAGCCAGGATCCGGGATGTAACCGCTAGCCTGGGCAGACTCATCAAACCCCAGGATCACTTCCCTATGATTCTCATCCACGTCGGAACCAACGACACTGCCAGGTGCACCCCGGAGAGCATACCCGAAGACTTCAGAACCCTGGGAGAGAAGCTGAGGAGGATGGATGCGCAGGTGGTCTTCTCCTCGATCCTCCCAGTGAGGGGCAAGGGCAGTGCCAGAGAGGATCGAGTCCGGAGGGCGAACGACTGGCTGCAGGGATGGTGCAAGGAAATGAACTTTGGGTTCCTACACCACGGAGAGGCACTGCAAGGACTGCTGGGACCAGACAGGTTACACCTGACCAAGAGGGGGAAGAACGTCCTTGGATACCGTCTAGCCCGCCTACTACACAGGGCTTTAAACTAGGTAAGTTGGGGGAGGGTACGGGCGCAAACAACCCACCTAACGAGCTAAGCTACCAATACTCTTTTGAGACTGAGCTAAGTAAACAGTATATTTCTGGAACACATTACAATTTTGGGTCTAGGGGGAGTACACATACCAATTCTGGGTCTAGAGGGAGTACACATTGTAATTCTGGGACCAGCGAGAGTGCACACGTTGCAAACTGCACTATAGGAGCTCAAGTAGCCCAAATGGGAATACCCCCACAGAGTACACACATTACTGAGTCTGAGATAAGAGCACACTATAGTCATGGGGAGTCCGAGACAGGTACAAGTCTTAGCTCTGGGTCTAGGGAGTGTAAGAGACATGCGAATAATGCTAATGGTGTCCCAGATGATAAAGAGGGATTGTCCCCACTGAGATACAACAAACACACAACATGGAGGGCTATGTACGTCAACGCCCACAGTCTGGGAAATAAGATCCTAGACTTGGAAACAGAAATGAGGAATGCCGACCTGGATGTGGTGGCGATATCTGAGACCTGGCTCACAGACTCCCACGGTTGGGACATGGTCATACCAGGTTACAACTTGCTTCGCCGGGACAGAGAGGGTAAAATGGGAGGTGGTGTAGCATTATATACTAAAGATGACATTAAGGTCACCAGAATCACAGATGTACAGTACACTGGGGAATCCTTTTGGGTAAATTTGGCCAGAGGGAAGGACAAATGCCTGTATCTTGGTGTCGTATATAGACCCCCAAGACATCAAGATGACCTAGATATGGAATTAATCGGAGATATAGAGAATGTCACCTTGCGGGGTGACACAGTATTGGTAGGTGACTTCAACATGCCTGATGTGGATTGGGTCACACTTTCCTCTGCTTCCGGCAGCAGCAGGAAGCTATTAAACTCTTTGAATGGAGCAAGACTCAGGCAACTGGTATTTGAACCAACAAGGGATCAGGCAATACTAGACCTAGTACTTACCAATGGGGAAAGTATCACAGAAGTCTCGGTGGGTGAAACTTTGGCCTCCAGTGACCACATTATGATATGGTTCAATATCAGGAAAGGTTTCACGAAATCTACCACAATGACCAAGGTTCTCAAATTCAAGGACACAAACTTCCAAGACATGGGAGATTTCGATCACCAGGCGCTACAAAGCCAAGCAGACTCTGACAGCGTGGAAGAAATGTGGTCAACTTTGAAAGCCACCATACAGGAAGCAACAAACCGCTATGTTAAATCAGTAAGCAAATGGAGTAGGAACAACAAGCCACAGTGGTTCTCTTCGGAGATCTCGGACCTCATCAAAGAGAAGAAAAAAGCATTCATATCTTATAAACAATCAGGGACACAGGAATCTAGAGTAGAATATCTGGCCAAGTCAAGGACCGTCAAAGCATCAGTTAGGGAGGCCAAATTCCGCATGGAGGAGTCTCTAGCAAAGAACATCCAGAAAGGAGATAAATCTTTCTTTAAGTATATCAGTGACAGAAATAAGAACTCGGGCGGGATAGTACGTCTCAGAAAACCAGACGGAGACTATGTAGAAACAGACTCGGAAAAAGCCCAACTGTTAAATGAATACTTCTGCTCAGTCTTCACCCGCGAGGTGCCGGAAATTGGCCCTCAGCCACAGACCAGGGTTAAATCAGTTGACCCGTTTAGTAATTTCAAGTTTACACCCAGCAGCGTCTACTGCGAGCTGTCAAAAATCAAAGTCAACAAGGCAATGGGGCCTGACAACCTACACCCTAGGGTGCTCAGGGAGTTGGGTGATGTCCTAGCGCAGGGGTGTCCAATGTCGGTCCTCGAGGGCCGCAGTCCAGTCGGATTTTCAGGATTTCCCCAATGAATATACATGAGGTCTATTTGCATGCACTGCTTTCATTGTATGCTAATAGATCTCATGCATATTCATTGGGGAAATCCTGAAAACCCGACTGGATTGCGGCCCTCGAGGACCGACATTGGACACCCCTGTCCTAGCGGAACCGCTATCCACGCTCTTCAATCTCTCCCTTAGTACAGGTAACGTCCCGATGGACTGGAAGACAGCTAACGTCATTCCACTCCACAAGAAAGGCTCCAGGATGGAGATGGCAAACTGCAGACCAGTGAGTCTCACATCAATAGTGAGCAAACTAATGGAAACCCTAATCAAACGCGAATTGGATAGGATCATGGACGAGGAGAATCTACGGGATCCCCGCCAACATGGATTTACTAAGGGGAGATCCTGCCAATCCAACCTGATCAGCTTCTTTGATTGGGTGACGAGGAAACTGGATGCTGGTGAGTCCTTGGACATCGTCTACCTGGATTTCAGCAAAGCATTTGATAGCGTACCACACCGCAGGTTGCTGAGCAAGATGAGTTCTTTAGGTTTGGGTGACACATTGACCAATTGGGTTGGGAACTGGCTTGGAAGTAGGCTTCAGAGGGTAGTGGTGAATGGCACCCCCTCCGAAATGTCAGAGGTGATAAGTGGAGTGCCACAGGGCTCCGTCCTGGGCCCAATCTTGTTCAACATCTACATAAGAGACTTGACAGAAGGGCTCCGAGGTAGAATAACATTATTCGCCGATGATGCCAAACTAAGCAATGTAGTGAGCAAAAGCACAACAGACAAAAATTCAATGGCAGACGATATGATGCATGACCTACTTCTACTGGAACGATGGTCTAGGTCCTGGCAACTCAGTTTCAATGCCAAAAAATGCAAAGTCATGCACCTGGGAAGCCGAAATCCATGCAGGATTTACACACTAAATGGTGAGATCTTGACAAAAACTGAAGCAGAAAGAGACCTAGGGGTGATTGTCAGGGAAGACATGAAGTCTGCAAATCAAGTAGAGCAAGCTTCATCCAAAGCAAGGCAAATCATAGGTTGCATACGCAGGAGTTTCGTCAGCCGTAAACCTGAAGTCATTATGCCACTGTATAGATCCATGGTGAGACCGCACCTGGAGTACTGTGTGCAATTTTGGAGGCCACATTACCGCAAGGATGTGCTGAGACTGGAATCGGTCCAGAGAATGGCCACCAGGATGGTCTCGGGACTCAAGGAGCTCCCGTACAAAGAGCGGTTAGGGAAGTTGCAGCTCTACTCACTCGAGGAACGTAGAGAGAGGGGAGATATGATCGAGACATTCAAGTACCTCACAGGTCGCATCGAGGTGGAAGAGGATATCTTCTTCTTCAAGGGTCCCGTGGCAACAAGGGGGCATCAGTGGAAAATCAGGGGCGGGAAACTGCACGGTGACACTAGGAAATTCTTCTTCACCGAAAGGGTGGTTGATAGCTGGAATAGTCTTCCACTTCAGGTTATTGAGGCCAGCAGCGTGCCAGATTTTAAGGTAAGATGGGACAGACATGTGGGATCTATCCGCAAAGATAGATAGGGAGGGTTATTGGAGTGGGCAGACTTGATGGGCCATGGCCCTTATCTGCCATCTATTTCTATGTTTCTATGTTTCTATGACCTTAGCTTGGCTTCTACTTCATTGCAAATGGAGGCATGCAGCTGCACAATGCTGACCTCATTGTGTGATCATCAAGGTGCACCTGCAAGGTAGAATGCCACAATTAAAATTTGTGCTGGGATTTGAACCTATGACCTCTAGAAAATGGGAACAGGGCTTTTACCCATTGAGCCACAGCAGTTTCCGCTAATGTCTTTCTTCATCACATCTGATATGATAGCTTAGGAATCTGCTTCTCAGGTATTTTCACCTTCACATGGCTAGGATCACTAAGCTCTCATGGTAGGAACCCCCACAATTGAAAGGAAGTGGAAGTGGCTGTGGCTCAATGGGTAAAAGTCCTGTGCTCATCTTCCAGAGGTCATGCTGAGCATTGCTGGACACCTATCTTGGACATCCAAACTGCACCTAACTTTAGACGCACTTTGCAGGGCCTTTGTTAACAAAAATGTCCATCTGCTGATTTGGGATACTTTTTGGACATTTTTCTCTTTCAGAAATGAGCACCTAGAGCATCTTACAAGAATTAGTGCAGGCAAAGTCAATGTAACATTATCTAATGTAAAGTTGACTGAAACATGTTAAAAAAGTTCAAACATAATTTAAAAAATGTATTACTAAAAAGGTTTGACAGAATCTGAAACATGTCAGAAAACATGGTAGTAAAAATCAGAATATAACTCAAAAGTTGACTGGAAATTGTTTCCATGCTCATTCCTAATGGATAACTATCTGTTTGAAGTTTTAGAGGAATTTTTAGCAGTGACATGTTCACAGATTGTGCTGCTGAAAATAATTAGATGGTGGTCCCACCACTGAACGCTGATCACATAAAATTTCTATTACTGAAACTGCCCAAAAATTATTCTCTAGCCACAGGGAACATTTGACACATACTTGTGAAACTGTTACACAAACTTAAAAGAAAAATAAAATAAAATAACAGACGTTAAGGTCCAAACACAGGGTTTTCTTCAGGGCAGTTAGACATAATTTGTCAACAATGGATTTAGGGGAATTTATTTTCAAATCTGTCAAATAACAAACTACATCAAATAATGATTTAGCTGCACTTTTCATTGGATTTAAATATAGTTTTCTTATTGCTAATATAGGAAATGTTATTCTGTATATGTTTTCTTTAATATTTATTCATTTTTTAAGCTTGAGCATGATAGCATTGCAAAGCAATCCAAAGCACAGCCTATTTGTAATTCACAAGGGCTCTCAAGATCCTGATGAACGCACAGGATCTAATCAATTATTCATGCATCCACCTATCCTTTGGTTTACCTATCTGTCACTTTCCACATGCTCTTCTCTGAGATGACAGTTTCCAGAAGATTTCTTTACTTGTAATTTTCAAGCTTTATGATTGACTTCTAGAAAAGCAAATTTCCACAGCAAAAATTATATCTATTTTAACATTTTGCAATAATAATATTAATAATGGTTAATACATGTGACAATATCCAGTGATAGTAAAATGGATGAATATCAGCTAGAAAACTAACCAAGATACCATGATTTACAAACTGAAGTAGAAAGACTTTGGAGGAGAAAAAGCAATCATAATATCAATTGTGATGAAGCTCTAGAGCAATGCTGATTGAACTCCACAAATACTTGGATATTCAAAATTTAAAAGACATAACCCTGTCAGTTTTGCAAAAATGCTTACCTTACTTAGAACAGCATACATTTTGGCCCTGATACTATAAATTGTTCCTAGCTTCTAGGCGCTGTTGACTGTGGTTATCAATCGTCCACTAGGCATAATTTATAGAATTGTGACACTTGTAGGCATTAAAACCTTAGTGGGGGCTCATAATCAAAACTTAAACACATCTAAAAACCCACCCAATTCAGCATTTGGACTAACTAAAAGACAGGTTGTCCAAGTGCCTACAATCAAACCGATTTTCTGGATGTGTCCAGGGACTTTTTAGGCCTCTGAATCCAGCTGTGCGAAAAGAGATAAAAGGGGCGTAATTAGAGGAGTGTTTAGACAAACCTAGACTTGGTCCCATTTTAAGGACACAGTCACCGAGGCGCAAAATCTATATATAACCCGTATCAACAAGGGATCCAAGAAGAAAAAGAACAAGGAACCGTCGTGGCTCACTGTAGAAGTGAAAGAAGCGATCAGAGACAAGAAAACTTCATTTAATGAATGGAAAAGGACAAGAACGGATGAAAACTGGAATAAGCACAAACAACTTCCACAAGGTGCCATAAGGTGCAGGTGTCATAAGGCGGTAAAAGGAGCCAAAAGAGACTACAAGGAAAAAATAGCCCAGGAGGCAAAAAATTTCAAGCCGTTCTTTTGATATATTAAGGGGAAACAACCCGCAAAGGAAGCGGTGGGACCGTTGGATGACCATGGAATAAAGGGAGTGCTAAAGGAGGACAAAGCAATCGCTGACAAACTGAACACATTTTTTGTGTCTATATTTATTGAAGAGGATATACAAAGTATACCGGAAGCCATCAGGCTATATGCTGGAAACGAAGACGGGAAACTGACGGGGTTGACGGTCAGTCTAGAAGAGGTATGCAGGCAGATCGATAGGCTTAAGAGCGATAAATCCCTGGGATCAGATGGCATCCATCCGAGGGTCATCAAAGAACTGTAAGGGTCTATAGCTGAACTGCATCAACTAATAGCCAATCTGTTGATCAAATCAGGAAAGATTCCGGAACACTCGAAGGTGGCGAATGTTACGCCGATCTTCAGAAAAGGTTTAAGGGGAGATCCGGGAAACTACAGACCAGTGAGTCTGACCTCGGCACCAGGAAAGATTATAGAGGCGCTGATAAAGGACCGCATCATTGATCACCTTGACGGACACGGTCTGATGAGGACCAGCCAGCATGGTTTCAGCAAAGGCAGATCTTGTTTGACAAACTTGCTGCACTTCTTCAAGGGAGTAAACAGGTAGATAGACAAGGGGATCCAGTCGACATTGGGGATCTGGATTTTCAGAAGGTGTTCAACAAGGTTCCACATGAACGACTACTTCGGAAAATTGTGAGCCATGGAATCAAGGGTGAAATACTCACGTGGATTAAAAACTGGCTGCAGCATAGGAAACAGAGAGTGGGGGTAAATGGACAATACTCGGACTGAAAGAGCATCACCAGAGGGGTGCCGCAGGGCTCGGTGATTGGACCCGTGCTCTTCAACATCTTTACAAATGATCTGGACATTGGTACGATGAGTGAGGTGATTAAATTTGCGGACGATACAAAGTTATTCAGAGTAGTGAAGACACAAGGGGATTGCGAAGCTCTGCAACGTGACATATTCAAGCTCGAGAAATGGGCATTGACATGGCAAATGAGGTTCAACATGGATAAGTGTAAAGTGATGCATGTCAGTAACATAAATCTCATGCACGAATACAGGGGTGGTACTTGGAGAGACCTCCCAGAAAAGAGACTTGGGAGTTCTGATCAACAAGTCGATGAAGCTATCTGCGCAATGTGCAGTGGCGGCGAAAAAGGGTGAACAGAATACTAGGAATGATAAAGAAGGGTATCATTCAGATCGGAGAAGGTTATCATGCCGCTGTACCAGGCCATGGTATGCCCTCACCTGGAGTTTTGCGTCCAGCACTGGTCGCCATACATGAAGAAGGACACGGTACTACTCGAAAGAGTCCAGAGAAGATCAACTAAAATGGTTAAAGGGCTGGAGGAGTTGCCGTACAGTGAGAGATAGGAGAAACTGGGCCTCTTCTCCCTTGAAAAGAGGAGACTGAGAGGGGATATGATCGAAACATTCAAAATACTGAAGGGAATAGACTTAGCAGATAAAGACAGGTTGTTCACCCTCCCCAAGGTAGGGAGAACGAGAGGGCACTCTCTAAAGTTGAAAGGGGATAGATTCCGTACAATTGTAAGGAAGTTCTTCTTCACCCAGAGAGTGGTAGAAAACTGGAACGCTCTTCCAGAGTCGGTTATAGGGGAAAACATCCTCCAGGGATTCAAGACAAAGTTAGACAAGTTCCTGCTAAACCAGAACGTACGCAGGTAGGGCTAGTCTCAGTTAGGGCACTGGTCTTTGACCTAGGGGCCGCCACGTGAGTGAACTGCTGGGAACGATGAACCGCTGATCTGACCCAGCAGCGGCAATTCTTATGTTCTTATGTTCCTTTTGCCCCATACTCTATTTCTGTGAATAACACATTAGGACATTCAAATGACTTAGCTATGATGCTAATGTTTTTCTACAATACAGCTTATTATGTAGCCAAGGATTCAACTGCAGATATATAGATGGAGACAAGATAGGTAGTACAGACACAATTAGAATAAATAAATGGGTGACTAAACCCAAGGCAAGTACTATGTTCAGTTAAGTAAAATATGACAAACTGGTCTAGTTTACTGGGTGTGTAGCAAGTTAGTCCAGGTACAGAATGAATTTACAGTCAGTCATCCTCCTCCAGTTTCTACATAGAATGTTCAAAATTACATGCACCCAAACTCCATCTTCAATTTAACTGAATAATTAACCAATCAGTGCCAATAAGTTGGACAAGTTCCTGCTAAACTGGAACGTACGCAGGTGAGACTGGACTCATGTAGAGCACTGGTCTTTGACCTTGGGGCTGCCGCGTGAGTGGACTGCTTGGCACGATGGACCACTGGTCTGACCCAGCAGAAGCAATTCTTATGTTCTTATGTAGTTATCCTGCAGGGATAATTGAAGGTTTTACTAGACATCCTGAATGGAACTTAAATGTTGTTAGATGATGTAAAAAAGGTATGAGTCAAAAAGGTATCCAAAGTGACCAGATAACCAATGCAGAGACAAAGTAAAGGCCCCCCACACACTCCCCCAGTGTTCACTGACCCCTCCTCACACACCCACAAAGATTGGAATAAAAATGTCTGTCTCCAGAACATCAGCACCTGGTATAGGAAAGCCTAGTAGTTACACAGAGGACCCAGGCCCATAAACCACTCTCATTATATTTATGGTGGAACATGTGTGCCCACCAAAACCCCTCCAAACCCTACTCTACTGCCATATAGGTACTTCCTGCAGCTATAAGGGCTATTAGGATTGTAGATAGGTGGGTATAGTGGGTTTTGGGGGGGGGCTCACCATAATCTATAAGGGAGTTCTGGTGAGATATTTATGTGGCACCCTTTTTGTGAAGTTCACAGCAGTGCCCTCTATGGTACCCCACTGCTCTGTTGCCATGTCTGGGTGGCCAATCCATTAGAAGATTGGCTCCTCCCATGCCCAAATGGTCTTGTTCTGGGCATTTGGGACTTGGATGAAATTTTGGTCAAAAAATGTGATAAAGATAAATGCACTAGTAGTCTGGATAAACAGTAGCCTGGATGGGGGGTAGATGCGTGGAACAATCTCCTGGTAGAAGTGGTGGTGGAGACAGAGACTGTGTCTGAATTCAAGAAAGCCTGGGATAGGCACGTGGGATCTCTTAGAAAGAGGAAGAGATAAGGGTTACTGCAGATGGGCAGACTTGATGGGCCATTTGGCCTTTATCTGCCATCATGTTTCTATGTTTCTATGATGTCCAGATAGACAATTTTCAAAAAATATATATATATATATTCTAGACATATTTTTTGAGAATGGGCATTTTCCCACTGCCGACTTTGGGCGTCTAGCACCATACAACTAAATTCGACTTAGATGTTTGTTTTGATTATGCCCCTCTAGGTGTAGTACCATTTAGGCCAAGGATTTCTTGGCCTAAATGAATGCACCTAAAGTAGGCACCTACCGACATCTAAGTGAAACTACACCCAAAATCCACCTCTAACTATGGTCCCCTTTTATCAAACCATGGTAGAGCTTTATATCACAGGTGTAAATGCTCTGATGCTCATAGGAATTGAATGAGAGTTGGAGCATTTACCTCGCTGGCCCGTGGTACAAAGTTCTACTGCAGTTTGATAAAACGGGCCTTATGCCTACTTGCCAGTAGGCGCCTTGGTATAGACGCCTCCATGAAGTAATTGCGGCCTACCAAATTAGGCATCTACTGGCTAATCAAATTTTTTTTTTTTTTATGTTGCTTTCAATTATCAGCACCAGTTAAGAAAATTAACGCTACCTTTTATCAAACCTCAGTAGAAGGTTTTAACACGGGCTGGTGAGGTAAATGCTCTGATGCTCATTCAGTTCCTATGAGCATTGGAGCATTTACTTCACCGGCCCACAGTAAAACCCTCTACCGCAGCTTGATAAAAGGAGCCCTAAGTTAGGTGCCTAGATTGGTGCACTAGCCAATCTAGGTGCTTAATTTTAGTCATCTTTTATAGCAACAGGGCCTTTGTGCTGATATCTTTATGATTCCTACGTCTTTGGGTATAACCTGAATTAAAGGAGTTAGAGCCAGTCATCATTGGCTGTGAGTTGCCCAACATCATCATATTATTACTATTATTTTGACTCTCATATGATACTCTAGCTGGGGTAGTTTGCTTCAGAAGTAAGATGTGTAGCTTATAAGGACTATATTTTAGTGGTTAGCAGCTTAATTTGAATGCTAAAGCCAGCATTTAAATTAATATGTAAGTTCATTGTCACTATGAAAATAATTTTATGAGAAAATCTTATTTCATATATATATATATATATATATATATATATATATATATATATATATATGTGTACGAGGGGTGCTGAAAAGTTCTTAACCCAACCAAGAAGATGTCAGATTTGTGGGGTACAGGAGAGGGAGATATGGACATGGGGAAGACAGGGCTGCCTGGCAGCTTTTAGGACAAATCAAAAGTACATGCCGGGGGGGGGGGGGGGGGGGCAGGAATTACACACACACACACACAGACCAGGAGGGGTAGAAAGCAGAGACAGAGATATATTTGACTTGGGGTAGAACAGAGGGCAATAGAAGGGGGACAGGGAGAGATGGACTCAGGATGAAACGGCCGATAGAAGGGGGATAGGGCATAATGAACTAGCAATGAAACAGCCGCGATGAATCGTCCCATTCCGTGATTCTTTATGTTGAATGACAACCCCCAGCGGTAGTACTGCAAGAGCAGATGCAAAGTACTTGGATACAAACATACCCACTGGCTATATTTGCAAAGGGAAATTTCATAACATTTTCATTTGAAAATGAGTTTTATGTCTGGGTAGTGTCAAAATCACCCTTCATATCTTCAACTTAAAGTACCTACATTTATTGCCATTTAAAATTTACGAAACACAGACTGATATAGGACTGTATTTCTTCTACTCTTGATTTTTATCTGCATAAGTGACCTACTTGTAGATAATATAACTAAGGATAAGGTGAAAAAATTGAGACCAGTAGTTAAAGGTACAGCCTCAGCCTGAGTTTTGGGGCTCAAACCCCGCACTGCTCGCTGTGACCCTGGGCAAGTCACTTAATCCTCCATTGCCCTAGGTATATTAGATATACCTGAGCCCACCAGGACAGATAGGGAAAATGCTTGTATGTAAACTGCTTTGAGTGTGGTTGTAAAACTACAAAAAAAGCTGGTATACAAGTCCATATCCCTTTCCCATTCTATTGGCCACCTAAAAATATAAAGTGACTGATATAAAATCCCATTGATGCCAACAATAAACAAAATGAATCTAAATATTTTTTGTCCTGATAAAAAAATGGTTCTAAGTTTGTTTTTAGACAGTTACTACAATGCTGGTGTGATGTGAGCAACAGAAAATAATTTACATTATGAGCACTTCCACAATAAATTGTGTAAATAATGTATGTTGCAGAGCAGTGTGTAGCTCTGGCAAGATATTGCTTAGAAAGATTTTGTTTAAAACATTTATTGGAGGCATATATTATATCATTACTGGCAGGAAGCCATGCAATATGTGTCTTTACAAAAAAATTACCTTGTAATATGAGACCCTCAAAGGCATAATTATATAATAAAGTTCTTATTGGGAAAACTGGAAGAAGGCCAAGCCTTGTTCACATATAGTGAATGTCAGAGCCAAATTTATTATCCTTAGCCCTTAATAGGAGAAGGCAGGTTTTGTTTACCAAGCCTAATTCTCCCCTAATTACAGCCACTATAAAATAATTACTATCCATGGGATAACAACACAAGACAGAGCGACTAACAGAAGAAACGGCAGGGGTTGGAAAACAAAGTGCAGTTCTGTGTCATTTTGAACAGCTTGTGTACTGCCATGAACAAATTAACGGACTTCATTAAGAAATTATGTCTTAAGAGTGGCTTAGTTTGTGGTGAAGCAGCTTAGCAATTAATGCATCTCATTTGGTCCCAGATCTGAATTCTAGTGTATTTAATACAACCAATTCCTTGGGTTTTTTTTTAATGTGCCAAATAATAAGATTACTGAGTAAGATATTTAATGAGAATAAAAAATGTCTCTATTTGGATTTTAAAAATATATATATATAGGTCTTTACAAGACAATAGATTAGTTCTGCCATCACCCAGAGAACAAATTGGGAATGTACCAGACATAAAGCTTTTTTTATTTGGTGCTGAGTTCTTGGAACCAATTTCCTAATGTTCATCTTGCACTGAATTTCAAAGCTTTCAAGACACTATTAAAGACATAGGGGTCCTTTTATTAAGGCACACTAACTGATTTAGCTTGCCCGTAGAATATAGTGGATGTCTTAGCATTTAGCGCTTGCTAAATTGATTAGCGCGCTTTAATAAAAGGACCCCATACTTTTTCCAATCTGCCTTTGGGTCTGATATTCTTCAAAATAAGCATATTTATTAATAAGTTATTAACTTATTTTTTTTTCTCTTGTATAATTGCATAGTCTTTCTTATATGGCATGGAGTTCCTTTCTTACCTCTATTGAATAGGGAGCTCATAATCGAAACGGAAATACATCAAAAAAATGGCCTAAATCGGCACTTGGATGATCAGTAAGACAAATCGTCCAAGTGCCGATAACCAAACCTGATTTAGACGTATCTAAAAACGACTTAGGCCTTTTCAGTGCTGCTGTATGACCAGAGCTAAAAGGGGCATTTTAGGAGGAGTGGTGAGGGCGGGACGTGGGCTGATCTAATCTTAGTTGTACTGCAAGTATAACCGAAAGTTTAACGAGGCTGCCTGGACAGAACTTGTACATTGTGACTTAGGCCATGCATAACCAGGTCTAAGTGCCAAAAAGGTATCCAAAGTGCCCAGTTAAGCACTGCAGACACAAAGTACAGACCTCAGTGATCACTGACCCCCACACAACACCATAAAAATCAGAATACAAATGTACATATCTGCCTCCAGAACATCAGCACCAGGCATAGCTAAGCTTAATAGAGCAGCACAGAGGTGGCTTAAATAGTGTGGGGGGTGGCTAGTGAATCATAGAGAAGAGGACCCAGGCCCTTAAGCCACTCTAACCACTGCATTTATGGTGGAACATGGGCACCCCCAAGCCCCCCAAACACTACTGTACTGCCAAATAGGTGCCACCTGCAGCCTTGAGGACTATTGGGGTGGTATTCAGGTGGGTCTAGTAGGTTTTGGGGGGCTCACCATGACCTATAAGGGAGTTATGGTGAGATGTTTATGTGGCACCATTTTTGTAAAGTTCACAGCAGTGCCCTGTAAGGTGCCCCACTACTCTGTTGCCATGACTAAGTGTCCATTTCATTACTTTTCTAGCCCTTCCCAAGTCCAAAAGGTCTTTTTCTAGGCGTTTTTGACTTGGATGAATTTTTGGATGAGAATGGGGTATAAAGATAGATGACTTAGCGGTCTGTGCGATCAAACAGCTGGACGTACAGTTAGACGACTCTCGAAAAACAAAATATTTTGGACGTATTTTTTGAGAAAGGACTTTAGACACTGCCTACTTTGGGCGACTAGCGACTTAGGCCCAAAACGGACTTAGACATTTCTTTCGATTATGCCCCTTCACATGTTTTAATTGTTAGCCGTAGAGAACTGTTGTAAGCTTCTATGGGATGTCATATTTTAATAAACATAAGCATAAACATTGACAATCATAGCAGTGCTCCTACTTTCAGGAAGATAACATTTAGGCCCCCTTTTATGAATCTGTGTTAGGCTTTTTTTTTATCACTGGCCCATGGCAGTATTATCTCCGATGCTCATAAGAATTTTTTTTTTCTTGTTCTATAATTTTTATTGGTATTTAAAGAAAAGTCATACATATGTAATCACAATACAATACAATTCAATTCAACATAGGTTATATGTATGGAAAAAACCCAGTAAACAAACAACAGTAACATCAAATTAGCGATTAAAATTGTTAATGATAATTGGTACTTTCATAAAAACATCAGAAAGGAATTCTATGAGTATCAAAGCTAATACCACAGCAGCTGGCAATAAAAAGCCTAACGTGGCTTCGTAAAAGGGGGGGAAGTTTTAATGAGCTTTAAAATTTCATAACCTTAAATATATATGAACTTTTTTATTTTCATTTTTGGTCAAAAGAAAGATTTGGATTTAGCTTGACAGGATTGGATGCAATGTAGAATGGTTTATGTAAGGGAAAAGATGTAGGGAGTACAGAGTGCTTCCTTCAGGCATGCCATCTTGAGCATATGTCATTTGGACAAGACTTGTGCCATCTTTACAGGACTCTTTTACTAAGATGTGCTAAAAAATTGACTTAGGCCCTCTTTTACTAAGGTGCGCTAACTGATTAGCGCGCACTAATCGATTTAGCGTGTGCTAAACACTAACGCGTGCCTGTTAGCCTATGGATGCGTTGGTATTTAGCGCGTGCTAATTTGATTAGCGTGCGCTAATCAGTTAGCACACCTTAGTAAAAGAGGGGGTTAGAGCATTTCAGTGTGGGACTCTCCCATGCACTAAGCTCATTTCCTGCATATCCCTAAAATAGGGCTTTTAAAAATTTTGTGCAGGTCATGTGCTAATTTTTCCAGCAGTGCAAAAGATCTGCAAGCAAAAGATCTGCAAAAATATTAATATGGGAACAAATGCCCATACCCATTTCTTCCTTTTTTTTTTTTTTTTTTTGCATGCTAAACCCCTATTATAGCTTAGCACACTTTAGTAAAAGAGCTCTTACATGTTTTTACAGAATATTTATGTCCCATCAGACCTGTAGGATTCCTGATGCATGCATAATTGCTGAAACACAGCTGTGTTGGGTTCTTAAAACTATTCTTTTAGAAACCAAATAAAACCAACTTTCACTAGAGCTCTGGTCTCCTCAGTCATTTCCTCAGGGTCCTCCGTCTTTATCTTTTGGGATCATTTTCAGCCTGTGGTGAATAACGGCTTGTAAGCAGCTCACAGCCATGGACTGAACTAACCCTGGATATTCAATGTCAGGGGCATGCATGGCTCCTGGTATGTAAACTGATCCAGGCGTAAACCAGGCACTGGACAATATTCAGACTGATGTCCAGTTAACTCAGTGCATAATCTTTTTTTTTTAAGTTCAAACATTCTTTATTAAAGAATTTTAGAAAAATACAAACAGAAACAGCTAAAGAAAAATTAAACAATACAATAGTGATATAATAACACCAACACAGTACCTGAAATCTAAGAATAACAGAAAACAAAGTATCCAGCTTAGAGAAGGACACGGGGAAAAAATCTGTCCCCGTCACTGCCCTGTCCCCGGCCCACCGTCCCCTTCACCGCCCCGTCACTGCCATTCCCTTCACCGCCCCGTCAGCGTCGCCGCCATCCCCTTCACCGCCCCGTCACTGCCATCCCATTCACCACCCCGTCACCGTCCCCGCAGCATCCATATAAGCCTTAGTACTGCAATATTTAGCTTATTCCTTTCTTATAAATCAAAGTTCTGGCTGCTGAACTAGAGAAAGATGTTCAGCTGGCAGGGCTTTGTTTATAAATTTTTATCAACACAACTAATATACTACTTTATCCTAAAGCAAAAAAGAAATAAATAAATAGAATTTTTTTTTCTACCTTTGTTGTCTGGTTTCTGCTTTCCACATCTTCACATTCAATTCCTTCCATCCACTGTGTGTCTTCTCTCTGCGTCTTCCATTACTGTGCCTCTCCCTTCACCCCCCCCCCCCCCAATTGGTCTAGCACCCATCTTCTTCCCTCCGCTTCCCCATAGTCTGGCATCTGTCTTCTTCCCTTCCAGCGTCTTCTCTCCACTCTGTCTTCCACATTTCCCTTCAGGGTCTGTTCTTCTCTACCCTCTTTCAATGTCTGTTCTATTCTTTTCTACCACCTTCCTTCACCATCTGTTCCTTTCTACCACCCTTCAGCTCCTTTCGCGTGGCTTATCTATCTACCTTCCTCCCTCTTATTTTCGTGGCACGTTACAATGTAATTTGTGCAAGCCGCTGGAGCCTGCAAGCTTGGTCCCTGTCCCATCCCCACAAACCATCTTGCTTCTGTGTTCCTATTTTCCCCATTTCTAATATCTCCCCTATGTATCTGGCATTGCCCCCCCACCCCTGTGTCCATATACCATCCCCATGGCATGTCACCTTTATGTCTCTGTCCCTATGCCCCATGCACATAATTTCCCCTCTTTCTGTTACCTTCCTGTGTCCAGATTTCCCCATCTTCCTCTTCCATACCAGTGTGTCTCTTCTTTTCAACCCCAACTAGCTTCTCTATCTCTTTCTTCCCCCCTCCTGCTTCCAGCATCTGGCTCACCTGCCTGTCCTACCCTTTCTTTCCTGCTGTGGGTTTCTTTCTTTCCCTCTTCATCCCCTTGGCCCAGAATCTTTTTCCCTTTCACTCCCTCCTTCCTAGTGTAAGTCGAGATCGCACGATCCAGCAGCCCTCACCCGCCAGATCACAGCGTTTAGCCAGCTCCCTCCCTCCACCTCACCTTATATGCCGAGTTTGCCGGCTTTCTTTTTCCTGAGCCGCACGCGTTCAAAAAGCCGCGCACATTCGGCTGCGCGAGTTGATCAATCTCTTCTCCTGCAACTTCCTGTTTCCGGTTGCGTCAGAGGAGAAGATTGATCAATTCGCGCAGCCGCGCATGTGTGGCTTTTTGAACACATGCGGCTCGGGAAAAAGAAAGCCGGCAAACTCGGGATATAAGGTGAGGTGGAGGGAGGGAGCTGGCTAAACGCTGCGATCGGGAGAGTAGGGGCTGCTGGACCGTGCGATCCTTGATGCCTCACTGTGGAGACAAGACCATTCACCGCTCCACGGGGCGGTGAATGGCCTTGTCCCCATCCCCGCAGTGACTACTCTTTTTCTTTCCCCGTTTCGGCGGGTTACACGCGACTACTCGCGGCTAGCCGCGGGTAACAACCACCATGTCATTCTCTAATCCAACTTTCAAAAACAATAAAAAGAAAACAAATAAAATAAAAAGTATGTCTCATGATGTTAAATAGTGCTGAAAACATGACCATACACGTAAAACTATGTGATGACGAATAGTAAATAAAGTACTAGCTAACTCAAATTTATGAGTCAGACAGACCAAATTCCACCACATGGAAACATGTAGGTCACATTGAACCTTCCAATTTTTAAGGATCACTTTAAGAGCCAGAGCCAATAAAATGTCTAAGAGACTAACATGATCCTCTGACAATAGATCCTTCAATAAAGTGCTCCTCCAAACAACAAGCTGAAGGGAAAGATCAACCTTAAGTAACAGAATTTGTGAAATAATATCCCTTACATCTTTCCAAAAAGGTTAGATCAATTTACAGGGCCAGATTTTCCTATAGGCTAACTAGGCTTCAGCCTAGGGCCTCAAGATCAAGAGGGGCCTACATTCAAATTGTTAGCAAAATTAAAATTACACTCTTCTAAAAACAGTGAACACTAAAACACTGAACCGAAAATAGGAGAAATTCTACGCATATGACTAATAAACAAACATAAAAATGTATTGGTTAAGATCAACGCGTTCGGCTCATTGGGTCTGTTCGTTTGTATATACTAGATTGCACCAAAGTATAGTTCATATGTTCACTGATTGCTATGGCAAATATTGACGTGCTCTGGTTTGTTCTTGCATAAATAAAGTTCAGATTGGTGTAGATTGGAACAGACAAACGAACAGACTTATTGATATCCCGACATTCGGTTATAGTCGTGTTACTTCGATAATATGAAACACGTGTTAATGTTATTAGAAAAGATTCTGATTTTAGGATTGCATACACGATCATTTGATGTATTTTATTATCTCTCATGTAATTTACAAACTTAAAAATGGGAGGTGAAAGGGCCTCATAAGTGGAATAGCCTAGGGCCTCTTTTCATCTAAATCCGGCCCTGTATATAACATATGTATCAAAGTCCCACATTCAGTTTGACAGTGCCAACATACATCAGAAGGAAGATGTCCAATATGAAAAAGTTTTCTAGGAGTCCAAAGTGCTCTATGAGAAATAAACAACAAGGATTGAAACAAGGACGCTGACATTGATGTTTTAACAGAGGCACTCCAAAAGCGCTGCCATTGCAAAGGCATCAAACAGATAGATAAATCCTGTTCCCAGACCGAATGTAGGGCTCGTAAAGGAGAATCCACCAAAGAATGAAGATGTTTGTAAATCCTGGAAGACAAATGACATGAGTCCACATGCAGAGCAAAGTATCTAATAACATGCGGAATTTCAAGAGACAAATGAAGCTTGCTCTTAGTAAGACATTGCTGCAATTGAAGCCAATGAAAAAATTCACAATCTGCAAGCTGAAATCGATCCTGTAAGACATTATAGGACAGTAATTTCCCATCCCAGATCTCAGTACATAATCTAATCTAATCTAATCCATAATGTATTAATCACACTATACCAAAAAGGTTCAAGGTTATTTACTTTCAAAGAGGCTGTAAAATCTATGGGAAAATACAAAATAACATAACATAAAGGGACCCTTTCACTAAGATGTGTTATAAAGTCTTAGCTCAATAAGACCATTTTTACTGCATCATTAAAATGGCCAATTTTCTATTTCTCCTATTAGAGGCTATGTGCTAATGTTGCTATTAGTGTGTGGCCACTAAAAAATATTAGCAACCACAAAGGGAACAAACACCTCTGTACAAACAGCAACAGATCCCAAGGAAAGGAGCAGAGCATGCCTAGTCCTCAAAGCCTTTTTGTTATTAGCAACCAATAATAAAATCCAGGTGCAAAGCAGTCTTAGTCAATCATAAAAACATAATGCAAATCATGGACTCGACAAAGCATAGTTTCAGCTAGGGTGCCTGCATCAGGAGTCCCAAGAAAGGTTAGTGACAAACCAACAATGAAATCCAAATCCGTAAATATGTGAGATCAAAGCTGCTTTGTAGTTCTTTTTGACAAAGCAGCTTTGATCTCGCATATTTACGGATTCAAATATGATAAACTTCAACACATTAACATTCCAGGTTAGTCAGCAACAATCTAACTGTGGCCAAGCTTATATTTCACCAGGCATGACCTGCGGTATCATCAAATCATGCTTCCTCCCCTTGGTTTATGGCAGTAATGCATATGGACCATCCCTCCCCCCACTGCTTCCTGCAGAATATTTATTTTCCAAACTCCTATGGAACCATATCCAGATAGAGATGACCACTCAAACTCCTTTGTGCCATCGACCACATTCCTCCTGCTTTTACACACTAGTCTTTCAATAACTCATTAAGGTGGGCAGGCAGGACAGCATACTTTTCCACGCAAGTACACTCAAAAATTCCTTGCTTGCCAAGCTCCCACTTTTGCCGTGCACTAGTCTGTTTTAAGATTGGTGCTCATCCCAAGACCAAGTACGAATCATAATCCCTCCCTGTTCTAGGAGCTCTAAATCATAACCAAAGAACATAAAAACATAAGAACTGCCGCTGCTGGGTCAGACCAGTGATCCATCCTGCCCGGCAGTCTGCTCACACAGCGGCCCCCAAGTCAAAGACCAGTGCTCTAAATGAGTCCAGCCTCATCTGTGTACATCCCAGTTTAGCAGGAACTTGTCCAGCTTTAGTCTTGAAACCCTTGAGGGTGTTTTCCCCTACAACAGACTCCAGAAGAGCGTTCCAGCTCTTCACCACTCTCCGGGTATACGTTTGTACAGAATCTATCCCCTTTCAACTTTAGAGAGTGTCCTCTCATTCTCCCTATCTTGGAGAGTGTGAACAGCCTGTCTTTATCTACTAAGTCTATTCCCTTTAGTATTTTGAATGTTTTGATCATGTCTCCTCTCAGTCTCCTCTTTTCAAGGGAGACGAGGCCCAGTTTCTCCAATCTCTCACTGAACAGCAACTCATCCAGCCCCTTAACCATTTTTGTCGCTCTTCTCTGGACACTTTTGAGTAAGGGTGGGGCATCTCAGCCATGTTAAAACTCCTTAGGGAGGTCACCAAATTTAATTACCATTTGCATGCTTAAATTTATAGGACCTGATATTCAGACCGCAGGAGGCAGGCCGGCTATCTCCTGCAGTCAGCAGCGAACACAGAAATTAAATGCCAGGCTGTATCCAACAACTGGCATTGAATTTCCACAGTTTTTTTAGCTGCTATTTACACAGTTAGTTAAGCTGATATTCATCGGCTGGCCAAATAATTTATAGCGGCTAAAGATTGTGACCGGTCAGACTTTGTGTCTGACGTGTTTCAATCTAGAAACCCCAGGAGAGGCAGAGACAGGGCTAGGAAAGCTGTTTCCAAGCCCCACAGAGCCCAGCAGCCTACATTCCCTGAGTACACTAGGGAGAATTCCGCTGAAATGAGGTCCTATCTGACTATTCAGAAGCTGAGGACATGGAAACTCAGTCCAGCTCTGCTAGGTTTTTCTCCAAACCAATGAACATTAGGTTTAGACAGAATACTCCTGTGAAAAAACTCTGCAGTTACCAAAACATCTACAGGGGGAGTCCAAGAGAGCCTCAGAGCAGTGCAGGCACACTGAGAGCAGGACGGGGCTCTCACTCTGAAAAGCCTGCAGCTTTCTCTTTAGAATTAGAAAGGACAAGGAAGGGAAAGGGTCCTCTCTCCGGTGCTCAGCAGTCAGTCAGACCAGAGCACTTGAATAACCTGGAACCCATGGAAGTGGAGAATGTAGCTCCTTGCCAGGAATCTGAGGCCACACCTCAAGGGGAAGCAATGGAGGTTTGTGAACAAATATTTCCAGAACCTGAAGCAATGGAAATTGGTATTGCCTGCAAGGCTAGTAACTGAAAAACTGTGGGTTTTTTTGGGGGGGGGTTTTTGGGGGAGGGGGAAGTTTTCCAAGCAAGCCACTGTTTTAAAGGGAGGGTTGAAGAAGGACGGAGAAATACCAGATGAGAGTGGTGGAGTTGAGAAGGAAAGATGTTGATAATGAGTCATTATCCTATCCCGTTGTCCCCAAGTACAGCGCCTTTTTTGAAATTGTTACAGTGGATTGTTCTCTTTCTGAAAATGGAACATTTTGACATCTCAAAGCTGTGCTTGGGGACAACGGGATAGGCTACCTAAAAATGGGATGGTCCTGTTCAAAATGGTCACATTAGTCATATCACAACTACTTGTTAGTTTCTTTTCCTGTAAAATATTTGTAAAG
Organism: Geotrypetes seraphini; assembly: GCF_902459505.1. Lineage (NCBI taxonomy): Eukaryota > Metazoa > Chordata > Amphibia > Gymnophiona > Dermophiidae > Geotrypetes > Geotrypetes seraphini. The sequence goes on from NC_047088.1 coordinate 209,288,628, forward strand.
AAATTGAAACAGTAGTTATGATATCCATGGTGCAACCAAACTCAATGGCAGAATCATGTATTGGGCAAGGAAAGACAATGCTAAAGGCCAAGCTGAAAAGCGATGAAGAACGGATACTAAGTAGTCTACGGTAAGCACAGAGAGACATTTGTGTAGGCTTAAATGTCTATATCTACCAATTAGTATTACAGTGGAGTATTAAGAGTAAAAATAAAGATCCTAGCCAAGCCCACAAATATACAGAAGCAATAGCTAGCTTCAAGACAACTGTTTCCTTCTGGTTAGTGATATTGCATAAGAAACATATAGGCAATAGTACTTAACATTTTTCTGTAGCTGTAAAAAAGTGAAAAGAAAAGAAAAATAGAACCCAATGCCAGAAAACAAGATTTTTATATGTAAACAATTAATATTAAACTAGAGATCAATAAACAAAAAATTCAGCCAACTTGATAAATTTCTTGATATGTTTAGGGAATTCAAATTTCCTTTATAAGGACCCAAAAGCAACCTTATTTTCATTAAAGAATTTCTGAACATTGGAGTAACTTTAATAAAGAGACAGAAAGCACAAATAATAGTCTATTGCCAGGAACGGCCTTAAGCAGGAGCAAGAGGGGGGGCCACACTGTGTTCCATGCTCTTAGATGCCATGTGCTTAACCAAACCAGCACCTCTTTTTCTCTCCCCTCCACCTCAAGTTCCGTAACTCATCCCTCTCTCAAGCTCTCCTGCCCATGGACCAGCTTCTGTAATAATCCTCACTCTGACCCCTCCCCAACTCCCCTCTCACTCCATGCCTATTTTACCTCAATAAGCTTCAGCCACCATGGAGAAAAAGAACCAGAGCCACATCGCAGGAGGAAGGGAAGATAGAATGGTCACCTGCCTGCCTGGTGCACGGGTGAAGGATGTGGCCAGCAGGATCACCAGGATCATAGACAGCATGGGAGCAGAGGACACTGCTGTGATTATCCACATGGGAACCAATGATGTGAGTGGACGGAAGTACAACAGGGAAGAAATGAAAGACCAACTCCGCTCACTCGGAAGAAAACTGAAGGTCAGGGAGGTGAAAGTGGCCTTCTCGGAAATCCTCCCAGTGCCAAGAGCAGATGGAAAGAGACAGGACGAGCTGCAAGAAATCAACGCCTGGATGAGAATATGGTGCGACGAAGAAGGATTCGACTTCGTGCGCAACTGGACGGCATTCTGGGGAAGAAGCAGATACTATAGAAATGACGGCCTTCACCTTACCAAACAAGAAGCGAGAGTCTTGGCAGATAACATGAGGAAGACCATTGAGAAGGCTTTAAACTAAGGAACAGGGGAGAGCCGACAGTCGACAGCCAGTCGATGGCCCGGGCATCAGATGATCCCAAAGATGGATCAACAAACAACTGCTCACATAAACGGGACAATCATGTTGAAATCAAAAGTGACAAGGAAAGAGTACAAGAAGATACAAAAAGGGCTGGGAAGACTAAAAAGTCCAAGAAGGCAGCAACAAGGGAGCTCAACTGCATGTACATGAATGCCAGAAGCTTGAGAAACAAAATGGGGGAACTGGAAGCACTAGCAAGACGAGATATCATTGGAATAACTGAAACTTGGTGGAATGAAGAAAATGTGGACACAGCACTGCAGGGATACAAACTATACAGAAGAGATAGAATAGGGCAAAAAGATAGAATAGGGCAAAAAGAGAGGGTAGATTCTAGCGGAGAAGGAATGACGGATGGAAAGGATAAACTGGAGTCCCTCTGGATAAGGATCCCAAACCAGAATGGAGCAGACACAAAAATTGGCCTCTATTATCGACCCCCAACACAGATGGAAGAAACAGACGCAGCAATGAAAGAGGAAATCAACCACGAATGTAGAACAGGTAACGTAACAATCATGGGAGACTTCAACTTTCCAGGGATAAACTGGAACCTAGGCACCTCAAACTGCGACAGGGAAACAAAGTTCCTGGAACTAATAGGGGACTGCTTCCTGGAACAAATGGTGGGAGAACCGACAAGAGGAACCGCAACCTTGGACTTGGTCCTAAACGGCATAAGTGGAAGGACATCAGATGTGGAAGTCACGGTCCCACTAGGGACAAGTGATCACAACAAGATTAATTTTAAAATCGGCATCGGAAAGGGGAAATGAACCAGAACCCAAACCACAACCTTTAACTTCAGAAAAGGGAATTACGACAGCATGAGAGCCATGGTTAAAAAAAGGCTCAAGAAAAGGACAGCCGAAATCAAAACTGTCGATCAAGCATGGTCCTTACTAAAAACTACTATCACCGAAGCGCAGAATCTCTACATTCCGCGGATAGCCAAAGGAAGGAAAAATATGAACAAAGGAGAGCCAGCTTGGCTGACTAAAGGGGTGAAGGATGCGGTAAGGGAAAAGAGGAACTCGTTTAAAAAATGGAAACGCGAACATACAATGGAACTGTCACAAGGCCGACCAGAAGTGTCACAAGGCAGTAAGAGACGCCAAAAAGATCTATGAGGAAAAGATAACACAAGAAGCCAAAAACTTCAAGCCCTTTTTCAGATATATAAAAGGGAAAAAACCAGCAAAGGAGGCAGTAGGCCCTCTCGATGATCAGGGAAGAAAAGGGTACATCAAGGAAGACAAAAAGATTGCCGATAGGTTAAATTCATTCTTTGCGTCTGTCTTTACCAGGGAAGACACTGCATCAATGCCCAAACCAGGGAAAGTATTCAAGGGAGAAATCAAGGATATCCTCACCACAGTGAGTGTGAACCTGGACATGATATACTATCAGATCGATAGGCTAAAAAGTAATAAGTCCCCTGGACCAGACGGAATTCACCCGAGAGTGCTAAAGGAACTTAAGGTAGAAATCGGAGAGCTCTTACAATCCTTAGCTAATTTGTCAATCAGAACCGGGAAAATACCAGAGGATTGGAAGATAGCGAATGTCATTCCAATCTACAAAAAAGGATCGAGAGGAGAACCAGGCAACTATAGACCTGTGAGTCTTACGTCGGTTCCAGGGAAGATGGTTGAAGCGCTAATCAAAGACACAAAGACAGCATAGTGAAGCACCTGAAAAATCATGACCTGATGAGAGACAGTCAACACGGCTTCAGGAAGGGGAAGTCATGTCTGACGAATTTGCTTCAATTTTTTGAGAAGGTGAACAAACATATTGATAGTGGACACCCGGTGGATATAATATACTTGGACTTCCAGAAGGCGTTTGACAAGGTTCCACACGCTAGGCTTCTGAAGAAACTACAAAGCCATGGAATTGAGAGGGAAATACTAAGATGGATAGCGAATTGGCTGAAAAGCAGATTGCAGAGGGTAGGCATAAATGGGAAGTTCTCGGACTGGGAAAAGGTGACAAGCGGTGTGCCCCAGGGCTCGATCCTTGGGCCAATCTTATTCAATATATTCATAAATGACCTGGAAGAGGAAACAACGAGTAACATAATCAAGTTCGCAGATGACACGAAACTATGTCGGTCAGTTGGATCACAAATGGATAATGAAGAACTCCAGAGAGATTTGAACCAGCTAGAGAAATGGGCGGAAAAGTGGCAGATGAAATTCAATATAGAAAAATGCAAAGTGATGCACCTAGGCACGAAGAACAAGGAACATGAATACAAAATGTTAGGTGTGACATTGAGCAAGAGCGAACAGGAAAGGGACCTGGGGGTACTGATAGACCGGACACTGAAACCGTCGGCACAATGCGCGGCGGCTGCAAAGAAAGCGAACAGGATGTTGGGCATGATAAGAAGGGAATCACAAGTAGATCGGCTAACGTCATAATGCCGCTTTACAGAGCAATGGTCAGGCCACACCTAGAGTATTGTATCCAACACTGGTCTCCCTACCTAAAAAAGGATATAACCCTGCTGGAAAGGGTACAAAGGCGAGCTACAAAGCTAGTAAAAGGTATGGGAAATTTGAGCTACAAAGAACGCCTCAGAAAACTGAGCTTGTTCACTCTGGAGAAAAGAAGAATGCGTGGAGATATGATAGAGACGTTTAAAATACTAAAAGGACTAGATAAAATCCAGCAAGATGCATCGTTATTCACGTTGTCAAATGTGACTCGGACGAGAGGTCATGTACTGAAGTTGAGAGGCGACAGGCCCAGGACAAATGTCAGGAAGTTCTGTTTCGCACAGCGAGTGGTGGATGCTTGGAACGCTCTCCCGGAGGACGTTGTGACGGAGACCTCCATTATAGGATTCAAGGGCAAGTTGGATGCATACCTCCTTGCAAATTACATTGAGGGATGCAGGTAAACAAGGTCTCATTATGAAGCACCTAGTTGGGCCTCCGCGTGGGCGGATCACCGGACTGGATGGACCAAGGGTCTGATTCGGTGAAGGCATTTCTTATGTTCTTATGTTCTCTAGAACCTTCCTTATGCCGAGTTCCTCCTCGATGTAACTTCTGGTTTTGCAAAACCGGAAGTTACATCAAGGTACTCGGCAGAAGGAAGATCCTGGAGCAGGCCTTTGATTCTTTTCTCCATGGTAGCTGAAGCTTCTCAAGGTAAAATAGGTGTGGGGCGAGAGGGGAGTTGGGGAGGAAGACACAGAGATGCTAACTTGGGTGCAAATTTTAATTTTCACTGTGGGAAAAAGGCTCTTTACCACTCCTCCAGGGTGGTGGAAGGCCTTGCTCTCGTTCCCATGGTAAACTGGGTGAAATGTTTCCTATTCCTGTGGGTTTCACGTGAAAACCCATCCCTGTGTCATTCCTAGTCTCCAGGTAGAGGTGACCAATACAAAGACTGTGTCTGAATTCAATAAAGTGTGGGGCAGGCACGTGGGATCTCTTAGGAAGAGGAGATAGAGAATGCTGTGGATGGGCAGACTGGATAGGTCATTTGGCCTTTATCTGCTATCATATTTCTATATTTATAATTGCCCCATTTAGGCTTATTCATTTACACTTGCCATAGACCTTGTATAAGTGTCATATCTAAATTAGGTGAACCAATGCCAACACACTATTATTCTATAATGGAATCTGGGAAGACAGATGCAATTTTAGTATAGGTGCTCCCTGGGTTGCAATGGTCCACCTAAAGGGGTTACCCAGTTATAGAATTGTTGCTTAAATCCTGTTAACTTCTGAGTACAGTTTATTAAAAAGAATGTAGACGCGAGTTTTCAGACATGTCTCCATTTCTATAGATGGCCTCCGTAAAAAAACTGCTTAACCATATAGGCATGGGTGTAACATAGGCGTGGCGTGGGAGAGGCATTGATATGGACATCAGTTCACATATTTGGGCACCACAGTATGTCTATGTAACACAGAAAGTGTGGGCATACTTTTCATTGTGGTTTGGGCTTCAGCTAGGCGCAGCTTTCTATGGGCAAAACTTAGGCACGCTTTGGACGTTCTCAATGCGATCTTCTAAATAGGGTTCAGGGATGTTAATTTTGCTTTATTTAACTCCAAATACATTTAATAAGTCACCATATAAACAGGGCACATCAATACAAACATATTGCAAGCAAAACCTACTAGTTTTCTGGCCAAACAGCAATGTTATTTACTAATTAGAGCACATGAAAAAAAACACAGCTTTAGGTTTCTTGCTCAAAAAGAACCCTTTTAGTTTCATTAAACAGTGTTTCAATCAACTCATTCTTCCAAGAGATGCAAACACATGACATAAATATAGAGATTGTACAGATAACTTAATTTGCAAAAGGGTAAAAACAGAAAAAACAGATACAGACCTTAGCATGGCTTCTAGTTCATTGCAAATGGAGGTGTACAGCTGCACAATGGTTTATTATTATTATTAGGATTTTTATATACCGCCTATCAAGGTTATCTAAGCGGTTTTTACAACCAGGTACTCAAGCATTTTTCCCTCTCTGGCCCGGTGGGCTCACAATCTATCTAACGTACCTGGTGATATCTATCTAATGGTGACCTCATTGTGAGATCATCAAGGTGCACCTGCAAGGTAGAATGCCACAATTAAAATAGGAGTATAAATACGAATAACACAATTCATTGTGTTATTCATATTCATATTTATACTTCTATGACAAAATTAGGTTTAGAAGATGAAAGGATTGGTCTAGCACCATTATATTTAAATTAATCACTACTACAGACCTTTCTAATTTTTCACAACCAGTTTAATTGATTGGACAATTATAATAGGAACATGTGCTGGGGGCAGTTATTTTGGATTTGAACCCATGACCTCTGGAAGATAAGCACAGGGCTTTTACCCATTGAGCCTCAGCTGCTTCCTTTAAGTTAGGGGATCCTAACATGAGAGCTTAGGATATCCTAGCCATATGCAGGTCAAAATCAGTTTGCCTGCAAATGGCAGACTGGTGTTAAAAATGCCAAAGTCCACCATCTATACTCTCTTATCAGAGCAAATAGGAAGCTGTAAAAATTACTGGAGATGAGGAGGGATTTGAACCCATGACTTTCAGACAATGAAAGCAGTGCTTTAAGCCATTGAGCCAAAGCTGCTTTCTTTCAGGTACCTCTGATATCATACCTAAGCTATGATATCACTGAGCAGTCAGAGACATCTACCTGGAAGCTGCTGTGGCTCAAAAGGTAAAAGCCCTCCGATCATAAAATCCCAAACAACTGTCCCTCAGCACATGTTCCTATTTTAAATTGTAGCATTCTATCTTGCAGGTGCACCTTGATGATCTCACAATAAGGTCATCATTGTGCAGTTGCACACCTTCATTTGCAATGAACTAGAAGCCATGCAAAGGTCTGTTTCTGTTTTTAACCTTTTGCAAATGAGCTCATTGGATCACTGCTTAGTAAGACAAAAGGGTTGTTATTTTAACATGAAACTAAAGCTGTGTTTTTCATGTGCTGTACTTAGCAAATAACATTGCTGTTTGGCCAGAAAACTAGTAGGTTTGGCATGCAATATGTTGGTATTGATGTGCCCTGTTTATGTGGTGGTTTATTAAAAGTATTTTGAGATAAATAAAGTAAAAATAAAATCCCTGAACTCTATTTAAAAGATTGTATTGGAAATGTCCTAAGCCCGTCTAAGTCCTATCCACAGAACTCATGTCTATCTGAAGCCCAAGCTACACTGAAAAATAGAACGGCTTTTCAATCACCTACAATTTCCACATTAGATGGATGTACTATGACGCCCACATATATGTTAATAAGTGAAGAAATGTCCATATCAAAGCCTCTCCCACGCCTAAATGGCTAGGCACAGCTTTTTCCAAAGGGCGCCCACAGAATTATGGGCGCATCTCGAAACTCACGTCTACATCCCTAGAACGCCCCTCTGCCAATTATTGCTTGTTAAGATCCTTAAATTGCTCATTAACCACTTAGTTTAGATGCTTAACTCATACCAAAAGTTAGGCGGGACTTAGGTGGGCTTAGGCATCCTTTAGAGAATCAGGACCCAAGTACAAAATGCATAGTTAAAAAAGGGCGTGTGTTTGAATTAGGTGCTTAGTTTTGAGTTAGGAGTCATTGGGCGCCTAACTTAGGTGCAGGCATTTATGCCAAGGGTGCTCCTAAATGTTACAATGCATGTGTAGGTGGGCGCCTAACTAGTCGGCATCAATTTTTTTTGGGGGGACATATATAGAATCAGGCCCTTTATGAATATCTTAACAGAACTAATCATCATGGAAAATGTATTTCTGCAGGACACAATTCTCGTATTTGAACTACATTTCCCATTACTTTTGATACAGAGGATACTAGGAAGATCCTACTGACATTGGCCTGCTGTATTTCTGGGCCTGATCAATACAAATATATTACTGTAGATCATTTTACTATCAAATGGCATTCTGACTATTGGAAAAAAGTCTACATAGTTTTATTTACTATTTTCAGGTGTTACAAATGCATTTACAATTCCCAATTAATATGATTATGTGCTATTCATTTTTTAAATAATACCTTACCTTCTTTTAGATGTCACACACTCTGCTGAACACAAATGCATCATTAAAATAGTTGTAAGTAAAGTACTGTCCTTTGAGGATACTGTAATTGTTTTTCTTTTCTTTACCAGTGGTATAATAAAATGCTAATACATGCAGATTATACATAATCTTTAATGCATACTAAAGAGGCAGCATTTAAAACCCAAGTACCTTTTGTTGATGACTTGTCATTCCATTATTACTTTAGTTTTCCACAATGTGCTAAATTGCATGCTTCAGCACTTTTTTTTCTCTGTTTACATGCACAGAAGACTAGAACAATTATGTTTTCCAAATGAAGAAATTTTTAATCAAACTAATTCTTCAAGAGAATTCTAGAAGGAAAACAAACACTGTCTACATGACAGCCATGCCAGCTCAGAAAAAAGAGAGAAAAATTGAAATACATGAGAAATCAATGAGGCAATAATTGTGTCATGGGTCCAGAGAACAGCAGTCACAGCTTTGCATGTATTTGTTATTGCATGCAATTGTCTTACATAATCAGAATTTGAAGGAAAGCAAAAATAAATAAATATAAAAAGGGGAAAAAAAGAAACTACCTGCCACCCTAAAGCTAATTCCAAGATAAGACTCTTAAAACCACCTTCCTGCTACCTTATTCTGTGATATTTATAGGAGGTTAAAGATAGAAATTACAGTGTGAGAGACTATACATTCCTGATTATCCTGCAAACTTAAATCAGTCCTCTCGGTCTCACACCTGGGGCCTCCACTGCAGTGTAGCTGTCATTTCTGCTATTCATGACATTGGATTGATGACAGTCATTCGCTGATGAAACTGTGTACATCATTCCTGTCCGTGCTGCACTGGCCAGATGGACCCTGACCATCCATCGCCTGTCAGGGACACATCTGTTCACATTGCTGCTAGGGATACTAACAAGTCTCTAGATTTCCAAAAGGACAATGTCAGCTGGATAACGCACCAAATGATGTTGTATGCTTGTGTACTGTGCATGCCTGTGTGTAGTTGTGCTTAGGCAGCGTCTTTTGTTACCATAAAAACTGACAGTTTCTATTAACACTGTTTAAAAGCAGCTGCATCTATCTTCTACAATAGTAAGCTCGACTGGATAAAGCATATAGCACAAAACGAGGAATTTACATTTTTTGATTCTTCATGAAAATTGTTCATCTGATAGAACAGATTATTATATGGAAATAGTATACGGTCATTTTGTATTATATATATGTGGGAGTATTTCTGTGTTCCTTTCTAAATCTCGTATTATTCATGAACCTTATTCCGGTCAGACTTAACTTGCTATTTTGATCCAAAGGAGAAAAGAATATTTTAAATATCAAGCTACTGTACAATTTTCATGAATTAAAAAGAAACCTAACTTCTAAAATGATTAGTGTTTTCTATGCTGACCCTTATCCATGCCCGCAGCATAAATTTTGCTTCCTTTATTGCAGTGCACAATGGGCCCCTTTTATCAATCTGTGCTAGAGGTTTTTTGCACAAGACGGTGCAGTAAATGCTCCGACGCTCATAGAATACTTACCTCGCTATTTACCTAAAACCTTTACCGTAGCTATTTAAAGGGGGGAGGGGGATAAGTTTGCATGTCCCTGCTATTCTCAAAGAAAATACTTCTGAAAAAGGTAATGACACAATAGCTTTGCAAGAAGGATAAAACTTTTTTTTTCAGGCAAGAGATTGTTGTATACTTAAACCTAGAAAGAATTACTTTCTGATAAAACAAATCTCTCTTCTTAAACAGATAAAACTGCATTAGTTTCTCAAGGGGCTACAAAGTGTGCAAGGCAAACCACTCACCGCATTAACAGACTCAACATATGACAGAACCAGAAGGAAGATCAAAACAGCCAACAGAACAGTTTCTTCAGCTTGCTGTGGAGCCAGATGCCTGCATTAGAATTGGACCCTTCCAGTTGTGCATAAGGTCCCTCTGCTACTTGATGAAACCTGCTTTTCATATCTATAGTATAAAAGAAAAATGTTCTTTATTTTTTTTTTTCTTGGGTTTTTGTTTGTTTATTTAGGTAGATTTAATTCATTACAAAAGCGCCTATTAATCTCAGGATTAGTCTTTCTGCCTCAACGGATTTTGTACATATTTTGGTAAGATAAACCAAATAATAATAGTTCTATTTGAAAGCAGCTATGATATTTCTTGTTGAAAACATCTATCCATTTTATTTATCTAGCTATCTTATCAATAAATAGATTGATATAGGTATATAAATATATGAATAATAATAATAATAATTTATTTTCTTGTATACTGCCCCACCAACAGTTCTAGGGGGTTCACATCAAAGAAACTGAAACATTTCAGCAGACCATACAATTTCAAAAACACACTTCTACATACATCAGACAAATGTAGCAATAGCTAAGATGCGATTTCAACTCATTGCTATCATTAAAACATAGGTTAAAAATAATTATAAAACACAATCGTAATAAAAAAAAAATCAGCATTCTTGTTTATCAAATAGATAAGTTTTTAATAATTTCCTAAATGTAAAGTAAGAATAGGCTTGAACAATCAACGGGCTTATTTGCTTTGTGATGAGTTATTTTTTAATATGGATGTTAATAGCATTAACATACTTTTGTGAATCTAGCCCTCTAGTTTACAAATTAGCTAAATACATATTTATATATTGGGATTTATTAACCGCCTTTAAGAAGAGATTCACCCGAGGCATACAGCAGTATACAGGAGCCCTTTAACCAAACTGTGTTACTAGGATTTTTGCAGAGAGCGATCGAGTATAGGGGGTGAAGTACTTCTGTGTATGAAACAAGAGTAGGACTTGGGGATGAGCGTGCCTGATGATCTTAAGGTAGCAAAAGAGGTAGAAAAGGGAATGGTCCAAGCCAGAAGGATACTCAGGTGCATAAGGAGAGGACTGGCCAGTAGGAAAAAAGAGGTGATACTGCTATTGTAAGTCACTGGTGAGGCCCCATTTGGAATACTGTGTGTCATTCTGGAGACTGCACCTTCAAAATGATATAAAGAGGGTAGAGTCAGTTCAGAGGAAGTCTATTAAAATGGTCAGCTGTCTATGTCATAAGACATATGCAGACAGACTTAAAGGTCTCAATATCTATGCTTCGGAGGAAAGGCGGGAGATAAGGGATATGATAGAGACATTTAAATATTTCTGTGGCATTAATGTATGAGAGCTGAGCCTTTTTCAAATAAAGGGAAACTCCAGATTAGGATATGTAATCACCAACTTCTCTGACCTGAACTTCCAAGTAGTGAATCGGACTAATTTAGTGATACACTCTAAATATCTTATTTCAGTGGTCCCCAACCCTGTCCTGGAGGACCACCAACCAGTTAGGTTTTCAGGATAGCTCTAATGAATATGCATGAGAGAGATTTGCATATAATGGAGGTGACAGGCATGCAAATCTGCTCCGTGTATATTTATTAGGGCTATCTTGAAAACCTGACTGGCGGGTGGCCCTCCAGGACAGGGTTGGGAACCACTGTCTTATTTGTCATGTCGACTCCATCACAGCAATTAAGAGAAACTGCTTGAAGTTTCTACTTTTTGTACTTTTATTACAATGTTATCCTATGCTTATCATATGAGTATCAAAAAGTGGATGATTGCTCTTGATGGACTTTTATACCAATTGGGTAATGTCACTTATGTCTGTGTTTATTGGTCCCTGCATGATATCAATATGATTTTATTTGTATCAAGTACACACAATGATTTTTGTAAGGATTTTATGATCAATTTATCATCTAATTCATTTTGATAATGGTTCCTGTTTAAAAGTGAGGCACATACATCAGTGAGCCTGGCTAATGTAGGTGCCTAAATTAATTGATTCATAGGCTTAATTAGTGCCAATTGTCACTTAAGAACTTGTAATTGATATTAATTGTACTTAATTGAAAGTTAGACTCACAACCTGGTAGGGCACATATTACAAAGTGGTAGGCACCTAGTCCAAAGTGCCTACCTAAAAGTGGGAATGATTAGGGGCAGATTGTGGGTGTGTTTTCAGGTTAGGCACCTATTTTTGATTTAGGTGTTGGGCACACAACTTAGGAGCACTCATTTAGGCCAAGAAAACCCTGGCATAAATAGAGTGCACCTAAAAGTTAGGATGCACCTAAAAGTTAGGATGCATAGCAAAGCCTAACACCACTTAGGTGGCACTAAGCGCAATTCTATAAAGTGCACCTATGATTGAATCATGCTTAGCACCACACTAGTCAACGCTGATTTTTTTTTAGACGCCACATATATAATTTGGGGATTTGTATATAATATGATTTTGATTTCATTTTAATTTGATATGTTTGTATTATGATCAATAATACCCTCTAGATTCTATGATTCTATGGGTCAATGATTGGCTGAGTGGCAGACTTCAGAGGGTGGTGGTTAATAGTACCCTCTCTAAAACATTGGAGGTGACCAGTGGAGTGCCGCAGGGCTCGGTCCTGGGTCCACTCCTTTTCAACATATTCATAGGGGATCTGACTCAAGGGCTTCAAGGTAAAATAATACTATTCGCCGATGACGCCAAACTATGTAATATAGTAAGTGATTGCAGTTTACAGAATTATATGGCGCAGGACCTGCTTACATTGGAAAGTTGGTCCTCAACCTGGCAGCTAGGCTTCAATGCTAAGAAATGTAAGGTCATGCACCTTGGAAGCGGAAATCCATGCAGGACGTACTTCTTGAACGGAGAAACTTTAACTAGGACTTCAGCAGAACGAGATTTAGGAGTAATCATCAGTGCAGACATGAAAACTGCCAATCAAGTGGAGAAGGCTTCATCTAAGGCAAGGTAGATATTGGGTTGTATCAATAGAAGTTTCGTCAGCCGAAAGCCTGAAGTCATAATGCCGTTGTACAGGGCCATGGTGAGACCTCATCTGGAGTACTGTGTGCAATTCTGGAGGCCACATTACAGTAAAGATGTACGCAGAATTGAATCGGTTCAGCGGACGGCCACCAGGATGATCTCGGGGCTCAAGGGTCTCTTGTATGAAGAGAGACTGAACAAATTGCAGCTCTACACTCTCGAGGAATGTAGGGAGAGGGGAGACATGATCGAAACATTTAAGTACCTCATGGGACGTGTCGAAGTGGAAGATGATATTTTCTTTCTCAAGGGACCCTCGGCCACAAGAGGGCACCTGCTCAAACACAGGGGCGGAAAATTTCATGGCGACACCAGAAAGTATTTCTTCACAGAGAGAGTGGTTGATCATTGGAACAAGCTTCCAGTGCAGGTGATCGAGGCAGGCAGCGTGCCAGACTTTAAGAATAAATGGGATACCCATGTGGGATCCCTACGAGGGTCAAGATAAGAAAATTGGGTCATTAGGGCATAAACAGGGGGTGGGTAAGCAGAGTGGGCAGACTTGATGGGCTGTAGCCCTTTTCTGCCGTCATCTTCTATGTTTATATGTTTCTATATATGGTGCTCAAAATTGTGCACCCAAATTTGAGCACATTGCTGAGACTTGCATGCAAATTAATTGATTAACAAACTCTTATCCAGTAATAATTGAATGCAAGCAACCACTCATTAGAATATGCATGTGAATCTGGCTTTTTTTTTTTTATAAGGCAGGATGCCTAACTCTCATAGTACATATCCCAAAAAGGGTCAAAGTAGGGCATGGCCATGGGAGAAGTATGCTATAATAGCACACAAATTACACTTCACCAAGGGTATTCAGTCAAAATAGACCAACTCAAAGGGTGGGAAGACCTTAGCCACCCCTTTAGTGCCCTTAAGTGCGTATAGATTTTACCACGATCCTCAGCGGCACCACTTGGAGCTCAAAACAATCTCATTGCTCCAAGCTTTACGTCAATCTCATTGCTCCAAGCTTTACGTGTCAACTCGTCATCGGATTATTATTATTTTTTTTTCTCATTCTTATTTGTGTTTTTCTTAACTTTTGTGTATTAATAAAACTTCAATGTTAGCACTTAGTTTAGTAATTTTAAGCATATCACTTAGCTTAATCATGTGGTCTCTGGCAGGGGATTATAACACCGACATGTTTCACTATACAAGCTTTATCAAGGATAACCCCTCAGTATAATATACTGCCAAGCTCTGTGACCACTATATCTACAGAGATATAGCTTGGAGCAATGAGATTGTTTTGAGCTCCAAGTGGTGCCGCTGAGGATCGTGGTAAAATCTATACGCACTTAAGGGCACTAAAGGGGTGGCTAAGGTCTTCCCACCATTTGAGTTGGTCATGGGAGAAGTATGGGCATGCCAGGGGGGCGCTCCAAAAGTTAAGTAAACAGTTAAAGATTATTATTTTAGCATGTCTTATTTGGGTGACATCATTTATACCAGGTTTCAGCAGGTATAAGCCTGGAACCCAAAGTGCAGTGCAAAAATAAGCACTATGGGGGAAATTTGATAAATGGCACCTAGATTATATGCAAGGCGCTCTATTAAGGGATGTCTAGCAATGCCTAGCCAAAATTCACAAGCAAATTAAATTTTTCTTAATTAATTTAATTGGCATGGTAATTGTCTATGTCATTAAAAACTTATTTACAAAATGTAAACAATGATTAAGAGTTCCGCACAGAACTCAAAGCAGCACCTAGCAATGCTTAAGTTGGGTGCCTACTGATGCCTACCGGTCTTCTGAAAAGTAGGTGTGCAAATGATTAATTGAAAGGCCCACACAGAACTCAGTGGCACCTAGCAATGCCTACCAGCACCTAACAATACATATCTGAAAAGTAGACATAGTTAAAGGATGGGGATTAGGCATGGTATGAGTTAGGCATCGCTAGGCTTCTGTGGTAGGCACCAGTAAATTCAGCCAGGAAAACTCTGGCCTAATGTACCAGTGCCTACCATTAGAACACCTAGCAATGCTTAAGTCATTTGGCACTGCTAGACGTGATTCTGTAAATAGCACCTAGCGGTTGATTGACAACTGTGCCGAGTGGCGCCATTAGGCACCATTTATAGAATCGGGCCCTATGTTCAATTATATAAAAAACACATACCTTTTATAAAATAGCAGATAGTGCTAATAGTTTTTAGTATCATTTATAGAATTCCCCCCATGTGTGTGTAGATCCTACCTCCCTTGTGGGTGGGTGGGTGGGTTAAGCTGGCAAATAGTCTTTCATTCATATAGAATCTAGCCTCTATGAAAAAGCTCCGAAACAGTCTGCATCTTTAGCTCAAATCAACATCAGTAGTCCCTCTTCCATGTACACTGTCCACTCAGGATATGTTTCTCTTCCCTACTCCTCTGAACTCCTCTTCCACTAACAACTCCTGCTCCTACTTGGAGACAACCAGCACTCTTGCTTCTCCAAGTCTCTGTTGCTGTATCAGGCAAAGGTACATCACAATAGGCTATTCTTACATTCTTGGATTTATGCAAATTAATCCATTCAAAGTCCACCCCCTTAGGCAAATGGACTTTATTTCCAGAAAAGACTGGCACTATTTCAGCGGGTTTTCTTTAGCATAGACCAAACCTGGACTGACTCCTTTCTGGACCAAACTCTTTGGAGTGCAGTCCAACAGCACCTGCACAGGGCAAACCTTAACATAACCTTAAAGTCCTATCCTTCAAACTCAGCTGTTAGTCCAACTCAAATTAAAGTTCAAAGTCCATAGTTAATAAGGTAAGTACCTCCTTAATGCTTGTACTTCCTTAAATCCAGTCTCTCAACCCCTCAGGATTATATTCTCCAGTAGCAGGAGGAAAACACAAGTTTTTTTTGCTCTTGCTCCTCTTCCAATTTTTCATCTCTACATTATTTCTGGGGAAGTCTTTTATGGGGCTCTGACCTCAAAATCCCTTCATTCCTTTTAACTGTCCCACCCATTAGAGATTGTCTCTTTCCCTCTCACCCTTATAGGACCCTCTTTCCAGTTCTCCACTGGCATGGGAAAGAACTCTCTAAACAGTCTTTCCTTTCTGGGTTCCGGAAGCTTTTGGCCCTAGTAAGGCTTCCTGGGCTCAGTAGTTTGTATTCCTCTTTCCCTTCTTAAAAGGGCAATGACCCTATTCCAATTAGACAAGTCCTGTGCCTGCTAGATCTTAAAGGGTAAGAGAGCCAAAGCTCCAAGAAAGGGCACGAATGATAGATAGATAGATACAATAACTACTCACCCCTGACGCAGCCCCTTGGGTGAAATATGTCCATGTTGGGCATGTGTGAGAATCTGGGAGCTAAAGTAGTGAATAAAGCCTGCAATTGTCTGCAGTTTTGTCTTTTAAAATCCACCATGAGCAGAAACATAAAAATATTACATGATAGCAGATATAGCCTGAATGATTTATCAGGTTATATCTACTATCTCCTCTTGGAAGTCAATGCATGTATACCCACTACTTTTTTCTTAATGAACTAGTTATTTAGATTACTCCTGTAAGCCCTCATTCTAGTGCAATAGAGATGGTATGCTGAACCACAGGGTTATCCATCTATGCTTGTGAGCATACTGCAGAAAATTTCAATCACAGCTTTCCAACTCCTCCTCCATCTCTATGGTCTCTACTGCCTCCTTCAGTTTTTCCTTCTTTAATGAGCATGAAGGTGTCTTTCTGATCTGCTCTGTTTATTTTTTTATTGTTTTGCAATGTTTTTTGTTTTTGGGTTTTTTTTTTGGCTTGTTCACAGATTTTTTTCTGTGGTGTCAGAGATCCAGGTTCAAAGGGAGTGCTCTTCCTCTTCATAGAGGAGCAGACATTTAAGTCTGCAGCTAGCAGGTGTATACCTCAGGGACCTGTACAGCCAGTCTGCTGAAGATTTGTGGAGCTCAAGGATCCGAGCCCTCAGCACTTGCTCCTTTCCTTGACTTGATTAGCAACTTGAACGCAGGGTGTTAGACATCATTAGTGGTTCTTTGGGGCACTCAGGGTGGCAGATGCAACTTTGCTTATCCCCCTTTCCACATAATGTGTCATGGACCTGGGGGTAGAAGATCAGTCTGACTAATGTCTGACTGGCAGCCTGAAGACCTTGGCATGGGAACTGACCACTGGAATGAGGCAGAGAGCTTCTCCAGATCCAGCTACACTTTCAGGGAACTGAAGCTGACTGCAGCAACATTTCCCCAGCACATGATATGTGAGTACAGGCTTATGCAGTATGTTATGTAATCTCTTTTTCCAGAGCTTCTCTTCAAATGAAAGAGTACTATCGGAGGGGGTGGTGGTGGGGGGGAGGTCGTCAGGAGGGACTGGGCATCCCTCCGGCCACGATCATTTGTGGAGGGGTTCGCAGGTGTAGGCTGGAGAGATTATGACAGATGCCAGTTAGAGAATCATGATTTTAGACGAAGGTCCCTCCCACGCCTAAAAGGTCTTGTTTTGGGAGTTTGAGACTTATGAATTTTGGGGGTTTTTTTTTGAATAGGGCTTAAAAGGTAGAAGTATTGGTGGTCTAGGCGATTAAACTCCTAAACATACAGGTAGGCCATTCTAAAAAAAAAACAACCCACATTTTGGATGTTTCTTTTTTTTTGAGAATGGACATTTCCTTGCTGCCTACTTTGGGCACCTAGGGCCTTAGGCCTAAAGGGGACTTAGACATTTTTTTAAATTATGCCGCTCTATATAATTATTGGACCCTCAATGTATGCATCTTGCTATAACAAGGCCATGTCGAGTCATAATTTTTTAAAATTAAGATTGTTTTTGCTTAAAGGTCTGGTTGGTAGTGCACTCCTTTGGTTGCTTCCACTTTTGGATTTATGGAGGTTTGTTCCTTTCTGCAGTTCTTCCTGAGAAACAGAGAAACAAAGGTTCAAATCCTGCTTCTTTCAATAATGCTACTTGTGTTGTTGGACAAATAACTTCAAACTCGGGACCTATTTACCAATCTGCAATAATGCATTTCTGCATGGTAATATATGTTATCACTCACTAAATGGAATTAATTTGTGAAATTTTTAATTAGTGTAAATCTTGAAATGTTGTTTCCTGGCCCATAAACCAAATGTATCATGGTCATACTAATTAATTGCAAATGCAGGCTAAGTAGTTCATTATTCTGCCATTAAGATATTGCAGCTCATGTAAAATCAATGTGCATTGTGTGACTTGGAGAAAGATGTCTGGCAATACTCCTGGGGTGCTAATTAAAGGGTTGCAATGGATGGATAGATCATGCCACTGACTCATGGCAACGCACAGTGAGGAGTCCTGTAATGTTTCATGACAGGGTACATGAGTGGTTTGCCATTGCCTCCAGTGCAGTGTGTGGCTCCACTATGTTGCAGATGCCCAACATAGGGCCCCTGAGCCTATAGCTCCCAGCCAGGTACTAGCATGATCTGACCCTGATTAGCTTCTGATGGCAAGAGTGGGCCTACTCAGAGCAGCCAGGCTGTAGGCTAAAGGGCTCAACTATTCTGTGGGAACACCCAAGCTCCCCTGTATAAAACAAACAAAAAAAACTCTAGTGATCTGTGAAACAATATAGAGTTCCTCTCCATTCATCTATAAATATGGAAAGAAGAATTCATATTCAATCACTGCCATAAGAACATGAGAGTTGTCATACTGGGACAGACCAAAGGTCCATCAAGTACCTTTTCAGTGATGTTGGCTGCTCCATTGTTTGGAGTTTTAGGCAATTTGCCTGATGTTACTCACTTCCAGCCCACTATGGAAGGAAAAGCGGTGCAAGTATTCTCAGACAACGCCACGGCAGTGGCGAACATAATTCATCAAGGGGGCACAAGAAGCTTGCATGCTATTTTGCTGGCGGAGTTACATCTTCTGTCTCTCTCGGCAGCATACGTGGCCGGAGTTGACAGACTTCCTCAGTCAACAATTCCTGGACCCAGGAAAATGGTCCCTTTTGCAGAAAGTGTTTCCATCTGATCGTACAGTGCTGGGTTTGGCCCCAGATGGCCTTGATGGCTTCAGTAGAGAACTTCTTCAGTAGTGCTTCTTCAGTTGAAAAACAGAGTGCGGAAACTAAGGGTTGGATGCCTTGGTTCAGCTCTGGCCAGCTCACAAGCTCCTTTATGTGTTCCCTCCGTGGCCTCTGGCTGGTCAGCTCATCCACTGGAGAGCGATGCATCCCAGCGTTGACTAGCCTTGTTTGGCGAAATGCATCAGGCATGGTTCTTGGGAGCACCTTGAATTAACCTGATCTGAATCTCCTTATTGTCTGCCAATCTTCTTTTGTTTCATGTTGGATTCTTTGGTGGACTGCTTGCCTTGTTGTTTCATTGCAAGTTAACATACATGGAGTGGAACGTACTAGAGGAGTTACAGATTTGGTTGTTTATACATACATATGGGTTACAGTTGGTTGATGTAGAGTGAGGCAGTTGAGAGGCGTTGTAAACTTGGTTATTAATATAGACTTATATTTCGGATAGTATTACTGCTTTACAAATATTTGAATACTTTCATATATGCATGGAAAGGGTTCAGAGTTAAATTCCTGGGTAAGTAGGTGGGAAGGGAAGGGAAGGGAAGGGGTATTTGTTCAGAGATGTTTGGGGGTTGCATAGAAGAAAAACTGTGCACTGGCCTACTTCAGAATGACAGGACCAGCAGAGGTTAGAGTAGGAGGAATTGATTCTATGTGATTTAATAGGGGTCCAATGTGCTCTATGGAGGAAAAAGACCATGTGTTGAAGATTTGATGCTGAACGAGATGTATGAAAGGTGGTGTGGAAAATATGAGGCCAAGCCTCTTCAGAAATCGACTTACCCAGATCCAATTCCCAAGAGGATTTCAAAGGGGCTAAGGAGTCAGGGAGCAGTGATTTAAGTAGTTTGTAGAAATGTGAAGCAGTGTGTCCTGTTGACAGAAATTGACGGGAAAGAGAGTACAGTGAGGGAGCCGAATTGAAAGGTAGTGGGTATAGGCCCGATTTATTGAGCGAGGATCTTAATTGGAGCCATCTGTAGAAGTGGCATGCTAATCTTTGTTTTGAATTAAAAAAAAAATACAAGTGGAAATAAAGAAGTAAAGAAGAAAACAGATAAATGGGGCGGAACATGGGTGAGGTGGGGATGGGAAATGGGCGGGGCATGGGCAGGTTAGGGGCGGGGCAGGGCCAGGGGGGCCCAGTGTACTTGTGTGCCTAGGGGCCCTCGAAGAATTAATCCTACCCTGGGCTCCACAAATCATAATTAGCACCGTTTCCAGCAATATCAGTCAGAGGAACTTGCAAAAAGGCAAAATGATAATTTCCACCATTCAGTGTTAATACAGTTTCAGTCACAATTGTAACCCCTAGGCTAACCGGGCTGCCTTATTCAGTGCAGTTCCAGCAGTCCTATGCCTCTTCCCCCAAGAGAAGGTGGGATGGCAAGCCCGGCCTTATGGGGTCATGCACTGCCTCTCCTTTTGTACTTCTACTATTTATAAGGGATTTAAAATGTTCATTCTCTTCCTTTTGGTATAGGCCAAAACTTAGCACACTGGAAAATTCTTAATAGCACTCCTGCCCACCCTGGGCTATAGCACTACTGGCCAGTTTAAACAGGGTGAGAGTGTAGGGGACATTCCCTTCCAAATACTTAGTTGGTTCAATGCCCTCCCCGATAGGCGTCCATGAAATTATGGACGCGTCTACAAACACATCCACATCCTTTGGATGCCTATGTGCCAATTATTAAGGCACATTATCTACTTAGTTTGGATGCCTAAGTCCTGCTCAGATTTAGGCATGATTTAGGTGCCCTAATGTTGTTTCCACAGAACATTCTTTTAACAGAATACTTTTTCTGAATAAATTCAACACATTTGCAATGTTATGGTATAGAATGGCATCTCAAGATAACTTTTCAATCCATGTAATGTCAATTCTGTATACATTCTAGATGATTCTCTCACAGTAACCTACATATTGGCTTAAAAAAGATTGACTTTTAAAAATAAGTCTATTGGCAATGGCCTGAATCTGAAAGACAATGCAGAGCAGACTTTGTGTTTTCCATTGAATTAATTTTTTTGCTGAGTGAATGAGTCCCTGGTCCCTCAGAATGCTTAGCCTGCAGTTTGGAACAAGCACCATATAACCAGTCACATTGACTAATGCATTATAAAACAGCTCCAAGTTATGCAAATATTAAAGTCTCAGACAAATATAAAATGTGTAGAAAAATCCCTAAAGCATAGTAGATACAAATAATTATTTACAGTCAAGCTGTGTTCCCTTGAGGATCCACTACCTACATAACAACAATCTGTCTCAACAGCAGACTATGGACATTTCCTCCAGGAACTTGTCCAACCCTTTTTTAAAATCAGCTATATTAACTGCTCTTATCACATCCTCTGGCAATGCGTTCCAGAGCTTAACTATTCTCTGAGTAAAAAAAAAATATTTCCTCTTATTGATTTTAAAAGTATTATTCTGTAACTTCAATGAATGTCCCCTAGTTGAAAAAGAGTTTGGAGAAGCTCGAGTATTATTTGTCTTGGGCATATTATGTTTGACTGCTTGGATAATGTATAAGTGCCAAGGTTAGATGACAGCATTCATATATCTGATCCTAAAGAAAAATAACTTAAACCCATCTGACCCAAAGAATTATCACCCTGTACCAAACCTGATATTTTTATCTAAACTTTTGGAGACCGTGATCTTTTAACAGCTATAGCCTCATTTAGAATCTACTAAAAACTGCATCCATGGCAATCAAGATTTTGATCAGTCTACATTACCGAAACTGCCCTGATCACACTTCTTAGTTTATTACAGTCCCACCTTGAAGATGGTTATATAGCTCTTCTTTTATCCCTTGATTTATCTGCAACATTTGATATGGTAAATCATACTTTTCTTCTTGTAAGGCTTTATAGGATTGGAGTCTGTGATACAATCTTGCAGTGGTTTTCTTCTTTTCTACATGAGCATACCTTTCAAGTGTTAGCATCATCATCTTTTAGCATTCCAGATAGATCAGCTCCCTACTTTTTAACAGAGATAATGGTTACTGTGGATGGGCAGACTAGATGGGCCATTTGGCCTTTATCTGCTGTCATGTTTCTATGTTTCTATGAAGTCTTGCAAGCCTCTGTTCTTTCACCTGCACTCTTTAATCTCTTTGTCCATCCACTTGCTCTTCTGATTCAGTCTCATAATATCAGTACATAAGAACATAAGAATTGCAGCTGCTGGGTCAGACCAGTCCATCGTGCCCAGCAGTCCGCTCCTGTGGTAGCCCATAGATCAAAGACCAGTGCCCTCACTGAGTCTAGAAACATAGAGTATGATGGCAGAAAAGGGCCGGCAGCCCAACAAGTCTGCCCACTCAAGAACCCTCCCTCGCAAAGTCTGATCTCCTTAACAAGTCTGCCCAATCAAAAGTCCTCCCTCCCATGAGAATCCATTTTATAAGCTGTAACCACATTGCAGCCCTAGACCCTAAGGGGCTCAATAGCGCTCTTAGTGGTTAACAACAAAAGTACACTAGCATGTGACCCGGACTGGAGTCACCCTGCAGGTTCCTCACAAATCTTAATCAATAACTCAAACACAGTGGATTGAATGACAAATGTGAAAACTTTACTTGTTCAAAAATAGAAGTCAAAAAATGGCATACAGTTCAAAGTAATCAACCAATGTCCCAACTGGAAACAAAATAAAGCCTAAGGAAAACACCGGCAGCCTTCAGGATTTGTATTCTTCAAAAAACAGTTCTCTCTGTGTCCTGCACTCTCACAGAGCAGCTTTATATTACAACTTTCTTTTCTCACAAGTCTGCTCCTCAGCAACACTCAGGTAAGTTCATAGCTTTCAACAGTTCCCAGAGATAATCTTGTTCATTCCAATTCTCCAGGCAAACATATACCAAAAATAAAGCCTCCAGCCTGAAAACTGTAGCAGGGCTGGGTAAAGAGGAGTCCATTAAGTTTGCCATCAAAAACACACAAAACCGCTTTCAAACTTCCCTCCCAGGTGTTGCCAAACTTTTCCCCACCCACTCTTAGCTTCAAACAATTGTCCAGAACAGAAAAGATTTTGTCAGTGACTAGGAGCAGGAAAAGGAACCTAGCCACAACAATAAAGAGAAAAAAAAAAACTCACAATGATTCAGCACAGGCAGAAAAGCAGGAGCTGCCAATCCTCATGGCTTTCCTTGCAGCACAATCACATACACACTGGCTCCTGCTGCAAAAGGTGGTGTGGACCTCAGCTTCCTCCACACCCGGGTCTAAGGCAGTGCCCTAGCTTGCCAGACATGCCTTACTTGGGAAAAGCCCTTCCTCTCCATTCCATAGTCAAGAGCAAACTACTGACTTTTAAAGGAAAGAGGCCACGTCCTACTCTACCTGCACCTGATCTCCTCTCTGGCTCCCCCAGTGGGCTTTAATGAAAACACAGGGACCAAGGCAGGCTCGGAGCTTGACTGGTCACAAAGAATAACTCTGTAGCAACCCCACTTGTTTGTCCCATCGTCTCTTGAAGTCGAGCACGCTACTGGCCTCGACCACCTGGCGTGGTAGACCATTCATCGATCAATCACTCTTTTAGTGAAGAAGTATTTCCTGGTGTCTCCATGAAATCTTCCCCCCTTTAAGTCTTGTCGCCGTGGGACCCTTAAGAAAAAAAGATTTCTTCCTCCACTTCAATGCGGCCCGTGATGCATTTGAATGTTTCTATCATGTCCCCCCTTTCTCTGCGCTCTTCAAGAGAATATAAGCGCAGTCTAGTCAGATGTTCTTCATATGGGAGATCTTTAAGTCCTGAGACCATCCTAGTGGTCATTTTCTGAATCGATTCCATTCTCACATCTTTTTGATAATTACATTACATTACATTAGGGACTTCTATTCCGCCTATACCTTGCAGTTCAAGGCGGATTACAAAAGAGCTAACTGGACATTTCCAGTGAAGTTACAACAGTATTGGTTGTTTTTTTTGTTGGTTTTTTTTTGGTTACAAGGGAGGAGAGGTATCTGGATTAATTCCGGAAGAGCTTGCAAATTGGATATTAAATTGTCTGTACGTTACTGTGTGATATAACAAATAGATTACAGTTAGAGTACAAATAAGATTACGTTACATTTCAGGGATCTGAATACTTGGTTGATGTTTTGGGGAGGAAGAGATTATTTAAGTGGAGGTTTTGGGGGAGAATTTATCTAGGAGGAGGGGGAAGGGTTGGGTTAAGATATCTGGATAAATTTTTTGAAAAGTAGAGTTTTGATTTCTTTTTGAAAAGTTTTGAAGTCGCCCGTTGCAATCAACAGGTTGGAGATGGAGTGGTTAAGTTTTGCTGCTTGCGTCGCCAGAAAGTTATCAAACATTTTTTTGCGCTGAGTGCCCTTGAGTGGAGGGAAGGCAAAAGGGTTCAGAGTTCTTCTTTGACTTGAGGTCAGGATCTGGTTTAGGCGGTTGTTTAGGTAGGGGGGGCGGAGACGTTTAATGCTTTGAATAATAGACAGTAGAATATGAATTGAATTCGTGCTTGCATAGGTAGCCAGTGAGAGTCTAGGAAGACAGTTGTAATATGATCATATTTTCTCAGGGAGTAGATCAGTCTGAGGGCAGTGTTTTATATAGTCTGAAGTTGTTTTATCATGTTGGCCTCCAGAACTGGACACAGTACTCCAAGTGTGGTCTCACTATGGATCTGTACAATGACAGTATGACTTCAGGCTTTCGGCTGATAAAGCTCCTTCTGATGCAACCCAGCATTTGTCTAGCCTTTGCTGAAGCTTTCTCTACCTGATTTGCAGCCTTCATGTCTTCTCGGATGAGTACTCCCTAGTCCCTTTCTGCAGTAGTTTTTGTTAAGTTTTCACCCTTCAAGGTATATGTTCTGCATGGATTTCCGCTTTCAAGATGCATTACTTTACATTTTTGGGCATTAAAGTTTAGCTGCCAAGTACTGGACCATTAAAAGTAAAAGTAGGTCCTGTAAAAGTAGGTCCAGTAAAAAGTAGGTCCAGTAAAAGTAGGTCCCGCTCCATATTGTTGGGCCTGGTTGCGCTGTCAGGTTCTGTTGCCCTGGCCAAAACATTGCATAGTTTAGCATCATCGGCAAATAATGTAATTTTGGCTCGAAGTCCCTGAGTCAGGTCCCTTACAAAGATATTAAACAGCATCGGGCCCAAGACCGAGCCCTGTGGCAGTCCACTGGTCATTTTTGACGTTTTTGAGGGAATACCGTTTACCACTACCCTCTGTAGCCTGACGCTAAGCCAGTCTTTTACCCATGCTGTCAGTGTTTCTCCTAGTCCTAACGTGTTCATCTTGTTCAATAACCAGCACACTTTCTGATTCAGCAGGAACTTATCTAACTTTGTCTTGAATCTCAGGAGGCTGTTTTCCCCTATAACAGCCTCCGGAAGAGCGTTTCAGTTTTCCACCACTCTCTTGGTGAAGAACTTCCTTCCTTATGCAGATGATATTCTGCTGGTGTATTACACCAGGACTCTATCCCAGCTGGTTTTATACTTATCAATTAGTACTGAGTCCATTATAAAAAACCGAAACAGTACCATGTTGGATAATAAGTTCTTTATCTCCCCCATAGACCATACCTATTCTTTTTAGTCATCCTATTTTCTCAGTTTCATAGTTCAAGTATTTAGGAGTTATAATAAACTCTACCTTGTCATTTTTCCCAGATCTACTATACAGTCATGAAAGCCCTTTGTATGATTAGTTCAGTTAGGAGCTATTTTGATCAGAACACTTCGTGGCATGATTACTGCAATTCAGTCTATGCATGTCTGCCCAATTATAGCCTTAAGAAACTTCAGCTCCTACAAATACCATTGTTCAATTAATTTATAATGCAAAACGTTGTTATCATATCACTCCTCTGCTAAATCAGTTACACTGGCTCCCTATTCAATCTTGGATAAAATTCAAAATTCTTAATCTCACTTGTACAGCTTTTCACAAAGGTGGTCCTACTTATCTGTCCTCCCTTACCCTTCCAAACACTCCTGCATACCATTTACGATCACTAAACGATCATTGATTAGTGATGCCACCTTTATCACAGTCGAAATGGGAATCAACACGGAAATCTGAATTTTCCTATCTTGCTTCCTTTCTGTGGAACTCTGCCATGTACACTTCTAGTGATAAACTCATGCTGAGGATTTCAATTAGAACTAAAACCTATTTATTTCAAATTGCCTTTGATATATCTTAATCTACTCTTTGTTGAAGGGGGCAAGTAGTGCACCATCAAAGTCCAGACACTGGTTGACATTTTATTTTCTTCAGATTTAGAAATGAATATGTATTGACTTTCCTGTATATAAATATGGAGTTCCCTACTACTATATGTAATTTTATTGTAAACCACTTCGATTTGCTTGGGCAACTACAGTGGTATAAAAAAAATCAATAAAAAATAAATGATTAAAATGTACAGAATTTATAATCCATGCAACTGAGTATTTTCTCTATCATTCATATATATTTTAGTTCAGTATTATAGCATACTGTAATTCAACTATGAAAAAAATATTTCTGTAGAAAAATGCATATTGTTAGTATATTGCATTTTTATTCATTGATTGTATAATTTTAGCACTGTATGTGAACCACCTAGAACTATGTGGTAGGGCGGTATATAAAAATAAAATTATTATTATTATTATTCCAGGTTAGAAATTTAAAAACAAGTAGGGAAAGCTTGTAGAGCATGTCTCATGGAATTCTTTCTAACCCTTCTGGATTTACATTTGTCTCCATGTTGAGGCCATGCAAGGTTGATTTACGTGGTTTTGTGGGGCACTGGGATAGTTGTGAAGGATAGGGTTTTTTGAAGTGGTATAATTTACAAAATGGTGGGGTGTGTTAACATAAATTTGAGGACAAAAGCCGTTTGCAAGGTCATGAAGCAGTTGTGATAAGCAGTTATGGAGTGATGAGGCAGTTGCAGGAGTAGTTTTTGGAACTGAGACAGTTTGTGGACTAGTTTATTTTTTGGGGGGGATGCACAGTTTTTGGGCTGGTAGGGCAGTTACAGGAGGGCAGTTTTAGGGACTGGTGCAGATTGGTGGTGAGGAAGCTGTAGGGGTATTTTCTTGGAGGGGGTCTAGAAATTAAATAATGAGAAATCTAAAAGAAAGAATTCCCTAATTGCTTTGTTTCATTGTTTATAGGTTTTTATTCTACAGAAGCTAGAAATCTCTCACAGAGAAATAAACTGTGCCATTTTGGTGGGGGGTCTTATTTGTCTGGAACTCCTGGTCTGATTTGGCCCATATTTTTTTTAATTCAATGTGGGGCTTTTTGGGTTTTTTTTCTAGTTTTTCCTACATGTCAAGTTTCATCTTATTCTATACATTTTCAGAAAGTTATTTTGCCTCCACAAAGTCAAACATTTTCAACCACTTTTGTATAATTCTGTCTAACTTTTGTTGGGTTGAAAAAATATATAAGGCTCCCTTTTATCAAGCTGCATTAGGTGTTTTTTTTTTAAATCACCGGCCACTGCAGTAAAAGCTCCGATGCTCCTAGGAATTCTAGGAGTGTCAGAGATTTTACCGCAGCAGCCTGTGATTTTAAAAAACATAACGCGGCATGATAAAAGATGCTTTAGTTATCTTTATAAGTCTTATATAGTCTTTCAAAAATAAAGCATAGGCATTGCATAAAACCTATCATATTGTAAATAAATGAACATTACATTTCTTTCATGTGTCTGAGAGACATTTAATGTGTCTTTAAACTGTAAACTTGCTTCCTTTGCGAGCCAGAGAGTTCATTAGGCTTACTACAAGGTGCAAAAGAGGCAGAAGAAGCTAGTGTGGAGTTATTCATTGTCTTATGACTCAGTTCTAATCACTTCAGTCAGTGTGGCTGACGGAGAAATGCCATCCACTGTGATTGAGAATATTGATTTCTCAGCCCCTTTTGGGGCACACAAGACATACACAAAGTCTTCACTTTCAAAAAAACCTCTTCATCTGCCTTAATCATCAGATCAATAATCAGCATCAGGACTGTGGATCTTCAACAAAGCCTTGTTTAATGTCTTTATGTTTCTTTCCTGTATTAGGTTACAAATCTGCCAAGTCAAGGTGATCTTAGCAGATCAGAAAAGTGAACAGTAAGCAACAACACTGATGGTGCTTAGTAATGGTGGATAGACTTACTTCTCTTTTTTCCCCCCATTATCTCTTGGACCTCAATTTACCCACATTTTTCAAGATGACTAGTAGGGGAAAAAATATTGCTCATAGACCTACCTACAAACAACCATTCACTGAAATCATGTAAATCATTCACCTCAGGATGCTTTTGGTTGATGTGAATTCATTCATATCACTGCATCAGCGGTGAAGGTCCCATCTTCTTACATTACATTACATGTTACACCTCACATTTGTTACCCTCCCATACCAGAAACAGATCAAAGTGGTTTACAATAAGCAGAAAGCAACAGATAGATAGTAAAAAAAATGTCCTAAAGATTAATTTACATTATAACCAACAAATCCATAATAACTTAATCAAACAGTTTGCTCCACTTCTCATAAAATTCCTATATGAGGGCTATACCGAAAACAATGCAAAAATGGGCATAACTTTCTTATTAACTGACATAGGTTGTTCAAATTGCATATGCTGATAGAGTAACTCATCCTCTATACAAAGGTACTACTACTCAACATAGTCTTCACCACAAGTGATAAATTTGTGCCTTCGTTGAACCCCACTCTCAAATCTTCTTTGAAAAAAATCAGGTGTGCACTGTTGTACCCACTTTTTCATAGCCACTTTCTCCTATGTGTCATCAAATTGTTTTCCCAAAAAATTGTCCTTCATTGGACCAAACAGGTGGAAGTCGGTGAATGCCAGATCTGGGCTGTACAGTGGATGGGAGACCACTGACCAGTCCAATTTGCTGATCACCTGATTTGTTGCTAAAAATATGTGTGGCGTTGCATTGTCATGATGAATGTGGATTGTTCCAGATTCTTGTTCAGTCTCTTCTTCCTAAAGGTTTCTCCAAGCTTCTTGAGTGTCACAATGTACTACTTTCTGGTCACGATATAGCCACATTCCAGAATATCAAGAAGATTGATTCCCTTGTCATCCCCAAAAAAGTCAGCATGACTTTCTGTGCTGATTGCTTGCTCTTGAACTTCTTAATTCTTAGGCCTTGGAGAAGAGGTGTGACACCATTCCATGGACTGATTCTTCATTTCTGGATCATAAATATATGCCCATGTTTTATCCTGTCAACAAATTGGCAAAAAAATGTATCTTCATTGACTTCAAACACTTCCACAAGATCAGAGCAGACTTCCACCCTTCTCTACTTCAAATTGGTTGTCAACTACTGAGGTATCCGATTTGTACACACTTTCTGATACCCTGAGTCTTCCATCATCTTCTGTATGGCATTATGACCAAAGTCCAGTTGTGCAGCAAGTTCACGGATTGTGAGTCATCTTTCTGCATGAATCAATTCATCCACTCGTTAATGATTCATGTCAGTCATCGCAGTTGATGTTCTTCCACTACATGGTTTGTCCTAAGTGCTAGTTTCCCCTTCTTTAAACTTCTTTATCCATCTGTGTACATTGTTCTTGTCAACAGTGCAATCTCCATAAATATTCTGTAGCCTTCTGTGGATGTCAGACAGCCTTCATCCCTCTTTCATTAAGAACTCAATGACGACATATTGTTTCTGCTTGGAATCCATTATTTACCTGCAATGAAGAAAAATATTCTGAAACACCCACTTAGAGGAAGAGTTACTCTAGCAACATGTGCAATTTGAACTACCTATGTCAGTTAATCTTCAGTAAAGCAAATTCGGAAGAAGAGAGCATTGTTTTCAAAGTTGGTGGCCAAAGTATAAACAATAGTGGAACA
This sequence comes from Geotrypetes seraphini, assembly GCF_902459505.1. Classification (NCBI taxonomy): domain Eukaryota; kingdom Metazoa; phylum Chordata; class Amphibia; order Gymnophiona; family Dermophiidae; genus Geotrypetes; species Geotrypetes seraphini. The sequence goes on from NC_047088.1 coordinate 209,318,421, forward strand.
CTACTCTCTAATCAATGGAAAAAGTTCCCCAAGTTGATCAACCAACAAACAACGGACTTCAACACACAATTGTTCCCAACTGGAGTATAGCTGACATCATGGTGAGAAGCTCTCAGATGCCTGCGCTGATCAATAATGAAATTAATTCAGCATTTTGGCAGGTTTTACAGTTTCTTTCATCGAGCTTCTTTTCACCACCTGCTCTAGTATTTGAATTGTGTATAGTTTAAAGATATACTGCTTATTTATAAGTTTAATACAGCACTTATCTTATATCCATCATTAAATTTTGTGCTTGAAGGTGATGGATTAGAAGTTGTAAAGAATTTCAATCTCCCGGGCTCTTTCGTAAAGAAGCAACTAATAGGGAAGAAATACTTCACAGAATAGCACTGGGGGACTCTTCAATGAAGGCTCTTGACAAAGTATTTAAAGGCAAAAGAAATAATACTCCAAACTAAGATCAGACTTGTCCACAACACTCATTTTCTCAGTGATGCGAAAGCTGGACACTATTGAAACAAGCTAGAAGGAAGATTGACTAATTTGAGCTTTGGTGCAGGAGAAGGATTTTATGTGTGCCGTGAACCGCCACAAAAACTAACATTGATTCTTGGAGAGATCAAACTGGCTATATCACTCGAAGCCCAAATGATGAAATTATGACCATCTTATTTTGGTCACACTGTCAGAAGAGAAAGATCATTGGAGAAGGTCGTTATATTTGGGAAGATAAAGGAACCATAGAAAGAAGGTGACCTGAAATCACATGGCTGGACATATTGAAAACAACCATGGAGATAAAGTTGGAGGACCTTACCGGACTAGCACAAAACTGATCTCTTTTTAGATCAAGTCACTAGGATTCAAACACGAGTCAATAGTGCCTAACTAAAATGCCAGTTAATAAAAAAGTTATGTCCATTTTTTGCATAGAAGGAGTGGCTTAGTGGTTACAGCTACAGCCTCAGCATCCTGAGTTTGTGGGTTCAAGCCCAGCACTGCTCTCTGTGACCCTGGGCAAGTCACCTATCCCTCCATTGCCCCAGGCAAATTAGGTAGATGATGAACCTGCCAAGACAGATAAGGAAAAATACTTGAGTACCTGAATGTAAAAACCTGCCTAGACAACTTCCATTGACAGGCAATATATAAATGACTAATAAGCTTGGAAGAGTTTGACAAACCCTCCCTTTTTAGCTCAAGCAGGTCTTATTACTCTGAACTTTTTCTTTTTGCATTGGGTGATGATTTAAGTAACAGCCTGCTGGAGGATAAATACAAACCTTCTGCATCACCGTATCTTGTTCAGATCTCCTTTCATTTTCCAGATCTTGTCATTTGCTCTTTGCTAGATATCTTTACTCCATGGCTCAAATTCTGCTTTCTATTCCTCTCATCCTCTCATCCCAGTACATTATCTATAACTAGTCTTTAAGCCCGTTACATTAACGGGTGCTAGAACATATGTGTGTGTGTCTGTCTTTATTTCTTTCTCTCTCTCTCCTTAGCCGCTTTCTTTCTTTCTGCCTTTCTTTTTCCTTGGCTGTCCATCACCACCCCTTGCCTGCTCCCCCTGTCCATTTTCCTTTCCTTTTACCTCCCCTGTGTCCACCACCACCCCTTCACTGCTCTCCTTATGCAGCAGCAGCCCTTCTCCCTTTTTTTTACCTTCCCCCTGTCCAGCAGCACCTCTTTCCTTCTCCCCCTGTCCAACATTAGTCCTCCGTTCCTTTTTCTTCACCCCCCTGTCCATCAGCATCTCTTTCCTTCTCCCCCTGTCCAGCAGTAGTCATCCCTTCCTTTTTTATCCCCCCTCCTCCTTCTTATCCCTATGATACTCTTACCTTGCTCTGCCCCTGATCAGAGGTTCCCGACAGCTGCCCAGTTGCACTCATTGGAAAAGTTCCCACTGCCGCATCCCGCACCCCTCCTGACGCGGCTCCCGCTGTCCTTTTTGTCTGTCTCTGTCCCTGGCCCCCTTTGTCTGTCTGTCTTTCTGTGTATCTCCCTGCCCCTGTGTCTTTCTTCTTTTCTTTCTGTCTCCCTTCCTCCCTCTGTCTGTCTGTCCAAAGCAGCATCCCATCCCCCTCCATTTCCCTCCCCCCACACCAGTTCCCTGTGCACCTGCCCCTGTGTCTTTCTTATTTTCTTTGTGTTTCCCTTCCTCTCTCTGTCTGTCTGTCCAAAGCAGCATTCCCTCCCCCTCCATTTCCCTCTCCCCCCCACCAGTTCCCTGTGCAGCAGCATTAGTGTTTCCTCTACCCCCCCCTTTCCCTTCCCGCGGTCCGGACTACAAATGTGGTGATTCCAGCAGCACTTGCATCAGTCTCCACACGCTGCTTCGGGCCCTTCTACTGCCCTGATTTGCTCTGCCGCGTCTCTGATGACTGATGCACACGCTGCTGTAATCGCCATTCGGGCCAGCGGGAAGAGAAGGGGGTGGGCGGCAAAGGAGGAACGGAGATCGGTGGCGGCAGGAGGAACGGAGATCGTCGTCTGGCTGCGGTCCGGCTTGTGGAGGCGATCGGCTGGTGACGTATTAGCGCGCATGCGCACTCCTTCGGCCACAGACCTACATGCGCACAGAACACGCAAATAGGAGTGCGCATGCGCGGCTAGCTCTTTATTATATTAGATAGTAGTGTCAACATGCATTAATGCAATAACTACAAGGTATACATCCTACCTCTGCCCTTCCCCCTTCAATATTAAGTTATAAAATTGAGATAGCAAGAGAATGGGTAGCTCAGCATTTAGTTTGTGCGTCATTGCAGCACAGCTTGATAAAAGAGGGGGCAATACATCAGTGGCGTACCAAGGGGGGGAGGTCCACCCCGGGTGCAAGGCCCGATGGGGTGTTCAGCTGGCCACTTAATGGGCAATAGTCTGCCGCCGGGGAAAGGCTGCCATTGCCGTCAACAGAAAGAAGCCGGCGCCGAATTCTCCCTCCCTGCTGCTTCTCTTCCCCGAGCCGAGCAACTCTAGCCGTCTGACGTCAATTCTCACGTCGGAGAGGACGTTCTGGGCCAGCCAATCGCTGCCTGGCTGGCCCGGAACATCCTCTCCGACGTTAGAATTGACGTCGGGCAGCCAGAGTCGGTCGGCCCATGGGAAAAGAAGGAGGGCGAATTCGGCGACGGCCTGTTTCCGATGGCCAGTGGCAGCCTTTCCCCGGCGGTGGTGGCAGCATGGTGGTGGTAGCGGCGGTGGCATGGGGGAGGGAAGGGAGAAAGAAAGAAAGAAAGGGGGGAGCCAGGGAGCCAGAAAGAAAGCAAGGGGGGGGGCAGAAAGAAAGAAAGGGGACAGGGTGAAAGAAAGAAAAAAAATGGGGCATGGGTAAAGAGAGAGAAAGACAGACATAGAGAAAGAAAGGGGGCATGGAGAGAGAAAGAAAGAAGGGGGCAGGGTGAAAGAAAAAAATGGGGCACGGAGAGAGAGAGAAAGACAGACATACAGAAAGAAAGGGGGCATGGAGAGAGAAAGAAAGAAGGGGACAGGATGAAACAAAGAAAAAGTTGGGGGAGGGAATGAAGTATGGAGGAGAGGAAGCATACAGGAGACTGAAAGAAGGGAAGAAATATTGGATGCACAGTCAGAAGAATAAAGTGCAACTAGAGACTGATGAAATTACCAAACAAAGGTAGGAAAAATGATTTTATTTTCAATTTAGTGATCAAAATGTGTCCGTTTTGAGAATTTATATATGCTGTCTATATTTTGCACTATGGGCCCCTTTTACTAAACTGCAATAGCAGTTTTTAACGCAGGGAGCGTCTAGAGCAGCGTGGGGCATTCAGCACAGCTCCCTGCGCTAAAAAACGCTATCGCGGTTTAATAAAAAGGGAGGGGATATATTTGTCTATTTTTGTATAGTTGTTACTGAGGAGACATTGCATAAAGTCATCTGCCTTGACCTCTTTGGAAACCTGCGGAATATAAATGATAATTAACATTTTCTCTGCGTACAGTGTGCTTTGTGTTTTTAAAACTTTATTGTTGGTAGATCATTTTGACTTGGCCACGAAGGTAACGGGGAGGGAGGGAGGGGAGCTGCTGAAAGACATCTAGTAATCCTTGCAGGCTTTACTGCAGGGAATTATTTTTGTAAAATCATGTTTTGTTATGTGACTGGCATTATTTAGACTTTAATTTCTATGAATGAATAGAATGAAAATGATATAAAATTACTTGCTTGTTTTTATGTACGTGCGCTGAAGGAAAGTGGAGAGAGAGTGGGCTGAGG